>NW_024870720.1:21948750-23260000 GCF_019054845.1 Dipodomys spectabilis | reverse complement strand
GCAGAAAAGGTCAGATAAGGTGATGTTAGGAAAATGAACCCTAAGATATGTATTTAAATGTTGTTTTTCTTTTGTGCATTTGTTTCTAACGCATTTATAAGATTATTTCTTAGTTGCTTTGTATATCCCTCCCCCACAGAATAACCCCTGCTTTCACTGTATTTGATGTTGGTATAATTTGTGGAGGGGAAGGAGAAAAACAAGTCATTTAAATAAGGATACAGGTGGACCCGTTGCAACAATGAGAAGTACATGTTGTCATGTCCAAAACGAACTTTACAACTTTGGTGGGGGGGGAGGACTGGGTGGGGGGTGGCTGGGAAGGGATGGGAAGGGGAAACGAAGGAGGAGGCAACAATGCTTGATAAGAAATATACTCATTATCTTGCCCATGTAATTGTAACCCTCTTTACAGTATTTTCACAATAAAAACAAATTAAAAAAAGAAAATTATGGCTCAAAGACAAATTGTTGAATTGTGGTTCAAAATAAATGAGATGTGGTCTTTAAAATGATCACTAAAAAGCCTGTCTGACTAGAGGCATGACTCAAGTGGTAGAATGCTAACAGAGTTGGCAAGCAGAGCAAGTATTACATGGTAATATCTGATACTAGAAAAAAATCTATCGATCGATAAACAGATATAGAAATAGATATAGATACAGATATAGATAGAAATGTGCAATTAGTATGGCAGAAAGCAGATATTCATTTTCAGTACCAATATTCTAGGTAAATAAATTAACTTAAATAACCAAAAGGGTTGAAACATGTTGAAAGATACTTAAACTGACTTACTAAAAGGAAAAGTAAGAAATGACCATGAATTTTATGTCTGTATTTTTGAAGCACTTCCTCTAAAACAAATAATGCATTACTGATACAGACCTTGCCAAAATGACATTAGAGTACTGCTATTTTTCCAATTTTTCTTCCTAAGTAAAGAAATCTTATTTTCTACAAGGACTCATTTGTAAAGCACATCAAGCAGTTTCAAGAGATTTCTGACCAAATAAAAAGTGTCTCTTTGGTCTTGAATTTATATCCTTGGCACAACATCTGTGTTTAGACATAAAAATATCCCAGGCCTAGCAAGAAGATGAAAGCATATATATCAGTAGCAGTATGAATATAGTAAGAGCTATTTTTCTCTCTGTTTGATTTTTTATTACAGTTTTCACATGTAGTAAATTGTCCTCATTATTCTTTATCATGAGTCAACTAAGATGAATGAATACCAAAACATTTGTCATTGATCTTAGGAGGTCTATTATTTAATAGGAATTCAAAAACAGGACAATTCTAATAAAAGAAAGTGCCTATGAGAGGCTAGAAAAATGTGATATTCTGGAAAGAAAAATGTGCTGCTATCATTTGCTTGAGTAGAATTTTGATGGTTTTAAAATTATTTTGCATACAAGTATTTCTGTATCCATTCCTATCCTTTCATGCCAGTCATTCACCTTGTTGAGTAGTTCAAATTAAGGGAATTTGAGGAGATGGCTGGGCCCAGGGAAGATGAAAGGCGAAGAAGATGGCTAGGATGTGTGACACTGATCAAGATGCATTGTATACATAAACTGATCATTTGAGTTGCAATCCCTTTGCAAATCTGAACTTTTTAAAGATAATACAAAATAATTAAGTAAAAGAATTTAGTCAATATTTCAGAAATGGAATGCTCTATTTAAAATCTGTATTTTTAAAATAGAAATACTGTTATATTTGAAGACTTTATTTGTCCTTTTAACTCTTTGATTTTTTTTTCCCCCTAACATTTACTAGTTTATTTTCTGCCTTACATTTTTTCATGCTATCTGATATATCTTTGGAATGGAATATCTGGTTAAATATTTTAACAGCCTAAAATATTTAATTAAGTAACTGTTACATAGTCCCCCAAATTATCTTTACTTAAAAAATACCTATGTCTTCCTAGAATTCTTATCCTTACACAGTTTTAAATTTATTTTTTTAATCTGTGATGGGGCTTGGATTTAGGTTCTTGGCGCTATCCCTGAGCTTCTTTGCTCAAGACTACCACTCTATTACTTTGAGCCACTGCTCCACTTCAGGATTTTTTGGTGATTAATTGGAAATAAGAGTCTCACAGACTTTCCTGCCCAGGCTGGTTTTGAACCATGATCCTTAGTTCTCAGCCTCCTGAGTAGCTATGATTATAGGCTTTAGCCACCAGCATTAGCTAATTTTTTTAATTTGATGCTTCTTTCATAATTTTTTTCTGAATACAGGATGACCTGAAATTTTTATTAGTATTAATTTTTGTGAAAAAAAAACTTGTTTGGCCACTCTGAATATTTGTCATAGAGTTTACTTTTGGTATATAAGCAGTCTCTTGAACTAATCTTGAGAGTGATTAAATAGATATACTATGTTATCTACTGGCACATTTTATTTTATAATCACTCACCAATGTTTGCAAATAGACTCAACTTTTAATCATCTACTGTGCCAACTGTAGTGCTCAAGTTTCAGCTATTCATTCATAGATTATGTTGTGCTGCCTGTTAATGGATTTGAGGATTAACACTCAATTTCAGATGCAAAGGTGCATGAATCAAATTACATATGGGGCAGGATTGAGGAACCTTGTATTGTCATTGGATCAATATTTCATATCATTCCATATCATTTCCATATCCATTTCATATCATTCATATCCATATCCATTTCATATCATTCTTGGTTTTGTGGATTGCCACTCTGAGTTAGCATCTTTGCTGAGGCTCATCTGGTAGAAAGCATCAAGTTTTACCACAGCCTTGGCTTGTTCCTGTTTGTGCCTGTTCTCTGCTCTAGCTCATCAATTTTTTCACTTGCTGTACTCTCTGCAGTCCAAAATATTGTCAAACGTTTCAATTGGTGGATTCCTTGTTTTGTAATTGGTTTAATCTGTGAATGTCATATTTATTTACATTTAATGGAGATTTGGCAAAAGTGAAAGGCATGTGTCAACAATCTTGCTTCAAAAAATATACCTATGACTTATTTTTTTATTGTTCATTAATTTCTCTCATAATGCTAGTTAATACTTCACTTCTCAGTATGCACTCTTTTTATACTTTAGAAGATCATTTTTGATTAATCTCACACAGTATCAGAATGTTTGTAAAACTGTAAGCAGCAAAGTAAAATTTGCTAAAAATCCTAGTAGAGTTGTACCATTATAAAATGTTGCACTGAGCTTTTGAATTAGCATACTTGTATAACAATTGTCTAAATTATAAAGGAGATGTAAAATCATGTCTTCCTCATTAGAATTATGGGAATCAGAGTGAACTACTATACACATAGACCCTTTTGAATAGTTTGAAGTATGAAGTAAACATACGTGACTATTAAGCTATATGATAATCAGAGGTAGTTCCTTTCTTTCCATCTAAGCAGGACTTAATATATCTTAAATCTTATTTCTTACTTAATTCTACACCACAAAGCATTCTTTGTTCATTGTAGACATAAAAATTAATGGAGTATGAGATTTAGGAAAATGATTGGCAAATAATTTTTAACGTATTTTTTTTAATAATGGAAAATATTTCTTAAAATTATAGAAAAATCCTTTACTAAATCTAATGAGGGTGTAGTTCAAATGTATTAGTGTGGACCATCATTTTAATTTAGACAAATTCAAATATATTTCAAATTTTCCTCATTGAAAACATCAAAGAGAATTATTTTATAATCACATGCTTTCACTTTAATCAAAACTGCTTAAGAAAATAAACCTTTGATTGTAGATATATATGACTAATGAACAATAGTAATTAATAATTAAAATGAATGTCATAGTAGTGATATTGACTTTGCTTTGATTAGGTATCTGTCTGAACTTTTGAAGCAGCAACTCACTAGATATATGATTGTGTCTTAGACATAGAAAGATATGAAATAAAATATCATGAGTATTCAAGTAGCTGCTTTTATTTCAAGTCTGTGTCAATAAAAACTATATATATATATATATGTTAAAGTCATTTTAAAAGATCTAATACTGGCAGCAGATATTCTATAGTCTAAACTAGACATCAATAATATGCATAGAGTTTGATTATATATATAGAGAGAGAGCTTGACTCTCTATAGATAGTCTATATAGAGTTTGATATACTATATATGTTATGTTACTATATATATGCTACTATATATATACTTATACATTATATGTTACTAGATATACTTACTATATATGTTATTATGTATACTATGTATACTGCACTTACTATATATTACTATATATATGTAACATACACAGTATCAAGTATATAAAAGTATATATATTACACAACACAGTATAAAATACAATAAAATATGTATTATATATAATGTATATGCATATATATTGGAGAGGGATAAGACAATTTAAACATTTTTTTAAATTTAATTTAATTTTATTTGTGAACATACTGTACAGAGGGGTTACAATTACATGGGCAGGATAATGCGTACATTTCTTACCAAGCATTGCAGCGTCCTCTTTTGGTTTACCCTTCACATCCCTTCCCAGCCTCCCCCCTCCCCCCAATCCCAATCCTTCTCCTTCTCCCCCCCCCCCCCCACCGACGTTGTAAAGCTCGTTTTGAACAAGACAACTTGTACTTCTCATTGTTGCAACAGGTCCACCTGTATTCTTAAACAACTGGTTTTTCCCCATCTCCTACACAAGTTATACTGACATCAAATATAGTGAAAGCAGGGGTTATACTGTGGGGGAGGGACATACAAAGCAACAAAGAGATAATCTTATAAATGCGTTAGAAACACATGCATGAAAGAAAAAAAACATTAAAATACATATCTAAGGGTTCATTTTTCTGACATCACATTATCTGACCTTTTCCGCTTGACTCATACATATACTAGATATTTCAAATAAGGGAAACCATGGGACCTATGTTTCTTTGGGCCTGGCTTACTTCACTTAATATAATTTTTTCCAAGTTTTTCCATTTCCTAACAAATGGGGCAATGTCATTCTTTCTGATGGAGGCATAGAATTCCACTGTGTATATATAGCACATTTTCTTGATCCATTCATCTACTGAGGGGCATCTGGGTTAGTTCCATATCTTAGCTATGGTAAATAATGCTGCAATAAACATTGTTGTGCTCGTAGCTTTAGTGTGGTCTTGTTTGTAAACATTTGGGTAAATGCCCAAAAGTGGGATTGCTGGGTCATAGAGGAGTTCTATGTGAAGTCTTTTGAGGAACCTCCATACTACTTTCCAAAGTGGTTGAACAAGTTTACATTCCCACCAACAATGAAGTAAGGTTCCTTTCTGTCCACATCCCCTCCAGCATCTGTTGTTGTTAGAGTTCTTGATTTTTGCCGTTCTAACTGGGGTGAGGTGATATCTCAATGTTGTTTTGATTTGCATTTCTTTTATGGCTAGGGATGTTGAGCATTTCTTCATGTGTCTATTGGCCATCCTTCTTTCTTCTTCAGAGAAGTTTAAGTCTTTCACCCACTTATTTATTGGGCAGTTGTTTCTTTGAGGATTTGTTGTTGGGGGGTTTAATTTTTTGAGCTCCAAGTATATTTTAGATATGAGACCCTTGTCCATTGTATGGCTAGTAAAGATCTTCTCCCAATCCGTGGGCTTTCTATTGATCTTGCTAGCTATGTCATTTGCCCTGCAGAAGCTCTGCAACTTTATGCAATCCCATTTGTCCAACTTTTCTTTGATTTGTTGTGTTTCCGGGTCTCTATTCAAAAAATTTCGGCCTGAGCCAAGGAGACCTAGGGTTTCTCCTATTCCATCCTGTAATGTTTTCAGAGTGTCTGCTTTGACTTCAAGATCTTTGATCCATTTGGAGTTGATTCTGGTGCAGGGTGATATATAAGGATCTAGCTTTAGTTTTCTACATGTAGTTAACCAATTTTGCCAGCACCATTTACTGAAGAGGCTGTCTTTCTTCCATTCTATTGTTTTAGCTCCCTTATCAAAGATTAGATGGCTATAGGTCTGTAGGTTCGTTTCTGGGTTTTCAATTCTATTCCATTGGTCCTGAGGTCTGTTCTTATGCCAATACCAAGCTGTTTTGATTACTATGGCTTTATAGTAGAGTTTGAAATTTGGTATTGATATTCCTCTAGCTGTGTTCTTAATTTAAACATTTTTCAAGGTAATAGAAGTGCTGTAGCTACTAAATTGTAAAATTAGTTTTAACTTCAAGGTTTTAGAAATTTTCATAGGAAAACTATTGAATTAAATAAATTACAAAACATGGCTTTATTGGTCATTAGTCTTCCTCAAATTTCCTAAGCATAGCACATGTCAGTGATTCTGGCTAGTTTGATATAATTCCCAGCCCATCACACAAAGCACACAAAATGTTACAAGCACAGTAGTTATTAAATATTTAGCAATTCCTAGTGATTTTTATAACATTATTGAAAGGATAAGTTGGAAAATGTAGAGCCATTTATTTCTTGAAAATTAATATAGTAAACAAATATCTCCTAACTAAGTATAGGTTAAAGAAACTCAATTATAAAAAGAGAAATGCATATTTGCTTTCAAAACTCATAGATTTCAGCATCATCATAGAAACTTTGAAAAGCTAATATATTTTGAAAAGGAATGTTGAAAGTAAACAGAAGAATAAAAAACTATGGAATTTATTCAATGTAATCGAAGTAATTTGTTTTAAGCTCTTGCTTTATTCTACTTAATTCTACACATGATGAGGATTTCTATATGTCATGGAATGGACAACAGATACTAATGATAAAGTTTGTGATATATTCTCCAGTCCTTGTGATAACAATTGAAGTTTAAAACTGGGTTACTTAACAAAATTAATTAAGAATTTGCTATCCCTTTTAAATACAAAAAAATGAAGAAATTACAGTGGCTGCAAAATTCAATATAACATCCTTAAAAAGAAATAAATTTAAATTGGCATAGTTTCAGAATGACTAAATATTGCAAAGGAACCACAGTAATAACACTTTTGTGAAGCCAGTGTTCAAATAACTATTTTATGTCAGAAGATTATGAAAATAATTTGCTTTCTGTATAATCTATACTATTCAGGCAATAAGTGCTTGTTAAATAGATAATTTGAAAAATCATACTGGTTTGAAGTAGATGGAAACATCTATCTGGAAATTTATTGCTTAATACTTGAAGTAAATGTTATCAGCACTTGAGCTAGTGGTTTGGAGGTGAAGAGGTTCTGGGGGCTGTTCTGGTTTCTAGTCCTCATTTCAATTTGTTTGCCCTTGCAGAGGAATTTCCCAAATTGTTGTTTGTATCGCTATAAAGGGAAATAGTGTTAAAACACAAAACCAAATCTCAATAATGTACTTTCTGAACAATCCATCACATTGATATTTACATTGACCACATTCCAACATAGAGTGCCCTGAAGCATGTGCGCATTGCATCAGGATTCACCCTTGCACCCATGTTTTTCAAGTTCAGGAACCAGATTCAACAAACAAAAACATCAAGGAATGAATCTGCTCGAACCTGTTTTTGATGAATTTGCCAACTACATCTGTTCTTTTCCATTCCCCATAGGCTAACAACATATTTACAGCAAATAGTTACTTATTTCAGAGCTCCTTTTCTGTGAAGAGATTTGTTTCCTTTTGCTTATATTTGCTCCTTAGAAGATTAAAATTTCAAAAAAAAGTTCTTGGCTGGCTCTTTAATGTATGTTTCTATTAAAAGAAATAGGTCTAATAATAGTATAATATTTTTATTATATAAAAGACTGATTTTTTTTATTCCATAACTCTTTGGATAGTGAACTGAAGTAGATAATTAAAGATAGTGAGAACATTTTTCCTCTCTCTTCTCAAATTATTGTAATTTTATTACAATAATTATTAATTTTATTATTTTTTACAAAACAAAACCTGCTTAATCCAACACTTAGCAAAAATGTATAATCATATAATCAATCATATTACACACATACATTCACACACACATTCATATAAACCTCAACTATTAACATCCCACTCAAACACATTTAAGTAATTCTAATGCAATGCATTAGATGTGTTGCTCACTTTTCCTCACAAATATATTTCCTTAGGATACGTTAACACACTCTAAACAAAAATTTCTAGGTTGCAAGTTTAGACTTGTCTGGAAGAATTAATGTCACATTCATCAAGAACTACTCAGCAAAAAGAAATGAACAGGATGTGACATTCAAACCAGTAAAAGTATCTTGATCTTTGGAACTTCAGTGTTTTAGATATGTAGGAAAGTTAAGAAGTCAAAATGTAAATTGTCCCATTCCACTGATAATATCAAGAATCTTTCTCATTGTCAGTCTATTTAAGAAGCTTCATAGGTGTTCAAGAAGTCAGGTTTTTTTTTAACACTTACCTTTTCAATGTTTCAGTTTTTTATTGTGGCAAAATGTGCATTCCATACCATTTACTTCTTAACTATTTTCATATATACAGTCCAGTCACAATAAATATGATCAATTGTATTGTGCATTATTACTCACCCAAACTCTTTTCATCCATAAAGCCTCCTCTCTTTCCCAGGATGTGGCCATCTTGTATTCCACAGCATGAAATGTGTATGGAGGGATGGAGACTGCCTGGGAGGAATTGTGTTCCTCCAGCATGGAAGCTCCTTTCTTTTGCCTAATTTTATATGCAGTTATTCAGATTATTTATTCTTGTCTACAATTTTTTTTGAGAAAGAACAGTTAAGTGTGTTAATATGTTCGAAGGCTTCAATAGATTTTTTGAACTCTGTGTCTACCCTTGTTACTAATTGTTTTCATTATATATTTTTTAATTTTAATATGTTGATGTCATTTACAAAGGAGTAGGCCATTTAACAAAGCAATTGATGAATAGAAAGCATCATGATCAATGCCACCCCTTTCAACATTCTCACCCATCCCTGTCTATCCATCCCTTCCACTGCTTTTTTTTTCAACAACAAAGAATAAAATTCTTTTTTCCATTTCCAGAGTTCATTTTGGTGAATATTATTTCAGAGTTCATTTTGATGAATATTATTTTATATGATTGAAACATATAAGTATATGGGGCATCCTTTTTTGGTCTCACTATGTATGAATGTCTAGAGTCCTCTATAATTTATCATGCTCCAGTATGTTTTTAATATTCCCCATATGAGAGAAAACATGCTTTTCTTGTCTCTAAACTTGGCTTACCTCACTTAACATGGTTTATTCTGATTCATCCATTTCTTGCAAATGCCATAGTATTATACTTTCTAACAGCTGTGTAAAAGTCCATTGCATATAGGTACAACATTTTTTTGATCCATTCATCTATTGCAGGGCTCTCAGGCTGTTTCCATAACTTGGCTTTTGTGAATAGTGCAGCAATGAATCATAGGTGTATAAAAAGTCTTTAAAATATCATGGCCCAAAATATCTGGGTAGATGCCTAGGAGTGGTATGGCTGAGTGGTCAGGAAGATCTATGCTGACTTTTTAAAGGAACCTCCAGATTACTACCCAGAGTGGTTGCACTAGTTTACATTCCCACCAAAAGTTAAAGATGGCTCCTTTTTCCAAGAATTTCTTAGTAGGTATATTAATGAATATTACATGTAGAGAAAACTAGAATAAACTAAAAATGTTTAAGTGCTAAATAAGATAGTGGATATAGAATTCAATTAGTTCAAATTATACATGATATAATTTGTTTAAAATTAATGTTTATGCTTATTTTCCTTTTTAACGATACATAATATTTGAAAAATATTGTGTAAACAAGTTTATGTCCATATAACTTGTCAGCAAATGAACAAAGGAACATCACAGTTCAAGGTCCACTTAGGGCAAAAGTTATTGAGACTGCATTTCAACAAGTGACAGTGCATACAGTAATCCAGCTATGTAGTAGGCCTAGGTAGGAGAAGCATGTTCCAACAAAAAACAAAAGCAAACAAACGACAAGAATAAAAAATTACAAGTGTAAGGCCTTGATTCCAACCTCAGTATTGATCAATAGAAAGGAACCTTTTAATATTTTGATCGTTTGGTTTATGTTTTTTGAGAACTGTGATGAATCAAAGATGCATTTTCTGTTGATTCCTCTTTGTTGTGACATTTGTGGTTTGTTGATTGATTAAATACCCTGATATAATACACTTTTAACCACTTTTATAGTGGTTATAATACACTTTTAACCACGTTTTAATTATGATAAAAGCTATGAAAAACTGATTCATTTTCTTTAAAATATATTTATTCTCACAGTGTATAAATATTTCTTTCTTCTCTCTTTCCAATGAGCTGATTTCTTGGACTTCCTTATTGCAGCGCAATGTTTCCATGAGCTCCTAAGGCCATTGTTAAGACATTTGAATTAAAGTTTTTCACAGCTTTGGGTCCACATGAAGTACATGAGGAAGAAAAAATGAATTATCATAGTACCTTGATGAAATATTCACCAAATGTTCAAAGGAGTGACAATGACCAAGCCATATTGCATTCATAAACTGCTTTGTTGAATGACAACTCCTTTGTACAGCTACTTAAAGATATATAATTGGGGGGGGCATGCTGTGGGGCTTCAACTCTGGGCCTGAGAGCTATCCCTCAACTCTTCAGCTCAATGCTAGCACTCTACCACTTGAGCTACAGCGCCATTTCCGGTTTATTGGAAATAAGAGATAAGAGTGTCACAGACTTTCCTGCCCAAGCTAGCTTTGAATCGCTATCCTCAGATCTCAACCTCCTGAATAGCTAGGATTATAGGCGTGAGCCACTAGAGCCTGGGAAGATAAATAATTTTTAAAGAGTTTAAGTTATGAGGTCAAACCTTTGCAAAAACATTATGAGACTTTCTAATTAATTGCTCTCTTATTCCTGTATTCTCACATCCAGTCCTAATGCCCATGGAGGGCATTCAAGACTCAATAATAGAATAGAAATATGTCACTTTGTAGTCATATTTCTGGGATTAGAGCTCTTGTTGAGTTCAGGACAGAAAATTTAGCTGCGATGTCACTGTCACAAGAAGAGGATATCTGTTCAAGTAATATTTAAAAGATGAGTATCCTCAATTGTAAAAAATTGTAAAAAGAAAAAAAAGATTTTTACTAACTATGTATCAGACAAGGGCCTCATATCTGGAATATACTTTGAGCTCAAAAATTAACCACCACAAAAAATAACCCCCTCAAAGAAACAACAAACAAATTTAAAAGTGGGCTAAAGACTTAGAGACTTCTCAGAAGAAGAAATAAGAATGACTGATAGACACATGAAGAAATATTCAAAATCTCTGGCCATAAAAAAATGCAAATCAAAACAACATTGAGATACTACCTCACCCCAGTTAGAATAGCCATTATTGAGAAAACTAACAATAACATACTGGTGGGGATGTTGCCACAAGGGAACGCTACTAAACTCTTGGTGGTTATATAAACTTGTTCCACCACTCTGGAAAGGGGTATGGAGGTTCCTCAGAAGAGTAAATATAGAGCTTCCTTATGACCCAGCAGTTCCACTCCTGGCCAATAATCCAACTGATCACAAACAAGGCTACACTAAAGCTACCAACACAACCATTACAGCATTGTTTTCCATAGCTAATATATGCCCCTCAGTTGATGAATGGATCAAAAAAACATAGTATATATACAAAATAGAATTCCATGCTTCCATCAGGAAGAATGTTTATTGCCCCATTCATAAAGAAATGGAAAAATTTGTAAAAAAATTATAAGTGAAGCAAAAGTGCTTTCTTTCCATGAACAGATATGGGTAAAACCTATTTATTTAGGCCATTAACTGACTTATTTTTAAAGGATTAAATATTTTTGTATTATCAGTTAGAAAATAGAATATATGGATGAACTCAGTACAGTGACATTGTTTTGTTTTCTGGTATATAATAAATATCAATTGCTTAAAATCTTCCTACATTTCCTTCATTGCTATATATGTTTGTATATATATGTATCTCTCTCTATATACATAAATTACTTTTTGATAACAATAGACAGTTTCATTTGTCTCTCCATTAGTACATTTTAAAACTTTTTCTAAATTCTGTTTATCATCAGAATGAAACCTGTGATGAGTTACATAGGAAGGTACCTCTAGTTGGAGGGGTATGGAGAAGTGATCACGTGCAAATCATTCTGGTTTTCAGTAAGCTTATTTGTCATGGAAAACAGTAAAAAAAATTATTCAAGCACTAAAACAGTACAACCATATAACCCAGCCATCCCAAGTAGGTAAAATCACTATCTCCAAATATCTTCACACTCCCATTTTCTTTGAAGCCTTATCACAGCAGTTAAGATATAAAATCCACCTAAATAACTGATTTCTAAAAAGAAAAAAAAGAACCTTCTAGGATAGAGAATTATTGATTTTTTATTCTTAGTCTCTAAATTTTAAATGTTTGCTATTTGATATTTTAATCTCCCTAAACAATTGGAGTTCCAGAGGAATCAAAGATTTTCAACTGGTTTAGTTTGATGTTAGAGGTTTTATTCATTGTCAGAGCCCTCTAGTAGTACGTGAGGCTCTGGCTTTCATAAATCACTTTGGAAAAAGCAAAAATGATATTTTGAAAATCATACCAAATTATAGTATCTTTTACATTACAATCAATCCATACAGCATAGTAAAGTTTATAAAATTTCAAATGGGAAGATGAAAATTGAGATGAAATGGTGTTGAGAATATCATCTCTAACCAAAACCATGTGCAAGAATATGTTCTTAAATGTCTACTCTCTTTTGGTGATAATTATGAGTCAAAAACCTATATTTTGATGGGATATACCTAAAATATTTTTAAAAGGTCACCTTGCAGTTTTTTCTAATAGGTTGAATAATATTTTTCATTTTGATATTATGTATTCATTTGCATTAGCAAATAATTTGTTAAATTTGCTTCTTTTACAGTTTTAGGGATGTTTTGTTACCATGAAATTGAAATGTCATTGACATATTTACTGAGGATATCCCAGTTTACAAATAGAATGTGGCTTAGTGGAAGAGTGCTTGCCTAGCTTGCATGAAGCCCTGGGTTCAAGTCCTCAGTGCCACACAAACAGAAAAAGCCAAAACTCGTGTGTGGCTCAAATAGTAGAGTGCTGGTCTTGAACAAAAGAAGTTCAGGGACAGTGCCTAGGCCCTGAGTTCAAGGCCGAGGACTGGCCAAAAATTACAGTCTCCCAGATGAGAAATAATTAAACAAATAAATATTGCATCTTCTGAACTGTACCTTGTTAAAATTAATTATATCTAAGTATTTCTTGTTACATCCAGAAATACAATTTACCAGATTAAATATTGACTAAGACAGTCCATTGTACATATCCTGTGGATTACTATCTAATTCAAATTATAAGGTGTTAAATTATTTAGTACCTCAGTGTTGGATCACTTTTTTTTTCAATTTTGATAGTCCCCTCCCCCCAGCACAGTCTTATATTTTCTTTCAATAAAAGTAAAACAGGGCCATATGCAAAAAAGTAGAGGTATACAATATATAAGAACAAGTTCATGGATGTACTTGTGCATTACTTTGTGAATATATTTCAGAATAAATAAAATAATAAGTAGTTTCAGTCCTCGTCTCTATCCTTGTCCTGTGATCTTAGTATTTTTTTAATCACAGAATAGTCTTGTGGGATAACTGGTCCAATAGAGGCAGTGTTTTCAGCAGCACTAGAAGCTCTTCAGCCTCCAAAATAACTAGATAAATGGGTGTATGTTGCAGAAACAAGAAAGAGTGAAGGGAAGACAGGTTCTTTTGAAACCTTTGTGCTCTGTACTAGGAGGGGGCAACTTTGAGCATTAAAAAAATTAATGGCTCAAGGAATTGCTTGCACTTGCTAAATAAGCCTAGAATGTCTGTATTCTTGAAAACATCATTATCCAATGAGAAGAATCAAGATCTGCACATACCTATTAATAATTAATTTGACAAACAATTCTAATTTCACAGAGAAATTTAAAAAGGAAAATTTAGTGATCAAATTATTTATTGCAAGAAAAGAAAAAATGCTCTGCCTTTGGTCTAAGAGAAGGAAAAATTAATTAATCACAAATACAAAGCAATAGAATATCTGAGACAGTCCTGCTAAATCTTCTATAAATGACTAATTGGAAGACCTCAAATGCAATTAATTGGTGGTGTACATATGTCTTCATAGGAGCACTATACACCTGGTTATGTGAGTTCATGTTGCTTCACACATGCAAACTGTGCAAATCATTGTGTATTGCCAAGCAAGCTTACAGTGCCATTCTAGGATCATTCACATTCAGAGCACACAGGAGTTCCCTACACAGGAGACATCAGAGGAAATAAACAGTGCACTCTCTAATAGTGAGTTTAAAAGCATACATTGAAAAAAAGAATCTCCATGAACAATAACTTCGCATACCAAAAGGAAAGAGAAGCTCACAAAACACTGTAGAAATCTTACCATTTTATCAATTCATTTTTTTTAACAATCATGACTATTGTTTGCCACCCTGTATATGTGGTCCATATGGGCTCTCATCTTTAACACTTATATTTTCCCATTCCTTTTATCTTGCTAGCAACTTCTTCCAGTGTAGAGTTTAGCTTTGCCTGATGGAAATAAGACTCAATGAATTCATAGAGTGTTAGATTTAGTTTAAAGATATCATATCACCCAATTGTATTTCAAGAATTATTTCAGAAAACTCTGTCATCTCAATGAAAAAACAATCATTACTTGCAACTTTTATTCAATAAACAATTTAAGCACCTTAACAACAAGATATTTTGTTTATTTTCTATAAAGTAAAAAGACAAGATTTTCAGGGATTTGCATTTTAAAGTACTCAGTATAATAGAGAGTGAACTCATAAAATGTTAAAACATTAAATTTTAATATATGAGCTTCAGTATTCATGATTATTAATTGTTACTCTTATTATTTCTTTACTAAAATACTGTTGATTGAAAGTGCCAGGCCAAAGACAGATCAAAATCAATTTGTACAAAATTAGGCAATGGCAGAGGTATAAAGAGTCACATATTCAAGTAGAAATGTCAGAATATTCAAGATTTTAGATGTCAAGACTTTTCATTTTGAAGAAAAGAAAATTCCTAACTGGAGTAGGTGATTGACTCATTCACAAGTTAATAGAGATGCCACAGTCTCAGTTCTAGATCAGAGATTCTCCTACAGCTTTCTGTATACTATGTTTATATAATCCCTATTTACCAATACTGTAGGTTTTACTTGAGGGGCTACAACAAATATGCAAGGAGTGAGGAAGTCTGAAAAATAATTCATTACTATTTCAAAAAGTTTGACTTTGATTAAATATTGAATTTGTATTTGCTGGCTGTATAAACTCCCGAATTCTGCATAATAAATTCTTCGTGTCCCTCTCCTTTATATGAGAATTCAATGTGTATGATTGTTTTTATATTAAGGTAATTAAGTTCTTAGTGAAAGTATTCTTATATAGAAGGCAGTATTTTTCTTCATGTATACATGTCATATATATATGTGTGTGTGTGTATAATATATGTTATAGATAATATGTATAGAGGTGTATATATATATGCAGACACAAATTATATAAATCCTACTTAGGCTATTTAGTCATATGTATGTATTAAATGTACACATATACATATACATATATATGTATATGTTTATATATAAAGATTAGAATTTTTATATTTGCCCTTGTAATCTAATTAGAAAGAATGTGTTATCTTTAGATATAATAAGAGATATTAGAGTCAATTTTAAAATGTGATGAAATAAATTGTCTCATTTGCTCCAAGAATATTTTTTATTATTATACCTTTCTATAAGGGAATTCAGTTTATTATCTACTTTTCAGGTAACTAACCAAAATTGTCTTAGTATATTTTTTCATGTGTGAATGTAATGTCAATGTCTTTGCTTATTGGCAATCATAAATGACACCAAATAAAATACGTAATGAATAGTAACAATCTTTGACAAGATATGTACCTACTACTTTTTGTATGTACTGTAAGCACTCTGTACATCACCTTGACAATAAAATTAAATTTAAAAAATGAGAGAATTATATTTATCTTAGATCATTGAAAACATAATACTATGCTCATTTATACACAAGGGAAATATGCATGTAGGTAAATGTGACTTAAAGTTCCAACATCCTGGTATTCAATTTGTTATCCTGTAAGTTAATTGTTCAAGAGTCACACCACTGGAATTCTCCCTTGTATATATCATACTTTAGTAAAAATGTTTATGTATACTGTGTACGTATATGATCCTGTATGTGTTTGCATAGATACACATACTTTAGATCAACCTTCTGATAACTAATCAGTTTTAAAGTGATGATAACAGAAGAGCCTTAGGTAAATAAATAGTTTAATGTTTATTTGTTTGTTTGTTTGTTTATATAATGGGGCTTAAATTAAGGCCCTGGACACTGTCCCTAAGCTCTTTTGCTCAAGGATACCACTTTCCCACTTAGAGTCACAGCTCCATTTGTAGCTTTTGAGTGGTTAATTGGAGATAGGAGTCTCTTGGGGACTTTGTTTTTATTTTTATTTTTTTTCTGTTTTGCCTGGACTGGCAAAGTTTTTCCAAGACTTCTACTTACCCTTCTCATGTAGCAGTATCTTTCTCATACTGCAGTAGTTGAAAATCAACTGTCACATGTACAAACTGTTAGAAGCCTCGGATTCAGTGGGATTTCATAACAAAATAACACATAGGAGACTTCTGGTTTTATTTGGAAAGCTCTAGCCATAAGACATTTTTAAATAATTTTAGTTGACATATTTCTAAGTGAATTTACTAATCCTGTTCTCACTGTAAATTATTTTTAAAATATCATGCCATTTTACACTTGGTAATTAACTCAGAATGAAGAGTGTGAGTTTGTCTTCATAATGACATTTTCTACCTTTGCTATTACTTGTTAGTTTCACCCTTGAAATGATTTTATCTGATTTTTATTTAGTAAGGTTGATTAACATTTCTCCACACAATTCCCATAATTCTGGTCCTCGTGTAAACACAGAACCGTTGATTGTTTTTATTTGAAAAAACATAAAAGGTAAAATCTTTGGGTATTAAAAATATTGGTGCATTCTTCGAATAGTGTCAATATGATTATTATAACTTTTTCCTTGTTTTTAAGAATTATTTTTACTCGTATATAACTTCGGTGGGTAGAATAATTCAGAATGAACATAACACTATTTAGGCAGCACTTAAGGACGTGGCTCAGTAGAGTACTTGCTTAGCATTTGTAAGGCCTTGAGTTCTATCCTTCATATGAAATTTAAAATAAGTAAAATTAAAAGATAAAACTATTCTCTCAGCTCATTTCAAGGTGTTTTTGAGAACTGATGTTAGAATGGAAATAGAGATCAGATGAGAAGCTAATGAGAGGGCATATGAGTATCAAGTGCATAAGAAGAGATGAAAATAGAATTGAGAAAAAATAATTGCTAGTGAGATGTAAAATAATGTTTTGAGCAGAGGGTATCACCCATGCAAACAATGCAGAGACAACTAGCTTTTATGTAGTACTTCAAGTGGCCAAAAGCAGCTGTTTTGGTTTTGTTTTGAAGTATTGTGGAATAAACTCCTGGGTTGGGGACTTTTTACCTTTTTGTAGCACTGTTTTGAGAGTGTATATAACTTTAGGAGATAAGGCCTCTTGGAACAAATAGCTTACTGGGACAGGTCTTTCTTTGCATTTTGTCCCTGGCCCATTTCTATTGCTCAATTTTACTTTTTCTATGATGTGAGCTGTACCACCATTCCCTACCTAAAATGAATGAGGGAACAAAATAACATTCCTTCCGATAAGGTGTCATGTTATGGATTTTGTTACAAGGGTACAAAGTCTGAGTATGAGAGAAAAAAAGAAACCAGAAAAATGGGGTGATTTCTGTCACTAAAATGAGTAGTGTTACTAAATCTTTGGGAGTGGTTTGCATTCATGAGAGACTTTTGGAATACTTTGGAAAAGGGAGTTAGAAGAAACTTACACTGATCAGAGTAGAGTGTAATTGGCAGTTCTAGTGTGAGTTCTAAATAAGAAGCCCACTAGAACTGCCAATTAGTCTCTACTTAGATCAGTCTAGGTTTTTAATCCTAATTCCCTTTTCCAAAGTATTCCAAAATGGTAGTACAGCTCACGTATATATGTTTTTCCAAATCAGTCTTGTACAACTTTTTAGTGTACGGGTTAAATATAGACAAATTATTCTTTAGAAGGTAACGTGTGATCTGTAGTTCAATTCAATTACTGATACTGTCCTTAGTCCCCTCTGAAATCTTATCAGCCTGATAAGATTTTGAGTGAGATGACTACTTAAGATCAGATATCAGGGAAATCCAGTATTCGGGTTATATAGCATGCTTGTGACTGGCAACTTTTACCCAGATTTCAGTGAAAATTAAGAACAAAAAATCACAGCAGAAGATTTGAAACAAAAATATGTTGACATACTGAGTTTCTAGACATGGAAGGCATGTCCACATCCCCAATCTTTATGATAAGAATAAAAGCTATTTATTTTATCTGAGAATAAGCAGGAAAGATGAGTTGTGGACATTATAGGAATTGGTCAGATCTCCACCTATAGTTGACAGGATCAACTCATTTGGAAGACTTTCTCTTCTGAATGTCCTCCCACAGGGACACCATGTAAGTTGTTTAAGCTAGACTTGTTTTAATATGTTCAGCCACCCAGGCACTCAGAGCCATCATCCTTGTGATACTTGTTTTGTAAGCATAGAAAATTTAAGATGAATGGGACCAAAAAGGCTTCTGCCAAGATTTCAAAGGAGATCCTAGCAGTTCAGGCAATTGTATGAAGGGTCATGATTCTGAGAAGACCATGCAAAAGCTGTGATGATGAAACTAAACTGCAATGGAGATGCCAGGATTGTGGGACTTTGGCTGGGGAAAGACCCAGTGGAACCACCACAAGGGAGAGGATATCTGGCTACAAACAAGGCCACAGTGGCATGGCTGCCCAAAGCCACTGGAGCACACATAGTGCTACCACATAATCTAGAATCTACAGGATTTCATATTCATCTTTTGGGGTTTGGTTTAGCTTTGGCCTTTATTTTCTATGTCCCTGTTCCTTGCTTGAAATTAGGTTTTTTTTTTTTTTTATTGTGAGAACACCGTACAGAGGAATTACAATTACATGGGCAAGATAAGGAGTACATTTCTTAGCAAGTATGTTGCCTCCTCTTTGTTTCCCCTTCACATCCTTTCCCATATCCCCCCCATGTCCTCCCCCCCCCCCACCAAAGATGTAAATTTCGATTTTCAACATAAGGACTTGTACATCTCATTGTTGCAATGGGTCCACCTGTATTCCTAGTTAAACGGTTTGTTTTTGCCCTTCCACTCCACAAATTATACCAACATCAAATAGAGTGAAAACAGGGGTAATACCGTGGGGGAGGGACATACAAAACAACATAAAAATCATCTTAAAATATGTTAGAAACAACAACAAGAAAGAAAAAAACATTTGAGTCCTTATCTTGGGGCTCATTTCACCTAACATCAACTTATCTGACCGTTTCTGCTTGTCTCATACATATACTAGCTATTGCAAATAAGGGAAACCATGGAACCTATGTTTCTATAGGCCTGGCTTACTTCACTTAATATAATTTTTCCCAAGTCTTTCCATTTCCTAACAAATGGGGCAATGTCATTCTTTCTGATGGAGGCATAGAATTCCATTGTGTATATAACCACATTTTCTTGATCCATTCATCTACTGAGAGGCATCTGGGTTGGTTCCATATCTTAGCTATGGTAAATAAGGCTGCAATAAACATAGTCCTGCTGGTAGCTTTAGTGTAGTCTTGTTTGTGAACATTTGGGTAAATGCCCAAAAATAGGATTGCTGGGTCATAAGGGAGTTCTATGTGGAGTCTTTTGAGGAACTACCATACTGCTTTCCAAAGTGGTTGAACAAGTTTACACTCCCACCAACAATGTAGTAAGGTTCCCTTCTGTCCACATCCCCTCCAGCATCTGTTGTTATTAGAGTTCTTGACTATAGCCATTCTAACTGGGGTAAGGTGGAATCTCAATGTTGTTTTGATTTGCATTTCTTTTATGGCTAGGGCGGTTGAGCATTACTTCATGTGTCTATTGGCCATCCTTCTTTCCTCTTCAGAGAAGTTTCTCTTTAAGTCTTTAGCCCACTTGTTTATTGTCAGTTGTTTCTTTGAAGATTTGTTGTTGGGGGATTTAATTTTTTGAGCTCCAGGTATATTTTAGATATGAGACCGTTGTCTGTTGTATGGCTAGTGAAGATCTTCTCCCAGTCCATGGGCTTTCTATTGATCTTGCTAGCTATGTCCTTTGCCATGCAGAAGCTCTTCAATTTCATGCAATCCCAGTTGTCCAACCTTTCTTTGATTTGTTGTGTTTCTGGGTCTCTATTAATAAAATTTCAGCCTGTGCCAAGGAGACCTAGGGTTTCTCTTTTTTTTTCCTCTTACTGTTTCTGTGGTGTAAACTCAGTGCCTAAGCTTTTTTCTCTCAAAATAAGCACTCTACCACATGAGCCAGAACTGCAATTCCACCTTTTTGAGTACATTATTCGAGATAAGATCTCCTGACCTTTCCTGCTTGGACTGACTTTGAACCTCCACCCTCATATATCAACCTCATAACTAGCCAATTACCGACAAGAGCCTATATTTGTTATACAGCCTATATTTATTATCAGACAATAGAGTGATCAGGGAAAAGTTTCATTTTTCCCAAAATAAGCAGATATTATGCTTTATTCACCTCCTCCTGACTTTTACTAGTGTAATTATTCAGCAGCTGTGTGACTACTGCTCAGATTACAGGTGGATATATGAATAGTCAAAGTAAAGTAAGATGTCTCTTAAATATCAACTGTTGTTCCTCCTTTTCTATCTTCTCTTTCATATTGTTCAAATTATAATCCAATCAATTACAAATTGTCCATAAAGATAATTTGAAAAGTTTATATGCCTATGTACATAACAAATCAAATGAGAGCAAGATATTACCATGTATATTTATATATTTATAAATATATACTTCTATATATTTATATGCATATATGTGTGTTAGTGTTTGGGAAAACATTACTGTGAAGGAGACTATTGTATCAGAGTCAAACAAATGATGTTGAGGTCATGAAACAGGTTGTAACAGTGGCATGAAAGAAATATTTGTCTGGCACTTTTGTGAGAAGGATGAACTGAGTTTGTATCTGCACAGATCATAAGATCCCATAAAGGAACATGTATGCAGTTGACTCAAGGCAGACAAAGCCTTAAAATCCTTGGTGATTCTCATGTACCAATAGTCATGAAAGTAAATTTGGATATTAAGCCAAGCCCAAAGATACATAGGTCCCATGGTTTCCCTTATTTGCAATATCTAATAAGTGTATGAGTCAAGCAGAAAAGGTCAGATAATGTGATGTTAGGAAAATGAACCCTTAGATATGTATTTAATTTTTTTTTCTTTCATGCATTTGTTTCTAACTCATTTATAAGATTATTTCTTTGTTGCTTTGTATGTCCCTCCCCCCACAGTATAACCCCTGCTTTCACTGTATTTGATGTCAGTATAATTTGTGGAGGGGAAGGGGAAAAACAAGTCGTTTAAGGATACAGGTGGACCCGTTGCAACTATGAGAAGCACAAGTTGTCATGTCAAAAATGAACTTTACAACTTTGGTGTGGGGGGGGTGGTTTGGGTGGGGGGGGAGGCAGGGAAGGGATGTGAAGGGTAAACAAAGGAGGAGGCTGCAATGCTTGATAAGAAATGTACTCATTATCTTTCCCATGTAATTGTAACCCCTCTGTACAGTATGTTCACAAAAAATAAAAATTAAAATTAAAAAAAATAAATTTGGATATTAAAAAAACATATCTAGGAAAATTTACAGACCTGTCCAGGCAGGTCAGTATTCAGTGGACAACTAGGAGAAAAAATAGAATTATGAAAATTAAGAAACAGTTCTTCCTCTTAACACATCTTGATGTCAGAGAATGTGTAAGATTCATGTACACACTATGAATGCAAGACAGTGAAGGAACTGAATTCTTGAAAGTTTAGTAAGAAAGAGTATTCTAATTTTTTAAAATAAGATGTGCTTTTTATAGAAGATTATTTTGCATACCTATTTATAGCTTCATAGTCCCTTTGTCAGAATAGAAGCTAATCTGTGATGTAAGAAATAGTCTTTTGTAGACACAAACAGACTTGGTCCTTTCTCTATATCATGGCTTCTGTTTTACAAGAATTACACACTGAAGGGACAATGTCAGACGGAAGCAAAACCACATCCTTCATTGTGGAAAATTCTGCTTGGGTATATTGAAATTCATGGCTTATTTCTTCCTATTAGTTCAGGTTCTAAATCTTATTGAGGTGTATATAAACTCGTGAGTAAGACCCAACCGAGAATGGAAACTGAGTGAACCATGAGGTCTGCATTTACTTGAAAGTAAGTGCCTTGTTTGTGACTAAGAAGTTGAACAATCAATTAATCTTTCTTTCTTCCTGTTTGATTGGTGTTAATTAGAGAAGAGTGAACCAGAAATGTTAATAGACAGTAGAAAATTTGAACATCCTTTCTGTTCTCATAAAATGGAGATTCAAGTCTAAAATGGATATTTACATCAACCTTATTAACAATCTATGAATTAATAAATTAGTTTCATCTGTGTAGCTTTTTGCAATACAGCAGATTTGAATTTCTGAGACATTGACCACTTTGCTTAGATGGTTATCAATTGCTAATACAAGTCTTTCATAAGCCCTTGACAGCTACTAAATTTGTTTAAATAAATAATTATATGCACACTTTGATTGTGATTATGGGCTTAAAGTAGTTATTGGAATGAAAAAAGGGAAAAAGTTAAATACTATTCAATGAAATCATAGAAATAAAATGTACAAAAGGGAAGAGAAAAAGCTATTAGCTGAGGCTTTAAAACTAGTTTTATTAATAGTTTTTCGGCTGTTACTTTTTTTCTTATTAGGAGATGTTCTCTTTTTGAGACTATGTTGCACTATTCCTTAGATTTCTAATCCATTGTTGAAGTTGGATGACAACACATTTTCAGATCCTGGCATCCCAATACCCTGCTGTCAGGATGGCAAATGATGCCACTTTTCAACAAAGCAGCCATCCAGTGAGAGGATTAGAGGCATGAATTTTCACTGACAAAATATGGGTTTGAAGTTAACATGACACTTCTTCAGTGGCTCTGTTCTTAGAACATGAGTGCTAACAAGATTACAGGTGCCACAGCCTTTTCTTTAATACGTTTTTTATTGTAAAAATACTGTACAGAGGGGTTATAGTTACATGAGCAAGGTAATGAGTACATTTCCTATCAAGCATTGTTACCTCCTCCTTTGTTTTTCTCCTACCCTCCCTTCCCTCCCACCTCCACAACTACCCTCCCCACCCCACTCAATCCCCCACCCCTGCCTAAATTGTAAAGTTCATTTTTCAACATAGTGTCTTGTACATCTCATTGTTACAATGGGTCAACCTGTATCTCTATTTAAGCATTTTGTTTTTTCCCTTCCTCTCCCCAAGCTAGAGAAGTATAAATACCAGATGTAGGGCACCAACATCAAATGCAGTGAAAACAGGGGTTATACCCTGGGGGAGGAACATACAAAGCAACAAAAAGAAAACCACATGGTACATTATAAATACATTAGGAACAATAGCAAAAAAGAAAAAAAAAACTTGTGTCCCTATCTTGGGGTTCATTTCACTTAACACCACATCTTTTTTTATTTGCCATTGTAAGTAGAGATAAGCATATTCCTGGTCAGCTTGGTTTAAAGACTTTATGGAACAGCAGAATGTGAGTGAGTTTGCTCCTTCTGTATTGTTTTTCATAGCATTGTAACTTGCCTATCTCCTCTGAAGAACTGATTGATTTTTGGTAAGGGGAGGCATAAAGGAAGAAGGATTCTATGCCTAATTGATTCTTTCTCTACTCTGTTTAAATTGGGTCTATTATAATATTTGATTGCTCATTGCAGTACTATATGGTGAGTAAAAGCATAAAGTTAATGTCTGAGTAAACAGTGCTTCACAACTGGTTTATGTCAAATGTTTCTGTAAGACTGATGAAATTTAATATTTATATGCTCACATATGCACACATTTGATATTTTTGTCATTGTTAAAATTAATAAGGATTTTTCAATACAGAAGCCTCTTTCAAGAAGGGACATCTGTGCTGCTGAAAGCCACATTGGTCTGTGTCTAGAACTTGTGCAAGCCAAGATGACAGGCAGAATGTGAGAGAGAGAACAGGAAACATTAAAAGTATACATCTGCATCTCACTTGCAGATTGGAGATGATCAGGAATCAAGTGTGAAACAGAGCCAGTAGTGCTTCAGGATTTCAGCATGATTCAGTTTCCTTTATTTGTTGGTTGAAGTAATTGTAGTCTCTTACTTAAAAAATACAATGTGTATTTCTTCATCCAAAAATTTATTTAATCTTTGTTAAATTATGTGTGAACGTTGTCATTCTTTTTTGTAATTCTTTTTGTCATTCTGGGGTTTAAATTTGCTCTTGTTGCTCATTTTGCTAGGATTCTACCACTTGAGCCACATCTTCAGTAAGCTTTCTACTGGTTATTTTACAGTAGGAGCCAGCCTAGGTAGAACAACTCATGAGAATTACCAAACTATGCAGCAAAAAAGCTTGGGTAGAGGCATAGTAGTAGAGTGCCAGTAAAACCTACGAAGAACTTAACTTCAAACCATAATTTCTCTCTCAGTCTCTCTCTCTCAGTCTCTCTCTCTCTCTCTCTCTCACACACACACACACACGCACACACATATGCACACACACGCACAAACACATGCATGCACACACACACACACAATGCATGAAGCTCAGTTTAATTATCTGCCTCTAACTTAGTGAATATATCCCCCCAAAGTGGAGGAAACTTGATGTGTCTCATTTCTGCTAGAATACCTCATAGTTCTCTCTTAGAGAAAGGATACTATGCATTCTGAGTCATTGAAACTGGGCATGTTTTACTTTCCCCTTTGATTGACAGACTATTATGTTTAGGTTTTACCATGTACCTGAGAATATAAGCCTTCATTTAAAAAGCTATTTGCAATAACTAGCATATGTCTGAGAAAAGTAGAAAAGGTCAGATAAGTTGATGTTAAGTGAAATGAACCCCAAGATAAGGACTCAAATGGTTTTTATTTCTTGTGATTGTTTCTAACACATTTATAAAATGATTTCTTTGTTGTTTTGTATGTCCCTCCCCCACGGTATAACCCCTGTTTTCACTGTATTTGATGTTGGTATAATTTGTGGAGGGAAAGGGAACAAACAAATTGTTTAAATAGGGATACAGATGGACCCATTGCAACAATGAGATGTACAAGATGTTATGTTGAAAAATGAACTTTATAACTTTTTAATACAATTTTTTATTGTGAAAAACACTGTACAGAGGAGTTACAATTACATGGGCAAGGTAATGAGTGCATCTCTTATCAAGCATTGCTGCCTCCTTCTTTGTTTTCCCTTCTCATCCCTTCCCATCTCCCACCTCCTCACTGCTACCCCTTCCCCCCCTCCCCGGCCAAAGTTGTAAAGTTTGTTTTTATCTATTTTTTGGACTCTAATTCATTTAATTCTGATTTAATTATAATTATTTTTTTTCCATCTACTGGATTGGGGTTTAGCTTGTTGATCTTTTTTCAAGGAGCTTCAGATGTCTCATTACATTGTTGGTTTCAGATCTCTCCAATTTGTTGATATAGGAACTCAGAGCTATAATCTTGCCTCTGAGGACTGCCTTTGCTGTGTCCCAGAGGAGCTGGTAATTTGTGTGTTCATTTTTGTTGAATATTATGAACACTTGAATTCCCTTTCTAATCTCTCCCATGACCCACAGGTGGTTCAACAGTGTGTTGTTCAGCCTCCAGGTGTTACAGGACTTTCTCTGGTAGCTTTTGATGGTGAGTTATAATGGCATTCCCTTGTGGTCTGAGAAAATGCAGGGCATAATTTCAATGTTTCTGAAATTGGACAAAGTTGCTTTGTGATCTAGAATGTGGTCTATTTTGGAGAATATTCCATATGCTGCTGAGAAGAGCATGTATTCTGATTCTGTTGGGTGAAATATTTGGTAGATGTCTGTTAAGTCTAGTTGTTCTATGTTGTTCTTTAGATCAGAGGTTTCTCTATTGAGTTCATGTCAGGTTGACCTATCCAGGGGTGATAGTAGTGTGTTAAAAACCCCAACAATTAATGTCTTTGGATCTACGTGAGTTTTGAGGGAAAGTAATGTTTCTTGGATAAAATTGGGTGCTCCATTGTTTGGTGAACAGATATTTAGAATTGTAATATCCTCCTGAAAGAGAGATTCTTTAATTAGTATGTAATAACCTTCTTTATCTCTTCTGGCTAATTTTAATTTGAAGTCTATTTTATCTGATATTAGGATTGCAACTCCTGCTTGTTTATGGGGGCCATTTGCTTGGAAGATTTTATTCTAGCGTTTTACTTTCAGAATATGTTTGTTTTGGTGGGCAAGGTGGGTCTCTTAAAGGCAGAAGATAAAAGAGTCTTGCTTTTTGATCCAACTATTTAAGTCCATGAATACTGAAAGTTAGGACTGGAGGTGTTTGTTAGTTACTGCCATGTTATTCACCTTCTTGGGGGCTGTGACCACTGGGTTCTTCCTATGATTCTTGTATTCTCTGTTTGAGGGTTGTTTCTTGGCCTTTACTGTGGTCTTGCTTGTTTTTTATGTTTAGGACATCTTTAAGTATCTTTTGTAGGACTGGTTGGTGGAGACATATTGTTTTAGTTTTTCTTTGCTATGGAAGGTTTTTATTTGACTTTTCATTATGAAGGAGAGCTTAGCTGAGTACAGTATTCTTGGTTGACAGTTGTTTGTCTTTAGAGCATGGCATACATCATTCCTGGCATTTCTTGCTTTAATTGTCTCTGCTGAAAAATCTGAAGTTATTCTGATTGGTTTCCCTTTTTAGGTGGTTCATCCTTTCTCCTTGACAGCTTTTAGGATCCTTTCCTTGGTCTGAATTGATCCTGTGCAGATTATAATATGAAGGTGGGATGTCCTATTCTTGTCTGGTCTATTTGGGGTTCTAAGGGATGCTTGTATCTGAATAGGACTATCTTTTTACTAGTTCTCTTCTAGGATGCTGTTAAATAAATTTCCTCGACCATTAACTTCTGTCTCTAGACCATTAACTTCTGTCTCTATCCTCAGATTAGTCCTTCTTATGGTGTCTTCTAAATTAAACTATTTTTGATGAATTAGATTCCAGTTAGACTATAACACAATATCAGCCATTTATAATATATTTTGTCTGTGTCTGCTTACAGTATTTCCAACATTAGATTTAAGTTGGTGATTTGATTCTATTTCATATACAGTGCATAAGGAAAGTGTTTAAATAATTACTAGAAAAAAATTTTAACACATTTTTTTTGTCAGTCCTGGGGCTTGAACTCCCTCAGCTCTTCAGCTCAAGGCAAGTGTTCTACCACTTGAGCCACAGTGCTGCTTCGGGTTTTCTAGTAGTTTATTGGAGATGAGTCTCACGGAGTTTCCTGCCTAGGCTGGTTTTGAACCAGATCCTCAGATATCAGCCTCCTGAGTAGCTAGTATTACAGGCATGAGCCACTGGCGCCTGGATCAATACAAATTTTTATGAATTTTTAGAGTTGTATTTTATAGTAAATATATTTACATAATTATGACACAATTATATATGATAAAATACTCATATTCTGTGAATTTCTGAGTATGAAAGTCAAAACTGATATTACCAAGGACCACTGCAGTTATTTCTCCCGCAAATTTCAGTCTATGGTATTTCTCTTGTATGTGCATTGGAAGTGAAAAACTGTACAAACAAGAAAGTGAACAATCCTTATGTACTTTTATCAACATCATAGAAATCTTCACATTGCAAAAAAAAACAGCAAAAGTGAAAACTTTCAATATTAATTTCATTTTTGATCATATGACTGTAGCATGTAATGATATTTATACTCCAGTAGAAAGTTTCTTGTCTGAGAGGTTGTTTGGCTAGACAAATTGAAATCTCACATACACTCAACCCATACTTGAATGTTATGAAAATTCCAAATCTTGTCATTCCATGTGTATTTACACTACTTTCCATGACCAGTGATCTGTTACCATGGTGGGGAATACTCCAATCACTTATTGGCTTCGGTATATGGAAGACTTTTCTTCACTTAGCTGTCAAAAATACACCTTAGAAAAGATATCCAATACTCTTCCTGGTTTTGTCTCTATCTATTAATTAGATCTTGATCAACAAAATCAAGTAGGTAGAATTAGAAAGGAAATGAATGGATAGAGAAAAGATCAGGATTTAAAACACAAACCTGTAATATTTGAGCATTAAACTTGTTGTTTGAAAGGGATTTGTATGTAAAAAGATATTGCTGTATATAATAGAACTGTAATAAGGGATTGTATTATCAGAGAAGGTTTAAATATTTCCACTAAGGACTGTGAATTAATCAATATGTTAGATGTCTAATGAAAAGTGAAAATATTATTGACTTCACTTTGTTGCTCAAAGTGCTTATTCATACAACGATTTACTAATTTTATCTACTAAAAAATGAGAAACGAAAAATTCTAACATTAAAGCCAGAAGACCTAGTAAAGTGCACTCGGAAGTACAAACAGTATTTTGGCCACTGTGACAGCAAAAGATGTAGCAAATTATGACTCACAAGCCCCAAATTAAAAGACTGTTCATCTTGTAGGGCCTTACGGATTTGAGTAGTTTTATATCTGTGTAGAATTAAAATAATTATAGAGTATTCATGAGGTGTGAAAATTACATAAGATTACTTACAAGTGTCTGTAAATAATAATTTATTGGGAAACAATGTATGCATCACTCATGGCTGTTTCACACATAGACATTAGTTGCAGAGACTCTGCAGCTCAATGTTTAAAGTGGCCTTTAAAAAATGTTTTCTGTCATTTCCTAAGCTCATGATGCAAGAATGGAGATCTTCTTGTTCAGTTCTATAAATAAAAAGTGCCAGACTCTCTAAGGTGGCTGTGGAGTTACAATATGATTTTGGGGTAGAGTGAAAGAGAAAAAGATAATTTTAAACACATAATTTCTGTTGCTCATAAGATACTTAAATTCTACATCATACTCTTTTCAAAGAACTTTTTAAGACATTAATAGTGTAATATAGACAAAGAATGTTATAAATACCCCATTATGTAAAATGATAAGCATCAAAACCTAGTTTGGAAAAATAATATAGTCACCAAAAATTATAACCTAATAAAGTAATACTTTCTTCATCTATTTTGAGACATACATTAGAAATTTAAAGAATGAGAATATTATAGGAAGTTTGAGAAACAAATTTGGGTAGCTACTTTCATGAATGCACTTGATATAAGAGTGGGTGACAGCTTGAATGTCTGCTACTCCAAGAGGTGTAAGACATTCAGGATCAAAAAATACTCTTTAAAAGTATTTTAAATCTCAAAAAATATTTTAAATCTCATAGAACAGTAAAGAAAAAAATGCAATAGAAGCTCCAAAAAGTTTTTTGTTTACTGGGTTTCTGTGCTACGCAGTTTAGCTTTGCATGATTTCCCCACAGCCTTTGAAGAAATGTTATTAACTTCAGAAAATTGTTTCTCTTTCTGCATGTTGAGAGAAAAAGCAATTTTAAATGTTTATTTTATGTCTGAAGTTTCTATTCATAGAAGAGGAGGTGAAAATATTATTGTTGACTTCAATTTGTGGCTCAAACCACAAAAGTGCATATTCATGCAATGATTTACTATAGTTTGCATCTGATAAATAAAAGTAACTTCATGTTTTCTTCACTCACAAATACAAATTGGCATAAAACTTACTTTGCATATCCATAATGTGAAACAAAGAAGCTGACATTTTCATTTTTCCTTGGTGGCAGGTGAATACTTTGTTCCTAGATAGAGATCAACAGAGATTTTACACCCTAATAAAGTAGGAGATAATGCTAATTCACATGAAATCAGCTGAGATGCTCAGTAATTACTAAATTCCTGCAGTGAATGTCAAAAGAGAAAAAGTGTATCTTAAAAAGTGGATGTACTACAAATGTTCTTTTATGTACAGCTCAATCGATGATAGGTTTGAATGTGAAATTATATCTAATGTAATAGCTTATGCATTTTACTATACATTTGGGGCTAAAAAAAAGTTGCACAGAGCTTATAACACACATAGACTATGTATTTTAGGAAGCTTCAAAAAATTCTTAATAAGGAAGTAAGTATACATTTCAATCTAAGATTTTCTTGCGTATGGAATTGCATTTCCCCTATGATGGTTTGCACTGTGAACTGACCTGATGAACTGACAATTATACCATATTGGTTATATCTCTATAATTCTTCTGCTCACACAAAATAACTTCAGCTATTAAGGTTAATTTTTTTGCGAAAAATCACACATTTCAGACTTTTCAAGTGTTTTACTCATTTTAACTAAAATCATCACTCATTATAAAATCAATTAAAATAAATTTAACCACACTAAATGCTTTAAGTATATATGTATATGTATATGTACAATTCAAGAAAACAAAAAGTTATTTTGACTATTCACACAAAACTTTCCAAAATGAGATAGTTACACTGATTGGCAGCTTGATTAGCTTAAGAAACTCCTGTTAGTAAAGTGTGTCTCTGTATATCTGCCAGGATATTTCCAGAAATTATTCATTCAAGAGAGCTTAATGGTTTCATGCATTGATGAATCTAAAATGTGAATAGACTGTTGGTAGATGCTGGAACTGTAGAGACTAATAGGAGAAGTGGGTTGCTTTTTAACATGCTTTTGAATATATCTGGTCAGTTCCTGACTCCTTTGTTGCTGTGAGCCATGCATTCCATAGTTTTCTTCTATCCTATTTTTCTCCATGAGGTTTCCAGTATATTTTGTGCTTGAAGGTATGGAATTGATCATAAACTGAAACCATTGAAGCTAGGGGCTAAAATACACATTCTTCCTTTGTTTCTCTAATCAATACAAAGTGATTAATAAATTAGTATGATAGAGAATAGCATGTGGTCTCTAAATATTCTTAGATCTATTTGTTTTTATTGAGGCAAGTGGTAATCTCAGGGTCTGAAGTGTCTTAAGTTGGTACTGTACCACTTGACGCTCCCACTGTTATACTTTTATTTTTTTTCTTGTTGTTAATTTGGAGTTGTAAATCTCATGAATTTTTCATCCATCCCTGACTTTGAACTAGAATCCTCGAAAGTTCTACCTCTGGTTTAGCATGAAATAGTGAGAATTATAACCATGCCCAGCTATATTTGATGTCATTCTGAATTACCTATTGCCAGATACTTTACTCAAACACTCCACCCTTGGTAATAAAAGAATGAATCCCTGATGCCCTAATTTATGTCATCACATAACTACAGGGATCATATTATGAAATCCATGTGGAAAGTAAGAGAAAATAAATTGACTATTAAATTCTTTATAAATTGAATTTTTATACTTCTGGGTAAATATCTCTATATCACTACAGAGATATAAAGATAATATATGTATATATACACATATATGTTTTCATAAAGTAGTTTATATACTACTAGAATATTATTAAATACTAATGAACACATTTGGCATCTAAATCTTATCTTGTAACTTATCTTCATTAGTATACCATCTATGTTAAAGAACACAAACATTGTTAATTTCTAGAACATATAGTTTCAGAGGAGGGCAAACAAGTAGTAACAATTTGAATTTTAACAACTCCGTAAGTTTTTCATCTGAATTCTTGCAAAATGGTGTAAGTATAATTTCTTTTTTTTAATTTTAATTTTTATTTTTTGTGAACATACTGTACAGAGGGGTTACAATTACATGGGCAAGAGAATGAGTACATTTCTTATCAAGCATTGCAGCCTCCTCCTTTGTTTACCCTTCACATCCCTTCCCAGCCTCCCCCCCACCTTCCCCCACCCAATCTTCCTCCCCCCCTCCCTCCCCCCCACCAAAGTTGTAAAGTTCATTTTCAACATGACAACTTGTACTTCTCATTGTTGCAACAGGTCCACCTGTATCCTTACACGACTTGTTTTCCCCCATCTCCTCCACAAATTATACCAACAACAAATTTAGTGAAAACAGGGGTTATACTGTGCAGGAGGGACATACAAAGCAACAAAGAAATAATCTTATAAATGCGTTAGAAACAAATGCATGAAAAAAACATTAAAATACATATCTAAGGGTTCATTTTCCTAACATAACATTATCTGACCTTTTCTACTTGACTCATACATATACTAGATATTGTAAAAAAGGGAAACCATGGGACCTATGTTGCTTTGGGCTTGGCTTACTTCACTTAACATAATTTTTCAAAGTCTTTCCATTTCCTAACAAAAGGGGCAATGTCATTCTTTCTGATGGAGGCATAGAATTTCATTGTGTATATATACCACATTTTCTTGATCCAGTCATCTACTGAGGGGCATCTGGGTTGGTTCCATATCTTAGCTATGGTAAATAATGCTGCAATAAACATAGTTGTGCTGGTAGCTTTAGTGTGGTCTTGTTTGTAAACATTTGGGTAAATGCCCAAAAGTGGGGTTGCTGGGTCATAGGGGAGCTCTATGTGAAGTCTTTTGAGGAACCTCCATACTACTTTCCAAAGCGGTTGAACAAGTTTACACTCCCACCAACAATGAAGTAAGGTTCCCTTCTGTCCGCATCCCCTCCAGCATCTGTTGTTGTTAGAGTTCTTTATTTTTGCCATTCTAACTGGGGTGAGGTGGTATCTCAATGTTGTTTTGATTTGCATTTCTTTTATGGCTAGGGAGGTTGAGCGTTTCTTCATGTGTCTATTGGCCATCTTTCTTTCTTCTTCAGAGACGTTTCTCTTTAAGTCTTTAGCCCACTTATTTATTGGGCAGGTGTTTCTTTGAGGATTTGTTGTTGGGGGATTTAATGTTTTGAGTTCCAAGTATATTTTAGATATGAGACCCTTGTCCGTTGTATGGCTAGTGAAGATCTTCTCCCAGTCCATGGGCTTTCTATTGATCTTGCTAGCTATGTCCTTTGCCATGTAGAAGCTCTGCAACTTCATGCAATCCCATTTGTCCAACTTTTCTTTGATTTGTTGTGTTTCCGGGTCTGTACTAAGAAAATTTCGGCCTGCGTCAAGGAGATCTAGGGTTTCTCCTATTCCATCCTGTAATGTTTTCAGAGTCTGTTTTGACTCCGAGGTCTTTGATCCATTTGGAGTTGATTCTGGTGCAGGGTGATATATAAGGATCTAGCTTTAGTTTTCTACAAGTGGTTAACCAATTTTGCCAGCACCATTTACTGAAGAGGCTGTCATTCTTCCATTCTATTGTTTTAGCTCCCTTATCGAAGATTAGATGGCTATAGGTCTGTAGGTTCATTTCTGGGTTTTCAATTCTATTCCATTGGTCCTGAGGTCTGTTCTTATGCCAATACCAAGCTGTTTTGATTACTATGGCTTTATAGTAGAGTTTGAAATTTGGTATTGATATTCCTCCAGCAGTGTTCTTTCCGTTGAGGAGCGTTTTTGCTATTCGGGGTCTTTTATTGTTCCATATGAATTTTTGGATTGCCTCTTCTATTTCCTTGAAGAATGAGGGTGGAATTTGGATAGGTATTGCGTTGAATTTGTAGATAGCCTTGGGAAGTCTTGCCATTTTCACGATGTTAATCTTTCCAATCCAGGAGCATGGGAGGTTTTGCCATTTTTTAAGTTCTGTGTTGATTTCCTTTTTCAAGATTTTAAAGTTTTCATCATAGAGGTCCTTCACTTCTTTGGTTAAGTTAATTCCTAGGTATTTTATTTTTTGTGGGGCTATTACAAATGGAGTTGCTTTCCTAATTTCAACCACACTTTTCTCATTGTTGGCATACAAAAAAGCCATTGATTTATGGGGGTTAATTTTATACCCTACCAAAGTTTTGCCAAAGTTTTGAACCAGCTTGAGTAATTTGAGAGTGGAGTCTATGGGATTCTTTAAATACAAGATCATGTCATCTGCAAAGAGGGAGAGTTTTATTTCTTCTTTCCCTATTTGGATCCCCTTTATGTTTGCATCTTGTCTTATTGCTGTAGCTGGGCATTCTAATACTAGATTTCAGAGAAGTGGAGAGAGTGGACATCCTTGTCTTGTTCCTGAGTTAAGAGGAAATGGCTTTAGTTTTTCACTATTAAGTATAATGCTGGCTGTAGGTTTGTCATATTCAGCCTTTATTGTATTGAGGAATGTTCCTAATTTTTCCAAAACCTTCATCATAAAGTGGTGTTGGATCTTGTCAAATGCTTTTTCTGCATCTATTGAGATAACCATGTGGTTCTTATTCTTGCTCCTGTTCATGTGATGAATAACATTAATTGATTTGCCTATATTGAACCAGCTTTGCATCCCTGAAATGAATCCTGTTTGATCGTGGGGTACGATTTTTTGGATGAATTGTTGAAGTTGATTGGCCAAAATTTTGTTGAGAAGTTTTTCATCAATGTTCATCAAAAAAATGGGTCTATAGTTCTCTTTCTTTGATGAGTCCCTGCCTGGTTTTGGGATGAGGGTTATGATGCCTTCATAGAATGTGTTTGGTAGTGAACTTTCTCTTTCAATTTCATTGAAGAGTTGGAGGAGTATTGGTGTGAGCTCTGTTTTGAAGGCCTTTTAAAATTCTGCTGTGAAACCATCTGGTCCTGGACTTTATTGCTGTTTCTATTTCAATGCTTGATATGGGCCTGTTAAGATTGTTTAATTCATTTTTTTTTAGTTTTGACATGTCAATATTTGCTAGGAAAAGGTCCATTTCTGTCAAGTTCTCAAACTTATTAGCATAAAGTTTTGAGAAGTATTCCCTTATAATGTTCTGAATCTTGGTTGTTTCCATTCTCATCTCTGAGTTTATTTATTTGGGTGTGGTCTCCTCTTTTTCTGATAAGATTTCAGAATTAAATGAATTAGAATCCAAAAAAAACTATAGAAAGAATCAACAAAGCAAAGAGTTGGTTCTTTGAAAAAATTAACAATATTGACAGACCCTTAGCAAATCTTATCAGAAAAAGAAGAGAACACACCCAAATAAATAAACTCAGAGATGAAAATGGAAACATCACCACGGAAACAACCAAGATTCAGAACATTGTAAGGGAACATTTTTTTTATTACTTTTATTACTTTTATGTGATCATTCTATGTATTTAAATTGAAAGCATGGCATATTGATTTATATAATGTATCAAGCACCAAGAAGACAATTATTCATAATTACATCAATAACAACCACTTATAATACCTCAGATGTAATGTTTTCCCCTATTATGAACTACTTTTTTCAAAATATTCCTGAAAATGTTTCTTTATACATAGTGTGTTGTAAGAAAATCAAATGATTACAAATTATAAAATAACTATTTTAAATAGTAACTGGAAGGTACTCAAATAAGAAAATATAATAAAATAGAAAGATAAAATTGGTAAAAAAAAATCTGTGATATATCTGTAAACTTGTAAACACTTATGTAAGTCTATGCTCTTAGGAACACTTGCTTTCAAGCATAATCAGTGACAATGCTTAGTCCTTCAACTAATATCTGCCCTTCTCAATGCCTCAAAAAACATTACCAATATATATTAACCATAGTATCTTTATAACTGATTAATAACCACCAGATTTAGTGGCTACTTAATATTTTATAACTTTCCTAGAAAGTAGCAGTTCTCAATCCACAGGAATTCCTTTTCTGTTTGTGGTCTTGATGTTACTCACATGACACTATAAAAAAAGCTTTTCTTTCCTTGCATTCTGGAAATCAAACACTATATTAGCAATGAATGCTTTTCATTATTTCATGAAAAGAACTTTCACAAAGAGAACTAGATTCCTGCAAATCTATATATTAAACTATTGCCAGATTTGGACACATTACGATAAATATGTATAAATAATGGCCAGATGCAAACCACAATTATTGCAAAGATAGAAAGCAGCATTATTTTTATAAAACATAATTCAAGTCAACTGCTCTTGTGGGATTAGAAGAGCAAATTCAGCCAAGAGAACCAAACCTTTGGAAAATTCTATTGTGGTCACAAGCCTGCTTGGCAGTTACCATGAACATTTACTATTGTTTTGTCTGGCATAGGTTGCAATTTGTATTGATTCCTCAGGTTTGTGTTACGTTGCCAGTGCTTTTGAATTATATTTTTAATTTAGTTAATCATTTTGAATCTACCAAATAGTAACAAACCATCATGTTTTTAACAAACTTGATTGTATGTGTATGTGTGCTGTGAGTGTGTGAGAGAGATAGCGAGAGAGACAAAAAGAAAGTTGTGCTATAAAAGATGACTATCTTCACACTTTTCCTTGTGATATTTTCAGTTCATTGATAGAATTGGCTTTGTGTCATCACTCAAGTTAGTGTGACTTACAATCTCAGGTTGCTCTAGAGAACATCCTTTGTGTCAATTGTTTTATTAGAATTACATGTGCATCTATTTTTTTTCTTGTAAGAGTGCTGCAAGAAAGTAAGTTACATATCCTCTAGATAAGACATATCTTGAAGCTAAGTTTTGAAAATTTCTCATTTGTTAAAATATAAAGGCAATATCAAAATATTATTGATATTTCAGGTTTACAAAATAAGCTAAGCCAAAGTAGGCAGTTGTAGTCTAAACATATATCTAGTATTTAAATATTCTCTTTACCTTAATGACACACAAAATTATAAAGAGATAAAAGTATGTATTCTCCAGAGACAAAACATATCATTACCAGCTAGTATTCTTAGTATTGATACTAAGAATTAGAATTTTTGATTTTTTGATAATCAAATAAAATTTTGAAGTAAGATTTTCTTAATTGTATAATAACGAATATTTAACATACTTGCAATGCCTTTTCTTTTGCAGGTGTGAATATTGTATGTCATATTGGGTATTTGAACAACATAATTGTCAGAAAACTAATATTAAAATTATTGTCTTCAGTATTTTTGTCAAATATAAGTGAAGATTTTGGCAATAGAATCAGTCTCCTTAGCCAGAATGAATTGTGCATATACAGGAAACATAAAATGAGCAAGTAAAAACACATGAGAAGTAAAGACTTCTCAAAATCAGAAATAAACAAAATAGTTCTCATAAGTTAATTATAATAGCATATAGAATGTATTTTTTTCTGGATAAAGTTGAGAATAGTAATCAAAGGATAGGGAAATGCTAAGGCTTCTAGGCACATATCAACACTTCCTAAATAAAGACCCAGAAACACAAAAAAAATCAAAGAAAGACTGAATAAAATGGTATTATATCAAAATGAAGGGTTTCTGCATGCCAAAGGACATAGATACCAAAAGCCCACAGAATGGGAGATCTTTACTAGCTATGCATCAGACAAGGACCTCATGTCTAAAATATACTTAGAGCTCAAAAAACTAAATTTCCAAAGCACAAATCCTTAAAGAAACAACAACCTCATTAATAAGTGGACTAAAGACTTAAAGAGAGACTTCTTTAAAATAAGAAACAAGAATGGCCAATAGACACATGAAGAAATGTTCAACATCTCTGGCCATAAAAGAAATGCAAATCAAAACAACATTGACATTCCACTTCACCCCAGTTAGAATGGCCATTATCAAGAAAACTAATAATAACAGATGCTGGTTGGGATATGGCCAAAAGGGAATGCTACTACACTGTTGGTGGGAATGTAAACTTGTTAAACCATTTTGGAAACCAATATGGAGGTTTCTCTCTCTCTCACACACACACACACACAAAAAAAACCAAAAACGAAACATAAAGCTGCCCTATCACCCAGAAATTCCACTTCTGAGCATTTATCCAAATCACCACAAACCAGGTCACACTCAAGCTGCCAGCACAACCATGTTCATTGCAGTATTGTTTACCATAGCCACGATATGTAATTAATCCAGATGTCCTTCAGTGAATGAATGGATCAAGAAAATGTTGTAGATATGTACAATGGAATTCTATGCTTCCATCAGAAAGAATGGCAAGACTTGGAAAAAATTTTATTAAGCAAACCAACAAAGAAACATAAGTTGCATGCTTTCCCTTATTTGCAATAATTGAAATGTGCCTATAAATCTGTAAGTAAATACAATGGAAAGTAAAAGACAAAATATTACACTTGGACATGATAAATTAAACAGGACTTTAAACATTTACACAGTGGGATCAAAGGAGGATATACTTAGGAGAGGATCACGAAGGCTCAATAACTATCTGCATACAATCAAATAAAATGATGTTCATCAAAATGTACTCCAAGGAATGGAAACAGAGGTTTTATGTTATTTCATGTTTTTCCCCCCATTTCTGCTGTTTTTTGTTTTCTGTGCCTTTTGTCTTATATGTAAGTTTATCTATTTTGGGTAGGGTAAAGGGAAGAATAGAAATGTTGAGACAAAGTGTGAACTAGTATTGTGATGGAAATAACTGGGAGAAAATGAGAGAAGAGGTGACATTGTTCAAAAAGAAATGTATGCATTACCTGACTTATGTAACTGTAACCTCTCTGTATATCTCCTGTATAATAAATAAATAAATATATAAAGCTTTAAAGGAAACAGCATTACTAATTTACAAGTTAGTGTCCTGGACTAAAGTGTCCATCACTAAGAAACAGATATCTGGATCTCAGGAGAATTGTAGTTTATTGCCTACCAAGACAGAGTTAATGATACTGAATCTCAACAAATAAGCTGGGCATGATGATTTGTGCCTATAATCTCACCTAAATGAGATACATAGATGTGAGGATGATAATGGAAGGTCAACCCTGAGCAAAACCACAAAAGTATATCTAAAAAATAAATACATGCAACAATGAGCTTGGTGAGGTGGCTGAAGAATTCAGTTTAAATCCCAGCATTACCAAGCAATAACAATAATGAGAATAACAACAACAAAGTTAGTGTCCTGAGAGATGCTACAATTAGGGAAGCCATTAAACAGAGATCTAAAGAGAACCATTTATGTTTACTTTTCTCTAAACTCACTTTTCTTGTAGCTATCTGTAAAAAAAAAGGCCCAGTAGAATGAAAAATAAATGAAAATGATGCTGATGATCAGATGTAGTTTTCTCTGTCATTTTTTTCTGAATTACCTTGAGCATCATGTTCTTAGTGAAGTCTATTTGAGACGTTGAGACTATTTGCCAAGAACCTATGTCTCCACCTGTATGATAATCCTCCTTGTGGAGTTTCATTCCCCACCGCGCATCAGGGTCAATTTATTTTACATATTTTACTATCTTGTGTCTTTGAGAGAAAAATAAAATAGTTACTAAGCAGTATAATGGTTATGTTGAGCAAATATGTTTTCCAGCAAACTATTTTATTCCACCTTACAGACAAAACATCCCTTTACACCCTCAGGAGCCCTGACTCTATTCTCATTATCAAAATATACCTGGGACAAATTGCTTTTTCTGTAGCAGGAATTTCTGTAACAGATATTTCTACTTTCTAAATGTTCACTATTCTGTTAGACAAAAGGTTGTTACAGTTATATGATTATGTGTTACTCCATTCATTGTTCTTCAGAGTATCAGATGTTTGGATTTGGGTTACTAAATATTAGTCAAATACAATATTTTCTAAATCTAGGCTCCTCTCTTCTACTATAATAATAACCATTTGAGATTCATTAATAGGATTTTTGAAGGATAGTGGAGATTTTGTCAGTACTACAGTATGTGTCATGTTCATTAGTAGGATGGTGGTTTCTGAAGAATTTAAAACTGAAATAGTTATGTTTAACTCAATTGTAAAAATAACTTGAACAATTTGCTAAATGCAACCAAGCATCAAATGAATAGTCCTTTGGTGCTTTTATCTTCAAAAGAATGGAACCTACAACTTGGTCTTCTGGTTTTATCAGTCCTCCTCCTGCAGTAACTGGTATAACTAGTGTATTGTACACATTTTGTCAGATTTGATTGGCTTCATGTACTTAAGAAAGGATACTTGTAGTGAGGAGGCTGCAAAATGTTAGCAAAATTAGCAATAAATTGTTTAAATATAATAGTATATATGAAGTACTTTTCAAGACTAGGTATAGAAGAGCTAGAAAATGAGTGCAATAGGAAGAAAAGATAAAAGATATGTAAAAGTAATAAATATCTAAGATAAACAATCATTCCATCCATGTCTTTTGGAATAACAAGAAATTTGACCAATTATTTATGTAAAATTTAGAATCCTAGAATTCCACAACACCCCTACAAACTAAAGGTCTTTCAAACTTTTCCTGGAAGTAGGTCAAATGATAAAATTAGTTCTATTTCTTTTTCAAAGTTTAAGCCAAAGCCATATTACTTGAGCCATGCCCCAAGTACAGATAGTCTTGGTAATTTTGCCTGAGCTGAATCTGATACTCAAGAAGATTTTGAAATCAATCTGCCATATATAGCTGGAGCTGAGTGTACAAGGTAATTTGCATGTGTGCCTATCTTTAAAGCCTATCTTTAGGTTTACAACAAATTGGGTGAGAATGCAGATAATTCTTAGGTGGTTTCTATACCCACTCACACCCATCATCTCATATTTATCAATATCTCTCAGCAGAGTAATACTTTTTTATTTTTTTATTTTTTATTGTCAAGGTGATGTACAGAGGGGTTACAGTTACATAATAAGGTAATAAGTACATTTCTTGGGCTGGGAAGATGGCTCAGTGGTAGAGCGCTTGCCTTGCATGCCTGAGGCCCTGGGTTCGATTCCTCAGCACCACATAAGCAAAAAGAAAAAAAGCCGGAGTGGCGCTGTGGCTCAAGTGGTAGAGTGCTAGCCTTGAGCTGAAGAGCTGAGGGACAGCGCCCAGACCCAGAGTTCAGGCCCCACAACCGGACCCCCCCCCAAAAAATAAGTACACTTCTTGTCAAACTTGTAGCCCCTTCCCTCATTTTTCTCCTACTTTTACTACCCCTTAATCCCCACCCCCCCTGAGTTGTATAGATTATTTCCAATATATTGTCTTGTGTGTGATAGTTTTGTTACATTTGTTACATTTTGTTACACCAGCTGACACAATCCATAGTCAAAATTAGGGTTTGCTCATGTTGTTGAATATTCATTTTGACAAATGAATAATAATATGGAGCTATTACATTCATATCATTCAAAATAGGTTCACTGTCTTAAACTACTTTGCATTCTCCCTACTCCTCCCTCTCTCATGGCCACCTCTAGTTATTATTATACTTTTTCTAGAATGTTATATCTCAGGGAGTTTTTCAGTTTGGCCACTTTCTGGGCAGTTGTAGAATGTGTCTTTTTAGTTGCTGGTATTTTTGTGGTTTTGCTAGAGGAAACTTTCTCACCCTGTAAAATCCCACTTTGTTCTATTGTACTCAGGAGGGCCATCCATCTGCGTCTGCTACTTTACTGCATAACAAGCTCTGCTTAGGAAGCTACTAGAACATAAATTTGAAACGAGAGATCCATGCTTGTCAGTGCCATATAATTCAGCTCCTGTTCAGTAATTATGTATGATAAACATCCTGATTAGAATACATCTCATCTACTGAGGTGGTCCACTAACACACACATAATACCAGTTTACTGACATAACTAGGCTATACACAGCTTTTTAATGTGCTACTTCCTGGAGAAAGAGACTTCTTTTTATCTCTTTCAAGATTGTTCAAATGGTGGTGCCTTGAATGCTAAATACACCATTTACATTCAATTAAAATTTCAGTCTTCAGTCTCTCTAAATAATCTAACCCAAAGAAATGTTTAAAATAGGATTGTTTCTTTTCCAGTGGACAATTAAAAGCCAATATTTCTAGGATCTACATATCTATTACTAATCAATTATAATTTTTTTTTTGCTGTTGTTTATTGTCTTTTCTTTTTTCTTTCTTTCCCCCCTTTTTTCAGAACTAGACTTTTGGCCTTATACTTGTTTGCTTGTAAGGTGTTACACCAATGGGTCACATAGCTAGGTCTTTTGCTTTACTTATTTTTATTATAGGCCCTCATAATTTTATGCTGAGTGGATTCATTCTTACATCCACCTCCTCATACCTCTCACATAGTTGAGATTATAGACATACAACATCATTCCAAGCTTGGATATTATGTTTTTAAGTAATTTTATGCAAAAGTTTTACTAAGTAGATTTTTCTTGTAAAATATTTTTATTAGAGTACCTTGCACCAATTATAAGAGAGTGAAAAATGATTTTGTATCTAATGCAATATAATATAATAGAAATAACCCTTGAAGTAGTTAAAATGTATTCAATCCAGATATTTGACAAATTAAAAAGTATTTTCTTAAGATGTGGCAAGGAAAACTGATTATGCCACATAGCTGTACAAATTTATGAGAGAGAAATAATGCTCCTTTTCTTTATGGTGATATTTGAAAATCTGTTAAATCCAAGAAAATTATACTTTAAGAATATGTGGTAATCCAAACATATACTAGGCAAGATACCATTCTGACAGCTACCAAACTGGATTTTTAATAAAACAGTAACAGAAAAATGTTATAATTTGAGCACTATAGATGCATTTAAAGGAATTGGATAATAGGTTCTTCTGGGAAAAGTGAAAACTCAAGGTTTTTATAATGAGATTTTAGCACATTTTAAGTGCAGGATCTTGTCCTTCTGTGTCCTGTTGCATTGGACTCTCTGGAAGGCAATTCTGTTTTCATGCTTAAGAAACTGGACTTGACCCTTTAGAGGATTCTGGATAATTTGTATTCTGGCTTGCTCTACCTCTGCCAAAGAAAACTCTTTATTCACTTGTGGCTTATATGAGGTCTCTGAAACCAAAGAAAGAGAAATAAAAGAAACCTTAAGAAAACATCCATGGGCTTTTGAAATAATGTTTGTATGGACTTGTTATTAATGTGCTTTACTTGATATATATCTGTTCTGTCTACTTTGCAAATTTGTACCTATGTTTATACTTACCTAATATTTACCTACATGTCAACATCTCCAGTAAATATTGTCCAAGTTTATTTACCTTCTAGTTAGTTTTAATATGCGTAAAGAATATATAAAGTCATTTGGTAGGTTATACATATTTCTGAGCAACACATTACAAAAGATTCTAAGTATGATTTTTTAGTACACGTTTTTATTGTAAAGATACTATACAGAGGGGTTAGTTACATGAGTAAGACATTGAGTACATTTCCTAGTGAGCATTGTTACCTCCTCCTTTGTTTTTCCCCTATCTCTCCCACACCCAAGTTGTAAAGTGAATTTTCAATATTGTGTCTTGAACATCTCATTGTCAATGGGTCATCCTGTATCCTTATTTCAGCATTTTGTTATTTTCCTTCCCCTCCCTCAATTAGAAAAATGTACAAACAAGATACAGGGCACTGGAATCAAATATAGTGAAAACGGGTGGGGGAGGAACATACAAAAGACACAAAAATTCACATAGTATATTAAAAACAACAGGGAAAAATGAAAAAACCTCTGTGTCCCTATCTTGGGGATCATTTTGCTTAGCATCATTTTATATGTTCATGTATACATAGCTTTTGACGTTTTTTGCTTGTCCTAGACTTATACTAGTTATTGCAAATAAGGGAAACCATAGGTCCTGTTTGATTAGGCCTGGCTTGCATCACTTAATATAATTTTTTCCAAGTCTGCATTTCCTAACAAATGGGGCGATGTCATTCTTTCTGATGGAGGCACAGAAGTCCAGTACACACACACACACACACAGATAGATAGATAGATAGATAGATAGATAGATAGATAGATAGATAGATAGATAGATAGATAGATAGATAGATAGATAGATATCACACTTCCTTGATCCATTCATCTACTGAGGGACATCTGGGTTGGTTCCATATCCCATATCTTAGCTATCATAAGTAATGCTGTAATAAACATAGTTGTGCTGGTAGCTTTAGTATGGCCTTGTTTGTGATAGTTTGGGTAAATGCCGAAAATTGAGATTGCTGGGTCATGTCATAGGGGCGCTATGTGTTGTCTTTTTTTTTTTTTTTTTTGTCGGTCGTGGGGCTTGAACTCTAGGCCTGGGTGTTGTCCCTCATTTCTTCAGCTCAAAGCGAACGCTCTACCACTTGAGCTACAGCGCCACTTCCAGTTTTCTGGTGGTTTATTGGAGATAGGAGTCTCACGGTCTCTCCTGCCCGGGCTGGCTTTGAACCGACATCCTCAGATCTCAGCCTCCTGAGTAGCTAGGATTACAGGCGTGAGCCACCAGCGCCCGGCTATGTGTTGTCTTTTGACAAATCTCCACACTGCTTTTCAAAGTGGTTGAACAAGTTTACACTCCCATCAACAATACCGTAGGGTTCCCTTTTTGCCATATCCCCTCCATCATCTGCTGTTATTGGATATCTTGAGTATAACCATCCTAACTGGGATGAGGTGGAATCTCAGTGTTGTTTTGATTTGCATTTCTTTTATGGCCAGAGAAGTTGAGCATTTCTTCATGTGTCTATTAGCCATTCTTATCTCTTCTTCAGAAAAGTTTCTAGCCCACTTTTTAATCAGGCAGTTGTTTCTTTGAGGATTTGTTGTTGGGAGATTTAATTTTTTGAATTCTAAGTATATTTTAGGTATGAGATCCTTGTCCCTTGCATGCCCCCTGAAGATCTTCTCCCAAGCCATAGACTTTCTATTGATCTTGCTATCTATGTCCTTTGCTCGGCAATTTCATGCAATCCCATTTGTCCAACCTTTCTTTGATTTGTGTTTCTGGGTCATTATTAAGAAAATTGTAGCATGTGCCAAGGATACCTAAGGTTTCTCCGATTCCTTCCTGGAATATTTTCAGGTTATTGCTTTGATTTTGAGCTCTTTGATCCATTTGGAGTTGATTCTGGTGCAGGATAATATATAAGGATCTAAATTTATTTTTTCATTTTTTATTATTTTATTTTATTTTTTTACATTTTTTTGATTTTTTAAAATTTTTATTTTTTATTGTGAAAATACTGTACAGAGGGGTTACAATTACATGGGCAAGATAATGAGTACATTTCTTATCAAGCATTGTAGCCTCCTCCTTTGTTTCCCCTTCCCACCCCTCCCCATATCCTCTTCGCCCCCCCCCCACCAAAGTTATAAAGTTCGTTTCGACATAAGGACTTTTACTTCTCATTGTTGCAACAGTTCCACCTGTATCCTTGTTTAAACGACTTGTTTTTCCCCTTCCCCTCCACAAATTATACCGACCGCAAATACAGTGAAAGCAGGGATTACACTGTGGGGGAAGGACATACAAGGCAACAAAGAAATAATCTTATAAATGCGTTAGAAACAATCCCATGAAAGAAAAAAAAAACCTTTGAATGCATATCTTAAGGTTCATTTCCCTAACATCACCTTATCTGACTTTTCCTGCTTGACTCAGACATATACTAGATATTGCAAATAAGGGAAACCAAGGGACCTATGTTTCTTTGGGCTTGGCTTACTTCACTTAATATAATTTTTTCCAAGCCTTTCCATTTCCTAACAAATGGGGCAATGCCATTCTTTCTGACAGAGGCATAGAATACCATTGTGTATATATACCACATTTTCTTGATCCAGTCATCTACTGAGGGCATCTGGGTTGGTTCCATATCTTAGCTATAGTAAATAATGCTGCAATAAACATAGTTGTGCTGGTAGCTTTAGTATGGTATTGTTTGTGAACATTTGGGTAAATGCTCAAAAGTGGAATCGCTGGGTCATAGGGGAGCTCTATGTGGAGTCTTTTGAGGAACCTCCATACTACTTTCCAAAGTGGTTGAACAAGTTTACACTCCCACCAACAACTCAGTAAGGTTCCTTTCTGTCCACATCCCCTCCAGCATCTGTTGTTATTAGAGTTCTTGATTTTTGCCATTCTAACTGGGGTGAGGTGGTATCTTAATGTTATTTTGATTTGCATTTCTTTTATGGCTAGGGAGGTTGAGCATTTCTTCATGTGTCTATTGACCATCCTTCTTTCCTCTTCACAGAAGTTTCTCTTTAAGTCTTTAGCCCACTTATTTATTGGACAGTTGTTTCTTTGAGGATTTGTTGTTGGGGGATTTAATGTTTTGAGTTCCAAGTATATTTTAGATATGAGACCATTGTTCGTTACATGGCTAGTGAAGATCTTCTCCCAATCCGTGGGCTTTCTATTGATCTTGCTAGCTATGTCCTTTGCCATGCAGAAGCTCTGCAACTTCAGGGAATCTCATTTGTCCAACCTTTCTTTGATTTGTTGTGTTTCTGGGTCTCTATTCAAAATTTTCGGGTTTCTCCTATTTCATCCTGTAATGTTTTCAGAGTGTCTACTTTGACTCGGGAGGTCTTTGATCCATTTGGAGTTGATTCTGGTGCAGGGTGATATATAAGGATCTAGCTTTTGTAGAGGTATTAAACCAACTTTTCAGCACCATTTACTGAAGAGACTGTCTTTCTTCCATTCTATTTTTTACCTCCCTTATGAAAGAGTAGGAGGCTATAGGTGTCTGGGTTCATTTCTGGATCTTAAGCTCTATTCCCTTGGTCCTCAGGTCTGCTCTTGTACCAATACCAAGTTGTTTTGATTAGTGTGTCTTTGTAATAGAGTTTGAAGTTTGATATTGATATTTCTCAAGCACTGTTCTTTCTGCTAATGATTGTTTTTGCTATTTGGTGTCTTTTATTGTTCTGTATGAATTTTTGGGTTGCTTCTTCTATTACATTGAAGAATCAGGTTGGGATATTGCTAGGTATCACACTGAAGCAGGAACGAGTAAAGGATGTCCACCTTTCCATTTTTCTACAATTTAGTATTAGAATGCCTAGCTACAGCAATAAGATAAGATGCAAACATAAAAAGGATCCAAATAGGGAAAGATGAAGTAAAACTCTCCCTCTTTGCAGATGGCATGATCTTGTATTTAAAAAACCCCTTGGACTCCACTCCCAAGTTACTGGAGCTGATTTGAAACTTTGGCAAATTAGCAGGGTATAAAACTAACCCTAAGTATGATTTTTAATTTAAAAGCATTTCTAATGAATGATATTTCACATTTTTCTTAAGCAATCATCGATCAACAACAAACCCTAAGAAAACTTTAAATTAACAAATGTATTAACGTATAAAATAACATAAAATATATAAGCATGTAAAATGTATGAATATAATGAATGCATATACGTACGTATGTGCTGGATATGCATTGTACTTTAAATGCTCTTTTGATTAAGTTTTGTTTATAAAATTCCATGGAAGAAAAGAACAACCTATCTTTACTTAAACTTTCAACAATGAAAGTCACCAAATATCTAAAATTATTTTTATTCTCCTGGAGGAATTTAGAGAAGATAAATGTACAGATAAATGTATGTTTTTCCATTTTTTTCTTTTTTGTCATTAAATAGTAGGCTTATTACCATATGCCAGTTTTTTATAGGTAGTACCTGTTTCAAGACAATACCATTCAGTACTTCTTATCTATTTGCTTATGAACTTAATATTTAAACATATCTACCCTATACATCATACACATTTCTTGGCAAATATTCCACATGCATCTACCATACAGTTTATCATCATCAAGATCTCCTTTGTCCTCCTCCCTGGAGATTTTAAATTCATTGTCCAAGATGAAGAGACTGACAGTGAGATTATTGTAGGAAATCTCCAGGTATCTTTAGGTAAAAAATGGACATTAAACAACTTCTGACTCTCTGCCATCACCAAGCCTCTTGTCACAATTGTACAAATGTGTTCCAGTCTAATACACAAAATATTTATTTCTATTAGACAGCCAGAATGCAATAGTGGAAAATAATAGGGAAAATAATAGTAGAATATTTTACATGAATAATTAAAAAATTCAAACATTAGATTTCAAGCATTCCACTTTATATGTAGTGTCTGTAATCTATATCCATAATATATAGTTATAAGTTATATAATATAATATGTATGATAATACAAATATATTGATAATAAATATAGATATATGTATAAATATAGATACTATATATAATTATATATAATAGATATAGATGCATGTAGATACATCTATATTATATACACTTTTTGTTGTTGTTGGTTGTGGGGCATCAACTCTGGACCTGGGTGCCATCCCTGAGCTCTTCAGCTAAAATAAGTTCTCTATCACTTGAGCCTCAGTGCCACTTCCTATTTTTTTGGTGGTTAATAGGAGATTAGAGTCTCACAGACTTTCCTGCCCAGGCTGGCTTTGAACTGTGATCCTCAGATCTCAGCCTCCTGAGTAGGTAGGATTAGAGGCATGAGCCACAGGCGCCCAGCTATATATATTTGCCAGTGGTGGGGCCTAGACTCTGGGCCTGTACGCTGTCCCTCAGTTCTTCAGCTATAGGCTAGCACTTTACCAATTGAGCCACAGCACAACTTTCTGGTTTTTTCTGCTTATGTGGTGCTAAGGAATCAAACCCAGGTCCTCATGCATTGCAAGGCAAGCACTCTACCACTGAGCCACCTTCCTAGCCCTCAGCTATGTATACTTTTAGGGTGTATTACTGAAATATGGATTATTTTAATATTTGGCAAAATATTTGGCAAAATATTTGGCAAAATATCTATTTTTTTGTTTCTCAAATATTTGATCTTCTTTACATTGTAAAGAAGAAATTTGGGGATGAAAAATACATTATATTCGCCTTGGTTTTAGGACTTTTTGTGTGAAGGATACCTGAAACATTCAGAAGTTAATATCTTTTCATGACAACATAGGTAAATGAAAAGCTACTAATGCATAGTGTTTCCATGGAAATCAGTATTACTTTTAGCTTTGTATGTGACTGCTAAGTTTGTATTCTTTATTCCATTAAGGATCTCAGATGATCTCAAGAACAAGAAGTATCTTACAAGTCTCACAACTTCTGTTTCCAGTTGTTCTCCAGTGGTATGGAAAACAACCATCAATGAAAGTCAGAATCAGAAAGGAAAAACAAAGCTAAAGAAATAAATAATTTCATTAATGTAACCACCAGCCTCCTGTAATTCATAGATGGTATCAGAGAATTTCCATTGGTGAATTATTATACTTGTGGTGGCAAAACATCATGTAGCTCAGGTGTATAAGTCTAGATTAAAGGTAATTCAATCATGATTGATTAATTAAATGAAAATGTAAGTGTTAAGTTATGATTAGAAAGAGTTCATGCTAGAGGTAAGTAATTATGCAATATGAGAATAGGCAAAGAAATTGAATGTGTGGGGTGGCTCATATAGGTCTTTAAGGAGACTTAGAATGCATACTTAATTTTCAGGGACATAATTTTTTTCTCAAAATAATATCGGTTTAGATTATAAATTATAGTCAATTTACATGTGGCTGATAACAATTATTACAATAAGAGGTTTTCTTAGGCAAAAGTAGCTTGAATATCCAGCTGCCAACTCTAATGGCTACTAAAAGAATTGAGTACTTCTCCTAAAGGAGGTGGGAAAGATTCTTGAGAGGATACTACATCATGTCCAGTAACTTTTATTAATCTAGTTAATTAGTCTTAGAGTATAAGCCCTATGATTAAATAGGGCTGTCTTTATATAAGCCTTATGATCTACTCCATAAAGAATACAATATGAGATATCATCAAAGAAATTCATATTTTGTGCTGGCAGTTATGCATTTACAATTATGTGGATATCAAATTTAAATATAAATATGAATGGAATACAAGTATGTCTACATATGGATTTATACATCTATATTTTTGTCAAATTTATTTAAAAGACACTCAACGATACTATCATCCAGAATACCCTCAAACCCTATTCATCCCAAGTACTAATTCTTTGAAGGATGAATAAGTATTTTGAAAATAAATTACATGCATGGTTCCAAAATACAGTATTGAAAATAAACAGACATAAACATATATACTATCTCTTTTTAAGTACATAAATCTCTTTCTGGTGTTAGAAGTTATTGTGTGGGTGAACCTATGAAGTGAATGGTGACTGAGGAAAACACCTTTGTGGATTGTGGGACACTTTGTGGATTGTTAGGCTACTTAAAGTTGGGTACTGTAATGAGAGATCACCTATTCTGAAAACGTATCTAAACATATGTTATGATTTATGTACTTTAAAACTGAAATATGTTCATTTGAAATAGTAAATAAAAAGACATATGTCATTGTTATAAAACAGCTTCAAATATGTGCAGCATATCCCTATATTTTTATATAATTCAGTAGTTTTCAAAAGGCAATAATGAAAGTATATTCTATATAACACATAAAAATTTATGTCCCTAAGACAATGTATAAAGTTAATAAGAAAATATTACTATCTCCAAAATTACAGCATATTGACAAAACCAAATATGTTTATTTTTCATAAGTACATATTTTGTTCTAGACAGAATAAAACAGAATCCATAGAATTCAATTTAGTAACATACTGTAATTGTGATCATTTTCTAAAAGGTGATTATTGTGGAATGAAAAACAATACAGCAAAATTTTACATATATCTCTACTTTTTCCATATAGTATACTTTAAGATAAATTCCTAAAATTGAAGTTGCTGAGTGACCATACTGTTATGACAGTATAAGCAAATTCTCCAACAGCTGGTACTAATTTTCCTATGACCAGCAATGCATGAAAAATAATTACTTCCTTCTAACAGTCAACATTTTATGTTATTTTCATACAAGCTTTGCTAATGAAATGTAAAATGGCATAACAATTGTATTGAGCTTTCACCTTGTAGAAATGCAATTTTATGTTATTCATGGTAATTTTTAGACTCAGAAATATTTATTACATACATAGCTACATCTATAATTGCTCTGTTTGCCCAGCTAAGAATAGTAAATATGCTTCAATAACAAATATTCATTAATGAAATGTTAATTTTTAAAAAACACTATAATTATGCTTATTCATATTTCCTAAAGTAAACTTTGGAATTATTTTATCTTTGAAAAAATAGGAAAAGTATACTTTTTTAGAATTCCCTTAGTATGTACAATAATTTCAGAAGAATTAATTTTTATTTCCATTAGAGATATGGAAAATTTCAACATTATTCAACATACATTTTTGTAAAGATATATTCTTTTTCTTTGTAAGTGCTAATTATTCTAATGTAATTACTTGATGTTTTTTGTTTATATTTTAAAAATTTTATTGTACATTTAATGTACAGTGGAGTTACAGTAAGATAATGAGTACATTTCTTGGCAAACTTGTTACCTCCTCCCTTACTTATGTAACTGTAACCCCACTATATATTAAATGTACAATACAATTTTTAAAAATAAATAAACAAAAAAATGAAGTAATTACATTAGGATAATTAGCACTTACAAAGAGAGAGAATATATATCTTTACAAAAATCTATGTTGAATAATGTTGAAATTTTCCATGTCTCTAATGGAAAAAAAATTTAATTCAGATAAACTTATATACAAGACAAAGGGTATAGAAATCAAAAACAGTGATGACAGAGAATAAATCAAAGGAAAAAGAAAAAGAAAAGAAAAAAAACTGCAAACAGTAGAGCAAAAAGAAACTCTTTTTTCTACTTATGTGGGTTCATTTCAATAAGCATCATTTTATGTGGTCATATGCATATAGCTAATAAGCTATTATGATTTTCTGCTAAGAATATCTTACACATATCCTAGTTTTTACAAATGAGAGTAACCATACAGCCTATGCTGTTTTGTGTGTCTGGCTTGCTTTGCGTAGTATAATTTTTTGTGAAGTCTCTCCACTTTCATAGGAATTGTGCAATGTTATTCTTTCTGCTGGAAGCATAGAATTCTATATACCACATTTTCTTGATCCATTCATCTACTAAGGGGCATTTGGGTTGACTCCATATCTTAACTATGGTAAAAGCACAAGTAAGATAGAGGAATATAGGAAAAGAAAGGAACAGAAGGAAGAAAACTAAGACCCAAATTCAGAAATAAAGAAGGAATAAATAATTATTGCTTGTGTATAAAATAATACTAAAATTAAAAAAAATTAAGATTTATAGAGAAATAGAAAATTGAGTAACCACATATGTAGCCTGAATTAAGGATATACTCCATTAAGAAATAAGCCTAGTAATCACTGTAGACTGTTTATCTATGACTAAACAGAATAGTAATGAAGAAAAAAAGATTGCAATTCGTTTGAGGGATCTTGTGTCTCCCTAATGTCTGCTATTCAGTCTCTTAATGGAGCCTTTGATTTCCTTGAGGTAGTCAGATTTCCTTGTGGCTTAGTTGGATTCAGAAGCCTTCTTGATATGTGGGTGGTGCTGTTACCCAGATTCCCCCACTCGGGCCTGGATCCAATTTAAGTTATAACTCCAAGTGTACAGATGGATTTTCAAAAGAGTTTGTCTGAGAGGACCAAAAGACCTTCTGCTGACAAACTTGGAGTTTTTGTACCCTTCCTCTCAGCCTTAGTGGGAGAGGTGATATGTTTTGTGTGGTAGAGCAGGACGGAGGTGGCTGTTTTCTGCAGCTTAGAAACTCTTCAAGCAATCTTGAGTGTGGACAGGACTGTATCATGTCTGGAATCAGTGGCTTTTCCTGGAGGGGCTAGCTCCAGAGACCATCTTTTAGCCCAACCTAGAACCACCTTCAGCTTTTATGGTCTGTCCAGTTTTTGTCTTGTTTTGTTTGTTTTTGTTTGTTTGTTTCCAGTGAGATTTTACTCTGGAGTGTTGAGTTTATCTTTGTTAGCTACAAAGGGGTGATTTTGCCTCTCTCTGAGCCTACCTCCCATAGACCCAGAGCTGTCCTTCTTTGGAATGAGCTTTTTCCCCTGGGCAGTGCTATGCCTCCCTGGGCCTCTTTTTGTTGGTGGTGGTGGTGTTTTTTTTTTTTTTGTTTTTGTTTTTGTTTTGTTTGTTTTCTGCCACAGAACTGTGGTGCAAGGGTATCAGAGTCCTTTACCCTCTTGAGAAATGTCAGGGCTTCTGCCCGTGTTACCGTCCAGCTGCTGGCAGGCTCTGTGCCAGTATAAAAGATAAGTGTTCTTCTCAAGCAGGCTGCTTGTAATTTTCTTCTCTGATATACATCTCTGTGTAATTACAGCTTACTTGGTATGACTATCTAGACCCCGATAATTCTATGGGACCTTAAAACTTTGCTTTTGGGGAGAGAACGTTGTTGGTCCCCTTTAATTTACGACCATCTCTTCTTCCTCACTTCATGTCATATATACACATCACAAACCATATTGTAGCCAATAAATTTGTACAATTCTGTCAGTTAAAAATAAACCACAAAGGCTGGAGCTGGTGGCTCACGCCTGTAATCCTTGCTACTGAGGAGGCTGAGATCTGAGGATTATGGTTCAAAGCCAGTCCGGGCAGGAAAGTCTGGGAGACTCTTACCGCCAATGAACCACCAGAATACCAGAAGTGACATTGTGGCTCAAGTGGTAGAGTGCTAGCCTGGATCTGAAAAGCTGAGGGACAGCGCCCAGGACCACGGTTTAAGCCCCAAGAACAACAACAACAACAAAAAACCTACCCCAAACCTACAACAAACAGCTACAACCATTTCGACTGCAGAAGACTTATTCTTTTAACAGTGTAATTTTCTTAGTAATGGAAGGATGACAGTTACTCAAATAGTTTAGGGCATTTATATATTTGTGTAAAATGTAAATTTGATATTAATTTTGTCATTTTGTACCTGACAGGCTATTGAAGCTATCAATTCTAAGAGTATTTTTAATTGATAATTTGGAGTTTTATAGATTTAAAAAGTTAATTTTTGGATATATATTATACTTTTCAGAATATTAATGTCTTCAGTGATAAAATTATAAGAAACTGAAATAAAGACCAGTTCTCAGGTACTATAGTTAGTAAACACAGCACATTTTTATAACCAATTTTTTTCACTTTTTTATAATCAAGTTTCTTAATACTTTTTTATTACTATTTTTGGATTTGAATTCTAGTGAAAATAATTCCTTTATTTTCAAATTGTATGTACACTTACAAATATTTTCTTTGCCTTTTATTCTTTCATTTTAAATGGAACTGATAAAATATGTGTATAGAATTGTTTTATAAATGAAAAAATCTATTCAGAACCCATGGTTTAAATATTTTTAATCCTTCATGTGATATATAGAGAAAAAGAGAGAGAGAGGTATCTAGATATTTCCTGTTTCACATTTTCCTTTTTGACTAATTTTGCCCCAGATCTACATTGTTTAATTATTACAAGTTTTTTCTTAATTTTAGTAATTGCTAGTGTCTATTCTTGATTTAAATACTTTTGAATATCTTTGTCCTTGATGCTGGAAAGAATAAGCTTACTGGAGATTGTAAGCTGCAGCAACTGGGAGGTCTGTGACCCTCAAACACTGAAAGATTAAGACATCTGACATAGTGATATTAGCATAATTACTCAATAGAACAGTACTGGAGACAACCATCCTCTCAGATAATCTCTAGGAAAGGCAAATAAAATAGGCAATCAATTTATGAAAAGTATATTACCTATACTAGAAACCAAAATAAGTACCAGTAAGTTACAATTTTTAACTCATTAGTCTGGGCAACTTTCAAATAAATGATAATGTACATGATAGACAAGAGTATTTGTGAGGCAGTGAATATCTGGATAGGCCTCCTCATAGCACAAGACATAATAGCAAAAAAACTAAAAAGTGTATGCACAACTGAAGAAATGATTAACAGAGTGAAGAGACAACTACAAATATATGTATACATATATATATATATATATATATATATCACATTTTCCTCATCCACTCATTGACTGAGGGGCATCTAGGATGGTTCCATATCTCAGCTATGGTGAATAATGCTGCAATAAACATAGTTGTGCTGGTATCTGTACTATGGTCTTGTTTGTGAACATTTGGGTAAATGCTCAAAAGTGGGATTGCTGGGTCATAGGGGAGCTCTATGTGGAGTCTTTTGAGGAAACTCCTAGGGGAGCTCTATGTGGAGTCTTTTGAGGAAACTCCATACTGCTTTCCAAAGTATTTGAACAACTATACACTCCCACCAACAATGCAGTAGGAATCCTTTTTGGCCACATCGCCTACAGCAGCTGTTGTTATTAGAGTTATTGATTATAGCCATTCTAACTGGGGTGAGATGGTATCTCAATGTTGTTTTGATTTGTATTTCTTTTATAGATAGAGAGGTTGAGCATTTCTTCATGTGTCTATTGGCCATTTTTATTTCTTCTTCAGAGAAGTTTCTCTTTAGGACTTTAGCCCACTTATTTATTGGGCAGTGGTTTCAGTGAGGATTTGTTGTTGGGGGGATTTAATTTTTTGAGTTCCAGGTATATTTTAGATATGAGACCCTTGTCTGTTGTGTGGCTAGTGAAGATCTTTTCCCATTCCATGGGCTATTGATCTTGAAAGCTATGTCCTTTGCCACGCAGAAGGTCTAGAAATTCATGCAATCCAATTTGTCCAACCTTTCTTTGATTTGTTGTGTTTCTGGGTCTCTATTAAGAAAATTTCAGCCTGTGCCAAGGAGACCTATAGTTTCTCCTATTCCGTACCAGCACAACTATGTTTATTGCAGCATTATTTACCATAGCTAAGATATGGAACCAACCCAGATGCCCCTCAGTAGATGAAAGGATCAAGAAAATGTGGTATTTATACACAATGGAATTCTATGCCTCCATCAGAAAGAATGACATTGCCCCATTTGTTAGGAAATGGAAAAACTTGGAAAAAATTATATTAAGTGAAGTTAGTCAGGCCTAAAGAAACATAGGTCCCATGGTTTCCCTTATTTGCAATAACTAGTATATATCTGAGACAAGTAGAAAGGGTAAGATAAGATGATGTTAAGGGAAATGAACCCCAAGATAAGGACACAAGTGGTTTTTCTTTTATCTTATTTTTTCTAAGGTATTTGTAAGGTACCACATGATTTCTTTGTTGCTTTGTATGTACCTCCCCCACAGTATAGCACCTGTTTTCACGGTATTTGATGTTGGTATAATTTGGGGAGAGGAAGGGAAAAAAAGAAGTTGTTTAAATAGGGATACAGACTGACCCATTGCAACAATGATATGTACAAGATGCTATGTCATAAAAAAAACTTTACAGCTGGGCACCGGTGGCTCACACCTGTAATCCTAGCTACTATGAAGGCTGAGATCTGAAGATTGCAGTTGAAAGCCAGCCTAGGCAGGAAAGTTCTTGAAACTCTTATACCCAGTAAACCACAAGAAAAACACAAATGGTGCTATAGCTCAAGTGGTAGAGCACTCGCCTTGAGCTGAAGAGCTGAGGGACAGTGCCCAGGCCCAGAGTTCAGGCCACACGATTGACAATAAATAAATAAACAAATAAACAAATAAAATAAAACGAACTTTACAGTTTAGATGGGGGTGGGTGAGGGGGCAAGGGGAGGATGTAGTTTTGGAGATGGGAGGGAAAGAATGGGAGGGGGAAGAACAGAGGAGGCAACAATGCTTGATAAGAAATATACTCATTACCTTGTTCATTTAACTATAACTTCTTTGTACAGTATTTTCACAATAAAAAACTTATTTAAAAATAAATAAATTTTTACCAAGTATGTAGGTATCCTTTAATCCAATCAAACTGAAAACTAAAGTAAACCATTGAAATGGCTTTCATATTATTATTAAAATAAAATTCATTAAATGCAGGTAAAAATAATGTGTACCTGAAAATAGTACAAATAATTCCATTGGAGGTTCATCCACCATCGAATGTGGGACTTCACATTTTATACTTAAGACCTTAGTGGAAGTATTTTTAGCAACTACTTTCTTACTTGGAACACACCTTCCTTGATTCTACACTTCCATATTACCATTTTTTAATTTCATATTTGGCAAATTACTATTTCTAATATAATGTTTGACAATCCTAGGAATATTGAAACATTTATTCTTATAAATTTCATAAACTTCCAGGTCATTTGGATATTGTGAAATAGAGATGACAATTACTCCAATTTGTCTACAATCATTGTTAGTAAGGTTACATTGTTGTCTTAGCATGAAAGGACCATGAGAAATACTGTACAGCTTCCTGGATGCACAGCAGTGGAACTCATCATGGCTAGCCCCAGCTTATGGGCTTTGCCATGGATGTAAGACTATTTGCTTTATGAACCACCTAGAGCCAAATGCTATAAAACTAATGTGAGGAGTTACCTACGGGAACAAATGGAGGCCATGCCAGCAGGAACACACAGGTCTTTTCATGCAACTATACACTCATTAACTATACTCGAGACTTTGGAAATCTAGGGAGTGCTTTTTAAATTATGTCCTAAGGAAGCACGTGCTTCCAATCCTAATATTCATTCTACCACATTACAGCATGACCACACACACATTTGAAATCATAGCTTCTTTTGCTGGGCTAAGTTTTAAGCTTTAAATAGCACAAAGTCAATGCAGGCATAGAAGGCTGAATCCATTCATGTGCATGCATGCCTGATTTCCAGCACTTTACTTCATTTATAAATAGGACCAATGACCAAGAATCCTACTTTATAAGACTTCTCTCCTTACTAGAAAAAAACTATTTAACTCATTGTATCAGCTTGTCTGATAGACAATAGAAAGACAATAAAGTCAAGTGATTTTAAGATAAAGACAGTGTCTGTCATTTCCATTCCCTATATTCTATTCATAGAACATACAACCATAATCTGTATTGTATTCATTGTCATTATACACAATATGAAATTTGTACATATTAATGAGCCCTAATGTGATATGTCTTTCTCTAAATATACATGAATTGTATCCAGATTCTAGAAGACATATCATTTCCTTTTAATGATTAGGTCCACATCCTTCTTTCTGTCATTTCAACTTGATATTACAGTATTGTTATTGGTTACCACCTTGCTATGAAATAGCATACTAGAAATTCTTGTTCATCTCTAATTTAGGTTAGTACCTAAATATTTCCCATCCCCTATCCATATTTTATTTTTCAAAAGTAAACTATCTTCCTCTGGGTTGAAGCAGAGTTTCCTATTTGATCAGTGTTTCTAACTTACAAGAGAACACTAACAGATTCAAACTCAATGAATATATAGAGAAAATTTGGAAAAGTATCTGTCAAAGGTATCAGCAAGTTCTTGCATAATTGTTTATTAATACTCTCACAAAATCAAATACCAGTCAAATAAAGGTCTGTTTGCTGGGGTTGGAACTATTGTCTTCTGAATATCTGTGTATTCTTTTTGTTTGTTTGTTTTTTGGGTCTGGTCGTGGGGCCTGAACTCTGGGCCTGGGCGTTGTCCCTCAGCTCTTCAGCTCAAGTCTAGCGCTCTACCATTTGAGCCACAGTGTCACTTCAGGCTTTTTTCTTTTTGCTTATGTGGTGCTGAGGAAGGGCCTCATGCATGCAAGGCAAACACTCTACCACTGAGCCACCATGAATATCTGTGTATTCTTGTGTCTGTTTTTCCCATGTTTCATCTTCAATGAGGCAAAAAAAAAAGATCAACCATTTATTTAACTTCTGATTTGTATTTTAATCTTGCCTGTATTTGACTTTAGATTATTGGTAGTTTGAAAATAAATCTTACTTCATGCATTTAATAGTTAACTTTAATTGTGATCAAGAAGATTTAGCAGAAGCAGAATAAACAACATTTGAAATATATTGGCTTCTTTTGTTTCTCTGTGTCCTAAAATATGTACTATTATAATCCAAGCTAATTTCAAAATCCACTTTTGACCTGATTCTTTTAAATGAACAATAACAGGTCAGAAACAAAAGAATTGTAAGAAATTGGAGGTTTAACTGAAAGTTATTCAGATGAAAAAATTATAACTTTATATTAGCACATCTGCAGCTTGACAATCAAATGTACTAGTGTGTTATAATTTCAATGAGTTCTGCAAAATGCTAATTGAAAAGTCAAATTTACTAAATATCTCTCAGGTCAAAACTGGAATTGAAGTAAGGGTAAACAATTCCATGAAGTGAATTTCCCTTTTTGTTTTAATTGTGAAGGTGAAATACAAAGTGCTTATAGTTACATAAGTCAAGTATTAAGTATATTTCTTTTTGAACAGTGTCACATTTTCCCTTGTTTTCTTCCCATGAAGTGAATATTATCCATGTACCTTTCAAAACTGTTTAGAATGGAATACCAGACTAATAAATGACAAACTTGTTGTGTATAGATGTTAATTGATTTGGGTTATAGATTATAATTGATTTTGCTATGCTCAACCAATCATAAATTATTGATTGCTCCTTCATAAACTACAGCTGTATGCTAAATAAACATAACTCTAAAAAGTGCAGCTTTAGAAACAAAGACTGGATCAACACAATTGAATTCTACTCTCCCATGAGAAAGAATGATCTTGTACCATTCATAAGAAAATGGAAGGACTTGGAAAAATTATATTAAGCAAAGTAAGCCAGACCCCCAAAACATAGGCTGCATGGTTTTACTCATTTGTGGTAACTAGAATGTGCCTATATATCTACAAGTAAGCAAACTGGATGGTGTTTGTGTGTGTGTGTGTGTGTGTGTGTGTGTGTGTGTACCTACACTAGGACATGATAAATTATATAGGTCTCTAGACATTCATTCATATAATGATAAAAGGAGAATATTTGATATTCATAGTAGCAGATCACAAAGGATCAATAGCTACATACATATATGATCATGTAATATTTTTTGAAATGAACTCAAAGAAATTGAAAGAAGAGATTTTTTTGTTTCTGTTTTGTGTTGTGTTTCCCTTTACTCTTATTTAATAGTTTTTCTTTGAGAACATAAGAAGGCACATAAAAGGGGAACAAAGGGTGAATAAATACAGCAGTGGAACTCACTAGATTCTATGTGGAAAATTATATAACTAGTGGGTGGGTATGGGAGCTAAAACCTGGGAGAGAGTGAAGGAAGAGGTTTCAATATCTAGTATATGTCTGAGTCAAGCAGAATAGGTCAGATAAGGTGATGTTAGGGAAATGAACCCTAAGATATGTATTCAAATGTTTTTTTTCTGTCATGCGATTGTTTCTAACACACTTATAAGATTATTTCTTTGTTGCTTTGTATGTCCCTCCCCCACAGTATAACCCCTGCTTTCACTGTATTTGATGTTGGTATAATTTGTGGAGGGGATGGTGAAAAACAAATCGTTTAAATAGGGATACAGTTGGACCCATTGCAATAATGAGATGTACAAGTCATTATGTCGAAAACGAACTTTACAACTTTGGTGCGGGGGAGGGGGGGAGGGAAGGGAGGGAGGCGGGGAAGATTGGGTAGGGGGGGCGAGGGGGAGGATGGGAAGGGATGGGAAGGGGAAACAAAGGAGGAGGCTACAATGCTTGATAAGAAATGTACTCATTATCTTGCCCATGTAATTGTAACCCCTCTGTACAATATTTTCACAATAAAAAATAAAAATAATAAAAAAGGACCTAAAAAAAAGAAATGCACACATTACCTGGTTTATGTAACTGTAACCCCTTTAAACAATAACAATAAAGAATATTTCTACAATAACAATAAAGAATATTTTAAAAAACCTGGTCAAATTACTAGTTAGGGCAGTCAGAATTTTTAATACGATTTTCTTTTCTATCTTTTTTCACTATTGGACATTGAACAGAGGATTACAATTCTTTTTTATTTTTTATTTCTATTTTTTAATATTTTTTATTGAGAACTCTATGATACAATCTCAACCCTTTAATTTTCATTTTTGATAGAGTTTCCTTAAATTACACTCTCTGATCTCAAACTTTCAATCCTCTTGCCTTGGCCTCCTGAGTGTAGTGGTTAGATGTGTGCCATCATGCCTAATTTCTCATAATATTTACTTCATCATTTGCATTTCAAGAATAAAACCTATGAATAAAGTGTTTTATTTTGAATTTGCAATCTTTCACATTTTTTTTTTATTGTGAAGGTATTGTACAGAGGGCTATGGTTGCATGAGTAAGGTAATGAGTACATTTCCTTTTGAGCATTGTTACCTCCTCCTTTGTTTTCTCCCATTATCTCTTCCCTCCACACCCCCCCAACTCCTTCCTCCCCCCAAAGTTGTAAAGTTTGCTTTCAACATAGCATCTTGTACCTCTCATTGTTACAATGGGTCAACTTGTATCCTTTTTTTATTAGTAAGTTTTTTATTGTGAAAATATCGTGCAGAGGGGTTACAATTACATGAGCAAGGTAATGAGTACATTTCTTAGCAAGCATTGTTGTCTCCTCCTTGGTTTCCCCTTATCATCCTGCCTCCCCTGCTCCCCCCCCCCCCCACCAAAGTTGTAAAGTTCGTTTTTTGACAAAAAGTCTTGTACATCTCATTGTTGCAATGGGCCCACCTGTATCCCTATTTAAACATTTTGTTTTTTCCCTTCCCCTCCCTAAATTATACCAACATCAAATACAGGGGTTATACCGTGGGGGAGGGACATACAAAGCAACAAAAAGAATCATCTTATTATGTTAGAAACAATAGCAAGAAAGAAAAACCATTTCTGTCCTTGCCTTGGGGTTCATTTCACCTAACATCAACTTATCTGACCGTTTCTGCTTGTCTCAAGAAAATGTGGTATATATACACAATGGAATTCTATGCCTCCATCAGAAAGAATGACATTGCCCCATTTGTTAGGAAACAGAAAGACTTGAAAAAACTTATATTAAGTGAAGTAAGCCAGGCCCAAAGAAACATAGGTCCCACGGTTTCCCTTATTTGCAATAACTAGTATATGTCTGAGACAAGCAGAATCGTCCTGTATCCTTGTTTCAACATTTAGTTATTTTCCTTCCCCTCCCCAAATCATAAAACGTATATACAAGATGCATGGCATCAGAATCTTTTATGTTTTTCAGAAATATTAAAAAAGTTAATTATTGTATTTATTTTAAATCATTAATTGGAATAACTGGCTAACATATAACATGGTATTGCCATTTCTGAATAGGTAGCTACTCATAACAGACAGATTAAAATATATAATTTAAAAAATATATTTACCATAGTGTTTGTATTCAATGTACACTATGTAAAAATGAACGATGTAACTTGTGGGTATGGACAGTTGGGGGAAAATGTGGGAGAATGAAGGAAGGTGTGACTTTGTCTAGAAGCATTATGCATATAACCTTACTTATAAAATGTAGTACATTTATACAGTTGTATAATAGTAACAATAAAATTATTGAATTCACTGTGTCTTCCAAGTTTATTACAACTCTTCTGCTTCACTGTATATTCATAATTATACTTTTGTATTTACCAAATTAACCTACAAAATGACACTAACGGTATAATAATTCTATGCCTCTTTTCCCTACACAAATCTTTCCCTTCTTTTCAAGGGCTACATGAATCCTTACATTCTTGGGAATAGAGCGACCAAAAATGGAGCTGTTCAGCACAAACATCCTCACTCATAAAAGGATTGGCATTTTTTACTAGCCAAAATAAATGAAATAAAAATAAAAGAGACACTTTGCCAACAATTCCCACCAGGACACTGAGCCAATAACCATTATCAACGAGAGCATGAGGATATATGTTGAGTTAAATTGAAGTTGCTGGATGTGTTATGTCCAAATTTGTTGTAGATCTTTCATATTTCTCATTAAGCATCTGTTCTAGTTAATTTTGATATTCCCTTGATAGTCAATATAAAATTATTTCTGGTAAAGTCCTGCTTACAGAATTCACTGGCAGAAAATTTTTAATACTATTATTAAATTTAAATGCATACTACCTGCAATTCTAGAGAATTTTTAATGTTCCAAGACAGGCATTTGAAAAGATTCAAAACGTCTGTATTGCAAAAGACAAAGTAGATTATGCCAGTATAATTTTAATACTACTGCTGGTCACTCAAGCTATAATTGCCTCTAATCAGCTCTCTCATCCAGCTGTAAAATTCTTTACCTGCAGCTGAGAAGCTCTCATGAGAGTGGAAAAATCTCTCCTATTGAGTATTTGAAAATATCAGCTAATTCCTGCCAATACAATCATCATAAATGAGCTGCAAACCCATTAGCTCTTATAGGAAATGGGTTGTGGGAAGTGAGATTTGATCCAAACCAGCCCTGCAATAATAGTAATCAATGTCCAATGAAAACACGTTCTACTATGTGAACAAGGCTCATAAATAAAGGAAGGGACAGGCTGGGTAAAAATTCAACTTCCAATGTTTATTCAGCTTTCTTTGTTCTTTACATAGACTTGGAGTTTTTGAATGTCATGAATAAATTCCCTTTCATAAATTCAAAATATTCAGCTTTATTCTAGAAGCAGAATGTGAGATGGTCTCCATACTATATTATTTCTCCATTTCTTGGGTAAAGAAATAACATAAGTACATTTATCAAAATACTTGTGCAAAAAGACAGAGTAAAGTTAGTGACTGCCTTCAAAATATTTTCCTCATTTCTGAAATGGCAGAAATGATTAAAACAGGATAATATATCCTCATGAGCATAAAAGGATAATGAATTAAGGTCTTAAAGCACAAACAAAATAAAAATGGAGGTTTGCACTTTATTAATTTTTATATTAACTCAATAATTATTTTAATTTCTAAGACATTATTTCTTAATGATGTGTAAAAGGTGAATAAATTTAAGCTTTATCTCAATAATTCCAGTGCACCACTAAATCTGGGGTTATAATAAAGTGTAGAAATTAAGGGAGGGCGTGGCAAAAGCTGGTTAGATGTATCCACAGCTGTAGTAATTGATGTCGTACCTGTGGTTGTTTCCCCTCTAGACATTCCTATCTATTCTACGTTAGAAATGTTTCATTTTCCAAAGTTTAGGATTCATTTGTTTCATACCTCTAAAGAAAATGGATTATGAAATTATGACTATCACAATAGAAAATAAGCCAATTTATTAAAACAAATTGTTCATCCATTCACAAGAAAACCTTAAATCTCTATAGCAACAAGTCTGTACCCATCTTTGAAAGATTCCTACCTGAGGAGCTTGGACAGGATGTACAAGTTGATAATATTGTTGCAATACAGCCTATTCTGATAGATTGGGAGGAGTAAGCCAAAGCTACGGTTTGTATAAGACCATTAAAAATTCTCCATGGGCAATTTCAAAGAATGGAAGTTAGCTCTAAATTAGAGATAATGATTGTTAAAGTAGATACTGTCAGTAGGAAATATTGCAAAATGAATTTGTCTCTATCCAAACCTTGGTGGGAGGCAGAAGCAAAACAAGATCGCAATCCAATTATATCTTCTCTACAAAAACTTTTATCTAATTTTCATATGAAATTTGTACTTCTATGAAACTATTCTACCTAATACAAGAAAGATTCAGAAGAAAATCTTAAAATACATTCAAAGTTTGATTTTCTTCATTCCAGGTTAATCTTGATGAAGCCTCTTTGTTCTTTTATGTTCTGTCACAATATAATCATGTGGAAAACACACCTGTCTACTTATATTTCTAGTCATTCTTTTTCCTAATTATGGCCATATTTTCATTATTTCCACCATTGATAATCAGCCCATTTCTTCTGAAATTCATTTTCTAAAGCTCGCTTAAATTATGTTCTTCCAGAAGTGACTTACAAAATGGCTTGCTTCAGTAATATAGCTTTTAGTTCTATATTAGTAGCTATTTAGCTCAGAGAAATTTCAACTAGAAGCAATCTGGTGAATTAGATAAATGGAATGTAGGGAATTGCACTTCATACAATGCTACATTTTTAATGAAGTCAATGAAATAATTGGTAGATACAGTAGTAAAGACCCATATAGGACAATTTGAAGATTTACAAACACCAGTATGTGACACTTTTTAAGTAAAAGTCAGTATTTCTGAATTAACTCAAGTGACATTCTACTTAACTTATCACACATAAAGAAAAATGTAGAGCTTGTGTGTTTTTGATCTTAAATATATGCTATGTTGTTAATATCTTAATAACTCTTTAGATTTATGGATTACGATATGAAATGATAAAAATCTATCCACCTTTAGCAGGATACCAGTGGCTCATGCCTGTAATCCTAGCTACTCAGGAGGCTGAGATCTGAGGATTACGGTTCAAGCTCAAGTGGTAGAGTGCTCACCTTGAGCTGAAGAGCTGAGGGACGGCACTCAGGCCCAGAGTTCAAGCTCCATCACCTACAAAAATAAATCTATCCACCTTGAATTGCCTCTATTTTGAAAATATGCATTTTTATATAAATGAAAATTTTCTACTAATAAAACTGGACTTTTGAATCTTTAAAATAATAATTGTATATTAACTGTACTTTTAGTTTCTATACTCTATTGTACTTCATTGATTTAAAAAACTATTATTAAGCATTTGTTCAAGGAAGTTAAAATTTCATGTCAGGTCATGAGTACAATGCTTCTCTTTTTTTAAATAAGGTTTTTTATTGTGAACATACTGTACAGAGAGGTTACAATCACATGAGCTAGGTAATGAGTCCATTTCTTATCAAGCATTGTTGCCTCCTTCTTTGTTTCTTTCCTCCCATTCAGTCACTCCCATCTCCACAACTACATTCCCCTTCTCTTCCCTCCCCCCAGCCACGCCCCACCTAAATTGTAAGGTTCGTTTTATGACATAGAGCATCTTGTACATCTCATTGTTGCAATAGGTCAATCTGTATTCATATTTAAACAATTTATTTTTTCCCTTCCCCTCCTCAAATTATACCAACATCAAATACAGTGAAAACAGGTACTATACTGTGGGGGAGGGACATACAAAGCAACAAAAAAATCACGTGGTACCTTACAAATAGCTTAGAAACAATAACATAAAAGAAAAAAACCACTTGTGTCTTATCTTGGGGTTCATTTCCCTTAGCATCATCTTATCTGACCTTTTCTGCTTGTCTCAGATATATACTAGCTATTGCAAATAAGGGAAACCATGGGACCTATGTTTCTTTGGGCCTGGCTTACTTCACTTAATATAATATTTTCAAGACTTTCCATTTCCTAACAAGTGAGGCAATGTCATTCTTTCTGATGGAGGCATAGAATTCCATTATGTATGCATACCACATTTTCTTGATCCATTCATCTACTGAGGGGCATCTGGGTTGGTTCCATATCTCAGCTATGGTAAATAATGCTGCAATAAACATAGTTGTGTTGGTACGGAATAGGAGAAACTATAGGTTTCCTTGGCACAGGCTGAAATTTTCTTAATAGAGGCCCAGAAACACAACAAATCAAAGAAAGGTAGGACAAATTGGATTGCATGAAGTTGCAGAGCTTCTGCATGGTAAAAGACATAGCTAGCAAGATCAATAGAAAGCCCATGGAATGGGAAAAGATCTTCACTAGCCACACAAAAGACAAGGGTCTCATATCTAAAATATACTTGGAACTCAAAAAATTAAATCCCCCCAACAACAAATCCTCACTGAAACAACTGCCCAACAAATAAGTGGGCTAAAGACTTAAAGAGAAACTTCTCTGAAGAGAAAAGAAGGATAGCCAATAGACACATGAAGAAATGCTCAACCTCTCTAGCCATAAGATAAATGCAAATCAAAACAAGATTGAGATACCACCTCACCCCAGTTAGAATGGCTAATATCAAAAACTCTATAATCACAACAGATGCTGTAGGGGATGTGGCTAGAAGGGAACCCTACTGCATTGTTGGTGGGAGTGTAAATATTTTCAATCACTTTGGAAAGTAGTATGGAGGACCCAACAATCCCACTTTTGGGCATTTAACCAAATGATCACAAACAAGACCATACTAAAGCTACAATGCTCCTTGGCTGAAGTTATCTCTTCCATTATTTCTTCCCCAGGTGTTCCCTCCTGCCTTTACCCCTAGTTTATATAGTTCTCTTTTTTACATAAATGCAAATGAAGTACAGTAAATATGACTTCACTTGCTCATTCGTCTATTTCCATACCCCCTTATCTAGAGACTCTTCCTTCCTATATTGTTAAACAGTTCATTAGTTGTTCAGAGGCATTACACCTTTGGACTCCTCCCATAAGTATATTGTCTCTTAGTGAGTTTGTTTCTGTGTATATAAAGCCCTGAATATTTTATCACAATGTCTATATTTTAGATCTAGCTTCTGCATACAGAACAAATCATACTGTTTTTCTCTCTAAGCTTCTTACTTTACTTAACTTAATTGTTTTTAAATATATACATTTCCCTACAAGTGCTCTACTATTATTCTAATACATAAGTAAAATTCCATTGTGTGTGTATATATAGATACATATATATATATATATATATATATATATATATATATATATATATATACCACATTTTCTTGATCCAATCAAACATTCTATCCATTTTCCTACAAATAACACATATAGCACATTATCATTGTATAAATTAATGTGCATCATATTTTATCAATTTAACAGTTATTGATTACCTCACCTGATTACCTCACCCTATTGATGTTTTGAGGAAAGGTATCTCTCTTGTATATTGGCTTATATTGCTTTGGATACATACTAGAGTGATCTGTTAATGTCAGAATTTAGATTTATTTTGAGTTTTTTGATGAGCTTCCATGATGGTTTTTATAGTGGTTTACAAGTTAAGACTCCCACCAAGAGTGTATGCTAATTCTTCCTCTCAATATTCTGACCAGAATTTGTTGTTGTTTGTTTTTTGATAGCTGTAATCTTCAATGAAGTGAAATAGAATCTCAGTGTAGTTTTGATTTACATTTCATATATGGCTAAGAATGTTAAGCATTTCTTTATAATCATTTCAATACCCATCCATCAAAATCCCAATGACATTTTCTACAGAAATAGAAAATCAATCCTGAAATTCATTTAGAGGCATAAAAAGTCCAGATAGAAAAGGAGTCCTTTTCTATTTATGAAAGTCCATTTATTAAGGGATAAGATTCATGTCTAAAGCAAATATTACTAGAACTGAAAATAAGAATTTATTTTATTCTTGAGTGATCAACATAACTGAAGAAATTAGTAGAATAATCTCTATAAGCTGTAACCTAAAGGGACCAATGGAGAACAAAAAAATGAACGAAAGAAAGAAATATATATGTGGAAAAATATATCAATGTCATATCAATCTCATGTCAATGTCTGATAAACTTACTATACATACAAAGAAACCTTGGATAGATTTTAAGGCACTAGTAGAGGGCTTAAATTGTAAACTTTACAAGCATTATTTAACATATATACACACACACACACACACACACACACACACACACACACACACACACACCTAGCACCTGGATAATTATATTTTGTGTCCTATCTTATTAAGTAGAATATTTTCATATATAGAGTATATATTGAGAATGTTCCTGAAATGAGTTTCTGTTTAGTAGAAAAAAATCTGGAATTTGCTATCTCAGGATAAGTTTCCAAAGGAATCTGTGAGTATTAAGTTTCCAACATATCTGTAAGCAATTTGCTATATATATATATATATATATATATATATATATATATATACACATATATGTATATATATATATACATATATACACATGTATATATGTATATATATATATATATATATAGTTAAGAGCAGGAAATATTTTTTACTTAGAACAGTACATTAAATTCCACACATCATCAAAATTATTACTGCAAAATATACGGTGATTTAATGTAACAACACTATCATTCAAAAATTCTTCCACAGTCAGTCTCTCAGATCACTTAAAGAGTCAGAGTTGTGTGATAAAAATCACTGTTATATGATCTGTTTCAAAGAAAAAATACACGCTTAATAATCAGTAGTGACAAGAAAAATAAACTACAATAAAATGATTCATGTGTAATGTTTGTAACATTTGTTTTGAAAAGTGTCTTAAAAATTAAAATCCTTTGGGATATAAATATAAAGCCCTTTGTTATCTAAAATCTACACTTCTTTGTCAGAAAAAAGTGAAACAAAACAAAACAAAAGAAGTACCTAAGTTAAATGTGCTTGTTTCAATCTACAGCAAAATGTCATTTTTTTTCAAGCTAAACTTTCCTAATTTTTGCCTCAACAAGGTTAGTGTTCCTGTTATATAGTTTCATAATTTCCTCCGTTTACTCATGGAGACATTACCAGAATTTTAACTATAGAATTGTTTATGGAGATATTTATTTAATAATTGGTCTGCCAATTGGAATATATATCCAGACAGAAAAGAATTTGTTCCTGGTAAGCTTTCACTGTTCTGCAAGGTGCCTGTAACATATTTAGCATTTCTTTATTATATTAATAAACTATTTTCATTGTGAGAAGGAAAGTTAATTTTGAGTTTTGGTTGGTTGGTTTGATTCTGTTTTATTTTATAGTCATTTTCCTACAATAGAAAAATGTAGACCTGGTGTTAGTAGCTCACACTTCTAATCCTAGCTATGGAAGAGTCAGAGATTTGAATGAAAATGGTTTGAGAACAGTCTGGGGAAAAGTACATGATATGTCTTCTCAACAATTAAAGCTGCATGTGGTGGCCTGTGCCTGTCATCGCATCTGAAGTAAACTAGGAAACAGTCAAAGGTCTAAAGATTTTGAGATCTTATCTTAAAATAAGTAGAGCAAATAACTACAGCAAAAAGGTCTTGAGGAATAGCTCAAGTCATAGAGCCCCTTGACTCCCTAAGGGTCTGAGCTAATCTAGCACCACACAGCCATCATTTATACTCAGTAAATACTTGCTGTATGTTGATGAATACACTCATTAATTTTGTTCAAATAATTTCTATCTTTTCAAACAGGGAGATATACTATATTGCCATAAAGATTTATTTAAAAATAATTTATCAGAGAAACCAGCTACTTCATGGACTATTATTATTTTAGAGGAGAACTCTTTTTTTTTTTTTGGGTCCGGTCGTGGGGCCTGAACTCTGGGCCTGGGCACTGTCCCTCAGCTCTTCAGCTCAAGGCTAGTGCTCTACCACTTGAGCCACAGCGCCACTTCCGGCTTTTTTCTTTTTGCTTATGTGGTCCTGAGGAATCAAACCCAGGGCCTTGAGCATGCAAGGCAAGCGCTCTACCACTGAGCCACCTTCCCAGCCCGAGGAGAACGCTTTTTTGAAGAGATTATTTAATATCATTTTGTGTTTCACTGAAAATCCAGTATAAATTTCTCTCTCATCTAGGCTACTTCGAACTATTTAAAATTTAAAAGCAGCTCTTTTTATATGATTATGTGCATATAGCTATTGAGCCCTTTCGGACCTCTCCTAAGAATATCCTCCTTTGGTGAAGAAGTTAACTTGAAGAAATGGGAAAAAGAGATTTTCTATTTTATTTTATATGGGTTTTTCCTTCAATTTTTTCCTTTGGTCATTGTTTATTTCTATACCTCTTTTCTTCTTTGTAAGTTTATCTGATTTGGAGAGGGGAAGGGGAAGCACAGGAATATTTGGACAGAGGGTGAACTAATGCAGCAGTGATACTCACTAGACATTATGTTGAAAATGGACTATATAACTTGAGGAGAAGAGGGTTTGGGAAGAAAAAACTGGGAAAAAATGGGAAGAGGTGACACTGTTCAAAAAGAAATGTTCTCAATACCTGGCTTGCATAACTGTTACTCCTCTGTACATTACCCTTACAATAAAAATTTTAAAAATGAAAGCAGCTCTTAGTATTTCTGTTATATTTAAATATAAAAACAGGTTATTTCCAGGGAGTTCAGGAACTAGTCAACAGAGAGTGTGAAGGAGGGTGAATAAGTTTAAATACTTAATATGTGTAAAGTTGGATTTAGGAATTTGTTGAGAAACATATTTATACAATTTTAGTGACTTTTAACACTATGTATGTCAGAAAGTTTTATCATATTGAAACATAAAGCATTTTATCTGTTTTCATTTTTACTTATTTTCTAATTTTATGAAATACTGCCCATAAATTTCAGAATAGCTGTAAAGTATTCTATCTTGTTTATAACTGTGAAACTTAGCTTACTTGTTTAAGTTACAAATAGATTCATATTATTACACTTAATCACATTGACCTTGTTCTGGCCTTGTTAGCAGGAAATCCATTATTTTTCTCCTGAGACCATCCTTGCCTGGAATTATTTAAGAAGCCAAAGCCTGGACTCATTCAGTCCCAAGTATTCAATGATGTTTTTAAATATCAGGGGGAGTGATAACTACACAGTCATCTCAGCATTGCTTTGGTCACTGTCACAAATAGTTGCTAATGGGAATTGATTACATACTATCCACTGAATGCTTGTCCAGTAAAACAACTATTCTCTAGCTGGCTGAAGCTCTTGGTCAGAGTGTAAATGCTGTGTTTTTCAGTTTAAGGATTACATCACTTTTTCTTTGATAAATTCATTCCTGTACTTTCTTGTAAAGATTATTGGGACACCAGGTGAGATTTCCAGTCTTAACCACAGGATTTCCTATGAAACAACATGGTTTCATGTACATTCATGTTCTGTGTTTTGGAAAGAACACTAAGACAACCTTTGCCCTATATAACATGAACTTCCCTACACTGTGTTAGTCTTGTCAAGGAAACTTTTTTTTTTCAATCCAAGCCACTAGAAAAGGCAATTTTTCTAATGCTATATTCTAGAACTAGTTATCTTATAAAGAAGTAGGTTCAAGGTTTTCCAGTTGAGGCATTCACGCATCATTTTTCCTATCAGAAATCAAGCATTGGATAATGACAATGTGTCAAAGGTTATTAAAACTATTTACAAGCATAACAATATGACAAACAAAAAGCCCTCTAATCTCCTGGAACTTAGATTCCTGCCTTAGAAAAAAAAAATCCTGCCTTAGAAACCAAAACGTGAATGGATAGATTAATAAATTATCTTGAGTGAAGAGCATAGGGACAGTGCCCAGGCCCAGAGTTCAAGCACCAGGACCAACCAAAAAAAAGAAAAGAAAAGAAAAAAAAGAAACATTAAGCAGTTACTAATCCTTTGTCAGGCATGGCATTTATATTAATAACTCAAGGTCAAGAATGCATGAAGCATTGAAAGATGGGTGAAAGATGGGTGAAACTAATTTCAAGTACTGTCAAAATCCTAAAAGTGAAATATTCTTTGTGAATTATAGGAAGATACATAAAATAACACCAGCACACACAAGAGTGCAGGCTTACCACTGTTAAGGATAGTGAGTGTGCACAGAGGGAAACTTGTACAAGAACAAGCAAGGCTTTGTAGTTAATAACCAGTTGCTATCATTTTAAATACAATTAAAGGTTATTTAAGTTATTAAGTAAAATACTAACATCATTTATTTTTTGAAGATTATCCTGGTTGGCGTATAGAGAATTAATTTTCCATGAATTCAAATCAAAGCAGGGATAATGTTTAGAAGACTATGTTAGTTCTTCCTTCCTTCAGGAAGGAAGAGGAAATGGAACAGAGACATCACTAGCAAGAACAAATAAAGTAGCTATGTCAAGGATCTGATAGTATAAAATAAAATACAATATTGTACAAATGAGTAAATAAATGACATCTCATCAGAGAAATAGGGGGAGGAAATTTATAGAAATTCAGCCAAAGCAATATAATTTTTTAAAAGAAAAGTTGGCTTTAAGAAAATGAGCATAGTACATAAGCATTAACTTTAAAGTCTAATATCCTTATAAAATGTATATACATTATGATCAGCTTACAAGAGTTCATTCTCATTTCTATTAGTTTAATAGTTAAATGGCATCCAATACTGACACCAATGCATAATGAATGTATTTCCTATCAGTCTACTGATCTTATATATCATTTCCTTTCATCATATCCAAAAGTCAGTAGGTTTATTGATATTCACTCAATATACAAAGATGAAAGACCAAGGAGAAACAATATGAAAGAACTAGGAATTTGAATAATGTGATAAAATTAGAGTAATGAAGGTCTCAACAAAAGTGGACACAAAATCCTAGATCTACAGCTAAGTAGACTTGTGATGTTGTACAAGTTATATGCATTCCAGTACCCTGTTTTCTGATATATAAAACTGGAATGGTAACACACATCAAGGTTGATGAAATATTAGAAAAAATCATATATGAAAGACAATGAGCATAAACATGTAAATGTCTAAAGAACAGAAACTTTGCCAAACACTCTAATGCTGATTTTATTGTCAGTTTTACAGATTACTTGTAATTCAGACACTGTTCTGTTACATTTTATATGAGATATTTAATGTGCAAGGAGCAGTGAAAATGTAGAACATATGGTTTGGATATCCTTGATAAGTCATATAGCCCATATTTCTGCCATAAGGTAGCTTTATTAGTTTAATCATAGCTAATTGAAATAATTATTAAAATAATTGTATCAGAGTCCAGGGTAGTAAGATTTGAATTTTATTAATTCATTATAAAAATTTAATATTATGTAACTAATCCCTCTGTACATCACCTTTATAACAATAAAAAGATTTTTAATATATATTTTATTGTAAAGACACTGTACAGAGGGGTTACAGTTACATGAGTAAGGTAATGAATACATTTCTTATTGAGCAGTTACCCCCTCCTTTATTTTTCCCCTACCATCCCTTCCCTCCCCTCCCCCAAGTTGTAAAGTTTGTTTTCAACATAGTGTCTTTTACTTCTCATTGTTACAATGGGTCAACCTGTTTCCTTATTTCAGCATTTTGTTATTTCCCTTCCCTTTCCCAAATTAGAAAACTGTAAAAGATGCAAGACACCAGTATCAAATACAGTGAAAACAGTAGTAATATCATAGGGGAAGAATATAATAAAGAAACAAAAAAATCACATAGTACATTATAAGTACATTAAAAACAACAGCAAGAAAGATAAAACCTCGTGTGTCCCTATGTTGGGGTTCATTTCACTTATATGGTCATATATACATAGCTTTTAAGAATAAAAATTTAGGGGAGCTCTATATGGAGTCTTTTGAGGAACCTCCATACTACTTGCCAAAGTGGTTGAACAAGTTTACACTCCCACCAACAATGCAGTAAGGTTCCCTTCTAGCCACCTCTCCTACAGCATCTGTTGTGATTATAGAGTTCTTGATTTTAGCCATTCTAACTGGGGTGAGGTGGTATCTCAATGTTGCTTTGATTTGCATTTCTTTTATGGCTAGGGAGGTTGAGCATTTCATCATGTGTCTATTGGCCATCCTTCATTCCTCTTCAGAGAAGTTTCTCTTTAAGTCTTTAGCCCACTTACTTATTGGGCAGTTGTTTCTTTGAGGATTCGTTGTTGGGGATTTAATTTTTTGAGTTCCAGTATATTTTAGATATGAGACCCTTGTGCGTTTTATGGCTAGTGAAGATCTTCTCCCAATGTGTGGCCTTCCTGTTGATCTTGCTAGCTATGTCCTTTGCCATGCAGAAGCTCTGCAACTTCATGCAATCCCATTTGTCCAACCTTTCTTTGATTTGTTGTGTTTCTGGGTCTCTCTTTTGGCCTGTGCCAAGGAAACCTAGGGTTTCTCCTATTTCTTCCTGTAATGTTTTCAGGGTGTCTGCTTTTACTACGAGGTCTTTGATCCATTTGGAGTTGATTCTGATTCAGGGTGATACTCCCCTAAGACCCAGAAATCCCACTTTTGGGCATTTAACCAAATGATCACAAACAAGACCATACGAAATCTACCAGCACAACTATGTTTATTGTAGCATTATTTACCATAGCTAAGATATAGAACCAACCCAGATGCTCCTCAGTAGATGAACTGATAAAGAAAATGTGGTATATATACACAATGGAATTCTATGCCTCCATCAAAAAGAATGACATTACCCTATTTGTTAGGAAATGGAAAGACTTGGAAAAAATTATATTAAGTAAAGTAAGCCAGGCCCAAAGAAACATAGGTCCCATGGTTTCCCATTTACAATAACTAGTATATGTCTGAGACAAGCAGAAATGGTCAGATAAGTTGATGTTAGGTGAAATGAACCCTAAGAAAAGGACAAAAATGGTTTTCTTTCTTGCTATTGTTTCTAACATATTTATAAGATGAGTTCTTTGTTGCTTTGTATGTCCCTCACCCATGGTATAACGCCTGTTTTCACTGTATTTGATGTTGGTATACTTTGTGGAGGGGAAGAGAAAAAACAGATTGTTTAAATAGGGATAAGGGTGAGCCCATTGCAACAATGAGATGGTCAAGATGTTATGTAGATAAACAAACTTTACAACCTCGTCGAGTGCTTGGGAGGACAAGGAATGGAAGAGCAGCAATGGTAAGGGAAAACAAAGGAGGAGGCAACAACGCTTGATAAGAAATGTACTCATTATCTTGTTCATGTAATTGTAACCCCTCTGTACAGTATTTTCACAATAAAAATAAATAAATTAATTAAAAGTTTAAACAGATTTACGAGTAAAATTTTTAGTACAAGGGTTTGAATTCAAAAGTCATGCAGTCTACTAGCTGAGCTGTTTCTCTAGCCCTGTGTTGTTTTAATTATCTTCCTGATAATATCTCACTACTTGCCTGTTTCTGGACTTCTTCTGCATTCATCTCACTAAGTGATTGTGAATATAGGCATGAGCCACCATGTTTGACTTTTTAACGTATTTAAAAATGATAGCTTGAATTGTAAAAATGTTTTGTCATTTACTGTGGCAATAATTTTGATTGAACATTTAATTTTCTAGTAAGTTTTATTTAAAAACTCACTAAACACATTTACATAAACACATACACAAAATAAAAAAAGATTGTAACAATGACTATAATAAATCAAGTACAATATAGAGTTTTAAAGTTAAAGAAATTGTTAGTGAAGAATTAAATTTTGTTTGCCTGTAAGAAAAGTTAGCTTCAGTGTTGAAAATTCCAGGTGTCTTCCTCTATAGTTTGATACTTTATTTCTTATTGAATTCCCTGAAATTTCCTTACTCTGATCTTTTTAACCCACTCATTTTTGGATGAAAGCATACACAATGTCAAATTTTGCAAATGTAATGTATTACAGAATAAAATCTTATTAATCACCTTGGAGTATATTAACAAATAAGAGCTAGCCTTCAATTTTTCATAAATTATATTTTTGTTATATTCAAGTAGTTCTACAAGGAAGTTACCCTTCAACAAATCAATATAAGTATAATACATCTTGATTGATGTCACCTCATACCTTCTTCTCCATTCCTCAAACCCAAAGCCTTCCTTCAATTTAACTAGTTTCATAGGATATGCACTGAATATTATGAATACATTCTTCCACCTCTTCTTTCTTGATTCATCTACCCTTCTCCCCTTTACCATTCCCCTACACCTTCTAACTGCAGTTTCCTGGTTGGACTATGAGCTCCTTTTTCAAGGAAATGATACTGTTTGAATTCTTCCCTACAAAGATAAAATTTTTGTTTTGTCATATTTCATTTTTATCATGAGATACCACTAACTTCATTAAACATGATTTTATGTTGAGCATAAATTTTCAACTTTTACTAAGCTAATATTTCTTTTTTTCAAAGATATTCCAAATTGAAAGCATTTGTCAAAGAATTAAATAACGGTTTTACCACGTGAACACACACCTATGTACTCACACACTGTGGTATGCTACAATGACTCAGGCTTGTGACTATTACTTATTGACAAAAATCCATTAGCTGACTGTAATATAGTTGAGTCTATCAACTGCCCTGACTTTCATTTTTTTGATTGATGGGGTTTTAGAAAAAAAAATGTTTTACTAATGCCAGACTGACTGTCACATATGACATTGGTTCACTCAAAGGCTATTTCCACATTATAGATTGTGACAAATGAAAATGTGTTTCATTCCAAACTATCTTACAAACCTTGAAAGGTTCAGAAGCTCATTTCAGATAAAGTCTTCAACTTTATACAGACATGATATTCTATAGCTACACCCTTGAGCAATACATTTCTGGGCACGTAAGTCTTATGAAATTCCTAGAAACTTGCTTTCACCAATAGCAGGGCTTGGAAACAACTGGCAAATAAAATTTGGAAATTTCTAGGAATTGTATTTAGGGCGGATTTTTCCTGTATGTTCTGAGCCTCTTTTGTTTACATAATGTCTATAACCTGAAAGCCTCACTGAAATGAACGGCTCAAATGAAACAAGAACTAAAGTCACTGAATATTTCCGTTTTTCTTAGTTCCCATTTTTCTAAAACATCACCAATAAGTTGTTAAGGCAGTAAAAACACAAAGAAGAGAAATGCCTAAGCATTAAAAAAATAAAATACTTTCTTCTCCCAGAGACATACTACCTCATGATAGTTCCAAGTCTATTTTATCAGACATGATAATTGTCTCAAATTTCACATACAGAAAATGTTTGGAGAAATTAAAACTTCAAACCAAATTGATAAGTTTAAGGTTAGAAAAAGCATAATTGTTGGTTTGAAAATAAAAAAGCTTTCTGATATTCCCATAAAGTAATTTGTTTTTCAAACTTTTGAATACCATTTCCTGGTTTACATTTCACAGGTACTTTTCTGCCTACTCCATTTTTTCCTCTCAAGAAGTATAATTATATTCTTCTTTTCCTAGTAACTGTAACTTGCTGTGGTTTGATTATTAGGGTCAGCACACTATTCACAAGTGCAAGTTCAAGTCTCAAGTGTTGAGAACAGGACATGAAATGTAATGGAGTAAAGCACCATTACGTGTGAGATTAATGTCTTTATAAGAGATGTTACAGATGCATTTTCTTCTGCCCTGTGTAGAGGAAGATGAAGACATACCTTCAGAGCATTGTCTATGAGGCAGATGGTCAGCACCATATATTCCAATATTATTGATGTCTTCATTTTGGACTTCTTACATTAAAGAACTCTGAAGAGTAAATATATGTTTTTATGAGCTGCCTAACTTCTGGTATTTTATTACAGTAACTCAAATGTAGTAAGACCAAATCTAACCTAAATAATTTTCTTAGTCTAGAAATAAAGGACTCTTTTTACCTTCCTATCTTCATTAGTTTTTTTTTTACTAACACCTAAAGTATGTAAAGAATAATCAGTGCTATTATTGTCCTTCATTGAAAAGTTTATACACATTTATCATGTTATTTGTGATTAGGTTACAAATTAAAATGCAGAAGTGTGGTTACTTTTTCCTGGATTGTCTATTTTCTTTCTCATTAATCTACTTGTTTAATCATATTCCCATTTTAAATTTAAATTTCAGTTATTCTTCACATTAGGTTAATTTTTGCCAACCAAGTTCTCTATTTTAATTTAATGTAATGTACAAAGAAGTTTTAACTTATGAATAAAGGATACTCAAAAATGCCGGTATTTTAATTACTGCTAACCACAAAGAGCATATGCAGTAACACTGATATACATCTCTCTATGTAATCAGGGAAATATTATACTGCAATATGTATATGTATATGCCAAACTAATGAGGATTCCTCCAAATTAAATATAATGTGAAATAATTCAAGTACAAAAGGAAACATTACATCTTTATCTGACTTATGTAACTGAAACTCTTCTGTACAGTACTTTTACAATAACAATAAAAATGCATGAAACTGTAACCCCTCTATACAGTATTTTTACAATAAAATCATATTTTAAAAAATGCTGTACAGAGGGATTAGATTTACACGAGCAAGGTAATGAGTACATTTCTGTCAAGCATTGTTGCCTCCTCCTTTGTTTTCCCCTACCATCCCTTCCCTCCCAACCCCACAACTACTCCCCCAGACCCTGCGCTGAAGTTGTAAAGTTCGTTTTCCACAGTGTTTTGTACATGTCATTGTCACAATGGGTCAGCCTGTATCCTTATTTAAGCATTTTGTGTTTTCCCTTCCCCTCCTCGAATTAGAGAAATGTATATACAAGATGCAGAGCACTGACATAAAATACAGTGGAAATAGGGGTTATACCATGGGGGAGGAACATACAAAGCAACAACAAAATCACGTGGTACATTATAAATACGTTAGAAACAATAACAAGAAAGAAAAAAGATATTTGTGTACCTATCTTGGGGCTCATTTTGCTTAACATCATCTTATATGGTCATATGTACATAGCTTTTGGCCTTTCTGCTTGCCGTACACATGTACTAGTTATTGCAAATAAGGGAAACCATTGGACCTATGTTTCTTTGGGCCTGGCTTACTTCACTGAAGAAATCACAACAGCAAAGAATAGTGGAAAGTGTAAGAAGTCGGGTTAGAAACACTTTGGAGTGCAGTTGGAAAGAGAGGATTTCTGTAGTCAGAAGAGAGGCTTCCCTCATATACAGAAGTGTTCAATTTTTCACTTTAGTGCAATGATAGATTTTTCCTTGGTAAACTCTGTTTATCTGCACATATGCGATACAAACCAGGTTGAGAAAAGATTCTTTACTTCAGCATACAGAAACTAAAAGCAAAGTTTTTTTTTTCTACAATCAAACAACAACAAAAAGTACACTATTACATTTCCATTGGAGGTTTGGAAAATAACAGCTTAAATATTATGCAAATTACAATAATCTACTTCATTCTTCCTAAACCATCAACTGTTACTTCAACAATTTTCTTTTTTTTAGCATATTTGAGAATAATTTTCCCTGCCTGCTTTACAAAAATGTGAGAGTAATTTTCAGTTTTGTCCAGATTTTTCTAGACTATTGGTGATGCTCTGTTTGAAAGTTAATAAAAATAATAAGAAATAAACCTCAGCAATATGAAGAAATAAAATTAAGGGAAAACTTTACGCTTTTTATTGACTTGTTAACTTCAATAACTCTTTGTCCTAAATATGACTATTGTTTTATTGGGAGGGGCAGTGGTTATAGAGTTTTTGATAACTGAATATTTATATTCAAAATGAGTCATGTTGAGTAAAATGAATGAGTTGCTCAGCATTCTATAATGATCATTCTAACACCCATTTTTGTATTGGCATCATTTTTTTTGTATTCATACCCCAGAAATCTAAAGCAAAGTAAAATAGATTTTTCTTTTCAGATTTTCAATTCATGTTATTTGATTGTACATCAAAAATTAAACTACTAGGAAATTATACATAATTTTATATAATTGTCCAGCATTAGATATCTGAAAAGAAACTAATTTAGTGGCTAATTTATACCTTTTATTTTTTAAAAATAATTTATGTACAACAAATGTGTGACTAATGCATTTATGGGTTTAGTTTGAAATTCTTTATATCACTCACAACTTAGAGGTGGAAGCATATTTCCCACAGGTTGAATTTCTCTGAGTGTTCTCAAAGTGTGCAATAATTACAAACTAGTGGCTCAAGGCTCATAGCTGAACTGACAGAAGAACAATACATCATTAAAAATGTATGACCAGTATGTAAAGGATAATCAGTGATATTTTCATTTAATGTAGACTCATGATGCATATAATATGAGGAGGCAATTTATTTTTGTAATTGTTTGTTCAACTCTGTTTATATATTTGAAAATATAAAATACCAACAATTTAGCACTGATTCCTATGGATTCAAAAAGTGATAAGCTTGTAGCAAATGATTGATAATTATTTATGAAATTGACTTATTAATTAATTTATAAGTATTTTATTTATACCAAAGACAAACTTACATAAAACAAGGATTATAGAAGTTATATGACTTGTTTTTTATTCTGAATTCTTTTTTTGAGCATTTTTATTGTAAAAATGCTGGATAGAGGTGTTACAGTTACATGAGCAAGGTAATGAGCACATATCCTATTGAGTATTGTTAGATAACTTGTTAACCTTCACATAGTAATTAGGTACCTAGCATGGATTGGAAGAGATCTTTCTAAATACTGAATTATGTAACCTGTTTTAAATACAAGCTAAGTAAATTATTTAAATTTTGTATAATTTGAAAAATATTTGTCATGTTCCTTTGTTTCTTTTCATCTCTCTTGCTCTCTCTCTCCTTTTCCTATCCCTCTTTTCCCTCCCTCTTCTCTCTCCCTCTGTTTCTCCCTCTCTCCCTTTCTCTCTCTCTCTCTCCTCTCTTTCTCTTTCTCCTTCCCATCCCCTCTTCTCTCTCTCTTTGTGCCTATGTCTGTTGAATTCAAATACACACATTTGCTGGATTTTCATCGTCAGCTGATGCTCTTCCGATTTAGACACACTTCAACTCCAGAATATTGATAGTTACATGGAGATGGAATTTTGGCTTTTCTGACTTACTTGGCCTCACTATGATCCTCTGAATCGCAGCTTACTAAGAAACTAGGATTATAGCGTGAGCCAAAGGTGCCCAGTCATATTCTACTCTTACTAGTACAGCTCAATTTTAGCTTTTGCATTTAGGGATTTGAAATATTTTACAATTTATTAATATTATTAATATTGTCTATTATGTAGATCTGACTTTATTTTTTTGCATGTGGATATTCAGATATCCTAGCACAATTTGTAGAAAAAATGGCATATTCATTTATGTTGGCCCCTTGTCAAAAATCAATCGAACATAAATGTAAGGTTTATTTCTGAGCTATCAAGTTTATTTCTATTTTTTCGTAAAGTTTATCATAAATGGACACTGAAGTTTGTCAACTCTTTTCTCTATTTTGTGGAGATTATAGTACATATTTTGTCCTAAGCTGAAAAGATGGAAAGAATATTTAATAGTTACAACTGGGCAGGTTTGATTTTTACTGATTTCTGGTAGTCTGTTATTGTGGATATTTGTATATGCAAATACTCTTTAGCTAATTAGCTAAGTGAGGTGCTTAATGAGATAATCAAAATAATAACCCCCAACAAAAAATATAGAAATCCTAGCACATGAATTCGATGTATTAATCATAAAGAAAGGAAATTACAGAGGTGATTAGATTGAGTTATTTTAAATAAGAGGCTATACTAGACTATCAGCATTTATTCAATGCCTTTACAAAATGTTTTTTAGAAATTCTTGCAAAAGAAACTTACATAGGAGTTTCTTTCTCTAAAATTTCTAAAGAGGGGAGAGATTGACAGATATCACATTTCTGGCTTTGAAAACAAAAGTCATGAATCAAGAAATTTAGGAGTCTTCAAAAAGCACTGAGAAAGATCCTCTAGTATAGTTCCCAAATAATATGGAGCCCTGCCAACACTAATGTCAGACTGATGAAATTCAATTTATATTTCTGATCCCCAAACCTATCAGAAACAAAATAAGTATTTAAATCATTATGTTTGTAATTTATTACAACAGCAATAGGAAAATATATGTTAGAATATAAAGTAATATGAGATACTTACGACATGAATCAGCACCTTGACTTCCATGGACAAGACCATGAGAACATCAAATATTTGTTATAAAACTAAATCTTTGAAGACTTAATGATCTTCTTTTAGCTATCATTAATTCCTTCCCACATGTCATTGGATTGAAATGAACATAATGAATAAATAGTTTGTACATACTTTTAAAGAAGAGACTCTTAATTTACATACCTGCCTTAACTTATTTCAGTGCCCATCTTTTTATTTTTTTATTTTTATTTTTTAATACTTTTTATTGTAAAAATACTGTACAGAGGGGTTACAATTACATGAGCAAGGTCATGAGTGCATTTCTTATCAAGCATTGTAGCCTCCTCCTTTGTTTCCCCTTCCCATCCCTTCCCTCCCACCTTCACAACTACACTGCCTCCCCCCTCCCCCCCCCCCCCCCCCCCCCCCCGCCCTGCTCCTCACCTAAATTATAAAGTTCATTTTTCAACACAGTGTCTTGTACATCTCATTGATACAATGGGGTCAGCCTGTAACCTGTATCCCTACTTAAATATTTTATTTTTACCCTTCCTCTCCCCAAATTAGACTGACATCAAATACAGTAAAAACAGGCATTATACCGTGGGGGAGGGACATACAAAGAAACAAAAAGGAAAAGCACACAGTACCTTATAAATGTGTTAGAAACAATAGCAAGCAAGGAAAAAAAAATCACTTGTACTTGTGTCCTTATCATAGTGTTCATTTCGCTTAACTTCATCTTATCTGGTCATATGTACACAGCTTTTGACCTTTTCTATTTGTCCCAGAGATATAGATATACTAGTTATTGCAAATAAGAGAAACCATGGGACTTCTGTTTTTTTGGGCCTGGTTTACTTCACTTAATATAATTTTTCCAAGTCTTTCCATTTCCTAAAAAATGGGGCAATGTCATTCTTTCTGATGGAGTCATAGAATTCATATATATATATATATATATATATATATATATATATATATATATACATCTCACATTTTCTTGAACCAGTCGTCTACTGAGGGGCATCTGGGTTGGTTCCATATCTTTGCTATGGTAAATAATGCTGTGATAAACATAGTTGTGCTGGTAGCTTTAGTGTGGTCTTCTTTGTGATCATTTGGTAAATGCCCAAAAGTGGGATTTCTGGGTCATAGGGGAGCTCTATGTGGAGTCTTCTGAGGAACCTCCATACTAACAAGTTTACACTCTCACCAACAATGCAGTAGGGTTCCCTTAGCCAGATCCCCTTTAGCATTTGTTGTTATTAGAGTTCTTGATTATAGCCATTCTAACTGGGGTGAGGTGGAATCTCAATGTTGTTTTGATTTGCATTTCTTTTGTGGCTAGAGAAGTTGAGCATTTCTGCATGTGTCTATTGGCCATTCTTATTTTCTCTTCAGAGAAGTTTCCCTCTAAGTCATTAGCCCACTTATTTATTGGGCAGTTGTTTCTTTGAGGATTAGTTGTTGGGGGATTTAATTTTTTGAGTTCCAGGTATATTTTAGATATGAGACCCTTGTCAGTCATGTGGTTAGTGAAGATCTCCCAATCCATGGGCTTACTATTGATCTTGCTAGCTATGTCCTTTACCATGCAGAAACTCTGCAATTTCATGCAATCCCTAGGGTTTCTCCTATGCCATCCTTTAATGTTTTCAGTATGTCTGCTTTGATTCCAAGGTCTTTGATCTATTTGGAGTTGATTCTGGTGCAGGGTGATATCTAAGGATCTAGTTTTAGTTTTCTACAGGTGATTAACCAATCTTGCCAGCACCATTTACTGAAGAGTCAGTGCCCATCTTTTAAATTATTGGACTTCATACTTTCTGATAGGTTGATTTGGTTGAATAAAGTATGTTAGATTTCTATTGTGACACAATATCTGAACCGTTTACTTATAAGGGCCGAAAGTTTATTTTGATCCATAATTTCAAATATTTCAGCTCATAGTTGCTTTGCTCTTAGGTTTTGGGCCGGTGATGAGGAGGTAGAGTGGCAGAAGCATGTTAATGAGGGAAGTCTCTTAACACAGGGAGCCTGGAAGCAAAGATATATGAATGGGTCAGGGGTTAATATCTCCTTGAGGTGCCCTCTCTAGATCATCTAGCTTTCTCCAACAAAAGCATACATCTTAAAAATTGAACAACCATCAAAAAGTGCCACTGATTGGTGGCACTTTAGCATATGGGCCTGTGGAAGGTATTTGAGATCTAAACTATATATAACAAAAAGTAAAATGTTATCTTATTATGAATAGGGATACAGGTGGACCCATTGCAACAATGAGATGTACAAATCATCATGTCGAAAAATGAACTTTACAGCTTTGGTGGGGTGGGGCAATGGGGGGGGGGGGAGATGGGAAGGGATGGGAAGGGGAAACAAAGGAGGAGGCAACAATGCTTGATAAGAAATGTACTCATTACCTTGCTCAAGTAATTGTAACCCCTCTGCATGGCATTTTCAAAATAAAAAAGTAAGATAAAAAAATAACCATTTTAATTGTACCTAAATATATTGATAGATTTAGAAGGACTACTTTTATTCCCCTTTTGAAAACTTTTGTTGGCAAAATCAATTTCCTCCCCCTGTTCACTCCTGTGAACAGCACACATATAAACAAGCCATCACACAAATAAACTCATACTGAATGCTGTACTTTGAATCAGTCAAACATGAATGGCCTGTTATATCAATGCAAGAAGTACATCTTACTGGCTAATACAGTAGGAATTAACTTTATAAAAATCAGTAAAATATTTGCCACCTTGCTTTCAGTATTCTCCTGAGTCTACAAAAAAAGCTTTGTCCAAACTCATAAGCTCACAACACTCTTATCTCTGTCTTTATAAGGCTGAAGTCAAAACATACATGTGAATGAGCATTAAGTGCTCCAAAATTTGTATTCGATATGCAGTCTTCTGAGATGCACCTCATGTGCACATTGCTAATTAGCTCTGCTTCCACACCTGCGCTGACTGTCTATGGCTGTAAGCATGTTTTCAGGAGGGGATTGAAAGTCAATTCATTAATTTGGTGTCATTCTGCAAAACCAACAACAATAAAAACATAGAAAAAAGAGGAGGATTTGATAATGAATTCAGCTCATATCTAGAACATCTGCCATAAAATAAAATTGGGTTTGTTTTGGCTTTTATTTTGAAACATTATTTAAAAAGCTTTAATCTGTTTAATTTGCAGGGGCTTTGGGAACAGGAAAAAGTGGTTGACTATTATAGTCCAGGGAATATTTGCTAATTTTCAAATGAGACTGAAAGAAGCGGGGTAAAACAAGAAATGAATCATCATCAACCAAAGTATTAAAATTCATATCCTAAGACCAAGAAATTCACATCTTGGGTCTATGTTCTTTCTTTATTCTTCAGAAATCAAATGCGTTCAACATCAGTTTTCTCCTCTATATACTGGGTATATATTGGGTATAAATTGGATATTTTCATTGGCAAAATATGTATAAAGACTTTAGAAATAGATCTAGCCTGCATTCATTATTATTTAAAATCTGTGTCCAAAGAAAATTAGCAAAGTAAACTTCACTAGCCTGCATAAACAAAATTTCACATATAACTAACTGCTGGTCAAAACATCTGCAATTGCCTCCTCAAAAAGCATTAATACATGGGCTCAGATGGCCCTTCTTTAAGACAGTGGGAAAAGCCCACTGTCTTATTATTATTATTATTCCACTCCACAAAAGCCACAGTGAATTAACATTCACTGTAAGTAAGCTGAGTATTTCAGTGCAAAGATTCTTTCGAAAGAGGATTTCTGTATTTTTCTCAATGGTATTGAGCAAAATGTTTACCTCCATTACCAAATTGAGCACTGATAGCTTACACCTGTAATCCTAGCTACTCAGGAGGCTGAGATATAAGGACTACATTTTGAAGCCAGCCTAGGCAGAAAAGTCCCTGTAAAACTCTCATATACAATTGACCATTCAAAACACAGAAGTGATGCTGTGGCTCAACTGGTAGAGTGCTAGCCTTGAGCACAAAATTGTTCAGGACAGCGCCCAGGCCCTGAATTCAAGCTCCACAACCAACTAAAAAAATATCTTTTTATCCTCTATTGCCAAAGCTCTGCAGGCATATTTGCCAAGGAGTAGATATGATACAATAGAGTTGTTGCTGTACGTCAGTAAATGCCACAAAATGAATAAAATTGTTAGTTTCTTCTTTATTTTTCTTTTGTGCAAGAGTCTAGCCTTGCACGTAGGGCTTCTCACTCTCATTTTGGTTATTCACTAATGGTGGTGGTCTATTTAAGTCCCACTTGCCCTTTCATCTTTTTGGTGGTTATTTGGAGGTAAGTGTCACAGACATTACTGCCAAGGCTGACATTGAACCAAAATCCTCAGATCTCAATCTCCTGAGTAGCTAGGATTACAGGTGTGAGCCACCAGAACTGCTTTTTAATCTTTTGTATTTAATATCAATCATTTTATGTGAATCATCATGAAAATTCATTCATAAATTAAAGTGAAGAAACCTAACTGTTGGAAGTTACAGATACTAAATTGAATCCTGTGTAATATATAAATGATCTACTGAGGTGATGCTTAATATGCCTAGCTTCTTTTTACTAAACACAAAGAAAGATTTTCAAATAAATTAATGAATGTATGGATTATGGCCTTGCCATCCTCTGGTGCATAGGGCGGGCTAAGAAGAGTTGTGCCATCTGAGCAACAACAATGAGAACATATCTTTGGATCCAGATGCTATTGTCAGAATCCACTCTCATCACTGTGTGTTTATTCATCCTTAAAGCTGGTGATAGCTAATGAATTCATCTCTTACCTCATTGGACTCAACATACTGACAGTCTGGAGCTAACTGAAAAACTTTTGACTGGCAGAAGTCAAAGTTCCAAGGTTCTTACATATTCTCCACTAAAAATAAAATAAAATTATCAGGCACAGGCTAACAGTCTTCTTCCAAATCTCTTGACTGGAGGAGAGTGGCTTGTAGAGTCTAGAAGCAAACCTTCTGCCTCTCAACTTCTCATGCAAGTCCACTGCTACTTGAAAATGGAGACTCATCTGTCTGAAATCAACCTCTGAGCCTCCCTCTGCTAACCTAACCTCCCTTTAACCTGAGTCAAGTGATCCAATTTCATCAAGAGTTTAGGTTTCCAAGATAAACCACCCTGAAATGGCACTCCTGGTTTACTACATAACTACTCTGAAATTATAAACTTGGTGTGAGGATAGTAATAATAATATTAGATATTTAATATTACATTGGATATTTCAGCATCGGGATGTTGGCTTAGAGTTTCAATGCATTGTTTATTGCTGCTCATCTTAAATTTCTTTACGAAAATTCACCAACCTTGTTCTTCCCCACCCCATTGAAATTTAAAGTGCATGCTTTTTTTTGTTGTTTTGGGTTTTTTATTTTTATTTTTTTGTCAGTCCTAGGGCTTGAACTCTGGGCCTGGGCACAGTCCCTGAGCTTTTATGCTGAAGGATAGCACTCTATTACTTGAGCCACAGCTCCACTTCTGGCTTGAGTAGCTAAGACTACAGTCATGAGCTACTGGAGTCCAGAGAAAAGGGTATGTTTTATTGTGCAGAGTAACCACATAGATGTATTATCTGAAGTGCCAGAAGCAGGTGGGATCACCCAGAGCAATAAATAAAAATCTGTAACCAGGATGTCTGGGAAAGACCTCTTTCACCAGCTGTTTCTTCAAACTCCATTAAATGATTTTTACAATTGGAAATAACTACACATGTTCTTTAAGTCCCAGAGCTCCCAACTTTGGTTCTGTATTTTCTTTCTGTGAGAAACAACTTGATATTCTGTTTTAAATGATACATGCCTGGATTTGCCACCTTGAAATAAAACAAAAATGGGGCATGCGTTTTCTTTCATTATTCTTCTCATCTCTCCTGTAATAATTCCCTTATAAGAATTACTGAATTTCAATGTACTATTTTAATACCTTTTGCTTTTAATAAAATAGTTTTTTTAAAAAATTTGGCTCCATAACTATTAGGGAAACTACTGTTTGACTCCTATGTTTCATGTTCCTTTTGGCTATTTGTTTCTATAATTTTCACACAACTGTTATGCCTTTTTCACCCTTAGAATGTGTTTGAGCATATATTTTCTTATTCTTTGGAGCTGTCTCTGGAGGAAATAAGAAAGACATAACAAATTTTATCATTATGGAGTTATTTATGTATGTCCTTGTGTACATCATCTAGTACAAAAAGTGCTCTAAAAGGCAGATTTATTTGTTTCTAAATTTGTAAATAAATACATTTTGTGAATTCTATTTATAATTTAGTATAATTTTCTATTTTGAACTTTTTGTTCTGCTCTTTGTTTCTTTCCATAATGAGGAAATAATACTTCAAAGATTTTGGATGATGGGCTGGGAAGGTGGCTTAGTGGTAGAGTGCTTGCCTAGCATGCATGAAGCCCTGGGTTCAATTCCTCAGTACCACATAAGCAGAAAAAAGTCAGAAATGCTGTTGTGGCTCAAGTAGTAGAGTGCTAATCTTGAGCAAAAGAAGCTCAGGGACAGTGCCCAGGCCCTGAGTTCAAGCCCCAGAAGTAGGGGGAAAAAAGATTCTGGATGATAAGGACCAACCAATCTCTTTAGGAACTTCAACCCCATTCAATATTTTCTACTTCAGTTCCGTCAATATCCATTTTAAGTAATAATCTCACATTTAAAAAATCCTAGGAAAAGCATTCTATGCCTTTAAAAAGCTCTTGATAAAATCCCATTACCTCAAAAGTCGATAGAAAACTGTGCTTCTAAGTTTCTGACCTTGAATTAATAACAGAATTTTCGGATACTTCTATTCATTCCAAGAAATATATCTGATATAATTTTGACTTGACACAATGCACCATCTTTCTATTTTCCTTCATAAATAAATATTTTTCTAGCCTTCTGTCTCTTTGAATTATACCTATTCATAAATCCAATTGTTTTTCCTTTAGTGACAATTTTCAATAAATCTTCCAAGCAATATCTGATCTGCCTGAGGGAAACATTTTACTCATACTAAACAAAACCGTCTTCCTTGTATGACTCTTGTTAAAATTTTAATCTTATAAGAATTCTAGACACAATACCATAGTGATTTCCCTTTTATTTAATATTTTCATTTCATTTGCTTCTAACCCTTGGTGGTCATTTTTGATATCTTCAAAAATGGGTTAGTTTCAAGTTGGATTTTCCAATCTTGGAAGAGTTGTATTTGGTAAATATCTTTCTTTCAGGATTGATGTCATTTGGAAAAGCATTTTCAATATAAATATGTTTACATTTCAATTCTCAATACATTTTTCAAATTAATGGAATATCTGTATTGTACATAGCACTCAACCATCATCAGAATTGCCTGTAAAAAGCTATCAAATTTTTCTCCCTTTCTTGCATAGTATGTCTTAAACAATTTTACATCAGTTTTATTGTTATTATTAGTTATTTGTGCTAGTGAAAATTATTAGCAAAAATTCAACTTTCATATTTTGAAAATGTCTTAATTCCTCTTGCATTTTGAGGCTATTTCTTGTTAGGTATTGAGTTTGGGGATGAGCAAAATTATTTATATTTTGTTAGTACTGAGAAAGCCAAACAGCCATACCTCCAGCAAGTTTTATTTATTTTCCAAATAAAGTTTATCTTTTCCCCTGGGTTTGTAATTCTCCTGTTTATGCTTCCCACTAGCTAGACTAATAGGTGCCTACCACAAGACCTAGAGTTTTAGTATTTGAGATGATGTCTTAAAAACCTTTTTCCCATGCTTACCTCAAACTATGATCCTTCTGATCCTAGTTTCTTTAGTGAATAGGATTAAAGATGCATGGCATTGTACTCACCTCTACATGAAATTTGTATTCATTTTTTCCCTGACAATGTTAAAGATTTATGCTTTACATTTTACTTTCAAAGTTTTGGCCATCTTATACCTGAATATAGTTTCCTTTGTGTTTTAAACCATATTGAAATTGATCTACCATAGATTTATTTTAGGATTAGAGGACGTTTATAACACAATATGAAAGTTCTTGGGTCATTATATCTTTAATACATTTTTCTCACTTATTTCACTCTTTAGGAATTCCAAATACAAGCTCATAAAAATCTATTTTTTCTTCTCACATTGCTAACATGCTCTTCTTTTACATCATAGTACTGAGGATCTTATGCTTGCCATGCTGTCCTCTACAAATTGAGTCATAACAATGACTCTTTTTGCTTTAATTATTTTTCAGATAGGCTTTCATTACTTCGTTCATGCTGACATGGACCACAATCCTATTGAACCTGCCTGAGTATCTAGGTTTTCAGGCATATGACACTGTGTCCAAGTAGAGCTTGAATCTTGAATATTTTTCCTGGCCTAGCCATGAAATGTGATCCTTATTATCTTCATTTCCTGAATACTTGGAATTACAAGTGCAAACATTCATTGTATCTGACCTCTATTATTATTATTATTATTATTATTTCATCTCTTCTTTCTTGCTTCACATGATTGAATGTATATAATACTCCATGTTCAGATTCTGCCATACTTAACCCACTTAAACCAACCCAAGTGGGTTTAACAATTTAACAATTCTTAATTTAACAATTTAATTCTTAATTTAACAATCAATACATGAAGTTCACATGCATATATTTGTGACATAGTGACCTGGCAATAGATTGTTATCAAATGTTATCCAATAAAAAAGTGTCAAGTTCATAATTATTGACATTTTTGGCTGCATAAAAAAATTCTTTTTTTGTGAGTTTCTGAAAGATTAATACCTTCGTGGCCTGCATACTTAATAACAGAAGAAGCTTCTCTGACAACAAAAATTTTATCTGGACATTGCCAGAAGTCCTGTAGAAGAAAAATCACTCGATGATTTATCTCATGCATAATAGAGTGTTATATTTGACATTATTTTATGCATCGATGCATTTTCATTGAAAAATTCTTAGAGGTCTTTTTAAAAAAAACAGCTAGTGGAATTAAATATAATTTTAAATCCAAAAATTAGTCTAGGCAGACATTTGAAATGAATATTTAAGAAATTAATTGAGCTATATCTTATAAGATAATTACTTTGAAATTTACTTTCCATAATATATTCAATATAGGTTAGAAGACATATAACTGCATCTTTAAATTGCAATTGATTTCATATGTGTCAAAGGCAAAAAATTACTAACTTTATAGGTGCATTAAATTCCTAGCTCTTTTCATAATTTGCCCTTGAAAATTTAGAGCAAAGAAATGTCCTCGATGCATGAACTTAGTATCTGACCTTCTGTAAACTGCTGTGCTTGCAGCCAAGCCACGCATCTGTGCACCTGCCCAGGTGGTTTATTGTAGCTATTTGCATTAGAGAATTTATAATAAGAAGTTACTTCTTACTTAGCCTGCTTTTCTTTGATACTTCATATAGGGATTTTGTGTAAAATTCCAATATTTTGTCATTATATTTTCTTAGTGAGTCTGCATGTATCTCTGTGTGTGTGTGTGTGTGTGTGTGTGTGTGTGTGTGTGTGTAACTGTATACATATTGATTTATATCAGCTATTTTTCAACTTTGGTCTACTTTACCAATATAAACTTTGGTATGATTTTGCTAGCAATCAAAGAAAGTAAACTGTGGCTTAAAATGAAACGCATTTCTAGTAACTATATTTAGAAATGCATAGGTACCAGTTATATGTTGATGATTTGATAATACTCATGAAAAAGAGAAAGTTGGAAATAACATAAATTATGTTTCCTGCTAAATCAAATGAAGAGATAGATGAGGGAAAACATATGGGATCTGTTTGTGATTTTAGAATTTCACCAATACTCCACTTAAGAACAAAATGTAAAATTACCTTAAAGAAGTCATCTTAATAATTTTTTACTTTTAATAAACAATATTTTAATGATAATGAAATATATATTTTGTAAGCTTTGTATACGCTTAGTGTTACTAGCATTTCTAATATCTATCAGTTCATCATTAACCAGGACAAACAAAAAAGAAATATTTTATCAAAACTATTTCAGTAATTGATTTATTCAATAGTAACATTTCAAAAGTAAGTAAAATCTACAAGTGCCAAAAATAAATTAGAATTTTCAATTGTTTTATAAACATTTAGCATGTTTTACAAAGATGGATGATAAAAAGAATGATATTTTATTATTTTCATAGTTTTTCCTTACTATATTCTATTAAAATTAGATACATATGTTAAAAATATAATTTTTTGCTAACTGTAGTCATTTACTAAAATATAATCACTTTAAACAACTTTGCAGATTTACAATTATTGAATCAAATAAATGCATTTATAAACTAAAATATTCTGTTGAGTAATATTTTCTTTCATTTTATATTTACAGCTCATCACAATAAAATGGTATATATTAAGATTTTGCAATATCTTCATCATAATACCTGTAAATAAGCAATATTAAAACAAAAAGGTCAATACACAATGGAATTCTATGCTTCCATCAGAAAGAATGACATTACCCCATTTGTTAGGAAATGGAAAGACTTGGAAAAAATTATATTAAGTGAAGTAAGCCAGGCCCAAAGAAACATAGGTCCCATGGTTTCCCTTATTTACAATAACTAGTATATGTTTGAGACAAGCAGAAAAGGTCAGTTAAGTTGATGTTAGGCAAAATGAACTCCAAGACAAGGACTCAAATGTTTTTCTTTCTTGTGATTATTTCTAACATATTTATAAGATGATTTCTTTGTTGCTTTGTATGTCCCTCCCCCATGGTATAACCCCTGTTTTCACTGTATTTGATGTTGGTATAATTTGTGGAGGGGAAGGGAAAAAACAAATCATTTAAATAGGGAAACAAGTGGACCCACTGCAACAATGAGATGTTCAAGACATTATGTTGAAAAACGAACTTTACAACTTTGGCGGGGGGGGGGGGGGGGGGGGGGGGGGGGGGGGGGGGGGGGGGGAGTGAGGGGGAGGTGGAGGGGAGACGGGACAGGGGATGGATGGGAAGGGATGGGAAGGGGAAACAAAGGAGGAGGCAACAATGCTTGCTCATGTAATTGTAACTCTGAACGGTATTTTCACAATTAAAAAAAAAAGGACTCTTACCTCCCACAGTGTGACACTGAGAGCAATTGCATATCACTAGTACTGCCCAGGTTCTGGAGATATGGCTCAGAATTTTAACAACTGTTTCAAAGCAACCAATTTCTTTTCCTTGCATTAAACAGAAAAACCCTTTTCTTGACCACAAATATAGTCATACAAGTCATATTGGGATTGTATTGCATCTTCTAGGCTCACATTTTCATTTATTCCACTAAACATCACCATCTCTAAATCAACAAGAACATAGCATATAGTAGATCTATTTGTGTATTTTAACAGGGTAAGATTTCTAAAGTGTTTAATCAATTATGCCAGCACCATTTACTGAAAAGGTTGTCATTCTTCCATTTTGTTTTTTTTTTAGCTCCTTTGTCAAAGATTAGGTGACTGTAGGTCTGTGGGTTCATTTCTGGGTCTTCAGTCCTATTCCATTGGTCCTCAGGTCTGTTCTTGTGCCAGTACCAAGCTGATTTGATTACTATGGCTTTGTAGTAGAGTTTAAAATTTGGTATTGATATTGCTTCCGCGCTGTTCTTTCTGCTAAGAATTGTTTTTGCTATTCAGAGATCCTTATATATCATCCTGGACCATAATCAACTCCAAGTGGATCAAAGACCTCAAAAAAAAAAAAAAAAGCAGACACCCTGTAAACATTACATGAATGAATAGTAGAAACTCCTTAGCACAGCCCCAACTTTTCTTAATATGGACCCAGAAACATACACACCAAAAAAAATCAAAGAAAGGTTGGACAAGTGGGTTGCATGAAACTGCAGAGCTTCTGCATGGCAAAGAACATAGATAGCAAAATCAATAGAAAGCTCACAGATTGGGAGAAGATTTTCACTAGCCATACAACAGACAAGAGTCTCATATATAAAATATACTTGGAACTCAAAATTTAAATCCCCCAGCAACAAACGTTCAAAGAAACAACTGCCCCATTAATAAGTGGGCTAAAGACTTAAAGAGATATTTCTCTGAAGAGGAATGACCAATAGACACATGAAGAAATGCTCATCTTCCCTAGCTATAAAAGAAATTCAAATCAAAACAACATTGAGATTCCACCTAACCCTAGTTAGAATTACTATAATCAAGAACTCTAATAACAACAGATGCTCGAGGGGATATGGTGCATTGTTGGTGGGAACGTAAACTTGTTCAACCACTTTGGAAAGTAGTATGGAGGTTCCTCAAAAGACTCCACATAAAGCTCCCCTATGACCCAGAAATCCCACTTTTGGGCATTTACCTAAATGATTAAAAACAAGGCTATACTAAAGCTACCAGCACAACTATGGTTATTTCAGCATTATTTACCATAGCTATGATATGGATCCAACCCACATGCCCCTCTGTAGATGAATGGATTGAGACAAAGCTTTAATTTCCATAACAACACCATGAGGATTCTCATATATCCATTTTGAAGAAAATGTGATGAAAATCAGAAACAATAATAACAAATAAAAAACCAAGGAGGGTCTTAAGAAATCACCCTATAGACATGCCACAAATAAAATAAAATTCAAAAATAAATCTCCCAGACCCTCCTAAGAACAATGAATATATTTGGCATCTGAATTTCCATCCTCTTCTTCCTTTCTCACTCCAGGCTTTTGTGATGATGCGAATCTTATCTTGGACAGGGGAAGACAGATGTGGAGGACTGCCTCCATGCCCATCTCCTTGTCAGAAACTGCAGTAACATTTTTCAAAAGGTATGATGCCAGCATTTCATGATCTGTCAAGATCTTTGAACCCAAGAAGCTGAGATTACCTTTTCTGTTCAGCTCCATTTATGATATCAAAGCTTAAACTTGGGTATGGTCTGCTCAAATTATAGGGACAATGCTCATTCTGTCTTGTTCCTAAAGTGGCTGTTCGATGTTGGGATAGGAAATCTGAGAACACCAAAAATTAAAGCTACCATCCCTCTCACCACTAGGTTCTTCAGTTACTATGGGTGGACAATGTGGCTGTGCATGCTGAGGGGCAACGCCAGCGTGTTCACAGCCCTGGGGAATTGTACTTCAAAGAGACATTCCACCTAGTCACTAAAAATTCACTTCTCCCCCCAAAAAACACTTTTAGGTGGGAATGGTCTAATAAATAGATTTGGTAAAAATTAAATAAGTAGTTTCCATAAATATACATATATACGCATACAGATGCATGTATGTAAGTATATATACATGTATGTATACAAATATATGTGTGAATATATAGCTATGTATATGTATGTATATATATATATGCACAATATATACAATTTATATCTATATCTTATATAGCTATACATTTACTACATACTACTAAATAAACCAGAATCTTTTTTTTATTTTTGTTTTTTGTCAGTGGTGAGGCTTGAACTCTGGACCTGAGTGCTGTCGCTGAGCTCTTCAACTCAAGGCTAGCACTCTACCACTTGAACCAAAGTACCACTTCTGGTTTTCTGGTGGTAAGAGTCTCATGGACTTTCCTGTAGGGGCTGGCTATAACTGTGATCCTCAGATTTCAGCTTCTTGAGTTGCTAGGATTACAGGAGTGAACCACCAGTGCCAAGCAAAACAGGAATTTCTTCCATGAGAAATATCAAGCCAGACAAATGTCTGGTGAGAGAACAGCCATACATCAAATTTAATAAGTTATGACTATCAGTCATCTTTTTTTTCTTTTTTCCCCCTTTTTATTTTATTTTTATTTTTTTTTATTGTGAAAATACAGTATAGCGGAGTTACAATTACATAGGCAAGATAAGGAGTACATTTCTTATCAAACATTGTTGCCTCCTCTTTGTTTCCCCTTCCCGTCCCTTCCCATCCTTTCCTTCTCTCCCCCCATCCCCCCCCAAAGTTGTAAAGTTCGTTTTTTCGACATAACGACTTGTATATCTCATTGTTGCAATGGGCACCTGTATCCCTATTTAAACGATTTGTTTTTCCTTTCCCCTCCACAAATTATACCACCATCAAATACAGTGAAAGCAGTGGTTATACCGTAGGGGAGGCACATACAAAGCAACAAAGAAACCATCTTATAAATATGTTAGAAACAATTGCATGAAAGAAAAAAAATATTTGAATACTTATCAGTCATCTTTTCATTAACATCTTTTAGCAAAGAGGTTTATTATTCACTGTTCTAGAGACTCAAAATCTAAATGCCATTATTCAGGATAAACAAAGCAACTTTGGCTGTATTACTTCCTTGATGAAGCAAGAGTGGAGGATATGTATAAGCTGGCAATATCAACTTGGATACCAAGTAACAGAAAAATAAGGTCAGATCTGCTTCTTTTATAACCTTTAGATAAGCACTTTAGTAGCATTACAGAAGAAATATTTCTTCTACTTAGCTAACTTGTAGACTTCCATTGGGCTATATCATTTAAGAGTTCCACTATAAGCTAATATCAGCACCCTAAATACTGATCATCCGAACACATAAACCCTTGAGAGTCATCCATATTAAGAAGTGCAGCCACTTTTAAAATCATAATCTCAGTTCCTCAAAATGTTAAATGCAGAGTTACCACTTGCCATAGTAATTCTACTTCTAGTTTTATACCAAAGAGAAGTGAAAATGTGTCCAAACTTTAGAATAACTATTCTTCCTAGTAACATTATTCCCAATATCTAAAAGGTGGAAAATACCAAATACACATAAATGGAATGGTGAGTGGATAAACAAAATGTGGCAGAAACACAAAAACACAATGGAACATTATTTGACTAAAGTATTGGTAACATGATACCAGGAAAACATAAAACTATAAAACTTGCTTTGTATGTATGTCCCTTCCTCACGGTATAACCTCTGCTTACACTGTATTTGATGTTGTTATAATTTGTGGAGGGGAAGGGCAAAAACAAATCGTTTAAATAGGGATACAGGTGGACCCATTGCAACAATGAGATGTACAAGTCGTTATGTCGAAGAACGAACTTTACAACTTTGGCAGGGGCAGGGGTGGGGGTGGGGGTGCGGCAAGGGGAGATGGGAAGGGATGGGAAGGGGAAACAAAGGAGGAGGCAGCAATGCTTGATAAGAAATGTACTCATTACCTTGCTCATGTAATTGTAACCCCTCTGTATGGTATTTCACAATAATAAAAAAATAAATAAATAATGATCTAGATGAGACAAGGCCACTTCTTTTCTAACTCAATATTAATTGAATAAATAATCTCTTGGGATACATAAAAAAATCTTTCAAAGAAAAGAGATTTCCATTTTAAAGCTCACATATTAGAGGATTCCTTTTACATGGGATTTCAAGAAAATAAAAGTTATAGAGAAAAGTGGATTTGTGTTCACATAACCCTGGGGAAAAACAAGCAATGGAAGTAATAAAGGGTAGTTAGTGTTTGTTTTATTTTTTTGGTAATGGAAATACTTTAAAATTGATTTCAATAATGACTATGCAAGTCTTTGACTATTAAACTATAATACTGTGCACAAAAAAAAAATATTGGGTCATATATTTAAATTGATTGAACTGTATAGTCTGTAATTTATACCTCAATAAAATTACTACAAAACTTACACAAGAGCATGTTTTCATAAATTGTAGGAAATTTTAAGCATAAAAGAAATATGCCTATGTTATTTATCATCAGTCTTTTAAAGGATAAACCATTGTCAGTGAATAATGTTTTATTTAAAACTAGCTTCATTGGTTTTAAAAATCAAATGTAAAATAGACACCATATGTTTTCTTCAGGCATTAAAGCTTGAGCTCCAGGTCTCATAGGTTTGCTTGATTTTCACTCAAAGCTGGCACTCTATCACTTGAGCCACCCTTCTACTTCTAGATTTTTGCTGGTCAATTGAGAAAAAGTGTGTCTCAGATTTGTTTGCCTGGGCTGGTGCTCAACATTGATCCTTAGATTTCAGCCTCCTGAGTATCTAGGATTATAGGCGTGAACTACCTGACTCTAGCTATATCATATTTCTTCATACAGATTTTAGTTTATAGAACTAAGCATTTTTCACTAATATTCAAATAATTGAATTTGATATTGAAGGTTGAAAATGCATGCAATTTTTGTTCATGTTATCCTTTGATTATGAAGCTTTCCCTGCGTTTGGGAATGTTCATTTTTCCCGAACAGGACAATCTGAACCCCAGGAGGCAGATTTAGTTTGACATTCACTGCTTTCATGTGCATGCATCTCAACCTTAATATCTCTTAAGTAGAGTTTATTTTGCAGAGAATCTGTTTATCTAGCATTAGTCCATGGCTAAACTAGAAGTGTAATAAGAATGCATAAATTACAAATGCATAGTGCATCCCTGAATATTTGAACATGTCTTCAAGCAGTAGAGCAATTTGATCCTTATAATCCAGTTTACTTTTTTTTTTCCCTGAGAGAAAAGGTCATGGTTATCTAGGATTTATTTCATCCGCAATTTTCACATGACAAAATTTACTTTTAAGTTTAAAATGATGTTGTTTCAGTCCCTGGTGCCTGTGTGTGATGAGAGTTGGAAAAGCAGACAGAAGAGAAACCATCTAATCTTGGCATGGCATTTGCTTTCCATTTTCTTTAGTGTGCACTGGTGGGGTATTACTGAATGTTAAATCCTTGTCAGAGCCACCTGTGCTGAAAGTCCATTTCTTTCATGGTAAATAAATTGAATTTGAAGGCCAGTCATGTTTATCTAATTTTTAAATTACTGATTAGTAGTTATTTCTTGGTATCTTTATATTTTCCTCTATGGCTGGTCTTAAGCTAAGAAACACTGAATTTTCAACAAACTAATGTTTACAATTATTTATCTATATATGTAAAACATATATCTGGTCATATGCATACACACAAATGAATTAGCTGAAATAAGAGATGTATAGGGTAGAATTCCAATAGTGTAATTCCTTTAGAAAACTAATGTGTAGTTTAACAAAATGAATAGCAGGAAGCTGGTATTTGAGGAGGTAGGGTGCAGGAAAAAAGTCCAGAAAGGGGACAGATGAATAGAGCAAGGGTGGAAGAATGTAGTCATAACATTCAATATATGTGTGTGAAAATTTAACTAGTACTGAGTGGGTTTGGAGGATGAGGGAGAGTGATGAGAGTGGCAACACTGATCAAAATGCCTTGTACTCATACTGGCAGGTTGAAAGCCCTTTGGACAACCACTTAAAGATAATAAAATGAACTGAAGTACAGTGGATTCAAGAGAGAACTCAAGTAATTCCTTGGAAAGTCAAAGTTAATGTTCAGCAAAATAAAACATCAGAAAAGGGGTAATCAATAGGGGTGGATCAAGGGGAAACAGTGGCAAATGAAGAGGAAAAAGAGAAGAAATGCAGTCAAAAATCCAATTTACATTAAGAAGAGTGATGTAGGGGATGATAGGGCAGGGAGAGGTATGCTTGCTGAAAGAGCTAACATTGATCAAGATGAACTGGATTCATAAGCTATTTTGTTAAATGGCAGTTCCTTTGACAACTACTTAAAGGTAGTTTAAAAATAAAAAATAAGATTATAATAATTTAAAAATAAAGTATATATATAAAACATAAAGTATAGTCAGGAATACATTATTTTCCCTAGAAAACAAAGGTTTAAATCTCTACTTGGGGAATGTAATTCCCCCTTCCCACAGTGAAGAGTGGACCCAAATTATATACACTATTTAGTATCATTCTATTCTTTCCCTTTTCCTGTTTACAAAAGTTCTGAATCTCTGGCAATAATACCTTCTCCATCTTTGAGGGTAACTTATAAACCTTGTTTATTGAAGTACTTATCAGGTGTATTTTTCTGTGACAAATAGATTCAAAATGCATAACAAACTTTACAATAAATTATTTTGAACTTCCCCTAAAATTGGAAGTATATATTCAAAGAGATATAAAGAGATATATATATATATAAAAGATATATATATATATGTATATATATATAAAGAGATATAAAGAGATCATTCTTGTCAGAATGTGTTGGGAATTACATGGATTGAATAGCCATATTTGTGCTTAGGAAAGATGATTAGCATCTGTAAAAAGTTTTAAAAATACTTTCAGTATATCTATACTTCCATTTCAGATTCCAATTCTGAAATTGCTTTAGGAAGATGTGAAATATTACAGGAAATGAAAATAGAACAAAGCGGAGGTTAGGAGAGAAAATTTGCCACTGTTGGACCCATCTATTGGCACAGTTTTCTGTCTGTTGTTACACTTTTTAATGGTACACCTCTTTATCAGCCTGACAAACCCAATTATTGTTTAGACAGAAATTTATTTCTGATCCCACTTGAAAGCTTTAGGAAAGTAGTCCTTCTCTCTTGTACCTTGTATTTCCCATCATGTGAGAAAATGTTCCATATCTTTTTGACAATTTGTAATGTGACACACACACACATATCCATTCACAATTACACACAATTACAAAAAATGTAAACTCACGAATCAGTTTCTTTTCTTTTTCTTGGCAGTGCTAGGGTTTAAGCTCCAGCCTCTGAACTTCCAAAGGAGGCCACTTACCACTTGAGGCACATCACTAATCCTCTGCTTTGCTTATTGTTCAAATACAGTCTTTCTTTTCAACTAGGCTGGCCTAGACTGTACTCCTCTTATTTATGCTTTCCAGGTAGCTGGGGAGGATTAGAACAAATGTGCAACTATAAATTGCTTTTTTGTTTTCTTTTTTTAAAATAAGTTTTTTTTAATAGTAAAAATACTGTACAGAGAGGTTACAGTTACATGAGCAAGGTAATGGCGCACATTTCTTATCAAGCATTGTTGCCTCCTCCTTTGCTTTTCCCCTACCATCCATTTTTAATATTGTTTTCTTTTTCTTAATTGGTTGGGTGTTACTGATTCCTCAGTGGCGACTTGGGAACACCTGTCAGCTAGGCAGAAGGTGCACCACACCATGCTGGTAATGGACAAAGTTTATTGGAACACCACATGCTTATATAGCACATAGGGATGTGAGGTAAATCTTCAGTCAAGGGGCAGAAAGTTAATCTTAAACAATTTTACAGGAGCACAGACAATGATGGGATAGCTAATTCTTGTCAACAAACGTGGTTGTAACAACAATGGTTGTAAAGAGTATGCAAGGCACAGGTGAGTACACAAAGGAATCTTTAGACATTGTTTTACAGGGTCAAAGGGAGAAGGCTGCACAAATGGCACTTCCAGCCAATCTTCATCTGAATCTGGCAGCTGGGGATGGGACCTTTGCCCTGACTTGGCAGAAGAGAATCCCTCTTCCTCCCCCAGGAGGAATGCATGCCAGTGTATGCACCCTCAGAATGGGGTCAAGCGAGTTGATACTTCCGACAGTTGGAATGGAGTATCATCAACTTTTTGCATGGTCTTGACTGTGATCCTCCTAATCTCAGTATATTGATGAGGTAGGATTACAAGCTTGGGTCATTGTTCTTGGCTCTAAATCACGTTTTAAAATAACCGTGATGACTGGTTTACTGGTAACAGCTTTAACAAGTGTAATGTTGATACTTAATTGTCCTTGCAAAGGTATTATGAGGTGAAACTTTTAGAGGAAATTAGAGAACTCCACTTCATTTTTTTAATTTTCATAAGGCTTTAAGTACAAAATATTTTTTTTTTTTTTTTTTTAGGCTTTTCTTGGTATTTTATTTTCACATTACTGATAAAAATTGTTCTGAGTATATCCTGTTCAATTTCCAAAAATAAAGGTTTTCTAATTGAAAGCATTTTTATTCCTGGACCTGTAAATTACACACTGAAGAGCCCTATCAGTATCCTCTGTCCCAGCACTTACTCAAATCCAAAAGATATTTACTTTCTAAACACAGCAGTCTTCAAGCACGTCCCTCAGTCTGCTTCCGCTACAGCCACAGTGCGGGGCTCCTTGGCCACCATGAGGCGCATGAGCTGACTGTGGAATTTCTCAATCTTCTTTACGTCTTGAGCTTGCTCTGTTCTATAGACCAAACAAACGGCATCGTCTGTCACTTTCATGCACAAAGTCCCGTCAGCATGCCTGTACTTGAGAACCACACGCACCTTCATCGGGTCGGCCAGGTAGAGCTTCTCCGCCGCGCGGCTGAACTCCTCCCAGTTCTGGAACTGCGGCATGGCGGCGGCGGCCCCGCTCCTCCTCCCTCAGGCACCGGCGGGGACGGGGACGCCACCCGCACCAAGATGGCGGCGCCCGCCCCGCCCAAAATATGTTTTCTTTAAGTTTTATCTTTATTGTAAAGCCGATGTACAAAGGGTTGCAGTTACATAAATCAGGTATTGAATACATTTCTTTTGAACAGTGTCACCATCTCATTTTTTTTCTTCCAAGATTTTCTCTCCCCACAAAAAATTGGGTAGTTTATTTTCAACATAGTGTTGAGTGAGTATCACTGATGAATTAGTTCACACTTCGTTCTACCATTTCTATGCTTCCCTTTCCCCTCATTAAATCAGATAATCTTACATATGAGACAGAAGGTATATAAATAAAAAACAGTATACAGTTTTCCAAGTCTTTCCATTTCCTAACAAATGGGGCGATGTTATTCTTGAGAGCTTATTTGGAGGTTCTAGCAGGGGAGCGCAGCTACTCGTATACCCTTGACCAAAGACGGGTCTTCCTCTATCCGGGATGGTCGTCCTCTTCGACCAAGCGCACAGCGGGAGGGACGCACATGGAGAGGTGAGGGAGGAAGGGGACACTGTCCTAGCTAGCTAGATCAGCCGGATCAACCCTGGCGATCAATGGGGAGACAGATGTCGCAGCCAGATCGCCCTCACATCCGACGATGTTATTCTTTCTGATGGAGGCATGGTTTCTCTTATTTGCAATAATTAGTGCATGTCTAGGACAAGAAAAAAAGGTCAAAACTATGTATATATGACCATAGATGATGTTAAGTGAAATGAACCCCAAGACAGGGACACAACTGGTTTTTTCTTTCTTGCTATTGTTTTTAATGTACTTATAATGCACTATGTGATTCTCTTATTCCTTTTGTATGTTCTTCTCCCGTGGTATAACCCTTGCTTTCACTGTATCTAATTCTGGTGTCCTGCATCTTGTATATACATTCTTATAAATTGGGGAGGGGAAAGGATATAACAAAATGCTTAAATATACAGGTTGACCCAATGTAATAATGAGATGTACAAGACACTACGTTGAAAATGAACTTAACAATTTCGGGGTGGGGGAAGGGGGAGGAGTTGGGAACGTGGGGAGGGAAGGGATAGTAGGGGAAAAACAAAGGAGGAGGTAACAATGCTTGATAGGAAATGTACTCATTGCCCTATTCATCTAACTAACCTCTTTGTACAGTATTTTTACAATAAAAAATATATATAAAAGAAATAAAAAACAGTGACAGAAGGGAAGAAAACAAAACAAACAGAGTTACAAAAAATAAAATTAAAAAACCTCTTGATTCCACATCTTGGAGTTCATTTCAATGAGCATGATTTTATACGATCTTATGCACATAGTTATTAAACCCTTGAGTTCCTCTCTTAAGCATATCCTCTTTTGGTCTCATTGTGTGGATTTTTATAGAGTCCATTTATTATGTTCAAGTGTATTTTTTTCTTTTACTATCCATTGGGTTTACTTAAAGATTTATGGCCACATTCTAATTATTACAAAGAAAGACTATAATATAATAAATGATACAATTTACAATGCAATTATCTAACTTAATACATTTTCTTACTTTTTTTTTTTCTTTACTTTGTTTGGCCATGGGGCTTGAACTCTGAGCCTGGGCACTGTCCCTAAGCTCTTCAGCTCAAGGCTAGCACTCTACCACTTGAGCCATTGAGCCATTTCCGGTTTTCTGGTGGTTAATTGGAGATAAGAGTCTCATGGACTTAACCTTTTTGAACTTAAATAAATAGTTTTAGAAACCAAAATCTATTTCCTTGAAAATAGCATTTTAGCTATGTTTGTTTATGCACAAACGTAATGAAATGCTAAACGTAATGCACAAACATAAATGACTTCACATGAAAATATTACCTAATTTTGAAAATTCATTTTAATCTATTACATTGCCTAATTTTACATAGGAATTCAAAGACAGGAAATACACATAAGTTTAACACTAATGAATTTTTGGTTGCAAAAGTACAGCAATCTTTTAAACTCTTGTTTTTCCTTCCATGTATTGTGTTTATTAAAACAAACATTCAATAATTTAAAATAACTTAAATATACTATAAATAATAGTAAATGACAGGTTATAGGCTTACATAAATCCTATAGCAGAATTGAGAAAAGTAATAAGATAAGCATTTCATTACCTATAAAAAATATAGCCTAAAAGTAAGTCTGTTTTTATTATGATGAAACCATTGGTAAAATAATAAAAGAAACAATTTCAAAAAGCACCTACGTAACTTTCTCAGAGTGTTTAAACTGAGTCAACAGATATTGCTTGACCTTTCTCTTCAAATGTAGCTAACTCTGATGAAATAATCTACAGTCAAATGAGAACACATTACTTTAAATAGAATTAGGGTGCTTTAGGAAGAATATAATAATTATACCATTTTTTTTAGTACAATGAGAAGTACAAGTTGTCATGTCCAAAACGAGCTTTACAACGTCGGTGGGGGAGGGGGAGGAGAAGGATTGGGATTGTGGGGGGGGGGAGGGGAGAGGCTGGGAAGGGATGTGAAGGGTAAACAAAGGAGGAGGCTGAAATGCTTGGTAAGAAATGTACGCATTATCCTGCCCATGTAATTGTAACCCCTCTGTACAGTATGTTCACAAATAAAATAAATAAAAAAATTCAAAAAAAATAATTATACCATTTGTGAATCACTATGTAGAATTAATATGGAGGTGTAAGCATTAAGCATTCTGAATAATAAACTGAAATCATAAATTTCTATTATCACTCTTTCAGGTTTTGAATATTTTATTAATTAATCAACTCAGTATTAAAATCATGATAAGATCCATAACAATTATGTGGTAATTTTCTCCAACATACCTTGAATGTTCAAATCTGGATTTAAGTGTAGAACTGAAAAGGCAAGTTATTCCATGATGTTGCATAGACCTGTCTTGAGGACTTGCCAACAAAAAACTGCAAGAATGAAAAATGCTATGATATGTATCAATGTGGAGATGCTAGTTTCTGATTTTTTTAGTGGATTTTTATTTTTATATTAACATCTGCTTCTGAATGTGACAAGTGGATATGGGAATTGGGGCAGGGCATTCCCAATTGAGTTAATGGACGCTACATTATCTCACATTAAAAAAAATAGTTGGCTTTCAAAATTCACTGCTAATATCTGTGTCACAGATTTTCCCAAGAGGGAATTCCCTGTGGTTTACAATGGGATATAGCCAATGTGAATAGTACTTTATACTCTCTATATGAACAGATGGCCCAGCAGAGGGTTTTACTCCAGAGATTTCTGCTTGATTCTGTGTTGTACTGGGTGGACAGAGATAATAACCATGGAAGCTGCAAATCTCCTAATGCACATGAGGGAGATAAGAAATGGGGAGACACATCAAGATAGGGAGCATTTGCAAGACAGCAGCTATATCTGGCATCTACAAAATGGCATTTAAGAAGATTAAAATGATGGACTGGAGAAAATAGAAGTTAATTACGGAGGGCCACGAGGGTAGTCAAGACAATTATCTGCAGAATTTATTGCAGTAGGTAGAGTCCAGTGAATAAAAATAAAATGGAGAATGAAATTATGACCATTTTAAGAAATGGTTATATATTGAAAAATCAGTATTTAAAAATTCTTATCTTTTATCAATTCTACTAATTTAAACACTTTTCTTTATTGCATAAGTATATATTTTGGCTCTTAATATCTTTCTGTGCCATCATTCTGGTTGCTAATTTAATGACCTAAACGTTTGATATGTGTTCAATAAGTTCTGATATGAAAGTCACATTTATAACTTTTCAAAATACCTATTAATAGGAGAGCAGGAAATCTGCTTTACCTTTACAACCTTAACAACTATATTATAGGTAGTTGAATACTTGCTATATCTCAATAAATTAGTAAAATATAAGTCAATAACAGTAAATATATAGATAATTTAATTATATATATAAAAAGCTGTGTGAATGTATATGTATAATGTATATAATAAATATATAATAAAAATTTACATATAAGATACATATTTCCTACAAATACAGAAAAAATAAAATCTATTTCTTTGAAAGTAACATTTTAGCTTTATTTTTCTATGTTCATATCATTTCTGAGATTTGGTTTATTCCAGTCTAGAACTGATAACACTATATATTCCTAGAATATGAAACTGAGGTTACATTTTTTCAAATAATTCCACAAAGCTAGTACTACTCCATTACAAAATCCTCACAAAGAAAAATATAGACCAGTGTAATTTGTAATTTATATACAATACCTACTGTTCAAAAGGAAATATACTCATTACCTGACTTACATAACTGTAACCTCTTTGTACATTACCTTTACAATGCAAAAAATAAAATTAAGCAACATATTGAATGAATTATACATCTGAGTAAAGTGAAACTCATGCTAGATATGTAAAACAATTTTAACATTCAAAATTCAGTCAATGTAATCCTGCATATTTATAGGCCAAAGATATGCATTACATTCAGGGACTTAAAGGTTGTATGGTCTTGGTTCTCAAAATTGTATATGTGTGGAGCACATTTACTGTAACAGTTCTACCAAGATTACTGTATTGAGAGCTACACTTATTTGGAAAATTATATGGAAAAGAAAATAAAGTAGGAAAACTGAGGGGAGAGAAATCATTTTATGAAGTTTCAACACTTGTGATCGAGCATGTCTGTATTATATATAAACAATAAGCAATAGATAAAAGAAGCAAAATAGAGAATCTAGAGCTAGAATTATACAATAATTTTAAATAAGATTTTTACTTTACAAATAACTTTAACAGAAAATTTAATCTTTTGACAAATAGTATTGGGAAAATAATGGCCAAAAAAGTAGTGTTACTATCAATTGCATTTTTAACACTGATCACACTAATATGGAATACCAACTCAAATTTAAAAAATATAAATCTCAAAACTATAGCACAGTGGTTTACATAAACAATTCTTTCACTTTCTTTTACTTGATTACAAAACATTTGCTAACTTATATTTTGTCAAAATTGATTTTCGTATGAAAGGGAATCTCATAGATAAATGAAAGGGCAAAAACCTGAAAACTTCCATGCAGAGGAAAAATATTTTATATCCGATTACATTTTTAACAATGAAAATATCTAAAAATATGAACTCTCATAATAAATTTAAAAACAGACCAAATTTAAAATACATAAAACAGATTTGATTGATGAGAATACATAGAGGACAAATAAGCACATGAAAAGTTGCTCAATATCATTATATATTAAATAAATATTAATTTAAAAATAATTTAATTAATTGGCAAGTGAACTAAAGGGATACTTTTCAAATGAAGTAATACAAATGGCCAATAATACTCATATAGTGGAGTACTTGTAATGAATGTGTAATTTCTGGGTTCAATCCTCAATACCACAAAATAGAAAAAAAAGATAAGGCTCTTTAGCATAAGAATACCAGACAAATAAAGGGATTGTTCATATAAAAACCATGTGTGTGTGTGTGTGTGTGTGTGTGTGTGTGTGTGTGTTTCTGCTGGTTATGGGGCTTGAACTCTGGGTGAGCACTGTCCCTGAGCCATTCAGCACAAGGCTAGAGCTCTACCAGTTGAGCTACAGCACCACTTCTGGTTTTCTGGTGGTTTATGAGATAGCTAAGAGTCTCACGGCTTGCTTTGAACGCCGATCCTCAGATCTCAGCCTCCAGAGTAGCTAGGATTATAGGTGTGAGCCACCGGTGCAGAACTTAAAAAAATCATAAATTTATTTTGAAGTTTTCTTTATGTGTATAGATGGCCAATCTTCTTTTACATCAAGTGTAAACTCCCTGATAAAAAAGTTAAACACACACAAATTCACACATATGCACATACAAATGGGCAAACACAGACTTTGGGGCCATTTTTTTGGTATTTGTCAGAGAATTGTGAGAAAATGTCAAATATCATATTTTGATAGACAGATTACTTAAATAATATAAGCCACAATTTCAGAATGAATATCGAGTTACTTGGAAATATTATTAAAAACGAAAAGTTTGGCAACTTAGACCTTAGGGTTTTACAAATATATGCAATTTTATATCCTTATGTTTTCCAGTAAATAATTAAGCACCATAAATATTTAATAAAATCTAATGAATGATAAAATGTAGTATTTAAGCCAATTTCCCATATATGTATATTTAAATATAAGAAAGAATTTCATCTTAATCCTCAATCATGATGGACATACAATTCAGTAAGGAAGATGTTGAAAATAGCATGATGGCAAGCTTTATAATGGATAATATTTAAGTGAATTACTATATTTTATTATTTTATTTTTCTTTTTCAAGTTGCCCATCATTTGAAGACTCAGTGTTTGCAAACTAAGGACTTGTTTTCCTAGAAAGGAGTCATTTTATTTAATTTTCACTAATTTAATCAAGAACTATATTGAATGTCCAACAGTGTCAATCCATATACATTCATACTGTTCAAAGAGGCTTGTTAGCATTTAGGGGACAATAGGTAAAGGGGTACTATGGGATATTACATCCTGAAAAAAATTTATTTTCTAATGTCTACATCATAATATTCATCACAATGTGAATGTATGAAAAGTTCCTGGCTAGGTGAATTTTCAAATTCATTATTACAGAATTTCTATTTCTCTTGCTAATAGACATTATGATTTGGAGAGGAAATATTTCTTTCTATTGTCTTTAAGTAGTTGTATAATGTAGGTGCCATTCAATAAAGCAGTTTTTGGATACAGTGTGATCACTCACCCCTTTGAGCCTTCTCACCCCTAATACCCAACCCCCTTTCACTCATTTTTCTTAATTTTGTAGGCTATACATCGACTTTTTAGTGTATTTTCTCCTTTTTTTCTCTTTATTTCTTAATTGATGTGAATTGTATGTTGAGTTGAATGGTTCCTTTTGAGGACAGCTTTAAGTAATTAGCATAGCTTTCCCATTTCAGAATATCTGTAATGTGATACTTGTTGCATGGAAGTTTGAGCACAAAATGTAGTGCTCATGTTTTATTTGTATTAACTTGTTATATTAAACCAAATTTTCCAATTGACACTTCTCATTCTGGGAATGAATGCAGCCACTGTGAATATAGAGGGGTACTTTTTACAAAACTTGTGAGTGTGAAAACACTGTTTCATAACAACAGCAAGGTTGTTTTTCTGGTACCATTCAGCCTCAAAAGATATAAGCATGCAAAGCATAAACTTTAAGGTATAGGAGCACATCACTGAGTGCACTGAGATGCACCAAGCTCTCCTTATTGACAGATTCATTACATGGGTTAAATTATAAATTTAAAAAATTAAAACAAAAATTTGAAATCACCTCCCATTCATTACAGAGGGCTGTTGATCCCGTGAAGCTTTCAGGTGGCACCATATTATAGTCAATTGTATTCACATCACTGTGTTGTCCTCTGAATGTTTCCTTGCCCTTAATTTTGGGAAAAGTTTGATTCCCCAAAACAAAGTGGTGTTCCAAAGGCAAGGCAAAAATTATAGCAATCCCTCAAGCCAAAAAATGGGCATCGATTTGCTTAATCTAAGTGGTAAATTTATTTTGTAATGTCATGGAAAGCAGAATGTCTTTAGCAGAATGTAGGTGTTATGGAATAAATCAATCAGCATTCACAGCGTTCCCAATAAAGGGCATGAAGTCAGATGTAGGCTGGGTTGAGCACTGTTAATGTATGATGGCTATATAGCTTAGTCCATGTAGCTTCAATTTATGAATGTGTAGACCTTCTTATACTTTGGGTATAAGTGAGGTTGAGTAATTTTAAGTTCTGAATTGTGAATCCTGAGTTCTCCTTATTTTTTCTTCTCTGGTACTCCTTGGATTCAGATACCATTTTGGATATTTATAGTATAAAGGGTCTTCCATCTAGTTTGTCTGACAGTCCAGAGCGATTGATTCAAATCATTACTTAATCTTTCTTTTTTTTGGTCAGTCATGGGGCTTGAACTCTGAGCTTGGGCGCTGTCCCTGTGCTCTTCAGCTCAAGGCGAGCGCTCTACCTCTTCAGCCACAGCGCCACTTCCAGTTTTCTAGTGGTTTATTGGAAATTAAGGGTCTCACGGACTTTCCTGCCCAGGCTGGCTTTGAACTGCGATCCTTAGATCTTATACTCCTGAGTGGCTAGGATTACAGGCATGAGCCACCAGCGCCTGGCTTTTTACTTCATCTTTAAAAATTACAGAAATTTATTTCACAAAATTTGAAAACAAAAGATGTTTACCATCATTAAAGCAGTTCTGAAATTTTAAATATTGATATTGATAGAAAATAACAATCTTTTTTTGTTTTCAATATATTAATTGCTTTTGGCCTTCATTTTATACTCATTGAGTAGTAGCTAATGAAAGGAAATCAAGTAAGTGTTAACCTTAGTAAAAATAGCCAGAAAATTATATTTGAATTTATTGTAGGATGATCAAGTCAAATAAATATGATTTTGGTGTCTACTAAATTGGAGCATATAAAAAAATATCACTTCATTCTTTTCCATCATGAAAATCTGTTTGTTGAAAACAGAAAATTAAATTCACTTTTAAAGAAAGAAAATTATCTTTAAAGCAGGATCTGGAAATGTAAGCAAGATGAAGATTTTATTTATATATCTAGTAGAAAGGATCTAAATGCACTGTCACTTAGATTAATATGTTTATCTGGAAAATCTTTTGTAAATGTTAATTAGACTGTTTCAAGTTATACACTAGGAGTTATTTTATTTTTCAACTCACAGGAATATCTCTAGGAATATCTATTTATACTGATTCAAGGACAATATATATTGTAAAAGTTGTAAAATGTGGAGAAGATAATACAAAGATGTAGGAAAATATGGGTAGAAATGAAAGCCATTGACAATTATGAGATTGAAGGTATTATCTCTACACTTATAGTTTATAAAGGCACATATTCAAGCAAAATAATTATTAGTAATCATGGCTTTATACTTGTGATTTGACAAGAGACAGCTATCAAATATAGTGTATTTGATAAATGTTATATTCATATATATGCCCAGATACATCACTGAAACAACTAACAATAAAATTGTAGGTTGATGTAGTTAGTCAGCAGTTAATCATTTTACTAAAATATTTTCATCTGAGATTGAGCACACTGGATCTGTATGTCTACATGGAAACTTCTGGTAATTTCTCAATATATACATTTGACGGAATATGATAAATATCATTTCTTCAACCTAATAGAACACATTTCAAAAGCTGAACAGTTACTTAATGGTATAGTTATAGAAAACAGAGATATTATTTTTATTATTTTCCATTGAAAGGTCCATATGTAGAACTTTTAATGTAATAAGGCTCACGTTATTAAAAACTATGAAAAAAAACTTGAGGGAAAATATCTATTATGTAAAATAATACACTATTGCTTTTAACTTAAATACTAGATATTGTATTACAAAGCATATTTAGATCAAATGTATTGAGAAATTATTTAACCACTCTATCTGTGTAGGGACACAATTTGCATTTACTTTACCTATTAAGAAAGGCTGGTTTTATTTCATTCTGATTTTGTGTCTTATATGAGAAACATCCTTTTTTTTTTTTTTTTGTCGGTTATGGGGCTTGAACTCTGGGCCTGGGCGCTGTCCCTGTACTCTTCAGCTCAAGGCGAGTGCTCTACCACTTGAGCCACAGAGCCACTTCCGAGAAGCATACTTTTATTGCCTATTAAGGAGTCATTTATCATGACAGTATTTCATTGTGTCAAGATCCTTGAGATCAAACCAACTTATATGGAAATAAAATTTTTGCTCACAATTTCATAGGCTTATTTTTTGCACTCTAATGCATTGTTTCCGAGTTTGTTCAGTACATCATGTTGGTAGCATGGGCCTGAAGAAGCCTGTTAATCATGGTAGGAATGAAGACAATAGGAACACAAGAGTGACCTTGATTCCAATATCTACTTCAAGGTCAAACTCCCAACAATTTTACTTACTTCCACCACACTTCTAAAGGTTCTACCACTTCATAATAGCATGACAGGGTGTTGACAAGACCTCTAACACAGAGACCATTGGAAAAACCTTAGTATTCAGCTATAGCATCACCTTAGCTACTACCATTTTTCTCTACCATATAGTATCTTCACAGTGCTATCTTCCTAAAAAGTTTTTGTTATAATCTCACTAAAATAGCTTTTACACTCACAATAACATCATAGCAGGTTTCTTGACTTACTTTTCATTGTATTTAATACTGTTTAAACTTTTTAATTTATTTATTAGTGCATTATACTTTTGCCAGACTATAAACAATATTATAGTGTATCTACATTGGAGTAAGAAAGAATGAAATTGTGTCATTTTCCTGAAAATGGGTAGTATTAGTGCTCATAATTGTAAATAAAATAAGCAAATCACATAAAGAAAAATATCTCAGGCATTTGGCCATTTTTCTCCAGTCCATCAAATGGCTTGCAGGAATTTTCCAGATAAAGTCTTTAATTAAAATACAAATTTACCTATTTATAGTGAAAGTGTAATATACATATATTCATCACTGTGCAATTAGCTACATATGTATGTATGTGTGTATAAATTATCCTGAAATATTATTTTTGAAAATGGCAGGGTCTAAGATTTCTTTTATTAAAAGATTAGAGGCAGGAGAGACAGAGGACAAAGACAATGGATAAAGAAGGATGGGAACAGGACAGGGAGGGGAGGGGAGGAGAAGGAGAGGGACAGGGAGAGAGATGGTATGTGTGTTGAGTACGTCTGTAGAGTAAAAAAACAAACTTTTTTTCTGTTCTTTATCTCCCATATTCCTGAGCAGCCAACAGAAACTGATGAAATTGAACCTGTGATTTAGTGTCGTCAAATCTGTTTCATCATTTCCATCTTTCTCTCTGCTGTGCCTTAGAGAGAAATAAATTAGTTGTAAACCTGAGAATCCTCTTAATTGGGCAGCTCTAACATGCCTGGGGTAGCGATGCCAGAATGCATGGTAGTTGAGTGGCTCCTTCTTTGTAATAAAGCTGTCAGGACTGACATCTCAGGATTCATGGTCTCCTCCTTCCTTCTTGAGCTGAGTAAGGGGATTATGCAGATGAGTCAAAACACTGTGTCTGCCTAGGAAACCTTGTCTTGTGTGCTTGGCATACACTGAATTCATTTCTATACCCCTGAATGCCCATAGTTCAGAACCGTGTCTGGGGGATAAGCACCTTAACAAAGCTGTTAGTGGCTCCACTAAATACTTCTGGCAGGCACATCCTTCTGGAAGGGGGAAAGCTTTCTCTCCCCAGTTCATTCTTCTTATATTCTCATTCAAATTTCTCTCTCTCTCTCTGTTTTTTTCTTTCATGCCAGCTTCTTATTACGTATGAACATTATGATGATTTCTTAGAGATTTTTTTCTTACAGTGAGAAATTATTTTCCTGTCCTCTCACTAGCTCACAGACAACACAGAAGAAAGGTACCAGGATCAAGTGTAAGCTTGCCCTTCAATCTCAGAGGTGCAGCACACTCCATATCTCAAAGGCTTAAGGCTGTAGTTCATAATTTAGGTTTTACTCTGAGTGTGATAGGAAATAACTCTGGAGTATTTTAAGCAAAAAAAGATTTACAATTTCATTTATATTTAAACTACCAATGCACAATTTGAAGCATGAATGGCAGTTTGACGTAGGAAGCATATAAGACTGGAGGCAGAGAAATAAACTAGAATGTTGTAAAAGTCCAAGTTAGACAATGTTCTAACTTGAATTAAAGTGATATATTTCTTTCTGCCATCCTGTCTTTCCTTGTATTCAAATTGTTAAATCTGTCATGAACAAACTTTTTGTTTTTGTTTTTGTGGGGTGTTTTTAGAAGAAAATGGATAACAGTACACATTTTGAGCATTTGCAGCTTACAATAGATACTGCAGTTTCAAGTATGTTTTCCATAGGCTTATTTAGTTCAAAGCTCAATGGAGTGCTTATATTTGAAACATTCCTTCAGTATCTCTTGATTATGAAGACTTACATAACTAAATCTTTCCTTGAAGACAAAAACCTCATCCGTTTAAAGGAGATTCTCCAGTACCTCCCCATGAAAAACACAGACTTCAGATTCATACTGCTCAAACTAACTTTGTATCTAATCTTTTACTTTTACTCTTACTTCAAAAATAAATTCCCCTGACAGTAGCAGCCTATTGAAAATGCAGTGAAACATTTACGGATTTATTGGTAGTGCTTTTTCCCAGAAGAGTCACTCAGTAGCATCATAATTATTTTTTTCATGCTAGGAAATAAGCATCTATATATGATATAAATCTATAGGTGTGTTTTCCAGCATATTAATATTAATCATCATGGAAATACCATATTACATATTACACATATGGCATAGATGTAAATATTACATAGAATTAGAATTTAGTAAGAGCTAAATTACTATATAAGAACTAAATTTAGCAACTAGAGAAGCTGTGAGCTAGTGTTTGAGTTGTCAAAACCAAATATTAGAATTATCTGGTTGTGTGATCTATAGAAATTTCAGAATATTTTTAAATTTCCTTTTTGATCAAGAACTTTAGATAAACAGATAAACTTAATCACATAATATCTTCACTTAAACAAATAAATTAAGTTATAGTAATATATTTTAAAATATTATGAGTTTAGTAATTGCTAACATTTTTCAGGTCAAATTTCCTTTGATATTTCTTATTTCATTTCATTCAAACTAACTATATTTATATTGACAGGTTGAAAACCCACTCTAATGCATTTATAGGAAATCTTTTTAATAGACCCAATTTATGACTCTATGTTAGATGGTAAAAATATCAATAAAGGATGCTTCAGGGTAGATATGAACGCTGGAATGAATTGTAATCCTTACTGTAATGAATGGGTGTTGCCTGATGTCTAAGAATCATATTCTCTGTACTCTTAGATTCAGCAGATTTAGATATGCGTTTTTCCCTATATAATATATCTATGACTATTTCTATCCATCTTCCTAAGAACCTAGCCATATATTTATTTCTCTTGTGTTGTTTTGGTTTTTCACAATTTTTTTTTATCAGTCTTGGGGCTAGAACTCTGGGCCTGGTCACTTTCCCTCAGCTTTTCAGCTCAAGGTGAACACTCTACCACTTGAGCCACAGTGCCATTTCCATTTTCCTGAGTGGTTTATTGGAGATAAGAGTCTCACCAGCTTTCCTGCCTGAGATAGCTTTAAACTGCAATCATCAGATCTCAACCTCTTGAGTAGCTAGGGTTCCAGGCATGAGTCACCATTGCCAGGCTCCACAAGTATTTTAATTGTTCATATATGTAGAATAAGCTTTTCTCTTTCTTACCATATTTTATGTAATTTTCCTCTAGAATTTGTATAATAACACCATTAATATACCATCTGAAGAATGTAAATCTCATTTTAACTTTAGGTTTTCCTCTCTACCTTCCTCTTTGTTACATCAACCAGATTTTCTCATCTCCTCAATTGTTGCCCCTCCCTCTTACTCCTAGTGTCCCTATCTTAGTTAAGGCGGACATAAGGCTTTAGTGATAGTTACAAAAAGAAAAACTTGAGATGGTTTTAACATCAAGAGCTATGTGTATATGGCCATATAAAATGAAGCTTATCAAAGTGAACTCCAAGAAATGGAAACGAGAGGTTTTCTTATTTCACTGTTTGTAGTTAAGTTTTTCTCTTTTTCCTTTGGTTTATTTCCTCTTGTCACTGTTTTCAATTTCTGTATCTTTTGTCTTGTGTATAAGTTTATTTGATTTGGGGAGGGGAAGAAGAATCACTGAAATGGTGGGACAAAGGGTGAACACATTCAGCAGTGATACCCACTAGACATATATTGGAAATGAACTATACAACCTGCTAGGAAAGGGGAGGAAAGAGGAGAAATAACTGGGAGAAAATGAGGGAGGGTGTAACACTGTTCACAAAGAAATGTCCTTATTACTTGACTTACATCATGTGACTGGATTTTTTTCTTTTCTAGTGAGTTGGTGAAATTAATACCTTTTTATAGAAAAACAGAAAGTTTTTGTAAGTTTACAATATTCTAATAGGTCTCTTAAGCATAAATCCTTTTGTATTCTCAAATTAAAGATATGTCCATGTCTTGCCTATTATCCTAATATTATTTTGCCGATATATTTATATACACTACATCACTGTTACTGAGTTTATTCATTACTGTTGTCTTTGACTTTCTAATTCTTATTTCAGATCCTTTATCTTCCAAATAATGTATTTCATTTCTGACAATGTAAATAATTCTCAACTCTTTCTTTAAAAAAATGTTACTGTTTCTTGTTGGTGAAATATATGTAACTTTCCAGGAGTTTTTTTTTATACTGCCAAGAAAACTATGGTAAACTACTTGTTCATCTAAGGTTTCCAGACTCCAACATAGTAGGTAGATCAGTTCCTTACAAAATATTTGGACTATGTATATTTGTATTTGTGTGTGTGAGTGTGTGTGTGTGTGCGTTTCAAATGTCATTCTTTTAGAAGTCCTGTTTAACACAGACTTAAACTATTTTATGAAACAAAAATCAATTTTGAAATTAAGGATATATATTTTTAGCTAATGAGCAATGCTACATAGGCAAAACCTACCAGAAACTTGATCTGTTTTGCAACGTAAGAATTTATTCAAATACTGATTTTTTGTGTTTGTGTAGTTATCAAAATAATAATTGAAAATATTTGTTTCAATGTGAAAATTTACTTGTAAAAATCATCAAAATCTTCAACTCCTTAGAAAGTATAAAATGTGATGATTGGAAAAAGGTCCAATTTAGCTTTTAATTTATGATATAATTATAGAACATGAGCTTCTTTAAATCATTTTGTAGAAAGGAGAAAGATCAGATGAATTAAAGAGTCCAACATTGTAGAAAAATATAGTCTAATGTTCTAAAAAAAATAAGCTTGCAGAAAAAGCTTACATATTTTCTTGGAATTCATTTTACGTGATTTTTTTCAGTATAAGAAAGACTCACATTGATTACAATGATCCCATTTTGTACAGACCTTTTAAAGATGCCTGTAGATCTGATTGTGGGCTGGATGTCCAGCCTACTTTTTAAAATGCTATTCTCTTTCAGAATCTTCTTACAAAGAGAACAATACAGTGTGATGGCATTTTAAGTTTAAAAAAAAACAACATTTTTAGGAAATTGCTTTCTCATTCTTTCTAATCATAGCACTTTAAGGATATATGGTTAAATATGACAAAAGTTATAAAATTCAAACTGAAACCACTGCAAAGTGGAAATGTATAACTATCTTGAATGTAAAGAATATTATTCAAACAGTAGTCTATATTCCAAAATACGAAGAAACTGGAATAATTATATTTCATTTTGCTTTAAAAAAGTCAAATTGAAATTATATAAATAACATTATTCTTTAGCATATGCATTAGGAGTAAAATCTACAACAAATTAAATTTATTTGAATTACTTCTTTTAGGATATTTCTTTTTTCTTTTTCTTTTTTATAGTAATCCTGATGATTAAACTCAATGTCTAAGTGCTGTTGGATTTTTTTTTCTCAAAGTTAACCCTCTAACACTTGAACTACATCACTACTCCTGGCTGTTTGATAGTTATAAATATGTATTCATGTTACTTCAGTACATATACTCAAATAATTATTGTGTTACTTTCAGCATATATACTCAAATAATAATTGAGTATTCAAAAATCTTATTTAGTGTTTGCATTCAGAAAAAGTTTCTTATTTCTCTGACATTTGCCTAAAAATCAAGTTGAAAAGACAACTAGACATTTGTTTAGTTGCCTTTTATCAACACAGCAAAATATTTATAACTATGAGGGAAGGTATGGCTCTGGAAATTGTTAGAGAGAAAGAAGAATGAAGGTCAAAGGTAAACATGAAATGACAAATGATCTTACTACTTCAAAGGCAACTTTGAAAATATAAATGATGAACTAAAAATAAGTTAATAATTGTGAGATATATTGACAAAAACCTAGAATGCCATAACTATTGAAATAGTTAAGGGAGACTTACATTCTCCCAGTCATGAAAATCCACAAGCAAACATACATGCATTTACAAAATATTTTGTGATAACTTCAGTTTGGGGCTTTTAAATTGCCATCAGAAACTGGCATGCATAGGTTACAAAGCTTTTGCACATCAGAATATTGGATTGTCTAAGACTCCTAACCTCTGTCTAGTATTGATTTCAGCAACCTTCAAAATCATTGTGCCTTGCTGTAATTTGCATTTCTCAGGGAAGTAACATCAGAATTGATGATATTTGCTAAAGCTTGTATAAAATTTCCAATAAAAACTTAAAAATAAACTGCTAAGTTGTTGAGAATCCATTTTTTATTATTTTATCTATTCTCTTCTAATCCTTTTGGGTCAATTCCCTGATTCATATACTGCCTTGTTTCTACAAGTTCCTTACAAACTATTTGATGAATGAAAAGAATGTGCATTGCTTCTAGCCTTATCTATAAATCTGAGTAATGGTTTATTCAAATGAAAACATTTGCTATTTGCTGTATGGTAGTTCTCATGATCCCACGCGTGTTTTAAAAATCTTTTATCCTGATGACCTCAATGTATATGATGGGGCTCCACTCTTTCTCACCAAATCCCATTACTGGAAATTGAAAACTTATACTGCCTTCCTTATTGATTTTATATTTTTCAATTTATTTAATGTGTGTGTTTCCCATAATCCATTCTAACCACAACCAACATGAGCACAGGAGGCAAAACAGCTCAGATGGGAGATACTGGAAGTAGAAGCCTAGAGGAAGACACTTCATTAAAGAAACTCATACAGAAAATCTTGAGAGCTCTCCGGAGAGAAGCATACAGCCTTGGCACATGATCCTAGAATAATAGTGTATGTATATTCTTTAGGTGCTTTAGAAAAAAGACAGTCTCATGTTACAGTATGTAGTTATTTTCAACACTGTTTTGATGAGTTAGCTTTTGTAGTTCATATTTCAGGTGTTTTGTTGGTTTTGGTTATTGAATCTGGATCTGGTACACATAATTCTTTTTGGACAAATGTGTAGGAATAATATTCACCTGACACTTTTTGCACAGTTATGTCATCAAGAGACTGAGTGAGCAAATACAAATTACTTTGCAGGAAAAAAGCTAATAATTGGTCACTATATCACTTGTATCCGTGTAGTTTTGAAAAAATAAACAGCATGCTTAAAAAGCCAGAGTTAAAGCTCCAACATTGATGAAATATGAAAATGGGATTACAGAAAAAGCAGAACGGATATCTATGAAAAATAAATAATTATAGCAATCAGTAGGACTGAGGTAACACAAACCAGCAGATCAATTTATTAATTTCCTATACCGAAGCATAAATAATAATTAAATTTAAATCAATTCAATAAAATGTGCAGGTAGCCTTCAAAATCTATTGAAAAGGTGCAGATAGCCTTCAAAATCTATTGAGGTGTTTTCTTTTCTATTTCTATTTTATATTACTTTAGTTTGTAGTGAACCCAGATACATCCCAAAGCTATTACCATCACTTACGTCCCAATCTGTTTGGATATTGTTTGTTGGAAAAGATTGTAGAACTTATTTTCCTATGTTTTAGAACAGCCTAATGAAGAATTATTTCTTAGTGAAAGAGAATTGGCCAGATGAAATCAGACACCAAATTCCACTATTAGAAGAAAAGCAGTGGGATTATTTCATGTTACTTGAGAAAACAACTTACACTCTTTTTTTTTTTTATTGTGAAAATGCTGTACAGAGGGGTTACAATTACATGGGCAAGATAACGAGTACATTTCTTATCAAGCATTGTAGCCTTCTCCTTTGTTTCCCCTTCCCATCTTTTCCCATCCTCCCCCCCACCAAACCTCTACCCCCACCCACCAAAGTTGTAAAGTTCGTTTTCGATATAACAACTTGTACATCTCACTGTTGCAATAGATCCACCTGTATCCCTATTTAAATGATTTGTTTTTTCCCTTCCCCTCCACAAATTATACTGATCAAATACAGTGAAAGCAGCGGTTATACCATGGGGGAGGGACATACAAAGCAACAAAAATCATCTTATAAATGTATTAGAAACAATTGCATGAAAGAAAAAAAAACATTTGAATACGTATCTTAGGGTTCATTTCCCTACCATCAACTTATCTGACCTTTTCTGCTTGACTCAGACATATACTAGTTATTGCAAATAAGGGAAACCATGGGACCTATGTTTCTTTGGGCCTGACTTATTTCACTTAATATCATTTTTTCCAAGTCTTTCCATTTCCTAACAAATGGGGCAGTGTCATTCTTTCTGGTGGAGGCATACAACTTACATTCTTATAGAATTATAACCTCTTTTTTTTCAAGATGTGAGAGGACAGCAAATGAAAATTTAAAAAATAATCTTATAACATTTCATTATGAGTTTGTTATTTATATTGTCCTTTAGTTTAGCTCAGAATGTGTAGAAGTATTTCTATGGAGGTAAGTAATGGCCATGAGCATACAAAACCCCTCTTCAAGTTTGCATCAAGGCAATTTGTATTATTTTTTTCATTCTTTTTTTTATTCCATTTTTTAAAAGAAATTTTATTTAGAAAAAAATTAAAACGTAACTTCAATCAGTATTTAAGTCACTATAAGGTCTTAACACATAATCTTATCATGACAGTGTTATTCAGGTGGAAAAATACATTAAAGTTTTATTCAGTCTGAATTTAAACTAAATATTACATAAGTCATCTTGTCTTGCATTCTTTCATATATGTAACCCCTCTGTACACTATGTTCACAAAAAAAATAAAATTAAATTAAAAAAAAAAGAAACTGTAACCCCTCTGTACATCACCTTTGCAATAAAAATTTAAAAATATTTTTTTTCATTCTTATCCACCAACAATCTCCCTCTTTTGAACAACTAGATTAGTGCCAGTAAGGCCAAATTTATTTTTAGTCTCTCCTACCCAAGGTCTCATTATGGTGCGACAGGAAGGGCAATGTACTGGCATATTCAGGCTAGATTCCAAACTGTGAAAATGGACATTTTTTCTTTGGTCTTGTACTCCCATCTGCCTGACCATATGTATCTCAAAATTAGTCCACATTGAGTCTCTTCCTACCCAATGGCACTTTCCTCTTCTCCTTTGACAGGAACCAGGATGCACTGTAGAATTAAGATTTTCACAGCTTAGTTCAATGCCTCTCCTCTTCACTCCTACTTGCCTAAGGAAGCCTGTTGTTTTATTGTAAAGGTGCTCTACAGAGGAGTTACAGTTTCAGGTAAGGAAAACATTTATTTTTTAACAGTGTCAACTCTTCTCCCATTTTCTTCCAAGTTTTTCCCTCCTGACCTCTTTCCACAACAAAATGTCTAGTGAGTATCACTGATAAATTATTTCACCATTTGTTCCACTATTTCCGTCTCTCTTTTACCTTCGTCCAAACAGATAAACTTACGTACAAGACAAAAAATATAGAAGTCAATTGACAAAAATAGGGGAGGGGGACACAAAAATTAAAATAACAAAAACACTCCTGTTTCCATTCCTTGGAGTTTATTTCAATAAACATAATTTATATGGTCATATGCGCATAGCTATTGAGCTTTTGTGATCCTCTCCTAAGAGTATCCTTCTTTGGCTTCACTATATGAATGTTTAAAGTCTTGTTTAATTCATCATGTCCAAGCATAGCTTTGACACATCGAAACTTGAACTAACGTTCTATTCTATGTAAACCTACTAGGACTTAATAATCCAAACTTATAGAAGCTAAAATTACAATGATGGAGAGAGGGTTGGGGAAGGAGAAATGGGGTGTTGTTCAACACATGCTATCGTTGTTAGAATTATTGAATATTTTACCCTAATTATATCATAGCCCTACAGTTACCAATATGACATTGCATAAAAAGTTAGGAGACAACATCCTAGAAGAACTGATTTCATGTCTCCCTTGAAACTTACAAAAGGATGTAAGAAAAACTGATTGTAGTAACGTGTAAACTCCTCAACTTCTATAATGTAAATGTGTATAAAATTTTTAAGTATCATATAAAAAGAACTCATTTGTAAGAAGCAACCACAAAACTCTGTACTGATAGTAGAAGTAGTATATCTTAGAAAACATGCAGTGTTGTATGGAGGGGACACTTTCAACAATGATGGAAACAATTTCATTGACTTCCTACATTTGACATTGACATATAATTTCACTGATGGGAATCATTTGGAATTCAAGCTTGTTCAGAAGAAAAGAAAGTATAATATCCAAAAGAGATTGCAGCTTGACCATGAAGGTGACCGGGAAAGAAAATGTGGTAGTGATGGTTAGAAGAAGTACCAAACTCAATATAGTGGCAGCACAGTTTAAGAGAACCAACAGAAACCATCCTTTCTCTGAACACTAACCACATCCATCAACACATCTATACAATTTAGCAATCTTAAATGCCTCAGCCCAACGGTGGGACAGGGTTATTTTGGGTTACAGAGAGATTAAAGGAGGTAAAGTATAAATTCATATAAAGTATAATTAATTAACATGTAGTGAGTTATGTTAAAGATATCCCTGAAAAAAAATCAGAAAACAATTCTCAGTGAATCAATGACCTGTCAAATTGCGATCTCAAAAGAGCCACTGAAATACAGGTTTTAAAATGACCCTACTTTGACCCCTGGACAGTTTACCAAAGAAATAGAATTAATGGGATTGTGTGACTCTTCCTAAATTCCTATCAACTTCATCCCAATCCAGCACATATTATGACAGGAAAGAGGGTGCAATGTGTAGCTCAAGTCCTCATAGCCAAGTAGTATTGTATTGGGAAAACCCCTAACTGAATGAGTGCCTCTAATTCCCCCAAAGTCCCAGATAAATACTTCCAGTTAATAGTCTAATTAGTTTTCTTCTGTGCATAGAAGAGCAACAAAGTATGTCAATTTTTAATATTTTGTCTTTGTTATTGCTTATGAAGACATTACTGAGTAATGGACACAACTTTTTGCTACTTGTCTTTCAAAAAAAATGAGTGTGGGCTAAATATGAGATAGATTCAAATACCAGGGGAAAAAATAACAAATATAACTGAACAGTCAGTGCCCTACTCTAGACTACTGTCAACTGCCATTATTGTGTCCTGTTTAACCGCTCACCTTTATGTACATTTGTGTACTAAGATGTCAGGGCATTCCAAATTGACCTTGGCACAAACATAAAATGAAATGAAATTAAGAATGTATTGGGAAATTATTTGTTATAAATCAGCTTCTTCAAGTACCACGTTTATTTCTCTATTTCAACAGCTCAATGTTTATTTCTCTATTTCAACAGCTCAATATTTATTTGTGTAGATGTGTTTTTTCATTTTTTAAATTTTATTCTAGACAAGAGAACAACCATGTTGTCAACTCCCGCTGTGAAATTGTCACTATACCATGAACACATTCCATCCATCAGGATTTTATAACAGAAACTTTGATTACCCTATGAAAAAGAAAGCCTAACATAGTGTAATGGATTTTGACATAAAACTTAGCATTTCAATATATCCAAGTTCACTATCCAAAGCAATAACTAACAAGAAGTTTTGTCACAATTGAATTAGTCTCTTTTATGGTTAAGATTTATGTCTCTATTATTGAACAGTAACTTCTCATTCAGCTGCATTTTCCATGAATAATTCCCACATTTAAAACCATACTAAAACACTTGACACATATCTCCTCTCTAAGTGTTTATTAATATTAAAGGATTAACTGTAAGGCATGTATCTCTCTATTTAATATAGATAACTGCTTTCTAAAATAGGTGTTAATATCATTTTATTATTTTTTGGCTTCTGTTAGAATAATTTTTAAAGATTGATGTAAATTTTCCTGTCCTTAAGGAGCAGCAGCAATTTGTTATTCTTGACTCAGTAAAATAAAATCTTATTTTCAGTTACACATTACTATACATCTTCTAAATGATAAGCAATGCTATGCATAAAGGATAAGGGAGTATGATAAGTTTCTGCCCGCCACAAAACACCCTAAAGTCTTCCTGTGAAGACAGGCAACTGATAATTCAATATAGTATAACAATTGTTTCGAAGAGGGCAGGCTAAGTTATTACAGAGAATGGCAAAGTTACTACAGAGGATAACAGAGACAATTAGCAAGACAATGGTTTTATTCTTTTGCCCCTCTTTGCTGGAATCAGTAAGTTCAGATAACAATTTCAAGAGTTTCTTATTTCTTCCTTTACAGAGTTCACAAAAATATCCATCAGGTGGGGTGAGGGATAAAGCCACAGTGAGTTGGGGAGGTGGGGAGCGAAAGGATGGTAGGGGAAAAACAAAGGAGGAGGTAACAATGCTGGATAGGAAATGTACTCATTACCTTACTCACTTAACTGTAACCCCACTATACACTATTTTTACAATGAAAAAACAAAAAAATAAATAATGAGGTCTGGAGAATGGCTCAATCATAGAACACTTTCATTCCTTCAATTCAAAACTCAGTATGACTAAATAAATAAATAGTAAATATAAATTTGCCACATTGACATCAGTTATTGTTTGAACATGACAGGGTTCCTATTTCAAAGCATCCCCATAAGACTTCACACAATACTTAAAAATGACCAGAAATAATATAAAACACATTAAATCTGGTGAAATTTCTTAAAATTCTGTATATTTTGGTACAAACTGGGCGTTTCTTTCTTAGACTCATCTTTCTTTTTTTCTTGTTTCTTTTCACCAGGCCTTGAACTCAAGGTCTGGGCACTGTCTGAGCTTCATTTTATTCAAGGCTAGGCCTCTACCACTTAAGCCACAGCACCACATCTGGGTTTTTCTGAGTAATTTTTAGAGATCAGAATCTCACAACCTTTCTAGTCCAGGCTAGCTTCAAACTGCTTTCCTCAGATCTCAATCTGTAGATTAACTAGGCTTGTAGGCATGAGCAACCAGCACTGGGATTTCTCCTTTCAGTTTTCTTTTTTTTTATTTACTTATTGCTGTGGGTAAAGGTTTTGTAAAGAGGATTACAGTTACGTAAGTCAGATAAATAGTACATTTTTCTATTTGAACAATGTCATGCTTACTTTTTTGGGGGGGCACTATATTTTAAATAATTTAAAAATGCATAAGATAAATCTAAATCTAAATTATGAATCTAAAAGTAATTTTAAGTGATTCAATCATTTCTATAATAAAAATTGCCATTGGAAATTTTGTACGATTGTGTTGAATCTGCATATTATATAGGATAATATAAACTTTTCAATGATATTAATTCTTGCAAGATGTAAAAATGTGATGTATTTTTTATTTGTATCTTTAATCTCCCTTATCAATATTTGACAATAATACACACATCTTGCATTTTCCTGGTTAAATTTATTCCCTTCATCCCTTATTTCTTCCTCTCTCCTTTCTTTTCTCTTTCCCTATTTTTCCTTCCTTCCTTCCTTCCTTCCTTTTTCTTCTTTTTCTTTGTATTTTTGCAAGTAGTTAAAATTGCCGTTAGGAGCTAGTGTTTTCTAGAAAAGCACTCTACCACTTGAGCCATACTCTCTTTTTTTTAGTTTAACTCAAAGATAATCTTGAATTGCCATCCTACATTTACCAGCCAGTTAGTCAGGAATACAGGCATTCATCATCATACTTTTCCCAATATTTCATGATTTTGATGCAATCATAAATGATATTGATTTCTTGATTTCTTCCTTGATATTGGTTTTGAGGTAAGGAAACAGCTAATTTTTATATGTTGGTTTTTATTCCAAATTAGTAATCAAAAGTGGGAGTGGCATTTAAAAATTTATTGCAGTATTATTCACGAAAGCCAAATTATGAGAAAAATTTAAATGTCCATTTATGGATTTTTCCATAACAAAATAATGGATATATTCTGAAATATTCACTGTTAAAATAGGATATACCATTATTTCTAAAAAAATAATTTCTACCTTTCATCAGATTCTCAAAAGCTCTTTGAAAATTATTATCTTTGAATGAGATTGAAATCTATAAGTTTCCTGTTTCTTTGTTTTTACGTATACAGTATAAATATGTAATATTTCTGAGACCACAAATTATATTTAAAACATACTTTAATTTTTTATTCATATAAAATCATTTTATTAGAATATATTTGTCTTTATTTTATTTTATTTATATGTATATATATATATATATATATATATGTTTTTTATTGTGAAAATACCATACACAGGGGTTACAATTACATGAGCAAGGTAATGAGTACATTTCTTATCAACCATTATTGTCTTCTCTTTTGTTTCCCCCTACCCTCCCTGCTCTCCCACCCCCCACCAAAGGTGTAATGTTTGTTTTTCGACATAGCATCTTGTGCACATTTCATTGAGCAATGGGTGCACCTGTATCCCTATTTAAACAATTTGTTTTTTATTTTATTATCTTTAAGAAGTTTTATCAAAGGCCATACTTAATCTACCAGCACAACCATGTTCATTACAACATTACCTTTCTATAGCTAAGATATAGAACCAACCCAGGCGCCCCTCAGTATGGATCACAAGATGTGGTATATATGCACAATGGATTTATCTATGCTTCCATCAAAAAGAATGACATTGTCCGATTTGTAAGGAAATGGAAAGACTTGGAAAAATTATAATCAGTGAGGCAAGCTAGGTCTGAAGAAATTTAGTTTGAATGGTTTCCAACATTTTAATAGCTGTATGTCTATGATGTTCTTAGCAGGGGATTACAATAGCCCAATCGATAAGTACAGAGGACCATATATATTGAAGTATGTAAAAATGAATTCCAAGAATTGGAATCAAGAGGCTCTTATTATGTCTTGTATGCAATTATTTCTATTTTTTTCTGTTTTGGTTTTCAGTATCCTTTGTCTTTATATAAGTTTATATGATCCATGGAAGGGAAGGAGAATCACAGAAATAGCAGGATAAAGGATGAACTATTGCAACAATGATACGCACTGGACACTATGTTGGAAATGATCTTTAAAATTTGGACAGGAAAGAAAGGTGGAAAGGTAAGCAAGAGAAAATGAGAGAAGGGATAACCATGCTTTAAAAAATAAATGTAAAAGAGAAAGGGAGGAATGGCGTGAGCAGGCTGAGAACACTCAAAGAGATCTGCAGGAATCCCACGAACGGGAGGAAGCTAATCAAAGAGTAATACAGGAATTGAGAGACCAGGTAGAGAACACACAAAGATCACTAAAGGCATTTATGGAATCCATTAACAAAGAGCTGAAGGAAGCCAGGGAGACCACAAAGGGAATGCTGAATGGAACCCAACAGAAGGAATGGGAGCCCACAGAAACCATAACCAATCAACTAAGTGATTTGAGGACAAACACTGAGCACCAAATTAAGGAAGTAAAGAAATTCATACAAGACCTAAAACAGAGTTTCAACAAAGAACTTGAAGCCATCAAAGCTGACCAACTAGAAGGAAAAGAGATAAAAAACAAGGTAGAGAGTCTTGACAGCAGGTTAGACCATGCAGAAGATCGAATCTCAGGGATTGAAGACAGCCTAGATATTATAGAGAAAGAACATACAACCATCCAAGACAAGTCCAAGAAATATGATAGATCTATCCAACACCTGGAAGACACCATCAGAAGGCCTAACCTAAGGATAATGGGTGTAGAGGAGCACCTAGAAGCAGAAGTTAATGGTCTAGGAAATTTGTTTAACAGGATCCTAGCAGAGAACTTCCCAAACATGCAAAAAGATAGGCCTGTCCAGATACAAGAAGCCTTTAGAACCCCAAATAGACCAGACCAGAATAGGACATCCCACCGCCACATTATAATCCACACAGGATCAACTCAGAACAAGGAAAAGATCCTTAAAGCTGTCCAGGAGAAAAGGGTAATCACCTATAAAGGGAAACCAATTAGAATCACCTCAGATTTCTCAGCAGAGACAAGAAGAGCCTGGAATGAGGTATGCCATGCCCTAAAAACAAACAACTATCAACCAAGAATACTGTACCCAGCTCAACTCTCCTTCATAACTGAAGGCCAAATAAAAACCTTCCATAGCAAAGAAAAATTGAAACAATACATCTCCACCAAACCAGCCCTACAAAAGATTCTTAAAGATGTCCTACACATAGAAAACCAACAAGACCGCAATAAAGGCCAAGAAACTGCACCCAAACTGAGAATCCAAGAACCATAAGAAGAACCCAGTTTTCGCAGCCCCCAAGAAGGTGGATAACATGGCAGGAACTCCCAAATACCTCTCAGTCCTATCTCTTAATGTTAACGGACTGAACTCTCCAATTAAGCGACATAGACTGTCTAGTTGGATTAAAAAACAAGACCCTTCTATCTGCTGCCTGCAGGAGTCACATCTTGCCCGTAAAAACAAACACATTTTCAATGTTAAAGGCTGGAACAAAATCTACCAAACAAACGGCCCCCATAAACAGGCGGGAGTTGCAATCCTAATATCAGATAAAATAGACTTCAAATTAAAATTCGTGAGAAGAGATAAAGAAGGTCGCTACATACTAATTAAAGGATCTCTCCTTCAGGAGGATATTACAATTCTAAATATCTATTCGCCAAACAATGGAGCACCCAAATTTATCAAAGAAACACTACTTTCCCTCAAATCCCATATAGATCCAAAGACATTAATTGTTGGGGATTTTAACACACCACTCTCCCCACTAGATAGATCAACTCGGCAAAAACTCAACAGAGAAACCACAGATCAAAACAGCTGCATAAATCAACTAGACTTAACAGACATCTACCGAACATTTCACCCAGCAGCATCAGAATACACGTTTTTCTCAGCAGCACATGGAACGTTTTCTAAAATAGACCACATTTTAGGCCACAAAGCAAACTCGTCTAAATTCAGAAACATTGAAGTTATACCTTGCATTCTCTCTGACCACAAGGGAATAAAATTAGAACTCAACACCAAAAGCCACCAAAGAAAGTCCGGTATCACATGGAGGATGAACAACACACTGCTGAATCATGAGTGGGTCATGGAAGAGATTAGGAAGGAAATTCAAATGTTCAAGCTATTCAACAAAAATGAACACACAAAATACCAGCTCCTTTGGGACACAGCAAAGGCAGTACTCAGAAGCAAGTTTATAGCTGTGAGCTCCTACATCAACAAATTGGAGAGATCTGAAACTAACAATTTAATGACACATCTAAACCTCCTTGAAAAAGAGCAGCAAGATAAACCCCAATCCAGTAGACAGAAAGAAATAATCAAAATTAAATCAGAATTAAATGAATTAGAATCCAATAAAACTATAGAAAGAATCAACAAAACAAAGAGTTGGTTCTTCGAAAAACTTAACAAAATTGACAGACCCTTAGCAAATCTTATCAGAAAAAGAAGAGAACACACCCAAATTAATAAACTCAGAGATGAGAATGGAAACATCACCACGGAAACAACCAAGATTCAGAACATTATAAGGGAATACTTCTCAAAACTTTATGCTAATAAGTTTGAGAACTTGACAGAAATGGACCTCTTCCTAGCAAATATTGACATGCCAAAACTAAACCAAGATGAGTTAAACTATCTTAACAGGCCCATATCAAGCATTGAAATAGAAACAGCAATAAGAGACCTCCCAGCTAACAAAAGTTCAGGACCAGATGGTTTTACCGCGGAATTTTACAAGGCCTTCAAAGCAGAGCTCACACCAATTCTCCTCCAACTCTTCAATGAAATTGAAAGAGAAAGCTCACTACCGAACACATTCTATGAAGCCATCATAACCCTCATCCCAAAACCAGTCAGGGACTCATCAAAGAAAGAGAACTATAGACCCATTTCTTTGATGAACATTGATGCAAAACTTCTCAACAAAATTTTGGCCAACCGACTTCAACAATTCATCCAAAAAATCATACACCACGATCAAACAGGATTCATTTCAGGGATGCAAAGCTGGTTCAATATACACAAATCAATTAATATTATTCATCACATCAACAGGAGCAAGAATAAGAACCACATGGTTATCTCAATAGACTCAGAAAAAGCATTCGACAAGATCCAACACCCCTTTATGATGAAGGTTTTGGAAAAATTAGGAATCCATGGAACATTCCTCAATACAATAAAGGCTTTACATGACAAACCTACAGCCAGCATTATACTCAATGGTGAAAAACTAAAGCCATTTCCTCTTAACTCAGGAACAAGACAAGGATGCCCACTCTCTCCACTTCTCTTCAATCTAGTATTAGAATGCCTAGCTACAGCAATAAGACAAGATGTAGACATAAAGGGGATCCAAATAGGGAAAGAAGAAATAAAACTCTCCCTCTTTGCAGATGACATGATCTTGTATTTAAAGAATCCCATAGACTCCACTCCCAAATTACTCAAGCTGATTCAAAACTTTGGCAAAGTAGCAGTTATAAAATTAACCCCCAAAATCAATGGCTTTTCTGTATGCCAACAATGAGAAAAGTGTGGCTGAAGTTAGGAAAGCAACTCCATTTGTAATAGCCCCACAAAAAGTAAAATACCTAGGAATTAACTTAACTAAAGAAGTGAAGGACCTCTATGATGAAAACTTTAAAATCTTGAAAAAGGAAATCAACACAGAACTTAAAAAATGGCAAAGCCTCCCATGCTCCTGGATTGGAAAGATTAACATCGTGAAAATGGCAATACTTCCCAAGGCTATCTACAAATTCAACGCAATACCTATCAAAATTCCACCCTCATTCTTCAAGGAAATAAAAGAGACAATCCAAAAATTCATATGGAACAATAAAAGACCCCGAATAGCAAAAACGCTCCTCAACGGAAAGAACACTGCTGGAGGAATATCAATACCAAATTTCAAACTCTACTATAAAGCCATAGTAATCAAAACAGCTTGGTATTGGCATAAGAACAGACCTCAGGACCAATGCAATAGAATTGAAAACCCAGAAATGAACCCCCAGACCTATAGCCATCTAATCTTCGATAAGGGAGCTAAAACAATAGAATGGAAGACAGACAGCCTCTTCAGTAAATGGTGCTGGCAAAACTGGTTAACTACATGTAGAAAACTTAAGCTAGATCCTTCTATATCACCCTGCACCAGAATCAACTCCAAATGGATCAAAGACCTTGAACTCAAAGCAGACACTCTGAAAACATTACAGGATGGAATAGGAGAAACCCTGGGTCTCCTTGGCTCAGGCCGAAATTTTCTGAATAGAGACCCGGAAACACCACAAATCAAAGAAAGGTTGGACAAATGGGATTGTATAAGGTTGCAGAGCTTCTGCAGGGCAAATGACATAGCTAGCAAGATCAATAGAAAGCCCACGGATTGGGAGAAAGTCTTTACTAGCCATACAACGGACAAGGGTCTCATATCTAAAATATACTTGGAACTCAAAAAATTAAACCACCCAACAACAAATCCTCAAAGAAACAACTGCCCAATAAGTAAGTGGGCGAAAGACTTAAAGAGAAGCTTCTCTGAAGAAGAAAGAAGGATGGCCAATAGACACATGAAGAAATGTTCAACATCCCTAGCCATAAAAGAAATGCAAATCAAAACAACATTGAGATATCACCTCACTCCAGTTAGAACAGCAAATTCAAGAACTCTAACAACAACAGATGCTGGAGGGGATGTGGACAGAAAGGAACCTTACTTCATTGTTGGTGGGAATGTAAACTTGTTCAACCACTTTGGAAAGCAGTATGGAGGTTCCTCAAAAGACTTCACATAGAACTCCCCTATGACCCAGCAATCCCACTTTTGGGCATTTACCCTAACGTTTACAAAAAAGACAGCACTAAAGCTACCAGCACAACTATGTTTATTGCAGCATTATTTACCATAGCTAAGATCTGGAACCAACCCAGATGCCTCTCAGTAGATGAATGGATCAAGAAAATGTGGTATATATATACAATGGAATTCTATGCCTCCATCAGAAAGAATGACATTGCCCCATTTGTTAGGAAATGGAAAGGCTTGGAAAAAATTATATTAAGTGAAGTAAGCCAGGCCCAAAGAAACATAGGTCCCATGGTTTCCCTTATTTGCAATATCTAGTATAGGTATGAGTCAAGCGGAAAATGTCAGAGAATGTGATGTTAGGAAAACAAGCCCTCAAATATGTATTTTAATGTTTTTGTTTCTTTCATGCATGTGTTTCTAACGCATTTATAAGATTATTTCTTTGTTGCTTTGTATGTCCCTCCCCCACAGTGTAATCCCCGCTTTCACTATATTTGATGTCAGTATAACATGTGGAGGAGACGGGGACAAACAAGTCGTTTAAGGATTCAGGTGCACCTGTTGTAACAATGAGAAGTACAAAATGTCATGTCAAAACCAGCTTTACAATGTCGGAGTGTGGGGGGCGAGGGGGGTATGATTGGGTGGGGGGGAGGGAGGAGTCTGGGAAGGGAGGTGAAGGGTAAACATAGGAGGAGGCTGCAATGCTTGGTAAGAAATGTATGCATTATCCTGTCCATGTTATTGTAACCCCTCTGTACAGTATGTTCTCAAATAAAATAAAAGAAAATTTAAAAAATAAAATAAAATAAATGTAGTCATTGTCTAACGTACATAACTGTAAGACCCTGCGCATCACCTTTACAATGAGGATTAAAAAAGTTTTATGAAGCAGCTATTTTTCAAAGTAGTTTATTAAAATAATAAATTTTGACCAATGCCTCCCTTTTCAACAGTCTCACAGATCCCTTCCCTCAAACTTCTTAATTTTGTTGAATATATTTTGAATTCTTGACTTCATTATCCCTCTCTTCTCTTCTACATTGCCTACATCTTTCTCTTTTGCCCACCCCTCCTTTCAAGTATCTGCTTCCTGATGTTTTTTATTGAATGTATTTGTATTTTAAAGTAATCTTACATGGGTGGGCAATGGTGACTCATGTCTATAACCCTAGCTAATCAGGATGCTGAGATCTGAGATGTTTTAAAGCTAGCCCAGTGGGAAAATATGTGAGATACGTATCTTCAGTTATTATCAGTGGAGCTGTGTCTCAAGTAGTACAATTCTGGCTTTGAACCAAAGGATCTCAGGAATAGCAATCAGATTGTGTTCAAGCCCCAGGACAGTGTAAGTGTGTGTGTGTGTGTGTGTGTGTGTGTGTGTGTGTGTGTGTGTGTGTGTGAATGCACATGCACACAGACAGTAGTTTCCTGTGCTTCCTACTATTAATGAAGCAAATATTTCACTATTCCTGTAATTATTTCTTCATAGAGATCCTTGATTTTTTCTTTTAGTTATATGTTATTCCTCCCCACATTTCTATATATTTCTCATGCCATCATCTCAATTCGTATCTTTAATTCTCACATCACAATATCAAAAAAATCTTCAGTGTGTCTATCTTTACTAAATTTACCATTCATAATGTGTGATAAACCTAAGAATGTATAGATTAGGAAGTGGCACCTAGAATTTACAGTTTTTAAAGGTTAATGTGAATATTGTCTGCTTTTTTTTTGCCTTAGTTGTCATTATTCATCAGTTTATAAATGCTCTTCTTTCAAAATGAACTCTTTAGGTACTGTAAGCAAAAGAAAATTGGAACATTTCAAGTAAAAATTCTCAATGATTTGGTGATAGTAAATAGTCATAAATACTTAGAGGGAAATGACAGTCAATGGTTTGGGTACTAAATATTTAGAGTATTTGCTTGTAACTTTGAGTACACTGTGGTGAACAATTCCCTGCCAAGTTTCAGACAGCTTCTACCATTTGGAGCCTCCTTTCATCTTTACAAAATAAGACTAACGAGTACATCTGAATTTCTCAGAATTGAAGCTCAAAGTCAGGATACTTGGGTTCCAATTGAAATCTCAGTTCCTGGAACAAGTATTGGTATATTTTATTGGCTGTCCAGAATATGAATCACTTCTTTTGGGAGAACACCTATATTTGTGAGTTGAACTTTCTCCCCGCACTGTAATGCAGCAGAGAATAGTATGTGATGTCGGCTTTGTAGAATAAATACAACCACCCAAGCAATGACCTCACAAATTCATAGTGTAAGGTAGAATAGACATTTATGTTGTTTGAGTCTAGAATTTCAAGAAACCACTGTGAAAATAATTATGCAATGTGGAATCACATTCAAGTCTCTGAACTTTCTGTTTTCTTTTTAAAATTTTTATTTGTTGTATAAAAACACAGTTCTTATACTGACTATTGTTTGAATCTTCTCATCAATAACCCTCCAAAGATCTAAAAGCATTATGAAAACTTTCTGATGAGGAGTTTATTGTAACATTGGTGGGATGGTCCTATAATAAATTAAACATGGCTATAGAGCATAGGTAAACACATATTTTAAAAAATAGAGGTGGTTTTCTGACAAGCAAATTGCAGATTGTATTCATTTTGCTGGAACACCTTTGCCCTGTTATAAATAATTCCAGTATAATCTCATGGAAAATGAGAAACCATGTTGGAGAGAAAGATGTTGCATTAGTAAGTAGATAGCCAGCAACTTCCTCATGTCTGCAGAAGGCCTTCAGTGACCTTCTAGGACAGCTGACTTGTCCAGGTATCACCAACAGAAAATCCTGGCATCAAAATAACATAAACAGCAATTAGACATACTATTAATTTTAATGTGTTTGTGCCATCATAAGATTAAGCTAAGAAAAATGTAAATTTCTGAGTTGTTTCGGAAATATCTTTATGGATTTTGTTTTATTCAATTGCCAATAATGGCTTGGCAGATATTTGAAAGAAAGCACTGGAACTTTGTTCCATTAGACTTTATTTTGAGCAACTGAAGCACAGACATTGAGAAACTTAGTAATTATGAGAAAGGAAAATCTGGTCTTAATACCATCTGTGAAATTCCAAAGAAAGGTTCTATTATTGTAGCAAGTATTCCTTGCTCCCTGCTTTAACAAGGTCAGAGCTAATGGACTTCTTACTGAGCATCTGAAATATAATGACAATTAAAATGTAATCCTTCTTTGAGTACAAACAGCATTATAAAAATGAATTCAAAGTAACAAACGGACAATAAATAGATGACAATCATGTCTGGGAAAGTTTTGTTTAAATTGTCTCTTTCTTTAAGAGTATGGTTTGATGAATCTGTTAACTGGCAATTAAAATATAAATGAGGTCATACTTATGAATCAATGATATTTTCTTCTTTATGATCTGAAATTTATATGACATATAATACATGTAAGAGGTCACATAATGGGTACAATTCAGAACAACAATACCTAAACATATTTAGGAACACAGAAACATTTTATCTATAATTTCAAATTTTACCTTTCATGTCAATTTTTGTTTACATGACTTTTTAAAATGATTATTTTGATTTCCTAATATCTGCTCAGTTTCTCCCATGTATTAGGTTCATATCATCATGGGCACAGGTGATGTCTGTATGAATATTTTAGAGGAGGGCAACATGAAAAGAAAAAGAAAAATATTTGCATGGGAAGATTGTCTGTTCAGTGTTGGTCTAGGAATATCTCCAAGACCAATGAAGATGACAATGGTAAGTGATGGGCGTAGAGACTAAACTTGGATGAATAAAGAAGGGCCAGCTATTCAGTAGTTTTGAAGACTTGTTTTTAAAAACATTGAAGTTTATGAGGCATACATGAAAAATGAGTTTGAACATTTTTTGTGCAGAGAAGTGTATGTTATAGATTTTCATGTTCTGTGTAATGTTAGAAGCTAACTCACAGTATGATATAAGGTGGGACATTTGGGAAGCAATTAAATCATGAGAGTGTAATGCTCATGAATATGAATAGTACTTGCATGAAAGAGGCCTGAGCAAGCTCCCTTTCTCCATGCACCATGAGTCCTTGAGGACACGAGGTAGGTACAGCATCTAGGAGGCACATGTGGTCACCAGAAAGCAAATTCATCAATGCATTGATTTTGGATTCTATCAAAAATAATTATTGTTAATGTGAACAATAAACCTAGTGAATATGAAGAGCTCATAATAACTGATACCAGCCTGAATGGACTAAGATACTACTCATTTGTTTAGCTTGAATTTCGCAAAGATTTCTCTTTTTCTTTTTTATGTTTTTTCATTGTAAACATACTGTACAGAGGGGTTACAGTTACATGAGTAAGATAATGAGGACATTTCCTATTGAGCATTGTTAACTGTTTTTCCCCTACCATCCCTTCCCTCCCCATTTCCCCAACTCCCTCCTTTCCTCCCCCCCCCCACAAGTTGTAAAGTTCATTTTCAGCATAGTGTCTTGTACATCTCATTGTTACAGTGGGTCAACCTGTAACCTTATTTCAAAATTTTGTTATTTCCTTTCCATTCCCCAAATTAGAAAAAAATGTATAAACAAGATGCTGGGCACTGACATCAAATACAGTGAAAACAGGGGTTATATATTGTGAGGGAAGAACATACAAGATAAACAAAAAAAATCACAAGTAATTTTAAATACCTTAAAATCAATAGCAAGAAAGATAAAACCACTTTAGTCCCTATCTTGTGGTTCATTTCACTTAACATCATCTTATATAGTCATATGTACATAGCTTTTGACCTTTTCCGCTTGTCCTCCACTTATACTAGTTATTGCAAATAAGGGAAACCATGGGACCTATGTTTTTTTGGGCCTGGCTTACTTCACTTAATATACTTTTTTCTAAGTCTTTCCTTTCTTAACAAATGGAGCAATGTAAAATGTGGTATTTTTATACAATGGAATTCTATTCCTCCATCATAAAGATTTCTTTGATAATTCTGTACAAGGATTATGTGAGTAAGATAAACCTACTAGGCTGATAGTAGAGTAAATGCAAGTCTACTTGTATCACAAGGTACTTATTTCTTACAATATTATTAAGACTTAATTCTTAAAAGCAATAAACAAAATATTCATTAACGAAAGGATACAATGAAAGGATTTACTCTGTAAATAGCAATAAATACCCTGTTTTCACGATATTTGATGTTGGTATAATCTGTGGAGGGGAAGGGAAAAACAAATTGTTTAAACAGGGATACAGGTGGACCCATTGCAACAATGAGATGTGCAACACTTTAGGTCGAAAAACAAACTTTACAACATTGTCGGGGGTGGGAGGGGGGAGCAGGATGGGGGAGTCGCAGGGGCAGGGTTAAGGGAGGAAGGCGGGGAGGAGAGTGGGGGCAGCAGGAGTAGGGGTGGGGGGGGAGATGGGAAGGAATGGGAAGGGGAAACAAAGGAGGAGGCAACAATGCTTGATAAGAAATGTACTCATTCAACCATGCCCATGTAATTGTAACTCCTCTGTATGTTATTTTCACAATAAAAAATAAAATAAAATAAAGAAATTGATACCATATTATGCTTGTTCCAATGTAGAAAATGAACCTTGAAAATGGAATAGCTAGAAAAACATTGTTATGTATATGCACAACATGTATAAGCAAGAATTCATGGGGTATCAATCAGCAATGGAAGCAATGGGGTATCTATGGAATAAACAGAATCATACCCCTTCCAATTCTATTAAAAATGGTAAAAATTAATATCTTTAGGACACCATTCAATTGAATGTTTTTAAGTACCAAATCCAAGAAGGTTTTGAATAAGAAAGACAAAAGCATGACAATAAAGTACAATAAAGCTAATAATTTTAGTCCTGAAATTATATGAAATACACCCCTCACACACACAAAATAAAATATACTATAAAGAAAATTTAAAAATCACTTGTAATAAGGAAGAAAATATTGGACATGAAAAATGCTTAGTAAGATATAATTATTTATAATTATAGTAAGATATATTATAAATATATAATTATTATTTACATATCTAAAATATGTAAAAACATTACAGCCAATAAAAATAAGATAACATCATAAAAATATATATTTTAAGGATTTGTAAAAAAGTTTTTATGAGGAAAGAATGAAACAGATATTACATTAGAAGATATTTTAGTAAGATGTTTGATTAGAGAACTGAAAGTTAATTTTTTAAGAAATTAGCACACTTGAGAACACCAATTTATAAAATGATGTGCACCATTAGAAACCATCATATTCTTTATTAAATTTTATTATCTGTTAAACTACAAAATTTTCATACTTTTTGATCCTGAAATGTATCATAGTCTATACATAAACTCTCAAATACACCAAATAAAAAATACACATAGAATATTCGTAGAAGCATCCCAGGAGAAGCAAGAAATGGGGAAAAAAACCAAAACCAAAAACAAAAAATAACATTGTTTTCTCCAGTAGAATGAAATAAATGTATATCATTTTCACCGAACTGAGCATCATACAGTAAGTAGTAAGGCAAATAAAATATAGATAGATGGATAGGTAGATTATATATATATATACATATGCACACATACATATTGAAACACCTGTAAGATGATATAGGTATATCTATCAGTCAGGCACACAACCAGAAAGGTGTATTCTTCAATAGCTGTATTAGCCAAGGCCATATTCTAAAGGAATTAAATAGAATTTAATGACAGATAACTATTTCTATTAAGTTTTAATTTTATTTTAAATATTCTCTTTTTCCTCCTTTCTTTACCTATCTTAACCTTTCTCTGCCTCTGCCTCTGCCTCTGTCTCTGTCTCTGTCTCTGTTTCTCTGTCTCTCTGTCTGTTTCTCTCTTCCTCTCTCTCTCTCTCTCCCTCTCTCTCTCCCTCTCTCTCTGTCACAAGCATGTACAGAAACAAGGACACAAGGTTTACATCTCCCTATATCTTCTCTGTTTTATTTATATTATGGATAAAGGACTCCTTTGGATCTTGCTGAACAACTCATAGTGGTAAGGTGATACATCAACCAGATATGCACATTAAAATAAGAACCACTGCGTAATATGAATGCAAACAGCATACCACATTCAATCATGCACTAAATAATGTTTCCCTCTTTTATCACACCCATGTCTAGAGGATTAGTTGGGCTGTGTTTCAGTTACTCAAATTTTGCACAGCCTTCCAACAACATGTTATGGTTACCAAAGACAAGTGGCAATAATAGATTAATTCAGCAAGGACTGAATTTGCCATTAATACCCATGCAATAGGCTTATCTAGGCCGACAAAGTGGCCCCCATTCATGTCTGTTCAATTAGAGATAATAGTTGAGGGCATTAATCACACATATTTTCAACAAAAGTTTTCTCAGTTAAAGACACCACAAATGATGTGGTCCAATGCACATCCGCCTATTAGTGTTGCTATGACTATGGTGAGTCTGATCTGAAAGGGAGGATAGAATCAGCCCTGAGACAATGAGTGGATTTTCATATTTAAAGGCCTTGGTTTTCAGCTTGGCCCAGCAAACTGAATAGCAGTGACCCAGAGATGACCTTTTATTTTTCTTCTTTGATTTGGTCCCAGGAATGGATGAAGCACTGAGATTCTGCAAGTAATCAGAAAGCTAGCCATACCCCCTATGTGGATGGAAGCACCAGGTATCCCCAAAGACATTTATTTTGCTACTAGTATGGCAGAATCCTCTGGCTTTTGAAATAATCTTATTTTTAGAAATGTGTCTAGGAAAAGCAGAAGTGCAAGAACATTGACTTACAGGTCTTCGGTCTAGAGGCTTGCCCCACCACTGCAATTTCTTAGTCACATGCCTTTGCTTCTTCATATTTTGGTTTGTACAACTGCATACCAAGACACATTTAAAGAGATTTATGTAAAGTATGTATGTTTTCTTTCATTTTATTAATAGAATATGGGTTGGAAAATGGAATCAATAAGTCATATGAATTTCTTTACTCAGAGATACCAAAGAAATATTACACAGAATTGTATATCCAAGGACCTGAGTTCTAGGCTCAACATACGCTGAGTATTTTTTGTATTGTCATTATTTCCTTTTAAAATTAATACATGCAGGACTGGGAAGGTGGCTCAGTGGTAGAGCACTTGCCTTGCATGCATGAGGCCCTGGGTTTGATTCCTCAGCATTACATAAGCAAAAAGAAAAAAGCTGGAAGTGGTAGAGCTCTAGCCTTGAGCTGAAGAGCTGAGGGACAGCGCCCAGGCCCAGAGTTCAGGACCCACGACTGGACCCCCCCCCCCCAAAAAAAAATAATAATACACGCAGTCCTTTCAACTTTAGGAATGTTAACATAGCTCTTTTATGATATTTGTTACTTTTTTCTAAAATGAATATTAGTCGATTATTCATCATTATAACGTTAATGCTATACATTGAAATTCTTGTGACTTGCATAAGGCTGATTATACTACTATCATTTACTGAGCACCAGAATTAGATGTTGCTTAATATGAACAGAGGATTATGGAAATAAGAAATGTATGTTTAACAATATATTTGTAAATAATTATATAGACATCTATATTTATAATATAACATATTAGTCACAGTGATAATTTATTATAATGTGACTATACTATTATGATTAAAATTATATTTATATTATATATGTGATACTTATACTATATAGTGATTACATAATTGTATCACATATGAGATTTATATTGCATATTTAATATTTATATCACATATTTCTAATATATAATTACATGAATTTAGTTATATGTAAAATTATACTTATATGTGCTATATATGTATGTTGTTGAGTGTGTGTTAATTGCAAAGATTTTTATCATGGTATTTCAAGAAAAAGCACATATTATATATTGTGAAAAACATGTATTCAAGTATTTTTGCCAACGCTAAGCAAAGTAAATATTAAAACCCTACACTTATGCACACATTGGTAAGATTGCTGCAAATGAAAGACAAATTGAAGTATCAACCAGAGAACAACGTATATCTATTTTATAGGAATAATATTAAGTGAGCAAAAACTTTGCAATAAGGAAACCTAAAGCCAATGAATTTTTATCTCCAAGAGATAAAGGGAAACAAATGTCTATCTAGAATTCAATGTACACAGAGGAAGAAAATAGGGGAAATGAGGTAAGAGATGGCATTAGCCAAGAAGCATTGTACTCATGTTCTTACTTATGGAACTGTAACCCCTTTGTAAAACTACTTAATAACAACAACACTAATAAAATAGGCTTTCCTAAATCGAACAACATAAAAGTATTATAAACTCACCCCAATTTGAATTCCTTTCTAAAGCAATTAATATAATTTATCTACTACCGAAATTCTTTGTCAATAGGAAGTAATCTTAGAAATCTAGTGTTAGTTTTTAAAAACTAAAATGTTTCTGGTATTATTTGTCTGAATATCATCTAAAATATTGAGATAATTGAAGCTGAATAATTCTTTACTGTGTGACCCTCATGTGTACTTTAAAGGGTTTACAAAGATTCTTGGCCTCTACCCACTAAATGTTAACAGCACTCTCCTAGTCATAAAAGCAAAATATGACTCTGGAGACTGCCAAAAGTTCCCTGAGGACAAATGCTCCCAATTGAGAACAACTCCACCATATGATCTATAATCATTTATTACAATTCTGAGGATGATTATGTTTTTTATTTGTAGAGCTGACAACCTTAATTAATGGTGTGGTAATCCCTAGAAACATTATACATCACATTAAAATTGATTATAAATTATAAACTACACTTCAAAGATCTACTTACAGATGTTTCTTATTTGAGTAATATATTATGCTATGATGTACAAACCAATATAAATATATCACATTATTAACTTTTACATAGAGAAGTTTCTGCATTAAAGAAAGAGGTGTTAAAAATGGTTTTCTGTGCAAAGATCAATTATAACAAATAGGTACAAAATTTGACCTTTATTTGGAGGAAGTCTGTCACAACCTGTCATTGATTACACGAGCAATTGTAAACATTCTCTATTAAACAGGAGTATTATCAGCATTTATGGTGACTGCACCTCTGCCTAGGGAGATTCTAGTCAGAAGAGTAGCGTCCTCTTTATTGAGCAAGAAATAGGCTTACTTTTACACCTGAAGCAATAACCAAGTTTGTAGATTTTAAAAATAGGTGTTCTAGCTGAACATCAATGGCTCACACGTGTCTTTCTAGCTACAAAAAGAGGCTGAAATCTGAGGATTATGGTTTGAAGCCTGTTTGGACTGGAAACTTCATGAGAATCTTATCTCCACTGAACCAGCCAAAAGCCAGAAATGAAGTTATAACTCAAGTGGTAGAGCACTACCCTTGGGTAAAAATGCTCAGGTATAGAACCAAGACCTTGAGTTCAAACCCTAGGACCAGCACCAAAATATAAAGAATAACAAAGAAAACAGTTTTCTGAACCATATCTTATTTTACAACTTTTCATGATAATTTTTACACGTAATCTAGGCCAATGGTATGCATATATTTCATATATATACACCTAGATATATATTTACATACATTAAATTTCAAATGTATACAAAAGGGTAGATTTTGAGATGAGGTTTAAACTGAGTAAGATTCACATATTTCACATTAAATTGGAGATGCAGGCAAGTAAACAAATTGTTGCATATCATAAAATATTTATAAGCATATGCCAGGTATTTTTTCCAAGGCAAATTTTATCTGCTGATATATTTGGTTTTTTTTCATAAGATAAGTGATAATAAAAATTACACAATAAAGAATCTTGAATACTGGGTGGCATATACATATATGTTATGTATATAACTTTTCATCTCCAAACTAGACATGTGTACATCTGTAAGTAAGTGATCTATTTTCTAGAAAGAATAAAATATTTAGAAAATATGGATTTAAGGACATTATTTAATGAAGACTAGGCCCATGACCACAAGTTATACACTCATTATCAGTCTGCTATTAATACAGCTCACCAAATTTAAGCAAACTTAAGAGGGTAAGAACTGGATCTACAATCTTTCTGCAATATGAATGTTAGCTGGTGTATTTCAGAAAAATATCATAAATTAAGGCAAGAAAATTGGGCCCCTCTACCTCTGCACGAAACAATATTTAGGTATAAATGGACCTTTGCAATATGGCAGAAACTACTCACTTCGACCATGGGATATTCCTTAATGGTTTTATCTGTTATTGTTGTCCAGTATCAATTCCCACAAGTGAATACTGAGTACCTTGGTCCCAAATGGGGACATATAAGTTCATCAGTTTTCATGGTAACCCACTTCTTTGCCAGTATAGGTTTTATTTACATTGTTTGAATATGTTTACTCTGTTGGGTTCATACTCTCAAAGAAAATGTTTGGTGTCATTTGGATGACTTATAAGAGTATGATAAATGAGACAGAATTCCCACATAACCAGAGCTCACCTCTTAGTTGCAATTATTCTTGATTAGTGGATAATTACTTTCATGGATGGCTGATATTCCAATATTCTGGCAGTTCCAGATACCTAGTGAGGTGACCCAGCTTCATATAACTCAGTAATTGGAGCCCTTTGACTTTTGGTGTCCTTCTTAGAATATTGGTATTTCATTTGTTCACTTGCCATCAAAATTGGGTAAGACAGAATTGAAAAAGAGGCCAGAGGAAATTAATACAATGTTACACAGTTAATTCAATTCCTGCAATAGTGTAGAACCACCCTACTGCCAATGATTAAGAACAACTAGCCTTGTTAGCATAATTTAAAAAATGGCTTCAGATTTCCTTACACAAACATTTCAAAAGCATGATGGAATAAACACTGGTTGAGTTTGCTATCATTTTTCTACCATTGAATATAATCCAATGTCTGAAAATTACACTTGGCCATCTATGTACATATGTTCAATAGCCAAAAAACCAACCACACAACTGAAAATATTTTGTGTGCAACTGCATTTGTATAGAATATGTACAGACTTACTTGCTTAATCCTATAAAAATGATCTTATATAACATTCCTATTGCTGTAGATATTTTAAGTAATCTACTTATTTTAAATATGGGGGAGAATGTTGTCTATATGCAAGTAGGAGTGTTTACTTGACTCTATCTAACATCCAATGATGAAGATGATAAGGAAAGACTGCTACTACTGCATGCTCTGGCATATAGAATGGATACAGTTCACACTGATTCAATAAAATTGAATATTTAACATACGAAAAGCAACACTAGGCAAAGTTTTTAAATTCAACTTTTAGTTGACTGTATCTAGGCTACTCTAAGAAACCAGAAATGATGATACTCATAAATGAGTTATCAGGAGTTGGATGCCAGTGGCTCAAGCCTGTAACCCTAGCTACTCAGGAGGCTGAACTCAGAGGATCATGATTCAAAGCCAGCCCAAGGAAGAAAGTCCCCATGAGACTCTTACATCCAATTAATCACTCATCCCCAGAAGTGGAGCTATGGCTCAAGTGATAGACAGCTAGCCTTGAGCACAAAGAGGCTCAAGGATAGTGCTCAGTGCCTAAATTCAAGCCCTACAACCAAAAAAAGTTATCATGAGATATAAATTAATTAATATGACAGAACTATATTTTAAGATGAATTTCATTAGTGTCAAAACTCATTTATGTGTTCAATATAGTTTCTAAAGTAATTGGTAGAATGGAGTCCTTCATAATGTTTTTATATTTCCATTTATTGTAAATATAGGCCCAAATATATCATGAATATAATCAACAGATTTCAAAATTGTACATAATTTGGTACACTTGTGAGACCCAGGAAAATTCTATAAGTTAAATTAGATGTAACTTGAATAAAAAATTAATGGAAGCTCTTTTTCAACATTTAAATATAGTCATGCCTCTGAAATAAGCTACATGAAAAGCTGTGTGTTTAGTTAATCTTTATAGGTAAGCTCTCTGTTCACTCTTTTTGGTATATGTTGATATGTATATCCAATGTCTCTAATTTTTACCTTAAATGTCAGCAGATAATTAACTAAATATAATTCCTGGATACAGGGGATTCCAGAGGGTTAAAATTAAAAAACATGCAATTTTCCATCTGACAAAATATACATCAATTGCAATGTTTCAAAAAAGCTATACTATTTCATCAATTTTTTTAGATTAGCTGATAAATCAGGAAAATAGGGTATTTCACAAAATTGTAAGCCTGGAATACATTAGAATGCATAACAACACAGTATAAAATGTCATATAAAAGCAAATTTTCTTCATTGAAGTTTTTATGTATTCACCCCTCCTGCTAACAGAAAGTTTAATTTGACAAAATTATCAGAATTTTATACTGTGCAAGTTTCTTTAAATTTTAAGTGCTTAATTATTTCAGTTTCATTTTTATGAGAACTATACAATTAATGTGCTTTTTAAAATGGGCTTAAATGTAGCAATTTTTAAAAAGTTGATTACATGAGTAAAATATTCACATTATAATATGCAGAAAAGTATATTTTGAAAACCAAATTGATTTAATGAAAAACACTCCATGACCATAATTAACTGGCTTTTGGCAAGTTTTCCTTTTTATTTTACATGAGTGAGTGCATTATGCACATATAATTTAATATCCTAGTTTCTCACTTAGTATGAGATTGCAAACATTTCCAGTATTTTTAGCAATTTCATATACATTGCAAAGTTTCTTTCTGGTTCATTTTGTGACTAAGTCATAATTTTTTTACTTTATTAAGTCAATTTTCTAAAGTTTTACATTACAGTTTTACATTTTGTTTTGTTACTTTGTTATTCTGACATACATAAAGCTCAAATAAATATTTTGCTGTTGACAATGTGATGGATCATTAATGATTTTATAAACTGCTTTGCTGAATGACAACACCTTTTAAACTACTTACAGAATAAAAGAGGACCTTGCCTCTAAATAGAGAGAATATTCTTCAGCTTCATATTAAAATGTTTAGATGAGCACACAATTATATATATATATATATATATATGTTTGTATTTGCATGTGTGTTTATATATGTGTGCTTATAGGATTGTGAAGATACTATAGTCAACATATGGGAGTTCTTACATTTTTATCTTATACACATATTTTTTATTGAAAAAGAGACCTTGAAAAAATACAAGCCTTATTCAGAAATGATATATCTTAATTAAATCCATGTTCATTATTTTCTAGATAGTGCTCATTTTAATATAATCTTTCCCTTCTTTTTATATGGCTATCTAGAGTCCAAGTCTACAAGAAAACAAAAAAGGGTGAAGAGCAAGTACACTTACTATACAAATATTACATGTAGATACATATCTATGCAAATATGTATTTCTCTTTATTTTTCTTTAGAATGCCTCAATGATCTCATGAATCAATGGCAAAAGTTGTATATCTGTATTTAAATCCATAATGTATCTGCCTATATATGACTAAATAGGAAAAAGATTGGTAAGAAAAGAGTATATTCTGTGCTGACATTACTATAAAATAATTTAAAATTACAAGCACCTGTATGAGTTTGAATCACTTCTTGATATCTAGGAACTGTCAGGGGTGTTATTCTGTGGGGTGCTTAATTCATTGGCTTTATGACAGGAATAAAGAAAAATTAATTTTTACCATTTTTTAATAGCTTAGCATGTGTTTGCTGCTTATTACACAAACAGTGAATTAAAGGCTAATATACCTGATAAAAAGTATATTATTTACTTTATAACATCTGAATTTTATGGCTTTTTCCAGACCAGCAGAAAAGTAAAATAATCATGACAGGCTTTTATTTCTTCTGAAGATAAATTAGTATTATAGCATTGCTTTCACTTCAAGGAAGAGAAATCATCTTTATTTTGTTGAAAAATCTGCAAACATTAGTTTATGCTATAATAAGAGATTTGTAGCTTAGGGAAACCCAAGCCTTTGTAATGTTTCTTAGCCCTTCTTCAATGTTGCCCCATGGAGACCATATATTATTGCACAGAGCAGAGAATAACCCTGTCCTGTGAATGGAAAGTTGATAGTATCTCTTTGTCATTTAGTATGGGAAAGGCAAAAGCCATTGAGAATGAGGTTGACATAGATGGTGGCCCCAGAGAGATTATTCACAGTCCACTAATCGTGTGAATTACATGGTCTTCATGTTCTTAGCATGTATGTATAACACTCCCATTAAATAGTGCAGTTTGCCTTATGAAGTACAAAAAAATATTTTCTTTCTTAATTTTGTATATTTGTTAGATTGTATAATTTTGCAGGGAAGAAATTAGACAGCACTGAATTATTTCTACTCATGTGACATTTTACCAATAACCACACTGGGTTGCTCAGAAATGTCATAGGCTATTATTTGAGATGGAATGTGTATTTCTTCATCAAAGTTATCTAATTAACACACAAGTTCAAAATGCTTTCCCTCCTCATATGTTTTGAATTCTAATTTGTAGCATAAAATATGTGAAATCAACTTTTCTTTTTTTAAAATACATTTTATTGTAAAAATACTGTAGAGGGGTTACAGTTACATGAGCAATGTCATGAGTACATTTCCTATTAAGCATTGTTACCTCCTCCTATGTTTTTCCTCTACCCTCTTTTCCCTCCCACCTCCACAACTACACTCCCACCCCTGTACCCTCCACCCCCTCCCCACCTAAACTGTAAAGTTCATTTCTCAACATAGTTTCCTGTACATCTCATTGTTACAATGGGTCAACCTGTATCTCTATTTAAGCCTGTTTTTTTCTCTTTGGCTCCCCAAGCTAGAAAAGTGTATACACAAAATGCAGGGCACTGACATCAAATATAGTGAAAACAGGAGTTATAGCAAGGGGGAGGAACATATCAAGAAAAAAAATCACATGGTACATTATAAATATGTTAGGAACAATAGCAAGCAAGAAAAAAAAATCACTGTGTCCCTATCTTGGTGTTCATTTGGCTTAACATTGTCTCATCTGATCATATGTAAATAGCTTTTGACCTGTTCTGCTGGTCCCAGACACATACCAGTTATTGCACATAAGGGAAACAATAAGACCTATGTTTCTTGAGGCCTGGCTTACTTCACTTAATATAATTTTTCCCCAGTCTTTCCATTTCCTAACAAATGGGGCAATGCCATTCTTTCTCATGGAGGCATAGAATTCCATTATATATGTATGTATGTGCATATATATATATATATATATATATATATATATATATATATATATACCACATTTTCTTAATTCATTCATCTACTGAGGGGCATCTGGGTTGGTTCCATATCTTCACTATGGTAAGTAATGTTACAAAAAACGTAGTTGTGCTGGTAGCTCTAGTATGATCTTGTTTGTGATCATTTGGGTAAATGCCCAAAAGTGGGATTTCTGGGTACCAGAACTCACACCGATACTCTTCCAACTCTTCAATGAAACTGAAAGAGAAAATTCACTACCAAACTCTTTCTATGAAGCCATCATAACCCTCATCCCAAAACCAGGTAAGGACTCATCAAAGAAAGAGAACTATAGACCCATTTCTTTGATGAACATCGATGCAAAATTTCTCAACAAAATTTTGGCCAATCGACTTCAACAATTCATACAAAAAATCATACACTACAATCAAACAGGATTCATTTCAGGGATGCAAAGCTAGTTCAATATATGAAAATCAATTAATATAATTCATCATATCAACAAGAGCAAGAATAAGAACCACAAAGTTATCTCAATAGAAGCAGAAAAAGCATTTGACATGATCCGACACCCCTTTATGATGAAGGCTCTGGAAAAACTATGAATCCATGAAACATTCCTCAATACAATAAAGGCTATATATGACAAACCTACAGCCAGGATTATACTTAATGGGGAAAAACCTAAAGCCATTTCCTCTAAACTCAGGAATGAGACAAGGATATCCACTTTTCTCCACTTCTCTTCAATTTAGTATTAGAATGCCTACCTACAACAATAAGAAAAGACACAAACATAAATGGGATCCAAAAAGGGAAAGATGAAGTAAAAGTCTCCCTGCTTGCAGATGACATGATCTTGTATTTATCACTTGTAGAAAACTAAAGGGAGATCCTTATATATCACCCTGCACCAGAATCAACTCCAAATTGACCAAATACCTCAGAGTCAAAGCAGACACTTTGAAAACATTACAGGACAGAATAGGAGAAACCCTAGGTCTCATTTGCACAGGCCGAAATTTTCTTAATAGAGACACAGAAACACAACAAATCAAGGAAAGATTGGAGAAATGAGATTGCATGGAATTGCAGAGCTTCTGCATGTCAAAGGAAATAGCTAGCAAGATCAATAGAAAGCCCATGGATGGGGAGAAGATCTTCACTAGCCATACAACAGACAAGGGTCTCATATCTAAAAATTACGTGGAACACAAAAAATTAAATCCCTGAACAACAAATCCTCAAAGAAACAACTGCTCAATAAATAAGTGGGCTAAAGACTTAAAGAGACACTTCTCTGAAGAGGAATGAAGGATGGTCATTAAACACATGAAGAAATGCTCAACCTCCCTAGCCATAAAAGAAATGCAAATCAAAACAACATTGATTCCACCTCACCCCAGTTAGAATGTCTATAATCAAGAACTCTAATAACAACAGATGATGGAGGGGATATGGCCAGAAGGGAACCCTACTGCATTGTTGGTGGGAGTGTAAACTTGTTCAACCACTTTGAAAATGAGTATGGAGGTTCCTCAAAAGACTCTACATAGAGCTCCCTTATGACTCAGCAACCTACTTTTGGGCATTTACCCAAATGATCACAAACAAGACCACACTAAAGCTACCAGCACAACTATGTTTATCACAGCATTATTTACCATAGCTAATATATGAAACCAACCCAGATTCCCATCAGTAAATGAATGGATCAAGAAAATGTGGTATATATACACAATGGAATTCTATGCCTCCATCAGAAAGAATGACATTGCCCCATTTGTTAGGAATGAAAAGACTTGGAAAAAATTATATTAAGTGATGTAAGCCAGGCCCAAAGAAACATAGGTCCCATGGTTTCCCTTATTTGCAATACCTAGTACATATCTGAGACAAGCAGAAAAGGTCAGATAAGATGATCTTAAGCCATATGAACCCCAAGATGAAGACTCAAGTGGTTTTATCTTTCTTGCTGTTGTTTCTAACCTATTTATAAGGTATCACGTGATTTTTTGTTGCTTTGTATGTCCCTCCTCCATGGTATAACAATTGTTTTCACTGTATTTGATGTTGGTATAATTTGGGGAGTGGAGGGGAAAAAACAGATTGTTTAAATAGGGATCCAGGTGGATCCATTGCAAAAATGAGATGTACAAGACACTATGTCAAAAAATTTTTGCAATTTAGGCAGGATGGGGGGGGGGGCGAATGTAGTTTTGGAGATGGGAGGGAACAGATGGTAGGGGAAAAAACAAAGGAGGAGGCAACAATGCTTGATAAGAAATGTACTCATTACCTTCTTCATGTGATTGTAACCTGTCTGTACAGTATTTTCACAATAAAGTACTTATTTAAAAAAAAGAATCCCATGAATTCCACTCCCAAATTTCTTGATGATTCAAAACTTTTGGAAAGTAGCAGGGTATTAAAGTAACTCTCAAAAATCAATGGTTTTTCTGTATGACAACAACGAGAAGAATGTGGCTGAAATCAGGAAAGCAACTCTGTTTATAATAGCCACACAAAAAATAAAATACCTAGGAATTAACTAATGAAGTGAAAGACCTCTATGATGAAAACTTTATAAATCTGGAAAAGGAAATTAAAGCAAAACTTAGGAAGTGGAAAAATCCCCCTTGTTACTGAATTGGAAGGATCAACATCCTGTAAATGGCTATACTTCCCAAAGCTATTTACAAATTCAATGTGATACCTATCAATATTCCAACCTCATTCTTCAATGAAATATTATAAATAATACAAAAATTAATATGGAACAATAAAAGACCCTGAATAGCAAAACCATTCCTAAACAGAAGGAATAGTGCTTGAGGAATATCAATACCAAATTTCAAACTCTGTGACAAAGCCATAGTAATCAAAACAGCTTGGTTCTGGCACAAGAACAGACTTGAGGACCAATGGAATAGAACAGAAAACCCAGAAATGAACCCGTAGACCTATAGCCATCTAATCTTTGATAAGGGAGCTAAAAAATAGAATGGAAAGACAGCCTCTTCAGTAAATGGGGCTGGCAAAATTGGTTAAATTCCTGTAGAAAACTAAAATTAGATCCTTATATATCACACTCACCAGAATCAACTCCAAATGGATCAAAGACCTCAAAGTCAAAGCAGACACCCTGAAAACATTACAGGACAGAATAGGAGAAACCCTAGGTCTCCTTGGCACAGGTTGAAAATTTCTCAATAGAGACTCAGAAACACAACAAATCAAAGAAAGGTTGGACAAATGGGATTACATGAAGCTGCAGAGCTTCTGCATGGCAAAGGAAATAGCTAGCAAGATCAATAGAAAGCCCATGGATTGGGAGAAGATCTTCACTAGCCATACAACAGATAAGAGTCTCATATCTAAAATATACTTGGAACTCAAAAAATTAAATCCCTCAACAACAAATCCTCAAAGAAACAACTGCCCGATAAATACGTGGGCTAAAGACTTAAAGAGAAACTTATCTGAAGAGGAAAGAAGGATGGCCAATAGACACATGAAGAAATGCTCAACTTCCCTAGCCATAAAAGAAATGCAAATCAAAACAACATTGAGATACCATCTCACCCCAGTTAGAATGGCTATAATCAAGAACTCTAATAACAACAGATGCTGTAGGCGATATGGCCAAAAGGGTTCCTACTGCATTGTTGGTGGGAGTATAAAGTTGTTCAACCACTTTGGAAAACAGTATGGAGGTTCCTCAAAAGACCCCACATAGAGCTCCCCTATGACCCAGCAATCCCACTTTTGGGCATTTACCCAAATTTTCTTAATAGCAATTCTATGCTGTAAATTTGACTAAATAGTATTTTTCTTTATCTTGCTCTACTTTCTCCAAAATAAACTGGATGAATGAAACCTGGGAATAAAAAGGGACTTGCATTGATTATAAATGTCTTTCTATTCTAAAATGAATTAAGTAATTAATTTCGTTGAAATTTGTTTGACCACTACTGGCAGTCAACTTTGTTAAGGACTAATTTATCATGTTGTAGGTAGCTGTTCTCTCCAAGTGTACCTGTGAGAGTGATAGGCTTCTTCAAGAAAATTATAGAAAGAGGAAGCGAGTCGATTGCTACAGAGAAGGTATAATATGTCATGCTGAAGTCAAATCACTAGGATGTATGCTTAATGTTATAAAAATTGTAAAGAACAATTTGGTTAATCCTCTGTCTCTCTCCCCGCACACCCTTCCTCTATTTTCCTTCCTTTTTTATTCTCATTTCTTCCAAACTTACCTCTCTCTAATCTCACTCTCCTCTCCTTTCCCTTTTCCTTTGTTCCTTATTTTCTTCCCTTCTCTGAGGCATAATTAGCTATGTTAAAATATAAACAAAATCTAAATAAATATACACTGGTCTCTTCTTTTCCAGAGTTATTCCTCCAGCTTTTAAACTTACTTTTAAAGTACTTTTAAAGTTACTCATACTTTGTCTATGAGCTTATTTTCATTTGATCTTTAGAATGTTTCACATGTACCTCTAGAGAATATCTATTCTGATTGTTTGGAATATTCTGTAAGTGTATTTTTAAGCCTATTTGTTATAAAATATTCTTAAAAGCCATTGTTTACTCATGATTTTCTATCTCAAAGAACTATCCTTTCATGAAATTGGGGAATTGAAGCACATACTTCAATCATACGACGTCTCTCTCTCTTCAAATCTGTTAATAGCTTATCTGTGTTGGTGCTCAAATGTTGGGTCCATATATACTTACAGGTTTTATGTCCCCTTGTTGATTTACCTCCTTTTATCATTATATTATAAACTTCTCGCTTTTTTTTTTTTTTTACAATTTGACTTAAATATTATCTTTTTATATAGAAGCATAGATAAATATGCTCTTTTACTTTATAGTTCGTTGTTTTCCTCTGTCAATATTGTTTATGTATATCTTTCAAGATGTAATTAGCTTATTTTAGGCAACAAATAGTTTAATATATTTTATCCACTTTGCCACTCTACGTCTTTGATTAGAGAAACTAGGGTTTCCAGTTGTCATTTATTTGTCTATTGAATATCTTATTGATCTATTGTTTTTTTTCTCCTTTTTATATTTTTGTGCATTGATTACTATACTTGGTATTATGCTTTGATACAGTTTTATTTGTATTTTGTGAGTATATGACAGGTTTTTGCTTTGTGGTTACGATAAAAGCTTAAATAAAAAGTCATGTAGCAGAGGCCTAGAGTTCAAGCCCCATGACTGACAAAATATAATCATGTAGCTATGATTCTGTACTTACAATTGATAACAACTTAAAATAAATTACCTTCAACAATTCTACACTTTTGTACACTTCCTACTACATTTAATGGTATTGAAATAAGAATTACACCTTTTCTAATTATATATACATTAAAAATTATTATAGGTATGATTACTTTCTATAATCTTTATGATTTCACACTAGAGTTATATGTAGTTTATACACCATCATTACAGTATTAGAACTCTCTTAATTTGACTGAAATATTCCACTACATTATGATATTATGGTCAAATGATATAATGACAAATTAGTGAATGGCAAATATGATGGTATTCTCTTAAGAACACCCTTATGTATACTGGAAAACATTTTTATTACCTACTTACAAACCGATTATGTTCTCATTCATGTAAATTATAGCACAAACAACAATCTAGAATGGATAATACTTGATAAGCACAAGAAATGACATATATTTACATAGGTACTATGCTTCTAGCTATTTTCAAGTGCACTAACAATTGCTTAACAAGGAAAAGTTTCATAGACAATACTTAGGTTTCATGGTGCATTATCTGCTTATTGACTAATCTATGCATTTGTATAACAAACCACCGTACATGTATTTCTGAACGGAATGAAAGTTCCTTATCAGGCAGCTGAATTCAGTCCTTTGGAAAGTATTCTGGACAACATCATTATTATAGAAGATGACAGTTCTGAATATTACCATTCATGGAAACCTTTCAACTGGACAAACTCTGGAGATAAAAGACAATATTGATGAAATTGACACTGTGTTGACATAGACCTATGCCCATGCCTATATGGATGCTTGTGACTTAAGTTTTACAAAAATCTTAGAAAAATAAAATAAAGATTTTTTTTATTATTTTTTTGGTTGGTTGTGGGGCTTGAACTCTGGGCTTGGGCACTCTCACTCTCTTCTGCTACAGGTTAGCACTCTACTGCTTGAGCCACAGAGTCACTTCCAGTTTTCTAGTGGTTTATTGGAGATAAGAGGCTTAAAGACTTTCCAGCCTGGACTGATTTTGAACTTTGATCCTCAGATCTCAGTCTCTTGAGTAGCTAGGATTACAGGCGTGAGCCACCGGCCCCTGGCTAAAGATTTCTAGAAAAAGTTTAAGAAAATTACTTTGTATACCTACTCAATATTTACTTTGTTTCCTAAAAAGATAATATTTAATTAATGTATTAATTAAAATTGTTCAAAAGTTAATACATCTAAAAGTTTGTAATGTAAAAAAAGTTATACTAACTTAAGGTTAGTTTATTAATGAAGGTATATTATTAATTACAGTCTAAATATACACTGGTTATAGTCTACAAAAATGTAGAATAGTGTTCTGTAGACATATATAGAATGATAAGCACACACCTCTTTTCAAACAATATGTTCTAGGCCTGCAAATTCTTTTTATGGCAAGCATCCAATATATTTGTAACATTTGTGTCTTTTATAAAGTAATTTTAATTCTACATCTTCTATGCTGTGATATGTTTCATACACAAATGTTTTCCATCATGTCACAACTGCCTACAGAATCCACAACAATAACATGCTATAGAAAACCACAAACTAACAGTAGTATGCTATACTCTATATTCTAAGGGTATTGGGGTATGCCATCAAAAACTGCAAATACGTTTTAGTGCTCACAAAATACACCTCTGAGAGTAGATTTGTGTCTTTTTATCATTTCAAATAACATTTATTTGGTTTTTAAATTACTGTCACTGATAAAGTTCTGTAATGTAATAATGCAAAGAATCTATAGTAATTTTACAGCAAATACATAAAGAGCTTATAATATTGATCTTTCTGGTTTATTACATCTGCTTTTCTCTGGTGTTGTTCTTATTTCTTTTTTAAATTTTATTTTATTGTAAAGATGCTGTACAGAGAAGTTACAGTTACATCAGTAAGGTAATGAGTACATTTTTTGTCAAGCATTGTTACCCCCTCCTTTGTTTTTCTCCTACTATCCATGATTGTCTGTGTTTGTCTTCATCAGTGTTTTGTTTTCTTACTCATATTTAATACTACTAAATGAAATTCCACTCTAATTCGTGTTTCATAAGAACTATAAATGTTTATGAATGGATAAATATTAGGAAGTTATATTATTCTTAAGAAGAATATTTTGAGAAAAAGAAATAATATATATACATTTACTTTGACATACATCATAAGTAACTATTTCAGAGGTGCCTTTTTTCTTATCTGCTGATATCCTGGAATAACTTTATTAGTATTCTATGCTATATCATGTTGTTGTAACTAATACATTAACACTAATATGGAGCCATATGTCTGTGTGTATGTCTATAGGTATGTATATGTGTTTTTGTGAAGCTTGTACACTCTGTTATCAAAATTACAGTTATCTTTTAAATATTCTTTATATTCTAATGACTTCTACTAAGCAAACTTTCTCTTTTAAAAATTGGAAACTATTAAGCAGAACTATAAGGTATTATTTTTTTTTTTATTTTTTTGGGGTGGTGCGGTTGTGGGGCCTGAACCTTGGGCCTGGGTGCTGTCCCTCAGCTCTTCAGCTCAAGGCTAGCGCTCTACCACTTGAGCCACAGCGCCACTTCCGGCTTTTTTCTTTTTGCTTATGTGGTGCTGAGGAATCGAACCCAGGGCCTCAGGCATGCAAGGCAAGCACTCTACCACTGAGCCACCTTCCTAGCCCCTATAAGGTATTAAAAGGGAGAAAATATTCTCTAGAGGAGACTTGGAAATTATGGAAAAATACAGAAGTATGATTTAGACTAGTTTTCTTATTTCTACAGAGATGTTATTTACTCTGTACCATTCACCTTTAAAAAGTTCATGTCCAAAGTCGTAATGTTCATCAATTTTCATCTACATAGGCTTCTACTAAATTTTTAAAATTAAAGATAAGTATAGGTAAATAACCTAAAACCATTTGTACTATTATCAGGTAAATAATTATTGGTACAAGAAAGTTTTAGAGGAGTATTTCTGCCATTTTAGTGAAAGGAAGAAAATGGAGTAGGATGGTTTAGCCTGTTAGAAAATTTGCATTACAAGGCCCTTTCTCTAGGTTCACAGGTTCAAGTCCAAGAATGAGGACAGAAAAATATCAACTCTTATACTTTTCTGCTCCATTCTGCTATAAAAATCTGAGTAAAGTATTTAATTTGCCTTAAATTTTCAATTTTGAAAGTGTGAATTGCCGGTCGATGGTGGCACATGCCTATAACCTTTGTGACTCAGAAGACTGAGATTCACAGTATTGTAGTACAAAGTCAGCATGGTCAGAAAACTCACTGAAATTCGACCTTTAAAAAATGAATTTAAAGCATGGCTCAAGCAATAGAGAGCCAATTCTGTAAGTGTTTAAGTCCCATGGAGGCTCTGTGTGAGGTGCTGGTGCCAGAAAAACAAAGTGAACAAGAATTTATCCTGGCACTAATTTATTTGACATCCTTGGATATGTCTACAGAAATACTCAATATGTTTGGAATATTATAAATATAGAATAAACAATTGCTAACTAGATAAATACAATGCATCCTCAAGATGTATTTTTTAGTTGATGAATCAACTTTGACCAAATTATGGTAGGCAAAATTTCTTTGTTAATACTGTTAGTCTACCATTCTTTCTTTTGTTGTATCCTACCTTTCAATAATTACTCAGTAATCATCCATTCTCATTCCTTTTCTCTACCATAAGAAAAACTTTAAATAAATGAATAAATAAAAATAGAATAAATAAAAATATATGAAAATAAAAATGAATAAATAAAAATGAATAAAATGATTCACACCAAAATATTGATGGTAGCTTCTCATTTATTCTGAGCAAATTTTCTATTCCTGTTTCTAAAAGAAATCCTCAAGCTAGAGAAATATTGTTTTGGATGATAACATAGGGGAAAGTTATTCTTACCACACAGATTTTCTTAGCAATGTAGGCTGAGAAATGGCTTGTCTCTTCTAAAACTTCCAGAGTGCAACCAACATCTCAAAACCAAAAAGAAACAAAGTGCATTTACTTCCCTAACCACAACTTTTCTGTGTCTCATTGGAATAAAATTTCTATAAACTGTCTGCATATTGTAATACTCAAATATTTGTTATCATCCCTACAGTCACCATTAAGAAAGTAACTCAATGACCCATTTGTTAGGAAATGAAAAGACTTAGAAAAAATTATAGTACGTGAAGTAAGACAGGCCCAAAGAAACATAGGTCCCATGGTTTCCTTTATTTGTAATAACTAGTATATGTCTAGGACAAGCAGAAAAGGTAAAAAGCTATGTACATGAAAATAAAGATGATGTTAAGTGAAATGAACCCCAAGATAGGGACTCAAGAGTTTTTTTTCTTTCTTGTTATTGTTTTAATGTATTTATAATATACTATGTGTTTTTTTTGTTTCTTTTGTATGTTCTTCCCCCATGATATAACCCGTTTTCACTGTATTTGATGTTGGTGCCCTGCATCTTGTATTGTTTTAATTAAGGGAAGAGAAGGGAAAAAACAAAATGCTTAAATAGGGATACAGGTTGACCCATTGTAACAATGAGATGTACAAGACATTATATTGAAAATGAACTTTACAATTTCGGGGAGGGGGCTGGAGAGGAGGAGTTGGGGAGGTGGGAGGGAATGGATGGTAGGGAAAAATAAAAGGAGGACGTAACAGTGCTGGATAGGAAATGTACTCATTACCTTACTCATGCAACTGTAACCCCTCTGTACAGTATTTTTACAATAAAAACATATATAAAACAATCAAGTTACAATGATGACCTCATAGTTGGTCTTCTTACTCTGTTCCACTATACCTATTGAATTGATTGTACATATTTCCAGGCACAATAACTTAAAGGTATTTTGCACAAATGATGATAGAGTCCCATATATAATGATGGTTTAACAAAATGTTACAAAAATATATTGCTAGGATTTCAGGCAGTAATTAATGTTAAGGATTGTTTGAAAAAATGGTTCCATGTGATTATTGTATTAAAAAATACATCACAGGTCTTGAATAATCTCCAAAAGACCCAGGGACTGAAGACAGTGCCATGTCTTTGGTACTATGCAGGAGATAGTGGAAAGAAGTTAGGTTGCTGAAATTGTGACTTAAAAGTGAAATTGGGACTCTAGCTCTTCTCATTCTGTTTCCTTTCCTGGTTATCATGAGGCAGGTGAGCATCTTCCTCAGCTATATTCCTGTATGATATACCATCCCCACATAGGTCTGTGAATTAAAAGTTCTCTAACTCTGAGTGAAAATAAGCTTTTCCTTATTGTAAGTTGATTTATCTCTGGCATTTATTATGGTAGGAGAAGTCTCACTATTACCATAGAAATTTAGCCATAAAGCCATACTTCTTCAATCACATTTATAAGTGATTGGGGAAGAAATCCTTATGGCATTCAGCTCAATAAAGCTAAAGACATTGCTTTGATATTTTTATTGGTTATATATCTCATCTAATTGGTTTGTCGATGACATTAGTTTAACAAGCAAAGCAAACTTATTGATGCTGGATAAAATATATGTTAATGGAAGATAAACCTGCCATCAGCATAAAAATAAGTGGTTTGCAAACAAGAAAATGTGTCCAAATAATAAAATGAGTATTAATCTAAATACAAACATATATCTGTATATCCCTGCTATGTATGCATAATATATACATACACACATATCAAGAGATAGAGAGAGAGAGTGCAATGACAAGCAGGAAATAAAAATATATGCATGCTATATTTGTAATTATGATGTTAACTGATACCTTTGCATTTTGTTATACTAGAACACTGATTGTGCTAAATAAGTGATAAACATGCCTGTAAATGGGAAGAAGGTTGACATAGTTGTGACAATATCTATGTCAGCATTTTGCATCTATTTTCACTGCCATTGTCATCCATTGTTCTATTATCTGCTGTTTTGTTCGATATAACAATAATTGGCAACTTTTATTCAACCTGTGGAACTGAAGGAAAGTCACTGCATTTGAAATATACTCTGTACTGATCTTTTATTTTAAAAAAAATGTAGTGTTAATAGATGCCAATCATTTTGATCTAAAAGCATGTTTAAATATTACCCAAAATATGAGTGAGTGGATTTTACTAAGATGTTTATGTAAATATATTCCTATTTACACATTTATAAAGTTGCTACTTATATCATGCTTATTTGATGAGAATGTCTTATTTTGCAGACTCTCACAATCAATAGTTAATCACATATCATTTAGTAAAATCCAACTTCAAGTAGTACAAATCTGCATGCTAACAGAAATTGGAGTAACCATTAGAAGCCTATAAAATGGTTCCTTATGACTTTCTGTATTCTAAGACTACATGTTTTGCTCAGCTTGCTCCTCTGACCTTTTGTTTCCTCTTTAGACCGCTCTGTAAAAACCTGGTGACAGACTTCACACAATGTCCTCATTGGTACTTCACAGGAGTCTTATGTGATTTCTACAGCTTGTATATCTTTATGCAAATCACAAGAATAATATGACAATTGACAAGGTTACTGAATTAATTTCAAGAACATAAATTTCTTCATAACATGTCAAGTATTCCATTAATACGCATCTTAACTAATTTTAAGGCCTTTATATAAATCTCTTCTAATAGTGGTTTTCAGTGGCCATTTTAATTTTTATGCTAAGTAAAACAGTTTCATCTGCATATTCTTTGAGGTTTTTAAATATATATGAAGATTATCCAATTATAATCTATTTTTTCCCTTGGATGCTTCTTTTAAAGCTTTATTACTATGATATGCATTCAGTTTTAAAAGGTTCTTCCATTCAACAGGATAGTTTGGGGTACATAATGTGTTGAGTTTCTTTGACAATGATTTTCAAGTAGATTTTAGTATGTGTGGGTGGGGGGGGAGGATAAACAATTAAAGATATTCTATGTATCTCTAAAGTGAATATTCCAGTTATTTAATGGGCAGTTTGTGAACTTAAGGCAATCTTTCCATTTGTACCACTTGGTAATACACTCATCAGGAGGCAGGTTGACCTTCTCACTCTAAATATATTTAATGCTTTCTTCAATCCTTAGAATCCATTCTCCCTAACTGGTTGGGGTACATCTTGTAAACAGAATAAGTAATTAGCTACTTAACAGTTTTTACTTGGAACATGAATTTTTAATCACTTAAGTGCAACATGGCAGAATGAGTGAACATATGCCTATATTTTCCTAGGAAAATAATGCTCAGGATCACTGCTCTCAGTGTGGCTCTGAAGGAAAAAAATCCAGAGGGTTAATAGCCAGCATTCGGTAAACAAGAATACAGCTAATTTTCTTGAAAAATGTCTGGCTTCTACTTACCAACAATACCTGTGAGCCAAAATTTTTTTTAAATCAAATTTCCTTCAAATTATCATGCCTGTCATACTAACAGTCAAACAAAGACAAGCATAATTACTGTGAGATACATTCTAATCAATTGTTCCTCCTCTTGATTTTTTATATCCTCTGAAAATGTTGTAAAAAGAAAAACAATTCACATGTTATTTTAATTCTTGAAATTCTGCCCTAGAATTACTCTATTTTCCCCCCAAATTAGGTTGTTTATATCTTTTATAACTACAAAGTTTCCATTTCCACCTTTATTTTTTCTTGGTGATTACACTAGTGTTAGTATCAGGATGGTACTGTAAGTCACACTAAAGAGCCAATTAGCTTTTTGTAGACATTGTTTATATAAACTGCTCTAACCTGTCCTGTGATAGCTATTCAAATTAAGATCATTTGTTCTGACTTTAAGATGTTATAGCCAGACGGCAGTGGCTCATGCCTATAATCCTAGCTATTCAGGAGGCTTAGATGTGAGGATCACGGTTCAAAGCCAACCCAGGCAGGAAAGTCCGTGAGACTCCTATTTCCAATAAACCACTGGAAAACTGAAAGTGGACCTGTGGCTGAAGTGGTAGAGCACTAGCCTTGAGCTGAATTGCTGAAGGACAGCGCCAAGGCCCACGACAGACCATAAAGGAAAAAAAAATGTAATAGATATCCTTTGTCTAAAAAGAAAAACACAAGCTACATCTTGTTCAATAAACTTACACAGACTGTACCCTTTAATAATTCTCACATGCCACTCCACAGTTTCAAAATACTGCATCTTCTGAGTTGTTCATATCTCTGTGTAGTATCAGATCTTAAATTTCTCAGAAGAGAGAAAGTTTAAAACTTTCTGTGCACTTAACAGGAATAACACTTTTCTTCCTCTCCCCACTCTCCTTTGATCTTCTCTCCTTTCCTCCTTTCCCCATTTTTTCCCTCCTCTTCCCTCTTTTCTCTTCCTCTTCTTTTATCTTTTCCTTTTTTTCCTCTTTTTTTCCTCTGTTCACTTTCTCTTTTAACTCTCTCTCTGTCTCTCTCTCTGTCTCTTCCTTCCATTTTGGAAATAAAAACAATACTTTCCCATTTAATCCATTAGCAAACCTGTGGTTGGATGCCATTATGTAACTAATGGATGCAGAGTAAAATATGACACCATTCATGATCTCTGTTGGGAGATACAGGCATGCAATGCATATGTTCATTTTAAGTCTAAAAGGGTAGACTAATGGTTTCAGCACTTCAGTATTGACTAACAAAAAATTTTCTCCTTTAGTAGGAAACATGCTGTTATTTAATCCATATTTTCAAGGGACAATGGGATTTATTTTTTCTTTATTGGATCTGTACTTAAATTTCAAAGTAGATTTTTGAATTAATAAGAAATATAGTCATAGAACAGTTAATTTGCACACCTTCTGTCACATGCACATCAGGAAAATTCTCATAGTCAGACTGCACATTGTTCATAGGATTGTCCTAAAACTTTATGACTTTTGCTTAGTATTGATTTATTTTTAAATTTTTATTCTCTTTAAGGGGTTGTACAAAGGAGTGGTCATTTACCAAAGCAGTTTATAGCCTGGCACCTGGATAACTCATGCCTGTAATCCTAGCTACTCAGGAAGCTGAGATGTGAAGATGGAGTTTCAAAGACAGCCCATAAGGAAAGCCTTAAGATTCTTATCTGTGATTAATTGCCAAAGAAGCTGGAAGTAAAGCTGGGGCTCAAGTGTTAAAGCACCAGCCTTGAGCCCAGAAGTTCAGGGACGTGGCCCAAGTTTTTAGTTTAAGCCCTAGGATTTACAAAAAAAATAAAATAATGATAACAATGATTAAGCAACAGCAACAACAAACAGCAAAAGCAGTTTATATGTACAATACATCTTGACCAATGTCATTTCTTTCAACATTCTCACCCATCCATTCCAAATCATCCCTTGCTTCTTTCTCTTAATTTTGTAATATATAAGTTGAATTCTTGACTGCGTTTACCCACATTTCTCTTCATTTGCCTCTATCCTTGACCTCATTCCATGTCTTTCAAGTAACTGAATCCTAGTTTTATTTTGGTTTTTGTCATTCCAAGGAATCATACTATTTAATTTCTCCCTTGTATCTACCATTTTTCAGTGAATACATTTGTATTACTTGCATACTACCCAAATTATTTACTTACTAGTTTATAAGCTAATTCTCGTTTCCACGTATGTGGAAAAGCATGCAACCATTGGTCTCTCTGGTTCTGACTTATATCACATAGTATGATTTTTTTCCAAGTCTTTCCATTTCCTTATAAATGCTACAATTCCATTCTTTCTAATGGATGAAGAAAGTTCCATTGAGTATAATGCATACCTCATTTTCTTGATTCATTCTTCCATCTGGGGCATCTGGACTGATTCCATAACTTAGGTATGGTAAATAGTGTTTATAATTAGTTTGATAACTACTATTGTTTTTCTTCCTTCTTTTTTTCTTTGAATCTTACTTCACTATGTGATAGCTAAATTCAAAAATAATTGTTTTAAGAATGAATACAATTTATTCTTAGCCATAGTAGATATTATCATATTCCAATGGGGAAAGGCTCTAAGTATTTGTTCAAGCAATATATCTTGAGTCAAATGAGAAATTAGAACTTTCCTTACCTATCTTTTGCATTGTATTTTATATTAATATAGGCAATCTACACCATTGTGAGAAAGGAAGAAAAATTAGGTAACAGCTATTCAAAATTTAGTCTTATGAATAGAGGAAACAAATAATTTAGATCAAAATCTAGTATATCTATTTTAGAGTTTACAATACTAAAGATGATGTTGTAACTTGGAAACAAACACATCTGTGACTTTATATTTTTTTTTAATGTTTCCAGAAAAGAAAGCAATGTAAGCGGAAACCACATTTTTCATGGTGGGCACAATGATTGGGAAAACTAATTACTCAAGTTACGCCTTTCAAATGGATTCCTTTCTTTTTTCTCTTTTCAATTTCCTCTTCTATTTATCATTTCTATTTCTATTTTCTCTCTTTCAAATTCATCCTTAGTTGTGAGAGTCACACATCGGTGTGGCATTAAGAATGAGATGAAGACCAATATGAAGTATAAACAAAATCTGGCATTCAAAAGACAATGCACCATGAAACTGTCAGATGCCAAATGGTGAATATTTCATATTTCAAATCCTGTTTCATTGTCAGATAACCAAGTAACTTTGGAATACCACAATGCTGTGAAAGGGGTAGTTACTTGTAGGACTAGATCATTATGAAAAATAACAGTTTAGTTCTATTGGTCTTTGAAGTAACACCAATACATCTTTGCTGATTACAAAGCTCACTAAGCAGATTCCACCTTTGAATATCAACAAATTTTATAAAATGTGGACATGATTTAAGATGGTTTGCAAAAGTCAATGAGTTTATGGTCTAGTTTTAAGATAATAATGTCTTTCAACCTTGGTTTTCCATTATGCTAATATTTATGTCATGATACAAAGCTTTTAGAAAGCATTAGTTTTTGGTTTACTTTTTAAAAATATTATCTGTATAATTTTCTGTAGTCATTTGTTCCATATTATTAAGGAACTATAAAACTATAAAAAATATTTTTTAAAATGTCTCTAAAGACTCTCACTTTAGAACTCTCTGGAATTAGAATGGATGGAATACTAAATAGATTGAATTTTTACTGATTATATTTATCTTGAATCTGTATTAATACTTAGATTTAAATTCTACATGAAATGAAAAAGAAATGGTAAAATAAATAATTAATAGGCAACATTCCTGGCCTTCACCATTTAAAATGTGTAAGAATTTAGGAAAGTTTCACTTGTTTATCTTTTTTCCCCCTCAGTCCTTTTATATAAATGAACAAAGACTGTTTTATACCTGCAACATATTCGCAAAGTACACTGAAATGCACAGGACTGTAAAGGTTAAAGAGTTCTGAAAACAATAGTTCTGAAAACAAATTTGCACCTTTGATAATTCTCTTAAGCTTTACACTGAAATGTGAGGTCTATGTTAATGATGAAGGGATAGAGGACAGACAATAAAAATGGTTTATGGGGGAGGGGGTGTTATTGTTTCACATTTGTACTAATATTCAGGAGACTAATATCTGAGTAATACAGTTCAAAGCCAGCCAAGAAAGAAAAGTCCCCATGAGACTCTAATCTCAAAAAAATGGAAGGGGAACTGTGACTCAAAGTGGTAGAGCACTAGCCTTGAGCAAAAGAGTTCAGGAACAACACCCAAGACTTGAATTCCAATCCCGCCACCAGAAAAAAAAAAGGAAAAAGAAAGAAAGTTTAAGTTTTATGCAGCTTGTATATTAAACCTTAAATTATTATTTTTTCATTCTGTGTTAAATTGAATTGTCATTTAGCTCACATCTAATTCTAGTTTTTGGCTCACAGTTCACTCAACTGCTCAAAAGTTCTTGTCATTGTTAAAATAGAATGATCAAATAGTTTTCTTTAAGTGGCAGAAATGGTTAATTTGGGTCCCAGATTGATAAGCATGGGAGACAGGAATAGGGCAGTCAGTGCCAAGAGCAATAAAACAATTGTGCCAGCAGTTGGAATGCCATATGGAAAAATGAAGCCTGCTTTTATAACCAGGATGGAGAAAAATCTGTCAAGGGTTATTTTTGTTGCATATTCATGACCTGATAAATTGTGTTAATTGCCAAGGAAAGAGGAGTCAACCAAGAATAGAAGTACTGTGATAAGAATGAGACATAGTAAGAATAGCAATGCCATGTTCAAAAATCTATCCAGTTGGTAGTTTGTTTTCCTCACCCCTCCCCCATCTAGAACTGGCAAAAAAAATAAGTAAATAAACTTTGTATAGTTCCTTTTAAAATGTAGTTTCATAACTATTTTCTATTTTGTAGATAGAAATCCTATAAATCTTGAATCCATTTGCACATAATTCTAATAAACACAGAAATAGAAATGGCACAAAGGTATATAGATAAGGTAATCAGGAATCCGATCTATACTCCTATAAGCTGAGCACTGTTAAATTATAAGGTGTTTTAGGTATTTTTGTTGTTTCTATTTTAACTGACTTTTGAATAAATATAGACAAATAATTACAATTACTTACCAAGTGGACATGTTAATTTTAGACTCACATTTGCAACTACTACCTTTTCAATCTATCCATTTCAGGTCAAATGAAATTTGAAATAATCAATGTATATTTGCCATTATCATTCAGTATTTGATATGGGATTATGACAAGCATGTTTATGATAACAAAGACAAAAGCAACTAAAGCAAACAATAGCTGTTTTGTGAGTGTGTGTGCCAGGTATAGGGCTTGAACTCAAGGCCCCGGAGCTGTTCCTGAGCTTTTTTGCTCAAGGCTAGCACTCTACAACTTAAAGAAACAGTTGATTTCTCCCTTTTTTTTTTTTTTTTTTTGGTAGTTAATAGGAGATAAGAGTCTCTGGATTTTCCTGCTTAGAGTGGCTTTGAACCAGGATCCTCAGCTCTCAGACTCTTCAATAGATAGGATTCTAGGCTGGTACCAGGCTAAAAGGCAGCTTTTTAAAGAAATTCCTTGATTGTTTAATGTCTTTGCAGCTTTCTTGCTCATAATTGTCACTCTACCACTTGAGTCTCATGGACTTTTCTCCCTGCGATGGTTTCAAACTGTGATTTTTCAAGTCTCAGTTAGTACTGTATAATTATATAATATAAATATATAATGTATGATTACATATGATATATATGTGTAACATATATTATCTAATATATATTATATAAATATATAGTATAAACATATATGATATATAATTATATAACTATTATAACTAATATTATGGAAATGAATGTTTCTAATGAATATATGTTGCATTAAATTGCTTTATTACTTAGAAATATACTGGTAAATACATCATCTGAAGCCTAATTCATGGTATTATTTGGAAAAATCTGTACATGTATACAACCAACAACAATGCCAGACTGAGTTGTCAGGAAGTCAGCCTCTATATCTAGCACATGTTTTTACAATACAGATTATTGGAACTATTCTAAAGGCATAAATTTTCATGTCCCAAAGAGAAAATAATATGTGTATTTCACAGGTAGCAAGATAATAATCATATAAGAAGTAAAATAATTATACAATTTATCAAGAACAATGAATAGCAGACAACATAATGTATACCTTAACTACTTATCCTATAAAATCTCTACAGTCACTTTATAGATTAGGAAACTCATTTAAAGTTGAGTCCATGAATGTTGAATTTATTTATTTATTCAAAGTAACAAGATTATGATGTATCTTCAGAACTTCTAAAGCTCAAATTCCTGTGTTTTTCACAATCAACAGCCTTTTAATGATGTAGGAAACATATTTTAATATTACAAACTCAGCTGCAATCAACAATCAACACCTTTCTTTCTGATTGTGGTTTTCACTTCATACCATTGACAAGATGTTCTCATCAGTAAATTCATATATAATAATCTATACAAAATGAAAATTGCAAGGTCACCAATATATTTTCTGACATCACATATATTTAGTTTTTGAGTAATGGATATTAAGCAAAGTCAACAGTTTAAATTGGATGAAAAACTGAGTTTATCTTCTGTAATGTAGATTATAGTCAATGCAAGAAATAGAACCAGCAAATGGACCTGAAGAAGTATATCCCAACTCCCAGCTGGATTTCAAAATGTATCTGGATTCCATAACAAAGGAAAAATTAAATAAAGGGCCAGTATACTAACTGTAAAATGATTCTCATTGTTTATTCACTTTTGATGGTTGATTATTATTATTTTATTTTTTCCCAAAAAGAATTTTTAAGTGATTGTCTTTCCTTATATGGCATGAAATTTTAGTTGGCAAACTAAAATTTTCTACTCCCTTCTATGACAACCTTGTAATTGTGCACAAGGTATTGGGTTTGTTGTTTTTATCTTCTCTTAATTTGAAGGCTTGTTAACAGCATCACAAGTGAAATTGAAAACATTTGCCTGGAAGACCCATTCAACCCACAGTAACCCAACTTGGCTTAATTATTATTAAGTTTGTGTGTGTGTGTGTGTGTGAAAATACCGTACAGAGGGATTACAATTACATGGGCAAGGTAATGAGTACATTTCTTATCAAGCATTGTTGCCTCCTCCTTTGTTTCCCCTTACCATCCCTGCCCTCCCATCCCTCTCCCACACCCCACCACCACCCCCTGTCCCCCTGCCAAAGTTGTAAAGTTCGTTTTTCGACATAACATCTTGTGCATATCATTGTTGCAATGGGTCCACCTGTATCCCTATTAAAACAATTTCTCTTTGTCTCTACTTCTTAGGTTCCTTAGCCACCAGCTTGTCAGTGTAAACGTCTTTCTGCGGGTTGACGGTCCCTATTTAAGTCCCTAATCACAATCAACTTCATATTACATGTACTGGATGGAAGGTTTTCCGGTGTTCCTTGGCATTTGAAATTTTTCTTCTATTATTTCTTTGCCGATTGTTCACATTGGGATGCGAGGACAATAACTTTTCTCCTCATTCTTTCTCATATTCCCATTCCTTGAGCTCATTATCTCTTATTTGTTTTAATTGCTATTGAAATGATTCCTTCTTATATTTTTTCATTTTTTGCAACAACTCCAGCTCTGTTTTATAATAAATTTATACATAGCTCACTATATTTTCAAAAGCATAGGGGAAGATAGCATGCTGCTATTTTCATAATGAATTTGATTCCTTCTTGAGAAGTTTCTGGAGGCAGAAGTTGATAAAGTAGTCTGGATATCTAGGTCAAAGTAAGTATTTTGGATAGAGAACTAAATAAGCCAACAATAATATAAAAGGGAATCTAAATGAATTTACTGAAGGCCACAAGTTTGGAACTAGTGTTTTAGGGCTCTTCTAATATTTAAGCCACTCTCGTAGCCTAACTTAGATGCATCAGATAATTCTCCCCCAACTACAGGTACTGTAAAATTAGATGACCTACATATTTTTAAAAACTTGTTTGTTTTTCTGTTATTTACCTGCCATTCATGCTTGCTTTATTTATTTATTTCTATTTTTTACTTTATATTTGCATGTGATTAAAATTAATATTTATAATGTAGTTCCTATTTTCTTCATGTGTTGAAGCTTCTTTTCATGATAAGTCATTATTGCTGTCATTGTTTTAAAAAAGGAATAAATTATACTTATCATATAATTTGTTATGGCTTATCTTACACTGAAATTTGAAGTTCTATACAAAATTAAAATCTTTTATAATAATTAGAAAATTTAGTGTTATCTTTGATGAAAGTAGAATTGAATAACATTTTTACTATTTTAGTATTTGTAATTTTCATAGTTACATTTTCATTTATTATGAAGGTAAAGCAGAAAGCCAGTCCATTCTTCATATTTCATATTTTTAAAGTATTGTGTTTCATTGTGCACATTATTTTATACTGACCATAATTTTCCTTTCAGTTGTAAAAGCCTATTAGCTACTTTATTTCTACATTTGGTTGCTTTTTGTAGACTCAATACAGACTTCTGACTAAAAAAAAACCTGACAGAATGATTCATCAAATGTTTAATCAATTTCAATAGATTGAAAGAACCTCAGAGTACCAAAAATGACTTTTATATTGTTATCTTTATAACAATAAGTTATAAGTTTTAATAACATAGTGCTTTATTACTTCTTTGAAAGAATGTTTTGGGAAATAACACTGTTAGTGATTAAATTTACTTAAATTCATCAGGTGCCAGTGGCTCACACCTATAATCCTAGCTGCTCAGGGGAATGAGATTTGAGGATTACAGTACAAAGAAAATTCTTATCCCCGGTAAGCCCCCAAAACAATGGAAGTGGACCTGTGGATTAAGTACTAGAGTGTTAGACTTGAAAATAAAAATTTTAAGCTCAGGACATAGTAACTATGTCCTGAGTTCAAGCCCCAAGATACTTACATTCACATCAATAGACATAGATGCATATGTATATGTGTGTACATGTGTGTATATGTACATGTATCTATATTCCTTTTATGAGCTTGACAGTTTGAATAATGAACCCAGATGATAATATTAAATATATGCTGTGCTAATCACATATAGTTGATTTTAGTTGGTGATTTCCACAAAAATGTCATTTAATTCATTACTTTATTGAGGATGTGTATATAAATGTATTTTCTGACAGTGATTTCTAGTGCTTCAACTATGTATTTTTCTTCCAAGTATTACATTCACAAATTAATTTCATATTCACTTTCCCATTTCAGAGATTACCCTGTGATTGAGTCTAGCCTGATGAATTTCAGAAAATACAGTAGATGCTTCATGCACAGAGGAACATAAAGAACTTCATGGATCATTGCCTCCATTTTACTTCTTCCTCTTGTCAGAAATTTCAACTTGTTGATGAAGAGAAAACAAGTCTGATGTTGGACATTATAATGCTGAAGATGACAAAATGAAGAGCAGATCAAATGCTTGGAATATTTTGTAACTAGAACAGCTAAAGTGACTTAAAAACAGGCACAAGAACTCTACTATTTCATGTCAGTGAAATTCTACTATTACCTCCTATAGCCTGGACTAAACAATCTAATATAGAATCTGAGTTTCTTTGCCAGTTGGTGATTCATGAAATTTAACCAGTTTAATTATATTATATACATTATTTCTAAGTTTTCAGGATTTTGTGATTCTGTGAGATTATAATTTGTTGCTTTCTTTCTCTGTGTGAGTAACTATTTTCCCACAGAATAACACAGATAATTGGTAGGAAGTCCAGTTCAAAGAATGAAGACCACAAGTGGCCAACAGCTACTGAATATCTGGAAATTAAGCCTTTGGGCAAAAGAGACTAATATGTATTCAATTACTTAATTAATAGTTACAAATCAGCTCTGCCTAAAATGGTTATAATGAGAAACCAGTGTTAATTTCTATAGTTAATTTCTGTTTCATTGACAGTTTGCAATGATCCCCTGAAATCAAGTAATCCCCTATGATTAGGTAACAGTATAGCCCTTACTGCTATTTGTAAGTATGCAATGGCATTTGAGATAGCTGCCCCCTAACATGCTAACAATTTATCAGTTTATATTTTTCATATACTAAATAATGCCATATAGGAAACAATTGTATTTTTAAAGATTATTTTTCTATAATGCAGTTACAAAAAGTAAATAAGACTAAAAAAAAAAAAAAAAAACAAGACTAAAGTTAAGCCAGGAGCTAGTGACTGATGACTGTAATCCTAGCTACTCAGGAGGCTGAAATATAAGGATTACCATTCTAGGCCAGCCCAGGCAGGAAAGTCTGTGAAACTTTTATCTCCAATTAATCACTAGAAAACCAGAAGAGATTCTGTGACTCAAAGTCATAGAGGGCTAGCCTTGAGCAAAGAAGCTCAGGGACAGCATACAGGCCCTGAATAAAAACCTTAATAGCAGAAACAAGACAAAAGAAAAAAAAAGAAAGAGGAGAAGAAAAAGAAAACACTGAAGTCAATTTCTGATTCTGAACTGTCTAACTAACAGATTCTACTAGTTAACATTACCTCAGAAATGAGAAAAAAAACTGCTTCTTGAAGTTTTCCTTGAATCATCATTTATGTATGTAAAGGATATTAAACATAATAGCAATAGAAACAGGTAAGGAAGTACTAAAGTGTGTATGTTTTGTTTTGTTGTTTAGTTGTTATTGTTGTTGGTGGTGGTGGTTGTGGGGCTTGAACTCAGGGCCTGAGCACTGTTCCTGAGCCACTTTGTGCTGGAGGCTAGCATTCCACTACACTTTGGTTTTTGAGTACTTAATTGAAGATAAGAGTCTTAATAAAGATAAGAGTACTTATTGAAGATAAGTTTATTTTAAGGGAAGAAATATTCATAATAAACATTGCGTACATGCATATCAATGACTAGAATATTCCAAAAACATATTTTCCAAATTGGAAAATCATAAAAATATATCCTTTGACATCCAAGGGAGATTGAGACAAAAAAGGTCCCTGAAACACTAAAATATACTAAAGATATACTAACACTAAAGATACCTTTACTGGTAGCTTAATATCATTAGCAGGTGTCATAAATTTAACTTATGTCTTAATATCATTTTTATATTTATAAAGTGTTATGAAGTAGGAACTATTATCATTGATAAAATATTGAATTCCAGAGCATTAATTCAAACTGTCTAAAGCTGGCATGTGATGAGATCCTAGACTTCATGTATTTATTATGCTAAATTCCTATACTCATTCCCACAAGATAAAAGTACCTTGTCATAGAAATGAATATGAAATGTTGTAACCTATTATGGCTTATAAGAATGAGATATTAACAGAATAATGGGTAATGATTTCTTTGAATTATTTCAAATATCTTCACTGAAATATCATGGAAACTGGTATGTTTTATTTCAGGGAATCCATGATAAGTTTTTTAATTATATTCTCTGATGAAAATCCTACTCTTTCCTATTATATGCTGTGCTTTCTAAAGCTCTGTTTATTAATCCAAATTGATCTTTTTTATCTTTGTGTATTCTAATTTTCTTTTAGAGTGCTCTGACCTGCCTTTATCTTCTATGCCTCTAAAGGACAGAAGCATATCTAAAGCATATCTGAATCCTCAGAATATTCATCAGCATATGTGAGTTAGAAAATGAAAGTGCCCGCTATAGCTTTTATCATTTCATTTTATGTTTACTATTTTATTTTATTTTTCTTTTATATATACTTTTATTGTAAAAATACTGTACAGGAGTTTACAGTTACATGAGTAGGGTAAGAATATTTCCCATCGAGTATTGTTACCTCCTCCTTTGTTTTTTCCCCTTACTATTTTATTTTATTTTCCAGTGCTCTTCAATCTAGCCTGTAGCATTTCTCTTATCTGAAAATAACTGGAAAAATACTTGGAAGGCAGCTCTGTTGACCATTCACTGATTTGTCTAAGAATTTTTTCTTCAGTTTTGGCCAATGATTTTATGGAATACAGAAGTCTGCATTGGTGGATTTCTGTTTTGTTTGTATCTACAACACTTTAAATTAATTTCTTTTTGTTTGCATGATTAGTGAAGTCTGATATAATCCTAGGCATTTCATAGATTTGGATGGTTGTTCTTCATGATATTTTCTGAGCTTCCTGGATGTATAATGATTGTCTAACATCAGAATTCAGGCATCCTTGCTTCAACTATTTATCTATTCTTTCCCTCTCTCCTCTATGGTACACCTGCTATGGTGTCTTCATAGTTCTTTTCTTTCTTTCTTTCTTTCTTTCTTTTTTGTCGGTCGTGGGGCTTGAACTCTGGGCCTGGGTGCTGTCCCTCAGCTCTTCAGCATAAGGGGAGCGCTCTGCCACTTGAGAGACAGCACCACTTCCAGGTTTCTGGTGGTTTATTGGAGATAAGAGTTTCACGGACTTTCCTGCCTGGGCTGGCTTTGAACCACGATCCTCAGATTTCAGCCTCTTGAGTGGCTAGGATTACAGGCGTTTGCCACTGACGCCCGGCTTCTTCACAGTTCTTGAGTTGTAGATTCTTTTTTGCTTGTTTGTTTTTGATCAGAGATTGGTAGTTTAACTCAGTACCTCAAGCTTTTGCTCATTGGCTAGCTCTCTATTAAGCTCTCTCCAACTAAATTATGCTGCCAACCCCAACCACTCTTCCTTTCTTTGGGCAGTCTATTTTCTCTATGATTTTTTTTTTCAGTTTGAGAACTGACATAGTCAAGGCTCCTCAATCTTTGTTCAACTGGGTCTAGTTTTACTAATATACCATCAAAGCCATCTTTATTTCTGTTACAGTGTTTTGAATTCTTTGATCTCCTTTTGATTTGGGGGTTTTCTACTTTTTCTGTTTACAATTATTATTTGTTTCTACATTTTATCTGCTTTTTCCTTGACCTGTGTTATAAAAACAATCATTGTTATTGTAAATACTTGGTCTGAGCTTTGAAGTTCATTATTAATATTTGGACACAATACATGGGAGAAAACAATTGTCTCTAGTGATGACAGGATGACATGGGAGAAGGAAGAAATATTGATAGTTTGGCTTTCAAGCTTCTGGCCTATTACTCAACTTTACCATTATTTCTCAATTCCTCCAGCATTCAGTGAGACAAAGAGAATACTGGAGTTGGAATTGAGATTTGTCTTCCCCTAGTTAAGTTATAACTATATGATATTTTCTTTAGGGAGAAGACATTTTAGGAAAAACAAGTTACTTCAACTGGCTAATTTCTAAGTGTAAGAAGTCTGCTAAAATTTATGGATGTAAAATTAACAAAAGGTGAAGAACATCATACAACAATGTCAACTGGAATGGTAATATGTCAGTGTTGTCCACACTGGAGTTTGCAGCAATTTTTCAATTAAAGTTAAGGTATTAATTTTACTCCTCTAGTAAGAGTTGATTTTAACTGTTTTTCACGTTTTTCTTACTTATTGTTAGAATTCAGTGAAGAGTTCCACACTTCTTACATATTAGACCAGACTACAATTTGTAGTTCAGACTTAGAAGCAGTCAAAAGACTATCACTTACTGTAAACTTGCAAGTTTAATAATGTTGTGACACTGAAGTCAACATGAAACAACCCTACACTTGTTTGGTAGAGGCTCCTTAATTACAGACTCTGTGTAACACACTGCCTCTGCAACCAATCACTTCCTGCTTCCATGTAAACAGTGGTGGTCTGTGTGCTTTGAAATTTTCTCTTTGGGAGAATATTGAAGTTATGAAGTAAAAGCACAACACCAATTGCATTCAGGTTGATATATATATATATGCACATATATGGCAAAAATATGCTAACAAAATTTAAAAATAGGTGAGGGATTTGATCTCTAAATTGTCTCTAGACGAATTATTTAATTATTTTTACAGATCATGTTTATGATAAAGAAGGGAGACAATGAGCATAATTCTGCATGTAAACTTCTTAATACCTGGAGAAAATAAGAATGCCATAAATGATTTAGTGTCCTTTGCCTCCAGCAAAAAAAGAAAGCCCAAACTTGAGAGGCATTTCCTACAGGAATACCATGTACTCTTATCTACGAAGAAATTGTGCAGTCATTGTTGAAAATTATTGAGCAGAGCAGAGCACCTATGGCTCAAGCCTATAACCCTAACTATTCAGGCGGCTGAGAGCTGAGGGAGTTGCTATTCAAGCTAGCTTGGGCAACAAGTCAGTGAGACTCTTATCTCTAATTAAGCACAAAAAGGCCTTAAGTGGCTGTGGCTCAAGTGGTACAGTGCTAGCTTTGAGAGAAAAAAAAGCAGCCTAGGGACAGCACTCTCACCACCATAAAAAGAAAAAAAGATAGGCAAAAATAAGGCCATCATTATCAAGACTTACACTAAGAATATAAAGGTCAGATGTAGTCAAGGCTTCATCATGAGGAAAGAGGAAAGGAAGGGGCACACAGTGCTTTATTTAGGCAGAAATGGTTTTACAGAGTTTCCATTGTCAGAGAGAGTTCAGATTAAATGGCCTGGCAATGATTTGAAACTATCTCAGCTATTAAGAAATATTTTTAAAAATAAATGCACAGAAATAATAGATGAAGAAATACTTTTGGAGACAAAGTATTCCCCAGGAAAGAGAATTTCTAAACAAATGCTTCACCTCACCAAGACAGTAGAAAAAAAACTAACTATGAACTGAGTTTAAAATGAAATAAGAAGTATTTGTGAATATATATATATATATATATATATATATATATATATATACACACATATATTTTGGGGGGGGGGGAGGGGTCTGGTCATGGGGCCTGAACTCGGGCCTGAGTGCTGTGCCTCAGCTCTTCAGCTCAAGGCTAATGCTCTACCACTTGAGCCACAGCACCACTTCAGGCTTTTTTCTTTTTGCTTTTGTGGTACTGAGGAATCGAACCCAGGGCCTCATGCATGCAAGGCAAGCACTCTACCACTGAGCCACCTTCCCAGCCCCAAATATATATTTTTTAACATAAATATGATAGTACCTCTTTGTTTCTTACCTGAGAACATCTTTGGTCTTCCTGTGTGTGTTTAGAATGCTGTATAAATTATCATATCCCAGTGCATTTTAGCCGTAACTTCTGCATATCAGAGGGGACATGTGTCCTTTGTTGTCTGAGATTGGTTTACCTCACTTAACATGATTTGTTCTAGTTCGATCCACTTTCTTCTAAATAACCTTATTTTATTCTTTCTCATGGATAGCGGATTTTTTCTTGAATAATGTCACCCTTCTCTTGCTTTCCCCCAGCCTCCCCCACTCACACAAGCGTTGTAGTTCATTTCCAACATAGTGTCTGGTGTTCATCCTTTGTCCCACCATTTCTGTGTTCCTCCCTTACCTTTACCTTCCCTAAAACAGATAAATTTACATACAAGAAAAAAGAGACAGAAAACCAAACAGTGACAAAAGAGAAAAAAAGATAAAAAAAACTAAATAACAAAAACCTTCTTGTTTCCATTACCTGGAGTTCATTTCAATAAATACCATTTTATATGGTCATAGACACATAGCTATTTAGCTTTTGTGATCTTCTCCTAAGATTATCCTCCTTTGGTCTCACTGGTTGAATATCTAGACCTGCATAATTTATCATGTACAAGTGTATTTTTTTGTCTTTTACCATCCAAAGTGTTTAAAGAAACAACAAACCAGTTAATAAATGGGCTAAAGATTTAAAGAGACATTTCTCAGAAGAAGTAAGAATGGCCAGTAGACATAAGAAGAAATGTACAACATCTCTGCCCACAAAAGAAATGCAAATCAAAACAACATTGAGATTACACCTCACCCTAGTTAGAATGGCAATGATCAAGAAAACTAATAATAGCAGATGCTGGTGAGGATGTAGTCAAAAGGGAACACCGCTACACTCTGGGTGAGAATGTAACTGGTTCAACCATTCTGGAAAGCAATATAATATTCCTCAAAAGACTAAACATAGAGCTTCTCTATAGCCCAGCAATTCCAATTCTGGGCATTTATCCAATAGATCACAAACAAGGCAACACTAAAGCTACCATAGCAAAACCATGTTCACTGAAGTATTGTTTACCATAGCCAAGATATGGAGTCAACACATCTGTCCCTCAATAGATGAATAGATCAAGAAAATAGGATGCTTCTCTAACAAAGAATGGTACTGTACTACTGGTAATGAAATGCAGAGTTTAAAAAATTATGGTAAGTGAAACAAGCCAGACCCAGAGAACCATACTTTGCATGGTTTCCCTCATTTATTGTAACTAGCATGTGCCTATAATCTACAAGTAAATGTTGTTACTGTTAATCTGAAGTTAAAATTGCTTTCAACTGCTACTCCTTAAAATATACTTGTGGAAGTTCAGCTTATTTGTGAATTCTTTTGGAACACTCAGAGTAAAACATACCCTTTATGAGAGTTGCTTTTCTACTCTTGGATTTTTCTCACTTTCACTGCCATTTATCACAATAAATGCACTTTGGCTTTAGTTCTTATCAGAAGAAAACACATAGGAACACACATATGCCTGTTTTTTAAAAAAAATATTGTCAAAGTGATGTACAGAAGGGTTACAGTTACATAAATAAGGTAATAAGTACATTTCTTGTCAAACTTGTTACCCCTTCCCTCATTTTTCTCCTACTTTCCCTCCCTTCCAAGTTGTATAGATCATTTCCAACATATCGTTTTTTGTATATCGCTGTTACATTGATTCTTCCTTGTCCTTGACCATTCTGTTGTTCCCATTCTCTTCCCTAATTCAAATAAGTGTATATACAAGTTGCAGGCTACCAAAATCAAATACAGTGACAACAGGGGATATACAACAGGAGAAAGTTCATACAAAAGAAACAGGAAAAATCACATAGTCCAATAACAATAACAAAGAAAAACTCATTTCCATGTCTTAGACTTCATTTTGCTTAGTATCATCTTATATATTCATATGTACATAGCTATTCAGCTGTTCTACTCATCAGCTAAGGTTATCCTAGATGTATACTGATTATTGCAAGTGAGGGAAACCATAAGACCTCTGATATTTGGGTCTGGCTTATTTCAACTAATATGGTTTTTTCCAAGTCTTTCCATTTCCTTACAAAGTGGTGGTGTCAATCTTTCTGATGGAAGTATAGAATTCCATTGTTCATATATACCACATTTTTTTTGATCCATTTGTGTGCTGAAGGACATCTGGGTGGTTAGTTCCATATCCTAGCTATGGTGAATAATGCTGTGATAAACATACTTTTTCTAGTAGCCTGTTTTGTCAATAAAACAAAACATTGTTTCTTTTGAAAGTGTCAATACCTGCTGCTTTGGATAGGTTCCATGAAAATATATTTCCATATTTTATTAATAGTAGTTCACAAATGGACATTATGTTAAAATGATTTTAACATTTTTAAGTTCTTGAGATGCTAGTACTATAATTTCTTATAGATAAATTTGTATAATAGCAGTCAAACTACTATTGTCTTATCAATCATAAATACATATAGTATCACAAAGTGCTATCCTGAAATGGAAGTTTATATTCTAATGTGTTATATTTTGTTATTGTTACTTGGTTATACCCTGAGAGAATAGTCAAAATACCACATCTGCAACACTCTGATATAGTAGAGCATATTTGGGTAAACAAAAGAAACTGGATAACTTGAATCAAATTTGTTTTCTGATTTAGTTCTTTATATTAGTGATGGCATGCTTCTATCTCTTTTCACTTGTGTGTTCTTGGTGAATTTTTTAGACAAATACACTTAATGTGGAAGTGGCACTGTAGCTCAACTGATAGAGCATTTGCCCTGAGCTGAAGAGCTGAGGACAGCTCCCAGGCCCAGAGTTCAAGCCCCACTACTGACAAAAAACACACACAAATGAACAAAAAACACCCAAAAATCATACTTAATAATTATGCCCAGAGCTTATTTAAATGTTATTTATATTTGCTTTCAAGAAATTATAATTTTTGTCATCATGGAAATTAAATCAAATATTGAAATATATATACATATATATATATATATACTATTGACTAAATAAAAATAATTTTATATGAATTTTATATTTCAATCAAGAAATCAAATCCTATTTTTACTTAAACTTTCTTTTCATAAAACTAGATTTTAAGGATGAAAGCTCTCTTTGTAATTTCCTAATAGTACTTGAATCTATTCTAGATTAATCTCGAGCAGTTATATACCTTTTATACATAGCAGTTCATGCTTTAGACAGAACACTGACCACAGTAGCCAGACAAACCTAATAGGCAAACCCAAGACAAGAATGGGTCAATTCAGTCTCATTCAAACTTTTAGGGATAAAGAAATGTGAGATATTTTTCATTGGTAGAAATATCATTATGTACCACAAAACCATACACATATATGGTATTCATTTATCTATTAATACTCTGATTTACTATGCATAATAATTTTTCAGAATGTATGTTGATTGGATGAATGACATAAATAAATATATCACTGGAGTCACCCATTCGTCAAAGATTTAAATGGAAAAACATTGAACTACACCAATTTAGGATAACTCTCAAGATTATTTTAGTGCCCTACTCCAATATAAAGTATACTATCTTAACCCTGTTTCCAATAGATTAAAATACACGGCAACAGAATTGCTCTTTCAAATTACTCTTGACTGTGTATGTTTATGATACATGACATGATTTGTAGAATATATAGAAAAGGAAATATTACTAAAGTATTCTATCTATCATCTCAAATCATATCTATGGTACAATGTTATTCTATATAGCCATCCTGAACTTGTTCATCATATGTATCTCCTCTTTTATATCTACTTGGCTGAATGTACTTTTTAAAATCCTGCCAATACTTTTGGCCATTTTTCTCAAGGTATCCATTCAATAACATATGAGAAAGAAGCAATTGTATTTCTGGGCAGTCACATAGATGAGCAATCTCCTTCATCTTCATGCATTTCACAGCTTTAACCTGGCACTGGGTATGATCCTTAAAGTGGATGGAGTAGATGATAGATAAATGTATTGTTTTGTAAATATTTACAATTAACAATACATTCAGAACAGCTAAGTATTAATATGAGGACGTTTTCCTTAACAATGTAAAGGTATTATTCCCTATGTCCTGGGATGATGCTAATCTGCTTGGAACAATAAATACATGGTATGTGCATACATTAGTGCAGCCTCTGGATTAGTACTGCTTAAAGAAAGGGGCTAATGCATCTTGATGCCATCGATATATGGAAGCAAAGTTGGTAAATAATAATATTTTTGTCCCTGTCCAAAAGGTCTTAGTTTGAATTGTGGACTCAGTGTTGAAAACAGTAGAATTATATTAGCATATGAATTGTCTGCTGTATTTCGAGAACAAACACAACCCAGGACAAAAGGTACTATCCTGAGTTTATTATTACTTGACAAATGGAGATTCATTTGACAGATTCTAATCAGATGACCATCTCATCCTGGCACTGCTGCTGAAGCTGGAGGATGACATTTTATTAAATTCATATGCTGGTGAATTGTCAGCACTTATTTTGCTTATATGTTTTGCAGCTTTCAGCATTATTGATCATGAAATTTTAATATAATGCTTGGAAATGTATGCCTGCCTTTCAAGAGCAGTCCTAGATTGATTGAAGCCTCAGCAGCCTCACCCTCAGAGAACAGTCCACATAATTTTGTCCTTTTCTTTCCAGTTTTCTCTCTTCTTAATCTTTCTTAATCAAGTTCCTCTTTATATTTTACTCCTAGAAACAAAGTACACTACTGAAAGAATACATATCTAGTTGGTTTGATTTTTAATACCCATGCTATTCTAAATGAAAAATGTTGCTAACCAAGTCATTAATTCATTACTATTTGCCTATATTTGAACAGTATATACTATACTACTTTTCCTTAGTGGCATATAATTTTATAGAACTAGTTGAAAGCAGATAATTAATATGATCTACTAATTCATATAATTTACTTGATAATTGCTGGTAGTTCCATTTATATTTGAAAGGGATGACATTTGATCAATTTTAATTTTTATATTAAGATTTATTTAGACTTAGCATGGCCTTATGTGATACCCTTTCCTTTAACACAATGAAGTCATTTTTCTTTCCCTCCCTCCTATCCATGTGCATGCTGGCAGAAGAAGGCCGACAATCTTCTCTACCTTCATCAGTCTGATAATGAGATTGAAAGTCTGTTTGGTACATTGATTTTTTTTCTCAACAACTTGATTACTGCAATTCCCTGTTAGCTGGCTGCTTTTCAACCACTATATCAAATTGCAATGTGTACAAAGCCAAACAGGAAGACTGGTGGTCTACCTTTGCATCATGAGGGGAAGCTGGAATCAGCTAAAATCTGTTCCTTTTATCACATGTGTAGGGGTGTAATATGGACTGCAATGTCTCTTTCTTTAAAAAAGAAATACTATACTATTATAAAATATGTGTAAGGTCACCAAGTCAAAATAGCAAAGTAGAAACCTTTAAAAATAATAACTTGGTGCCCTATGTTTTAGTGGTTAATTTCAACTTTAATAAGTATGAAGATAAAAACCTAATTCCCAGTTGCACAGTAGAAACATCATGTAAGTGGAACTGTTCCAACGAGTAGAATCTGCCAGGGGTATTACCATGTACAGAAAATCACCACTGATTTCACATGATGAGTAAATTTTCATGAAAGATATAAATTCAAATAGTCACTATCTTAGAGAAAATTTGAGATACATAGTATTCAAAAAACCTTTCAGAATTGGATTTTAAAATATTGGCCTCACAATAGTATCTACTTCTATGCATACTTCTTATTCTAAACATAGTTAATATGATGCTATCATAGTTAATGTTATCTACTTTCATACATAATTATTGAAGTATAAATAACTTTAAAGTGTTTTAAGGATGAAATCTGTTTAATGTCAAAATAAAATAACAATCAAATTAAAGAAGAAACATTAAAATGTTTTCAAGTACTATGCAAAGTCACAATACCTCCACTACTTAGAGAATATTCTTGAAGGAAAACATAAATTGACTAAGAAAATCTAAATTCTAAAATACATATAAGGTCACCAAGTCAAAATAGCCAAGTACAAACCTTTGTTTGTGCCCTATGTTTTAGTGGCTAATTTCAACTTTAATGAGTATGAAGATAAAAACCTAATTCCCAGTTGTACAGTAAAATCACCATGTAACTAGAACTGTTCCAGTGAGTTGAATCTGCCAGGGGCACTACTGTATACAGAAAATCACCTCTCATTTCACATGATGAGTACATTTTGATGAGATATATAAATTTAAATAAGTCACTATCTTAGAGAAAAATTGAGATACATTTCCTAGAATATATACTGTCAAGAAACATAGGACACATTTATATACTTAGAAAATACTTAAAACATATTTGAAATGTGTGAAAGCTAAGTAACTACTAGGTCATTGTCAAATTCATAAATACACAAGTTCATAATTTCTTTTTTTTTCTTTTTTTTTTTCGCAAGTCCACTTTTATTTTCACAAGGGTTAGGACAAAATTAAATTATATTTGAAAATATTCTTTTTTATTTTTATTTTTTTATTGTGAAAATACTGTACAGAGGGGTTACAATTACATGGGCAAGATAATGAGTACATTTCTTATCAAGCATTGTAGCCTCCTCCTTTGTTTCCCCTTCCCATCCCTTCCCATCCTCCCGTCCCTCCCACCCAATTCTCCCCGTCCCCCTCCACCAAAGTTGCAAATGTTTTTTTTCTTTCATGTGATTGTTTCTAACACATTTATAAGATACTTCTTTGTTGCTTTGTCTGTCCCTCTCCCACAGTATAACCCCTGCTTTCACTGTATTTGATGTCGGTATAATTTGTGGAGGCTAAGGGGAAAAACAAGTCGTTTAAATAGGGATACAGGTGAACCCATTGCAACAATGAGAAGTACAAGTAGTTATGTCGAACACCAGTTCATAATTTCTACACTGTAATTGTGTAAGAATTCTAGCAACAAAAATTTTATTTCTCTTATTTATCTGTTTGTTATTTCTTTTGTTAAGTTCCTCTTTTTATTATGTAGGCAGTGTATTTGTACTGAAAAGAGAAGTAAATTTTTTAATTGTTTCAACTATTAAAAATTTACTACTGTGATCAAAGCCTCTTACACTAAAATTTTTTGCAAAGGTGTTGCTTTAACCAGGCACCAGTGGCTTGTGCCTCTAATCCTAGCTCCTCAGAAGATTGAGATCTTAGGATTGCAGTTCAAAGCCAGCTGGGGCAGGAAAGTCCATAAGACTCTTAACGCCAATTAATCACAGAACTTAAGTGGTAGTGTGCTAGCCTTGAGCAAAAAGGATCTTAGTGAGAGTGCCAGGCCCAGATTTCTAAGGACCAGTACAGGCAGAATAATAAAGAGAGGATGGGGGAGAAAAAAGAAAGAAGGGAAAAAAAGGAAGAAAGGAGGAGGGAAGGAAGGAAGGAAGGAAGGAAGGAAGGAAGGAAGGAAGGAAGGAAGAAGGGAGGGAGGGAGGGAGGGAGGGAGGGAGGGAGGGAGGGAAGGAGGGAAAGAAGGAAAGTGTTGCTCTAAATCTCAGATGGTATTACAAAGAATTATAGTCTCCTGTTATTCTTCTTGAAGATGCTGAAGCTTCCTTCTTTAGACACTTTATGGCAAAACAAAATCATCTGCATATGATTTTGATTTCTTCTGAATTCTTGCTAGTTTGACATAAAACTCTAAGTGTAGTTTTATTTGTTTTTTTTCATTTTCTTGAGCTCTTAATTTTGTATTTAACTCTGAAATCTCCATCTCCTTTTTCTCCATTAGTTCTTTGTCTTTTTCTTGATTTAATTCAGCTTATTTTCCTTTCAAATCCAGATAAAGCTTGCTTGTTTCTATTTTATGTACCTCTTCTTTGGCAGTTTTTTGTGTTCTTTTATTGTTGTTTTGTTTTTGTTTTTGTTTTTACCAGTCCTTGGGCTTGAACTCTGGCTTGGGCACTAGCCTTGAGTTTCTGTCAAGGCTAGTGCTCTACCACTTGAGTCACAGTCTTTTCTGAGTAGTTTATTGGAGATAAGAGTCTCACAGACTTTGCTGCCTGCGCTGGCTTCAAACCAGGATCCTCAGCTATCAGCTTCCTGAGTAGCTAGGATAACAGGCATGAGCCTACCAACACTCAGGCTTCCTTGGTTTTCATTTCACTTAGAATTTCAGAAATATTATTCTTATATTCCTGTTCATGAGAGTATATCTTTTCTTTCATAAGATCAGCATTTCTTTTTAGTTTTTCATTTTCACCTTTCAAATCGTGTTGATAGTCAATGATCTGTTGTACTCCTTCTATCATCTTATGAAGAGCAGTGCATTCTTTTCTATGTGGGAGAAGTTATTTATCATTTTTGTCGATTCACATTGCAAATCTTTTTAATACATCCTTCACTGCTTTGACTCATAACTGCTCCAGATTCTCAGTCCTTCTAATCCCTGCTTCTTCGTTCTCCCCACCCTCCCTCCCTCTCTTTCCTTTCTTTTTATTTCCTAAATAATTTGACAACCAACTGGATGGAATCTAAACTAATTTGGCAGAAAAATCTGACCTAAACAGAATGTGGCTGCTTATTAGCACCTATTTATCCCAATTTGTTATGTGGCTGTTTACTGCTATTTATTTAATCCCACTTAGAGACAACAGCCATAAATTTTGCTACAAAAAAATTAACAATTTTATTACTATTTTTCTAGAGATTGGATTATAATATAATCAATAGTACTAATACTATACTACCTTTCTCAACATACCTGTCTAAACAATGCTAAGATTTAATATATTTTTGTTTCTAAGGGTTTTAGATAAAGAACCATAGACTTTCATAGTATTACTAGAATTTTGTACTATATTTTTGGTTTTCATTCAATTTTTTATAAAACATATATTATGCACTATCCATGTTCTTAGTTTTCTCTATATTGCATTCTTTTCTTTTTATATATAGTTTGTGAGATGTGGTATAAAATAGTTTTCTTCAGGGTTGCTTAATAAAGATACAACCTACAAAATGTGATCTTCCTCAAAGCTTACCATATATAAGTATCCACGTAGATTTGGTTAGTTCCTTGGTACATAATAGTATTTAGAAATATATACTGAATAAGCACATGATTAAATGACTGAATAAAAACTAGAGAATACCAGAAAGATGGATTTTATTAAGTGTGTTTCCAATGGTCTATTTCAGGCGTTAGTCCAATGATAAATAATTTTATAAACTTGAATGCTGTTTTTGTTTTTTCCCTCAGTCTTAGGATGGAAGCTCAAGTCACTGATATTATACTTAAAGATATGTGAATGAGAATTGGATGTTTATAATTTGGTGAGTAGAACTTTAGAAATGAGATCTATCAAACTGCTTTCTTTCTAGGATTCTATTTAGAATTCCAGTTTAAAAAAAAAATGAAACAAATTAACTATAAAATGCTAGACCATTGTTTAATGTGGCATTGAATGAAACCGAGAACCCATTGTTTTTTGATTTACAGTAGTAATATTATTATTTATACCAAACAATAATCCCCGTGAGCCAAGAAAAGCACTATATTATCTTTTTTTCTTTTCATATACTAATCTGCCTTTATGAAAAAGCTAACTTTTAAATGATAAGTATTGATAAAACAATAGCCATCATGAAATCAATACTGTGTGCCAGGTACTATATACACATATTTTTCACACATTCCTTGAAAATATTTGTAAAGTAAGTACCAGAGATGTCATTCTATGGGGCCAGGAAATGAAACAGTGAGTGAAATAATTCATTTTAAATCTTGACTTCAGTAAATGGCAGAGCTGAAAATCCAGACTTGATGATTTCAAAGTCATTCCTTAAACAATAAAGAATATTATATTCTATATCTATAACCTCCTCTGAGAAATATGTTAGGATCTAAATTTATCTTTCATACATACATGATTTTGAAATAGACTACAATATATAAAGTATCCTACAGAGAAAGTACAAGGAAAACAGAAATCATTTGTATCAGGTGAGAAGACACCATTCCTATGAAAACATGACATATACCTAATGAAAAGAATCACCAGTCTGAGTAATAAAATCACTAAGCATAAAATTGTATTCATTTGCTGGCAAGTGGTATGAACATAAGAAAAATATCTTCTCAACACACAGTTGTTTTCACAGAACTTTACAAATATTCTAAGCTCTATAAGAAGAAAATAATCATGATCATTGATTTTAAACAAAATATATCATGTACAATTTGCACTAAGTGAACTTTATATCAATTATCTTATTTAATACTCAAGTTGGTCTAGATGTCTCTATTTGTAATATTGATTGGTATACCCAGTAAGAATTTCCTCCATTCTTTTATAGGATCTAATTAACTAGCACGCTCATGCTCATTTTCATTGACCTTCCATCAAGTCAGCTAGCATAAACTCAAATTCCATAGCAAGGTATTCTGAATGGCCTCTGAGTGAGAAACTGTCATGAAGACATGACATGATAACACCATGGTAGGTTCATGGTGTGCATGCTTCTCCAAGTTCTAGCATCATATCATTTAATTAATTAATTTCTTTATTTTGGTGCAAATTCTGTCACTTGATCTTGGGACCTCGGTGCTGTTCCTGAGCCATTTTGCTCAGGGTTAGTCCTCTAATCCTTGAGCCACAGCTACATTTCTAGCATTTTGGTGGTTAATTAGAGGTGAGATTTATGGTCTTTTCTACCAGTCCTGGCTTTAAACCAGGATCCTCAAATCTCAGATTCCTAAGTAGCTAGGATTACAGGCATGAGGCACTGGCTCTCAGCTGGATCTATCTTTTTAACCCCAAAAATGTTCCAAACCATCTTTGCATGATATTCTAAAAGAAAAATCTAACATTAAAAAAATTATCATTGTTTTTCCTTTCTTTTGTCTTAATATATATTTTTATTGTAAAGATACTACAGAGAGGTCAGTTACGTGAGCAAGGTAGTGAGTCCACTGCTTGATATTAAATGGGTTCTAACAATTTTTTGTCAACATGATACTAACTGGGCTTTAACATAATGATTTTGCTAACACTCTGAGTACTTGGTTTTATTGGCAGTGACCCTAGCATGTAACCATTTCCTTTTTTTCTGCTTTTCTTCTCACTTCCTTCTATTCTTCTTCTTGTCAGAAAACTCAAAAAACTTTGCAAGCATTATCTATAGCCTTTGTTTTGTAAAGTATATGTTTTCATTATAGAACTCAATAAGTTTAATGTAAAGTATTTGATTTAATTGGAGTTCAGTTAAGTATGTCTTTGATCAACCTTATTCATCAAGATGTGTGTATGTATTTGAAGAGAGAAGGCAGCTGGAGGTCAATGGGAAATCACATTCCTCAAAGTGTGATGCTGGCTTAGGTTAATGGTGTTCTCATGAGTCTACAAAATGATTTTAAAACCTCAAGAGTGAAAGGTCAGAGAATCAAGGAGTGTCACATAAACCACTATAGCCATGTCCTCAGACCCTAATGGTAAATGGTCCTCCTGGCATTTGTAATAAATTACATTGAGCAATGTAACACAATACTCACTAGCTTTTCAAACTGGCAAGTCTTCCTCTTCAAAGCCACAGCAATTGATTAATAAAAAATAAGCAAAAGACTATAAAACAATACATAATTGTTTGCAAAAGAGATTTTGCAGAAATACAAGTCTTATTTATACAGAATGCAGTTTATACTGAAATGTATTTATTTGGAACAAATGTCTAAGAAGGGGATTTTATGCACACAGTTCTTCCCTGAGATTACTTATGAAACTTAGACACCTTAATAAAAGGCCAAGTAGCTATCATCCACAAATAATTCAGCCAGAAAAAAATAATGTTTTATATATAATATTTAATATGAATGAATAAATATGAATATACATATATTTATATATTCATGCTACCCTGGTGCTTGAACTAAGAGCCTGGGCACTGACTCTGAGCTTTTATGCTCAAGGCTACTGCTCTATCACTTGAGCCATGCCTCCATTTTGGCATTTGAGTGGTTAACTGAAGATAAAATCTTACAGACTTTCCTGCCCAGGCTGGCTTCAAACCCCCATCCTCATATTTCAGCCTCCAAAGTAGCTAGGATTTCTTGAAAGAGCCACCAATTCCTGGCTACATTTGTATTTTTAAACAATTTTTTTCAATATTTGCTTGGATAAATAAAATTTTATGTTAAAGAACTATACCATCTCTAAAGTATTCTAATTAACTATTTTTAAGTATATAAGAAAATATTTGATGTCTGTCATTTAATTAGTGCTCTAAAATATGGATTAGTTATCGTACATCAAGTTTTAAGTATTTGGAGTGAATTATAAACTTTATCCACAGCTAGTCCTTCCTTCTTGCTCTTGTTCACTTAAACAAAAGTTAATTAAACCAAATTAATAGTGACATTGTAATCATTAGCAGAATAAATAATCATTTACCCATATGATTCATGAAACCCTTATGCAAGTTTTAAGTCATTTAAGTTCTAAATAAGTTTAGATTCTTATACTTGAGGGAGATGGAGAAAAATTTATTGATCTTATTAAATATGTATAGCCTGGTTTTTCTTAATCACTCACTTTATCCTAGAGTGGAATTAAAATTATCCTAAAATAACAGTTCCAAATAGCATACATTTATGTTTTCACAGCTTTGTGGAGGAAGGAACTATCTATAACAAACTAAACAATATTTGCTATGTACAATTTGATCACTTAGGGTAGAAGCAAAAATGATATCAACAGCATGATAAGTCTGTTAAAATAAAGGCATGGTTATCACCTACATAACTATCTTCAATCTCTTTACCTGCTATTTTTGTAAGAATACTCAACATGAGTCTTTCATCTTAGTTGACAGCTCATAGCTCCAAGTTGCATCAAGATCTACTTTAGTACTCTAAGCTAAAGTAAAGTTCTTCCAGAAACAGCTTATAAACAATGAAAGAATGTCCATGGTAGACAGACTCAGTCTCCTCTTGGGTAGCAACTATACTACAGCTGAGCAAGGAGATACAGTACTAACAGCATTTTACTCAAAATATATCTTTTAACAGGCTGTTTACTTCAGAGATCATGGTCAGGGTGTTTCCTTTCTAATATGCATCTTATTTCTGACAATGCCTTCTGATCTTACTGCCTCCCTTTCCTGTTTTCACCAATGTACCCCTCAATAAATTTTCTACTTCCTAACTTTCTTTTGCCATCAGCTTCTTAAGAACCCAGTATTTTTTTACTTTTTTTTTTTTGCAAAAATAGTGTACAGAGGAGTTACAGTTACATGAGTAAGGCAATGCGTACATTTCCTATCTAGCATTGCTACCTCCTCCTTTGTTTTTCCCCTACCATCCCTTCCCTCTCTACCTCTCCAACTCCTGCCTCTCTCCCCCAACAAGTTGTAACTTGTAACAAGTTTCAACTTAGTGTCTTGTCTATTTCATTGTTACAATGAGTCAACCTGTATCTCTTTTTAAACATTTTGTTTTTCCCCTTTCCCTCCCCAAATAAGAAAAGTGTATATACAAGATGCAGGGCACATGGAGGCTGAACGACACACTGTTGAATCACCAGTGGGTCACGGAAGAGATTAGAAAGGAAATTCAAATGTCCATGATATTCAACAAAAAAGCACACACAAATTACCAGCTCCTCTGGGACACTGTATAGGCAGTATTCAGAGGCAAGTTTATAGCTCTGAGTTCCTACATCAACAAATTAGAGAGATCTGAAACCAACAACTTAATAAGACTTCCGAAGCACCTTGAAAGAGAGCAGCAAGATGAACCCCAATCCAGTAGACAGAAACAAATAAATTAAATTAAATTAGAATTAAATGAATTAGAATCCAAAAAAAACCCATAGGAAAAAACCGAGTATTTTTAAAAATTATTTTAAAAATATCTAACTCATTGGTCCGAGTTCCATTATTTCTTAAGGGAAATATTCAAAGCATTTTTACTTGTAAGGATGTTCTCTTTAAAAAAATTAACAGAACACAATGCTCAATAGGAAATGTACTCATTACCTTGCTCATGTAACTAACCCCTCTGTACAGCATTTTTACAATAAAAATGTACAAAAAATTAACAGAATAATACATGATAAAGATATATTTAAAAAACAAACATGTGGTGTTTTATTGCTGTTACACATACAGTAAAAATGTCCTGTGAATATTTAAATGGACAAGTCAGTCAGTTGTGTGGAAAAATAAGAGCAGTCATCATAAAACCCATGGTGGCTGATCTGAGTATCTAGAAGAAATGAGATCTGATTTACAGAAAGTTAGACCAGGATCAGCATGAGAAGTGGACACAAATGCAGATTTTTTCACACAACCAGACTCATAAAACTAAACAGATTAGATTGTGTTTCTTATTTATTTGTACATAAAATATAGAAAGTGTACACTTCAGTAGTTTCAAAGTAATTACTTTTCATTCAGAATAAAAATAAAAATGTAGAGGATCAGAGGAAAGAGCGAAAAAGACATCATTGGGTTTGCAACATGACTGTCTCACTTCCATTGTGTAGCTCTGGTCTCCTTGACAGCAATATTGTGTTTTTTCATTGTGTTTTCCTGCTGTCAGGAAGCTGGAACTGGCTTACAGATCTCTTTGGAAAGCACTTCAACATGTACAGAAGAACCACTGAATGGTGTTCTTGGCACAATTGTCCTGCATTTCCCCAATCATACCATGTTCTTACAAATATCCAACATTTGACTTGCTACTCTTGATATAGTTTGTTTTTGAGGGATAAATACATATTGAAAAGTCTCCATTTTCACTTGGGTAAATCTGCTTATCATGCTATATTCAATTAGCATCATCTTCCATGAGTGAAGATGTCATTTCTCAGAAAAAGGCAAAAGTTTCTTCTGTATATTCTTTTTTTAAAATTTTTATTTTATTGTAAAGTTGTTGTACAGAGGGGTTTCCTTTACATGAGTAAGGTAATGTCAAACATTGTTAGCCTTTGTGGAAAAATTAACAAATACAACTACTCCTGATAACTTTGTTTTTGATTGTATGATTTTCCTATTTTACTAGCTATTCAGACTACTTTTACTCTTCCTCTATGCTTACCTGAAGACGTGTAAAAGGCCAAATATTTGTACCTTCTAAAGAGAAACTAGAATGGTAGTCTTATAAACCAAAAATTCAATTATGGAGAAAAGATAAGCTGTTTGAATAAAGGCTGCAGTTTTCAGCATTCAGACATTAGAAATCATGAATGTATATAAGGGAATATGACAAAGAACAAATGCAATAGTCTAAAATTGATTTGTTGAACGATACCACTCTTTAAATATATGCAAATAATAGGGATCTTATGAATCTTTGCACCTTTTGATTCTGGTGTATTGGAAAATATTTTGGTAGTTAAGTCCTCAAAAGAGTCTAGTCACAATTCATATACTTGAAATTTAGAGGCCAGCTATACTTCCCTCCCCTCCAAATTTCCCTTAAGCTGGTAGGGGTCTTTGAATCTGGAAGCAGCAGCTAGTTGCAAAAGAAAAAGGACAACAAAAGTAACTCAGGTACAACAGTGTTCTCTACCACAGTACCCCAGCATGCAGAGACTTGCTTTTGGTTCTATTTTAATTGATTTACCTGCCATCTTCCCTTGTTTTCAACCATTCTTAAATTTGGTTCACCATTTCTCCTACATCACTAAATACTTATTGGACTAACTTACATTAGGTATAAATGAGAAAGCTTCCCACCACCCGGCCACGCATGGTTTCCTGTGAGATGAATCTTGAGCATACTCAGATGGCAAAAGCAAATAGAAGAGATGCCTTCAGAACTTCCACCTCTACATTTCTCAAAAAAATTATCCTATAATCCAAAATAAATTCTCTAAATATACCTTTAGTATCTTTTCATCTTCGTGAAAATAACCTTTATTCAAAGCATTTCTTTAACTGGTATTAAACAACATGCTATGTAAGTATCACTGGTTTTTTTTTTTTCTTTCATTTTGATCGTTTGCCTTAAAGCATTTCATATTTCTGGAAAATTTATTTATTTTTTGTTTATTTGATGGTACTGAGATTTTTGCACTTAGGGAATCAGATTTTCTAGGCAGGCATTCTACTTCTTGAGACATGTTCCAGCCATCTTTGCTTTGTTACTTTTCAGATAAGTCTCATACAGTTCGCCTAACCTAAACCTTAATCCTCCAATCTGTCCTTGTCACATAGCTTGCATTGCAGGCTTGGGCCATTATATCTTGCCATTGTTTGAACATTTTAAAAGGTACAATATTTAAAATATTTTATAGTTTTGATTGACATGCAATATGTACATGTAATCATGACTTCTAATGCTACCTTGGGCATTGATTAATTAAAGGAAACTAGAATATATTCTAGTGTATCTTACACATATAGAACATAAACTGATTTGATGACCAAATCCTAATCTGTATTAGTGAAATCCATATGAAAAAATTTAGTTACCACATAATCCACAATGTTTATTGGGCTTTCCACTTTGCACAGTTGTAAAGACTTTATGAATGTTAGAATTTCATCAGCAAGTAGAGTCATTATATTGATTGTACATTGTGTAAAATTTAACTTGAGGGTAAGGATGGGAAGGGGGAAAATGGAAAGTATGACATAAAAGGGGACGTTGATCAAGATGAATTGTACTCATAACCTCTTGTGAAACTCCTTAATACTTTTTAAGTTTAAGAAATATTTTTGAAGCAAAAGTGGTAATGAATGAGTAAATTTATTTTTGGAGAACCTTTTAAGTAAGAGAAACTTTAGCATCTTTCTGCTATGTTATTACTAATGCTAACATCTCCAAAGGATAATAAATTCAAATGGAAGAGAAATGATTAATTATCTGTGCCTGCTCTAATGAAACACTAGTGTACTAGCTAGACTAGTGAGAAATACAAAATGAACTGGTGAGAAGCCATCTGCTTTTCAATCTTTTAAAACTATCTCCCCTGCTTTCATTATCACATTGTTCAATAACAATGTAACAGAAGCTTAATCACCAGGATATCATGGGTATATTTCATGCCCCCCAACATGTTTCTATTGCCTCTAGAAATGTTTCAGGGTTAACTGCAATGTTGAGCATATTTTCATATCTACAGTGAATCCACAAAATGGATTTGAAAATCAATGCCTGAATGAACATCAATGTTAGTCTAAAACTAAATCATATGCCTAAAGCAAAAGATCAAAAACACGGAACGGAATTTGCCTTTAATAGGAAACAATGCATCTAGTAGGATTTATATGCTCTATTATTTGACTCTTTAAATTATTGTACTAGATTTTATCAAATTCAAATTATGTATTCAAAAGTCTGTATGGTGAAGGTGAAATATTATAAGTCCTGTTAAGTATATCTCTATTTGCTAAAAAATAATTTTTTTAAATCTTAATATTTTATATTATTTCTGGACTATTTTATAACAAATAATAAATATACTTTATTGATGCATCATTCTATGATAGTTTATTTTTAAATTCTGCAATGATCCATTCAAACTTTATGAAGAAATAGCAACTCCTTAATATTTGAAACTGAATCTAGGTTCAAATATTACTTTTAGTTTTTTTTTTAATCTTTAGAAGAAGTTACAATTTCACAAAGCAGCTTATGTATACAATATGTCTTGATTAATGTTACCCCTTTCAACATTCTCATACATCCTTCTCCTACCCACCTTTTCCTTCACTATTCTTAACTTTATAGGATATATGTTAGATTGTAGTTTGCATTTCCCCTTCTTCTCTTCATGTATCAACTTCTTTCCCTTTTACCCCACCCCACCCCTTTTATGTAACAACTTCTTGGTGTTTCACTTTGCTGAACTTTGATTTTGTGTAAGGAATTGCATTATTTGAGTTCCCCAGGAATCTAGCATATTTCATTAATACATCTCATTCACTTACATACCACCCAACACATTTACTGATGAATTTGTAAGCTAAATCTAGCTTCCACATATAAGGGAAGACATGAATCCTTTGCCTCTCCAGGTTTGACTTGCTTCACTTAACATAATTTTTTCCCAAGTCTTTCCATTTCTTTACAGATGGTACAATATTATTTTTTCTAACAAATTAGTAAAATTTCATTGTATTTCATATACAATGTTTTCTAGATCCATTCATCCATTGAGAAGCATCTGGGCTGATTCAATATCTTAGCTTTAGTGAATAGTGCTGCAGTAATCATAGTTGTGCTGATGGCTTTACTGTATACTGGTTTGTAACCTTTTAGGTAAATGCCCATGAATGAAAGTACTGGATCACAGGGTAGGTCTAGGGTTATTTGAGGAATCTACAGAATTAATTGTATCATATTTATTTTTTTCAATTAGGACTTGAATGTAATATGTGATTTTTGTTCATAATCCATTTGTTCAATATGTTTAAGTCTCAGAATTTATACTTTGACTATTACTATTTTTAAATTATTTATTGGTAAAACAATTACAATAACCTGCAACTTTTTCATGTATTAAATGTGACTGCTTTCTGTTGCTTAACTTATTCTACAGCAATTATTTTTCTCTAGACTATGTTATAGAGTTTAGGAATATTCAGATTTATATTTTAGAGAAATATTTCATTTGACATGTAATATGCTTTATTAACACCAACAGAAGGTAGAAATATTTACTTGTCCCAATTATACAAAAATTAAATTCCTGCAAGTTTAGATTTTAATTGTCTGATCCATTAGTTGTAAATTTTTCCAAGCAATTTTATATTGATTTTTCATTAGCTGAAAATTGTGTAGTAAATCCATTATTTCTTGATATTATTTTTTTATTCTAATAAGTCCTTTGTATTGATTTACAGATATGTTTACATAGATTTTCTTCATCAAAAAGTTACTAATTTTTATTATAAACATATAAAATATGCTTTATATATTAATTTCTATTACCTTCTCAAAGTATCATAAGATTTTTAGTATTCATACCATTTTGGTGTTTCTCATGTATGTCAATCCATTTTAGTTTTTAACTTTTTGTATTTAATTTGTCTCATTATTGGCCATTATTCATCTTTGCCACTATAACTTTTGACAAAAAATTCCAGGAGTCTGTGATATCTTACTTACATTTAGATTCAACAAAATATCCTAGGACCAACTCTGCCAATTTTATGACGTAGTCATGAAATTTTGTATCAATCTACAAGTTACTGATGCATCTATGTTCTCATTATGCAACTGTATGTATTTTAAGTTTATTGGTCTCTAAGTTTGACACACCTCATATTTGTACATATTCATTATTTCCAAGTTTTCAAATATGTTGGTTGGGTTTAGTGTTACTTTATGATGAACTATTTAATTATTGTTATTGAGTTATTTACATGGTAATAGACAAAATTATATTAATGATACTACTTAAATTTTTACTGATTCAGTACTTGATATTATCAATTATTAAAAAAATAGTGTTAATATATTCCATGGGAATGTAGGATTCTGGCTCTGCCAAGTTTCACTTTGCATACTTGAGCCACTTTTCAGGCCAGTTTATTACAGATAGGTTAATGTCGCTAGATTCCCAAGGCTTTTTCTATTCATATAAAGAATAATTTTAACCACAAATGACTGTAATTATGTGTTGATAAATAACTTACCCATAAATCAACATTTTAAGATTCTTCTTAAAGAATTTGAAACTTTACTAGTTCTTGTCTTTTATTTTGAAAGTTTCTATGAACATATTTTAGCTGTCAGTGTAAATAGTTTACATTCATTATTATTATTCTATCTGACCTATAAATCTAGATTTTAAAATTATGGGTGTTATTATATGACTTATTTTTAACATATGTGGTGGTCAGGTAATAAGAAAAAGTCATAATAGAAGAGCATCCTGAATAAATATGAGATGTGGCTCAATTTCAAATTTAAATATATATATATATATATATATATATATATATATATATATATATATATAATCAAGCTAAATTGATGTAGATTAGACATCAGAAGGTTTTTTTAGCTAATAATATAGATTTTTCTTTATTTTGTATTTGAAATACATTATAAAGGTTACAATGAAAGTCATTTTTTTTTCATTTTAAATATTCTTTCCATAAAGTGATGATTTTAAATTAAGCTAAAATAAGGGAGCCATCTCCACAGTCTTTTATGTGACAGTCACTATAGCTGAATTTGACAAGTTCTAGGGGGAATTTGTGATTTGGGTATATAATCAGTTCATACAGGATTATAGGCAGCCCCAAGCCTATCATTTCATGTACCAACACAATGAAGGAACTTGTTTTCCTCAACGCAGCAAGTTCTTATTACTTAAAGAACTGCCTTGTGATCTTATCATCAATCTCTGCCACAAACAATAGTACAGACAACTTTTCTTCCACGTAATTGATTTTTATTTAAATTTTGTATACCAGTAGATTTTTCTCAGATATGTGGGCTCAAAATGATAGAGATGAAGATGAAAATATTTCTAAAGTTTAAAAAGAGGAAAAATATTTACAGCTCTTATATGTTAACTATTTAATTTGTACCTAAGTACTATGTTTAGCATTTTACCTTCAGGTCACAAAGCTATAATTAGGAGATAGAGAAGCTGAATTCAAAACTAAACTTATCACGATGCCATTTGCAGGTTATGAAAAACAATAATATAAACACACTTAAATTATTCAATCACATTTAAATATTTTTTACTATTTCTGTTTAAATTATCATTTATATCTATCACACCATATTTTAACTCAATAATTGCAGTCTTCATTTAGTATAATCATGTATGTCTTATTCTGTCTTTTTCATCATGATTCACTCCCACTTTATTATTCCTAACTCCACCTTTGGAATACTCTTGTTCCCTTATGTCTCTACTTGTCTTTGCCTTTTTATTTAAGACCTCAGCTCCTGGATTGATTTTGGAGTATTGTTCAATTCTAGCTACCAAATCTGAGATGTCTAGCTTTTCCTCCAGGTCAGTACACTTTGGAGGCTAGTTCTATGTCACTATGTTGCCACGTTCAAATGTTTGACTTATTATACAACATAAATAAATCCTGTATTTGCATTCAAGACCTTTTATGCTTTATTTGTAATTTATATTTTCCTATATGTCTTCTGGCTTGGTGAATAACCACTTTGATTCATTGTTAATGAACTGTCTAAGGCTTTGCTAATTTTGCTTGAAGAATTTATTTTTTTGTATTTATCTACAATAGATAAACAATATTATAAATAATCGTGATCTTAAGAAGAAAGGTATTATACGTTTCCTATAAGCAAAGAGACATGCTTTTTTCTCAAGGTAATGCAGTGACTATTCAGGTTAATTTGTGAGAATGATACAAAGTCACATATGAAAATTAATCAGAAAAAGTTTTGTCACATAAGTTGACAGAAAATACATATCAGGAATAAAATTGAGATTTTTATATAATAAAGTATATGCTTAAAGTGTCAAGTCCTGATATAATTTTGTAGCACAGAAATTAAACAGACATAATTGTGACTTCAGTAAAAAAATGAACATTCTATTTTATGATTTCTTCTTTGCTAAGGAAGATGAGGGACAGTTAGTGATTAAGGCCTATTTGAAGTGTTATCATCTGAATAATGAACATTTCTTACATTGGAATATCAGAAAGATAAAAATCATTTGGTGAGCAGATGATGAGTTTCATTTTGGGGTGTACTCAAATAGAAATATGTGCATGTTCTTCAGTGTTTTCATTACTTTTGCAATGATATTATGTATTATTTAGTATCATAAAACATGTAAGTGTAAATCCCTTAGGCTTCATTCTATGTGCATTAGATATTTTAGCTGAACAAAAAGAAAGTGAAAAAAAGAGAAATAGAAATAAGATAATATGGATTACTCAAATTAAAAAGTTTGTGTGTAGAAATCCACATTGTTAATTCTGGCAAAGAAATTGCTAGGAAAATTAACAGAAAAAATACAATTGAATTTAGTGGTAAGGGCATGATTAATAATCGTTCAGCCAACTTATTTTTTTAACTAACTTCCTAAAGTATTCCAAAGCAGTAGAGCAGCAAGAAAACAGTGTTCTAGGTAGAATCTGTGTCTATAGCTTTAAAACTTTTCTTTTTGCCCAGCTTAATCTTAATAATTTGATTTGAAACATAAATGTCCCTACCTCTGTAGGTCTCATTTGAATAATAAAAAATGTAGGTATAGACTCAGACACCATTTACAAATATGGCATTATTGTGTAGCATTTAAAGTTTGCAAGTGTATTCATTTCCATTACTGAAATGTTCTTTTAGTAAGATTTCAACAGTCACTAATCTTTTGTACAATGATCCACACATGCATATAGTTAGTGGTATATAAATAACAATCAATTTAAATGAAATCATTTTAATATAAGATATAAACTCACCAAGCCATCTCATATCACATAATTGTATAATTCACTGTAATTACATAATGCTCAAGTAGTTCTAAAATAACAGATTTGCTGATGTTGAAACAAAATTACTTAAGCCTGTCTTTATTCAAAGTGTAATGATCACATTACTAGTAATAAGACTGGTCCTAAATTTTGGAATTACATCCTGGAGTACATTTATGTGTTCCCTAAAATTAATTTAACAACATTCAAGGGGAGCCCCAGGAGAAAACACACAAACAAAATGTCTATTTATTTGTTCCATGTTTTTACTGATTAAAATGCCTTTATATTCCAGTCTGCTGAGATTACAAATATATTTGGCCATAAATAGTTGTAATCTATTTTATAATTGGTTTCATCTTCAGTAATAAAATCACCAGATTCTGGGACTTTGATCACCTTCTGGGGACTAAAATCTGGCATCACAGAAGACTGGAGAATAAATTTTGAAAGACAAAATTTCTGTTACCCTAATGTTCTATGTAGTACAGAGAGTGGGGGAAGGTTTAATAATTTAGTCACAGCCTTAAGACATCAAGACAAAGATTATGACAAATTTTTTCTGGTTTATAATATATTTAAGTAGACTTAATGAAAAATATCTGTAGATGATCACTTTACAATTTTGAATGGTTAGAATTAATTCAAATAAAAACAAGAGCCAGAGAAAAGCCCTATGACAGTATTCTCAGCTTTCAGGAAGCAGAAGAGGAGCAATAACAAATTCAAGGAGTAGATTACATAGTGAAGTCCCATCTTAAAACCCCTCTCCACCTACCCTTCCACCCCACAAATGAAACTGACAGTAAGGCAAATGCTAGGAGACAGTAAGAGACAGAATCTTGGTCATCAAATTGGTAAAATATGTACCATTAATTTTCAACTATTTCATAGATATCTTGCCTTTGATTTTGTTTCTAATACCCAAAGGAAAATCTTTCAAATTATTTGTCCAGCATTAAAAACCATTATATCCTGAGTCTCCTGCAAGAACTGATTCACTGCCCTTTATTTCTCTTCTTTTGAAAAAATGTATCTAAGCATCTGTAGGCTATGGATGTAAAGACTGTGGAAGGAAACAGGAATCAACTGAAAAGTTAGGACATCTGTAGTTGTAATATATTAAAATATTTTTAAATAGCACATTTTTAGAAACAATATCATAAGTATTATTTTAAAGATGAGATAGCATGAGTTATGAGATATAGAGAATGATGATGGTCTTATAAACTTCAACTATACTGAAGTTTCCTGGAGCATCATTATGTATATCATAACATAATTTATTCACTGACTAAGGATCAGATAAATCGGAAGTCAAATATCTTTTATTAACTTACTAATCTAAACATATTCAGAATCATTTATGTCATGGTTGGCACTCCAACTAAAATATTCAGTAATTACCTATACAAAAAACGTCTCTTTTACTTGCAATATTGATCAACACAGTTTCATTTCATAAAACTTACATTATTTAGAAATCACAAATCTTAGATTAATGTCATTCATAGCAGTTAAAGTATTTGCAAATCCAATATACTTATAAATGTATAGCAGTGATTGCTATTTTATGGAAACTATAGTAGTATTTGCACTTCTGAAACTAGAGCAGGGTCATTGTGACTTTGGATTGGGCTTCTCAACTACAGATAGCATTAATTGCTTCAGTGTCCAAAGACAAAGGATCAAAAGAATCCATTTCTTTGTAGCACTGACTTCACTCCTGTATTCAGTCTTTGAGTATTTGGGCTGTTGAATAAGATCACAAAAAATAGATGTAAATTCCTATACGATAATATTGCTAAAATATATATTTCATAATCTAAGAGAGAATGTTATGTTTTATGTGGCTGTAAAATGACTTTTCAAATATCAACTGTAAGTTTAAAATGTTGGCACTCTTTTGTATTTTCAAATCTAATAAGATTATTATGGAAAATACCAAAAACTAAGAAGAGTAAAAAAAATAATCCTAATATACCACTGCCTTTGGGAGCATATTCTCTGCTCAAATAATCATGAGATCAAATTATGAGTTTTATCATGATAAATATCACATCCAAAACATCAATTGAATAGACAGTTTAACCCATTTCTTCACTACTGATTTTAATAGAATAAAATATCAATTTAATTATTTTCATGATATGTAGATAAATGGTATCTATGAACCCAAATAAGTCTCACATTTTTCAATACTAACTAGCAATAATACTTTCATCGAGTTGTGGCAACTTTGTCTGTTTTTAAACTCTAAGCTATGTTCTGGGTCATCTCTATAACCAGTTTGGAAAATAACAAGAAATACGTTATAAATTTAAGTTGAAAAGTTATGAGATTAATAGTTAAATATATGCCTTTAGAGGTCAACTTTCTTGTTGGAAAAGTTTTTTGCAGGAAGAATTTATTTGAGAGATTTGACTATGTATGCCAATCTTCATAACAAGAAAAGACACTTTTTGAGATTTCCACCAAGAAGTATAAATGAAAAGGCACATCTTTATCAGTTCCTCAGTTTCATTTCCAGCATTTCTTTTTTTTTAATTATCTTTTTTATTACTTTAGGTAGTTGTGCAAAAGAGTTACTGCTATACAATATATCTTTTTTTTTATTGTGAAAATTCCGTACAGAGGGATTACAATTACATGGGTAAGGTAATGAGTACATTTCTTATCAAGCATTGTTGCCTCCTCCTTTATCTCCCCTTACCATCCCTTCCCATCTCCCACCCCTCTCATCCCCCACTCCTCCACAACCTCTTACCCCCCCCCCCTACCCCCCCCCCCCCCCCCCCCCCCCGCCAAAGTTGTAAAGTTTGTTTTTCGACATAACGACTTGTACATATCATTGTTGCAATGGGTCCACCTGTATCCCTATTTAAACGATGTGTTTTTGCCCTTCCCCTCCACAAATTATGCCAACATCAAATACAATGAAAGCAGGGGTTATACCGTTGGGGAGGAACATACAAAACAAACAAAAAAATCATCTGATAAATATGTTAGAAAAATCGCAAGAAAGAAAAAACTTTGAATCTTTACCTTGGGGTTCATTTCACCTAACATCAATTTGTCTGACCTTTTCTGCTTGTCTCAGACATATATTAGTTATTGCAAACAAGGGAAACCATGGGACTTATGTTACTTTGGGCCTGGCTTATTTCACTTAATATAATTTTTTCCAAGCTTTTCATTTCCTAACAAATGGGGCAATGCCATTCTTTCTGATGGAGGCATAGAATTCCATTGTGTATATATACCACATTTTCTTGATTCATTCATCCACTGAGGGACATCTTGGTTGGCTCCATATCTTAGCTATGATAAATAATGCTGCAATAAACATAGTTGTGCTGATAGCTTTAGTGTGGTCTTGTTTGTGATCATTTGGGTAAATGCCCAAAAGTGGGATTGCTGGGTCATAGGGGAGCTCTATGTGGAGTCTTTTGAGGAACCTCCATACTGCTTTCCAATGTTGTTGAACAAGTTTACACTCCCACCAACAATGCAGTAGGGTTCCCTTCTGTCCACATGCCCTTAAGCATCTGCTGTTATTAGAGTTTCTGTTTATAGCCATTCTAATTGGGGTGAGGTGGTATCTTTTAAAAAAAAATTTATTGTGAAAATACCATACAGAGGGGTTATAATTACATGGGCAAGGTAATGAGTTCATTTCTTATCATCATTGTTGCCTCCTCCTTTGTTTCCCCTTATCATCCCTTCTCATCTCTCCCCCCCCCCAACCCCCTACCCTGCCCCTGCCCAGGAAAGTTGTAAAGTTCGTTTTTCAACATAACTATTTGTACATCTCATTGTTGCACTGGGTCCACCTGTATCCCTATTTAAACGATTTGTTTTTGTCTTTCCCCTCAGCAAATTATACCAACATCAAATACAATGAAAGCAGGGGTTATACCGTGGGGGAGGGACATGCAAGGCAACAAATAAATCATCGTATAAATATGTTAGAAACAATCGCAAGAAAGAAAAAAAAAAAACATTTGAATCCTTATCTTGGGGATCATTTCACCTAAAATCATCTTATCTGACCTTTGCTGCTTGTCTCAAAGACTTAAAAAGAAATTCTCTGAAGAGGAAAGAAGGATGACCAATAGACACATGAAGAAATGCTCAATCTCGCTAGCCATAAAAGAAATGCAAATCAAAACAACAGTGAGATACCACCTCACCCCAGTTAGAATGGCTATAATCAAGAACTCTAATAACAACGCATGCTGGAGGGAATGTGAACAGAAGGAAACACTACAGCATTGTTGGTGGGAATGTAAACTTGTTCAATCACTTTGGAAGGTAGTATGGAGGTTCTTCAAAAGACTCACATAGAGCTCCCCTTGTGGGCAGTTGCCCAAATGATCACAAAAAATGCTAAAGCTACCAGCACAACTGTGTTTATTGCAGCCTTATTTACCATAGCTAAGATATGGAACCAACCCAGATGCCCCTCAGGAGATGAATGGATCAAGAAAATGTGATTATATATATATATATATATATATATATATATATATATATATAATGGAATTCTATGCCTCCATCAGAAAGAATGACATTGCCCCATTTGTTAGTAATTGGAAAGACTTGGAAAAAATTATATTAAGTGAAGTAAGCCAGGCCCAAACAAACATAGGTTCCAGGGTTTCCCTTATTTGCAATAACCAGTTTATGTCTGGGCCAAGCAGAAAAGGTCAAAAGCTTTGCACATATGACCAGATAAGATGATGTTAAGCAACATGAAGCCCAAGACAGGGACACAAGTGGTTTTTTTTCTTTATTGCTATTTTTTTAAGGTACTCAAAATGTACTATGTGAATTTTTTTGTTTCTTTGGTAGGTTCCTCCACCAGATAAGATGATGTTAAGCAACATGAAGCCCAAGACAGGGACACAAATGTTTTTGTTTTTTTTTCTTGCTTGCTATTTTTTTTTAAGGTACTTAAAATGTACTATGTGAATTTTTTTGTTTCTTTGGTAGGTTCCTCCCCCACAGTAAAACCCCTGTTTTCACTGTATTTGATGTTGGTGACCTGCATTTTTGTATACATTTTTCTAATTTGGGGAGGGGAAGGGAAGAAACTAAATGCTTAAATAGGGTTATAGGTTGATCCATTGTAACAATGAGATGTACAAGACACTATGTTGAAAAATGAGCTTTATAATTTAGGCAGGGAGGAGGGAGCGGGGAGTATAGTTGTGGAGGTAGAAGGGAAGGAAGGGTAGGGCAAAAAAACAGAGGAGGAGGTAACAATGCTTGATAGGAAATGTACTATTACCTTTCTCCTGTAACTGTAATCCCTCTACAGTATTTTTACAATAAAAACATATTTAATAAATAAAAAAATCAGAACAAAATGTTAAAATAAGTTATTTCTCCATTAAAAATGCCCTAACTCAAGCATTCCAGTTAAATAATGCACAGGTGTGTTTACTCAGTTTTTAATTTATTTGTCTGGATGATTCCTTCACAACCAATTTAACTCAATGACATACTTATTTATTGAGCCCATGTTTAAATTTGGTACATTATTTCCTAATATTGACACAAGTTCTTGAACCTTCCTTAATTTTTTGGATACTGAGGAAATGTTGGAGGCATTCGCTTAAAGAAAGGTGATGCACAGATTTTAGAGGCATCTAACAGTGATCCCTGGCTTTTGGTGTTGATGAATTTTTGTGAATCTAAATCTAATAGTTTCTAATCCAAGAGTACCCAAGATGCTTTGACTTTGATATTGCTATAAGATTCTCTTTCTTGTTGGTTTTGATGAAGTCACAGCCACTTCAAAGCCGTCCTCTTGATGAAGAACTGTGGAACTGAATGCAGCAGACAACAGGCAGAATACTCTCTTGATGTTTCAGAATGCATGACACACCTCAGGTGCACAGCATCGTTGCATCCTTGTGAATGACCGCCAAGCAGAGCATGCAGCTTGGCAGTGTCTGCACTGCCGACCTACAGAAAGAAATTATAGGATAATACACACATTGGTGTTTTACATTAAATGAAGAGAAGGTTCCAGTTTGAGGCCAATCCAGAAAGAAAGGTTAGGAAAAATCCATCTCAGCAAAGGAGCTGGATGTACAGGCCAATAACCCAAACCACTCAGGGGTAAGACGATCATGTGACCAAGTCAGCATAGGGAAAAAGCAAGACTAAAGATTAGCCTCAAAAAGACAAAGCTGGAGATCTAGCTCAACTTATATAGCAACTACAGGTCCTTGATTCAAACCTAAAATCTTAAGTTAAAAAAAAAAAAAACACATAAAAAGGGGCTGGGAAGGTGGCTCAGGGTAGAGTGCTTGCCTTGCATGCATGAGGCCCTGGGTTTGATTCCTCAGCACCACATAAGCAAAAAGAAAAAAGCCGGAAGTGGCGCTGTGGCTCAAGTGGTAGAGCACTAGCCTTGAGCTGAAGAGCTGAGGGACAGTGCCCAGGCCCAGAGTTCAGGCCCCATGACCGGACCCCCTCCCCCCCCCCCCAAAAAAAAAACCACATAAAAACTAACCTGTTCCTCTCAGAATTTGGATTTTATCCTAACTTGATATATCTTTTAATCTTAGCCAAATACTATCACCATTGGAGGTGACACTTTCGATTAAAATAGGTAAACTGTCACCATGTTATAAATATCACATTTAACATGATATACCTTTATAAGTATTATGATCATGGTTTATCATATCTAAAAAATCTCCCATCGGTTTCAAGAAGGTGAACATTAGATAAAAAGAAACCAAAGCCAAATCCAATCTCCTTTATATAATAGACAGAAGTCTAGTTGGGGACAGAGAGCCCCAGATCTATGCCTCAGTGATGGCATAGTACTGGGATCGCAGTAATATTTCCATCACATTAGGACTTGAAAATAACTATGTCTCTCACACAGCTTTTAAGTCCAAGTTGCTCTGCAGGCAGAACATGGCTATTAGTTCTATGTTTTCTCACAGAGCTGCTTTGCGTGTTAATGAGATCATGACTACTACTTCCTTTGAGCTCTTTGAACTAAGGAACTCTATAAATAAAAGACCCTATTATTTCACCACTCTTGTAACTCATTGAAGAAATGGTCCCTGAAAATACGGCCTTTCACTTGCTCTGTGTGTAAAAATCTCCATTGCCTGGCATGGGAAGGTTTGTGGGGTATAATTACAGGAATCTGCCTGTTCTGCAGCCTATTGTACCATAGCTCTCTAAAACATTTCTGAAGAAAAAGAGATGTGAACATACACCCACACTGAAAATGGAAGTCACTTTCTCTAGATGGTCACATCTTGCTTCTTCAAAAGCCTCTTCTAGGGTATTCTGAATCTTAGATGTTAAGAAATTGTCCCCAAAGAATAAGTATCGGGGCTTCCTCAATAACTCCACGAGTACTTTTGAGATTCATGATGACATTCACATCTGAATTTTGTTTGGGGAGCTTTCTTTTGTGTTCTTTTGAATAGAGAGAGATTAAGAGCACTGGTGGCACAATTAATCTCGACAGGCCTAAAAGCTTTCTACCCTTTCCCCCTATTTCTGTTCAGTTTATACAAAACTAATTGTTGGTGATGAATAGAGACAAAACTGTGATGCTAATTCATGTACTTTTCTTCATCTCCCATACTACTATATTCCATCATAGATACAGTTTATTAAGTAAAATACAAGTTTATAATTTAGTGGGGGTGTTGCATACATTTTTTATGTTTCATACTAAGTATGGGAGAATATCAGAAGACACTAATGTTTGAAAGCATTATTATACATTCTATGTTTCTTGTAATCCATTATAGCTTTGTGTTCTTTTTTTGTAAATAACTTGATATATTAAATGGTGACTTTGACACTTATTTACTTAGAGTCTAGTTTCTGGAAATTTATTGCAGAATGTATTTATGTATTCTCTTCAAACCACTTACTGGCTTAAGTGCTCCAAAGAAGGCTTTTTATTGTTTCCATACTTCCAATATTCAATTTCTGTAATCCCCCATATTTTGAATGCATTTTGATGAAGTACTCAATCTTGTAATGTATATTCTATAATGAAACACAGCTCATGTACAAGAGTTCACTTATATCTGAGTGTATTAAACATACTTAAAAGTAACCAGCTTTCCAAAATCAGTTCTCAGATAACAAGGGAGCCTTCATTTCATCAACTTGGTTTTTTTCCTTTTGCTAAAAATCTATTTTAAAGGGCACAGAAGATAATGAATGTGAATTTAGGAAATAACAGAATCTAAGACAATTTGGAATCCATTTTTCTTAAGTATGAGCATCACATATTCTTGCTATTCTAAAACAGTACAGGTGTTCACCTTTGTAATAGACAATCTGAATTTATGAATTTGCTTTTTCCCCCTCCCTCCCTTTTCTATCATATTTCCTTAACTTATTTAAATGTCGCAGTTTTAAAAAAATGAGAGTGTTAAATTTTTTCCTCAAGATTTTCTAAGGAACTCTTCAAAATGACCAAGTTCTGTATATTCCAAATGTTTTCTAAATTTTGTAGTAATATGTGTATAATATAAAGCAACCTGTAGGAACACATGTAGGCTATTGAATATTTATATTTGATCAAAATTTTACAAAACAAACTTTGTGATCCATACAAAAACTTCTGAGCAAATTTAAGACAATGTAGTACTTGTAATACTGATGTTCATTTGTTTGGTGGGAGAGCTAATAAGCATATCTACAAAAATATTTTACTTACATTATAAATAATGATTACAATGGCCCAATGATCAAGTAATTATGAGTGAAATAGACTGCATGTAAATTTAATCCATATACAAATATTAACATGATATTTTCTATCAAAACACATGATAATTAATATGGTTTAAATGATGTTTTTTAAATAAATAATTTCATTTTTATGAAAGGAAACAATGATGCAAGAACCCACAGGTATAATTTTAGATTTGAAATGTCTCTAAATCAATAATGATAATTAGCATGTTTATTTATTTTAAATAAGTATTATTTTATGAAATAAAAAATTAACATCAACGTAAACTCATATATTTCACCAAGAGTGAAGAATGTCAGACATACTAAATATGCTCTTCCCCAGTGATGGGAAAGAACGTTTCTGTACACTAAATTCTAAAGAATGCATGTCTGTTTTCCATGTCCACAATTTTTCTGTTTTCCACATACTTATAATCAACCTGCAAAATTTTGTCTTTAATTACAATTGTCACATTGTCTTATTCAGGATATCACATTTATATTTATTTTAACACACTGAAACTATGCATTTATTCTATCCCCTCCTCAAATACATAAACATGTTTTATTTAATGACTTATAACTTGGCACCTGTGGTTCACACTTGTAGTCCTAGCTACTCAGGAGGATGAGATCTTAGAACACAGTTTAGAGACAGCCCAGGCAGGAAAGTCCATGAGACACTTTATCTTGAATTAAAAATTCAGAAGTGGAGGTGTGGTTAATAGGGTAGAACCCTAGACTTGGGCAAAAGAAACTCTGGCCATGAGTTCAAGTCCCAGGACCAGCAGAGAAGGAAAGGAAGGAAAGGAAGGAAGGAAGGATGGAAGGAAGGAAGGATGGAAGGAAGGAAGGAAGGAAGGAAGAAAGGAAGGAAAGGAAGGAAGGAAGGAAAGGAAAGAAGGAAGGAAGGAAGGAAGGAAGGAAGGAAGGAAGGAAGGAGGAAGGAAGGAGGGAAGGAGGGAATGAAGGAAGGAAGGAGGGAAGGAAGGAAATAATTACTGTTGGCAAAACTAGTACATTCACTCATATTCTATTCTTCTAATTTTCTAGGCATAAAAGTCATTAACTTTTCAGGGTCCTCCAAGAGGATCATGCTAATAGCTCTTGCCAGTCAAATAGAAACAGAAATAACATACAATACCTCAGGTTGGGACCTATGAACCAGTGATATATGAATAAGAAAATGGACAGAAATGACAACATTGTAGATAAAATTGGCTTATGTCATTGCAAAGAATAGAGGTGTCAAAGAGGCTGCAAAATCATTCTTCACATCTGTACAGTTTAACATGTCTTGATAAATACAATTCACATATACTTATAGGTTTCACTATTTGCCACTTTGTATCCATTCTAGGAGTATTTAGAAAAATATGTTTCAGATATCTCTCTGAAAAACTTTGTGGCTCATAAGATTCATTTTCTATGCTTTTGTTCTTCAATATATTTTTTTTTGCTTTTTTGATTTACACAAGCAATTGTTTCCTAAATGAATCTAGTATCCTACAGCTTACAAACCTTCATGTTTATGGTTCAGAAAATATACTCATTGAAAAATTTAGATCAATATCTCATAGTCAAATTTTGTCAAATGTCTTGTGATAATTTCTGTGTGTAAAAACAAAGCATACAAATAACATGGAAAACATTGTGCCACAAATGAGATTCCACCCATGTGATTATTCCCTTTTTGTCTAGATCATATTTTTCTTTATTCTTACTATACTTAATTGTACAAAGGGCTTTTCTTTTAACATATTTATATCACAAAATGAGAAAGATTTTATATATTATATAATTGGACCTGGGTTCTGCACTGCCCTAGAAAAGCTGTAGAGCATGTCCACCCAAATCATGTGGAATCAATGTAATCAAGAAAAGTTTACAAAGGAAAGATTGACGTATGGATCCATATCTAGTAGAGTTAACTTCACAGGGATAGATGATTAAGGATCTAGTACCACAATTGATTTTTATAAAAAGACAAAAAATTAGAAAATATAGATATTCGGGATTACAATGATTTTTTGTATGCCAGCTCAGGGATTGGAACTGGGCTTCTTTTGCTCAAGCCTAGTACTCTACCCTTTCTTTCTTTTTTTTTTTTTAATAACTTTTTTTATTGTGAAAATACAATACAGAGGGGTTGCAATTACATGAGGAAGGTAATGAGTACACTTCTTATCAAGCATTGCTGCCTCCTCCTTTGTTTTTCCCCTACCATCCCCACCTGCCCATCTCCACAAGCACACTCTCCCCCCTCCCCACACCAAAGTTGTAAAGTTTTTTTTTTTTTTAATTTTTATTGTGAAAATACTGTACAGAGGGGTTACAATTACATGGGCAAGATAATGAGTTTTTCGACATAGCATCTTGTACATCTCATTGTTGCAATGGATCCACCTGTATCCCTATTTAAACAATTTGGTTTTTTCCCTTCCCCTCCACAAATTATACCAACATCAAATACAGTGAAAACAGGGGTTATACCGTGGGGGAGGGACTTACAAAGCAACAAAAAAAATCACCTTATAAATATGTTAGAAACAATAGTAAGCAAGAAAAAAAAAAACAAAACACTTGTGTCCTTATCTTGGGGTTCATTTTGCTTAACACCATCTTATCTGATCTTTTCGGCTTGTCTCAAACATATACTAGTGGAAAGACTTGGAAAAATTATATTAAGTGAGGCACTCTACCCTTCTGCCCCAACTTCATTGCCAGAATTTTTGGTAATTTAGTGGAGATAATGGTCTCACACATTTTTCTTTCCTGGTCTGGCTTCAAAGCATGATCCTCAGGTCTCAGCTTCCTGAGTAGGTAGGATATAATTAATATTTTTATATTGTCAACATATTTTGATTGGAAAACAATTGGAATGTTTTATGTTTCCAGTTTTAACATACAGGTATTTCTTATAAACACAAACAATGCAAAGAATAGAGTAGATATTAACATTAAACAAGAATATGAATACTAAAGTCAACTTAATTTTACTAGAAGTTTAAACCTTCAAATTGGCAAGAAGAATCATAAAAGATTTTAATAAATAAAGTATAGCATTGTGTAGTATAATACCACTATAATAATATTATATTACTAACCATTTAATACATAAATATGTAAATATTCCTGGAAGATCATGGTGGCATGTATGAGGACATAGACAAAATAATTTACATAACACTAAGATGGATACATACTTTTAAGAAGATATACTAGCATTATGAGATACTGAAAGACATTTTAATTATAAAAATTTAAGTAATTTTTCTTTCTTGCTATTGTTTCTAACGTATTTATAAGGTGCCATGTGATTTTGTTGCTTTGTATGTCCCTCCCCCATGGTATAACCCCTGTTTTCACTGCTTTTGATGTTGGTATAATTTGGGGAGGGGAAGAGAAAAAACAAATTGTTTAAATAGGGATACAGGTTGACCCATTGCAACAATGAGATGTACAAGACCCTATGTTGAAAAACAAACTTTACAATTTAGGTGGGGGTGGGGTGAGGAAGTGGTAGGGAGGGATGGTAGGGGAAAAACAAAGGAAGAGGCAATAATGTTTGATTAGAAATGTACTCATTACCTTGCTCATTTAAGTGTAACCCCTGTGTACAGTGTATTCACAATAAAAAACTTATTTTAAAAAATTTAAGTCATTCTTTTAGCATAACATTAGTAAAGAAAGAAATAGGAAAAATTTCAAATCAACTAATACACACAAATGCACTCATTTAGACAATAAACATTGCACTGCAATTATGTATACGTGTCAATTGCATTTGACAATAAAGTTTGTGTTCATATACACACTGTTGTACATACATGTGCAAACACTGCCCTGTTAAATATGGAACACTGAAATTTTAATGAAGAGTATTAGCAGGTTTTAAAACAATAATAAAAATAAATAGTTCTTTGCAGAAACAAAACACATGATTACAAATGAAATGATAATGCAATATGTATCATCAGTTTTTACTGATACTAAAACTTGAATTTATAATTCCTTCATCTTTCCAAATATTCCATTTTCATATTTAGTGAGAAATTATTTCTTTACACTTTTAGAGACTTAAGGTTGTAATGTTTTTCTTCATCTTGAACATGTTAAAACTGCTACATTTTCCTTTCTTCTTTGACACTTTTAGACTTTATAGACGAATATTTCCAGGCACTAGTGGCTCATGCCTGTAATCCTTTTTATTTAGAAGGCTAAGATCTAGAATCATAGTTCAATGACAGCCAGGGCAGGAAAGTCTCTGTGAAATTCCTATCTCTAACTAACTACCAGAAAATAAGAAGTGGAACTGTGGCTCAAAGTAGTAGAGGGCTAGCCTTGATCAAAAGAGCTCGGGTCAGGGACAGTGCCAAAACACATCCTTCATCTATGCCCTTTCAATTTCTTCCACATTCTATCCTCATTGTACTTATCTTACACCATATTGCCATATTGCAATATTGAACAATCAAAAATGTTTTTCCTTTTGTGTTGGTTGCCCTACTACGTCCCCTGAAAAATTCAATTGGGAACTGAATCTTGCATTTGAAACTTTCACTGATTTTTGTTTTAAAAAATCACATTATTTAGCACTTCCTCAGTTTTGTCTTAGTTATTTGAATATAAGATCAGGACTGCATTGACCAGCTCTCAGTGGATTGTTGCATGCTGGAATCTGTGTCCTGGTATGTATTTTTATCACCTCCAGTTCTTCTGTTGACACTTTTAACCCAGTGATCCTTCAAAAATACAAATCTGATCAGGATGTCCACAGGCTTGCAACACTGTTTGGCTGTTGATACCCTATTGAATAAAGAACAAATCTTACAACACTCAATTCATGTTCCAACTGTCACCCAAGTTTTGACAACAGTCAAGCTCCATCTCTCTGTGTAAAATTGATTAGTGCTGAATTGTGAAAATAGAATTTGTCTCAATTTAAAATTTTTGGTTTTTCTCTTTTGTTCGTCATGCCTGTTATATCACTTTAAAATATAGCCTTAATTATTTTCTTTGCAGAATTCTTATGAGTAGTATAGAAACAAAATATGTATAAATTATTTTTGTAAATTTAAGGTCATTGACTTTTAGAGAGAGTGATAACATGCTTACCTTCAATTTTCTATAAAAGACCTCATTGTTTCAAAAGTGACTAGGAAGAAATGTATATGCTTATTTACTATCATATGCCAACACTACACAATTTTTCTGTCATAGGATTAAAAGTTTTCTTGAATGAAATATATTTTTCTTTAGGGAAATGTTAGGCTCTACCACAGGGAAAAGAAGTTTGGAGACTACTCAAAAATACTGTTCATAGAACTACACTATGATCCAGCTATATAACTTGCCAACTTTCATCTAAAAGATCACAAGTAAGAATACAGTAAAGCCACTTGCGACAATACACTCATTGCTACACTATTCACAATAACCAAACTAAGGGAAAAACCCAGAAGCCATTCAAATGCACTGATTGATCAAGAAAATGTGATATATATATATATATATATATACAAACATATAATATATTTAACATATATTAACATATATAATGATATCTTTATATATACAGTTTCTTGATCCATTTATATTCATATATATGGATTCATATATATATATGAAGCTGTCAAATGGAAAATGGATAAATAAAATATTATATATATTATGTATAGTATACTAATATATAAATGATATATAATGCATATATGTGTATATATATTATACACATGTAAAATATGTACACATCTTTATACTTTTTTTTTTTTTTGCTGGTCTTGGGGCTTGAATTTCAGGCCCGGGCGCTGTCCCCGAGCTCTTTGTCTCAAGGCAAGCTCTCTACCATTTGAGCCACAGCGCCACTTACAGTTTTCTGGTTGTTAATTGGAGATAAGAATCTCTTGGTCATTCCTACATGGGCTGGCTTTGAACCACAATCTTCAGATCTCAGACTCCTGAGTAGTTAGGATTACAGGCATGAGCCACCGGTGCCTAGTTTATACATATTTATAATATGTATACATATGTGACATTTATATAATCATTATACATGCATATATATTTATTTATAATCCATATACATATAAAATCTGTATACATATACATAACATATATGTATATATGTGCATATATTATATCTGTATATATGTATACAGATTATATGTTATATATTATATATGTATATATCATCTTTTCTTGATTTATTCATGTCTCTATATATATCTATATATGATCCATTTGTATGTATATACTATATAAACAGATATATATCTATTTATCTTGGCTCCTTTATATCCATATATATATATATATATATATATATATATATATATATATATATATATATATATATAGGTTTGAATAGTTTAGTATTCAAAGCTTCCTAGCTGTATGTTGTTAAATAGGAAGTTTTATCTAAGTGATACTTGAAAGTCATTAATCAGATGTAGTATACTTTTGCAATCAGAGTAAGTATAGACCACTACTACTACCAGCTACTAGCTAAATAATTTATTTGCTCACAGTATATGTTTTCAGTTTCTTTCATCAATTCTATTCTATGAACTAGTTTCACAACCCTTTTAAGAAGAATGTGGAGGGCTGGGAAGGTGGCTCAGTGGTAGAGTGCTTGCCTTGCATGCAGGAGGCCCTAGGTTCGATTCCTCAGCACCACATAAGCAAAAAGAAAAAAAGCCGGAAGTGGTGCTGTGGCTCAAGTGATAGACCGCTAGCCTTGAGATGAAGAGCTGAGGGACAGCACTCAGGCCCAGAGTTCAGGCCCCACGACTGGACCCAAAAAAAAAAAAAAAGAATGTGGAGGTTAGATCTAAATTATATATATTTATATTAGCATATAGATTCATATGCATATATACAAACATATTAACTAAAGTGTGATATATCTAGGTGGAGAATTACAGTGGTGTCACCCCTTTGAACAATTAAATCACAGTTTAACATATCAGGAAGCTGGAAACATGTGCTGTCCAGGGGAGTGAGGTAAAGAGGATGGGGGCAGATAAGGAAACAGGAGAAGGTGGATGAACGGCAGCATAATATTTAATGTACACATTTGAAAAATAAACCATATAAATGAACAGGATAAATAAAGTTGGAAGAGATGGGGGAGAATAATGAAACAGATGGCATTAAGATGAATTGTACTCAGAAGCTATGCTGAATTGAAACCCCATTTTACAACTACTTACATATAATAAAAATATAATAAAATAGAATCTATATCAAATCCTTCTATATTTTACCAGCATATATAAAAAACACCTCCAGACATCTCTTCTCAGTTTTCTCTAATTTTTTTTATTTTCTTCCTATAAAAATTGTTTATACCTTTAAAAATCTCTCATCTCTCATAGGTTGTGGCAATAGCAGTTGTTCAGTAGATTCATTTAAATGAAAAATTTCCCAAAGCTCAGATAAAATATACTTCCTCCACTGTTTATGACCTTTGTGAAATAAACAGCACAGAGTCTTCACTTCCCTATGAAAAGATGTGTATTAATACTCCTTTGATTCTGATAAAATAGTATTCGACATTTAGTTAACTGCCTTGTGTTAATTGAAGGGGGTCTCCTGAGAAAGGTAAAATGTCAGTTATGTTTTTAAGTGAGAATATTTATATGGAATCTGGAAAAAAATGTTCGCTAGTTCATGAATTGTTTCTGCATGGTGAAAGATACTAAGCTTTGGTTTTGCTTAAGGATAGTGATTTTGGAAATTGGTATAACCATTGCAGTGATCCTGGGTAAATATGTGAACTTGTAGTTCATACAAGACCCTAAGGAATATGGAAAGAGAGTTAAGATCTATCCTTGACAGAAATGATTGCTAAATGACTGTTTCCAAAATTTCTGGTAAAACATTCTGCCATGTGGCTCTGATCACTGCATTGGGCGTTCTGAGTGTTTTCCTTTTCAATGTACTACCCATGTTAGCCATGTGTGCTACGAAAATTTCCTCATGAGAAATATGCATGGGAAGATTGCTTACAAAACAAGTTTAAAACAGGTGCTGTGGTGTACACTAGAAATTTGAGCAAGTCAGCAGGTGAATGCAGGTGTATCCAGAGTTGGAAGGCAGCCTAAGCGTAAGTATTGTGACCTATCTCAAAAACAGAATGAAAATAAAATAATGAGGACATAGCTACTATAGTAGAGTACCTGACCTAATCCATACATCAGTTCATTGGTGGGTTCATTCTAGGAGAGTATTACAGAAAGGTTGTGGAAACTGCGAAGTGGGGATGGAAGAGGGAGATCATGTTCTGGAAAGATGTGTTTTGTGCCCTGTTCTTGGATTATTCTCCATTGCCACCAACTCTGATGTGATTCTGTTTTGCCTAAGATCTCCAACAACTAAACCACTTTACTGTTTACTACAACCTTTGAAAGAAAGAACCAAATAAATATTTTAAAATGTTTTTTATTGAAAAACACTATACAGAGGCATTACAGTTACATGCTCAAGGTAATGAGTACATTTCCTATCAAGCATTGTTACCTCCTCCTTTGTTTTTCCCTTACTATCCCTTCCCTGCCACCTCCACAACTACACTCACCCCCACCCCCGCATAAATTGTACAGTTCATTTTTCAACATACTGTCTTGTACATCTCATTGTTACAATGGGTCAACCTGTAACCCCATTTAAACATTTTATTTCTTCCCTTCCTCTCCCCAAAATAGAGATGTGTATATACAAGTTTTTTTTTGCAGGGTACCATCATCAACTACAGTGAAAACAGGGGTTATACCATGGGGGAGGAATATACAAAGAAACAAAAAAAATCACATGGCATTTTACAAATATGTTAGGAACAATAGCAAGAAAGAAAAAACCTCTTGTGTCCTATCTTAGGGTTCATTTCACTTAACATCATCTTATCTGGTCATATATACATAGCTTTTGGCCTTTTCTACTTGTCCCAGACATATATTAGTTATTGCAAATAAGGGAAACCATGGGACCTCTGTTTCTTTTGGCCTGGATTACTTCTCTTAATATAATTTCTCCAAGTCTTTAAATTTCCTAAAATATGGGGCAATGTCATTCTTTCTATATACTACATTTTCTTGATCCATTCATCTACTAAGAGGCATCTGGTTTGGTTCCATATCTTAGCTATGGCAAATAATGCTGCAATAAACATAGTTGTGCTGGTAGCTTTAGTATGGTCTTGTTTGTGATCATTTGGTAAATGCCCAAAAGTGGGATTGCTGAGTCATAGGGGTGCTCTATGTGGAGTCTTCTGAGGAACCTCCATACTGCTTTCCAAAGTGGTTGGACAAGTTTGCACTCCCACCAACGATGCAGTAGGATTCCTTCTGGCCACATCCCCTCCAGCATCTGTTGTTACTAGATTTCTAGATTATACCTATTCTAACTGGGGTGAGGTGGAATCTCAATGTTGCTTTGATTTGCATTTTTTTTTATGGCTAGAGAAGTTGAGCATTCTTCATGTGTCTATTGGCCATCCTTCTTTCCTCTGCAGAAAGGTTTCTCTTTAAGTCTTTAGCCCACTTATTTATTGGGCAGGTGTTTCTCTGAGGATTTGTTGTTGGGGGCTTCAAGTATATTTTAGATGTGAAACCCTTGTCCATTGTATGGCTAGTGAAGATCTTCTCCCAGTCCATGGGCTTTCTATTGATCTTGCTAGCTATGTCCTTTGCCATGCAGAAGCTCTGCAACTTAATGTAATCCCATTTGTCCAACCTTTCTTTGATTTGTTATGCTTCTAGGTCTCTATTAAGAAAATTTTGGCCTGTGCCAAGGAGACCTAGGGTTTCTCCTATTCTTTCTTGTAATGTTTACAGGGTGTGTGCTTTGACTTTAAGCTCTTTGTTCCATTTAGAGTTGATCCTGGTGCAGGCTGATATATAATGATCTAGCTTTAGTTTTCTACAGGTGGTTAACCAATTTTAGCAGCACCATTTACTGAAGAGGCTTTCTTCCATTCTACTTGTTTAGCTCCCTTATCGATGATTAGATGGCTATAAGTCTATGGGTTCATTTCTGGGTTTCCAATTCTATTCCTTTGGTCCTGAGGTCTGTTCTTGTCCCAGTACCAAGCTGTTGTTTTGATTACTATGGCTTTGTAATAGAGTCTGAAATTTGGTATTGATATTCCTCCAGCACTATTCTTTTTTCTCAGTTATATCACATAGGTATTTGTCATATCCCAACACAAACACGTACACCCCAAAACTGACACATTCCTAACACAAACATCTTTAAAAAGGAAATGAACATACCTAGAAATTCCATACCTGCATGCTTATAAATGTCATAGTTCCAAGCACACATAGAACATTAGAAATAAATTATAATAGTATCCATAGCAATATACATAATAGTAATAAATTATAATAGTAACCTTTTTTTAGTTTTTTATTGTCAAGGTGATATACAGAGGGGTTACAGTTACATAAGTAATAAGTACATTTCTTGTCAAACTTGTTACCCTTCCCTCATTTTTCTCCTAATTTCCTTCCTCCTCAAGTTATATACATCATTTCCAACATATTGTCTTGTGTATATCAATGTTGCCTTGGTCTCTCCTTTGTCTCATTATTTTGTTGTTCCACTTCCCTTCCCTGATTCAGATGATACATACAATACCAGGGTACCAAAATAAAATACAGTGACAACAGGTGATATACCATAGGAGGAAAAACATACAAAAGAAACAAAAAATCACATAGTACATTAAAAATAACAACAACAAAGAAGAACCTCTTTTGTCCATGTCTTGGAGCTCATTTCTCTTAACATCATCATATGTGTTCATATATACATAGCTATTGAGCTACTGTGCTCATCTGCTACTGATTATTATACATGAGGGAAACCATGGGACCTATGTTTCTTTGGGTCTGGCTTACTTCACTTAATGTGATTTTTTCCCAAGCCTTTCCATTTCCTTATAAATGGGGTAATGTCATTCTTTCTGATGGAAGCATAGAATTCCATTGTACATATACCACATTTTCTTGATCCATTCATCTACTGAGGGGCATCTGGGTTGGTTCCATATCTTAGCTATGGTAAATAATGCTATGACAAACATAGTTGTGCTGGTAGTTTTAGTACAGCCTTGTTAGTGATCATTTGGGTAAATGCCCAGAAGTGGGATTGCTGGGTCATAAGGGAACTTTATGTGTAGTCTTTTGATTAACCTCCCTACTGCTTTCCCGAGTAGCTGAACCAGCTTATACTCCCACCAACAGTGCAGTATTGGCTGAAATCAGGAAAGCAACTCCTTTTGTAATAGCTCCCCCCAAAAATAAAATGCCTAGGAATTAGCTTAACCAAAGAAGTGAAGAACCTCTATGATGAAAACTTTTAAAACCTGAACTAGGAAATTAAGCAGAGCTAAGGAAGTGGAAAAACCTTCCCATGCTCTTGGATTGGGAAGATTAAAATCATAAAAATGGCAATACTGGCAAAAGTTATCTACAAATTTAATGCAATATTAACCATCTTTATTCATTATATATCTTAGGTAGCATGTATCCTACATATTTCAAAACAACATAAATTGTGTGGAACAGAAATAAACAAATAAATAAATCTCAGTGGAAATTAGAAAATATTTTCGTTAAGTAATAAGAAACCTATTGGATCTGTGGTTTTATCACTATAATAATAATTCCCTATGTTGTATTAAATACATGTAGCATTTATATGTAATTTATACTTCAATAAAGGGATTTCCAAGAATAAACAAAACATTATCAATCACTCTGAGCAATTAAAGCTGTACTCAAATGATACTTGTAACCTTAGATTTGTTATGTTAAAATGGAAGAGCAAAATTTAAAATAATGGCATAAATCATTATAGGAATATCTAAAAAAGAATAGGTAGTAATTACCCCCACAATAGAGAAGATATAAACTTGAGAGAGAGAAAAGGAAATTAAAACTTACAAAATGAAGAGAAAATAAAAACAATTACAGGTTGGTCTTCATAGTGTAACAGAAGTCCCAAACAAAATAGTAACATCATAAGCCAGCTGCATGTAATTCACCAGTGTAGACATAGTTTAACATCCGGAGATTATTTAATGCCTTTTTAGCATGTACTAAAGATTTGACTGCCAATTTAATTGTGTGTGTGTGTGTGCAAGCGCACATCAAGGCATGTACAAATGCTAGTGATAGAGCTTGAACTCAGGACCTCGGTGCTGTCTCTTTTGTTTGCCCAAGACTCTTAAGCCACAGCTCCTACTTCTGGATTTTTTAATGATTAACTGAAGACTCCTGGGCTTTCCTGCCCAGACAGACAACAAACTACAATCCTCAGGTCGTTTCAACCTCCAGAGTTTGCTACATGATAGTTAGATACATGAGCCATTGGCACCCAGTGAGTGTCAATTTAATTTTTAACTTCTTGTAGAATATTGATTATTATAAAGAGAGAGAAAACAAATTTTTAAAAAATTGAAGATAATGTTAGAACATTTCAGGCATACAAAATTTAAGTGTTAAAATCCACCAAAATTCACTAAAATTAAGTCATTTACTTCTTATCTTTTAGAGGTATTGGGTTTTGAACTCAGGATCTTGCACTAAGTAGACAGGTGCTTTACCACTGGTGCTTCACCCCAGCCCTCTACTCTTGGTATTTTTTGAATGATGTGGCTAGCCTGTACTACCCTAAGATATGTATTCAAATGTTTTTTTTTTTTCTTTCATGCGATTGTTTCTAAACATTTATAAGATTATTTCTTTGTTGCTTTGTATGTCCCTCCCCCACAGTATAACCCCTGCTTTCACTGTATTTGATGTTGGTATAATTTGTGGAGGGGAAGGGGAAAAACAAGTCGTTTAAATAAGGATACAGGTGGACGCGTTGCAACAATGAGAAATACAAGTCTTTATGTCGAAAACAAACTTTACAACTTTGGCCTCATTTGCTTTTTATTAAGTTGCCTTCTTCATTTCCTCTCCTGTTGTATGTTCTGTAGTTGTATTTTGTAATGTAATTACAAAATTAATGTAAATCAGTGATTAAAGAGTTCATTTCCACCATCATTTTTCTATGCTGTCTTTAAGCAGATAAGTGTCAAATCTTGTGGTAGTTCAGTCTGTCCAATCCAAAAACCTTCTAACCCACATCGTTTTCTTCCCATATTAGTATAGGCTTTTAGAATTTATTTCATGTAATAAATTATAGGAATAACTTTCCCTTTATTTATCACATTTCTTTTTCCCTCAAATGGAAACCAGTAATCCCAAGACAGTTTGGCCTAGAACACCTGTATTTTCCCAGAGTGAATTGCCAATTCTTCCTTGAAGAGTTAAATAGTTGCTTGTAGCTATTGACATTACCACATGATCCTGCCTTCCTCAAGAATTTCTAAATAATTTTTAACAATTTTCCAAGTGCCTCCAAACTTTTTGACTTGTGGAGATTCTTGGTATCCAGGTTTAAACATAAAGAAGCATTTCTTACCACACACTTTTCCTACCTTTCAACTTTATTTCTTCGGAGAAAGTTTCATCATGAAATGATCTAAGGTGCTACTCTGTGTTGAATTCTGTCATAAAGGAAATAGGATAGGTCATGCGGTACATTTACTGTCACCCACTTCTGTCCTCAGGACAAGAAACAAATATTCTGTAGTCTTACTACATTGTAAGTAATTACTTCCAAAGTGCAAACACTTATTCTGTGTATTCCATTCAATTGTATTTCTCCTCCTCCATCTTCTCTAGGTTGCATCTTACAATCTATGGAATATCAAATACATATATCAATACAAATTTCAAATATTGAACAAAGAAGCACTTCCTAGAAAATAAAATTATACCAAAATTTTATTGTAATATTTTCATATTACAATACCTCTTCTTGACATTCCTTTGTGATTGAATAACTGTTATCTACTTAAGTTTTATTTTTAGTTAATATTTCCTTAGAGATGCTATTAGTTATTTCTCTAAGACTAGATGATTTCCTCTGATATGCTTACCAAAGCCTGTGTCTACACTAAAAGCACTTATCAGATTGTGTTTTAATTGTGTTTTCTTCCTTTATCTTTTGTATAGCTAAGTCTTTCTAACAGGATGTTACTCTTGTTACATAGTTGTTAGTTACATTCTTGAATCATTATAAAGTTAGTAGATTCATAATATATATTTATTAGATATATAGATAAATAAAACTAAAATCCTTTATTTTTTAAAAATACTTTAAAACACTTGCTAATACTTATATATGAGAAATTGTAACTGGTAATCAAACGGTAAAGCTAGAAATTGAATAAAGCCTAGTCATGGTGGCAAATATCTATCCTAGCAACCAGGTTCCAAGGATAATTAAGAGGACTATAGTTTCACATAACACGGGCCAAATAATTACAATATTTTTTCTCAATAGACAAGCAGATGTGGTTATTCACAACTGTGATCCTGGATATCCAAAGACCACTGTACTTCTGTCATGAAAAAAAAATGAAACTCTATTTGAAAAATGACTAAAGCAAAATAAGGACTAAGGTTGTGGCTGAAATGGTACAGCACCTACCTAACATGCATGTTGCCCAGAGCTCAGAAAAAAAAGGGGGAGGATTCCAAAAATCACATTTAAGAACCAAGTCTGTGTTAACATAATGCAAAGTCACTAAGGTTTTTCAACAATTAGGGTAACAGAATCAAAGTTGCAGTTTTGAGTGACCACTCTCTTGGATAACAGGAATATATTATGAATCATTTTTAGAAAGAGGCAGCCTGTGAGGGGAAAAAGTAGAAACAAGGTTTTTGCACAACTGAAATGTTTATATATATATATATATATATATATATATAAATATATATATAAATATATAAATATATATATATATATAATTAGGAGCTAAAATTATCCAATGGAAATAGTGAATAACAGACAGAAAGACTCAAAGTTTTCAAGAAGTGATGGTGATAAGATAAAGACTGCAAGTTAGGATTTAAATGAAAATGTTTAACAAGGTGGATCAATAGAGGTAAAAATAGTCAAGAAGCAGTCTGAAACAAGTGTTAAATTGCAATAGGTCACGTCAAAGAAGCTAGTTGTGACTACTTTCTGAACAAATTGAGAAAACAACAAAAACAAACTGTACGAGATACAAACTATAGTTAATCACCCAAATGCCGTTCCTAAATAAGGTCATCATTCAGATGCCTAATGTAACAGAAAGGCAGTGCTGTGTTGTCAGAGCAGCTGAGCTCCCATGAGACACTCTCGGGCTGTTACCGAAGCCCACTGCAGTTGTTGGCTTGGAATTCTCACTCATGGATGCTATGCAGGTGTCATTCTCTGATCACTCTGACAGAAAGTTGAAGTCTGAGGAGACCTTGCTTGTTTGTCCTTTGATACCCAGAGGGAGCGGTATACTGCATGTTCCATCTGTGAATCTGTCTTATTTGAATCAGTATCTCTCACCTGAGCTAACAGAGAAATTGATTGAAGCTATTACTTTTCTGACAAAGAGAAAAATTTTAATTGCGAAAAATATCTCACAAGAAAAATGTGCTTTCTCTCTAGGCATACAGCAGAGCAGTTTTTTTTGGGTTATACATTGGGTTCTTGCTCTCAACAGCATACCTCACAAATAGTCAGATGATACTCAAAAATTGGAAGTTCTTCCACTTTGAGTATAAAGTGAAATAAAATATTTCCTCCTCTCCCTTACTCCTTCTTCTTCTCCCCCCCCCAATGATGTATAATTACAGTTCTTCTAGTTGATAAACAATGAGGTGCTAAGTCTCTATATGCAATTGCTGTATCTATTCTAATTATTTTAAATAAATAAAAATTAGATTGTAAAATACAAAAAATTCAGATCTTATTAATAAATTATTTATTGCTCCTTCATGTTGAACTCTATGAAACATGAGGAAAAAAGTAAATGTAGTTGTATGTAATAAAAATGGAATATTCAGTCAAAAAGATATTCATATCTTCTGTCCACATCCCCTCCAGCATCTGTTGTTATTAGAGTTCTTGATTATAGCCATTCTAACTGAGGTGAGGTGGTATCTCAGTGTTGTTTTGATTTGTATAGTTTTTACGGCTAGGGAGGTTGAGCATTTCTTCATGTGTCTATTGGTCATCCTTATTTCCTCTTCAGAGAAGTTTCTCTTTAAGACTTTAGCCCACTTATTTATTGGGCAGTTGTTCCTTTGAGGATTTGTTGTTAGGGGATTTAATTTTTTGAGTTCCAACTATATTTTAAATTTGAGACCCTTGTCCATTATATGGCTAGTGAAGATCTTCTCCAAGTCCATGGGCTTTCTATTAATCTTGCTAGCTATGTCCTTTGCCATGCAGAAGCTCTGCAATTTCATGCAATCCCATTTGTCCAACCGTTCTTTGTTTTGTTGTGTTTCTGGGTCTCTATTAAGAAAATTTCAGCCTCTGCCTAGGAAACCTAGGGTTTCTCGTATTCCTTCCTGTAATGTTTTCAGGGTGTCTGCTTTGACTTCGAGGTTTTTGATCCATTTGGAGTTGATTCTGGTGCAGGGTGATATATAAGGATCTAGCTTTAGTTTTCTACAAGTTTTTAACCAATTTTTCCAGCTCCATTTACTGAAGAAGCTGTCTTTCTTCCATTCTATTGTTTTAGCTCCCTTATCGAAGATTAGATGGGTATAGGTTTGTAGGTTCATTTCTGGGATTTCAATTCAATTCCATTGGTCATGAGGTCTGTTCTTGTGCCAGTACAAAGCCGTTTTGATTACTATGGGTTTGCAGTAGAGTTTGAAATTTGGTATTGATATTCCACCAGCACTGTTCTTTCTGAACTTGTTCAACCACTTTGGAAAGCAGTATGGAGGTTCCTCAAAAGACTCCACATAGAGCTCCCCTATGATCCAACAATCCCACTTTTGGGCATTTACCCAAATGATCACAAATAAGACCATAATAAAGCTACCAGCACAACTATTTTTATCCAGCATTATTTACAATAGCTAAGATATGGAACTAACCCAGATACCCCTCAGTAGATCAATGGATCAAGAAAATGTGGTATGTATACACAATGGAATTCTATGCCTCCATCAGAAAGAATGACATTGCCCTATTTGTTAGGAAATAGAAAGATTTGGAAAAAACTATATTAAGTGAAATAAGCCAGGCCCAAAGAAACATAGGTCCCATGGTTTCCCTTATTTGCAATAACTAGTATTTGTCTGAGTCAAGCAGAAAAGGTCAGATAAGTTGATGTTAGGCGAAATGAACCCCAAGATAAGGACTCAAATGGTTTTTCTTTCTTGCTATTGTTTCTAACATATTTATAAGATGATCTTTTTATTGCTTTGTATGTCTCTCCCCCATGGTACAACCCTTGTTTTCATTGTATTTGATGTTGGTATAATTTGTACAGGAGAAGGGAAAAATTAAATTGTTTAAATCGGATACAGGTGGATCCATTGCAACAATGAAATGTACAAGATGTTATGGGTAGGGCCAAGGGAGAGATGGGAGGGCAAGAATGGTAAGGGAAAACAAAGGAAGAGGCAACAATGCTTGATAAGAAATGTACTCATTACTTTGCTCATGTAATTGTAACCCCTCTGTACAGTATTTTCACAATAAAAAACTTATTAATAAGAATAAAAAATTATCATTATCTAAACTATGTAGTTTTATCTGAAAATCAATCTTGAATATATTGAATATTCAAGGTGACTATCTCAGTTCTGTGGTAAAATTTAGTTCTCCAAATAACCTGATCTTTTCATGATTCTTTGTGCAAAAAAATCTAGAAAATTAAAATAAAAATGTGAAATTAAAATGTTTATGCACAAAAATAATTGGCATCATTCCAGACTGAAGAAAAAAAATAAAATTGGGTTAGAATGAGTAGTTATCTTGCCCACAAATGAGAATCAATTTGTGTCAGATCATAGTAAATGAGTTTTCATTTTCACTAAAGAGTGAATATGATTGAGAGCTATATGATGTTGGATTAGCAGACAATATTTTTTATTAGCAACAGATACAGGTTTCAAAAATCATAATGTGTATAACAAGGTGATGGGTTTCTTTCTCTCCAGATCACAGTAATATTTTTAATAGCTTGTATGTATCAGACCTGAGGACACTATGATGATAGCTTGATCTACTGAGTCTCCCTTTCTTAGCTTTTCTTATCTTAGCTTTTCTAGGCTAGTGGTAATCCAAAGAATGTTTTGTGCACTTATTTGCACCATCTTTCTATCCTACATCTTGTAATATTTTGGAAAACTGATGTAATCAGAAAATTAATTTCCTAAAGAAGATTTAAATATTAGTAGGGCATAACTAAATGTTCATTCCCAGTGAATATAGTTAGTAAACTTAAGTCAAACAAATGAGGCTACACAAGTAATATAGAAAATATGTATAAATATTAAATTAGTATTTAGCATTAATAATGTCAATGAAAACAGAATATCAGATATTTTTGAAATCTATGAGGAAGAATGCTGATCAGTTTTCCCAGTTGACACAGTAAATGGTCTAAATGTAACAAACATCTTAATAACAATATCTTTCTCTTTTTTCATTTAATCATACTTTTCCATTTTAACAATGTCTTTCAAATTATACTATTTGCAAAGTGGATATTTTTTCTCCTTCTCACATGACTACCAACTTTTGTAACAAGATTTTTCAAAAGCAGCAAAATCATTAATGAAGATGTACATTCTGCTCATCACTGAACCACATTATATAGACAGTTTATATTAAGTAAAGAAACTAATTCATAACAATCAAACCATATCTCTATTCTCCAAAGCAATTTTAGTGTTTTCTAGGGCAATAAGAAAGTCAAGGAATGTGCATTAAATTAGCAAAGATAGGAAATACAAATACAGTAAGCCCACTGAAAATAGTTAAGATCCAGAAAGCTTAATTTAAGTCCCATAAGAGCCTGAGTTCAAATGCCTTAATCACAGTTAAATCTCAGATTGATTGTGTAACCTCTAATAGGTCATTTGGTATGATTCAGCTTATCAATATATGCAAGTGAAGATAATTATTCCTCACTATATTGTGACAATATGTTCTGCATGATATTTTGCACTAACATAAACAATAAAGTATATAATCTTTTATTTCTCTGTAAAATGACATGACAAAGGAAGTCGTGGCCTTAGTCCTTTACTGATGTTATATAGTCAAAATTATTTTAAGAACCACTAGTCAATGATAAAGTGCTGCCATTTCAAATATGCCAGTTATTTCTTTCCACTTAATATTTACTGTGTTGTATTTTATTCGTGTTTTTTGTTGTTACTGCTATTGTTAGGGAGATAAATTATATGATTTCCTGGATTGATTTTTATGATATCATTTACTATCACTTTTATCCTATTTTACAAACAAATGATGAAGTTTCTATTTCAATCCAAATCCTACCAGTAAGCATTTTAGTTTGAAAATTTTGAGTATGTACAAAGGTGAGAGTAAATGAAACTTCACACTATTTCAATTATTATGAAATCATTTAAGTAATCATTCATTTCCTTCTTTCAATGATTTTTTTTTTTGGGTCCGGTCATGGGACCTGAACTTTGAGCCTGGGCGCTGTCCCTCAGCTCTTCAGCTCAAGGCTAGCACTCTACCACTTGAGCCACAGCGCCACTTCTGGCTTTTTTCTTTTTGCTCATGTGGTGCTGAGGAATCGAACCCAGGGCCTCTTGCATGCAAGGCAAGTGCTCTACCAATGAGCCACCTTCCCAGCCCTCAATGAATTTCTTAAATTATGTAATATTTTGCTATCAATTTACAGTTCTACATTTATGTAAGATGCATTAAATATTTGTCAAATGTATTTTTTCTCATTTTTTAACCAGTGTTGTTCCTTATACTTCGGGTCTTTAAACTATCTCTGCTTTTTTTTCTGCTTTCTTATTGGCATTCTTCCCTTAAGCCATACCTCCAGTCCAGATTTTTGTTAGTTATTTTAGATAGTGTCTTATAGTCTTTTCCGAGATAGCTTTGATTCTCCAAGTCTCTACCTACTGGGTAGCTATAATTACAAGCACAAGCCACCAGTGGTCACTCTAAAATACATCTTTAAAGTATTTAATTTGTCATCATATTATATTGTCACAATTAATATATGAGTGTGTATTCACAGTTATCCAACATTCTTGACCATGTAGAAAGATACTTACATGGTAATTACAAATTTTAAATCAAATATTATATTTATAAAACCTAAGTAAGGGAAAATAATCATGCAAATAGCTATCTTTGACATTTGAACTCATGAAGACTTAGGAGTTTGTGAATGCTGTTTTCATGGTTAAATGTATTTTAGAAGCATACTAGATGTGAACTCTTCCATAAAATGTCAATGACTTAGGTGCCAAATCTTCATTACAAAACTTATGATAGGGAATTGTATGTACAGTAATATGTTTAAAATAAATGGAATAAGCTGGAATCTCCAATGATACATTTACTGGTTAAACAGACTACTTTTCTGTTTGACATTCACTTAAGATAGTCAAGTGATTTTCTCACTCATAAAAATCTGTTACCAATATTTTGCCATCTACAGGGACTAAAACTAAATATTAATCAAAGTTTACTGGCATAAGCATATAAAGAATAATGATCCTTATGCAATAAAACTAGTCAAGTTCCTCGTAGGCCTAGCACAAACATAAAAATTGAAAGTATGTGCCTACAAATTTACTTAGAGAATATATCTCATAGCAGCAACTCCTTTCTCAGTTGACACTGCGTCCATCCCAAAATTTCTCTCATTTCAGAGACCAAGTGCCAGAATACTCATGATTCAATTTTCAGGCACTCCTGATGTCTCATCTACCAGATTCATCTGTAAAATATTTGAAAAGCCACAATATAACACTGTAAATTGGAAGCTTTCCAGACATCTCTTGTTTCACCTATTTACACTACAGGCATATAAGTGATAGCATTTGCTTCCTTCTTCCCATGCCCTAACTAGCTCAGCAGCTGATTCTGGGGTGTAAGTGCTCATCCCATGGCTTTGGAAGGCTTCAAAAGGGAGGTATGAATGCTGATTTGGAGCAACTTTTTGGAACAGAAACACCAAAGCTCTAGATTAGGCATTTATATCAGCATTTTTCCATTTGATCAGTCTTTCTGGGTAGGGAAAACTAGAGCATTGTTTTGGTGGAAAATTAAAGCTGGTTGGTAGTTTGAGAGATATGCACAAGACATAGTTAATATATTTGTGTGTTTCACAAGTTCCATAATACATTTAGATTCAACCAAATTTTCTTTCCATGGAATAAGTGACTTTTATGTAACTACACTTGACTGACCTGTCTCCCAGTTTACTCCAGCACCTAGTAGTCAGCACTCTACTAGCTGTTTCTTTTAATTTGACAATTTCAGATGTATTATTTAAATGGAACTATGGACTAATTATCTCCCTGTAGATAATGGCATTTCAAAAATGTCTTTATTTATCAAACTATTTCCCTATTCTAGTTTTTCACTCCATATAAAAAATGTATTGTGTGCATTTTCATTAGCAAAAGTTTTAGTCTTCATTTTGATTTGTCTTTGGGTCAATTATTTTTTTTAATTAACCTTTCTCAGCCTTGTATTTCAGAATCAAATGATAAGGTAATGATAGGCTATGTTCCAATAAATTTCATAATGGATTTCTGTTTGGTGAAGTCCTTTGTGAAGGCCAGCAATAGAGAATGATGGTTCCAACTTAAACACCAATGACCCATATTTGATGTTAGAATTTTCTCTCTGATTTAGGGTACTAACAAACGGACATACTCATTTTTTTGTCTCTTAAAGTAGGCCTACTTTAGACAATATCTGTTTTCTTACAAAGAAAAATTTAGTGAATTATGGTTGTGCCAATATTTGTCGTTAAATGACATGATAATTTTAGAGTGAATTTAATAGAGCACTAAATTCATTGCATGATTAAAAGTGCCTACCCTTTAAATGTGTATTGCTCTACAAAAATAAATGAAACAACACAAAATGAAATAATGAAGTCTGTCAAACACTGACCCTACATACGCTGAATAAAAACCTGAAAAATTTGAGTCCATGCTGAACATACCAGTGCCCTGGAAGGAAGAAACTTACTGAAATTATTCTGATTGCTAGGCAAAAGTTTACTTATCCACAAGCAAATAGTAGGCTCAGGAAGTGAAGTAGTTATAATGGTCAAGAAAACAGGAAGATATTGGAATATTTCTTTGTAAATGTTCATAAAAATAACTTTCCCTCAAACATACTATTATATCTGATCCCATAAAATCTATAAACATATTAAGCGGACAATAGAATTTTCAGCATTAAACAGCATGAGGTTCATTAAGAATAGATGTGTTACAGAAACGTAATTGTTTCTTTTGATTCATTGTTAATTACAAAATTAGAGCATGCTGTGAATAGTCTCTATCTTCAATATTTGAGCTTTAGAACGTCCTTCAATTACTATTTTGAAAGTACATTTTTCCATTGTAACTTACAATACACTGTTGTATGATGCATGCTTGAAACTAGATATTGTTATTAATCTAGTCCCCTGAGAAGCAAGTAAGATGATGATTAGGTAATCTTTTGTGATACCTGGCACCATTTTAGTGAGGAGAGAAAGTAGAAATATTCTGTATCTATTAAATTATGGCATTTTCAACTAATTTTTATCCAACTAATTTTATTTCAACAGATTTTGTATGTTTGAAAATCAGGGAAAGATAGCCTTCAACAAATGGTATTGGAATAAATACATAGCCATATGCAGAAGACTGAAACTAGATCTTTATTTCTTTCCTTGTACCAATGTTAATTCAAACTAGAACATAGATTACACAGATTGACATGAACATTTGAATGAAACTATTATAGTAAAGAACAGAGCAAAAGAAAGGGAGTAGAACATCTTGGTATAGGCAGTATACTAAATAGGCCTACAGTAGCTCAGGAAACAAGAGCAAAGATTAAGAAATGGGATTGTCAAATTTTACATGGAATAAAAAAGATCCCAAACAGCTAAAACAATCCTAAGCAGTGTTGGAGGAAGATTAACACCAATTGTCAAACTCTATTTAAAAGCCATAGTAATAAAACCAGATTGATACAGCACAAGAATAGGCCTGAGGATTAATGTAACAGAAGACTCAGAAATGAACCCACAAACCTAGAGAAGCCTAACATTTCATAAGGAAACTGAAAACAAAGGTTAGAAAATAGACATTCTCTTCAACAATAAAGGCTGGCAAAACTCACTGTCCACATGCAGGAGACTGAAGCTAGAACCTTATATATCACCCTGTGCCAGAATCATTTTGAAATGGATTAACGATCTCAATGTAAGACCAGACACCATGCAAGCATTATGGGGAAGAATAGAGGAATCTCTAGGGTTCCTAGGCAGGGGTCAAAACTTTCAAAATAAACATCCAAAATCCCAACAAATCAAAGAAATGCACTGAGATTCTACCTCACACCAGTTAGTATGGCCATTATCAAGAAAACTAACAATAAAAAATGCCAGTGGGGATTCTCAAAAGTGAAGTGAATGCTACTATACTGTTGGTGGGGGTGTAAACTTGTTCAACCATTCTGAAAAGCAGTATTGAGGTTCCTCAAAAGACCCAACAATTCCACTCTTGGTCATCTATTTAATAGATTGCAAACAAGGCCACATTAAAGCTACCAGAACAACCATGTTCATTGCAGCATGGTTTACCATAGCCAAGATATGAAATCAACCTAGATTCCCCTCAGTGGACAAATAGTTCAGCATGGCCACTGGGCAATGCCTGCCCTACTACTGGACCACTCCACCCATAATTTTATTAAAATTATTATATTTAAAAGTATTTATATTTACTTTTTATTTATATTTTTATTTTATATTTATTCATATTTTTATTTATATTTTATGAGGGATGACTGTGCCATAGACTAACAAATGAGACATGTAATAAAATAATCTCATCTTTTCAGGCACATTATTTAAAAAGAGATAAATTTTAAGTATAAAGTCATCAAATGGGAATAAATTGATTTTACAAACAACTTTTCAGTGCTTTGGGGCTGCATTATAACATTGTTTTGGGATTCCTTAATGTGATCAATGCACAAGATATCACAACATGTAATCTGTCTGAGAACTAATGGCATTGAGAGCACTGCAATATAATAATACTTGATATATTTCATCATTGCCTTACATTAAAAATGTTTGGCAGAAGATGGGTGCAAGTGGCTCATAGTTATTACTCCAATCAGACAGAGAGCTGACACACAAAGGATCATAGTTCAAGGCTAGGCCAAACATAAAATATCACTAGGCCCCAAACTCCAAAATAACTAGCAAAGAGGAATGCTGGTAGCATGCCTGAAGAAGAGTGACAGCCAAACAACTGCAAAGCCCAGGGGGGGAAAAATCCAAAAAAGAAAAGTGAAGGAGGAAGGGAAGAAGGAAGAAGAGGAGGGGGGCGGGGTAGAAGAGGAGAAATGAGAAAGAGGAGAAGGAGGAGTGGAGATGGTTGAGCAGGAAGAAAAGAAAGGAAAAGAAAAATGAAGAGGAGGAGGAAGAAAAGGAGAAGAGGGAGGAGGAGGAGGAAAGGAGAAGGGATTTTAATTTTTTTGATAAGCAGAAACTACATTCTGATTTAAATACTTGCAAATTTCTAGTTAAAATTTTTCCAGTTGTTTTCCCCACAGAATGCAAATTGTTTTCATTATTAAACCTCAGCTAATTTTAAATGTGGAATTAGAGATAGAACAAAATCATTAATTATTTTTAAAAAATAGGGTAAAGCATTAAAGGGAAATTCCAAAGGTCAAGACCCAATGTAAAGAATGAAAGAATAAACAAGTTAAACATCAGGTTACTGAAATGTAGCAGAACTCAGGAAAAGCTCAGAAATTCAGAAGGTAGTTTGGCCCTAGACTTGGTATTAGAGAAAATGGGAGGTACGAAAAGTGTTATAGTAAATAGGATGTTTGGGGATTTTTTTTTTTGTTTTTTTGAAATTGCTATTTGTCATGTGCATTGGCCACTTGCTTGCGGCCCTTTCTGTACACTGCCACCTGTGTGTGGCCTCTGCTGTATAACCATGAGAGAACATGGTTACTATGCTTCACTACCCGATGAGTGGTGCATAGTCGCCCCAGCTAATAAAGAGTCCTTGCCCTTTTTAATCAGAGTTGGTGGATATATTTGCAGGAATTATATTTGTAGGAGATGGGATTCTATACTTACATCTCTAAAATCATGTCATAGCATCTCCAGAATTGGTTCTCAACTTCATGCTGATTTGTGAACCTATTAAGCTAATTTATTTCATAGGTTACTTTTACATATTTCCTTCTTTTTTAAAAAATCTTCAGCTATTTGAATCTGCATCATTTTATTGAACTCTGTTAATGTATTTTATTTGCTCATTGTGAACCTATGAATATTTGTTTAATGAATATTAGAGTTCACGTTTATTCAGCTCTAGAATTTGTGTTACAATAAATGATTTCTTGAGTTCCTGTTATTCATTCATTACTATAAAAATAAAATTGCTCCCATTTAGTAAATGCTATTGCATGCCATGAGCTTCCATATTTAATGCTTAGAGCAAAGTTGTAAGCAATTATCCTTTTCTCCATTTCATATAAGAACAAGCTACCTGGGCATTGGTAGCTCACATCTGTAATCCTAGCTACTCAGAAGGTTGAGATTTGAGGACCACATTTGTAAAACATCCACGGCCAGGAAAGTCTGTGAGACCCATCTCCACTAAACGGCCAAAAAAGCTGTAAGTGTTGCTAAATAGCTCGTGGTAGAGTGCTATCCTTGAGCAAAACAGGCTCAGAGACAGGACCCAGGTCCTGAGCTGAAGCTCTGGGAATGACAATAAAAGGGCAAAGAAGAAGCTAACGATTAAGAGAAGTGTATGTGGGGCTGGGAAAGTGGCTGAGTGGTAGAGCACTTGCCTTGCATGCATGCGGCCCTGGGTTCAATTCCTCAGCACCACATAAGCAAAAAGAAAAAAGCTGGAAGTGGCGCTGTGGCTCAAGTGGTAGAGAGCTAGCCTTGAGCTGAAGAGCTGAGGTTCAGTGCCCAGGCCCAGAGTTCAGGCCCCACAACCAGACCCTCCCCCCCCAAAAGAAAGAGAAGTGTATGTGTCTGCATGATACAATAGCAGAACTAAAATTCAAATTCAGGTTAACTACCAAATCAATGAATTTGATGCTTCTAGGGGTTTAACATGTAGAGTTTCAAAAGACTGATGTGTATTCAAGTAGAAGTAATTTTGTCAAAGCTAGCCAATCAATATGAATCTTTCTTGAGCTTGTTGTTTACATTAATATATATGGGCCTCCATTCTTGTTAATCTAGACATTAATCTAGCATTAATCTAGGCACAGATAAACTTCTAGGAAATTTTGAAAAAAATACGGTAAACGAAGAAAATGTCACAACTCATCTGTTTCTGGCAATCTGTTTAACTTGTCAACAGTTTTAAGACTGACACACATAGTAAGTAGTTACATACTTCAACTAAGGCGCTGAGCTGAATACCAATGGTGGATTTTATTTTACTGCAGATGTTAGAAGCAAACCATTTCTAACAGATGCATAATCTGATTAAATATGCAATGCAATGATATTGTCAAAAGCTATTAATCACTCTTTCAGGACACGTTCCTGTAGGCTTTCTTGACAGCTGTGAGTACTGGAATGTCTCTTCAGTGGCAGCTATTCTTGCTCATCTACAGCATCCAAAGGATCCTAAAGGAAATTGAGCAGCATTTGGTGAGCCTACTATGTTGGGTGTTGATTTCCCCATCATTAGAGAAAATAAATCTATAATTTTTATTCCAAGAATGTTCATCTTACCTATGTTTATTAGCTTCTTCCCCTTGAATTGCAGAGATCGCTGTCTGTGAAGGTGGGATTCCTTCAAAAAAATGCAGATGCAGAACAAAAGCAAAACTGCAGATACTTCTAACATGCATACATTAGGTTGAAGTCTCATGACTGATGATTGTACAATATGTGTTTACAGTTGAAGAGTAGCAGAATGTCTTTTCCCACTGAGAATGCTAACAAGTATTGATTTCTCATCCACTGATGCACTCAGGGACTACAATTTATATTGGAAAGGGTAGCACTTTGATTTCATCATCATCAGACCTTATATTTTCTTTGTGTCCTTAGTTCACCCTTATAGTTGGAATTCTTAACAATACTAATGATCTTTTGTAAAACTACAAAACTGTTTGCCAATGTACGATCCAAATGTTCTCACATTGAAGGAATTCTGGGTTCCAGAATTTTTACACCATCACTGCAAATAAATGAGCCAATTATAATTAAAATACAATCTTGTTTCCAATTCTCCTGTCCTCATTTAAGAAAGAAAATATGTTACAAATGATCCAAATTCGCAAAGTTTGGGCTGTTCAAGCAGTATGAAATGAAGAAAGATTATAGTAGCTTGAACTAACAAAAGAGATTATACAAAAAAAGTACTTCATTTCTCAAATTATCTGAGTTTGAATCGTCAGACTGGAGATTCAGGAAAATAGAAAAAGCAGTAGTAGTAACCATCCCTTCCAAGTCTCTTAGGGGAGAAGCCAACTCCTTCTATTTCCTTTCCTGAGGATGTGTTACAGGTCATGCATGCTCTTCTGCACAGCTTCTTAAAATCATGTTGATTTTGTTGAGTTCTCCTGATTGATATGACAGTATCACTAAGGACTAAAAGCAACTCTTGTCATGGTGAAATCCATGTCATAGCGACCTGCTGTTCAATAATGGGTAACTTCATTTGTTCCTCCACAGCTGCTAATGATAAGATAGAAAACTTCTATTGCACAGATTCACATTACTCAAGATTGAGACACCAGATGTAGATATTATGACTTAGCAATAAACTTACTGTTACAAATAAAGGCTTCTAAGTTGGCCATGAGGTTGAATTCAAGAGTACAGAAGCAATAGTCCCTCAACTAATTTGAGGTTGAGAACAAATTCAACATTTTTGTTTCTTGAAATAATAAAAGAAGTCTTAGTCATTATAAAGGAAAGGAATAGCTCTGTTTCCAAAAATATTTTTCACAGTTCTCTTTTGACAAAATTTAATGAATAGTAACAGATTTATCTATCATTTTATTGTATTGACTCTTCATGCCAACAGATCCTTGGAATTTTTAATGATCTTTCTGACACTGCTTCTATAGTAAATATTATAAATATCTCCATATTTATGAAGTTTCAAAAACTGAGAACTTAAAAACACAGACATTTCTAGATGTCCTTTACTCTTTGCTGTATTGTAAATCCTACTACTACTTGTACAAAAGTATCATATAATCTGTTCATATAAGACAGATTTTTTTAAAGTAATTAATCCTATATCAATGTGGAATATTCTATGAAGTTAAATGTGACATATATCTACATATAATGTATAGCAATGTCTTTCTAGGAAATTTAGTTGGTTTTTTTCTGAGGTGCAGTAATCGTTTATATTTTAGTATTTTTATCTTCTAAAAGTTGAAAAAAGATTGTCTAAATAATATTAAGAATTAACATGAAATGAAGAAAAAGATCACCTGATTTTTTTCAGTATTACAATTTTAAGAGTCTTTCTAATGTTTGAATAAAATTCAAAATGAATATTTTAAAACATTTTCCAACTCAGAGAAAAGTGTATAAATCACTTAAATCTAAGTAGCTACATATGCTGGAATAAAACAACACAATTTAAATCAAGAGGAACCATTGCATTTTAATTCTGTGTTAAAATGCAAGACTATATAGTCGGTAGCAAGACCAGGGTTACGTTTATGAGCAAGCATACTAGAATGAAGAAAACCCATTTTCAATCATGAAAGTTAATGAATATATATATATATGACAGATGATTAGCACTATATTAAATTATTGATCTTATCAAAACAAAGCAACCACATATTTAAAATGTCAAATGTTGTTTCAAGACTATTACCAAGCTGTCAATTCTTGTTCTTTAAAATCTTCTGCCTCTAACTTCTCTTATGGTTCATTCTGATTTTTAATTTTTTATTCTAAGCAACATTTGTAACTATTATTTTCATTTTTGTTTAGATACTGTTTAAAATTCCTATTATAGAAGTTGAGGATTTTAACTTGTTATAATTTTTTCTACCATAAACATATTATCAGTAACCATCTGTATCACTACGTACTCACAGGCTCTCAACCTCCTCTCCCCACAAAGTCACACTTGCCAATTATATAGGTACAAGTTACATGCTATGGATGTGTTATAAACAAATTGTGTGGTATGCCGTATGTTGTACACAGAGTCACATTATATTTCTTGAACAACTCTTGTTGCTCTCTAATTATTAATTGCTCATAGGGTTAATATCAGCTTCTTCAAACTGTATGACATAGTTGTAATCACTCCTGCAGTGTCTTTACACTCAGTATTTGATCAATTCTTTATATATGTATTTTACATAATCCAGTCAAATAAATAGCTTGCTTTGTATGTCTCTGAATTTAAATGATTACCTTTAAACCCTTGTAATACCTTTCCTGGTAAAAGTGTTTTGTGTATCTGGGGCTTTTAGTCACACCAAGGAGTTTAGGCTGACTATGAAACCTGGTAGAGGATGCTAGCCATGATTTATCAACTTCATATTTCAGTAACTAGTGTGGCTGAACACTGAGTACTGTCAGCCTTATGGGTGCTTCAGGCATTTGTGAGTAACTCTTACTAAAAATCCATGATATCAAGACTGAAACAGGCTCCTAGTTAGAAATATTCTAGATAGAATGTCACATATCATTGCTTGAAGGATTAAATACTGTCCACTGAGAGATAAAATTGAGATCCTGTGTCTTATCTCTCTTGGAATGTGTCTTCTGCTCCTTGTTTTCTTGTACTTTGCTAACTTAAATCTGAGTCTATCTGATATAATAAGATATAATTAATTGTATTACATTATATAAAATTCTGTGATTTCTAGAAAAACTTTGATGGAAGAGTTATATTCAGGATATGAAACACATATTTTGATAAAATATCCAGAGGGACTATCAAAAGGCTAAAATGTGTTAAAATAATTTGTTTAAAATAATAATAAAATACTAAAATAACCAGAGACATTCTGCAAAACACTAAGTTTATAAAACCACTGAAATAGAAAACTCACTCACCAACAATTTCTAGAGATGGATTATACAGTATCCCTGCAGCCTACCTTATTGGCTAAAACTAATTGATGAAATTAATTGTCATAGTTAAGCAACAACAAAACTAATTAGAAAGATTATCAGAGATTGTAATTATGATGAAAATGCATTATGTGCATGTTTGGAATTCTATTACAATGATGTTCTGTTGAACAATTAATATACACTAATTAAAAGGTATAAGCAGCCAGGTTCCAGTGGCTCATCCTAGATATTCAGGAGGCTGAGATTGGAGGATCATAGTTTGAAGCCAGCTCAGTCAGGGAAGTCTGTTTGACTCTATCCCCAATAAACTACCAAAAAAGCAGAAAGTGGTAGAATTCTAGCCTTGATCAAAAGAAGCACAGGTACAGTTCCTACACCCTAAGTTCAAGCCCCCACCTCCCAAAAAATAGTATGAACAAACTACTTAACATTCATGCATGAAAGGTTACAATAACCCATGATTTTTTTACTACTAATATATGCTAATAAAAATGCCACAAAATAGTAATATATGGTAATAAAATAAAAATAGTGCAATGAAACACAACTTATATATGCTGATAAAACAATGTTACAAAATGAAAATCTATTCTGATTATTGATATGAATTCTGAAATCCTTGTTATATACAACACTGGATAAGTTAGTAACTTAGCGCAGGTGGCCTACACTTTGTGTCAAGCTTCTCCAAACATTGGTTGTGTGATCTTTGACAAAGCAAACTCTCTGTCAGCATATTCAATTTCCATATGTACAATGGTTACACAAATTGAGCTAACTTGATGATTTATGGGCATCATAAAATTTAATACATGTATAATGCTTTACCAGTGCCAAGGGCTCAATGAATGCTTTTATGACGACCCAGAACTCATTAGTAAACACAGAAAATGCAAGCAAATTAATTATTATTTTTCTTCTAATCCCTAAAATAAAAAGTGTTATTTTATTTTGTGAATGTGAAGATCTTTCAAAAGGCTCAATGCTAATCCTCCTATACTTTTAACTGGTCATCTATAAATCAAAAGCTCTTGAAAACCTTTCTTTAGGTTTAATGGTTTGCTAAGACAACTCATATAATTTGGGAAAAAACAACTTATTTATTGTTAGTAGTTTGTAATAGAATATGTGACAAAGACTGAATGAACAAAGAACCAGGTAAAGAAGCATATCAGATGGGAACAATTTCTATTCCCGGAAGTTGGGGTTTAGTAAGCCAGTCACTCTCCAAGGTTTTTAGAGCTTCCCTCATGTTGGTAGAATATTGACCATTAGCTTGATGTTTATTTAGTTCAGACTCCAGCAGCAATCCTCTCCTGAGAGATCCTGCTGTGGGTCTAAATGTTTCAAACCATTATGCATGCCTTGACATTTTTTGGAGGAAGGCTCCACCTGATGAATACACAGTTCTCCCTGTATAGACAGTAGTCATCTCATTTGTATGCAAAATTTACTTACATTCAAATGAGAATGTCAAAGATTTAGAAGTTCTTACATCAGGAACTTAGAACTGCATCTAAACATTTTTAGTGGGAGAAAATTCTTTCACTCCTACTATTGAGGAAATTACTAATGTAATAAAAGTGATAGATAAATAAATAAATGTGATAAAAGTGGTACTTTTCTTATTATATCATAATATCACAGCATATGAGAACAAGTCTAGATTAAGAAAGGACACTCTATTCTTAAAAGGAATGTCTACTGCTTCTCAGTGCCATGAACATAAGGGTTTTCTTTTTGAGTAAATATTATTCTGTGGTTCAAATAAGTAATTGACAAGTTTCTGTTATTGACATCTGATTTCTCATCATTCTGTTTTATTTAAGCCATAAATTCTATAAATTGTATTACTTATATATTTCTCAAATATATTAAAATCTCACTTGCATTTGTGTTAGCAGAATATGTGCCACTACTTTGCTTCCCTACACCCGAGAAGTATTTTAAACTTCATTTGTGGTAAATTTATCAAAAACAAAACAAACTCTGCTATGTGCTGGTGGCTCATTCCTGTACTCCTGAGGAGGCTGAGATTTGAGGATCTTAAGTTCAAAGCTATCCTTGTCAGGAAAGTTTGTGGGACTCTTATCGTCAATTACTTAATCAAAACACAAGAAGTGGAGTTATGGCTCAATTGGTAGAGCAATAACTGAGCACAAACCTCCCAGAAGGCATCCAGGCCCTGAATTAAAGCCCCAGGATTGGCACACAAGCATAACCACATTCATATGCAGACGTGTACACACACACAAACAAAAGCTTTTAAATAAGAAACTAATTGTGTTTTTATTTTTTCCCTTTATTAACAACTTTAGTAGTTGCTCTTTGTTTATTGTTTGAATTCTATAATTTTTAAAACTCCTGTGGTTTTAAAACTTGATAGCCTCTGTGTGTGTGTGTGTGTGTGTGTGTGTGTGTGTGTGTGCTGGTGCTGGGACTTGAATTCAGGGTCTGGATGCTATCTCTTACTTTTTTTTATTTTTTATACTTCTCTTAATCTTTATTTCACTTAACATGATGATCTCTGGTTCCATCAATTTTTCAGTAAAAGACATAATTCCATTCTTATTAATAGCTGAATCTTGATGACAAGCCATTGCTATTAAATTCATATGCATTTAGTACATAATCAAACACTATATTTAGTTAGTTAATTAGTATTTTTGTGTTGTTCCTGGGACTTGTACTCAGGGCATGGCTGCTATCCCTGAGCTTTTGCACTTAAGGTTTTGTTCTACCACTTGAACCACAGCTGCAGTTTTGACTTTTTGGTAGTTATTTGAGGAAAAGCATCTCAAAGACTTTAGTGCCTGGGCTGCTTTTAAATTGCAATCCTTAGATCTGAGCCTCCTGCCAGTCAGGGTTAGAGGTGTGAGCCACGGGCCTGGCTAATTTACTATTATTTTTTAATTAAGTGGGGATTTAAATTTTTTTTATTAAAAGTGGCTTCAGTTCTATAAGTCAGGTTATGAGTACAGTGCATCTTGATTAATGTACCCCTTCCATGATTTACCCTTTATTTAATTTATAAAGGTTGATAAATTTTTTATGAGTTCCTTATCCAAGATACATACTTTCTAGTATCAAGATACCTGGAAAGTGAGCTTATTAGTGGTCTGAAGATGAGCATGGCATTATATCCCAGAAGTAGAATAGGTTGAAATATTCCTAAAAAAAAATTCCCTCAAACACTTGAGGGCATGTACTATGATTAAACTGATCTTGCCTTCCATATTTTAGGATGCCTTATAATGTATTCATGTGACTGTGTTATAATCAAACTATAGCCTGTGAATTGCAGTTTTGGTGTTTTGGGGCACTAGAAAGGGCAGTACTCTAGGCAGCAAAAGTTGGCAATACCCAGATCTATCTGAGTCTAATGGATGGGTGTGATCAGAGAATGAAAGGAAACTCAATATCAAGTAGAGAACAAGAACAACATTCCAAAATGTAGACAACAAAGTCTGATGTAGGTTTATAAGAAGGTTATAAGAAGCTTTATAAGTAGGTTTATAAGAAGGTTATAAGGTTATAAGAAGAAAGCAAACAGCTTTCTTCTTATAATTAGAGAGGCTGGACTGGAGAAACACACAGAATATGATCTATACAAATTAATCCAAGGTGACTCTACACAGGGATTTGTGATGCTATTCTGTATACCTTGTTTTGCAGATTCATAGATGTCAATATTTATACAAGGAGTCAGAACAATGTAGTAACAGTGCATTAGGATTTAGAAGTTTCCACCTGTGGAGACCACTGACTTCTTTTCACTAGCCATTTCCCTTTTCTGTCTTAGTATCAGAATCTTTCTGGGTAATTTAATAGAGTAAATGCTGACCCTAGGTGTGGTCATGTAACAAGTTTAAGCCAATTGTATCTGAGCAGAAATATGTATAGACTTGAAGTCATTTCTTTAAAGACAGCTTGTTTGGTTTGGACTATCTCTTCACCCAGTCTGCTAGCTGGGAAATATTATGAATTGGAACAACCTTGAAGATCATGAGTTACTAATGGCAGAGGACACAGTGAGTTCTACCCTGTCCTGTGGGAAATCAATAAACTTTATTATTAATATTAGCACTGTGTTTTGCAATCTCTATTATTAAAACTAACCCTGTGCCCAGGGATGAGATTCCCACATTGTGATAGCCAAAAATATGTTTATTGATCTATTTAGGGTATTTCAAGTCAGTAGTTATTATAGACTCTCATTATGCTATTGCAACATGTTGTAAGAGATTCAATTTCTTTCCTAAAATAAGCTGAAATATTAAACACATACTTTCTAATTCTGTTGGTCCAGAATAACTATATGGGCAAACAAAAATCTGGTCTTTGTAGACTACTGATACATTTTTCAAAAGAGAGGTAACAAGACAAATACACTTAAAATTGCTAGAAGAAAATGTGGAAGAACCTATCACGTTATTTTCTTTGCTCAAGGCAAGGGCTTGACCACTTGAGGCATAGATCTACTTCTGGCTCTTTTGGTACTCAATTGGACACAAAATGTCACTGACTTTCCTTCCTGGACTGCCTTCCAATGACATTCATCAATCTCAGCCATCTCATAATTACAAGTATGAGCCAATGGCTGTACCTAACTCAGATCTTTACTTTGTAACATTCTTCTTTAAGAAAAATATAAGATGTACAAGTCGTTATGTTGAAAAACGAATTTACAACTTTGTCAGGGAATGGGGGGGTGGGGGAGGAGGGGCAATATGGGGGGGTGGGATATGGGAAGAGATAGGAAGAGGAAACAAAGGAGGAAGCAACAATGCTTGATAAGAAATGTATGCATTACCTTGCCCATTAATTTTAACTCCTCTGTCCAGTATTTTCATAATAAAAAATTAAAAAAGAAAAACATTGTAAAGGTGATGTGTTACATACATAAGCTAATGAGTACATTTCTTTTTTATAAAAAATGTATTATTTTTATTTTTATTTTATTGTCAAAGTGATGTACACAAGGGTTACAGTTACATAAGTAATGTAATAATTATATTTTTTGTCTAATTTGTTACCCCTTCTCTCATTTTTCTCCCTCTTTCTCTTCCCCTCAACTCCCCCACCCAAGATAATTTCCAATGTATTCTCCTGTGAGTATCGCTGTTGCATCGGTTTCCCCTTTGTCTCACCATTTTGTTGCTGCCCTTCCCTAGTTCAGATAAATGTATGTAGAATATCCAGGGTACCAAAATCAATACAGTGACAATAGAGAATAAACCATATGGGGGAAAACACAAAGCATAAAAGAAGTCATGTAGTATTTTGAGAACAACAACAAAGAAAAATCTCCTGTGTCCATGTCTAGGAGTTCATTTTGTTTAGTATCATCTTATATGGTCATATGTACATAACTATTGAGCTATTCTGCTCATCTGATAAGATTATCCTAGATGTATACTAATTATTACAAATAAGGGAGACCATGAGATCTATGGTTCTTTGGGTCTGGCTTACTTCCCTTAAATGATTTTTTCCAAGTCCTTCCATTTCCTTACAAATGGGGCAGTGTCATGCTTTCTAATGGAAGCATGAAATTCCATTGTGTATATATGCCACATTTTCTTGATCCATTTATCTACTGTGGGGCATCTGGGTGGTTGGTTCCATATCTTAACTATGGTGAATAATGTTGTGATAAACATAGTTGTGCTAGTAGTTTTAGTATGGCCTTGTGTGTGATCATTTGGGTAAATGTCCAAAAGTGGAATTGCTGGATCATAGGAAAGCATTATGTATAGTCTTTTGATGAACCTCCATACTGCTTTCCAGAGTAGTTGAACCAGTTTACACTCCCACAATTCCCTTTGTCCACATCCCCTCCAGCATCTGTTATTATTAGATTTCCTGATAATGGCCAATCTAACTGGAGTGAGGTGGAATCTCAATGTTGTTTTGATTTCCATTTCTTTTGTGGCCATATATGTTGAGGATTTCTTCATATGTCTATTAGCCATTCTTATTTCCCTTCAGAAAATTATTTCTTTAAAACTTTAACCCACTTATTAATGGAGCTGGTGTTCCCTTGAGGATGTGTTTTGGGGGATTTAATTTTTTCATTCTAAGTCTATTTTAAATGGGAGGCCATTGACTGTTGTATGGCTTGTGAAAAATCTTCTCTCAGTCTATGGGCTTTCTACTACATTTCTTCTGAACAGTGTTACCCTCTCCCTCATTTTCTCCAACTTTTCCCCCCAACACATCCTCCCCCCCAAATTTGTAAGGTTAATTTCTAACATAGTGTCTAATGAATAGCACTGTTGCATTGATTCACCATTTGTTCCACGTTCCTGTGAATCCCTTTCCCTTCTCCAAATCAGATAAACTTTTACATAAGACAAAGGGTTCAGAAACAAAACAATTACAAAGCGGAATAAACCAAAGGAAAAAATGAGAAAAAAAGTAATAACTGCAAACAGTACAATAAGAAACCTCTTATTTCCATTTCTTGGAGTTTAATTTGACCAACATCATTTTACATGGTCATAATCACATTGCTACTGAGCCATTATAATCCTCTGCTAAAAATATCCTAAACATATTCGAGATAGCCAAAAATATTGCAGGAAGGGATAGGGGAAACACTAGGGCTCCTTGATACAGGTCAAAACTTCATAACTAAAGATCTAGAAACACAACAAATCAAAGAAAGTCTGGATAAATGAGATTGTGTTAAACCGTGAAGTTTCTGCATGGCAAAGAACATATATAGTAGGATAAATAGAAAGCCCACTGACTTGGAGATCTTTACTAGCTATACATCACACAAGGTTCTCATATCTAGAATATACTCAGAGCTAAAATTTAAACCTCCCAAAAACAAATCCTCAAAATACCCCAACCCCATTAATGAAGGGAGAAAAATGATACATACTCACTCTTTAAAAAGAGATGTACTCACTAACTTACTATGTAACGTAACCCCTCTGTATATTACCTGTAAAAAAAAAAAAATGAAGGACAGGGTGGGGAAGGGAGGGATGGGTGAGAACACTGAAATAGAAGATACTCATCAAGATGCACTGTATTCATAAACTGCTTTTGTAAATGACAGCTCCTTTTTACAACTACTAAGAGCTAATTTTTTAAAGAGAGGAAATTCAAATGAAGATAAAAGATAGAAAAAGACTTAAAGAGAGACTTCTCCAAAGAAGAAATAAGAATGGCCAATAGACATATGAAGGAATGTTCAGCATCTCTGGCCATAAAGGAAATGCAAACCAAAACAACAAAGAGATTCTACCTTACCTCAGTTATAATGACCATTATCATAAAATCTAATAACAACAGATGCTGGTGGGAATGTGGCCAAAAGGGAATGCTACTACACTCTTGATGGAATGTAAACTTGTTCAACCGCTTTGGAAAGCAGTGTAGGGGTTCCTCAAAAGACTAAACATAGAGCTTCCCTAGATCCAGTGATCCAGCACCTGGGCATTTACCGAAATGTTCACAAACAAGGCCATACTAAAGCTACCAGCACAACCATGTTCATTACACCAATATTCATCATAGCTAAGAGATGGAATCAATCTAGATGTATTGCAGTAGATGAATGGATCAAGAAAATGTGATATAGATAGATAGATAGATAGATATACACACTATTATTATATTACTATAATATATATTATATTATATTATTATTATATTATTCAGTATTACCATCAAGTATAAAAAGTTCCCATGGAACTTTGGTTCTTTCCTGGAAATGTTGCAAAGAACAACCTTTATATTGACTAGTACTGCTCAGTTTTTAGGTCTAAGTAGCAAAGTAATCTTCTTAGAAAAAAATTTACTTTTCTGACTATAAATACTGTTTAAAAATCTTATTTTTGTGGACACTGATGACTCCTGCTTGTAATCCTTGTTACTCAGGTGGCTGAGACCTGACAATTGCAATCAAAGCTAGCCCTGGTAATAAAGTCTGTGAGTCTTTGATCTCCAATTAAACACCAAAAACCTGCAAGTGGAGATATGTCTTAAGTGGCAGAGTGCTAACTGTGAGTGCAAAAGCTAAGGGACAACACTGAGGCCCTTACTTCAAAGTTCCAGTAACTGTCACATTAAAAAAATATATATGATGCTGGCTTTTAGTCAAATAGCCTTCCTTGCGTCTGTACTTATGTTTCAGGAAGGGATTTACCTCTAGATGGAGAGAGAGAGATGCTATATCTAACACAAATACCCGGCTTCATGTTCCATGCAAAAAAGGACAATAATGCACAGTGGAGTCGAGGCTAAATAGTGTAAATGACCAGCATTTGTTTGATATCCAGTGTGTTCAGTTTGAGAGAGATTGAGGACAAACTCTCACTACAGAACAGTATATGCAAGAAGGTGTGTAACTGGTGGCAGAGTTCAGAGACTCAAGCAAGTCCAAGGATCCAGTGGACAAAGTGATAACTGAGCCCTAGTGAAGTGAATGGAGTTAGATCGAAGAATGCAGCTGGTAAAGGGAAACCAGCTGAGGTCTAACTGTTCTTTTGGTTTGATATCATTTCTATGGAACTGGGGATTGAACCCTGTGCTTACCACAACCACTGCAAGCTTTTCCTCCATGTAGTAGTGGTGGGACTTGAACTCAGGGTCTTATTGTTTGCCTTTTTTTCCTGCAGACAACTCTTAATTTCCTCCTAATGTGATGGAAACAGTCCAGAAGCTGCTCCACATCCTTTGTCAGTCTTTGAAGGTGGCAGCTGGAATTGATACCAGTTTTTCTCACCCTTGGTCAACCATGACTTGCACCAAAGTCATATATATGATGGACTCAGAACTTGTTGATTTTTTCACCTAGGAAAGTGTTTAATAACATGAATTTCCTTTATTTACTTTTATTTGCCTCCATCCATGTATGACCATTCAACTGCCTGAAGTACCCTGATAGTGCTATCTAATCACGGACATGTCCTGCACATTTTGGATTCTTTGTTGTTCTCTGTATGCTAACAACGTTGCACAAATATGTTGTGCCAAGTTCTTGGGAGGTCTTCATTTTAGTTGAGTGTTTGCATTCAGAAACCTACCATTGAATTCTAACATTTTTTCTAAAAATGAAATATCTTCTCTAGATTTCCTGGCAATGGGGATTGGGGTGATATTTCTGATGAGTCATTTTTTTACTTATTCTCCAAAGACTTTTGTTTCTATGCTTCATATATTGTGTATTTCATTGAAAAATTCTACTATCTCCTTCTTCTATCAGTAAAAATCCCTTAGGTTTTAATGGCTATTGATTCTGTATGTTCTTCCCCTTTACCCACTGAAGTAACTTGCTTTTGCTACTGAAAGTCTCATAACAGCAGTCATATTCTTTTGACGTGTGGGTTTTCTTTGTGGTTTGGCTACAAAACCCTTTCAGCAGGGTGGTTTTCTTAAATATTTTTACTTGATGATTGTGTTAGACATTCTATTTATTGTTATTATTATCATGTGCTGTTTTAATTTAATTCAAGTCAATGGAACAATTTGTAGTCCTGAGAAATAATTGTATCCCTAGAAAAGAAAAAGTAAAGCATCCTGTACACTGGTACATACATCATTATTTTTTAAAGTTGGTGTGTAGACTTTGTTAAAAAAGAAATATAAAGAACAAATTATTGATCATTTATACTCCTTGTCAATGAAAATTCAGCTGTTTCCCCTAGGGCTGACATACTATAGGTATTTGAATCAAATTGTCTACCATGGGAACTCAGTCTACATTTCACAGAATATGGATGTCTTCTCTTGCCACTAAGTTTTAAGTGTTTAGGTCATATTATAATAATACTGGAGGTATTTCTGGGTTTGGGAGGAGAAGCAAATTAGGAAGTTTACAACTCCATCTCTTCAATCTTCTTGTAAATTTTAAATTTGCAGAGTGAACATTACCCAAGACCATGTGTGCTTGTGCTTGTATTCACTTGCTATTTCCTGAGATGAACTGTAAGACACATCAGCCACTTCCACAGAAGGTTCCCTCTAAAGTTAGTGTTCTCAGTCTTGCATTTTATTGGACTGTGCTGTTGTGGAGTTGTGGATGTTTGTGGTGGACACATATTTGTTACACGAATTCCAAAACCTGAACTTATATAAAAACTCACTTTGTCCCCTCAAGAACTCCCCTCAGGAATTCTGATAAAATCATTTTGAGGGCTCTGAGCTATAATGTCTACTCTTTGTAATTTTATTATTCAAGACCCTGAGACCTTCTGGCAGTATAGTGTAGGTTGTCTTAATCCTTCTGTGACTTTGACTTTCGAGGTATTTAAATGTACCCATTTTCACTCTTGACTATGTGGCCCTGAGGATATAAGAATGTAGTCAACATATCCTCCATTTGATGCTCTGCTTCATCTCTTTCCTCTCTTCCTTTCCTGACTCTAATGCAGAGGATCAATGTTTGTAAATTCTGCTCTGTACTTTGGCAGGGTGCAGTAGAATGCAGAACAGGAGAGTTTAAGCTGATCATCTGAGAAAGCTCACCTTGTCCTGAGTCTGTAGATAGGATGAGAGGTTCAGTGGCTTCCTGAGCCCAGGGCATTCTGTCCTCCATTCCTGTCTTGTCCCTACACTACTTTCAGCATGAGCCCTGCTATATAGTGCCTCCCTCTGAACCCTGAACTTCAAGTATGGACAGCTCTCTTTCCCCCCACCCCCAAATCAGAAAGGAAGTGACCTCATGAGGTGGATCCTTCAATGTTTGTTTGTTTTCCTTGGATGCTGGCCACAATCTTAGGATTCAGTTCATTGTGATTGTTTTATGTCTTTATTTATTCCTTGAGAAATCTTATTTCAAAGTTGTTAACAAAAAAATTGAAAATTTCAGGTATATTTTGTGTTGCAGGATATTTTGTATTACAGTGATGGATACCAAGTAAAAATGTGAAATTCTCATTGGTTTTCCTTAGGAGTGACAAAATCTGCTTTCCAAAGTGGTTGAACAACTTTACACTCCCACCAACAATGAAGTAAGGTTCCCTCTGTCCACATCCCCTCCAGCATCTGTTGTTATTAGAGTTCTTGATTATAGCCATTCTAGCTAGGGTGAGGTGGTATCTCAATGTTGTTTTGATTTGCATTTCTTTTATGGCTAAGGAGGTTGAGGATTTCTTCATGTGTCTATTGGCCATCCTTCTTTCCTCTTCAGAGAAGTTTTTCTTTAAGTCTTTAGCCCACTTACTTATTGGGCATTTGTTTCTTTGAGGATTTGTTGTTGGGGGATTTAAGTATGGAGGTTCCTCAAAAGACTCCACATAGAGCTCCCCTATGACCCAGCAATCCACTTTTGGGCATTTACCCAAATGATTACAAACAAGACTATACTAAAGCTACCAGCACAACTAGGTTTATTGAAGCGTTATTTACCATAGCTAAGATATGGAACCAACCCAGATGCCCCTCAGTAGATGAATGGATCAAGAAAATGTGGTATATATACACAATGGAATTCTATGCCTCCATCAGAAAGAATGGCATTGCCCTATTTGTTAGGAAATTCAAAGACATGGAAAAAATTATATTAAGTGAAGTAAGCCAGGCCCAAAGAAACATAGGTCCCATGGTTTCCCTTATTTGCAATAACTAGTATATGTCTGAGACAAGCAGAAACTGTCAGATAAGTTGATGTTAGGTGAAATGAACCACAAGAAAATGACTCAAATGTTTTATCTTCCTTGCTACTGTTTCTAACATATTTATAAGATATTTTTTGTGGCTTTGTCTGTCCCTCCCCCACAGTATAACCCTTGTTTTCACTGTATTTGATGTTGGTATAATTAATGGAGGGGAAGGGAAAAAAAACAAATTGTTTAAAAAGGGATACGTGGACCTACTGCAATAATGAGATGTACAACTCATTATGTCGAAAAACGAACTTTACAACTTTGGGGGGGTTAAGGGGTCAGAGGGTGGGGAGATGGGAAGGGATGGGATGGGGAAACAAAGTAGGAGGCAATAATGCTTGATAAGAAATGTATTCATTACTTTGTCCATGTAATTGTAACCCCTCTGTACGGTATTTTCACAATAAAAAAATGTCAAACCACACACACACACACAAAAAGAAAAAGCATCACATAGACTTTCCTGCCTGCGGGGGCTTTGAACAATGAATCTCAGATCTCAGCCTCCAGAGTAAGTAGGCATGAGCCACCATCACCTGGTTTGATAGGCCTTCTTTGAGCAATGTTGTACTTTCTGCTGTGAGAGATTCAGGTTGCCATTTGAAATACTTGTCAGATTCCTGGATTTGATAGAGTATGCGAATATCTTTCCTGGTTTCTCAAGGTAGAAGGAAAGCCTAGAGCATTAATTGTAGTAGATAGTGTGTCAAGGAGAAGAATGAAGGCAAATGAGGAGGAATTGGGTAGGAGAACTATCATAAATATAAAGGGAGAATGCAGGATCCCAGAGTCATGGAAAATTCCCCATGATTTGGAAGACCTTTGAGAAAGGAAATGGGACCACTTGTTGTGATAGCATCCTGAGTTTGGTGGTTTGAGATGTTATAAAGAAATGGACAAGTAATTCTTAGGTGCCATTTACTGGACATTTTGGTCTGAATAATTCAGATTATACATGTTCTATTCTAAAAATCACACTTTTATAGTAGGATTTTTCAGAATCCTACCACTGGATCTGTCAAGTAAATCTTCTAGATTCATGAGTGCTGATGATGAGAAGAGAAGCTTTGTGCCAAGTGAGGGCTGAGTAGGACTGAGCTGATATCCAAAGAAAATTTTTCTTATAGCCAGAGATGTGGTTTCATTTACATGGAGACTATTATGGTCTGTTGACTCCTGTTCTAAGAGCTAAGAAATCACCTTTGATAGGATTCAAGTATTTTGGACTCAGAAGAGCTCAGAAGGAATTAGTTACATTTCTTTTTGGTAATACATACAATATTTTTCAGTTGACATTTTATTCACTTCTACATATCCTTAGGTTTTGTTTCCATTTAAGTAAAGAGAACTGATCTGAGAAAAGTCCTAGCCATGAACCTAGTGAAATGTATATGTGTTTCTTTAATTATGCAATCTAATTAAACATAGAAACCTTATATTAATTTTGAAATAGGGAAGAATTCCCTTTTGACTTAATTTCTTGAGATACAGGAAACATTTGAATCTTTTGTAGCATACTGAATGATTGTCTTAGTAAGAAATTTCTAGAGTCTCAGTGTTAAGCTTAGTTTAACTTCAGACTTGTGTTCTTTCTGTCTCAGCCTCCTCTCTTCTGATTTATATGCATTATCACCATGCCTGAAACAGAATTAAAAATGTACACTGATTATTCCCTGGAAGTGTGGCTCCTGGATATTGCATATTGACAGAGGACCTCTGCCATGTTTAATATGCGAAGTGAGATTGGTGCCTTGAAGAAAACTCCTTGGGGAAGGTTGCCTACATGCTGGGGTTGATTGACAAGTCAGGGACCTCTGCCTTGAGAGTAGATATTAGGAAGATTTGAGAGAGCACACAAGTATAATGTCCTTTGTGGCTGAGACTGCCCATGCCACAGTTCTGAGTACACAGTATATTTTGTGGAGAAATGGCAAGTATGAAGCGCTCATGGTCTGAAGTCATGGGATCTAAAACAAAAGAGCTCTGTTGAATATTTTAGCATTTGTTTGTTCTAATGAGTTGTTGCAATTTCTTTCTCACCTTCTAGCTCATCTTTACGTGAGTGAAGACCCAGAAAGACTGCAGCTACCCTGTCTTCCCTTAGACCTTTGTTTCCTTATGTACATGAAGTCATGGTTCAGAAAGTGCAGGGAATCACTAGCATTATGCTAGTTTATATAGGATATATTGATTGCAGTAGAAATTAAAACTGAGATCATTCTAAAAGCTATATTCAAAAATATTTATAAGATTGTCAATAATAAAAATATATTAAATTATTGTGTGTGAGAATTTACTATTTTTCTAACACAAGTGAGAAATATAACAATAGTTTGTTTTTGCAAATCTCATGTATTTTCCAAATCTCTTTAATAGATGAGTTTAATAGGAGACAGCAAAATTCTCATTTCTGTTTCTTTTTTGAAAGTAGAAATGTGTTTTTGTTGAAATAGGAAGAAACATTGGGCTCATACAGACATACCGTTGCTAAAGTTATTATGTGAATAGCCTTTGCTGATTATCGTGCATATTCCTTAATAGTACTATTCCAAAAATTGACAAGAATAGTTTTGAAAAGATTAGCTGCAGTGTGAAGATTTAGAGGAACTAATGAAGTATTAGGACTCTGCTACTTTGTATGTTTTCTCAATGTATCATTTAGAAACATGCATTGGCATTGGCCACTCAGAAACATATGCATTTGTTGAATGAGTATCTCCCAAATAAAAAGCTACTTAACTCCATCACATCAGACAATACGCAAAATCTCATTTGTTAACGTCACCATCTATTTGAGAATAACGTTCAAATGCTGAAAAGCTCTCAACTTAATGAAAGTGGAAGCTAATTCCTAAATTCTCATTTTTCCTTGAAGGTTGAAATTTGATCACGGGCAACAAACACTGTCATTTTTCTTTGAAATGACAGACTCATTTCCTTCATATTTAAGGAACTCCCTGCCAAGTACCCAAATTTGAACAACCATAGTCTGTCTGCCAGTTATTGTTTGAAGTAAAAATATTGCTTACCATGAGAAAACTAAAGAGCTCGGTCTTGCCTCAAGAACCCCATCCCCAAACAGTGCTCTAGGTCAAACTACTCCCCCAAGACTTTAGTGCCTGCTCTGGTGCTTCGCATGATATCCTCCCTCCCAACCCTTCCTTGTACTATTTTCCCCCTCTTCCTCCTCTGAAAAGTTCCCTAACCACCCACTTTGCGCTGTTTCTTTCCACACCCTGTCTGCTTCTCTCTCTTCTTTGTGCTGTTTCTCCCACAAACTGCTTACATTCCCACAGTTCTTACTGCTTCCTTTAGGATGCAATCGGGCATCTGGAGGGATCAGTGGCATGAGATCTTTGCCTGACTCTCTGTCAGCTGCTCACCTGTCTGTCAGCTGCTCATCCTGGCAGGCTTAACTTGGACATTTTCTAAACTCCTTCTGTGTCTTTCCCCAGAGTTCCTGAAAAAGTAACACTGGGAGACATTCTCATCCTGCTCAGTGGAATGACTAGGAGGCTTTGAGGTGCCTCTTACCCAACTTTTGCATTGGATGATTTCCTTCCTCCCCTGCCTCCAATATAGAACCACCCCATGCTTGGTTTGGTGGCACCCCACCCCTCTCTAATCCCTCCCTTTGCCCACCCTCGCCTGCACCTCCACACTCTTGTCATTGAGCCTTGCTCCAGTCCCTTGTCCCTGTGACCATCCCAGCCCATTCATCGGATCAAGGCCCTAGTCCTCCTTTGGCTTGCGCAGACCCTGATAACCAAATGGGTAAGCCACACAGATGTCAAGTCGATTCTGTATTCTGGTCTTTTTTAGTAAGCAAACCCTGTGTTCCAGGCTTCAAGACCTTCTTCCCCGAGCTGTGGCCTCTGACTCTTTCTGCCAGCAGCCCATTGAATTGCCAGCCCCTCCAAGAGCTCTGAGGTATGGCCACTGGCTTGATCCCTTTGCCATGTGCCTGATCCCCGCACCCTCACCTCTTGAAGAAGCCATAGTGCATTAGTGGCTTCATGTGGCTGCTGCCCCCACTTCCTATCACTCCACACACCTTCACTTTCATATCCTCTAACCTATGTAGCTGCCTGCTGGGCTTTGGACAGTCATGACCCTGGGCCCTGGGCACCCAACTACTGCCAAGTGGCCTTTAATTTTACCTCCATACCTCTGAGCTCAACAGTCTGTAAAGGTAAGCCACTGACCTGTGCATAGACCTTGATGGGTATATTATACTAGCTGGTCGCTTAGTGATGTCCTTGCTGGTGGCCTCTGGCCTAGCCCTTTATCCTGGATGTGGCCTGGCCTCCATGGTCTACCTCTCTTTGCAGGCTTATGGCCTTTAGCCTGAGTCTTCTCTCATGGTCCTTATCTTGTGGTCTGTGTCCTGTTCCCCATCTGTGTCGAATGTCCTGGTCCCCAGCTCCTACTCAGGCTAAGTTTTCCCCTGCACAGGCACACTAGCAAGCTCCTGTCTCTAGTCCACATGACCAACAGAGTGAATTCCTGGCCTGGGACCTTCATGGAAGCCTTTCCCCTATCCATCTGCCTTGGACAGTTGACTTATATATTGCCTTGGGAACCACATGGTAACTTCCTTCCCTGGCCTTGCACTGAAAACTTTGTAATAAAGTTCTTTAAATTATAATGACATAATAATACATGGACATTTTACGTCACCAAAGTACACCAAAACAATGAAAGAATACACACACACACACACACACACACACACACACACACACCTATATTCTATATATATTCATATATACTTATATATTCATATATATTCTATATACATTCATATATACATATATAATATATATAATTGATTCAGATAGAGTTCAAAGGAAATAAAAATATCTGTGATGTGTAGGGACAATGTAAACAATCAAACTGTGAATCAAAATAACAGTAATCCTGAATAAGATGCTAGCAAGTACCAGAGCTGCATATCTACAGCATAAATTAATAGAATTAGAATTAGAAACAAAAGAGCCCAGAACCATAGTTGAAAACTTTGACACCCTCCACCCTCCGCCTCATCAAGTGAAAGAATAACTAGAAAGAAAATCAAAGACATGGGGAATCTACACATAAATGTCAGTTAATAGAGTGGGTATCATTGACATTTGTCGGACTTCATCCAGCTGCAACAAATATGAATGCTTATTAAGTATGGACATATTGTAAAATGTATATTAAGTTTCATTCTTGAAATGAAACTCACAGAAGTCATGGTTGTTCCTGACATTTGAGTGATGCAGTGTGTGGACTCTCAATAGGTAGCATCAGGGAAAATTGATGGTGATGAGTCATACATATCAAGAGTATATTATATTATAATCGCCATCCTGACTGTGATGTTGTGCTATGATTTTTCAGGTTGTTTCCTCTGATAGATACAGGGGAAAAAACATTTTTTCCACCTACTACAATTTTTAAAATGCAAGTTGCATTCATTATTTGTTATCATTTCTTTTTATTTAGAATGTGATAAATGAAATTTTAAGATGAATTTTATTGGAGAATGGTGTATAAAAATGGAGACAGAATGTGGAGTGAATTGACACATTTGCTTAAAATCTTTTCAGCATGTTGCATAGTAAACAGCATCTTACCTTAATTTAAATTTTACTTAGGACCGCTTCAAATGACATGTAACTACTTTAAGCATTTACTTAAAACAGTGCTTTTATTCTTACTTTTTAAATTACTGTGAAGCTAGTCTTTTCCTAAGAATAAATATTCAAGATGAGTCATCTTTCATTTTCCCAACTTTGATAAATTGGACAAAATCAGAGAAAAATATCTCAAATTTCATCTCTAGGAATACATTCCTCCAAATATAATGGTGAATCATTTGCAAGCTTATTCTTTAAGGAGGTTTGATTTGCACCTAAAAGCTTTGAAATTTCTGTCTTGATCATAACATGCTTGTTGTGTTTAGTATAATTGTCTTAGAAACAATTCCTTTCCTTTTTATTTGAGCAGCATGAGCTGCCTAAATCTTTCAGCCTTCTCAGCAGCTGCATTTTCATAAAAGTACTTAGCACTGAATTTGGAGTTCCAGTATACAGCTATGCCTAAAGACAATGAACTAAAATATGGGCAGTGCTTGTGGGGAGATGGCTTCACAGTGTAAATACTGTGCTAGCTACCAGGTTAAATACTTGTTTCAAGCACATGTCTGAATTACAGTGTGATTACTTTCAGATTACTTGGGCTAATAATAACACCCTGGCAATAATAAAGCATATCTGATCGGTTTCTTTGGCTTCCCTTCTTCATTTTTCTCACCCCATTCATCTACCTACACACATTTGCTATTTAAATTTGTAAAAGGTAGGCCCATTGAAAATATCTGTTACTAAAGGAAGAAAAACTACTGAGAATTTGCAAAGGATTATGGGCCATGTTCTTTGCACTGTATGTTTTTATTTACTGTAATAATGTAGAGATATAGAACATAAACTTTTTTATTGCTCACATGTTCCACAAATTACACTGTGTGTAAATAAAAACAGAAAAGAAGACTAACATAAGAAAAATGGTTTCATGATTGCATAGCTTTCTCTTTATATTCATCCCTCTGTCCACTTATAGGACCTAACTGCAAACCTTACTCACAAAAAACAAATAAGACAAACTAAACAAACAAAAAACCCTCAAAAAACCTAAATAGTGATTTCTGTGCAGGAACTACAATCTCTCAGCATATTTTTCTCCTAAGTGATGCAAATTTTGTGCCAGATTCAAGATAAGTGACAGATTTATGCGTGTGCATAGTAGCTGGCTTGGTGCCTTTTCCCTCCCACAAGGATGCTCTTCTAAAATGTCTTAAGTCTCAGCCAGAAGCTTTAGCACATTTTTTGAGCAGGAAGTTAGACTCATTGTAGTCCTAACACAGGCCTGCTGGTGAATGAAGTCATAATGCTGTAGAAGCAAGGCCATTGCAAGTTAAAAAAGAACAAAATGCCATTTCTTTGTGGTTGGCAAGCTGGAAGTACAAAATGCATTGCTTAAAAACAAAAAAGTAAACAGCTCAACACACAGGAAGAAATAATAGAAACCTGGTGCTTCCAAAAATTATTTAGATTGATACTTTACTTGCCTTTATGATCTCCCAGGAAAATTAAGTTACTTTTGTTAAGTCTCAATTTTCGCTGTTACCAAAAGATAAAGAAATGTCCCCAAAATGTCCAGCTTTAATTTAAAATATAATTCCAGTCTTAGTAATTTAGCACTTTATATTGGTTGATTGGATCAGGCAGATACATACAGAGTTTTCCTACACTTCATTTACTGTAAATAACAAAATATGTACCACTGGCTAACCATTAATTCTTAAGTAAGATAAACACATTTGCATTAATAATAGTTTAGTTATATTATTTGCATAATTCATATACATTATTTTATTTTACAATATATGTCACTCTAAGTTATTCAGTTTCATATAATGTGACTGTGTTTCATTATTTTAAAAGAATTTTGAGGTGGAAATTGGTGGCTCATGCCTGTAATCCTAACTACTTAGGAGGCTGAGATCTGAGAATCACGGTTCAAAGCCAGCCCAAGTAGAAAAATCAGTGAGACACTTGTCTCCAATAAACACAAGAAAACCAGAAGTGGTGCTGTTGTTCAAGTGGTAGAGTGCTCACCTTGAGCTGAAGAGTACAGGGACAGTGCCCAAGCCAGAGTTCAAGCCCCATGACCTACAAAGAAAAGAAAGAAAAAAGAAAAATAAAAGAATAATTTTGATTCTATAGAAAGGAACACCACCCTTTTATAGTAAATACTCATAATTATCCATCACTCTTGACATTTCAGAGTATGACACTATCTTTTATATGTGTTTTAGTTAATACAGAATTCTTAAGGTACACCCTCAGATTTCAGGAATATCAGTAATGATAATATATTAAAATAGTAGCTGGGCATGGTGATACACATTGTTAATCTCAATACTGAGAAAGCATAAGCAGGGATATTGTAAGTTTCAGGCTAGTTTGAAGTCCTATGTCATAGAATGATATCCTATTCCCACAAATGTAATGAGAAATAAAATCTACATCCCAACTACATTCCAAAGAGAGGGAGGGAGAGAGAGAGAGAGACAGTAAGACACAGAGAAACAGAGAGAGAAAGCCATAGGGAAGGAAGGAAGGAAGGAAAGAAGGAAGGAAGGAAGGAAGGAAGGAAGGAAGGAAGGAAGGAAAGAAGGAAGGAAGGAAGGAAAAAAGGAAAGGAGGCAAGGAAAAAAAAAGAAAGAAATAAGAAAAAGAAAAACTAAAAAATAATCAAATTTACCTCTAAAATATTTTCTCCACTGTGTCAATTGTAAAACTAAATTGAAAGAGAAGTAAAGCATTGTGATTACGAAGCTAATAATCTAGTAGAAGATATTGGCAGTGAGACAACTTCAACATTCATATGTATGTCAGTACCTTTACCCATAATTATAATAATATGATTCAGACATACATCCCAATAGGGCATTTCAAGAAGGAATCTGTGTCAGATGCAGAACATGGTAGCAGGAAAGCAGTGGAAGCGAAGACTGGAAGTATGTAACTCAAGACAAAGAGGTGATTTTCAGGTATCCATCAAATTATTTGTGTTTTTTAGCTAGAGTACTTGCTTTACATCATATAATGGGAAGGACAAATGTGGGTGTATACTTGTGGCTTAACTAAGCATGTAAATTTTTGGTAGAAGATTTCACATATAAATGATGGACATATTCATATTTCTTTCAGCTTCCCCAGTGTGAGAATTTCTAGATAGAATATTTGGAAATAGTGAGCTGGGAAGGTGGCTCAGTGATAGAGTGCTTGCCTTGCATGCATGAGGCCCTGGGTTTGATTCCTCAGCACCACATAAGCAGAAAAAGCCAGAAGTGGTGCTGCTCTGTCTCAAGTGGTATAGTGCTAGCTTTGAGCTGAAGAACTGAGGGACAGCACCCAGGCCCAGAGTTCAGGCCCCACGACCGACAAAAAAAAAAAAAAAGAACATTTGGAAATAGTTAAATTGAAACTCCATTGAATTCAATGTTTAAAACATTATCATATGGAAATGGTGAATTATGTAAATTCTAAAAAAATGAAATTCAAATTTATAAACTCAGGTATCACAAGCTGATGACTTTTGAAATGCAAGAAAAATGACTTTTATTTATATCTCTTATCACTTGAGTACAATGAGTACAGACTATTTTTGGAGTCAACTTACAGGCCACATGATTAAAACATCAAAACTGAATGTACAACAAATACATGGAAGAAAAGAAAATGAAAATAACTTAATTGAAACTTAAAGTCCTGGTCATATTTTTCCAACATTTTTTCCAAGGCATAAATTTTACCTGTAACTGTTGTTGTTCAGTAATAGCTTGTGCTTCTTTGTTTATTTTATGGAAAAATGAATTGTTCCAAATATATGCAACAAGGAAAATTAAAGTGTGTATAAGTTTTTCCCCTATTATCCCTTCCTTCCCCACCTCCTCAACTCTTCCCTCCCTACCCCCCATAAGAAAGTTGTACAGTTTGTTTACAACGTAGTGTCTTGTACATCTCATTGTTACAATGGGTCAACCTGTATCCCTACTGAAGTATTTTCCCTTCCCCTCCCCAAATTAGAAAAGTGTATATACAAGATGCAGGGAACCAGAATCAAATACAATGAAAACAGGAGGAGGTAATAATGCTCGATAGGAAATGTACTCATTACTTTACTCATGTAATTGTAACCCCTCTGTACACTATTTACTTATTTATTTATTTTTATTGTGAACGTGCCGTACAGAGGGGTTACAATTACACTATTTTTACAATTAAAAAAACATTAATATAAAGTCAATTTGTATCAACAACAAAAAAGGGTATATAAGTTGTATCTGCTTTCTATCATTGGACCTATTAAAATGGCATTTAGACTTGTACTTTAAAGAATAAGCCATTTGACATATACACTCAATGAATTCAATGAAGCAACTTATGTATTATTCTATTTTCATTCACATCCTCTCCTACTGTTTATCTTGGGCATCTTTCACAGCAGAAACCTTTTGAAATTGATAAATGAGAGGATGGGTGTAAAGAAAAATACAGTGGTGGAAGCATATCAGAATACTGGTCTTTCTTAATGGAAACTATAATTTCAGTTGCATGTTTAAAGTGCATTAATAGCATGACCCTTCACGTTATCCAGTTGTAACCCTAACCAAAAGCGTGCTCATCACATTCAGAGACAAATTAAAAAAATCAGCAGTAAGCTACATATATTCATATTTCTAAAATGTTACAAAATATCACCACTGTTTTTCAAAGGCTTTATTCCAATATTCATTCACACCAAGCCTATTAGTAAACCTATAATTTTTACTCTTCTTTATCTATAAGGCAGTAGTTTAATAAAATGTATCAACCGACACACATATTTTTTTTCACGGAAAAAAGTATCTAATATGGATCACATAGTAAGTCTCAAGGTGTGATTTACCCCTAAGCTGTTCAAATTTGCTACAAAATATTTTTGTCACATAAAATTATATGTAACACAGTTCACACAGTAAGTTAGAGGATATGATTCACCCTTAGGCTACTTCTCTATTTATACAAAGCACTAGGAAGTCTCTAAGAAATGCACACAAGTATAGAAGAGAGATTGAAGAATGACATGTGTCATTCTTGTTCTTTTTTCCTTTACAGATTCCCCAATGACACTGAAATTTTTATCTTTTGGTTATTTCAGATGAATACATATTTTTTGACCTTCTTGACTACTGATAAGGACCTGGTTTCTATCATTTATCATTTTGACTTCTGCAATCATTTTTTCTACTTCTCAGTTTTTCTGACACTAAGAAAATTTATATCACTAAGAAAATTCATGTCAAAAGCAAACCAAAATCTCTACTTCCTATGCAAAGATTCAAAATCAATGACAGAGTGAAAATTCAACAATCATTAATATTATTTTCTAAGCCGGTCTTGGAAATGAGCTCAAATTCATGAGCCTCCTTGTTCAATGCTAAGTGCTAAGATCATGGTCCTGAGCAACCTCACCTAACTGCTAAAACTTTTCCTGTGTCTTACATTTTCTCCACGGCCAGTCTCTCCTTACCTTGGGCCGTTCCTCTGCATATGCTCTGCTGGAATTGTTTATTTTATCCTGCTTCTCTTGGATTAATTTGGAAAAAAATGCATCTTTTTTGTCCCTCAATACATTGTGCTGGCAAATCTCTGCCATAATGTTCATGTTTGTCCCTCAGATTTCTTTCTAAATTGTGATATCATGAATGTAAGTTTTTATTACTATGTTCCCTGTACCATGCACAAATCTATTTGTATCAGCAATCTCAATTAGAATACTAAGAATTTAGGGGATAAACACTTTGAAAAGGGATGACACAGGATTGAGTAATAGATCAACCTCAGTTTAAAGAACAAAGTGCAAAAGAATGGGGAAGGATTCTATAAAAGAAACAAGATGAGGAGTAACTTTTAAAAAATAGATCCAATAAAAATCAATGAAAAAATTGGGGAAATGAAGGAAGTATAGTATTAATGGGACTTATAGGACTGTAACCCCTTCATACAACTTCATAATAATAATGTTTTTTTTAATCAGTGAAGAAACAACAGAAAAAGTAATTAACATAAAATATTTGAAATGTTATAAATAAAATGGTTGTAAAACACGTAGTAAAATGGTAAATAATTAGTATAAATTGGAAAATAAAAGAATAAAGAGATAAATCTATTTTATATGTAAAACAGTGTTGGACTTTATATATTCAATGGTATATTGGCAGGGAGATTGTTATTATACTAAGTAACATTGTAGTGCACTCATTAATGAAAACTGACAGCTGGTATAAATTCAATGATCCATTTACAGCGTATAAGTTAATATTTATAACTTATTTTAAAATCCTTTGCTTCTGGAGACTATTGAATCAATTATAAATTATTTTGTGCTTTTAAATTAAAATTAGAGAAAAATTGCACCTTTAGATAACGTGTAAATTAGAGGAATAAGGTGAGTTTAGGATGGAATTAATCTTTTTTAATAAACCGTGTTTTTTGTGTTTATTTGTTTGTATATTTATTCAAAGTTTTAGAATCAGTCATCTTAAGTCAGTGTTACTCTCAAAGAGGAAATCTCCAATTTCAGACGAAAAACAAATCTATTGATAAAGTCATTAAAGTTGGGACATAGAAGAAATGACAAGTTGGTAGATTCCATATAAATTCATTTACATTTTATTTTCACATTCATTAGGGGTAACTTTTCATGATACTAAGATTTTTTTCAAAGAATTGTATTATTTATTAATGTTTTTTATGGTGAAAATACCGTTACAATTACATAAGCAAGGTAATGAGTACATTTCTTAATAAGCAAGAATTGTATTTTTTTTCAATAAAAATTCTCATTAAATATAAACTATATAGCTTAGACGTTTTAAAGTAAACATGGTAGAATGATAGTATTTACTAATTAGTTCTCTAAGAAATGTTCAATTAAGCTTGTGTAAATACCATTACTAATACTATTCTTAATATTTTCATGAATATTGTTCTATTGCCTTCTTTTTATCAATACTGTGCTGAACATATTCAAGTTTTATCTCATTTAACTTATATAAATGTGAGATATTTGTTATTCAAAATATTTTGCAGCTGAGAAAACTAAGAATTGATGAGATTAAATAATGAAAGCAAATTTATCTCTTCATTTCCTCAAATTCTTTACTACACTAGAAGGAGTTCAATAATCCAGTATAATTTGGATTAATAGTAAGGACTGCTTATTTTTAACTCAATATTCTAAACTTTTAATGTATTTGAACTATGTAAACTATTAGTTAGGGAATTATGAAGAATCCCAAATTACATTTCTTCATACAAGTTATTTTAATGTACCTCAGCTGTACGTTTTAAGTACATTTACTCCAGTGAAAATAATGGGTGTTATTAAATTAATGCTAAACAGTGGACATTGTCAAATGTTTTGTGTTCTCTAGTCTCAAATCCTATTTAACAATTCTGAAAGTCAAGATAATTTCTTCACATTGGAAAATGCTGACATTCAAAATTTGACTAACTTGTCCATCGTGGCAAAGTTAATGGTGCTTACATTAAAACCTTTAAATACATTTTATTGCAATAATGATACATTATTCCAAACACTGATATATATATATATATATATATATATATTTAAAATGCCACAAATTTAATATATACTTAAAAGATGACTGATTTATGAATATTGTTTAGGAATGGGGAAAAACCTGAGCAAAGAGAGACATGCATATGTTCAAAATGAAAATAAGTTTGGGAAAGAGATGAACAGTTCAAAGAACTCCTGTTAACATTTTGAAAGTTTTGAAAACTGTTTCTGTGGTTTTATCATGTGAAAGCTACAAAAGCAAGATAACAAAGTCTCATATGGATGATATGGAAACTATTTGCATAGTGCTAGCAATGTAGCTCTAGGAGCTCCATAGAGAAAAGACTGTAAATACATTCAAAAGCAAGTACACTGAGGATCTGTTGGTCCCTGACACGATTGATACTTCACTTATTTTTTTTTTTTTTTGCACAGACAATAGAGAAGAAAGGCATCACAAAGAAATACTATCTAACATAGACAGGCATTTCTTTAATAAGCAATCTATATTTGTAGTTTTCTGCAGCAATCTAAGCCAGAAGACTCAGAAGGGGTAAAAAAATTAAAAGCCAGCTAGTTTAAACTAATTCAGCCAACAAGATTAAGAGTAGGGGACCTAACATACTGTTTATAAAAATTGAAGGAAGTAAGAAATTGAAAATGAAGACTTGTAGACTTGTTAGCTGATGGCAAAGTGAGCTTTCCAAATCAGTGAGCTTAAGTTCTGCTTCACCATTTTGCCAGGGGAAGGATTTATTTCTGGATTTATACTGGCTTTTGAAATGAAAGCATTTGTAAATGAAAAGATCCAGAGAATGTAGGATTAGCTATAAGGGAATATGTGATATTTATCTGTAGAATTGGGCTGGTAGTAAAAATTGTTCTCACAAGGAAACATGGCCTCAACTTAAACAGCTTAAAAACTAACAACATTACTCCAATGTTGATGAGTTCCAAAATTTTTTAATAGACTGAAACTGTAAGTGATGACATCCTGCTTACATTCATGTATACAAACGTTAACATACATAAATTGTGTTATTATTTTAGAGAACATAATACAAGATAGACACATAAATATGATTTCTGAAAAGTATGTATATCTCCAATATCACATGGAATATTACATGGAATATTCTTATGTTAAAATATTATGAGTTGTTTACCTGAAATTCACATTTAACTGTTATCCTGCATTTTATCTGGCAGTCCAGGATACAACATTGATATGTATTGTTGATATGTAACACTTTTCAGCACACACATACATACACACATAAAGATACAAATATACAAATACACATATGGACAGAAATCAAATTTTCAAGAGAAACATATCTCTTCTTATGCTTATTTGTGTACCCTGTAATAGATGCTTTCTTTTCTTTCTTTTTTCTTTTATTCTTGTTGGTCATGGGGCTTGAATTCAGGGCCTGGGAGCTACCCTGAGTTCTTTTGATCAAAGCTAGCACTCTAACGCTTTATGCCACAGCACCACTTCTGGTTTTTGAATGGTTAATTGGAGATAAGAGTTTCACAGACTTTCCTGACCTGGCTAGCTTCGAACCGCAATGCTCAGATCTCAGCCTCCTGAGTAGCTAGGATTACCGATGTGAGCCATGGGTGCCCAGGCCAGATGCTTTATTTTCAATATTATTAACTGAAATTAGAACAAATTATTAGGTACCCAATTTGGCCACTAACCAAGAATATTTCTTAGAGTTCATTTGCACACACATGTACTTGAAAAATTGATGTCCCCACATCACACTGAATCTCACTCTATCATAAGTCACATGAAGCTGACAGTGCTCAAAATGCCTTTATATATGGTAAGAGCACTGATTATGTGGGAAAGATTTGGTCACACATAATTGATTGAAAATTTTTTCCAAGGCCCTCACTGAAAAAAAGTGCAAATGGCCAGAAAGGAACCCAAGAAACAAGAACAATGTGTCCCATTGGTGATGAAGCTACTGCTTAATATTCATTGGACTATACATTTGTGGGTGGAGAAAAATTATTTTATTCATATGATCTGTGGAGCTTCACTTGTAATAAATTGTCCTGGTAAAATAAGTAATTTTAAAACAAAAATGAAGTCCACTGACAGGTATTTGGAGCCATGAGAGTTGATAGTGATTACTATTATCTTGTGCAAACTGACCATGACCTATTGCAATATTATTTCCAACATTAAGGATTCTTGGAAGGTTATTAGCCTTGAGCAGCAGATAGTGTGTAAGTCCCATATGTGCACTTTCCCTATTTCTCTATTGCTTCTTTTGTTCCATTTATATTAAATGAAACCAAGTAACAAAATGTATTGTACTGCAAACACAAACATTTATTAATAAGAGCACCAGAGCAATCTGCTTTGTAATTTCAACAAAGCTTTAAATGTGTGTGACTTTAAGAATTCTGAGTATGTAGAGAGAAAGTTTCACTACAGGAAGTGCATCCTTACTCTCTGGGATCCATACATCTAAACTCAGAATGAGATCAGGAGACCAAATTCTTGGATAACATGTGTACATAGGTCTCCACTGAATCATAATTTAAGAGGCTTACTCCATCGAGTCTGGGCTACAGCTTTGCCAGTAAACAATGTATCAATAGTTCTATTAAATTCACATATTCCAAATGCCAATTATTAAAACCACAAAAATAATTTCATTATTATAATTTTGTTATAAAAATTCCTAATAAGTCATTGGGCTTATAGTAATTTTAATTGTCAGAATGCTCTTTAGTAATTATGCTTATTCTTGGTTAAAAATAAGAACAGACACCCATTTTGTCTTCTGGACTATAAGCTTCAGGTTAGTGTAGAGTAGTTCCTGTTTTAACAAACTATGGAAAAGGTACAGATGAAATTTATTTGACACACAGGTCCACACATTTTTTAATTGAAATTTAATTATTCTCATGCGCTTGGATTTAACCCTGAATAGGCTAAGAACACACTAAAAAAGAGATGACAATGAAATGTCCAAAACCAAAAGGCGCAAGAAGCATTTTATAACATCACAGGAAATAAAATTTTATTTATTTCAGGGTCGTATTTGCCATTCTCAGGCTCTTAGTGGCCATGAGAAGGAAACTCTGCTGTTCAGAGAAGCAACATAATGATCTTTTTTGTTAACAATAATATACTTATTCCAGTTAGTCTAGTACTATGTATGTATGCATGTATGTATGTATGTACATATTGATTTATTTTTAGACATAATGCAAGTTTTTTATAGGGGAACATGATTAAAGTAATATAGCTCAGTGGGTGCCACTTATCCAGAGGACCACGGTTCGGGATGTATTTGACTCCACAGCCATCAGGGATGAGGCACTTCTCAGCTACCATGTCTTCAAACTCATCCGCATTAAATTGGTAAAGACCCACTTCTTGGAGATGTGGATCATTTGACAACCAGGGAACTTGAACTTGGCCTTGTGTGAGGCCTCAATCACATGTTTTTATTCTGCAGGTTGGTGCAGATGAACATGATTACCTGGCCACAGTGCCCTTGGGTCTCCCAAAGGCACCCCGCATGCCGTCTGGAGCCTGTCAGCCCCAAAGCAGGACAACATCTTGTTGATGTGAATGACATGGAAAGGATGCAGTAGTACTCGAATATGAAAGCCATCTTTGCCACAATTTTTTACCATGTACTTGTTGGCACAAACATGGACAGCCACCAGAGCTTCAGAGGAGAGCTGTTCATATGCATCTGATGCCATGTGCCCACAAAGTGGGAACTCATCCACTTTTGCCTTCTTCTGCCCCAGGTCAAATATGTGGATTTTGGCATCAGGGACACCTCGACAAAAGCGAGACTGTGGGTACTGCTTGTTCTTACAATACTAGTAACAACAGGCAGGATGCGGCCTATGGCGACACCAAAGTCTTCAGGGGTGCCCTGGAGAAAAAGAGGCGTTCCCACTGTGTGCATGTCTTATATAGGCAGACTCTTTATGTATTTTTAAAATTTATTTAATTTATTTATTTTTGTCAGTCCTGGGGCTTGAATTCAGGGCCTGAGCACCATCCCTGAGCTAAATTTGCTCAAGGCTAGCATGTTACCACTTGAGTCACAGTTTTGTCTGTTTATATCGTACTGAGGAATCGAACCCAGGGCTTCTTGCATGCAAGGCAAGCACTCTACCACTAAGCCACATTCCCAGCCCTATTTATTTATTTTTAAACAACAACAGCAAAGAAAAAGCTCTTGTTTCTGTATCTTGGAGTTTATTTCGAAAAGCAGCATCTTATATGGTCATATATACATAGCTATTGAGGTATAAGAGCAGCACCTTTACTAGGAGGACCAGCAGTCCCAGAATGGGAAGCTCCTGACAAGGCTAGTGTGGAGCAGGATAAATTAGAACTGCTGGAAAATTGATACAAGCTCTGCACAGTATTTACATACTCAAGATTCCTGAATATGACCATCATACACAAGGAACACATTAAATTAACCAGTAGAAAGAACAAGCCTGTCAATTTGATTTCTACTGCTCATGTGGCTTTCTTCTACAATCCATAGCAGGAAATAATGTCTGAAAAATGCTGATTAAGTTTAGGAACATCCACAGACTTATCAGTAATTTCCTAGATAGTGGAATATTTAAAAGAGAAATAAGTGGCTTTATATTATATAATATTCTCCACTTGGAAAATATAATTTTAAACAGTTTGCTTATAAGGTTCTTCAGAAAGCTATAAATATCACATTAAAAGTTTTCATAATAATGGTTTCACTCTTCCTAGCCATGCATTTGTCTCTGATTCTCTTTCTCTCTCCTTCTCTATATGTATAGTTGCTAATATATGTTAGCATATATTATATATTGTTGCTTATATAGAGATAAATAGATTCATAGATATAAACAAGAATTTTAAGGAGATATTTGCAAATGCATCAAGTATAAGTATTTCCTACAAAATTGCTTTTAAATGTGATTTATATTTCTAGTGGGAGATATACTCTTAAATTTTTAGTTTGAAAATATATAATATTTCTTAAATGGTTTACATTATATTACCATATATTATTTGGGCCAGGGTTTATATTTTAATACTATAGAATTGAAGATGAAGAAATAAGCCCACTCTTACAGCTCACTGGTTTTTTTTTTTACAATGGAGAACAGACAGTCACTTCAGCAAATAGACCTGGGAAATATCTGCATATAAAAGGCTGAAACTAGACACATGTCATTTGCCCTGTGCTTATGTCAATACAGAATTAATCAAACACCTTAATAAAAACTTTCAACTTTGAAACTAATATAGGAACAACACATGAAGATACAGGCCTATGGAATATCTCAAACACTGCAGCAAATAAGAATAAGTGTTGACAAATGGGAGTGCACCAAGCTAAAAAATTTCTGCACAGCAAAGGAAATACTAAAAGATAGCCTACAGAATGGGAGAAAATAGAGAAAATCTTTACAAAATATAAGCAGAATACACAGAGGGATTAAAAATAACCAACAGGACAAGCAGAATCTATAATGGAATTAATAATTGGGGAAATTAACTGAATGGAGAAATTTCAAAAGATAAAGTATAAGTTACCAGCAAATACATAAAGAAAATTTCAGCATACTTGGCTATAATGGATACATAAATCAAGAAAATATGGCTGTATTATCCAACTGCAGCCAGAATGTCTATCTTCCAGAATATACTCTCTCTCTTTCTCCCCACCCCACAATTCTCAAATAGTGGTTAACATACAATATAAAAAGATCCTTAATACTTACTTGGCTAAGTAATAGTTTTGCAGAAATATTTCTAACAGATCACAATTTTGGTTTGTTAATCTATATGTTTATGTAAAACTGACTACATTATTATGATAACATGACAAAACCGTATCTGATAAAGAACCTTATCAAAGGCTAGGAGTTGAACCTTTCAACTTATTACAAGATTATCATTTTAAAGTGTCTAATGTCCTATTCATGGAGTAGTGTCAAGGTAAGTTATTACCCTATGATATCATGGAGATTTAAAATATCTATTTTGTCAGTATCAAACACAGATCTTGTTTCCAGCTATATAATGTGGATGAACAGAAATGGGATTTCCTTGCAGATGTAGGATTTCCTCTGTACCAGTTCAACTTTACAAACATGTCATAAAGTATAAGAACAAAGTATAATCAGCATTTAACGTCTCCTTTTTTTCCCCTAAGAAGAATTGCAATTATAAACTCCAATAGCTGACTGCACAGGATATCATGCATATGTATCAGCACTTCTACAAAAATATTAATACCAATGTCAAGTTAGACATTATTTAATTTGAGCCTAACTTTACCTCTTAGGAAAGCATTGATAATAGGATCAAATGCATATAGACTAAAAGACAAAGGAATCAGCAATATATCTTAAAATAGGAGACACCCTAAATCATTTCTGATCAATCTAACATCCTTTTTTTTTTTTGTCGATTGAGGGACCTGAATTCAGCATTCAGCTCTTCAGCTCAAGGCTAGCACTCTACCACATGAACCTCAGTGCTGCTTCCAGCTTTTTCCACTTATGTGTGCTGGGGAATTGAACGCAGGGCTGCATGCATACAAGGAAAGCACTCTACCACTGAGCCACCTTGCCAGCCCAATCTAATATCTTTTAATGGAAAAAAGTTGTTTTTATTTCCCATTTGATTCAAGAAATTAGAGGATGTGTTGGAAATTTGTCATTTACAGGTAGCTATGATTTTTTATGATCTGCTGTAGGATTTATTCAAACATGTGAAGCACTGAAAGCAGCCAAAATGTTAATAGGCATTTTTCAGATTATTACAAAAAGAATAAAATCAATTTAAATCTATTGTTGGAGAGAACATGCCAGATCACCAAAACTATTTTTACTTTTGTTTTTATATTACCCTGAGATATGGATTTGGAAAAACATTCTGAAAAAAAAATAATTTTAAGCTGATCATAAAAGATACATTATTTTTTTAATACCAATGGCTAGTAATGGTTTAAAATGTTAAACACTTTCAGCTGCAGCTAGTGTTGGAGCATATGAAAAAACTATCTCAGAATAGAGCATGTCACATTGTAGACAGGGGAAAGTAAAAGAACATTTGAATGTAAGTGCTAGTTAGAAGAGCTGCAGTAACAGAAGCAAGAGAACATTAAATTTTTCAGTCTCAGTAGACATTCAGTTGTTTCACTTACACTCTCATGTGGACTGTTGAATGTATCATTTTTTGACACATGTACACTTGAGAAGATAACTTACATGTATCTTTGTGCACTGAGAAAATTTATTCAAACATAGCAAATTTTGCAAGTAGAAGGGAAAGATACTTATCTGGCTTCTAGAGGCTCATACTTATAATCCTACCTATTCACCATGTTTCGTTCTCAGCATCTCAGAAAAATCTGGGAAACTCTTTTTTCCAATTAACTAACAAAAATCTGCAGCAGCATGATCAAGAGTGCAAGGTCTTGAGTTCAAGTTCTGACACAAGCACAAAAAGAAATAGGGGGAGGAATTAAAGTAGCAGGTGAAGGAGAAAATATTGTCTAATTCTAGCAACTTCACTTGTTTCTTAATTTATAGATTGGAAGTTTCTGGCCTCCTTATTTTTAAATTTTTAGGAAATATTTTCTTTTCTTAATATTTTTACATACAGTTTCACTCATACATTTATATTCTTTGAAAATAATATCCATTTCACATACCACATGCATATATATTGAAGTATGATATAGTTTAATACATGTTTAAGAAAGTACTCACCTGGATTTTGTTTTAATTAGGAGAAAGTTTTTTTTTATGTTCAGCTGTGATCTTGTGCAAAGGTCAGTGCAGAGATATAGTCTACAAAGACAATGAGGTTATTTTTTTAATTTACTTTATTTTGTTAATATTTCAAGTTTCTATCATTTTCTTACCTATTAGCATATGAAAGCAGTACACTATGAAATAGTTTCTGAATTGTTATCCTTTTATTTTTCTTATTACTATATGTGAGATAAATTCAATTCACACCTCTCTTGAGCCACTGGGATGTGTCAGACATAGGTCCAACTTCTGAGATCACAAAAATAAAAGAGGTAAGCTAAGCTATCAATAGCCTGCAGTTAATAAGAAGGTCAGATTCACCAAGTTGGATCAGAAATACAAGAATCATTAGAAGGCTTTCCTGAAGTAATAATTGGGAATAGGAAAGAATTGCACACTGCATTCTTTTTGATTTTACTATTTAACACAACTTTACTTATTGTATATTGACTTTGACTCTAAACATCACAACCTAGTTGCTCTAACTTAATAACTTTTTTAATAAATTAAGAAGTTCTTCTTCATTGTGAGTACAACTCACAGTAAGATAATTTATGAATATTTTTCAGAATTAACAATTTTAGGTAGGTAATTATAAAAAGGATAATCATAATATAAGCCAAAACTATACAAGTGCTCAACAGAAAACAGCATGAGATATTAATGCCCCTGACTGTCAAGACACATCACATAGTTACATACCATCTAATTCTAACAACCACTGTCCTCTGTTATATTTAATCCTATATAGAAGTGTTACTCCAGAGTTCACATGCTACAAAGTCATGGAACCATAATGAGAAATATTGACTACAGAAGCCAGGCAGTCCAAAGAACAATGGTTCCAAAAAAGCAGCAGAACAGAGAAAAAGGACAATATGAACATAAACACAAAATAGATGGTCACCAGGAGAATTAGCACAAATATTGCATTCTCATCTAATCCCACAGGGAAAATGGTAGAAATGGCCAAAATTGTCATTATCATCAAGGTGAACATCACAGTGAATAATCTATATTGAGATAGAATATACAATCTATCATGAGATAAACTATACAAGCAAATACAATATTTAATAATCTGCGTATTCACTCACACAGCAGTTTTCAAAAATATATATAATGACACTCTCTAGTATTCATTGGTATGCTCAGATATGCGATGAAATGTGGTGACAGTATAGTATCCTTTGACAACTCATGTATAAAGAATTTCCTCTGGATCATAAAAGACTTCATGGCAGCATCAGAAATAGCAAGACAGCTCTGGTTTGGACTTCTGCACAATCACATTTTATCCTAAGAAAAATGGCACCTACAATCAGTCTCGATGGGCATGTGGATAATTTTCTGAACTACAATGAAAAGAGAAAATCTCTGAAAGTTTTTCAATGGATGCCTGGTAATCCATCTGATCTCATGTCAGAAGGAAGTGAGACCCGTGATTTGCTCCAAACTCCTCTTCTCTGATTTCCAGAGAGTAGAATCAATTAAACTTTTGTCTAGAGAAGAGAGTTGGCATGAAACTCAACTGGGTTTTCAATGACTGTGTATTTTATCTTGGCAAGTTCTCATTGGCTTTTCCATCCTCTATATTTAGTGCCACCATAAAGGTATCTCCATTGCTCTAAATGCTTACACTGGTAAGCTGCTGGTACAAAGTACCCAAAACCTCCTGTCACAAGCCACAGGGCTCAGTTTTCCAGAGACTGACAGATGAAGCTATCCACTGAAGATGGAATCCTGAAGTGATGAGTAGATACGGCTGCTTAGACAACATTTTCAGGGGTGAAAGTATTTGCTGTTCTCTGTCTCAGCTGCAGACTCCTCCATGAACAAACAAGATGAAGAGTCATCAATCACGTCCATTGCTATTCTAGACCTTCTCATTTCTCCTCCAGTCCCAGCTTGGAATCTACCACTTTAGCATGAAAAGAATGAGGTTTTTTTCAGTGACCTTGTTAATTATTCCTTTGTTATACTTTATTTGTCCCAGTTTCTGGGACTGTGATTTTTCTCACATTGGATGAGTGCCTCATATCCACCAGATACCTGAACTGAAAGAGACAGGTGAGGTGCTCCTTTATCAAAACATCTCCAGACACTCCATGTGGAACTTCCCTTACAGCTAAGATGTAAAATGTTGAACATTTGCCGCCCCCAGGTGGCATCCTGGCCAGGTTCCATGATTTCCCTGGTATTTCTATTTTTTCAAGGTTGTAGATAAAAAGCTACTTTTCACTTTTATTTGATAGCTGATATTATGAAAGAAAACTGAAAACAGAGCTTTTAATAAGTATTTTGGGGGGCAATGGAGGTTATTTCTTGGAATATGGTACGTTTTGTGACATTGGAAAAGAGCAGTTATTACTGGAAACCATAGAGTTCCTTACATGGTGGCTGGCCTGGGAATTGCCAAAGGGTCAGGATGGGAAATGGGGTGTGGACTGAGAGCTGGAGCGAGAGGCTTATGCAAGAATTGATCTATGGGAGTGGTTAAGGGTCTTCTTCAAGCTGGACCTGGGCTGCTCAGATATCATGCTCCCCCTGCTGGCATTGGGTTAGAGAAGGGTGGAGGAATTTCTGTGACTTAAAAGCACCAATACTTAGTGAAGAAATCCAAGGTGGAAATCCTCTGAACAACTAAAATATTGTTTATCAGAACAAATATTAGAAACTGGAATATATTTTAGAGTGTGGGAAAAGGAGGAGTACAGGAATGGAAAGAGGAAGGATAAGCATGTTCAATGTACGTTATATTAAAAAAATGAACTTGGTAACTTGAGGGTAAGGACAGGAGATGTAAAATGGGGGAGCACAAAGGAAGGGGTGATATTGATTAAGGAGCATTATACTCATATCCTGACTTAGAAAATTGAAACCACTTTGTGTACAACTAGTTGATAATAACAATAAACACACACACAAATAGCCAGTAATCCCCGCATTCTGGAAGTGGGGGTAGAAGGAATGTGAGGTAGAAACCAGCATGCACTACATGGAAAGAATCTTTAACAACAACAACAAAAAAGACCTTTTCTGCTTGTCCTAAACATATACTAGTTATTGCAAATAAGGGAAATCATGAGACCTGTGTTTCTTTGGGCCTGGCTTGCTTCACTTAATATAACGTTTTCCAAGTCTTTCAATTTCCTAACAAATGGGGCAGTATCATTTTTTCTGAGGGAGGTATAGAATTCCATTTATCTGTGTTTGTGTGTGTGTGTGTGTGTGTGTGTGTGTGTGTGTGTGTGTGTGTGTGTGTGTGTATTTATACATACATATATATCCCATTTTCTTGATCCAGGTCAAAAGCTATGTACATATGACCATATAATTATGTTGATGCTAAGTGAAATGAACCCCAAGATAGGGACACAAGTGGTTTTATCTTTCTTGCTGTTTTTTTGTATTTATAATGTACTATATGATTTTTTTTGTTTCTTTTGTATGGTCTTTCTCCATGGTATAACCCCTGTTTTCACTGTATTTGATTCCAGTACCCTGCATCTTATATTTACATTTCTCTAATTTGGGGAGGGGAAGTGAAATAGCAAAATGCTGAAATAAGGATAGAGGTTGACACATTGTAACAATGAGATGTATAAGACACTATGTTGACAAAGAACTTTAGGGGGGGAGGGGGGGGAACCTAATCTAGTAGGGAGGAGTCAGAGAGGTCTAGAAGGAAGTGATGGTAGGGGAAAAACGATGCATGATAAGAAATATACTCTTTACATTATTCATGTAACCCCTCTGTAAAGTATTTTTACAATAAAATATATGCAGAAAAAGAAAGAACAAAAGAAAGAAAATAAAAGGAAACAAAAACACAATGAATAAACTATGAATAAAGGAGTCAGTCAGCTTTATCTTCTCTACCTGGCTTTGAATAATGCTGCTCTGATTTCAGTATTCTGAGTAGCCACGAATATAAGTGTGAGACTCTGGTACCTGGCCTAGTTCTCTACATCCTTATTGTTTCCATGCATTAGGGTTCCTTATGGCAGAGGGTTCCAGTTGATAATAATCACTACATTACAGCAATTTTCTGTATCCACAATGTATGCCTGAACCTCAGATAGTACAACACTATTTGGATGCTTCATTCTTTAAATTTACACTCATACTCAGCATAAATAAATTTTAGTTTATAAATTAGTCACAACAGACAAAAAAACTAGTACAATTATAGCAATAAACTATAGCAAAATTGATTAAATTTATAAATCTTTATTTCTTTAATTTTCTATTTAAGAATGTTGAACCATCAGTTAGCCACAACAATCTATGAGAGTAGAAAGCAAAATGCAGATGATAAGAAGAGAAATTTACTTCAAGTATCCTCTTCAAAATGGTGTACATGATTTTATAATTTTTATTTCCTTAGTGGCACTTATATCAAAGGAAGTATGGGAAATGTGACTTGGAATTGTTTAAGGAATGAAATTGCTGGGACTCTGACAAATTGTTTATTGTCACATGTTTTTGCTAGAGTTAAATTTGTGTCACAAGCATTTGTAGTAATTTTCATGTCTATGAGCACAGCATGTCAGGTCACATTTCTCCATATGGTTGTAACATCACGCAGTGTGTTTGTATAAACTGGAAGGTTTGGAAATGCTTGGACTTTTATCACTTTATTTATATAGACATTGTGTATTTTCATACACACTACCAAAGTTAAATTCTTGGTTCATTTGTTTTGATCTCTTATTGTTCTGAGGGGACATTTTTTAAAATGGTATCTTATATACAGTCTCTACTACTTTCATTCCATGAATATTTGTGTTCTGAAACACTAATTTATTTTCCAACTCTACCTTTGTCATACATGTTTTTTTTTTAACAGTTCTAGGACATGAACTCAGGGCCTGACCATTGCCCCTGAGCTTCTTTTGCTTACGACTAGCAGTCTACCAGTTGAGCCACAGCACCGCTTCAGCTTTTACTATTTACATGGTACTGAGGAATGGAACCCAGGGCTTCATGCATGCTAGGCAAGCACTCTACCACTAAGCCACATTCCCAACACCTTTAACATATATCTTGCTAATTCCAGCATCAAACAATCATTTGTTATCTTCTGGCTTCTTCATTTTTACCTATTTTCTTCAATTAAGATATACTGCATACCTTCTCAACTACCCTATAATCTGTACCTCTTGTAATTTGAATCCTCACATTTTTAAAAACAATTCTACTTGTAAAATAATGTCCAGGAATCTATTCTTAAGTACTTAATTCCATTTTTAAGTACATCTTTGCAATATTTTTTCTTTTTCTTAAATTTTTATTTTTATTGTAAAGGTGATGTACAGAGGGTTGTCGTTATATAAGTCGGGGAATTTATTTTTGAACATTGTCACCTCTTTTCTCATTTTTGTCAAGTTTGTCACCTACAGACCCTCTTCCCTGACAAGTTATGTAGTTTATTTTCAACATAGTGTCTAGTGAGTATCACTGATGAATTAATTAAACCTTTTTCCTTCCATTGCTATGCTTCTCCTTACTTTCCTCAAATCAGATAAACTTACATATAAGATCAAATGTACAGAAAAAAACAGAAACGAAAGGGGAAAAACAGAAAACAAAATATCAAAAAAGTAAAACAAAACAATAACAATAACTAAAAATAACCTCTGTTTCCATTTCTTGGAGTTTATTTAGATAAGCATCATTTTATATGATCCTATGCATGTAGCTATTGTGTCCTTGTGATCCTCTCCTATGAATATACTCCTTTGGACTCATTGTGTGAATGTTTAGAGTGCTGTCCAAGTGTAATTTACTTCTCTTTTGTGTTTACTTGTAGAGACTTCTCAGAAGAATAAGTAAGAGTGGCCAATAGATACACAAAGAGATGTTCAATATATTTGGCCATAAAAAATGCAAATCAAAATAACATTGAGATTCTACCACATCCCAGTTAGCATGGCCATTATCAAAAACATAACAATAACAAATGTTGGGGGAGAGGTAGCCAAAAGAGAACACTACTACTCTGATAGTGGGAATGAAAACTTGTTCAATTGCTCTGGAAAGCAGTATGGAAGTTCCTTAAAAGAATAAACATAGAGCTTCCTTATGACCCTGCAATGCCAATCCTGGCATTTATCCAATTGATCAAAAACCAGACCACATTGATGCTACCAGTACAACCATGTTCATTGCAGCATTGTTTACTATAACCAAGATATAGAATCCACCCAGATGCCCCTCAGTTGATGAATAGATCAAGAAAATGTGGAATACCATAGCCAAGATATGGAACCAACCCAAATGCCCCTCAGTAGGTGAATGGATCAAAAAAATGTGGTATATATACACAGTGGAATTCTATGTTTCCCTCAGAAATAATGACATTGTTCCATTCATAAGGAAATAAAGACTTGGAAACAATTATACTAAGTGAAGTAAGTCAGACCCAGAGAAAAGCAGGTCGCATGTTCTCCCTCATTTGTAAGATCCAGAATATGTAGAAGATACTCTTAACAGGGGATCTCAAGATCCCAAATGCTTAGTGCAAACGACTATATATAATGAACCATATTAACAGGAACTACAATTTATGGAAACAAGACTCTCTCATTAGACCCTGTATAGAGTTTATTCTTTCTTTCTCTATTGTTGTTGCTTTTTTCTTCATTTCTCTTAGCTTTTTGTACCTTGTGTTTTGCATAATAGACAATGCAATATGGGAAAGGGAAAGGGAATCACAGAAACAGTAGAACAATGGATGAACCACAGCAACACTGATACTTACTTGCCACTATGTGGGATATGAACATTACAACTGAGGAGGCTTACGAAGGGGAAAGTGGGAGAAAAGAAGGGTTGAATAATGATGATTGAAACAAATGTTCTTATTTTCTTGCCTATGTAACCATAATCCCCAGCTCATTATCTTTTCAATTAAAGAAAAGAATATGTGGTATATATACACAATGGAATTTCGTAAGAAAGAATGATATTGTGCCATTCATAAGGAAATGGAAAGATTTGGAAAAAAATATATTAAGCAAAGTAAGCCAGACTGAAAGAAATATGGGTTGCATATACACACTTCTCTTTTACACGTATTCAATTGAACAAAAATCCTTCCATATTATTTTTCTATTCCTTAATATTCCCACATTCTGTTTTCATTTTTTACTCATACATGTCAAGATAATCACTACATGAAAAATTTTAAACACTGTTCCTATTTCCTCAAAGCTACTTCTTGAATGTCAAACACCGTCAAGTATGTTTCAGGATTTGCACTGATATCGACTGCCCTGCATGTGGAAAATTCACAAACATATTTACTTTTAGCCCTAAACTCATGTCCACAAAAATAGGATGGGTTCTTAGTCTTTTAATCTTATTCTACTTATTTCTCTAATTTTCTAAAAACACTTATAGACATTCTTTGGTCTCTATAAGCCTCTGTTACATATGCATAGTCACATTGCTCCTACTGACTACAAATCAACAATAATAATCTACCTCGTGTTCTAATCACCATTGTAATTACACTACCTCCATGTGTGCTTATTTATCTGCCTTTTAGATAGTATAAATAGCATGTGTTCTTGCTTAAAACCAAGTACTGTATTGTGAACTCTGTATTAATGTCTAAGATCTATGCAAGAAATTAACAGGTATTTCTGGTTCATCAAAATCATCAATGATTCCCCAATTCTGGATCATCCACATATATTTACATACATATTCTAAAACAGCTACTTTTCAAAACAAAGGGGTTTTTTTTTGGTCTCTGCTTAATTTTTTCTATGCTTCTGCACTTTAAAATTTCAGAGCAAGTCTAATTTTCCCCTAAAATCTGTTCTTCTGCAGTCTATTTTTCTGAATGTCATCATTCTTCTGCTCTTCTTGGCAAAATCTGGAAGCTAGAAATAATTTGTAAATGTCCAATGTTTATGAAAGTGTCTACAAATGTAGTAACTAAAATATGGCATTTACAGGGGTGAATTAAAATAGTGTACTGCAATTCCTTAGAAAGAATTATCTTCAGTCCAACTAAATAAACAACACAAAATTGATATTCAAAAGGTAGGCAATTGGATCAAGGGGGATAAATAGATGAAGCAAGAAATGAGAGGGTAGAATGCAGTCATATAATTCAGTGCATGCAGTTATATAAAAGAATGTACGTACTGAAACCAGCTGCATGGTGTGCAAAGAAAAAAAACTTTCTGTTTTACTTTTCAGTTCTTGATGATCCTGGCTGCTTTACATTATGTATGACACATTCACATGTATATCTTTGGGAGAGTGGGGGGAGGGCACATTACTTGAGGGAAAAGGGTGAAAAAGTGCACCAGTGGAGTTTACAGAACACTGGTGAAAGTAAACTATACAACTCCTGACTGGGGAAGAAGGGAGGGACTTGGAGAGAATGAGGAAGTAGAAGACACCGTACAGAAGGAAATGCACCCATTTCCTGACGCACACAATTGTAATCCTTCTAAATATCACCTTTATAAAAACACTAAAGTAAACTGAAGAAACTTCAGTTCATATCCTACAAAATTAAGAATTTGAGGGAAGGGGTAGTGTTGCAAAGGATGAAAGGGATGACAGCAATCAAGATGCATTCTATTGATAAACTGGCTTGTTGAATGGCAACTCCTTTGTACAATTACTTACAGGTAATAAAATTTACTTTAATGAAATAAGTGCCAATCTGCTGTTTAAAAAAATATGAGGATAATTGTGACCCATTCTTTTTCTCCCATTGAACATCTCATTGTAATTGTTTATGAATGTAGACCTGGATACCTGAAAATGGAAGCAACACCTATCATTTTATATTTTCAAATGTAAGCATGTATATCAATCATTAATCTAAAATGAGTTCACAGTGATGCCCCTAATTCATACTCACTAGATCAAATGGTAATATTATATTTAGCTCAAGGAGAAACTTTCAAACTGCCTTCCCATGTTGCTTTGATACTTTACCAGTTGTTCTGAATTCTCACCAGCAAACAGTGCTGTCAGGTATTTTTAGAAATTCCAATAGGTTTGTAGGTATCTTTTATTTCCCTTTGCATATATCTAAGGACAAGTACATTATTTTATATGTTCATATTTTATGTTATTTCATAAATACATTACATTATACATTTATATCAGTTATATATTACATATATTTGTAGATTATATATGCAAGTGATACATGAACATGTTAATATGTACATAATATATGAACAAATAACTTATTTTGTACTGGGCAAGATAATTTACCCATTTTAATTTAGTCATTTACTTTATTATTGATTTAGTATTTATTGGATAACAATTTCTAATGAGACATATTTTGTAAGTATTTTCCTCCAGTCTATAGATTTTATTTTATCTTGAGAGAGACTTATTTGCACAGAACAGAAGTTAATTTGTTATGAATGAAGTACAACTTACCTATTTTTACTTTCATTGACCATGCTTCTGATCAAATCCAAGTTCAAACAGGTTTTCTCCTAAGCCATTTTTCTAGAAATGTTATAATTTATATTTGACATTTAAATTTATGATCCCTGTTGAATTAATTTTAATAATAGGTCTAAGATTTTATGTAGCTCATGTTTTTGCTTACTTGTTTTATTTATAAATGTCTAAATACCCAGCAAGACTAGTTGAAAAGACCAGCCTTTCTCTATTAAATTGCCTCTGATGTTTTTTTCTATGATAAACTCACTATATTTGTATTCTGGATTTTCTTATTAATTTAAATTTTTCATGTCTGCATTTTGCAACTACTATGACACCTGGATTATTCCTGTTTCCTGTTTCCTGTAGGAAAAAAGTTATAAGATATATACAGAGTGACCTGGTTATATTCTATAATAATTATCATTTTTTGTTAGATATATGGAAACGTCCTTAGACTTTTGAACTTAGAACATTTTGGGAAGCATGTGGATAAAAGGATGGTTAGAGACTCCTTAACTTTGAGATCCCTAGAAGTTTCTCATTCTTATGTATAACAAATTCAGCCTTGAGAAATTCATCATCACTAAGCCTGCAAGTAAACAGATTGGAGTCATGACTTTGGATACATTCTCTCTTGGTCCTTCAGTTTCACATGTATGCTTTTCAGTTTGTTCAACTTTGTGTGTGTGTGTGAAAATACCATACAGAGGGGTTACAATTACATGGGCAAAATAATGAGCACGTTTCTTATCAAGCATTGTTGCCTCCTCCTTTGTTTCCCCTTCCCATCCTTTCCCATACCCTCTCCCTGCCCCCACTACCCGATCCCACCCCTTCCCCGACCAAAGTTGTAAAGTTCGTTTTTTGACATAACAACTTGTACATTTCATTGTTGCAATGGGTCCATCTGTATCCCAATTTAAATGACTTGTTACCAACATCAAATACAGTAAAAACAGGGGTTATACCGTCGGGGAGGGACATACAAAGCAACAAAGAACTCATCTTGTAAATATGTTAGAAACAATCGCATAAAAGAAAAAAAATTTGAATACTTATCGTAGGGTTCATTTCCCTAACATCAACTGACCTTTTCTGCTTGACTCAGACATAATCTAGTTATTGCAAATAAGGGAAACCATGGGAGCTATGTTTCTTTGGGCCTGGCTTACTTCACTTAATATATTTTTTTCCAAGTCTTTCATTTCCTAATAAATGGGGCAATGTCATTCTTTCTGATGGAGGCATAGAATTCCATTGTGTATATATAACACATTTTCTTGATCCATTCATCTACTGAGGGACATCTGGGTGGTTGGTTCCATATCTTAGCTATGGTAAATAATGCTGTAATAAATATAGTTTTACTGGTAGCTTTAGTATGGTCTTGTTTATGATCATTTGGGCAAATGCCCAAAAGTGGGATTGCTGGGTCATAGGGGAGCTCTATGTGGAGTCATTTGAGGAACCTCCATACTGCTTTCCAAAGTGGTTGAATACGTATACACTCCCACCAACAATGCAGTAGGGTTCCATTCTGTCCACATCCTCTCCATCATCTGTTGTTATTAGAGTTCTTGATTATAGCCATTCTAACTGGGGTGAGGTGATATCTCAATGTTCTTTTGATTTGCATTTCTTTTATGGTTAGGGAGGTTGAGCATTTCTTCATGTGTCTATTGGCCATCCTTCTTTCTTCTTCAGAGAAGTTTCTCTTTAAGTCTTTAGCCCACTTATTTATTGGGCAGTTGTTTCTTTGAAGATTTGTTGTTGGGGGATTTAATATTTTGAGTTCCAGGTAATATTTTAGATATGAGACCCTTGTCTATTGTATGGCTAGTGAAGATCTTCTCCCAACCCATGGGTTTTCTAGTGATCTAGCTAGCTATGTCCTTTGCTATGCAGAAGCTCTGCAATTTTATGCAATCCCATTTGTCCAACCTTTCTTTGATTTGTTGTGTTTCTGGGTCTCTATTAAGAAAATTTGGGCCTGTGTCAAGATTACGTAAGGTTTCTCCTATTCCATCCTTCAATGTTATCAGTGTCTGCTTTGACTCCGAAGTCTTTGATCCATTTGGAGTTGACTCTGTTGCAGGGTGATATAGAAGGAACTAGCTTTAGTTTTCTACAAGTAGTTAACCAATTTTGTCAGCACCATTTACTGAAGAGGCTATCTTTCTTCCATTCTATTTCTTTAGCTCCCTTATAGAAGATTAGATGGCTATCGGTCTTTAGGTTCATTTCTGGGTTTTCAATTCTAGTCCATTGGTCCTGAGGTCTGTTTTTGTGTCAGTACCAAGCTGTTTTGATTACTATGAATTTGTATTAGAGTTTGAAATTTGGTATTGATATTCCTCCCAGTTTGCTTAACTTTTTGCAAAGACAGATTATTTCATGCCAATTTCTTTGTAGTTAGCAAATATTTATGGCAATGTCTAGACTGATGATTGTGATCATTTAGTTTTAATTCCAAACTTCCCTTTCTATTTTTTGAGTAAATCTCTTTCTCTGTCACTCACTCTCCTTCTTCCCACAAATCCTACATCTCTTTCTTATGATAGAGATCAAAATAATAACTGTTGTCTTTTCTTGAATTGTCTTAAAATTTTTTGCATACTAATATACAAATCTACTAGGTTTATTTCAATGATTCATATGCCACATGCATATTCAACATTAAACTTACAGATACCATTCTAAAACTCTTAGTTTCTTCACAAGGTAGACCAGCACATTAGTTTTGGGATCTGATAGATAGTTACAGTTAATTATCCAAGTTAAAAAAAATACTTTAGGAGACTCCAGACACAAGCAGATATTCTCTGTCTCATCAGTTTCAAATGATGACCACAAGAGGGAAATTGCACTTCACATTCCTGTCAACTTTTCTCCTATATTTGACAATATTTTAATTTGTGACTAATCTATGAAAATTATAAATATCCACTTTAGTATTTGGATTATGATCAAGTTCTTGCTTTTTCATAAAATATTAGAAAATCTGGCAACTCTGTAACATCATTTGTTTTTCTAGTAACCATCAGTTAAGAATTATTTGTGACTGCTGTCTCAGTAGGCCATATGCTCTCCTGCTGATCACCGTCCTTTTTGTTTCTTAATGTATTACCAAGTTTGCTTCAATTGTTGGTTTATTTTCCTTTTCTAGATAAGTACAGGGGATTTTTCCTAACCTTGAAGTCCTTTGGATTGAAGTTGTATCCTAAATTTATTTGAATTGTCAATCATTGTAACAATGGAAATGAAACACTGATCCGTGAGAGATGGTGAATGGTGGGCTTTTTAGCCTTTTCCTTGCTTACTAGCCATTGCAGCATCAATAACATAATATATTTAACCTGACAAATGAGCAATTGATCATTTGGATTGGCAGCTTTCCAATTTTTTTTTTATATTTTATTTTATTTTATTTTTTTGTGAACACACTGTACAGAGGGCTTACATTACATGGGCAGGACAATGCGTACATTTCTTATCAAGCATTGCAGCCTTCTCCTTTGTTTACCTTTCACATCCCTTTCCAGCCTCCACCCTTACCCCCCCACCGAATCCTCCCCCCCCCCAGCATTGTAAAGCTCGTTTTCGACATGACAACTTGTACTTCTCATTGTTGCAACAGGTCCACCTGTATCCTTAAACGACTTGTTTTTCCCCATCTTCTCCACAAGTTATACTGACATCAAATATAGTGAAAGCAGGGGTTATACTGTGGGGGAGAGACATACAAAGCAACAAAGAGATAATCTTATAAATGTGTTAGAAACAAATGCATGAAAGAAAAAAACATTAAAATACATATCTAAGGGTTCATTTTCCTAACATCACATTATCTGACCTTTTCTGCTTGACTCATACATATACTAGATATTGCAAATAAAGGAAACCATGGGACCTAGGAGAAACCCTAGGTCTCCTTGACTCAGGCCGAAATTTTCTGAATAGAGACCCGGAAACACAACAAATCAAAGAAAGGTTGGACAAATGGGATTGCATGAAGTTGCAGAGCTTCTGCATGGCAAAGGACATAGCTAGCAAGATCAACAGAAAGCCCACGGATTCGGAGAAGATCTTCACTAGCCATACAATACACAAGGGTCTCATATCTAAAATATACTTAGAACTCAAAAAATTAAATCCCCCAACAACAAATCCTCAAAGAAACAATTGCCCAATAAATAAGTGCGCTAAAGACTTAAAGAGAAACTTCTCTGAAGAAGAAAGAAGGATGGCCAATAGACACATGAAGTTCAACATCCCTAGCCATAAAAGAAATGCAAATCAAAACAACATTGAAATACCATCTCACTCCAGTTAGAATGGCAAAAATCAAGAACTCTAACAACAACAGATGCTGGAGGGAATGTGGACAGAAGGGAACCTTACTTCATTGTTGGTGGGAATGTAAACTTGTTCAACACTTTGGAAAGCAGTATGGAGGTTCCTCAAAAGACTTCACATAGAGCTCCCCTATGACCCAGCAATCCCACTTTTGAGCATTTGCCCAAATGATCACAAACAAGACCATACTAAAGCTACCAGCACAACTATGTTTATTGCAGCATTATTTGCCATAGCTAAGATATGGAACCAACCCAGATGCCCCTCAGTAGATGAATGGACCAAGAAAATGTGGTATATATACACAATGGAATTCTAGGCCTCCATTAGAAAGAATGACATTGCCCTATGTGTTAGGAAATGGAAAAACTTGGAAAAAATTATATTTAGTGAAGTAAGCCAGGCCCAAAGAAGCTTTCCAATTCTTTAAGAAATACTAGAAACAAAGTAACAAGTGAAAAACTGAAGGACTCATTCAAAATAGGGACTGTATATGTGTGTATACAGACTTTTGTATATGTATATATACACACATATACATATATAAACACATATGTATATACACATATACACACATAAATACATATATATACATACATATAAATACATGTCTGTCATCTCATCCTTAGTTCGATTACTCTGTTTCTATTGTTATGGATGCAGAGAGTAAGATTGAGTGTAAAGAAAAATGTCTGAAGAGGAATGTAGATGATGAGAGCCCTGTGATCTGTTGAGAGCATCTTTTGGTCTTCTTACAAGATATATATAACATTAGTTTTATGAAAATTATTATAGTTAAATATAATATATCTCTTACGTTGTAAGTAGCAGGTGTTGGTAGTATTACTCTTTTATGTCCTCAAGCACGTAACAATTACAGGCAATGTAATATTGCATAAAATGAGAACTAAATTACTTATTAAGTTGTCAAATCAACTAGTTTGTACCTACTTGCTTAATCTATGAAATGAAAGGATTATCCTCATGAATTCAATGGAGACCATACTGTTAGTATTCAGCTTATAGTTCTTGGAATACTTTTAACAATTTTATACAGGGTTGGGAAGGTGGCTAAGTGATAGAGTGTTTGCCTTGCATGCATGAGGCCCTGGATTCCATTCCTCAGCAATACACAAATGAAAAAAGCTGGAAGTGGTGCTGTGGCTCAAGTAGTAGTAGAGCACTAGCCTTTGAGCTGAACAGCTGAGGGACAGTGCCTAGGTTGAGTTTAGGCTCCACAACTGGCCAAAAAATAATTTTTTTAAAGAACCTAAAAATTAAATAGAAAAATTTAGATATATGGTTGGACATTTCACTCACTTTAATCAAATATTCATGTATTAAATTATCAATATTTTATAATTTTATTAGTTTGAACTACTTTCCCAAATAAAACAACTATTTTGCAACTTAAGATACCATGCCCTCATTATGTTATGGGCAGTGACAGTTATAGGCAAATACATAAAGTTCAAAACTAACCTAGAAACTAAAAACAAATGGACAAAAAGAAACCACCAGGTCCAAATTTATTTGTTCTAAGCACACAAAACAGCACTGAGCTTGTTTGAAGACATCTTGTCCAGATGCCAGCACTGAGACGCCTACACAAAGCTGTTAAATGAAAATGAGGGAAGTTCTTCATGGGCCTAGTGAACTGCTTTAGCCTGTCTTCTATCTTAACAACGCACAACAGATGGATACATTAGGCAGTGCTGTAGTGTGAGTATGAGCATGAATGGCTATATTAGTTAGGAAAGCACACATACAGCATCAGGTTTCAATGTGCTGTTGGCAAAAAAAATAGTAATCACGGAGAAACATAGAATGACTTCAAGAAAATTGTACCAATTATTTAAGAAATTATCTATAAAAAAGATATGTATCTAATAAACTGCACTGTCAGGAAATTGTGTAGAATACATATAGCTTTACAAGTTTCTAATTCATTAACGATCATTAATGAATATCAGTATTTACAGTGACTTATTATAGACTATTAAAATGTGATACTACTTTTACATTTATAAGTTAAATATCAAAAACTATGTAAAAAAGAAACCCATATCCTCACTTCTTTATCTTTCACCTGACTTAAACTATTCAGTATATGCATGTATCAAATATTACATTAACCAACCACTAAGTTGTTCACTAATATAAATAATTTTAGGTTTTTTGTATGAGATTAAAAATTAAGTAAACATAAGGAAAATATACCTATGTAACATTCAATGAAAACATGGTAATTGTAGTTTGCATATTGAATATTAATTATTCATCCAAATATTCATTAGTAATTGTGTTTTGTGAGCCTATTATTTGTCTCTCTGTGTCTCTGGGGATAAATTAGTAAAAACAAGTCTGTGTGCAAATGGATCTTATATACTGGTAAATTATTTAGGCAATTAAGTACCTAAATATGTGAAATTGATCATGGTGAAGTGCTAAAGACATGGTCATGTTTGTTGGGTAGTCATCATGTAAATAGAGGTAAATCATGTGAAAGTAAAAAATAATTAACTATTCAAGGAAAAGTATTACAGGAAATGAATATAGGAAGAACATGAAGAAAGAAATTGCTGTGGCAGTAGTCTTTCATGTCACAATCCAGGAGGGCCATGAGGAGAATCTAATAGGGATCTTCTCATATGTTAGGCAGGGCTGGGTTGCAAAAAGTTATGGTGAAAATGTGATCTCCTTCTAGTATATGAAGAAGTAATTGGAGGTTGCTGAAAATGAGATGAATATGACATATTTAGTTTGTAAAAATATTAATTCATTGTAGGGAGGACATATGAAAATCCTGTAGCACAATATACTAATCAGCAAGTAGTGTCATTTCAAAACTACTCTTTCTGACACAAATTGGTTTGCATTGTTAATCATCTCTATGCCCTTGGAAAGTGTATTACATTTTTAATATCATCTTATTTGCAGCTAATAGGATAGGAGTTATAATTATACTTTATAAATGAATAAATCATTACAAATGTAAGTGTCCTGTCTATAGCTAATTATACTATGATTACTATACTGTACTGTGACTCTTATACTATACTCCTTCATATGTCAAGTCCTAGAATGTATATGGTACTACGTTTAATAATCTTAGACTCTCTTATTCCTTTAGAGTATTTGATTTAACATACTTACCAAATTTTATTTAAAACAGTATCTATTTAGCACTACCTAATAATGTGCTTGTGTGGTTTTTTAAAAAAATCACCCATGAAGCCTGGTGCTGATGGCTCACGCCTATCATCCTAGCTACTCAAGGGGCTGAGATCTGAGAATCCTGGTTCAAAGCCAGTCTGGGCAGCAAAGTCCGTGAGACTTTTACCTCCCATAAACCGCTCAGGAAACGGGAAGTGGTGCTGTGGTTCAAGTGGTAGAGCGCTAGCCTTTAGATGAAGAGCTGAGGGACAGCGCCCAGGCCAGAGTTCAAGTCCCATGACCGACATAAATAAAAAAATATCACCTGTGAAAGCAATACAAATACCTGAAACATAATAAAGCATACTGAACTAGAGAGGGAATTGATTGCATCTTAGAAATAATACATTCTCTAATCACAAAATGAATTAAAAATTACAGATTGTAATTCACATTCCTTTGTCATCATAGATAGCTATGGTCCTCAAGTCTATTCATTGCTCCCTTCTCCTGTTATGAAACAATTACTTTCATAGACTAGTAGTAATCCTTAACACACATACATATAAAAACAGAGCAATAGTGGTGTGTGCACAATTACTATAATTTTGGTTTTCTTTTGTTTCTATCATTTTACATATCATGATACTTAATGTTTACATTCTGAGAGTATTATGTCTTTATTCCTGCACACATGGACACAATTAAATTGTACTAAGACATGAAACATATAGTTCTCTATTCCCACCATGCAAAATATACTTTCCAGAAATAAGAATTATAGTTTTTGTACATTTTAAAGAAAGTGTTTCCTTTCTGTGGATGAGCTGTTCTTTAGGAAATTTAAATGACACATATATACAGTTGGCATTCTTGAATTATTCTACAATAGAGGTATGTTTCTCTTCCTTTTTAGAAAACTTCGTGGTATCCTACTGTGTTTTATAATTCAAAATTGTATTTAATCTATCAATTTGTGATAAACATAAAGGCTTTGGCAGAGATCTGAATTGCTATATGTTCCAAGAAATATGATCATATATATGTATATATTTATTGAATAAACTTGAAGGGAAATATTTAACAAGTCATTAATTGTACAAAATTATTTCTTTTTATTTTATACTTGATTATATACTTGAAAATTTTTATCCCTTTCCAAAATGTAACACTTTAGGAAAACATTATCCTGTTAGAATCCATAGATCCTTGGAGTCTTTGAGTATTGGTATATGGATTATATTATTATCATAACTTTTCATATCAATAGCATAGAACTGACTGAAGACTTCAGTCTGTCTATTAAGATGAGAATCCAAAAACTTTTTTGTTTTTGAAAATGCCAATTTTATTTATTTGTTTGTTTATTACATATGCCCAAAAATAATAAATAGGTAAGGCATATTTAGTGTAATTCCTATTTACTAAAGTTACCAGAATGAATACACCAAGGAAAAGGAATAAACTACCAAGTAGAGTAAGCAGGATATAAACCTGGGTCTGAAGTTTATATGGCTGGTACTATGGCAAGTTCAAATAGCCTTATACCTCATCATTTGTAACAGCAAACCTACAACACAAGCCAAAAGCTATTTAAAGGACTACAAATGACATAACACAAATGATTATAATTTTGTTTAAATAGTTCTAAGAGGTATAGATTTCAACAGCACAAGAAGAAAACATGTCAAAACGTAAACAAAGATATCTGTCAGTAGAAATGGTGATTTTTTTTTTATATTTTTGATACAAATTTGTGTATTTCTCAAATTCTTTCAATTAGAAAAATCTATATATGTATATATATACATATGTATATATGTAAATATAAATGTGCATATGTGAATATAGGTGTGTAGATAAAAAAGTTGTATCATTTTGTACATTTACAAAATTTACATTACATAATCAAGACTTTCATTGCAACACAATGATACGTTGAAGACATTACCAAATAAAGCAATGCAAGATGGAATAAACAGCTTTCAACATCTTCTTTGATCAGTGGCTCCCACTGAGAAACAGCAGCGCTATAAGTAGTTCTTTTCTTTTCTTTTTAATTGATTTATTTTTATTGTGAAAATACCCAAGTACATGATAATGAGTGCATTTCTTATCAAGCATTGTTGCCTCCTCCTTTGTTTCCACTTCCCATCCCTTCCCATCTCCTCGCCCCCTCAAACACCCACCTCTCTCACATGCCACACCAAAGATGTATAGTTCATTTGTACATCTCATTGTTGCAATGGGTCCACCTGTATCCCTATTTAAACAATTTGTTTTTGCCCTTCCCCTCCACAAGTTATACCAACCAACATCAAATACAGTGAAAACAGGGGTTATACCATGGGGGAGGGACATATAAAGCAACAAAGAAATATCTTATAAATATGTTAGACACAATATCAAGAAAGAAAAAAAAACATTTGAATACTTCTCTTGGGGCTCATTTCGCTTAACCTCAACTTATTTGACCATTTCTGCTTGTCTCAGACATATACTAGTTATTGCATATAAGGGAAACCATGGGATCTATGTTTCTTTAGGCCTGCCTTACTTCACTTAATATAATTTTTTCCAAGTCTTTCCATTTCCTAACAAATGTGATGTGTCTTTTCCATTCTGATTCTAGTGAGGTTCACACTCTTTCATTAATACTCACTAGCATAATTCCCAGTATCTAAATCCCCACTGCAATGCCTGGAGCTTCCTAATGAAGTAGGTCACTCAAATGTTTGTTCCAATAAAGTGCTGAATTTTTTTAATTGTAGGAAAATAATTATAACAGGCATTACACTATTCCATGTAAATTAATAGCCCTGAAAACCAGAAATGATTCAGAATATTGTAAAAGTAAATACATTAGTATATATTGCATTTGTTATTCATGCTTATGTATGTGTGTATGTGAGCTGCACAAATGGAGATGTATACAAATATGAACATACATCAAATATGAAAACATGGATGAAATGCATACATGTATGTTTCTACATACCTACATACCTAAAAATGTTTAGAGAGGATTGTACATATCCAATAACAGTTTTCTTTTTTTTCAGTCTCTTTCAGGTATTTGGTACTGGGAATCAACTTTCGATTTCTTTTTTATGTATACTTTACTGCTTAATTGGAATGTTTCACTATAGGACCCTGACTGTTGATATCAAATTCTAAAGCCAGGTGTCAGAATGCAAGTATTCATTGTGAGCCTTGGGGTCATTTAAAAAAAATTCAATGGAGAGATTCTGTATGGATTGAACTTCTGAAAAATCTGCAGCAGCCTCTATTAAGTTACAATTGAGAGATTCCAGCAGGAAGCCTTCTTTAACAACTCAAAAAAGAAAAAAATGCCTGTAGAATTCTGTGCTTCCAACATCTGCTTCAAGCAGTGTCCAGGTCCACAGTAGAAGGCAAATCCTGAAATAAGAAGCACGCCATTCACACAAAAGCTTCCCTATGTCTATTTTTTTAATTCCTCACTGTTTGGGAAATCTAAGTTGGAAGTATAAGAGGTAATTAAAATGAGAGGATAAAACAAGCGCAGCCTCTTCACCAGGTGCAAAGTCATGGCATATAAATAGCCAAGTCTTTCAACGTGCAAGAAAAGAGAAATTTTTCCTTGGGATGAAAAATATATTGAGCCAGACAGCGTAAGGTCTGAGTTGAGATGCTTTTGTGCAGTCGCAAGTGATCATATGACTAGTATCTAAAGTTATCTAGAGAAAGCAAAGCAAACACTATTTGTAACCATAGGAAATGGGAAAATTTACCCTGATGAATAACTTGGAATTGAAAATGGGAGAAAATAAGTTGAATTGCAAATAGATTTGAATTACAAAACAATATTTACCCGAAGTACTAGTATAGTTCTATTTACTTGTTTGAATCTCAAAAATATTTTATCATAAGCATTACTTGTCAATAAAGGTTCAGGAAAATGGGTAAAATATTAAAGGAGCCTGTACTCTACATTATGTACTATAAAACCAAATAGAAGTTTGAAAGCTCAATGACTTTGTCTAATGCCGACATAATATAATAAGACTTAGAAAAATATACTAAGTGTCAGTATAGATAACATGTGTGTATTTAAATCACATACAAATGAAATAATGTAATTGTGCAATTAGTATTTTGCCTTGGAAGACAGAAGCATCAGTGATCAATCAGAACTGACTATTCACAATGATCCCATCTTCAATTGATAAACTGATTTAGGCTTTGGGTATAATGGGTAAGTCGGGAACAATTTGTACTTGGGATTTCAAGATTAAATTAATATGAGTTTCAATTCCTCCTCAAACATTGTGTGTGTGTGTGTGTGTATGTGTGTGTGTGCACATGCATACATGTGTCTGCATGTGTATTTGCTGGTCCTAGAGCTTAAACTCAGGGCCTATGGCCTTTCCTTAAGCTTTTATTTTTTGTGATTAATTAGAAAAAAGGTCTCACATCACAGTTTTTCCTGCCAGGTTTGATTCAAACCATGATCCTCAATTCTCAGTCTCCTAAGTAGCTAGGATTACAGACAGAGCCAGGATTCCTTAAAGAGTTTCTATTAATACTTTGTTTAGTGTTACCTTTTTTCTCCCTCTAGTTAAAGAGTTAAACAATAATTATCAGGTCTCTCAGTCTTTCTTAATAAACAGGAAATTTCTTACTGTCAGAGATTAGTTTATTTTTTTATAATTATGAACCTCAGGATTCAGAGGCTAAACTAAAAATTAAACGAAGGTTACTCATTATTTAGAATTAGGAGTGGGACAATTTCAGGGGAAAATTGAAATTTATATGTTTTTGTTGCAGAAGCATTATAGAATTGATATTCTTTTAAAAAATTAAGATTGTTCAGATGGTATGTGAAAAGCATAAATGTATCAAAAATGAAACTCTGTCCATATGCCATTGGCTCACCCCTGTAATCCAAGCTACTGAGGAGGCTGAGATATAAGAAACAGAGTTTGAAGCCAGCCTGGACAGAAATGTCCTAGTGAGACCCCCTTATCTCCAATTAACCATTCAAAAACTGGAGGTGGTGCTATGGCTTAAGGTGATAGAGTACCAACCTTGAGCAAAAGAGCTCAGGGATAGTGCCAAGGCCCTGAATTAATTTCTTTAAAGGAATTCTGGACTGTGTGTGTGTGTGTGTGTGTGTGTGTGTGTGTGTGTGTGTTTGCATTTGTATGGGCCTGCGCCAGTCTTGGGACCTAAGCTCTGAACTATTTTTGTGCAATGCTAATGTTCTACCTCTTGAGCCACAGCTTCACTTTTGGATTTTTTGTTTAGTGGAGATAAGTCTCACAGATTTTTCTGCTGTGTTGACTGTAAATCTTATTCCTCAGATCTCATCTTACTGAGTAGGTAGGATTACCGGTCATATATATATATATATATATATATATATGGTCTAAAATATATATCAAGAAGCTCTCCCATTTCATGCAGTCCCATTTGTTCAGCCTTTCTTTGATTTGTTGTGTTTCTGGGTGTCTAATAAGATAATTTCGGCCTGTGCCAAGGAGCCCTAGAGTTTCTCCTCTCTCTTCCTTCCTCTAACTGAAGTAAGCCAGTCCCAAAAATATTTAGGTCCCATGGTTTCCCTTATTTGCAATAGTTAGTATACATGTAGGATAATCTTACCAGACAAGCAGAAAAGGTCAAAAGCTATATATATACATATACATATATATGTATATGTATATATATATATATACATATATATGTATATGTATATATATACACACATATATATATGCCCATATAAGATGATGCTAAATTAAATAAACCCCAAGATATGGACATAGAGGTCTGTCTTTGTCGTTATTGGTTTAAATGTACTATGTGATTTTTTGTGCCCTTTATATATTATACCCTATGGTATATGATATGATATATATATACCATAGGGTATGATATACCCTATGGTATATCCCATTGTCACTGTACTTCATTTTGGTACCCTGCATCTTGCATATACATTTGTCTAATCTGAGGAGGGGAAGGGGAATAACAAAATGCTGAAACAAGGACACAGGATGACCCATTACAACAATGATACCCACGGGATAGTATATTGGAAATGAACTTTACAACTTCTTTGGGAGGAGTGTGAGAGGTTGGGAGGGAAAGGATAGTGGGACAACAACAAGGCAAGGGGTAGCCATGATCCACAAGTACTGTCCTAATTGCCTTAGTCATGTAACTGTAACCCCTCTGTACAGCATTTTTACAATAAAGTAAAATTTTTAAAAAAGACACCATTAAAAAATAAAATATATCAAGACATTTTTTTTAAAAAAATATATTTTAAGAGCTTACTTATACAAGTGCCCTGCTATTTTGTAGAATTTTCCCTTCTATCATTGAATTTCAGTCTGAGAAATGAAGTATTCTGGGAGTCTTCTAAAACTGACATTTTCAGTTTTAACGGTATTTCTATGTCATTTTACATTGTGCCATACTACCTAGCAACTATGTCAACCGGAATGCAGTGCTTGTATATGAAATTAGGCTTATTTGTGTATGACTTTATTTTGTTTTGATCCAATATATATGTACTACGTGTTTAAAAACAACAGGTAAGGGGGAGAATAAAAAAACAACAACAGGTAATTTGCTTAAATTTGTACAATCAAAAGCACCTAGTATAGAAATGTGAATCTGATGTCCTGAAAGGCATAGTTCTTGCTAGGAATTCATATTGTGCTTCTGTAGGTCATGAGAAAACACCAGGCTGTGAGAGTATATCAAAGCAATGGAAGTGCAGAACAGTTGCTGTCGAATGTTTACCACATTTATCTTGTCCCAGAGCTGAGAATGGGAGTTCACTAGGCTGAGAGAAGATTCACTGGATCATCTGAATGCTTGTGAGATGAAGAAGAGTCTGGCTAACCCGAGCAAGGAAGTCCTAACTGCCTAAGCAAAGTGTTGCTACAGCTACTTTAGGGTGCCCTAAAGAGACAACACTATTCTCTAGCGCTTTCAGTCCATTATAGAATCTGGTTTGTAGTTACATATAGCCTTCATCACATGTTTAAGACATTGAATTCTCTTTTATATTGTGCTTTTCTGTATATTGTTTCTTTATGCTTTCCTTCTTGGCAGCTCTTATGTTTTATGTGTGTGTACTGGCCACAATGTTTATTTCCACTTATGATGTAGAGATAAGTTGTGCATTTTCAAGTGAATCTACTTTTTACAGGGACATTCTAGGATGAGCTAATAACTATTCACCACAAAGAGAGGCTGAGTTGCTTTTTTAGTTCAAAATAATATACTATTAATATCTGAAGAAATTCTGTAATATATCATTTTTATGAATGTCTTAGTCTAATCCTAAAATTAGTTTGCTCTATCTTTACCTAAAACATAAAGAAGATAGACTGTTATGACTTGTAACGTTAAGGTGCTGTTAAAAATAAAATAAATACAATAAACAACTGGGCAGCAGTAGCTCATGCAACTGTAATCCTAGCTATTCAGGAAGGTAAGATCTGAGGATCAAAGTTCAAGCCAGCTGGGCTGGAAAGTTTGTGAGACTCTTACCTTCAATAAACTACTCAGAAAAAGCTGTAAGTGGAGCTGTGGCTCAAGTGGTAGAGTGCTATCCTTGAGCACAAAGAGACTCAAGAACAGGGCTCAGGCCATGAGTTCAATTCCCAGGACAGGGAAGAAAGAAAGGAAGGAAGGAAGGAAGGAAGGAAAGAAGAAAGGAAGGAAGGAAGGAAGGAAGGAAGGAAGGAAGGAAGGAAGGAAGGAAGGAAGGAAGGGAGAGAAGGAGGGAGAGAGGGAGGGAGGGAGGGAGGGAGGGAGGAAGGGAGGGAAGGAGGGAGGGAGGGAGGGAGGGAGGAAGGAAAGGAGGGAAAAAGAAAGGAGGAAGAGGGAGGAAGGGAGGAAAAGAGGGAGGGGAGAAGGAAGGAAGAAAGAGAGAGAAAGAAAAAAAGAAGAAAAAAGAGTTTAGGGGCATAAGGTGATGGAACTATTGAAAAGGTAACAGTTTTTTCTCATGTTCACAGAGGCTGACAGAGATAGGCCACACTCAATAAACAATGGAGATGAATCAAAGCTATCTCTCCTTTTAATCTCCTGCCTGCTCTGTGGGCCTTTTCTAGATGTCAGAAATAACTAGTGTGAGGTGTGTGTGTGTGTTGGGGGGGGGGGGGGTAAAAACAGACATGACATTTTCTCTGGTACTGTTGACATTTGAAAAAAACAGATCTAAATGTTTCCATGATCTAAAAGCTATATTCTGAAATTAAAGCACCCAAATGCCACTTTCCAAGTGAATATACAAATAACATTGCTTCTTCATAAGTAAAATATCATTGAATATTGGGTATAACTTGCTGTATTGTAAAATTTTCACACTTTTACAAAACAACCTCATGAAAAATAAATAGATTGTCCAGAGTGAGAGGCCTGAATAAGTGTTTTGACTATTTTAAAATTCTTGGCATCAAGTATAATTTTCTTTTATTCATATTGAGTACTTTTATCTGCCAGGCTTTGTGCTAATTGGGGATACTTAATACGTAATGCACAATTCTTCTTCTCAGTAGGCTCATTAATGGTGGAGAGATTCAAAAAAAATGAAAAGGAATCTTATTAAAATTAGATAACAAATGAATTCATTAGTTTGGGATTCCATAGACTAGAAGGTGAAAAGTTGATTATTGAACTTACTTATTCAATGTCTAAACTGTTGTGTTTTTGTGATTATAGCAGACAGCATTCGAAGATACTCCTACTAGAATGCTCTACTTCTCTGGGCACACACGTTTTCTCATATTCAATCAACTTTCAATTTTAGTACTGTTTGAGGAGATTTTACATATAAAACCAATCTCATAAAAGTTGATGTCACATAGGAAATTTATCTAGGTAGACTATTTGAGCTCATTGCATGAAGGGACACAGAATTATAGTAGGACTATTTTGTTATGATGTAAGTATACATGTTGTCAATGTCTCTGCTGAGGAACTTTGAGGGGCTTTAAGCTTCTGAAAGCAAGGCCTAATTTAGGAATACTACGGATAGAGAAGCACAAATCTTAAAACCACAGAAAATGACTACATCACTAATAACAAGGAGGAATGCTAGCTTGAGTCCCTATTTGTATTTCATCCTGTGAATGAAGTTTCTCTTATGAAGAGAAATTAGTTTATTCCACAAGCAAATTGTGAGCCAACCACTTTACAATTTAGACAGCTGAGAGTTTTGCAACTTCTTTTTTTTTTTATTGTAAAAATATTGTACAGAGGGTTTACCCTTACATGAGTAAGGTAATGAGTACATTTCTTATCAAGCATTGTTACCTCCTCCTTTGTTTTTCCCCTACCATCCCTTCCCTCCCCACCTCCCCACCCACACCCTGAAAGTTGTAAAGTTTGTTTGCAACATAATGTCTTGTATATCTCATTGTTACAGTGGGTCAACCTGTATCCTCATTTCAGCATGTTGTTATTTCCCTTCCCCTCCCCAAATTAGAAAAATGTATATACAAGATGCAAGGCACTAGAATTAACAGTGAAAACAGGGGAAGGAAGAACATACAAAAGAAACAAAAATAATCACATAGTACATTATAAGTACTTTAAGAAGAACAGCAACAAACATAAAACCTCTTGTGTCCCAATCTTGGGGTTCATTTCCCTTAGCATCATCTTATATGGTCATATGTACATAGCTTTTGACCTGTTCTGCTTGTCCTAGACATATACTAGTTGTTGCAAATAAGGAAAACCATGGGATCTACGTTTCTTTGGGCCTGGCTTACTTCACTTAATATAATTTTTTTCCAAGTCTCAATAGTAGAAGAAACTGAATTCAATTAAGGGTTAAGGAATAATACTCATGAAACTACATAGATGGCAGCTATTCTAATTTTCAGGAGGTAAAGCAGTAACTCATCCATCAACCAAACTAATTGAAAATATGCAGTACTAACACAGAGAATAGAAATTTGTATTACTTACAAATTCCCAGTAACTTAAACATATCTTTGTCATTGTCATATTATGTATTGCATCTTCTAGTGAAAAGAAAAAGCTAAAATACATCTATTTCTTTTTTGACACGGCCCAATTTGATTCATTTATCAAAACAACACAATCTCTTGTACATTTAAGTGAGGCAGACTTAATATTTTTCTTTCCTCTTCATATCTCTATTGCCAATTTTCTAATTCATTGTGAAAAGAAATATCATGTGAACTAACTAAGCACCAACAAAATCTAAATAGGTCATTAACTTTAAGGTGGTCTAAAACTGTAATATCTAATTTATATGAAGTCATTTTCAGTTATTGAATAAGTTAAATGATTACAGTTATGCTAAAAGAAACATTTCCCATATTTCAAAAAGTCTCAACATCTCAAATAAGTCCTTGATCTAAAAACTAATCATAAATTGTTTCTTCCTAAAATCTTGTAGTAATCATGTCATTTCACATAAATTATGGGCAATTCTCTTTACTAGTCATGTACATATTCTGATCTAGCTTTATTTGCTAATTTTGTAAGAATGATTATGACTTGTGTGTAATCAAGTTTATTTCCCTTCATCTAGATGGGCTCATGGTCTCAGGTATTCTGCTCGTGGATACTGTAATCTGATTATTATGTTATGCCCATTTGCCAATTCTTAATGTACCTCAGTAACTGTTGATTCTTTTTACTTGCCAGGCATTATACAATGGACAATTTCTTTCCCTTTCCCTTCAGTTAACCCTCCAATACTTTCCAGAGAATCTCCTTCCAGAATATTGCCCCTCCCCTCTTTACCAGTTTGAGTCCAGAACCTTACGGAACATAATAAAATTTCTTTTATTTATTCTTGTCTTATCACTATACAAGTCATTGTAGCTTCCTCTCTATTTCCAGGGCATGTATTTATAGCTAATCTTACTCTGTACAGTTTGTAGATGTTATTTTATAAAATGACAAACTAAATTAAAACTGGGTCATATGTATTAGTACAATTTTATATGCATAAATAATATATCATACTTGTGCTTTTTCTCCAAATGTAGAATTACTTTTGATTAGCTATTTCAATTTTAGATACAGTTTTATTATCATAAAAGAAATTATGAGGGCATATTGTTTTTCTTTCTTTGTTCACTCAATCCATAAGTATCACTAACTTCGGTCTCGTCTCTGTGTACTAAAATATTGAATGGAAATATTCTGTGGGGTCAAATTTCCAATTAAGTGTTATGAACTATTCAAAGACATTTCTTATACTGGTTAAGTACATAAACTTTGGTAACTGCACTTAACTAGGTTTAAGTTCTATATCTCCTAGTTTGTAAATTGCTTAAAGATTTACTTCCCTTATCTACTGTGTTTTTCTAAAATCTTGTGCAAGAATTACAATAAGTGTGTATAACATAGATTGTATACCAATACTTATTCTCTTATTAATTGTTAATAATTTTCTGTTATTAGTTATTAATAATATGAATTGTCTTTATTATTACTCTGCAAAAGATTATAGACTATCTTGATGGAGTTATTTTATTTGTTCATGAAGAGCTTCTTCTCAAATAATATTTGTGCATGACAGAACATTTTCCTCAGTAGAAATAGCTTTTCTGATTGCTTTCCATATCCATGAAGGTAAGCATTCTGAAAGATAACTTTCATTATTACAACATAAAGTGTTCTCATTTTAGTTATTACCACATTGATTTATTGTTTGGTTCTCCATTATCCCTCTGCATTTACCAGTTCTATTTATTAGTTTTAGAATATTTCCAAACTTATACTCAGCTTGGCTTAAGTTTGAATGAGATCGTGTAAACCGAATCGTTACTTTATGAACTCTTTCTGGCAGGTTACACTGACACAAGCCATACGGACACTTATTTTTTTCTGATTCTGACTCCACATCATTGCATAAATACACCTCTAAATACGTAAGTTAAGGTATGTCTGAAATGACTCCAGAATTTAATTTATGAAATAAGTACTTATCATTGTATGAACATCACAAATACATTTATTAAGTATTTAATGAAATAGAACAGTCAAATAAAGCTTATTTTGAAAGGTAAGGCTCAAAGATTAGCTTGCCATACAGAAATTATTTTAGATTTTAAAGATTCCCCACAAAAGTAACAATACGTTTTTTTCAGGCAGAAAAAAAGTTTATTTGTGGGAGAGCAAACTGCCAGCCTGCATGAGATGGAGGCACACAGAGACAGAAGTGAAGGGAAAAGAGAAAAAGAGCAACAAAAATTTTGAATGACAGGTACACTATTAAACAGTTTTGGTCATTACACATTGTACACATGTATTGAATGCCCTATGTGCCCATAAATATATGTAATTGTGTATCAATCTAAATTGCTTTAAACAATTTCTTTTGGCTTAAATAGTGCTTATAAGTAACTTTGATATATTTTATTTATTTAGCTATTTATTCATTTACTTATTTTTGTCAGTATTGGGTCATGAATTCTGGGCCTGCCTGGGCACTATCCCTCAGCTCTTTGGCTCAAGGCTAGTGCTCTACCACTTGAGCCACAGCACCACATCCAGTTTTCTGGTGGTTAACTGGAAATAAGTGTCTCATGGACATTCCTGCCAGGATGACTTTGTACTGTGATCCTCAGATTTCAGCCTGAGGAGATAGGATTACAAGCATGAGCCACAGGCAACCAACTTTATATTTTATTTTTGTGATTCAGAAACAATGAATTATTTAAAAATCCTGGGAGCTATTTATATAAGTTTACTGACAAACACTTTTCATTGAGCAAGAACAATTTGAATTAAAATAGAAGAAAAAGTTAACAAATAATTTAAAATCCTATAGTACCATGTCTACTAATTTTTGGACTAATTTAGATGATTTCCTAAGTAGAAATGTTTTTAAAGCATCTAAAGAATATATTCATTTAATACACAAATTGAGTAGTAAAGTTCAGAAATATTCAGATGGTTTAATTTTCAGAACTTCCATTAGCCTACCCAGACATTACAAAGATTCTGGTTGGAGAATTATGTTCATTTCTATTTCATTACATTGATTAAATTGTTACATAATATTCACTTATTAGGTAAACCCTTAATAAATGTGTTGTGTATTAATAATATAGGTATACATTACTATTACCTGTATTCAATAAGTATTTGTTCTAAACCTCTACAGAGACTAACAGAAATTTATATTTTTTGAGTACACTATTATATTTTAAAACATGGGGAAAATCAATTTCAAGCTAAGAATGAGACTATATGTTTTAGGAAGCAAATTATTATTATTAAGACTTTAAAAACAAACTGTTAAGTGATTTTTTTCTTAATACCGTTGTAATTTGCCTGCTTCTCATTATATTTATTTGCATATGACCATTTCTTAACATGAGTATTTGAAAGAGTAGTTTGATGTGTTGAAATTATATCCAAACCAGAGTCATTTTTTTCCTATGATAAATCTCACCTACATGTTCTTTCTTTGCCATTAATTTCTGCATATATTCCACCCTTTCCAATATTCGAGTTTCTTAAATTGAAACCTAAACTATAATTGTGCATGCTTAAAATCTTTTGTTTTGTGATCAATTTGTTTCCTATATGTATTTTGTCCTTCTTCAAGAGAGTTCAGACCACAATAAATGATGGGAAAGCTATTGCTATCTCATAAAATTATATGATATTTCTATTCTTCAAAATCCAGTGCTTAAAAGACTTAATTAAAATCAGTGGTTTATAACATATTTTTAAACACTGTTCCTTGAAAAGAATGTTTAAAAGAGGAATAAAGGGGAAGGGGAAAAAGTACAGAATAAAAATATGAAAAGACACTTATCAAGAGTGGTGAAAACTTCAGTTCTCTAAAACAGCTATTTTTCTGGTATTTCCTGTTCAAAACAAATCTTTGAAGTCACAGTTTCAAGATATCAGGAAAAAGCATTTTATCTATACTACAAGAAATCAAAGACACAGCACCATTGTCAGGAAGTTGTTACACTAAAGAGAAATAAAAAAACAAATTCAGGACCATTATCATTAGACAGGTAGAAAAATATACAAACATTTGAAGTCTTTGTGTTGCTTATTGAAGATGTTATTCCTACTAAGTACAGTATGCTAAGAAAATTGTCTAATCTAAAAGGAATGATGTTGATGTGTTCATTATGTTATTGAGCAGTGGGTGGGAAAATGCAACAATGAGCATTTTGTGAAATATCTACATAGACAAAAGTGTAGTAGTCTCCTCTCAATATTTTTTAATGCTTTGACACTGTTATTGAGGATAAAAGAGAATATAAAATCTTGTTTATTTTTCAAAAGGAGGAAAAGGTCATTTCATATGCCTCAATGGAATTAGTACTAAATGACAAGAGCACTCTGGTAACAGACAGGAAGATGTAGATAGACAGACACACAGACAGACAGACACACAGACAGACAGATAGACAGACAGATGGACAGATGGATGGATGGATGGATGGATGGACAGACAGATGGACGGATGGACAGACAGACAGACAGATGGACGGATGGATGGATGGATAGATGGACAGACAGATGGATGGATGGACAGACAGACAGACAGACAGACAGACAGACAGACAGACAGATAGATAGATAGATAGATAGATAGATAGATAGATAGATAGATAGATAGATAGATTACTATCAAAACACAATATCAACACATAAGAAGACAGACTGAGTTATATGCTAATTTATGTGACTGTGTAAATATGTTTACATAATGTTCATGTACCCTTCAAGCAAAGCATAATTAGGTAGATATTTCTTTTAATATCAACAGGAAAAACTAGGAGAAGATTGTCTGTGGACTTCTAGAATGAGTGATGTTGAGGTACTCTAAACTCAAAATCCTCTATCTCAAGGTGATGAGATTTACTAGCACTTTCCTAATAAGGATGATGACTAAAATTAGCTCAGAGTGCAAGCACTTCTTCCTTCACTTACATTCAAAAGTGAATTATATAGGATTCCAGTCATTAACATACAGAGGCCAAAGTATACACAGGAGTGGTGAACAAAAGCTCAATAGCAATGGACAGATGATCATCGAAAATAATATTTTATGAAATGAACTTCAAGAAAAGGAAACAAAGGGGCTGGGAAGGTGGCTCAGTGGTAGAGCACTTATCTTGTATGCCTGAGGCCCTGGGTTCGATTCCTCAGCACCACATAAGCAAAAAAGAAAAAAGCTGGAAGTGGCGCTGTGGCTCAAGTGGTAGAGCACTAGCCTTAAGCTGAAGAGCTGAGGGACAGCGCGCAGGCACAGAGTTCAGACCCCACGACTGGACCCCCTCCCCCCCAAAAAAGAAAAGGAAACAAGAAGCATTCTTTAGTTGCCATTGTTGTTCATTTTGTTTCCTTTTCCTTAGTTTGTTTATATTTGAGAGGGTAAAGGAGAGTCCATAAACAATGGAACAAGGATGAACAAATACAAGGGAGATACTCACCGGACACTATATATAATATGGACTGGGTATTCTTTGGGTGAGGATGGGTGAAAGATTGGGAGAGAGCAATGGAAGGCTATGAATGATACAATAGGAACTGTACCTGATAAATGTAACTCTAACCCCTCTGTATATCAACTAAAGAAAACAATAAAAATAAATTAATGAAATTTTTGAAGTGAATGACAGCACACTAACAAATGGTATTTAACATTCCTTAATGTACTTTAATTCATTTAAAAAACTATATAATCTTCTATTTTGGAAGTTATGTCATTGTGTAATTCATTCTGTATAAAGGAAATCAATATTATGATAAGAAAATTAATCATGTATATTTCCACAAAGTTAATCAGGGCTCTTTATCCTAGGAAATTAAGAATTCTAAATGGTAACACTAGAAAGAAGAAAAGCAAGTATTTAGTTTCCCAAATTCAGTTGAAATTGTAATCCTTTGTCTTTGACAGGATTTTATTTCTAGTACTGGACTAGGAATTGGTAGAGTTAGGTACTCTACCACTTGAGCCATGCTCTTAGACATTTTTGTATTATTTATTTTTTGAATAAGGCCTTATATTTTAATATATATTTTTTATTTTAAAGATACTGTATAGAGGGGTTACTGATACATATGTCAGGTAATGAGTTACCCCCTTCTTTGTTTTTCCCCTACCATCCCTCCCCTCCTCAATTCCCCAACTCTTCCCTCCCCCCTCCAAAGTTATAAAGTTTGTTTTCTTTTTTTTTCCTTAGGTTTTTAAAAAGAGGTAGCTGAGTAAGAACAGCACCATGCACGTGGTATTCAGGTAAGGGGTAGGTTTATTCATGGTTCAGGCTGGCACCACGCCATCTTGGTCCTCCATGTGGTGGGGAAAGGCCTGGGAAAGAGAAAGAAAGAAAGTGGAGAAAAGAGCTAAGAGAGAGCTAGAAAAGAGAGAAAATAGCTAGAAAAGAGAAGAGCTAGAAAAGAGCTAGAAAAGAGCAGAGAGAGGACTCTGGGAAAGGTGGGAAAGAGAGAGCTAGTTAAGAGAAGAGAGCTGGGAAAGAGAAGAGAAGGAAAGAGTTGAGAAAGAGCTAGAAAAGAGCAGAGAGACAAAGTTTGTTTTCAACATAGTGTCTTGTACATCTCATTGTTACAAAGGGGTCAACCTGTACCCTTATTTCAGCATATTTCCCTTCCCCTTCCCAAATTAGAAAAATGTATATACAAGATACAGTGCACTGGAATCAAATACAGTGAAAACAGAGGGGTTATACCATGAACAGAAAGCATACAAAAGAAACAAAAAAATCATATAGTACATTATAAATACACCACAAACAACAGCAACAAAATTACAAATAAGGTCTTATATTTTCATCTGAATATGCCTGGAACAGGATCCTCCTATTACCTTGTTTGTAAGTTACACAAATTGAAACTTGTACCTTCTCCATAGGTAGGATGACAAAGATACTCCAACAATTTCAACTTTTTTAGTTAAGATGGAGCCTTGTGAAATTTTTGGCTGTTTTAACTTCAAAACATAATCTTCTCAATATTTACCACTCAGTAGGTAGGATTGTGGGTGTAACCCACTGCATCCAACCTGAATGAATATTTTAAAATAGAAATAAACTCTATTATATGTAGTCATTTTGATCTTTTTGTCTACATGATGTTACCCTTAGGACAAGCCAAAATTACTGATATAAAGAGAAGATAGCCGGGCACTGGTGGCTCACATCTGTAATCCTCGCTACCCAGGAGGCTGAGATCTGAGGATCGTCGTTCTAGCCAGCCTGGGCAAAAAGTCTGTGAGACACTTATCTCCAGTTAACCACCAGAAAACCGGAAGTGGCTCTGTGGTTCAAGTGGTAGAGTGGGCTTGCCTTGAGCTGAAGAGCTCAAGGACAGTGCCCAGGCTCAGGGTTCAAGCCCCATGAGCAAAGAGAGAGAGAGAGAGAAATGGATCAAGAAAATATGGTTTATGTACACAATGAATTCATTAGAAAAATGATACTGTATAATTCTTAATGGAATAGAAAAAAACTTGTATATATATGTATATATATATATATATATATATAAAATGAAGAAAGTCAAAACCAGATAACAAAGGTTTCATGTTTTCCCTCATTAGTGGCAGCTAGAGCGCTAATAAATTTTTCAGTAAATACAGTACTTCGTACGCAAGTTTATACAAATATGTTAACTAAAATATAAGAGAATCTAGGCAAAATTCAAATAATGTAATTCCTTTGAAATACAAAGTCAAAGCCCAAAAATGTAAGCACCAGGCAATGGGTACTTACAAGAGTGAGAATTCTATTCTAAGTTCTCAAAATTCAATGAAATTCAATGGAGGCTTTTTAAGAACAATATGTCAAAAAACATAAATTATTTATAGGATCATCAAGGATATGAAGTTGCCAGATTCTGTATGGGAAATTTCTATACAGGCAAGTTTAAATAGAAACTTATTAACATATCCCAACCTTTTTTAGTCATTTCTAAGAAATCAGTCCAAATATCTTGATCTTCAATCTCATCACTATTCAAAAATTTCCCCTAACCTAGTGGCTCACCTGCAGTGATACCCTCATTGGAATATTCTAATATCTTTCTGCATCTTCCACAAGCCAAGGGGTCTTTATTTTCAATCCAAATGTTATTATCAGTCACACTATTTCTTCATGAAAACGAATGGCTCTTGCCATTTAGTTATGATAGAACTTGTTATGTGTCTCCTATACCAGTCAACACATCAAATCACAATTAGCAAGATACTTATCTGAAACTAGGAGCCAGTGGTTCACACCTGTAATCCCAGCAACTTCAGGTAGCGGGTATCTGAGGACAGTGCTTCCAAGCTAGTCTGGGCAGGGAAGTCCTTGAGATTCTTATTCCAATTTAACACCTTCCCACAAAAAAAGAAAGAAAAGAGAAACCCAGAAGTAGAACTGAAACTCAAATTGTAGAGTGCTATTCTTGAACAAAAAGGCTCAGGTACAGTGCCCTGGCCCTGAATTCAAGCCCCATGGCTGGCACACACACACACACACACACACACACACACACACACACACACACACACACACACAGAGATACTTGTCTGTGTTACTTCTGTAGGATGTCATTCCTAAAGATAGACATTACATCTGATTCTTGTTCCAGCCATTTGAAGGAAGAAAGAAAGAAGGAAAGAATAAAAGGAAAGAAATAAAAGTTTCGTTATTGTTATGCTCTATTATATGGCAACTGCTTAAATAATTTAATTTACATTATATGTAAAGACACAGTCTTGATCTATGTCTCATTAAAATATTATTCCATGGGCAATCACATTTAACCTCTATTTTCACTAAGCAAATTTGTTACACACCCCAATACTTCTATTTGGTATTCATCTAAGTACTTTCCCTCCTGTGTACAAATGGATAGTTCTGGATTTTACCCCCAAGGCATATTCAAGCTTGAAAAGGGCTGTAGTAATCCAAAAAGAGAACTGTGTGCTGTTCCATCCACCAAACTGTAACTATCAAAGGGAATGCCAAAGGGCGTTATTCATTAAAATATGAATTAACAAGACTTTCTACAAATTTTACTGCAGATTTTCCTTTTACAGAGGACTAAAAGAATGCATGATGCAGTGAATTGAAAAGCCAAAAAAAAAATACATTCTGGCAAACATTCAAATGCAAATATGTCTATGTTGAGCATTCAGGTGACAGCCCTGTGTTTATACATTGTCTATCATTGTAACATTGAAGCACTCAGACAACCTAATTAGGTTATTAAAATTACCTGGTTGAGAGAGACCAGATTTCCCTGAAAAGCTGTTATATAAAGCTATTTTTTAGATTACAGAGAAAGGTATACCAGAATCTTTTGTGTAAAGAGGAACTCATGAAAATTAACACAAAAACAAACCTAAACAAAATGAAGTCTAAAAACAAACCAAATAAACAAAAACAAAATAGAGGGAGTTTATAAACCCAAAAATTATTTGTAATTTCTGTGACAGTACTTCATTCTGACTTGAGGTTAATTTCAACTGTAGTGCATATAGAGTATTTGCAATTTCTGATACTTCTTCAGAGCACAAGGAGGCTGTGAACTCTTTACATTTCCAGTGTGCTTAGCCTTTCATGAGTATCTTTCGTATGTCAACAGTGTAATGTTTTAGTGACTCATTATTTTGCATGACCTGTACTTTGCTGTGTGACAAAAATCTCTCGATTTCAGTGTTACCAATAGGAAGGATCTGGGCACTATTGCTGTAGTATGAAGTTTATGTTTATATTATATGACTTATATGAATTAACTCTGTTATATATGAATTATGATGCTTCATTATACCCTGAAACGTTTTATAGTTTCTATCAATGATATTTATAATGGCTTGGCACTAAAATGTTTAATTAAATTAACTTTACATACAGTTGTTTCTGTGAAAGGAAACCACTAATTTAATTACTCATAAATAGTGTCTTATTTGGGGTTGAGAAAGATGGAGAAGAGTGATGAAAAGGGTAACATTGATCAAGATGCTTTGAACTCCAAAGCTGAGATGTTGAAATGAAATTCCTTTGTGCACTACTTAAAGGTAATAAAAATAAATAAAAGTACCTAAACTAATAACAATGATCTGCTTGCACATTCTATATAACAACTGAAACAGCTTAGGTAATGTGAAAATAAGCACTGTCTACTCCACTAGATTTTTCACCAAATCCCTATTTCTTTCTGTTCTTAAATGATGTGCCTATTTCTCCTACCTGCAATATAGCTTCCCAAGGAGATATATACTTCATTTAATTATCACTTTCAGAAATTTGATGAGTATCTTAATCCATTTTATAACATTTTTCCGCTGACATTTTATTTATAAAGAAAATAAATTTGTTTCTAATAATTCTGACACTAGGGTATTCATGATTGAAGAGATAAATCTTATAAAGGAGATTTTTCTTTTCTTTTCTTTTATTGTGAAAATACCGTACAGAGGGATTACAATTACATGGGCAAGGTAATGAGTGCATTTCTTATCAAGCATTGTTGCCTCCTCCTTTGTTTCCCCTTCCCATCCCTTTCTAACTCTGCCCCACCTCCTCCCTCCCCCCTCCCCCCATGCCAAAGTTGTACAGTTCATTTTCTACATAACATGTTGTACATCTCATTGTTGCAATGGGTCCACCTGTATCCCTATTTAAAACAATTTGTTTTTTTCCCTTCCCCTCCACAAGTTATACCAACAGGGATTATACCATGGGGGAGGGACATACAAAGCAACAAAAAAAATCTTATAAATATGTTAGAAACAATAGCAAGAAAGAAAAAGCATTTGAATCCTTATCTTGGGGTTCATTTTGCTTAACATCAACTTATCTAACTATTTCTGCTTGTCTCAGACATATGCTAGTTATTGCAAATAAGGGAAACCATGGAACCTACATTTCTTTGGGCCTGGCTTACTTCACTTAATATAATTCGGGTAGTATGGAGGTTCCTCCCCTATGACCCAGCAATCCCACTTTTGGGCTTTTACCCAAATGATCACATACAAGACCATACTAAAGCTACCAGCACAACTATGTTTATTGAAGCATTATTTACCATAGCTAAGATATGGAACCAACCCAGATGCCCCTCAGTAGATGAATGGATCAAGAAAATGTGGTATATATACACAATGAAATTCTATGCCTCCATCAGAAAGAATGACATTGCCCCATTTGTTAGGAAATGGAAAGACTTGGAAAAAGTATATTAAGTGAAGTAAGCCAGGCCTAAAGGCCATTTTTCTATGCCATAATACGGCAAGAGAGAGAGATAGAAAGAGACAAGGAGAAAGAGAGAAAGTGGAAGAGAAAATACAGAAAGAGGAAGAGGAAGAAGAAGAAGGAAGAAATCTGAGTCCTCAATTACAAAGAAAGAATACCACACAAAATAAATCTATTTATAAATACAGAGATCTCAACTCCTCATAATTTCTTATAAGATATTTGCTTCCAATACTGCTGCCTTGAAAATAAATTTCTGTCCCATAAAATAAGCATACTCAAACCATAGATATTAATATTCATTATCAATAGTAAGTAAAACTAGCAACCCATAATCTCATGATTAACCTTACATAGCAGTGGAAGTTTAACCATTTAGTTTTCCTTTTATATATAAAATTAATGCAATGAGTTATTATTTCTTATTGTAAATAAATTTATCTCTTTACTCTCATAAAATACAGGAACACACAATCTGTAAGAACTGAAAGATGGAGAAATTATAGAAAATTATTTCATTCAAGAAAGCTTGAAGTTGAAAAGAATGACTTATTTTGTCAAACTTAATTAGGTTTTATTTTTGTTTAAAAACTCTTATGGATAACAATCGAGAAGAGTAAAGAGAAATATTTGAAGGTCTGTGATCTATTTTTTAGTTTCTCTGAAATAGGTCTGTGATAAACACTGTGAAAAAATATTTGTGTAGGAGTCAGTTTGTGAAAGGGACTGAACACAGCTTCATATCCATCACTCTGGCCAAATTAGACCTGTGGAACTAATGAATTGATAGTCTGACTTTTGAGATCTATCTGTCTATCTACCTATCTATCTGAGACTAGGATATTCAAGATTGAAGAGCTAAATTTTATGAAGGCCATCTTGCTATACCATAATATAGTATCTGTATAGATCTCTCTCTCTCTCTCTCTCTCTATATATATATATATATAATATGCCACTCTATGATATATATATATATATACATCACTATATGATATTTCCAATATTAAACATCATGCTAAACTGATTTTTGAAGATAGGTAAGAATATTAACAAAACTGATATACTAATTAATTTGGCAATTAGAATGCTGGTACTAAGTAGGTGTATGTCTTTAAGCAAATTAGAATGTCTTGTACACTTGGTTTCTAATATATGAGATAATAAGATTAGAATAAATTTACAGAGTCTGTGTGAGTATGAAATTTTTTGAGGCTATGAGTCATCTCCTTCCAAGCAGAGCCCACAATGACCTAAAATGTCTAACGGGTCAAGCCTTCCTTTCAAGAACAAGAGGTCACTATCATTGTCATCAATGGAAATTGCCTGTGTACTTCAAGCCTGCATTGTTCAAAGAGCATGTCTTCTGAATAATTCCAAGAACAGAAGAAGCAGTTTGACGTGAACAAGAGGGTAAATGCTAGTGCCATAATTCTCAGTTGCCTGTCACAGAAATTGGAGACAGAGCTTATTGCAATCAGGGATGATTTTTGTAAAGGAATAATAAAGAGAAGAGCTGTCACTGAAAGTGGTTTTGAATAAAGGAGGGATCCAGAAGAAAGAAAGAATTATTATTTTGAAATCTGACATCTTTTTCCCTCCTGAAATCCCAGCTTATATTGACTGACTTTGTAGTTTCCTTTGCCACATGTAGGCAGAACAATGAAAGCTATAATGTCAAGGACTAAAGAGAAGTACACAGAAGACTGTCACATCATCATCACCATCAATTATATTGTTGAAAGCCTACAGAGTGTATGACACTGTGCTAAGAATAACAAGCTCTCTTCTCCAAGCTTAGCTTTAAATGTATTTTCCTGACTGTCTCAGAAGGAAGAAAACTCTGACCCTAGCTCCACCCTTAAAATGTTGCCTCCTCATGTAATGAGGAATGTTGCATGAAAGGTCTTACCATCCAGAGAAAAGGAAATACAGCTACACATCATCTTCCTCCTTTTGAGTATCTCCTTATTTTGCAGTATTTTGCAACATATTTTTAATGTAAAGTGTGAACAAAAAACAACACAAACTAAAAGAGATTCTTCTGCTTTATATATGTATATAAACTACACATGTAGTAACTGACAATGTAAAACTTAAAACCTCATTAAAAGTAAAACAGAAGACTCAGCCGTTAGAAATAATAATAGTATGTTATTTGCAGGGAAATGGACAGACCTAGAAAATATCTTGGTAAATGAGATAAGCCAAGCTTAAGTGGACAAATGGCAAATTTTTCTTTTAATATGTGAAAGCTAGATCTAAAATACAACATGATAACTTGTACGGGACTCTATTCATTTACACACAGACAAAAGGAGGATAATGTTAGGGAAGGAAGCAAAAAATGTAACTCTGGACATGTAAAATACTACTAACCAAAACAAATTCCTAGAAATGGAAATGTGGTTTTTGTTGTTGTTGTCATCTTTTTATGTGGGCAGAAAGGGGATATGGGAGTGGAGGGGAGGAAGTATCAACAGAAGCATTCGTGATATTCCATATATGCTATGTAAAAATGAATTATGCGACTTGTGGGGAGGGACAAGAGGAGGGAAATGGAGGAAAGTGAAAGAAACAGTGACATTGGGCAAGGAGAATTTTACTCATTATCTTATTTATGAAATTGTACAAGTCCTTTGCACAAGTCCTTAAAAGCAACAAAAAAAACTCATTAAAAAAAAGTAAGATAGTTTTTAGAAAGACTAGTTCAAACCTCAACAGAATAAGCATCAGGAAAGGTATATATGAAAATGGGGATGAAGGGAGCAGAAGAAAGGGTAGAGGAATGAAGTGGGGGAAGGAAGGAGAACGCAGTCAAGAAAGTCCTATATATATATCACAAAATTAAGAAAAGTAAGGGAAGGAGTAGGTGACAGGGGAGTAAAAATGGCTGAAGGGGTGATACCAAAAACCAGAGACTCATAAAAGAAAGAGAACTATAGACCCATTTCTCTGATGAACAATGATGAAAAAATTCTCAATAAATTCTGGCCAATCGATTTCAACAACTACTCCAAAAATTATACAATATGATCAAACAAGATTAAACACAAAGCTGGTTCAATATATTCAAATCAATCAATATAATTCAATGCATCAATAGAAGCAAGGACAAGAACCACATGATTATCTCCATAGATGCAGAAAAAGCACTTGACACGATCCAACACTCCTTTATGATGAAAGCTCCAGAGAAACTAAGAATCTGTAAAGTATCTTCAATATAATTAAGGCTGTATATGACAAGTCCACAGACAGTATAATACTCAATGATGAAAAGTTAAAGCCATTTCCTCTAAAATCAGGAATGAGACAAGGCTGTCCATTCTCTCCACTCCTCTTCAATATAGTATTAGAATTCCTAGCTAGAGCAATAAGACAAGAAGCAAACATAAAGGGGATCCAAATAGGAAAAAAAAGAAGTAAAACTCTTCCTCTTTGCAGAGGACATATATCCTATATCTAGAGAATCCCATAAACTCCACTTCCAAGTTACTTGAGGTGATAAAAAACTTTGACAAAATAGCAGGGTATAAAATCAAGCCACAAAAACCAGTAGCTTTTCTCTACACCAACAATTAGAAGTGAGAGACTGAAATAGGAAAGCAACTCCATTTGCAACATCCTCAAAAAAGCAAATTACCTATGAATCAAATTAACCAAAGAACAGTGACGGACCTCTACAATGAAAACTTCAAAAATCTGAAAAAGGAAATTAAAGCAGACTTCAGAAAGTGGAATAAGCTTCCATATTCCTGGATTGGGAGGATTAACATTGTGAAAATGGCAATATTGCCAAAGTCTATATACAAATTCAATCCAATACTCAACAATATCTCAACATCTTTCTTCAATGAAACAGAAGAAGCAATCCAAAAATTCATATGGAACAACAAAAAACCCTAATAGCTAAAACATTCCTTAGCTAGAAAAGCAATGCTGGAGAAATTTCAATACCGAACCTCAAACTCTATTACAAAACCTCAGTATTCATAACAACTTGATATTGGCACAAGAATAGGAGCAACATAATAGATTTGAGGACTCAGAAATAAACCCATATACCTATGGCCACCTAATCTTTGACAAGGGAGCCAAAAAAATAAGATGGAAGCAAGACAGACCCTTCAATTAATGGTTCTGGAAGAATTGGTTAAATACATATAGAAAAATAAGGTTAGATCCCTATCTATCACCCTGCACCAAAATCAATTCCAAATGTATCAAAGACCTCAAGGTAAAAACAGATAGATTGAAAATATTACAAGAAGAAATAGGAGAAACACTCGGGCTCCTTGGCACAAGCTGAAATTTTCTTAATAAAGATTCAGAAACACAAAAAATCAAAGAAAGGCTGTATAAATGGAATTGCATTAAACTGCAGAGCTTCTGCATGGCAAAGAGACCTCATCTGAAGGGGAATGGCCAGGTGACACATGAAGAATTGCTCAACATCTCTGGGTATAAAAGAAATACAAATCAAAACAAAGTTGAGATTCCACCTTACACCAGTTAGAATGTCCATATTCAAGAAATCTAACAGCAACAGATGCTGGCAGGGATGTGACTAAAGAGGAGTGCTACTACACTGTTGGTGGGAGTGCAAACTTGGTCAACAACTCTGGAAAGCAGTGTGGAGTTTCCTTTAAAAGCTACACATAGAGCTCCCCTATGACCCAGTAATCCCACTTCTGGGAATCTACTCAAATGTCCACAAACAAGGCCACACTAAACCCACCAGTATGACCGTGTTCATTACAGCATTATTTCACAGCCAAGATATGGAACCAACTCAAATGCCCCTAGGTACATGAATGGATCAAGGAAATTTGGTACACATACACAGTGGAATTCCTCGCTTCCATCAGAAAGAACAATGTTGTTCCATTCATAAAGAAATGGAAAGACTTGGAAAAAAATTATAAGTGAAGTAAGCCAGACCCAAAGAAAAGCAAGTTGCATGACTACCCTCATTTATAAGAACTAGAATAAGTATATGATATTCTTAAAAATGGATCTCAAGAACCCAAATGCTTAGTGCAAAGGACTACATAATGAAGGATATTAATATGCACTACAATTTATGGAAACAAGAGGCTCTCATTAGACCCCGTATATAGTTCATTCTTTTTCCTCTATTGTTTTTTTCTTCATTTCTCTTAGCTTTTTGTACCTTGTGTTTTGTATAATAGACAATGCGATATGTGCAAGGAAAGGAAATCACAGAAACAGCAGAACAATGGATGAACCACAGCAACGTTGCTACTCACTTGACACTATGTTGGATATGAACATTACAACTTGGTGGAGGGGGGAGGAAAGGAAACAACAACAACATCAAAAAGATGCATTGTTTGGGGCTGAGAACGTGGCTTAGTGGAAGAGTGCTTACCTAGCATGAATGAAGACCTGGGTTTGATTCTTCAGTACCATATAAACAGAAAAATCCAGATGTGGTGCTGTGGTTAAGTGGTAGGTGCTAGCCTTGAGCAAAAGACGCTCAGGGACAGTATTCAGGTCCTGAGTTCAAGCCCCAGGACTGGCAAAAAATTCATTGTATTCATTCACTATTTAAAGATAGTGAAAAACACTTTTTTTTTAAATCCAGGCTCATGCCTATAATTCTAGCTACTCAAGAGGTTGAGATCTGAGGATCATGGTTTGAAGCTAGCTTGGAAAAAGGTGAAATGGAGCTATGACTCAGTGATAGAATGCTAGACTTTACCATTAAAGGTCATGGACAGCCCCCAGCCCAAATTCAAACCCACAACCCATAGCAAGCAAAAAATAAAGGAAATTCAAAAAAAATTTGAAGTGAAAGTCAGAGATTGAATATTCATTTGCAAAATTAGTGAGAGATGATTTCTTATAATCAGGATTTAATAATATTCAGGGTAAACGTAACTATAAACAATTTTGTATAATAAGCAATCAAAAGTAATAAAACTACTTTTAGGGTAGTTTTATTTGACTTTAAAAGACAAAAATGAGATTAATATCCAACTACTATTTTCTGTGATAAAGGCTTGCTCTGCAGACGAGGTTGCGGGTGATCTCTCAGTCCTCCAGCCTCAGCCTCTCAAACACTGTAACTTTATGTGGAGCAACAACATAATCTTGTTACAACAAAAGTCAGTTACCCATCAGTGGAATGTTATCCTTGAAGTACCAAGGAAAATAGCTATACAACTCCTGTGCAGTTATTACTGAAACTGGATTTTAAAACTGATAGACAATAAAATGAATTTTAAATAAAATAATCTAAAGTATAAAGCCCTCCAAGGATTCAAAATCTGTTACCTGGTTGACCTGCAGATATATATATATATATACACACATATATATATGTAATCATATATATATTCATGTATAGCATAAAATTGTTCTGTTTCCTATTTTGTACACTCACTGGATGGTAGGCATTTGTAAGGATGAAACTACAGAAACAACAAAAGTCAGTTTATTATGAGCAAGTATAAAAGAGCAGTATAGCTATTTGTGTGTTCTTCAACACAGACCAGTAACAAGGCTGCCAGAAAGACCAGCTACATAACAGGAAATTGAGAGACTTCCTTTGGAAATAGAAGCTAGCATCATGAATCTCTACCCCAATGAAGGACTACTCAAAGCATCATCTCAAAGGCAGAAATATCTGCTAGTATTGAGGTGATGCAACCAACTATGTTGTCTTCAAGATGAAAAAAATACCCTCAAGTTAAGGCCTTTAAAGTACTGGCAAATAGATCAGAAAATATCAAAAATGCTTTTCAAAAATGCTTATGAAATAATGATTTTTGATGCAAAACAAAAACGAGACAAATTATTTCTATTAGAAATGTAGTAAAAATAAAACTCTGCATTTACCAAAAGAAACACAACTTTCTGAATATTACAGAAAATGTGTTCAAACATTTTCCTAATTACACTAATAATAATGTATAAAGCAAAATAGTAAAATTCTATTATAGTACATATAAGAGTAAAATTCAGAAGACTGAAACTGAATCTCTAGGTCTCACCATATATATTTTTTTATTATTTCTGATAAGTGAAGAAAGATAGTAATGTGTTTTATTGTTTATTTTTTAGTTTAATTTTATTTTATTTGTGAACATACTGTACAGAGGGGTTACAATTACATGGGCAGGATAATGCGTACATTTCTTACCAAGCATTGCAGCCTCATCCTTTGGTTTACCCTTCACATCCCTTCCCAGCCTCCCCCCTCCCCCCATCCCAATCTGTTTTATAGTTTTTATGTCCCTAATTTAGCATCTTGTATGTAAAATTAGTAAATTACACACATATATAAGTAAATACACATATACATATATATGAAAAAAACTCTCGCTCTTTGCAGATGACATGATCTTGTATTTACAGAATCCCATGGTCTCCACTTGAGCTGATTCGAAACTTTGGCACAGTAGCGGCATATAAAATTAACCCTCAATTTGTTATGAAACGAAAAGACTTGGAAAAAAATTATATTAAGTGATGTAAGCCAGGCCCAAAGAAACAGAGGTCCCATTGTTTCCCATATTTGCAATAACTAGCATATGCCTGAGACAAGCAGAAATGGTCAGATAAGTTGAAAGTTAGGTGTAAGTTAGTTAAGTTGAAAGTTAGGTGAAAGTTAGGTGAAATGAACCCCAAGAAAAGGACTGAAATGGTTTTTCTTTCTTGATATTGTTTCTAACACATTTATAAGATGATTTCTTCGTTGCTTTGTATGTCCCTCCCCCACGGTATAACCCGATTTCACTGCATTTGATGTTGGTATAATTTGGGGAGGGGAAGGAAAAAAACAAATTGTTTAAATAGGGATACAGTAGGACCCATTGCAACAATGGGAGGTACAAGATGTTATGTGGAAAAATGAACTTTACAACCCTGGCACGCAGTGGAGGGGGGCGTGGAGGATGGAAAGGAATGATGAGGGGAAACAAAGGAGGAGGCAACAAAGCTTGATAAGAAATGTACTCAGAGGAGTTCCGGGAAGATGGCGGAGGAGAAGCTGGAATCTGAACAAGCTCTTGCATAGAAAGCAGTTTTAGAGTTCCAGTGAACAGTCCTAAGCCAGAGAATCACACCAAGTGTGCCATCACAGGACAGAGAGTTAGTCAAGAGAGGGGAAGCCAAGGAGACACATCTGAGCGCTTGCCAGCAGCTGCCGCTGCGGCGGCAGGGTCGCGGCAGTGACCACCGCTGCGGGGTCATACCTGAGACACAGAGAGTCCGGGATGAAGGAGCCAGACGCAGCGGACGAGCGGATTCTACTCAACACCAGCAAGAACCGACAAGGAGCGGACAACTTCATCCTGCAGTTTGCAGACCAGAGATGACCCAGGATCCAAGACTCGGCGTGAGTAGAAGCCCAACGTCCTCAATCCTTCTCAGGGAGCAGAGGAGGGAAGGCCACCCCTCCCCCCCCCCCAGCACTGGTGATCTCCATCTTGGATACCGAAAAAGCTCGGAGGAGCGGCTAGCTCCAGCTCAGGCCTTGGAATAAAACGAGTCATTTAACAGGTCACAAGAACTTAACGGCGAAGTGACCTGCCAGACTCAGCTCCATCCAGGGAAAAGTCACCCAGCTCAGGCGCCAGCCATTGGAGTGGCTCTCCTCACTGGGTGACCAGAGCCAGAGGCTGCCCCTCCCTCTAGCAGCCACCACAATCAATTGACAAACAGAAACCCTGAGAATGGCTCCAGGCTGGGCACTGTGAGTTTTTTCACAAAATAGCCCCAGGGAAAAGCTACTGTTTGTTGAAAGGCCTCAACTCTACCCAGAACCTAGCCTCATCACTGCATCCCCCTCTTTTGTGATTCTCAAAGCAGATCACCCTCCCAGTAAACTAACCTGGGAGGGGGATCTTAAAATCTTGGGTAAAGCAGAGCATCTTTCTGCCTGTTCCAACAAACTGACTTAAGAAACCAATCAAGCCACAGGACCTCAAGCTGACCAGAGACTCCAACAAGAGGCTGGTTACAGACAAAAGGGAGATAAAGGATTCTTCCATCCCTCCCAAAAAAAAAAAAAAAAAAAAAAAAAAATCAAAGAACTTTTTTTTTCTTCTTCTTCTTCTTTTCTTTCTTTTTTTTGTGTTTTTTGTTTTTTGTTACCGTATATATATAAAATTTTTTTTATACGTTTGACAACGTACAAAGGACTCTGTATGAGCGTGATAGGGAGAGAGAGGAGGCATCCCAGATGTTTATACAGGAATATCATAAGCGTGAGGAAGCTACTCAAAAACTGATACAGGATTTGCGTGAACAACTTGAGAATACTCAAAGAGAAAGGGAGGAATGGTGAGCAGACTGAGAACACTCAAAGAGAATTGCAGGAATCCCACGAATGGGAGGAAGCTAATCAAAGAGTAATACAGGAATTGAGAGACCAGGTAGAGAACACACAAAGATCACTAAAGGCATTCATGGAATCCATTAACAAAGAGCTGAAGGAAGTCAGGGAGACAGCAAAGGGATTGCTGAATGGAACCCAACAGAAGGAATGGGAGTCCAAAGAAACCATAACCAATCAACTAAGTGATTTGAGGACAAACACTGAATACCAAATTAAGGAAGTAAAGAAATTCATACAAGACCTAAAACAGAGCTTCAACAAAGAACTTGAAACCATCAAAGCTGACCAATTAGAAGGAAAAGAGATAAAAAACAAAGTAGAGAGTCTTGACAGCAGGTTAGACCATGCAGAAGATCAAAACTCAGGGATTGATATTATAGAGAAAGAACATACAACCATCCAAGACAAGTCCAAGAAGTATGATAGATCTATCCAACACCTGGAAGACACCATCAGAAGGCCTAATCTAAGGATAATGGGTGTAGAGGAGCACCTAGAAACAGAAGTTAATGGTCTAGGAAATTTGTTTAACAGGAGCCTAGCAGAGAACTTCCCAAACATGCAAAAAGATAGGCCTATTCAGATACAAAAAGCCTTTAGAACCCCAAATAGACCAGACCAGAATAGGACATCCCACCGCCACATTACAATCCACACAGGATCAACTCAGAACAAGGAAAAGATCCTTAAAGCTGTCAAGGAGAAAAGGGTAATCACCTATAAAGGGAAACCAATTAGAATCACCTCAGATTTCTCAGCAGAGACAATCAAAGCAAGAAGAGCCTGGAATGATGTATGCCATGCCCTAAAAACAAACAACTATCAACCAAGAATACTGTACCCAGCTAAAATCTCCTTCATAACTGAAGGCCAAATAAAAACCTTCCATAGCAAAGAAAAATTGAAACAATACATCTCCACCAAACCCGCCCTACAAAAGATTCTTAAAGATGTCCTACACATAGAAAACCAACAAGACCGCAATAAGGGCCAAGAAACTGTACCCAAACTGAGAATCCAAGAACCATAGGAAGAACCCAGTTTTCGCAGCCCCCAAGAAGGTAGATAACATGGCAGGAACTCCCAAATACCTCTCAGTCCTATCTCTTAACGTTAACGGACTGAACTCTCCAATTAAGAGACATAGACTGTCTAGTTGGATTAAAAAACAAGACCCTTCTATCTGCTGCCTGCAGGAGTCACATCTTGCCTGTAAAAACAAACACATTTTCAATGTTAAAGGCTGGAACAAAATCTACCAAGCAAACGGCCCCCATAAACAGGCAGGAGTTGCAATCCTAATATCAGATAAAATAGACTTCAAATTAAAATTCGTGATAAGAGATAAAGAAGGTCGCTACATACTAATTAAATGATCTCTCCTTCAAGAGGATATTACAATTCTAAATATCTATTCGCCAAACAATGGAGCACCCAAATTTATCAAAGAAACACTACTTTCCCTCAAATCCCATATAGATCCAAAGACATTAATTGTTGGGGATTTTAACACACCACTCTCCCCACTAGATAGATCAACTCGGCAAAAACTCAACAGAGAAACCGCAGATCTAAACAGCTGCATAGATCAACTAGACTTAACAGATATTTACCGAACATTTCACCCAGCAGCATCAGAATACACGTTTTTCTCAGCAGCACATGGAACGTTTTCTAAAATAGACCACATTTTAGGCCACAAAGCAACCTTGTCTAAATTCAGAAACATTGAAGTTATACCTTGCATTCTCTCTGACCACAAGGGAATAAAATTAGAACTCAACACCAAAAGCCACCAAAGAAAGTCCGGTATCACATGGAGGCTGAACAACACACTGCTGAATCATGAGTGGGTCATGGAAGAGATTAGAAAGGAAATTCAAATGCTCATGCTATTCAACAAAAATGAACACACAAAATACCAGCTCCTCTGGGACACAGCAAAGGCAGTACTCAGAGGCAAGTTTATAGCTCTGAGCTCCTACATCAACAAATTGGAGAGATCTGAAACTAGCAATTTAATGACACATCTAAACTTCCTTGAAAAAGAGCAGCAAGATAAACCCTAGTCCAGTAGACGGAAAGAAATAATCAAAATTAAATCAGAATTAAATGAATTAGAATCCAAAAAAACTATAGAAAGAATCAACAAAACAAAGAGTTGGTTCTTCGAAAAACTTAACAAAATTGACAGACCCTTAGCAAATCTTATCAGAAAAAGAAGAGAACACACCCAAATTAATAAACTCAGAGATGAGAATGGAAACATCACCACGGAAACAACCAAGATTCAGAACATTATAAGGGAATACTTCTCAAAACTTTATGCTAATAAGTTTGAGAACTTGACAGAAATGGACCTCTTCCTAGCAAATATTGACATGCCAAAACTAAACCAAGATGAGTTAAACTATCTTAACAGGCCCATATCAAGCATTGAAATAGAAACAGCAATAAGAGACCTCCCGCTAAGAAAAGTCCAGGACCAGATGGTTTTACAGCGGAATTTTACAAGGCCTTCAAAGCAGAGCTCACACCAATTCTCCTCCATCTCTTCAATGAAATTGAAAGAGAAGGCTCACTACCGAACACATTCTATGAAGCCATCATAACCCTCATCCCAAAACCAGGCAGGGACTCATCAAAGAAAGAGAACTATAGACCCATTTCTTTGATGAACATTGATGCAAAACTTCTCAACAAAATTTTGGCCAACCGACTTCAACAATTCATCCAAAAAATCATACACCACGATCAAACAGAATTCATTTCAGGGATGCAAAGCTGGTTCAATATACGCAAATCAATTAATATTATTCATCACATCAACAGGAGCAAGAATAAGAACCACATGGTTATCTCAATAGATGCAGAAAAAGCATTCGACAAGATCCAACACCCCTTTATGATGAAGGTTTTGGAAAAATTAGGAATCCATGGAACATTCCTCAATACAATAAAGGCTGTATATGACAAACCTACAGCCAGCATTATACTCAATGGTGAAAAATTAAAGCCATTTCCTCTTAACTCAGGAACAAGACAAGGATGCCCACTCTCTCCACTTCTCTTCAATCTAGTATTAGAATGCCTAGCTACAGCAATAAGACAAGATGCAGACATAAAGGGGATCCAAATAGGGAAAGAAGAAATAAAACTCTCCCTCTTTGCAGATGACATGATCTTGTATTTAAAGAATCCCATAGACTCCACTCCCAAATTACTCAAGCTGATTCAAAACTTTGGCAAAGTAGCAGGTATAAAATTAACCCCCAAAAATCAATGGCTTTTCTGTATGCCAACAATGAGAAAAGTGTGGCTGAAATTAGGAAAGCAACTCCATTTGTAATAGCCTCACAAAAAATAAAACACCTAGGAATTAACTTAACTAAAGAAGTGAAGGACCTCTATGATGAAAACTTTAAAATCTTGAAAAAGGAAATCAACACAGAACTTAAAAAATGGCAATGCCTCCCATGCTCCTGGATTGGAAAGATTAACATCGTGAAAATGGCAATACTTCCCAAGGCTATCTACAAATTCAACGCAATACCTATCCAAATTCCACCCTCATTCTTCAAGGAAATAGAAGAGGCAATCCAAAAATTCATATGGAACAATAAAAGACCACGAATAACAAAAACGCTCCTCAACAGAAAGAACACTGCTGGAGGAATATCAATACCAAATTTCAAACTCTACTACAAAGCCATAGTAATCAAAACAGCTTGGTATTGGCATAAGAACAGACCTCAGGACCAATGGAATAGAATTGAAAACCCAGAAATGAACCTACAGACCTATAGCCATCTAATCTTCGATAAGGGAGCTAAAACAATACAATGGAAGAAAGACAGCCTCTTCAGTAAATGGGGCTGGCAAAATTGGTTAACTACATGTAGAAAACTAAAGCTAGATCCTTATATATCACCCTGCACCAGAATCAACTCCAAATGGATCAAAGACCTTGAACTCAAAGCAGACACTCTGAAAACATTACAGGATGGAATAGGAGAAACCCTAGGTCTCCTTGGCTCAGGCCAAAATTTTCTGAATAGAGACCCGGAAACACAACAAATCAAAGAAAGGTTGGACAAATGGGATTGCATAAGGTTGCAGAGCTTCTGCAGGGCAAATGACATAGCTAGCAAGATCAATAGAATGCCCACGGATTGGCAGAAGGTCTTTACTAGCCATACAACGGACAAGGGTCTTATATCTAAAATATACTTGGAACTCAAAAAATTAAACCACCCAACAACAAATCCTCAAAGAAACAACTGCCCAATAAGTAAGTGGGCGAAAGACTTAAAGAGAAGCTTCTCTGAAGAAGAAAGAAGGATGGCCAATAGACACATGAAGAAATGTTCAACATCCCTAGCCATAAAAGAAATGCAAATCAAAACAACATTGAGATATCACCTCACTCCAGTTAGAACAGCAAAAATCAAGAACTCTAACAACAACAGATGCTGGAGGGGATGTGGACAGAAAGGAACCTTACTTCATTGTTGGTGGGAATGTAAACTTGTTCAACCACTTTGGAAAGCAGTATGGGGGTTCCTCAAAAGACTTCACATAGAACTCCCCTATGACCCAGCAATCCCACTTTTGGGCATTTACCCTAATGTTTACAAACAAGACCACACTAAAGCTACCAGTACAACTATGTTTATTGCAACATTATTTACCATAGCTAAGATCTGGAACCAACCCAGATGCCCCTCAGTAGATGAATGGATCAAGAAAATGTGGTATATATACACAATGGAATTCTATGCCTCCATCAGAAAGAATGACATTGCCCCATTTGTTAGGAAATGGAAAGGCTTGGAAAAAATTAAAATTATATTAAGTGAACTAAGCCAGGCCCAAAGAAACATAGGTCCCATGGTTTCCCTTATTTGCAATATCTAGTATAGGTATGAGTCAAGCGGAAAAGGTCAGATAATGTGATGTTAGGAAAACGAACCCTTAAATATGTATTTTAATGTTTTTTTCTTTCATGCATGTGTTTCTAACGCATTTATAAGATTATTTCTTTGTTGCTTTGTATGTCCCTCCCCCACAGTGTAACCCCTGCTTTCACTATATTTGATGTCAGTATAACTTGTGGAGGAGATGGGGAAAAACATGTCGTTTAAGGATTCAGGTGGACCTGTTGCAACAATGAGAAGTACAAAATGTCATGTCAAAACCAGCTTTACAATGTCGGTGTGTGTGTAGGGGGGAGGGGGGTATGATTGGGTGAGGGGGAGGGGGGAGGCTGGAAAGGGAGGTGAAGGGTAAACAAAGGAAGAGGCTGCAATGCTTGGTAAGAAATGTATGCATTATCCTGCCCATGTAATTGTAACCCCTCTGTACAGTATGTTCTCAAATAAAATAAAATAAAATTAAAAAAAAAAAAGAAATGTACTCACTATCTTGCCCATGTAATTGTAACCCCTCTGTATGGTATTTTTACAATAAAAAATATGTAGAAAAAGACAACTCTTAAAGTATGAACATTAAATGGAATAATAAAAATGAAAAGTATAAATCAACATAATAAAAAAGTTTTATTTAGATCCTGAGCAAAAACAGTACAATGAGAGCTACATGCAACCTAAGTCCTAAATGTTTGTTGGTTTCCTTTCTTTCTTTCTTTCTTTCTGTCTTTTTTTCTTTCTTTCTTTCTCTCTGTCTTTTTTTTCTTTCTTTCTTCCTTTCTTTCGAGGTAATGGTTGGATTATTTTTATATTTTTGTGATAAAAGAGCTATACAGAAGACTTACAGTTACATAAGTCAGGTAATCTGTACATTTCTTTCTGGACTGTGTTATTCATTCACTAACTCGCTCCCAGTTTTCCCTCTGATCCCCACCCATAATTGTATAGTTCATTTTCAACATACTGTCTAGTGAATACCATCAGTGTATTTGTACATCCGAAATCCTTAAAATAATGAACATAAATAAGTAAAGACCAAAAAGGAAGTTACAAAAGAATATTATCAATAAAGGTAAATTTTTAACAAAAATGTGAACTATATATGTTACTAAATCTTGGTGTAAAAAGTATGGTTTCTGTAATCAAAGGGAAATAGGGAATATTGGCAAGAAAGAAATGAGTCCCCAAACAAAGTCACATGTTTTAAAAATACTGTAGTTAAATAGAATATAGAAATGAATCTGATTAAGTAGGTCATAGAAAGTATGACCAAAATTGTGTTATGAGGATTAATGTGTTGGATGGCCAATTACTGTCCAAGTGAACAGGAAGAGTAAGCAAGCAATGAGGACTGCATGCCAAACAAAAGTGGGCCTACTTCAACTAGAATTATAAACAGAGCTGAGAAGTAATAGAACACAGAATCAAAGACAGGGAATTGGCTAGAGGAAAGACAGAAATATTAGTTGGATGCCACTTCAGAAACAAATACACTGTGCTAAAGAGTTTTGGCTTTGTTCCGCAAGGAACCATTGGGAAATTCTATGTATTTTAATATGGAAACATTAGTAGGCTTATATATTCAATAAGTAAACACTGATAAGTTTTATGTATTCTGTTTCCCTAGCCAAACATGACTACTTGGCCCTCATTAGGAGATTTTAAAATATTGGATATAGGGAACCTCTTTGGAAGGTTGGCACTTATCTCAAGACATAAAATTCAGCATTCTGAACTAAAGTTGTTTGTAAGTAGAAACAGTGCTATACTATGAAGGTGCAGAAGAGAAAAAAATTGAAAGATTTTAGGATATTTTGTACAGCTTCTCTGGCAAGTCTTAATATGTCAGAGCTTCAGCATTTTGATCAAAACTGTGAATCTTCTGCAAATAACTATTCTACTTATAAGAAATAGTGTCAGCTTGCCACTGGGTCCTGGCAGGAATCTAAAATTCTGTAAACTGGACTGATGGTAAAGAACAGGGTGTTATCTGATACAAAAACCCATAAATATGTGATGTGCAAGCACCCTACCATGCACAAATTTTAGTCATTAAGGCAGTTGCATTCCAAGTATCATGATATATTAAAGTTCAGTAATTGCATGAAATACAATTTTTCCATCCAAAAATAACAACACATGATCACTAACTAATCTGTACCTTTGAAAAAAATCAAAATTTATTAAGGATTAGTCAGTGGGAATCTGTTATTTAGTTCATATTTAACAACTCAGAAAAATGTGTTTTGCTTTCACTACTCAGTACTAAACCTATGCAACTATTGGCAATAATCTATAATTAAGTAATAATTAGCAAATGTGGAAATATAAATAAAGAATAAAATTTAATATCCATGAGTAGGAAATGTGAATGAGATATAAATAGTTATAAAAAATAATAACTGAGGGGTGAGTACCAGTGGCTCATATCTGTGATCCTAGCTATCTCAGTGGCTGGAAGATTTTGAGTTCAAACCCAGTCAGGACAGATACATTCAAGAGATTCAATTGATCAGAAAGATAGCAGCTAGGAGGCCTGGTTTAAATGGCAGAGTCCTAGTGTGAGCAAAACTTCCAAATATTATAAGCTTGAAGAGTTCAAACTTTAGTAACAAAACAAAAAGAAATAGATATAGCTAAATTACTGACTGTCTAACTGGCACCAGTGAATAGTCTCTATTCCTGTGGTCAGAGAAAGAGAGCAAAGTAATTAAAAGGGTGAGGGTGTCCTCAGGGAAATTCCACATTAAAGAAATCTTCAGAAATAACTACTTCATTGAATATGAAAAGGACAAAATTTTGAAAGCTAATACAGGCTAAAATATATGGTAATTTGCTGATACTTGTTGTAACTTCTAAGTTATATGATAGAAAAAAGAATGTAAGCACTTTGGTGAGTTTTTACAAATAAATAGAATATTTTATTCAAAATGTTTCTAATGATAAAATTAGAATTTAAGATTTCCAAGTAATTTACTTTAAGTAATAAACTTTCAATGCTATTACAGTAATAGATTTAAAATATTACATTATTACTGGGGTTTGAATTCAGGTCTTTGCAATTTGAATCAGGTCCTCTACCACTTGAGCCACATCCCCAACCTTTCTGTTTTAGTTAATTTTTAAAATAAAATCTCACATAGTTTGTCCAGGATGACCTAGGCTTCAATCATCCCACTTAATCTTCTTGTGTAGTTGGAAGACAAGAACCACTACCAGGCCTCACTTTTTTTTTTTTTTTTAATTTTTAGAGTTGGGATTCAGAAACTTTTTATCTCACAGCAAACCTGAAACCATGAGTCTCCCACATTTAATGAGTACAGGATAATCAAAACTTTCACAGATCACTAAGGACACAAAGTCTTCAGGACTTAAAGGTTTGTCAGCACACTTGGTAAATTACCCTATCAAGAGATAAAGTGCATGGATGATAAGACTTTGAATCTGTCCTCCTTACAAGAACTACTTCATAGAAATGATATTTTCATCATTTCAGATGGAAACAAAATATTTCATTATTTTTTCCTGCAATGCTGGGGAATTGGTAATAGTGTGGAGCATAACCAGTTTGCTCTCAGCTCTCTAACTTTGGACAATCTATAAAACGCTCTGTATGGTCTGCAGAATGGCAAGTACAATGTTACCTCAAATGACTTTATCCTCCTTTCGCTCACTCTTAAAACATTTCCAAACAATCTGGGCACTGATTCTCTAACTTCTGCCAACTGAGTTCTGTTCTATATTAGTAGGGGCTGAGGTCCTGCAAAGTGCATTCATCAAGCATTTACCAACTGTTTCCTGGCTCTGTACAGCCAATGGAAACACAAGTACAAGATCTGAAAATGTAAAAAAAGAAAAAAAAAAAAGCAAAGGAGCAATGATTTTAGAGCAGACTGGCATCCGTAGTGCAGGATTTCAATGTTCTATTAAGGCAGTTTAGCTGCTGGTGGCAAGATCAAAAATGACTTGCAGCACAGAAAAAGACAAAAATCTATCGGGCTCTTGACTCCTACCTTATTTTTGTGTGTGTTCCTAAATGTGCCTTATTTCCTGCCTGAATATGACTAGAGATTGTCTAATCCTTGAACTTTGTGACTAGGCAGAAATCAGTTATTACAATTGTCCAGATTGAAGATTAGGTTTATAAGTGGTGCTGGTGTGTAATCAATACCATCAAATACTACTAATATTTCAAGCAGAATGAAAATAGAAAGGAAACATGACATTTGTAACTAGGTGCTCATTTTCAGCAGACTTTAAGTAAATCTTTCATATCGTTAGTTCAGGTTCTCATACTATGAGTGAATTTGACATGGAATCAAGATTCTCTTTATTGCAGGATAAACTGGGGGTGAATACTTGATAAAATCACATGGATGAAGGAAAACGACATAGGATAATATCATAAGGTGTAGAATAAGTGTTTTATGATAGTAGAGGATGTAAGAATACACTATGTTTGGGAATATAGATGAGGTAAACTATACAAAAGGCAGTAGTTAATCGTTCCTGAAAGTGAGATACCAGGGGAAATCACTGTCATCATAGTGATATGTGAGGATGAGGTCAGGAGGAGATAGTTCCGGGCCAGCCTGGATTTATTCTAGGTGAAAATGCTCCATTTGTAAGTATGAGTATTCAGTTAGGAGATAGCTATTCTACCATCTAGTCTATACATATAAATGCCTATCCCTACCCTGGGAAGAATGTTATCATTATTTGCATAAAGAAAAAGAAATTTAAGCTTAATGGATGGCCCCAAATTGCATATCAGTTTAAGCTGGAGTCAGAATAGCAGCACTCCTTTATCATTTGTCTGTAAATGTATCTTCAGAGACTTATTCCAGCCTTTCTATTACCTGACTAGTAACAGTAAGAAAGATTTCACAAAATCTGATCTTAATTTTGATTTAAGATTGTTATAGAAGAACTCTCACTCTGACAAGGAAGAAAGAATAGAACTCAAGAATTTCTGTCCTACATATTACTAACAGATTACATGATAGAATTTAACTGTGAAATCTCCAGTCTCCCTCAATTGCTTCAGAAAAAAGTTCGAAAATATTGACTCACAGGAAGAGATCAATAACAGCTATACAGTGGGAAGTCCACCATTCAACAGCTTATGTTACATCAATAGCTACAAAAAGAGGTAGACAATGATGCTCACTATCTCAGAGCAACTCTGTTGTGATCTCAGAACTATTCTTTAACCAAATCATCTCAAAACACTCAGCCAGCAGGAAGAGTAAGCGTCATAACAGGACTTCATGCCATGTGTTAATTATACACCATGATCATAAAAAGTAAGTACCAGTGTGAAAATACAAATCTCATGATATTGGATTAGAAAGTCAAACTCAAATAGATGATTTGTCTGGATATATTTTAATAATTGAACATGCGTATTTATTTCTAACAGCTTTATAAGTCTCATAGAAATGGAATTGAGAAAATTTACTTAAATACACAGATTCATGGAGATGAGGTGACAATAGAAGAGTAGTAATGAAAACATTATTTTAAAAAGGAAATCAATAGCAAAGCAAAAACCTGAGATCTAACTAGTATCTGAAAAAAATACATCAAATCTAATGAAAACTTAACAAATATTGTCATCTACTTCACAAAGTGTAGTGAGACAGTAGAAATGGAAAAGATGAGTAGGCACATAAACACATTCTTATACATGAACATAATTATATATACAGAGAGAAAGAAGGAAAAAGAGAAAGCTCAAATAAAAGAAAGTGATCTGGAATAAACTTGGTATGGCTAGAAATATGTTGTTTGTTATATGTAAATAAAAAATTATTGATGTATTATATGTAAATACTGTAATATTTTTACATATTTTTCAAATTAACAAAAGAATTTAAATATAAAGAACTAAAATAGGCCACATACCATTGCTCCATGCCTATAATCCTAGCTACTCAGAAGGTTGAGATCTGAGGATCACAATTCAGAGCTAGTCCAGAAAGAAAAGTCCCTATGAGTCTCTTATCTCCAATTAACCATTCAAAACTAGAAGTTGAGTTGTGGCTCAAATGGTAGATAGCATGCTAGCCTTTAGCCAAAAGAATTCAGGGACAGAACCCAGGCCCTGACCTCAAGCCCATAGTCTGCCAAAAAAAGAAAAAGAAAAATAACAACAACAAAAAGAACTATGATATTTTTCTAAATTTACTCAGAATAAAAGCTAAAATTGAAATAATAAATTAGAAAATGTAACAATTATTCAAAATATGGGACATGAGAAAACGAAATTAAATATAAAGAAAGGTTTAGATTGAGAGGGTCTCAAGGGCTCCATAGCAATATGTATAAAATCATATAAAATGATGCCTATGCAAATAAACTCCAAGAAATGAAAGAGGTTTTATATTATAATATTGGCTGTTCTTTTTTGTTTTGTTCTTGTCTTTTCTTCTTTCCTTTCTTTCCTTTTGACTGGTTTGTTTCCTTCTTTCACTGTATTTGATTTCTGTATACTTTGTCTTGCATATGTTTATCAGATTTGGGGAGGAGGAGGGGAAACACAGTAATGGTGGAATAAAGAGTGACCTAGTTCAGCACTGGTATTCATTAGACACTAGACACTGTGTTTGGAAAAGAACTATACAACTTGACAGGGAGAAGAGAAAGAAAAAAAAAAACAGAAAATGAGGGAGTGGGTGACACTGTTCAAAAAGAAATGTACTCATTACCTGAATCATGTAACTAACCCCTTAGTCCATCACCTTTATAATAATATTTTTTAAAAAATATAAAGGAAGTTTCAGCTGTTATGTAAACATAAACCAAATGATATGTATGAAATATGACTTCTAGGCTATAATAAAATATGTCAATTTAATAGTTTTGTTAAGAGAAAACTCACAGGCCATGAAAATCATCCTATTAGCATGCAATTCCATGTTTTTAATGTTGTTTACAGGTTGGACAAGAATATTATATAAATTTACAAGTTGCACAAGAATGTCATATAAAATCCCTTCTTCTTTATAGCTGAATAACTTTCTGCAAGTAGCTATGTACCACATTTTAAGCAACCTAAGATAATTGATTTCATAGTTTGGCTTTCATGAACAACAAGGTGAGAGATAAGAATTTATAATCAGTCTTCTACATGTGGCTATACAATGGGAACAACATCATTTAAGACACACTAATTTTCCTTTAACTTTGGATTTTGAAATATACATAGATATGCATGTGTTTCTATTGTATGTTGACTTACATTCCATTAAATAGACATCCAAAAATGATAAAACAAGATCATATGGTAGTTATATTTGTTTGTGTGTGTGTGTGTGTGTGTGTGTGTGTGTGTGTGTGTGTGTGTGTGTGTGTGTGTGTGTGTGTTACTGGGGCTTGAACTCAGGGACTTGAACTCTTTCTTGACTTTTTCAATGAACACCAGTCCTCTATCCTTGGAGCCACATTTCTACTTCCTGCTGAGTATCTAGTATAACAGGCATGATCCACCAAGTGCTGGCAATATCTTTTGCTTTTTTGAAGATCATTCACTCTGATTTATATCGTGGTTGTACTACATTATATTCCCAAGAGCTACGTATGGGGTTTCTTTTATACTTATCCAAGACAGCTTCTGTTGTTGTTTATTTTCTTATTAATTGCTATTCTGAGTATGGTAAGATGGTTTCTTGATTACCATTTCCTTTATGGCTAAAGGTGTTGAATAATTCCTCATGTATTTATTAGTCATTTGCATTTCTTTTGAGAGTTCCTTTGTTAAAGCCATTTTGCCCATTTATTTGTTCTTTTCGTCTCTAATTCTTTGGGCTCATTTTATGTTCTGGGTATGAAATTTTTTCTCAGATAGTTAGCTTTCAATGATTTTTCTCCTATCCTGTTCATTGTCTCTGGATTCTGTTTCTTTTTCATTTGTCAATTCTTGCACTTATTTCTTGAGTATTTGAAATTCTGTTCAAAGAGCCATTGCCACGCCCATATTCTCCAGGCTTTTCATGGTACAGGAATTTTATCTTAGTAATTTATCTTAGTCACTTAAGTGACTATTTTTGTATATAGCCTTGAAGTAAACATCCTAAAAGTTACCAGAATTATGTTCATGTATTGTTCATAATTTCTTTACACTTAATTTTATTTTTAAAGTTTAAGTTTTAAATTAAGGTCTTTAATCTATTTTAAATTGATTTTTTACAAGGTGAGAGATAAGAATTTATGTTCAGTTCTTCTACATGTAGCTATACAATGGGAACAACACCATTTAAGACACTAATTTTCCTTCAACTTATTTTTTGTTCCCTTGTCAAAACTGAGTTGATTGTGGTGATGTAAGTTTATATCTGAATCTTCTGTTCTATTCCATTGATCTAACTATCTGGTTTTATGTTAGTACCATGCTGATTTTGCTTTGCTTTTTACTATGGATGTCTAGCAGTTCTTATAGTAAGTACTGTGATACCTCCAGCACTGATCAAGATTGCTTAGGATATCTGGCATGATTTTTGCTTCGATATATGGATTATGGATTGTTTTTCTATTTCCATTCAATGGCTATGGAAATCCCTGTATTGGTTCAATTTTAATATATGTGCTTCTAAAGTGAACATAAAATTTAAACTATATTGTTTAAAAAAAGAGTCAGGATTTATAGTTACTAAATCATACTGGTAGTATTGTGTCAAAAGATCATGAAATATAAACTGTTTACATGATAGAAGTCTTGAACTATTGATAAGAGGTAAATAACTCAACTGATTAAATATACTTTGGAGTTTCCGAGAAGAAAAATAACATTCTTTTATGTCATTGGTTTGATGAGTATGTTCCGAGACACATACTAGTAGAAGGAAAAACTGTGCTATAGCTATCATCACAGAAAATAAGTTAAAACTGTTGATAACATATATTAAAAAGTGATCCAGAGAACAAGTTCTTGATTAACAGGTAGAGCCAAAGGTGCACATAGATTCTAGAAATAGCTTTCATATTTTTTGAGTCAGGTTCAATAAATAATACATAATGGATGTACTTATTTAGAACCATTCACTAACACTGTAATGTGATAGTAAAAATATGGCCAACTACCTAACAACTAGGGGTAGAAGTTACACTTTCGAGCCTACTGAATTTACTCTGACAAGCACCCTACACTTACTCTACTGTCTGGTCTTTACAGAAAAACAAATGAAGACTCTTTTAGCTGCTTCTCTGTCACTCACTCTGTCATCTGATAGAGTGTGGTGCTTTGCACATAGATCTGTGTAATAGGAAATATCCATTGTTTTTAAAGTAATGTCAGCAAAATTTCCTTCACAACCTCATTTTGGTGTCTGAACATTTTGCATCTGATTTTAAAAAAATCTTCAGAAAATATGTGTCTATTTTTATATATACTTATGTATTCATCTGTTTCTATATTATATATTATGTTACTATACTATGTATTATTATATATTAGAATATAAATAAAGTAGTTTTGTGAATGATTTGAATACACAGATAGGACAATAAATTGATAAAACTGAGACCTTTAGAGTCTTTTCTTAGCTTAGAATACTTAGCTTAGAGTACATCTTGTTTAAAATTCTAGAGAGTCCAAATTTGGTTTCAGTGTTTCCTCATTGTTTCCATTTGATGTGGAAAGTTTATGAATGTTGTCAGAAATATTTTCTAATTTGATATTTACTGATATATATTTCCATTCAAGGAAGCTTAGTGTAAGAAAATGGCTGACATATGGCTTTTCTTGTAAACTCATTTATATTTAAAAAAGAGCTAAGTTAAATAACCTCGTTAAAATCCAAGTAATGAAAAAATGATGGAATTTGTATACTTGGATATCTGAACAGCATGTAAAGCAAGAGAATAAATTGTCAAGTAGGACATGTTAAGTACAAAAAGAGATAAATAGCAAGCAAAAAGAGATAAATAGCAAGCTGGGAGGAATCAGATTATTTCCAACTGAGAGGAATCAGATGGAGGTAATCAGTAAAAAATAAAATTTGAAATCAACTATTTAGTCAAGACTTAAGCCCTCACAGACAGACTAAGAGAAAGAGGAGACAGAAACATGATCAAAAATAAAAAGAGAAAGCCAGGTGCAGTGGCTCACACTTGTAACTCTAATTACAAAGGAGACTGCTATCTGAGGATCATGGTTCAAAATCAACTTAGACAGGGAAGTTCTTTAGACTCTTATCTCCAGTTAACCACCAAAAAGCTAGAGGTGGAACTCTGGTTCTAATAATCGAGTGCCAGCTTTGAGTGAAAAAAGCTAATGGATAGGACCTAGGCATTGAGTTCTAGCCAAAAAAAGAAAAGAAAAGAAAAGGAAAAAAAGAAGGGAAGGAAGGAAAACAGAAAGAATAATGTGGGCACAGCTCAGGTTAGTAATAGTACTGGTAAACTGGAAAATTAGTCACTTCTTAAGAAAAATCTTGAAAGATAGTTTTGAAACAATTACAAACACAAGAATAATGACCTTAAATGTGATATCAAGATGTTTGAAATTTAAAAATTATCCATATGTGATTTCTGTTTAACGGATGATCAAAATTCATTATATTTAATTGCTATGCTAAAAATCTATGCTAGATTGATGACATTCAGCCCTTTAATGTTTGCCTTTTGCTGTATTTTTAGTCATATTTTTTGCTGTAAAATTTTACAGGACCACATGGTTGGTGTCATTTCAACAGTACATTTTAGCCAATGCCTTGTCCTGAGTCACTCCATTTTATAACACATCACTTTGTTCCATTTTGAGTGCAAAGTTTAGGCAGAATGACTGTGTTCTGTTCATGCAAGTAAACCACTATCATATTTACAGCACAAACCATGGTCATAGAGGAAACAGCCATCTCTCTCTTTTGTGACACTCAAAGCAAATCACCCTCCCACTAAACTAGTCTGGGAGAAAGGTCATAAATGCCTTGGTAAAGCAAAGCTTTGTTCTGACTGCTCAAACAAACTGATTTAAGAAACCAATCAAGTTACAGGAAAACCTAACACCACAAGCAGATCAGAGGCTCCACCAAGAGACTGTTTACAGACACAAGGGAGACACAAGATCCTCCCACCCTCCCCCCCCAAAAAAATCGAAGAAATCTTTTTCTACCTAACACTTTTTAATATTAAAAAAATTGTTTTTTTCATCATTTTTATTGTAGTTTTTTAAATTGTCTTTTTTATTCTTTTCCCTTTTTGTCCTTTTTTTTTTTTGCTTTACTTAATTACTGTTCTTTTCATTCCCAGATGCATACCTGTCTTACATCCAACCTTACCCTTCATTGTGTGCACACTTAATTCAGATATAAATAACTCAATTCACAAACTCTCAACCTTAACTCCTTTAATTATAGTATTATTTCTTTATACTTATCTAATTTTTAAGTGTTTAATTTTTATTATTTTTATTTTCCATTCTTCCTTTTTCTTTATCTCTCATCTCATTTTCTTCTATCCTTTTCCTCTTTGAATTTAGGACTTGGTTATATTCCTCTCTCCCTTTCCATCATCAAAGTCCTCTATTCTTACTTTCTCCTCACAATTCTCCTTAAATCTATTAATTTCTGGTCTGCCCTCTCCTTCTTTGATGTTCTTAGTCCATAGATACCTAGTTGTTTGTTGTTGAATGAGATGTATCAATACTCATTATGACTGCATTTAACAATCTGCAATTACATAGCTCTGGGATGATGCTTGCCTTAAAATAGTGTGCTAGCAAAGAATTTGTTTTGCTTTCATACACAAATGAACAGAACAAGCCAGAGAAACACAAGAAAAATGGCAAGTCCAGGTATCTCAACTTCCGCTTATGATAATCAGGCAACAGAACAGTTAATGAATAATCCAGAGGGAAGCTCCCAAAACGCTCTACAAACACTAATGATAAACACGCTGAATGAAAAGATTGAAAGTCTGCAAAGGGATCTGTGTGAGCATGATAAGGAAATGAGTGAGCAAAATGGAGTTTACCAAAGATTAACACAGGAAATTCTCAAGCATACGAAGGCTTATCAAAGGTTAATAGAGGAAAATCATGAGCAGGATGTGAATACACCAACAAGCAAATGGCCCCCATAAACAGGTGGGAGTTGCAATCCTAATATCAAATAAAATAGACTTCAAATTAAAATTAGCAAGAAGAGATAAAGAGGGTCATTAGTACTAATTAAGAGATCTCTCCTTCAGGAGGATATTACAATTTTAAATATTTATTGACCAAACAACAGAGCACACAAATTTATCCAAGAAACACTACTTTCCCTCGAATCTCACCTAGATCCAAAGACATTAATTGTTCTGGATTTAACACATCACTATCCCCACTGGATAGATCAATCTGACAAAAATTCAACAGAGAAGCCTTGGATCTAAACAACTGTATGGATCAACTGGATTTAACAGACATCTACCAAATAATTCAGTCAGCAGCATCAAAATACACCTTCCTCTCAACAGCACCAGGAATGTTCTCTAGAATAGACCACATTTTAGGTCACAAAGAAAATTTGTCCAAATTCAGAAACATTGAAATTATGCCTGAATTCTCTGAAAATAAAGGAATAAAATTAGAATTCAACACAAAAAGCCACCAAAGAAAATTCTGTAACACTTGGAAACTGAACAACACACTGTTGAACCACCAGTTGGTCATGGAAGAGATTAGAAAAGAAATTCAAATATTCATGATATTTAACAAAAATTAACACACAAATTACAAGTTCCTTGGGGAGACAACAAAGGCAGTCATCAGAGGCAAGTTTATATCTCTGAGTTTCTACATCAACAAATTGGAGAGATCTGAAACCAACAATTTAATGAGGCACCTGAAAATCACTGAAAAAGGGCAACAAGCTAAACCCCAGTCCAGTAGACAGAAACAAATAATTAAAATTAAATAAGAATTAAATCCAGTAGAGTCCCAAAAATCATAGAATCAGCAAAACAAAGTGTTGGTTCTTCTAAAAAATTAACAGACCCTTAGAGAAAGAAAACACACCAAAATAAACAAACTCAGAGATGAGAATGGAAACATCACCACAAAAGTAACCAAGATTCATAATATTATATGGTAGTACTACTTAAATATTTATGTTAATAAGTTTGAGAATCTAGAAGAAATAGAAAAATTTCTAGCAAATATTGACATTCCCAAACTAAACCAGCATGTTTTAAACCAATTTAAGAGACTCATATCAAGGATCAAAATAGAAAACAATAAGAGCCCTACCAACCAACAAAAGCCCAGGACAGAATGGATTAACAGTTGAATTCCACAAGGCTTTTAAACAGAACTCACACCAATATTCCTCCAACTCTGCAATGAAATTGAAAGTTCATTACCAAACTCTTTCTATGAAGCCCCCTCTTATACCCCTCAACCCAAAACCAGGCAGGGACTCATCAAAAAAAGAGAACTATAGATCCATTTCTTTGATGAACATTGATGCAAAATTTCCCAACAAAGTTTTGGGCAATCAACTTCAATAACTCATTAAAAAAAATCATGTCCTATTATCAAACAGGATTCATTTCAGAAATGTAAATGTGGTTCAATATACACAAGTCAAGTAATATAATTCATCACATGAAGAAGAGCAACGACAAGAACCACATGATTATCTCAATAGACTCAGAAAAAGCATTTGACAGATCCAGCACACCTAAATGATGAAAGTTCTGAAGAAACTAGGAATTCATGGAACATTCATCAATATAAAGGCTGTGTATGACAAACCTACAGCCAGCATTATACTTAATGGTGAAAAGCTAAAGCTACTTCCTATAAACTCATGAATGAGACAAGGATGACCACTCTCTCCACTTCTCTTCTATTTAGGATTAGAATGCCTAGCAAGAGAAATAAGACAAGATGCAAACATAAAAGGGAACCAAATAGGGAAAGATGAAGTAAAACTCTCCCTGCAGATAACATGATCTTGTGTTTAAAGAACCCCATTGACTTCACTCCCAAGTTACTAGAGCTGATCCAAAACTTTGGCAAAGTAGCAGGGTATAAAATTAACCCTCAAAACTCAATGGCTTTTTATATGCCAATAATGAGAAGAGAGCAGATGAAATCAGGAAATCAACTCCTATTGTATTAGCACAACAAAAAATAAAATACCTAGGAATTAATTTACTTAAAGAACTGAAGGACCTCCTCTATGATGAAAACTTTAGAAACCTGAAAAAGGAAACTAACGCAGTACTAAGGAAGTGGAAAAACCTCCCATGCTTCTGGATTGGAAGGATTAACTTCATGAAAATGGCAATACAACCAAAGGCTGTCTACAAATTCAGTGAGATACCTATAAATATTCCAACCTCATTCTTCAATGAAATAGAAGAAGCCATCTAAAAATTCATATGGAACAATAGAAGACTCCAAATAGCAAAAACAATCCTTAGCAGAAAGAACAGTGCTGGAGGAATAACAATACAAAATTCAAACTCTACTACAAAGCTATAATAATCAAAACAGCTTGGTACTGGCAAAATAACAGACCTGAGGACCAGTGGATAGAACTGAAGACTCAGAAATGAACCCACAGACCTATAGCCACCTAATCTTCGATAAGGGAGCTTAAAAAATAGAATGAAAGAAAGACAGCCTCTTCAGCAAATGGTGCTGGAAAACTTGGCTAAACACCTGTAGAAAACTAAAGCTAGATCCTTATATATCACCCTGCACCAGAATCAACTCCAAATGGACCTAAGACCTTGAAGTCGAAGCAGAAACCCTGAAAACATTACAGGAAGGAATAGGAGAAAGTCTAGGGTTCCTTGGCACAGGCTGAAATTTTCTTAATGAAGACCCAGAAACACAACAATTCAAAGAAAGGTTGGACAAATGGGATTGCATAAAACTGCAGAACTTCTGTATGGCAAAGAATATAGCTTGCAAGATCAATAAAAATCCCACAAATTGGAAAAAGATCTTCACTAGCCATACAACAGACAAGGGTCTCATATCTAAAATATAATTAGAATTCAAAATATTAAATCCCCCAACAACAAATCCTCCAAGAAACAATCACCCATTAATAAGTGGCCTAAAGACTTAAAGAAAGACTCCTCTGAAGAGGAGATAAGAATGGCCAATAGACACATGAAGAAATGCTGAACTTATCTGGTCATAAAAGAAATGCAAATCAAAATAACATTGAGATTCTACATCACCCCAGTTAGAATGGCCATAATCAAGAAATCTCATAACTACAGATATTGGAGTGGATGTGGTCAAAAAGAAACTACTACCTTGTTGGTGGGAGTGTAAACTTTTTCAACCACTTTGGAAAGCAGTTTGGAGGTTCCTCAAAAGACTCCACATAGAGCTCTTCTATGACCCAGCAATCCCACTTTTGGGCATTTACACAAATGATCACAAACAAGGCAATACCAAAGAAACCAACACAACTATGTTTATTGCAGCATTATCCACCATAGCTAAGATATGGAACCAAACCTGATATCCCTCAGTAGATGATTGATCAAGAAAATGTGAGATATATATGTATGTATGTATGTATATATATATATATATATATATATATATATATATAATGGAATTCTATGCCTCCATCAGAAAGAATGACACTGCCCCATTTGTTAGGAAATGGAAATATTTGGAAAAGATTATATTAAGTAAAGTAAGCCATGCCCAAAGAAACATAGGTCCCATGTTTTCCCTTTTTTGCAATAACTAGTATATGTCTAGGATAATCTTACCAGTCAAGCAGAAAAGGTCAAAAGCTATGTATGTATGACCATATAAGATGATGCTAACTGAAATGAACCCCAAGCTAGGGACACAAGAGTTTTTATTTTTATCGTTGTTGTTTTTAATGTAATATGTGATTTTTTTGTTTCTTTTGTATGTTCTTCCCCCATGGTATTACCTCTATTATCATTTTATTTGATGTTGGTGCCCTGAATCTAGTATACACATTTTTTTCTAATTTGGGGAAGGGAAGGGAAATAACAAAATGCTGAAATAAGGTTACAGGTTGACCTATTGTAACAATGAGATGTACAAGACACTATGTTGAAAACAAACTTTACAACTTGGTAGGGGTAGGGGGGAGTTACGGAGGTGGGGAGGGAAGGGATGGTAGGTGAAAAACAAAGGAGGAGGTATCAATGCTTGATAGGAAATGTACTCATTACCTTTCTCATGTAACTGTAAACACTGTACAGTACATTTACAATAAAATTTATTAACAAGAACATTAAGAATTATAGAGAATTATAGGAAAAAATTGAAAGTTATTATTTAGAAGATCTAACTGACATCTTTATTATACAAGAATAACTTCTTTTCATGATTACTCAGTTTATCACCTTATATTTTACATTAGATATTACTAAATTTCCTTCAATAATCATAATTGATGCTTTGTATATGTTTAATTAAAACACAAGTATTAAATATATAGCTATAATATTTCAACTAGTACCCTCTTAATTAGATTCATTTATTCTAGATTAAGAAAAATACCTGATAGAAATCTGAGAACTGTCATAGTTTGAAAATCCTTGTGATTAGTCTTTGAAACCAATCACAAAGTTGGTTTCAAAATTCATTGTATATTCTAAACAAAAATTGTTAATAGTGAAGTTCTTTTTATCCTTTCATATTTGTATAGAAGCTATTAGTTATAAGTCTAATTATATTACATGCTACTTATTAAATTCATTTACATCAAGGATGCTGTTAACTGTTATTAATTTTAATGTAGCATTTGAAATGATAGTGATCACATGACTTGTGTATTTTTGTATTCTTTCAAAGTTTTATCGAGTAATTTTTAATGTTTAACTACTTGATAGGAAATGTACTCATTACCTTTCTCATGTAGCTGCAAACTCTGTACAGTACATTCACAATAAAATTTATTAATAAGAATATTAAGAACTATAGAGAATTATAGGAAAAAATTGAAAGTTAACTACTTGAAACTAAATAAGTAAAGCATATAAAGTTTTATTAATAATTATTTTATCAATGATAAATAATAATTCAATAGTTACTGTATCAATATTTTTATTTATACTATTGTATCTATCTATAATAAAATATTTTTATTACAGAAATATCTTTTCCAAATATAATTTTGCAGTTTTCCAAGAAGTATTTCCCTTCTACCAAACTAATCAACGTACCATTGATAGAAACAATTTCTTAAAATAGTCAGGTTTATGTATACCCCGGGCTTCAATATTAAGATTAAGATAGTGAAATTTCTTTAACATAATGATTCCTTTTGCTTTGTTTCTTTTTTTTCTTTAATAGAGACTCATACTATAAACTATGTTTTAGGTATAACCCCTGTTTTCACTGTATTTGATGTTGGTATAATTTGGGGAGGGGAAGGGAAAAAACAAATTGTTTAAATAAGGATACAGGTGGACCCATTGCAACAATGAGATGTACAAGTCATGTCGAAAAACGAACTTTACAACACTGGCGGGGGAGGGGGGGGTCCGCAGGGGAGATGAGAGGGCAGGGATGGTAAGGGGTAATAAAGAAAGGAGGAAGTAGGGGCTGGGAAGGTGGCTCAGTGGTAGAGCACTTGCCTTGCATGCATGAGGCCCTAGGTTCAATTCCTCAGCACCACATAAGAAAAAAGCCGGAAGTAGTGCTGTGGCTCAAGTGGTAGAGCGCTAGCCTTGAGCTGAAGAGCTGAGGGACAGCGCCAGGCCCAGAGTTCAGGCCCCACTACCGGACTCAAAAAAAAAAAGAAAGAAAGGAGGAGGCAACAATGCTTGATAAGAAATGTACTCATTACCTTGTTCATGTAATTGTAACCCCTCTGTATTGGTATTTTCCCAATAAAAAACTTATTAATAAAAAAAACTGGTGATATTGATTGTGGTAATCATTATCTTTTAGGAGATCGTTTAAATACAAATGACATTGATATCAAATGTAAGTATTCTAATGCTCCCTTTAAAAACAATAGAAACAGTATGTTTGTGGTTGGAAATGTGGATTAGTAATAAAATCCTTGCCTAACATGCCCTGAGTTCGATTCCTCAGTACCACATAGACAGAAAAAGATAGAAGTAACACTGTGGCTCAAGGAGTAGAGTGCTATCCTTGAGCAGAAAGGACAGAGCTCAGGCCCTGATCTCAAGCCCCTGGACTGATGAAAGAAAGAAAAAGGAAGAAAGGAAGAAAGAAAGAAAGAAAGACAGGAAGACGGAAAGACAGGAAGACAGAAAGAAAGAAAGAAAGAGAGAAAGAGAGAGAAAGAAAGAGAACGACAGAGAGAAAGAAAGAAAGAGAAAGACAGAGGGAGAGAGAGAAGGAAGGAAGGAAGGAAAGAAGGAAGGAAGGAAGGAAGGAAGGAAGGAAAGAAGGAAGGAAGGAAGGAGGAAGGAAGGAAGGAAGGAGGGAGGGAGGGAGAGAAGGAGAGAGGAAGAAAGTAAAAGAAATAGTGTGTTTGTATTCCTTCAAGATTGGACTAGTGTGGTAGAAATCTATAATTTCTCGTTGATTGTTACCTCTGTACTTGGAGGTTAGGCTAAAGTGCATAATGTGGAACACTTCATTTCAGAGCTATGCAGATGTGTCTAATCTAGTCAGAGAACTTGAAGAAATACATAGGGAAAACTCAACAGTTGCAAGCCCACCTGACGCTTTGCACCAAACCTGTCAATTCACTTGTGTACATTCACAGTGTAACTGAAACATCTGAAAAAAGTTGATATTATTCATTTCTCAGAAATTCTGGAAAACTACTATGGTAGATTGCAAAGCAATCATCATTTCTAATCCACACTGAATTACAATAACCAGTTAGACTTTTCACTGGCACTAGTCTCTACAAACCCTCTTACAGGATTCTTGAATTATTACTTATTTAAGTAGCTAAATAAAATTAAACTTTGGAGGAGGTCTGGGGATGAGAGTTTATCTGATACTGGTGCACTTCCTTTCTATGGAAGGAAAAATGGCTAAGAGAAATTTTCAGCCAATGGCACCAGACATTATAATTTTCATTGAAAATAAATCAAGAGCAATGAAGACATTTTGTCTTATTCCCAGAAATACATGAAGACTCTCTCTCCACACATATATATATATTAGAAATATAGGATTATTAATATGGGAAAATTAATATATTTAAACTTCTTTTTGAAATTAATACTAGCCAATCTTGGAGCTGATGTTAGTAGACAATAGGTTTTGACAGAAGAGAGTCATATATCTCTTTTTTTTCCAATTTTTTTAATTGTGATTAAGTGGTTACATAATTTCCCAAATTTCACAGTATTGTGGGATACTGATGCTCAGTTAAAGTCATAAACACATTCTAACTTTCATGGAGCAAATTGTCTATCATGGTCTATAACATTTATGAGTTCTATGAGCTTTGCCATACAGTTATTTCTTCCACACTGGGTGATATGTACATTTTTTTGTTTTGCATAGCATCAGCTGTTCCCCTTTCTTGCTTGTTCCCTCCCTCCCATTGCTGCCATTGTGTGGCTTAGTTCATTTTGGTCAATGTCCAATGTAGCTGATGGGACCACTGATGTATATTTTTCCCTGATTACCTCTTGTTCTGTGTCGTCCTCCTAGTTTCCCTCTGGTGTACACATATATACCATACATGTGATCAGCAGTGTGTGGTTATTTAGTAGTGATTCGACCAGATGAGTGGAAGTCCTTTGTTTCTTAAGTCCTGTCAATTTTGTCATATCACCTAATATTATGGATTTAACATCCACTTATCAGGGACACTATGTGCCATTTGTCTCTTTGCATTTGGCTTACCTCGCTCAACATTGTTTCTTCTAGCTCCATCTATTTCCCTGCAAATGCCATTATTTTGTCCTTTCTAATGGCTGCATAATATTCCATTGTGTATAGATACCATTCATCTGTGGTAGGACATCTGGGTTGTTCCCATATCCTGGCTATTGTGAACAGTGCTGCAATAAACATGGAAGTGCATGTGTCCCTGTATACTGGTTCCTGTTGTTCAGGATAGATGCCTAGAAGTGGTATGACTGGGACATAAGGGAGGTCAATATTTAGCTTTCTGAGGACCTTCCAGACTGCTTTCCAAAGTGGTATTATCAGTGTACATTTCCACCAGCAGTGTAATAGGGTTCCTCTTTCTCCACATCCCCTCCAACATTTGTCGTTTGCTGACTTGAGAATGTGGGACATCCTGACTGGGGTAAGGTGATATCTCAGGTTTGTCTTTATTTGCATTTCCTTCACCACCAGGGATGGTGAACATTTCCTCATGTGGTTTTTTTTTTTTTTTTTTTTTTTGCTATTTTTATCTCTTCTTTTGAGAAGTCTCTCTTTAGTTCCCTTGCCCATTTAGTAATTGGTTTGTTAGATTTGGGAGGGATTAGTTTCTTGAGTTCCCTATATATACTGGATATTAATCCCTTGTCTGATATATTGCTGGTAAATATTTTTTCCCAATTAGTTGGTTGTCTTTCTAGCTTGGTTGCTATAGCTTTAGCCGTGCAGAAACTTTATTTTAAGGTAGTCCCATTTGTCGAGTCTCTCTCCAATTTGTTGTGACCCTGGGACTCTGTCCAGGAAGGTCCTGCCTGTGCCTATTAGTTCAAGTGTCTCTCCTACTCTGTCCTGCAGTAGTTTCAGAGATTCAGGTTTGATGTCTTCTAACATAGTTCCTCCTGAATTCAGCCTCCCTAGTAGCTAAGAATACAGTTGGTCAAGGATACTGGCACATAGCTAAAATCTTAAAGGAATTATGTAAGATTGAACTAAAGTGTTTAAGTATCAAATTAGCTCAAGGTCAAATGAATAGACAAGCTAAACTGAATTTTGTTTGTTATTCTCACTGTTACTACCATCTCATGTAAGCACTTTTGAGGAAGATGGAAGAAAACTTCCAGTATGATATGAAGTCTACTTTTGAATAAGATGGCCTTGAAAATCACTTACATATAGTTCACCAGAGAACACCTGTAGTCAGCCATTTAAGGGGTCATTTGAACAGTTTATACCCAGAAGTTTACAATAACACACACTTATTTTAGTTTTCTTGAGCTTTATACTAGTTAGATGAACTTTTCCTCAAGTTCTCAGAGGGCTGAAATCAATCGAGGTATTGGCCAGACTCTATTCCTTTCTTACTTTCAGGTTTCTTTTCCAAGTTTATATGGCTGCTGGAAAAATTGTTTCTTTTTTATTGTGAAAATACTGTACAGAGGGGTTACAATTACATGGGCAAGATTATGAGTACATTTCTTATCAAGCATTGTAGCCTCCTCCTTTGTTTACCCTTCCCATCCCTTCCCATCCTCCCCACCACCCCCACCCCTAATTCAGTGATAGTGATGAGGTTTTTTTTTTTCCTTTATATTGCTGACTGCCAGGTATGGGTCACTATTAACTTCTGAAAGCCACTTTCAGCTCCCTAACAGCTGGCATCTCACAGGACTTGTCACAATACTGTATCTTAATTTCTCAGTATATTGAATAGTCTGTATTAGATCTTTATGTAATCTGTATAATCTTACCATAAAAATATAATATGGTATCCTCATAGTATTTAATGGCCACAAGAAAGATCAAGAAATGGCTGAAAAGCTTGGAAATTCAGAGTATCCTTGGGAGAAGACAAAGTTGCTAGAAACTGGGTTAATGATCAATAAGGCCAACTTGAAGAAGTCTTCCTAAATATTTCTTAAAGTGGGGCTCAAATAACTTCTGGATTAGTGAACACATCCAAAGCCAGACAGATGGTGACTTCAAATCTAGAGGATAGAGACTGCACCTTGTCCTGTGTGTCACACAGCTATAGTCGTTTATCCTATCCTGTGTAATACGCTAATAAATGCAAAAATTTCCTGATGGTCATGAATCATTACTGATTTTTAGGATTTCAGGTAGTTCCAAAGTATAATAATTGCTATTGTTTTTGTGTTACCTTTGAATTGTGTGTTCATAACACTTCCACTAGGAGCAGAATGCACCATCATAAACTTGTTTTTCTCTTCTATAAGAAGCAACTCCCTATTCATTAAACTTGTACTACAAAATTTGATTGTTTTGCTTTTTTCCACCACGTCTGTATCTACTTCCTTTCCTAAAGTCTTGAATCCTTCAAAGGTATCCATTTGGAACCAATTTGTTTCCAATTTTGGTTAATATTGATATTTTCTCTCAAGACTCACGAATATTTTTAATAGCCTCTAGAATGCTGAATGTTTGTCAAAAGATTTTTCAACATCCCTTGCCAAGATCCATCAGAGGAGTCACGAGCTGTGGCAGCCACAGTCCTATAAAATTTATTTCTTAAATAATAAGACTTGAAAGTCGGAATTACTCCTTGATACATGGGCTGCAGAATGGATGTTTTGTTTGCAGATATGAAAGCAACATTAATCTCACGCATCTACCTCAGAGTTCTTAGGGGACCAGGTGCATTGTCAGTCAGAACTAATATTTTCAAGGAAATATTTTTTTTTTTTGCAAAAAGTAGGTCTCAACAGTGGGCTTAAATATTCAAGCCATGCTAGAAACAGATATGCTGTCATTCAGGCTTTGTTTCTACATTTATAGTATACAGGCAGAGTAGAGAAAGAAAAATGCTTCAGAGACCCTAGATTTTTAAAATGGTTAGTCTGAATTCCAACTAATAGTTAAGCATTACCCTTAATAAGAGAGCCACCCTGTCTTTCGCAGCATTGGATTCAGGCACTGACTTTTCTGTAGTTTGAATGTCCTAGACTGTTTCTTCCTTCATGCAAGGTAGTTCTGTTTACATTGAATATCTGTTATTTTTGTGCTTATATATGTAGTAATCTTTATCACTTACTAGCTAGACCTTCTGGATAATTGGTATAGCTCCTACATCTCCCATTTCTCCTTGTTCTCTTTTATTATGGGGACAGCCTCCTATCATAACCCTCTGTGAAACAAAACCTGTTAGATTTCAATGTTTGTTTGTTTGTTTGCTTCTCCTGCAGCTTCCTCACTTTTCTGACTACAAAGAATTATAGCACTCTGTTCTACTTTAGGATGTTGCTGTGGTGTAATAGAATGCTGTAGCTTGTTAATGTTGTAGCTTGTTTGGTCCTGTATCTAGACACCCTAAAACTCTAATGATGCCAGCATTAGGTGACAGACACTATTATCCTATAATTGTTATTACTGGAGATTTCATATGAAAAGATATGTTTTGGTTTCAAGTTAACAGCATGGGCTTGAGCTAATTAATCATGACTATCTAGTTGATTGGAACAGGAACACCTACGGGATTAGTAAATATAACTTTGAGTATGTCTGAGAGGAGATTACCAGAAATAATTAGACCATGAGTGCTTATGAATTAATGAGTTCAGAATCTGAATTGGTTACTGGCAGATGATGGAACTGTGGAAGATGTTTTGTTTTTTCGATTTTTGCTTTTGTTTTTGCCAGTACTGTGGCTTGAACTCAGGGCATGGCCTCTGTCCCTGAACCTTTTTGTGCTCAAAACTAGTGCTCCACTACTTGAATCACAGCACTTGGGTCACTTCCTGGCTTTTTCTGAGTAGTTTATTAGAGATAATAGTCTCAAGGACTTTCCTACCCAGGCTGGTTTCAAATTGCAATCTCAGATCTTAGCTTCTTGAGTAACTAGGATCACTTGCATGAGCCACTAGCACTTGGCTCTGAGGAACTTTTTAAAATCAAAGTGGAGGCACCATTCTTCTACACAAGGATACTCAATGTCTGTGAGGCATTAGCACTATGTGGATGCTACTAGTGAGTACCACTGTTCTCTTCAGAGCAGCTTTTTAGTTATACCCTTCCTTTGTGTTTTAGTGGTTGCTCCAGTGTTCATAGTATTTGTTCTATAGAGATCACTCTATATCTTCACTAGATTTTTATCAATCTACATGCAACAGTAATTCCTTTTACCTCTCAGTTGCTTGTACTACAGTTTAAATTTAATGTACTATAACCCTTCACAATGCAATGTTACATGTATTCTAAATAACCAGTTATACTTTGAAGGAATTGAGAAGCATGAGGAAAACATGTCTGATGTTTCTCCATTCTACCAAATGCAGAGCTTATCATTCAAACATGGCCAAGTTTCTGTAAAAGACCACTTTCCCATGAACTTATGGACTTTTGTCATTATTTCTTGGAATTTGGCTTTACGAATGCCAAATTTTGTGAGCTTTTCTTTTTTTACCTGAAAATATCTTGTCTTCTCATTTGAATAAAAGATTTGCATTGTACCAAATTGTGGGTTTCTTCTATTTCTAATATTTTAGACACCTTCATTTTTCTGAGAACAACAATTTTTCATTTTGTTCTACCTCAGAATATATTCTTTCTTTTGACTGATTTTAATTTTTCTTCAAGTTTGCTTTGAATATTCTTACTGGGAATGCCTATATGTGGTTATCTTTATGTAACTTTGACCTAGTGTTCATTTTTCTTCTGAAATTTCCATTGACATTTTTAACAAATTTGAAAAGTATAGTAATCATTTCTTTTAAAGAATTCTGTTCACATTGTTCTCTGATACTTTGAATATCACATTGCAGATTGGTATATTGTTGTACATTGACCATAAGGTTTTGAACTTGGGTTCATGATTTTGAGGTGATTTTCAATTTTTTTTCTTTCCCTACATTTTTATTGTAAAAATATTGTACAGAAAGATTACAGTTACATGAGTAGGGTACTAAGTACATTTCCTATCAAGCACTGTTACTCCTTTGTTTTTCCCCTACCATCCCTTCATTCCTCACCTCCCCAACTCCTTCTTTCCCACCCACCCCCATATTGGTAATTTCCTTTTCAACATAGTGTCTTGTACATCTCATTGTTACAATGGCTCAACCTGTATCCTATTTCAGCATTTTGTGATTTCCCTGCCCCTCCTCAAATTAGAAAAATGTATATACAAGATGCAGGACACCAGAATAAGATACAGTGAAAAGAGGGGTTATACCCTGGGGGAAGAATATACAAAAGAAACAAAAAATATCACATAGTGCATTGTAAGGACATTAAAAAAAATAGCAAGAAAGAAAACAAACATTGTGTCCCTGTCTTGGGGTTCATTTCACTTAACATCATCTTATATGGTCATATGTACATAGTTTTGACCTTTTTGCTTGTCCTAGACATGAACTAGTAATTGCAAATTAGAGTAACCACGGGACCTATGTTCCTTTGGGCCTGGCTTACTTTACTTAGTATAATTTTTTCCAAGTCTTTCCATTTCACACCAAATGGGCTGTGTCATTCTTTCTGATGGACCCATAGAATCCTATATCTATCTATCTATCTATCTTTCTATCTATCTATCTATCTATCTATCTATCTATCTATCTATCTATCTATCTATCTATCTATCTATCTATCTATCACATTTTCTTGATCCATTCATCTACTGAGGGGCATCTGGGTTGGTTCCATATCTTCCCTATGGTAAATAATGCTGTGATAAACATAATTGTGCTGGTAGTTTTAGTATGGCATTGTTTGTGATCATTTGGGTAAATGCCCAAAAGTGGGATTGCTGGGTCATAGGGGAGCTCTATGTGTAGTCTTTTTTTGTTGTTGTTATTTTTTAGTTGGGTCCGGTTGTGGCACCTGAACTCTGGGCCTGGGTGCTGTTCCTAAGCTCTTCAGCTCAAGGCTCGCGCTCTACCACTTAAGCCAAAGCACCACTTCCGGCTTTTTTCTTTTTGCTTATGTGGTGCTGAGGAATTGAACCCAGGGCCTCAGGCATGCAAGGCAAGCGCTCTACCACTGAGCCACCTTCATAGGCCCTATGTGTAGTCTTTTAAGGAACCTCTATACTGCTTTCCAAATTGGTTGAACAAGGTTACACTCCCACCAACAATGCAGTAGGGTTCCCATTTGGCCACATCCCCTCCAGCATTTGTTGTTACTAGATTTCTTGATTATAGCCATTCTAACTGGGGTGAGGTGGAATCTAAACATTGTCTTGATTTGCATTTCTTTTTTGGCTAGCGAGGTTCAGCATTTCTTCATGTGTCTATTGGACATTCTTATTTCTTCTTCAGAGAAGACTGTCTTTAAGTCTTTGGCACATTTATTAATTGGGCAGTTGTTTCTTTGTGGATTTGTTGTTGGGGGATTTAGTTTTTTGAGTTCTAAATATATTTTAGATATGAGACCTTTGTCCATTGTATGGCTAGTGAAGATCTTCTCCCAATCCATGGGCTTTCTATTGATCTTCATAGCTATGTCCTTTACCATGCAGAATCACTGCAATTTCATGCAATCCCATTGGTCCAACCTTTCTTTGATTTGTTGTGTTTCTGTGTCTCTATTAAGAAAATTTAAGTCTGTGTTTAGGAGTCCAAGACTTTCTTCTATTCCTTCCTAAAATGTTTTCAGTGTGTCTGCTTTTATTTAGAGGTCTTTCATTCTTTTGGAGTTGATTCTGGTGCAGAGTGATAAATACAGATTTAGTTTTAGTTTTCTACAGGTGTTTAAACAGTTTTGCCAGCACCATTTACTGTCTTTTTTCCAGTCTATTTTTTTAGTTCCCTTGTTAAAGATTAGGTGACTATAGGTCTGTAGGTTCATTTCTGGTTCTTCATTCCTATTCCATTGGTCCTCAGGTCCTTTCTTGTGCCAGTACCAAGAGTTTGAATTTGGAATTGATATTCCTCCAGCATTGTCCTTTCTACTAGGAATTGTTTTTGATATTTTGGGTATTTTATTGTTATATATGAATTTTTGGATTGCTTTCTCTCTTTCATTGAAGAATGAGATTGCTATTTTGATAGGTATTGCATTGAATTTGTATATACCTTTGGCATGATTTCCATTTTCAGGATGTTATTGGTCCCAATTCAGGATCATGGGAGGTTTTTCAAGTTCCTTAGTTCTGCTTTAATTTCCTTTTACAGGTTGTTAAATTTTTCATCATAGAGGTCCTTCAGCTCTTTAATTAAGTTAACTCCTCGGTATATTATTATTTGTGGGGCTATTACAAAGGGGGTTGCTTTCCTAATTTCAGCCATTATGTTATTGGCATATAGGAATGCCGTTTATTTCTGAGGGCTAATTTTATACCCAGCTATTTTGCCAAAGTTTTGGATCAGCTCAAGTAACGTGGGAGTAGATTCCACAGGGTTCTTTAAATACAAGATCATGTCATCTGCAAAGAGAGAAAGTTTTACTTCCTCTTTCCCAATTTTTCTTATTGCCCTAGCTAGGCATTCTAATACTAAGCTGAAGAGGAGTAGAGAGAGGGGACATCTTGTCTCATTCCTGAATTTAGAGGAAATGGCTTTAACTTTTCACAATTAAGTATAATGCTGTCTGAAGGTTTGCCATACACTTTAATATATTGAGCAATGTTCCATGGATTCCTAGTTTTTCCAGAGCTTTCATCATAAGGGTGTATTGGATCTTGTCAAATGCTTTTTCTGCATCTATTGAAATAATCATGTGGTTCTTATCCTTCTTATCTTCTTGAAGTGATTATATTATATTATATATCAATTATATTAATTGATTTGAGTATATTGAACCACATGTACATCCCTGAAATTAATCCTGTTTGATTGTGGTGTACGATTTTTTTGATGAGTTGTTGAAGTTGATTGGCCAAAATTTTTTTGAGAACTTTTGCATTCATGTTCATCACTGAAATGGGTATATAGTTCTCTTTCTTTGATGAGACCCTGCCTGGTTTTGAGATGAGGGTTATGATGGCTTCATAGAAAGAGCTTGTTAGTGAATTTTCACTTTCAATTTCATTGAAGAGTTGGAGGAGTATTGGTGTGAGTTCTGCTTTGAAGACCTTGTAGAATTCAACTCTAACTCTATCCAGTACTGGGCTTTTTTGTGAGGGAGGTCTCTTATTCTTGTTTCTATTATTTATTTATTCATTTATTTATTTATTTATTTATTTATTTATATTTTATTGTGAAAATACTGTACAAAGGGGTTACAATTACTTGGGCAAGGTAATGAATACATTTCTTATAAAGCATTGTTGCCTCCTCCTTTGTTTCCCCTTCCCATTCCTTCCCATCTCCTCCCTTCCTCCTCCTGCCCACCGAAGTTGTAAAGTTCATTTTTCCATATAACCTCTTGTACATCTCCTTGTTGCAATGGGTTCACTTGTACCCCTATTTAATAAATTTATTTTTTCCCTTCCTCTCCACAAATTATACCAACAACAAATACAGTGAAAATGGTGGTATATATACACAATGGAATTCTATGCCTCCATCAGAAAGAAAGACATTGCTCCATCTATTAGGAAACGGAAAGACTTGGAAAAAGATTATATTAAATGAAGTAAGCCAGGCCCAAAGAAACATAGGTCCCATGGTTTCCTGTTTCTATTCTGATGCTTGATATGGTTCTGTTAAGTTGGTTTAAATCATCTTGGTTTAGTTTGGGCATGTCAATATTTGGTAGAAATTCATTAATATCTTTCAGATTCTCAAACTTATTAGCATAAAATTTTGAGAATTATGCCCTTATTATATTCTGAATATTGATTGTTTCTCTAGTGATGCTTCCATTTTCATCTTTCATTTTGTTTATGTGGGTGTATTCTCTTTTTTTCAAATAAATTTGCTAAGGGTCTGTCAATTGTATTAATTTTTTTGAAGAACCAATTCTTTGTTTTGTTGATTCTTTCTATAGTTTTTTAGACTCTAATTCATTTAATTCTTATTTAATTATAATTATTTGTTTCCACCTACTGGATTGGAGTTTAGCTTGTTGCTCTTTTTCAAGGAGTTTTAGGTGCCTCATTAAATTATTCATTTCATATCGCTCCAATTTGTTGATGTAGGAACTCAGAGATATAAACTTGCCTCTGAGGACTGCCTTTGCTGTGTCCCAGAGAATCTGATAGTTTGTGTGTTCATTTTTTTTAAATATCATGCACATTTTAATTTCCATTTTAATCTCTTCCATGACACACTGGTGGTTCAACAGTGTGTTCTTCAGCCTCCCTGAGTTACAGGATATCCTTTGGTGGCTTTTTGTATTGAATTCTAATTTTATTCCCTTGTGGTCTGAAAGAATGCAGGGAATAATTTCAATGTTTCTGAATTTGGACAAATTTTCTTTGTGAACTAAAATGTGGTCTATTTTGGAGAATGTTCCATGTGCTGCTGAGAAGAATATGTATTCTGATGCTGTTGGGTGAAATATTCAGTAGATATCTGTTAAGTCTAGTTGATCTATGCAGTTGTTTAGATCTGAGGTTTCTCTGTTGAGATTTTTCCGGGTTGACCTATACAGCAATGATAGTGGTGTGTCAAAGTCCAGAACAATTAATGTCTTTGGATCTACGTGAGATTTAAGAGAAAGTAGTGTTTCAGGGATAATTTTTGGTGCTCCATTATTTTGTGAATAGATATTTAAAATTGTAATATCCTCCTGAAGGAGAGATCCCTTAATTAGTATGTAATGACCTTCTTTATCTCTTCTGGCTAATTTTAATGTGAAGTCTATTTTATCTGATATTAGGATTGCAACTCCCACCTGTTTAGGGAGGGGCATTTGCTTGTTAGATTTTATTCCAGCCTTTCACTTTCAGAATATTTTTGTTTTTGTGGGCAAGGTGTGTCTCTTGAAGTCAGCAGATAGAAGGATCTTGCTTTTTGATCCAACTAGATAATCTATGTCACTTAATTGGAGAATTAAGTCCATTAATATTGAGAGTTAGGACTGAGAGGTGTTTGGTACTTCCTGCCAAGTTATACAACTTCTTGGGGGCTGTACCAACTAGGTTCTTCCTATGCTTCTTGGATTCTCTGTTTGGGGGCTGTTTCTTGGCCTTTATTGTACTCTTGTAGGTTTTCTACGTGGAGGACACCTTTAAGTATCTTTTGTAGGGCTGGTTTGGTGGAGATATATTGTCTCAATTTTTCTTAGTGAGTGGAAGTTTTGTATTTCACCCTCAGTTATGAAGGAGAGTTTAGCTGGATACTGGATACAGTATTCTTGGTTGATAGTTATTTGTCTTTAGGGCGTGGCATACATTATTCCAGGCTCTTCTTGCTTTAACTGTCTCTGCTGAGAAATCTCACATTATTCTGATTGGTTTTCTTTTATAGGTGATTGATGTTTTCTCCTCGACAGCTTTAAGGATCCTTTCCTTGGTCTGAATTGATCCTGTGTGTATTACAATGTGATGGTGGCATATCCTGTTCCTGTCTGGTCTATTTGGGGTTCTAAATGCTTCTTGTATTTGAATAGGCCTCTCTTTTTTCATGTTTGGGAAGTTTTCTGCAAGGGTCTTGTTAAATAAATTTCCTAGACCATTAACTTCTGTCTCTAGGTGCTCCTCTACACCCTCATCATCAAATTAGGCCATCTGATGGAGTTTTTTAGATGTGGAATAGATTTATTATGTTTCTTGGATTTGTCTTGAATCATCTGTCCTTCTCTATAATATCTTGGCTGTCTACAATACCAGAGATTCAATCTTCTGTATGATATAACCTACTGCCAAGAGTTTCTGCTTTGTTTTTTATTTCTTTTCCTTCTTGTTGGTCAGATTTTATGGCTTCAAATTCTTTGTTGGAGCTTTGTTTTAGATCTTGTATGGACTTTTTTACTTCTTTAATTTGGTTTTCAGTGTTCATTCTCAAATCCCTTAGTTGATTGGTTATGGTTTCATTGGACTCCTCTTCCTTCTGTTGGGCTTCATTCAGCATTCCCTTTGGGGCCACCATGGATTCCTTCAGCTCTCTGTTTGTGGATTCCATGAATGCCTCAATTAATCTTTGTCTATTCTCATCCTACGCATGCAATTACTCTATTAATCCTAGATTAGCCTCATCATGCCCACTATATTCCTGTATCAATCTTTGATTAGCCTCATCTTGGTCATGATATTCCTATATTATTCTTTGGTTAGCCTCATCATGATTACGATGTTCCTGTATTAATCTTAGGTTAGCTTCATCACATTCAGACATTTTCCTGTCACTTTCTCAGTACGACTTTTGCAGGCTTTCAAACTTTTGATTCAGCATGTTTACCATTATTGTTTGTAGAGCATTTTGGGAACTCTGTTCTGGGTTATTCATTGGCTGCTCTGTTGCCTGATTATCAGGAGTGGGAGTTGAAATACCTGGATTTGCCATTTTTCTTGTGTTTCTGCTTTTCCTACCCATTTGGGTATGGTAGCCAAATCGAGCTAGAGCACTATTTTAAGGCAAGCATTCACCAGAGCCCTGTAGTTGCAGATTGTCAAAATGGGTACAGATACAATCTAGTTCAACAGATCCGGTCTAGCTCAATGGACTAAGAAAAATCAAGTAAGGAGTCAGCAGACCAGAAATTAAAGGTTTAGGGAGAAAAATAGGTTGTGAGGAGAAAAATAAGATTGGAGGAACTAAGGAGGCAAAGTGAAAGAGCGATTCAGATAATGCTCAGGGATAGCAGGAAAGGTGGAGAGAGATAAAGAGGAAGGAAAGATTTAAAAATTTAAAATGAAACATTGAAAAAATAATATAAGTATAAAGAAATAATTCTACAATTAATGGAGTTAAGGCTGAGAGTTTGTGAAATGAGTAATCAATATCTGAATTAAGTATGCACAAAATGAAGGATAAAGTCTAATAAACAAACATATATATATATATGTATATATACATATATATATATATATCCCCAGGTATATATCTGGGAATGAACAGAACAGCATTTAAATAATACAAACAAAAAAAAACTAAAAGTATAAAGAGAATATTTAAAAATAGAAACAACAAGAACAAGAAAAAAACTAAAATAAAAATGAGAAAAATAGACAACAGTTTAAAACAAAATTAGGTAGATAAAAGTTCTTTGATTAAAAAAAAATGGGGGGGGGGGGTTCCGGGAAGATGGCAGAGGAGAAGCTGGAATCTGAACAAGCTCTTGCATAGAAAACAGTTCAGAGTTCCAGTGAACAGTCCCAAGCCAGAGAATCACACCAAGTGTGCCATCACAGGACAGAGAGTTAGTCAAGAGAGGGGAAGCCAAGCAGACACATCTGAGCGCCTGCCAGCAGCTGCTGCTGCGGCGGCAGGGTCGCGGCAGCGACCACCGCCGCGGGGGCACACCTGAGACGCAGTCCGGGATGAAGGAGCCAGACGCAACGGACGAGCGGATTCTACTCAACACCAGCAAGAACCGACAAGGAGCAGACAACTTCATCCTGCACTTTGCAGACCAGAGACAACCCCGGATCCAAGACTCTGCATGAGTAGAAGCCGGACTTCCTCACTCCTTCTCAGGGAGCAGAGAAGGGAAGGCCACCCCTCCCCCCCCAGCACCGGTGATCTCCATCTTGGATACCGACAAGGCTCGGAGGAGCTGCTAGCTCCAGCTCAGGCCTTGGAATAAAATGACTCATTTAGCAGGTCACAAGAACTTAACGGCGAAGTGACCTCACAGACTCAGTTCCATCCAGGGAAAAGTCACCCAGCTCAGGCGCCAGCCATTGGAGTGGCTCTCCTCACCGGGTAACCAGAGCCAGAGGCTGCCCCTCCCTCTAGCAGCCACCACAATCAATTGAAAAACAGAAGCCCTGAGAATGGCTCCAGGCTGGGTGCTGTGAGTTTTTTCACAAAATAGCCCCAGGGAAAAGCTACTGTTTGTTGAAAGGCCTCAACTCTACCCAGAACCTAGCCTCATCACTGCATCCCCCTCTTTTGTGATTCTCAAAGCAGATCACCCACCCGGTAAACTAACCTGGGAGGGGGATCTCAAAATCTTGGGTAAAGCAGAGCATTTTTCTGCCTGTTCCAACAAACTGACTTAAGAAACCAATCAAGCCACAGGACCTCAAGCTGACCAGAGACTCCAACCAGACTCTGGTTACAGACAAAAGGGAGATACAGGACTCTTCCCACCCCTCCCCCCCCCAAAAAAAAATCAAAGAACTTTTTTTTCTTCTTCTTCTTCTTTTCTTTTTTTCTTTTTTTTTGTATTGTTTTTTTTTCGTTGTTTGTTACCTTATATATATATAAAAAATTTTTTGCTTTTCTAAAACTTTTATTAATCTTTAATTTTTGCCTCTTCTGAAAAAATAATTGTTTTCCATTAACTTTTTTTTTCTTTTTTTTCTTTTCTCCTCTTATAATTTTTATTTTAGGAATACGTGAATGTGTGTTTTCCTTTCTTTTCTTGTCTTCTTTCTCTTTTTCTTTCATTCTTAATTATCTTTTTGTTTTTTGTCTAGCTCTACTGAATTTCTGATCTTTTCCTCTCACTTTCCTATCATTTCCATCTTTTCCTCTTTGTTCTTCTTTATGTGACTTAACTCTTGCCCTGCACATCCTCAGATAAACCCGTAGTAAACTAGTAGACCCTATCCCCAATTGTGTACACACTTAATCCACAAACTTATTACTCAATTCAAATCCTCTGAGACTTAAATTCATTAATAGCAGTACTACCTCTTTATACCTATATAATATTTTAAGCATTTTTTTAAAGTTTTCCACATCTCCTCTATGTCCCTCCCTTTCTCTCAACATATTCATATTCCTCTATAAATAGATGGTCTTTTAATCTCTAAAATAACATTAATTTTTACGTTTCTATTTTTTTTTCTGGTCTCTTTTCATTACCTTTTCCCTTTCTTCTTTTTCTCTCTCTCTCTACTTACATCCTACCCAACCTATTTCCTGCATTGTGATTAGGACATAGTTAACTCTCCCTGTGCCTCCCCACACCAATCTATTCCTATTTTTTACCCACATCTCTCCCTAACCCTAATAATTTCTGGTTTTCCAAATTCTTCTCTGCGGTTCAAAGCCCTTTAACATATAGTTGTTTGATGTCGAATAGATGTATCTGTTGAACTAGATTGTATCTGTAGATTATTGACTGTACAAATGCAAACGTTGGTTGATGGTTGCCTTAAGATAGTGTTCTAGCACAAAACTGGTGCTATCTTCATCTCAAATGGGCAGAGTAAGCCTGAAAAACACAAGAAAAATGGCAAATTCGGGTATCTCAATTCCCAATCTTGATAATCAGGAGTTAGAACAGATAATGAATAATCCAGAGGAGAGTTCCCAAACAGCTCTACAAACACTGCTGGCAAACATGATAAATGAAAAGTTTGACAATGTACAAAGGACTCTGTATGTGCGTGACAGGGAGAGAGAGGAGGCATCCCAGACGTTTATACAGGAATATCATAAGCGTGAGGAAGCTACTCAAAAACTGATACAGGATTTGCGTGAACAACTTGAGAATACTCAAAGAGAAAGGGAGGAATGGCGTGAGCAGGCTGAGAACACTCAAAGAGATCTGCAGGAATCCCATGAACGGGAGGAAGCTAATCAAAGAGTAATACAGGAATTGAGAGACCAGGTAGAGAACACACAAAGATCACTAAAGGCATTCATGGAATCCATTAACAAAGAGCTGAAGGAAGTCAGGGAGACCACAAAGGGAATGCTGAATGGAACCCAACAGAAGGAATGGGAGCCCAAAGAAACCATAACCAATCAACTAAGTGATTTGAGGACAAACACTGAACACCAAATTAAGGAAGTAAAGAAATTCATACAAGACCTAAAACAGAGCTTCAACAAAGAACTTGAAGCCATCAAAGCTGACCAAATAGAAAGAAAAGAGATAAAAAACAAAGTAGAGAGTCTTGACAGCAGGTTAGACCATGCAGAAGATCGAATCTCAGGGATTGAAGACAGCCTAGATATTATAGAGAAAGAACATACAACCATCCAAGACAAGTCCAAGAAATATGATAGCTCTATCCAACACCTGGAAGACACCATCAGAAGGCCTAATCTAAGGATAATGGGTGTAGAGGAGCACCTAGAAACAGAAGTTAATGGTCTAGGAAATCTGTTTAACAGGATCCTAGCAGAGAACTTCCCAAACATGCAAAAAGATAGGCCTGTCCAGATACAAGAAGCCTTTAGAACCCCAAATAGACCAGACCAGAATAGGACATCCCACAGTCACATTATAATCCACACAGGATCAACTCAGAACAAGGAAAAGATCCTTAAAGGTGTCAGAGAGAAAAGGGTAATCACTTATAAAGGGAAACCAGTTAGAATCACCTCAGATTTCTCAGCAGAGACAATCAAAGCAAGAAGAGCCTGGAATGATGTATGCCATGCCCTAAAAACAAACAACTATCAACCAAGAATACTGTACCCAGCTAAACTCTCCTTCATAACTGAAGGCCAAATAAAAACCTTCCATAGCAAAGAAAAATTGAAACAATACATCTCCACCAAACCAGCCCTACAAAAGATTCTTAAAGCTGTCCTACACATAGAAAACCAACAAGACCGCAATAAAGGCCAAGAAACTGCACCCAAACTGAGAATCCAAGAACCATAGGAAGAACCCAGTTTTCGCAGCCCCCAAGAAGGTAAATAACATGGCAGGAACTCCCAAATACCTCTCAGTCCTATCTCTTAATGTTAACGGACTGAACTCTCCAATTAAGCGACAGACACTGTCTAGTTGGACTAAAAAACAAGACCCTTCTATCTGCTGCCTGCAGGAGTCACATCTTGCCAGTAAAAACAAACACATTTTCAATGTTAAAGGCTGGAACAAAATCTACCAAGCAAACGGACAGCATAAAGAGGTGGGAGTTGCAATCCTAATATCAGATAAAATAGACTTCAAATTAAAATTCGTGAAAAGAGATAAAGAAGGTCGCTACATACTAATTAAAGGATCTCTCCTTCAGGAGGATATTACAATTCTAAATATCTATTCACCAAACAATGGAGCACCCAAATTTATCAAAGAAACACTACTTTTCCTCAAATCCCATATAGATCCAAAGACATTAATTGTTGGCGATTTTAACACACCACTCTCCCCACTAGATAGATCAACTCGGCAAAAACTCAACAGAGAAACCGCAGATCTAAACAGCTGGGTAGATCAACTAGACTTAACAGACATTTACCGAACATTTCACCCAGCAGCATCAGAATACACGTTTTTCTCAGCAGCACATGGAACGTTTTCTAAAATAGACCACATTTAAGGCCACAAAGCAAACTTGTCTAAATTCAGAAACATTGAAGTTATACCTTGCATTCTCTCTGACCACAAGGGAATAAAATTAGAACTCAACACCAAAAGCCACCAAAGAAAGTCCAGTATCACATGGAGGCTGAACCATGAGTGGGTCATGGAAGAGATTAGTAAGGAAATTCAAATGCTCATGCTATTCAACATAAATGAACACACAAAATACCAGCTCCTCTGGGACACAGCAAAGGCAGTACTCAGAGGCAAGTTTATAGCTCTGAGCTCCTACATCAACAAATTGGAGAGATCTGAAACTAGCAATTTAATGACACATCTAAACTTCCTTGAAAAAGAGCAGCAAGATAAACCCCAATCCAGTAGACGGAAAGAAATAATCAAAATTAAATCAGAATTAAATGAATTAGAATCCAAAAAAACTATAGAAAGAATCAACAAAACAAAGAGTTGGTTCTTTGAAAAACTTAACAAAATTGACAGACCCTTAGCAAATCTTATCAGAAAAAGAAGAGAACACACCCAAATTAATAAACTCAGAGATGAGAATGGAAACATCACCATGGAAACAACCAAGATTCAGAACATTATAAGGGAATACTTCTCAAAACTTTATGCTAATAAGTTTGAGAACTTGACAGAAATGGACCTCTTCCTAGCAAATATTGACATGCCAAAACTAAACCAAGATGAGTTAAACTATCTTAACAGGCCCATATCAAGCATTGAAATAGAAACAGCAATAAGAGACCTCCCAGCTAAGAAAAGTCCAGGACCAGATGGTTTTACAGCGGAATTTTACAAGGCCTTCAAAGCAGAGCTCACACCAATTCTCCTCCAACTCTTCAATGAAATTGAAAGAGAAAGCTCACTACCGAACACATTCTATGAAGCCATCATAACCCTCATCCCAAAACCAGGCAGGGACTCATCAAAGAAAGAGAACTATAGACCCATTTCTTTGATGAACATTGATGCAAAACTTCTCAACAAAATTTTGGCCAAACGACTTCAACAATTCATCCAAAAAATCATACACCATGATCAAACAGAATTCATTTCAGGGATGCAAAGCTGGTTCAATATACGCAAATCAATTAATATTATTCATCACATCAACAGGAGCAAGAATAAGAACCACATGGTTATCTCAATAGACGCAGAAAAAGCATTCGACAAGATCCAACACCCCTTCCTGATGAAGGTTTTGGAAAAATTAGGAATCCATAGAACATTCCTCAATACAATAAAGGCTGTATATGACAAACCTACAACCAGCATTATACTCAATGGTGAAAAACTAAAGCCATTTCCTCTTAACTCAGGAACAAGACAAGGATGCCCACTCTCTCCACTTCTCTTCAATCTAGTATTAGAATGCCTAGCTACAGCAATAAGACAAGATGCAGACATAAAGGGGATCCAAATAGGGAAAGAAGAAATAAAACTCTCCCTCTTTGCAGATGACATGATCTTGTATTTAAAGAATCCCATAGACTCCACTCCCAAATTACTCAAGCTGATTCAAAACTTTGGCAAAGTAGCAGGTTATAAAATTAACCCCCCAAAATCAATGGCTTTTCTGTATGCCAACAATGAGAAAAGTGTGGCTGAAATTAGGAAAGCAACTCCATTTGTAATAGCCCCACAAAAAATAAAATACCTAGGAATTAACTTAACTAAAGAAGTGAAGGACCTCTATGATGAAAACTTTAAAATCTTGAAAAAGGAAATCAACACAGAACTTAAAAAATGGCAAAACCTCCCATGCTCCTGGATTGGAAAGATTAACATCGGTAAAATGGCAATACTTCCCAAGGCTATCTACAAATTCAACGCAATACCTATCCAAATTCCACCCTCATTCTTCAAGGAAATAGAAGAGGCAATCCAAAAATTCATATGGAACAATAAAAGACCCCGAATAGCAAAAACGCTCCTCAACGGAAAAAACACTGCTGGAGGAATATCAGTACCAAATTTCAAACTCTACTATAAAGCCATAGTAATCAAAACAGCTTGGTATTGGCATAAGAACAGACCTCAGGACCAATGGAATAGAATTGAAAACCCAGAAATGAACCTACAGACCTATAGCCATCTAATCTTCGATAAGGGAGCTAAAACAATAGAATGGAAGACAGACAGCCTCTTCAGTAAATGGTGCTGGCAAAACTGGTTAACTACATGTAGAAAACTAAAGCTAGATCCTTATATATCACCCTGCACCAGAATCAACTCCAAATGGATCAAAGACCTTGAACTCAAAGCAGACACTCTGAAAACATTACAGGATGGAATAGGAGAAACCCTGGGTCTCCTTGGCTCAGGCCGAAATTTTCTGAATAGAGACCCGGAAACACGACAAATCAAAGAAAGGTTGGACAAATGGGATTGTATAAGGTTGCAGAGCTTCTGCAGGGCAAATGACATAGCTAGCAAGAGCAATAGAAAGCCCACGGATTGGGAGAAGATCTTTACTAGCCATACAACAGACAAGGGTCTCACATCTAAAATATACTTGGAACTCAAATAATTAAACCACCCAACAACAAATCCTCAAAGAAACAACTGCCCAATAAGTAAGTGGGCGAAAGTCTTAAAGAGAAGCTTCTCTGAAGAAGAAAGAAGGATGGCTAATAGACACATGAAGAAATGTTCAACATCCCTAGCCATAAAAGAAATGCAAATCAAAACAACATTGAGATATCACCTCACTCCAGTTAGAACAGCAAAAATCAAGAACTCTAACAACAACAGATGCTGGAGGGGATGTGGACAGAAAGGAACCTTACTTCATTGTTGGTGGGAATGTAAACTTGTTCAACCACTTTGGAAAGCAGTATGGAGGTTCCTCAAAAGACTCCACATAGAGCTCCCCAATGACCCAACAATCCCACTTTTGGGCATTTACCCAAATGATCACAAACAAGGCCACACTAAAGCTACCAGCACAACTATGTTTATTGCAGCATTATTTACCATAGCTAAGATCTGGAACTAACCCAGATGCCCCTCAGTAGATGAATGGATCAAGAAGATGTGGTATATATACACAATGGAATTCTATGCCTCCATCAGAAAGAATGACATTGCCCCATTTGTTAGGAAATGGAAAGGCTTGGAAAAAATTATATTAAGTGAAGTAAGCCAGGCCCAAAGAAACATAGGTCCTATGGTTTCCCTTATTTGCAATATCTAGTATAGGTATGAGTCAAGCGGAAAATGTCAGAGAATGTGATGTTAGGAAAACGAACCCTCAAATATGTATTTTAATGTTTTTGTTACTTTCATGCATGTGTTTCTAACGCATTTATAATATTATTTCTTTGTTGCTTTGTATGTCCCTCCCCCACAGTGTAACCCCCGCTTTCACTATATTTGATGTCAGTATAACATGTGGAGGAGACGGGGACAAACAAGTCATTTAAGGATTTAGGTGGACCTGTTGCAACAATGAGAAGTACAAAATGTCATGTCAAAACCAGCTTTACAATGTCGGTTGGGGGGGGGGAGGGGGGTATGATGGCGTGGGGGGGAAGGGGGAGGCTGGGAAGGGAGGTGAAGGGTAAACAAAGGAGGAGGCTGCAATGCTTGGTAAGAAATGTATGCATTTTCCTGCCCATGTAATTGTAACCCCTCTGTACAGTATGTTCTCAAATAAAATAAAAAAAAATTAAAAAAAAGAACTGTACTGAAAGAAAATGGCACCTAATAAAGCAAGATGAAGCAAAAAAAAAAAAAAAAAATGTGGGGGGGGTGGCAGGGGCGGTTTCTTTGTCTCCCTGTGTCTGTAGCCAGTCTTTTCGTCGTGGAGTCTCTGGTTTACTTGTAGTGTTTGGTTGTCCTGTGGCTTGGTAGGTTTATTAAATCCGTTTGTTTGAGCAGGGTGAAGGAAGCTGTGCCTCATGTGGGGAGTTTATGTCCCACCTCCCAGGCTAGTTCAGTGGGAGGGTGACTTACTTTGAGTATCATAAAGAGTGAGGTGGCTATTTCCTCTAGTTTGGAGTTGCTATGAGGCTTGCTAGATTGTATGTTGTGTTGTGTCCAACCTTTGTTCTGATGGGTTAGCTCCTGAGACACACAATCAACCCAGCCTGGAGCCAATCATAGGATTTATGTGTACCAAGTTTCCAATAGCTCAAGGCTGGAATTGCTTCCTGCGCAGCAGCTGGGTAGGGTAGCCTCTGGCTCTATTTACCCACTAAGTAGAGTCTACCCCAACCAGGCAGAGTTACCTCTGCTTGGGAGGGGTAACTCTCCCCAGGGGTGGAGCTGAGCCCTGCTGCAGGTCAAATTGTGCTAGCTGTTCTGGCAGGGTCTGTGTCAGTATCCAAAAATGGAGTTTTTTTCTGGTGGTGGGAGATGGGCTTCCTTCCTACCTATGCTCCGTGAGAAGCAGGATGTCTTGGGGTACTCACACCTATCCCTTTGTTTACAGGTAGTCCAAGGTCTGTGACTGTCTGTGGTCAACTGAGTGAAGATTTCTGCTCCTTTTTGGTTCTTGCTGGCAGTGAATAGAATCTGTTCTGGAGCCTTTGCCCCGGGCTCTCTGTGTAGAATATGGTGGCCAGTGGCTGCAGTCGCTGCCGTGACTGCTGCCCCAGAACCTGGGTTGTTTGAATCTGTGTCCTTAACTAAGCTGCCTGAATTCTCTCTGGCCAAACTCTCTGTACAATGATAACACACGTGTCTCTCTAGCTCTAGATTTTTCCACTGGAATACTAATACTGTTTTCTACGGGAGAGCTTGCTTAGCCCCTAGCCTCTCCTCCACCATCTCCTTGATTTTCAAAATTCTATGTCTCATCTTGAATAATGTCTATTGACCTAGATTGAGAAATTCTGTTTTCTACTGGTAAATCTTGAGTTTAGTTATGGAAACTAATTAACAAATATTGCTTCACCTTGATCTATAACAAACTTTACTTTGGAACATTTGAATGCAAGGGTCTACATTAATCATTAGGAGAACAATCAAAGGGTTTAAAATTAACTAAGTTTTCCTTCACTTCTGTGGCAGAAAACATCTTTTCTCATCCCTCACTAGGTTCATGACTGAAGTATTTATAATAAAAAGCTAATAAGATAAAAGAATACATGTTTTAACAAATTTTATTCTATACAGGAGCCCTCATAACTGAATACTCCCGAAACAATGAACCTGAGAATATTTATGCTAACCTTGATGATGAAGAATGGATAGTAATAGGGAAGTGTGGTTGGAAAAGGTCATGACCTGTTAGTAATGAATTAGGATAGATTTAGAAAACTTTGCATTTATAGATTCTTTGGGAGATCTTGTATCTTCAAGGGTAAGACAAACCTTTCTTCCAGATATAGTAAGAGTAATGGAATGAAAGTTTTATGGTATTCTTTAAGAGAAAATGACAGCAAACACCTTGCTCCTTCTTTTCTCAAATGTTAATGTGCCATCTTTGGAAAATAGCATCCTGAATTGCATAACATTTCTTGCCATTCTGACATCTAACAATATTTCTACTCTCTAGAATCTCCATTGAGACTATTATTTACTAATATGTACTGTGTCAGAATGATGGTAATCTTTTGTTTAGCTTGTGATCTCTAATATTGAGTGAAAGATTAAAAGATAACTGAATAAAATAATAACATGTAGCTCATTTTGTATGTAATTTTCTACTTTCTATTAGTCTTTGTTGTAATTCCATTGATTTCAGTAGTCATGAACTCTCAATTCTCCTTCTCTCACTCAAACATATTGCTACTCTTTGAGTTCCATGATCCTGTGCTTAAGTTTTTAAGGGCTCACATTCCAAAAGAAAAGATAAAGATGGAATTCACATAATATGTGGCCCTTTTTCTCCAATTTTTTAGATTATATACCATAGGAAAATTTATTATGCTTTGCTCTACTGTAATTCATAGCATGGTGTTAAGACAGATATCCATCAAATCCAGAAATCCCAAGTTAATACTTGGAAAATATCTGCAATAGAACTGTGAAATAGAACTGCTTTTAAGATTTTGTGTGTAAAATATTAATTTCATTACAATGAACATTTTCACATTCAAAATATTGCTTATTTTTATACAAATGAGGATTTTATAAGTTATTGTCTTGGTCACATAGGAACAACTTTCAGAAACATTTAATGTATAGTGTGGTGTGAATGTTGTTGATTATTAGGGAAGCCTTTGATATTTAACTTGCAACAACTCTGTGCTAATTGTTATGACAATACAAATATTATATTGATCAAGACTGCCATTAGTCTTAAACCACAAATATGTTTTTACATATTCTTATTGATTCTTCTGAGAGTTAGAAAGGAAATTTAAATCAAGTATAATGTGGTTACTATTTGGTTACAGTCAATATTCATTAAAATTTTTGCTTGTTATTAGATAAGAGTGACTTCAGTTTTGTAGAACATATTTCCATGTTTTGAAATTTTTCTCTTCATATTTATTTTGGATAGAATCCATATATATATGTATATATATTTAAAGATATATGTCTATATTGCATTCATATATACATATATATTTGAATAAATGAGAAAGGCAAAACTTTCCTCTAAACACATGAATTTTTTTATCTAAAAATGTAATTTAAATTCCTATGTATTAAAATTATTTTTTCTTAGAATTCAGGAAACAAAACTTTTTGTATTTTAATTACTGGAAGAGGATTGGTTAGCACATAGCTAGTGTTGCATTGACTCCTTCCTAAATTTGAAACCATAATTGTCTAGAACAAGCCTTGAGCAGGAAATTAATTAAAAAGTTCCTCTAAGGAGAATAAGATCATTTTTATAGTGCCAATATTCTAATTCATTTAGAGTGAGCACATGCAGCTGAAAAGAAATTATTTGTTTATGATTATTTTCTCCTACTTGTACATGAGTATTGTTTTTCCAAGTAAATTATTGGTTACTTTAACAAATACATATTTGATACGGATTTTATGACAATGAGGCCAGGCAACAAATGTTAAGATAAATAAGATGCTGCCCTTCCCCACAAGGAACTTGCGACAGTAGGGGAGCTAACATAAATACTCATTAATAACAGAGTGCTGTAACTACAGAAATAGATGAGTAAACAGAGCCCTGCTGGAGTGCAGTGAAAAAAACCCACAAAAATATCTTACTCTTTAACTCAGCAATTTCTTTGCAACACTCTCTATCTCAAACACTACACCAAAGATTGCGTAACAATAAAAAGAATTGTGAACTTATAATTTAAAACTAATTTACGTATCTACCTCTTCTCATTTTTCACTAAAAAAATGACAAATAAACCACTCTTTTTTTTAAGTGTTTTTAACTCATATGGATGATATAAATGATAACATTGTTTATTATAAACACATATTTTGATAAGTACATTAAAATCTATGAAAAAACTTAGAAGTAGAACAAAGATAAGATTACTTTTTTAATATAACTACTTATCCTAGTGTACTATCTTATCATTTCCATTTTTGTTATAAAATATAATATATATGGAGTACATAAGACAAGGTTTTTAATAGAACAAGGATTCATCAGAGTATATAGACTCCTTCCCTGAAAGGATTTGGTTGTCAAAATTCCAGAGACTCATCAATGACTAACCACAATCATAAATTCAACCCAGTGAGGGTAGCCTCTATTAGGACCTTTTTTAAAATAAATATTTTTAGTATTTTTCAGTCATTAATATATTGAGTTATCATATTTTAGCAGAATATATTTTGTTTTGACACTTAGATTCTTATATTTATTTTCATTATCCTTAAGTAGTTGTACAAAGAATTTGCAACTCCTAGCAGTTTATGAGTATAATGCACCTTCATCAACCCCTTTCACCATTCTCTCCCGACCCTCCCAACTTCTCATCTTGCTTCAGTTTTCTTAATTTTGTAGGATATGCACTGAGTTTTATGACCACATTCTCCTCCGTCTTTCTCTCTTCTTTTGTCTGTCTCCCTCCTACTGACCCAAATCCTCACTTTGGAGTACCACTTTCCTGGTGTTTATTTTGTTTGACTGAAAGTCAAACTTCTCTAAGTGATTACACAGTTTCAGTTCTCCCCTGAATCTACTATATCTCAGTCAATACACTTAGGTACAGTTGGGTACCACCCAGAAGTGTTTATGTATTTATATATTAATTCTAGGTTCCAAATATGAGAGAAATGTGTATCTATTGTTTCTCTGGGATTAATTTATTTCATTTAATGTAATTATTTTCAGATCCTTTGCAATTATATGGTATCAATTATTTTCAGATCCTTTGCATATAATGTAATATCATTTTGATGCATGAGTAAAATTTCATTCTGTATATATAGCATATTTTCTTGAGCCATTTGTACATTTAACAGCATCGGTTTGACTTCATTATTTGGCTATGGTAAATAAGGCTGCAAAGAACATGACTGTGTTGGTAGCTTTATTGTATCCTTAGTTTATAATCTTTTGGAAAAATGCCCAAGAGTGATATGTCTGGATCCTAGTGTAGTTCTATATCAAGTTTTTTGAGGAATTTTTGTACTACTTTTCAGAGTGGTTGCACTAGTTTATATTCCCATTAACAATGTATTAGGATTCCTCTTTTCCCACATTCATGGCAGCATGTTATTTTTTGTATTCTTGATGATGACAATTGTAACTAGGGTGAGATTGAGTTGCAATGTTGTCTGATTTGCATTTCCTTCATGACTAGAGATGTTGAAAATTTCTTTATAAGTCTGTTGCTATTTTTTTACTTCTGACAAATCTCTATTTAGCTCATTAGCTTATTTATTAATTGTGTTGTTGATTCTTTGAGAGTTTAATGTCTTAAGCTTTTTCTATATTTTGGATATAAGGCTTTTGTCTGGGGTAAAACTGGAAAAGATCTCTCATTTTTGTAGGCTATTTGTTTACCTTGTTAACTCTGCCCTTTGCTGTGAAGAAACTTTATTGTTTACTACAATCCTATTCATCACTTTTTATCCTTTGGTTTGTTGCCCTGGTTCTTTGCTCAGACAGCTCTTGTCCATGCCACGGAGTCCTAATAGTTCTCCTAAGCCTTCTTCATGGTTTAAGGTTTACCACTGACGTCTTTTGTTCATTTTGAGGTGATATTGTTGAAAGGTGATAGAAATCCAATATCAGTTTTCTGCATGGCTGTCCAGTTCTCTAAGTGCCATTTTAATACTTTTTTTAAGATTACATACATTCAAGGCATACGTGAGAAAATAATATGCACATATGTTGCTTAATGATCACCATTAATAAAATAACTTTAAAAAACACTTCAATTTCCTGATATTTTCTATATTATAACTGAATGTTCGTTACTTTGACCAACTCTAAAGTTTATTTTAATTCATACTGTTTTTGTAATTATACTAATAGTGTATACATCTCTAAGACCAAATTTTGTCTAAGTTTAATATTATATAATTAGAATCACGTATGTATTTGTTCATGCCTAGCACATACTTTGTTCAACGACATGCTCATGGGATTCATGTGTACTGGTAACTCTAGCAGAAATTTGATATTTCATTTCATGAGAATAACATGGTCAATTGATCCACTAAATAGTGTATAGGCATTTGAGTTATGCTCAGCTATGAAAATTAGCTTGAAATTTGAATCTAGCACCTCAGGGTTATATTACTTTTTCATCTTTCTATGTTTTTAATTTCCTTCTCTGCTTGTAAGAAATGTTGCTTGCATTATTCTAAATAATTTATGAGTTTAGGATCATACTCTTATTTTCTATGCACCATACTGCCACCAGTAACACTTTCTGTTATCATTTAAATTGTCTTATTTTTTCACTTGTATTCCTAAACTGCTCAATTGTTCATGATCAAAAATGGAAACTTTTTATACCATTCAGGTGTCAATACTCATGGCAATGCATCCTATGCTCCAAGTAATTTTGTTTTTGTTGTTTTTTTTAACCTTGTTTGGGCTCAAGCTTCTTTATATCATAGTCCACTTACTTTACCTGATCTCATTTCAATCTTACTGGAGAGAAAAAATAAGGAAAGGGAAACCAAATGGGGAGAAAGGAAAAAAGAAGAAAGGGGAAGGGAAGGGAAAAAGAGGAAAAAGGAAAGGAGAAGAGAGGAAAGAAAAGAAAATAAAAAGACAAAAAATAAGTCAACATTTTTTCTAATTTAATAATTAAGTAAACTTTTGAAAAGATAATTGTACTAATCTTTATATAAAGCAGTACCCCATAGAATGTTCATTTTCTTTTATAAAAATTATTGTAAAGATGCTGTACAGAGAGGTTACAGTTACATGAGTAAGGTAATGAGTACGTTTCTTGTCGGACATTATTACCCACTCCTTTGTTTTTCTCCCACTATGCGTTCCCTTCCCCACTTCTCCCCACCTCCAAATTGTAAAGTTCATTTCTGACATAGTGTCTTGTGAATATGGTTGTTGCAATAGGTCATCCTTTGTCCTTGTTATTCCCCTTTCATGCCCCAAAATCAGATAAATGTATATACAAGTTGCAGGATACTAGAATCAAAGACAGAGATTGCCAGGAATAAACGCAAGGGAAAAAGAAAAATGAAATAAAATAAAAAGAAAGATACAGTACATTGGCAACAACAAGGTCAAAAAAAAACTATCTGTTGTTTCCATGTCTTATAGTTTATATCAATTAGCATCATTTTGTATTTGTATGGTCATATGTACATATATATTGAATGATTATGATTCTCTATTCAGGACTATCCTAGACATATACTTATTACAAATGGAGGAACCATGGAATCTATGTTTCTTCTTTGGGTTTGGCTTACTTCATTTAATATGATTTTTTCCAAGTCTTTCGATTTCCTTATGAAATGAATGGTGTCATCCTTTCTGATGGAAGCATAGAATTCTAATATATATATCACATTTTCTTAATCCATTCATCTACTGAGGGGCATCTGGTTGGTTCCATATCTTAACTATCATAAAATAATGTGCATTTTCTTTAATTATAGTAAAAACTCACTAGAAAATTTAAAAAGTGAATTTTATAAAAGTATGTTAATATGATGGGATTCAGGCAAATCAGGATGTTTTGTCAATCCATGGATTTAAGTTTCCCATTCTCAACAAAACTTGCTAATGGGATTCATTTTAATGATGAGCCTTTAAGTTCGTACATAATGATTTTTGTTTATGTTATCTAATTTACTACTGAAAATAGCAACATATTATTGTTTCACTTTGCCATTTAGCTACCTTGTTTGAGAATAACAAACAAAAATCCCATGCATCATTGAAATTGGTTTTATGAGTGTACATCTTTTATGTCAAAATAAAAATAAACATCAATTCCTTAAATATAAATTATTAAAAGAAAAATAAATTTAACAATGTAACAGCTTTTTGTGATTAATTCATCCAGAATTAATAATCCTTCCAGGACTCTGGTGATATTTGTTCATACAACCATCATTCTAACGTAAAGAGAACACAATTATTAGCTTATCAACACACCTATGATACATCAAACTACTGTTGAGAGCTGACACTCTGCATTCAGACACAAATTATGTCCATGCTACAGTGATTCCTCATCTCACTTTAGGCAGAGGTAACTAATATCTTCCATTCATGTTTCCATTCTCAAGTACTGTTGCCAATAACCCAGTTCTTGGACCGGAAGAACAGGTAACTAGGAAATTTCACTGTTAATTAGAGAACACATTGGAATATTTCTCCTCTATAACCTTGATCTGCTTGATTTGAAAGCAGATCATTGCCCAATAGTACATTATTTCATATTTCATATGCGTAATTTTATCAACTAAACTCAATTGTCCATAACTTCCACCGACATCTGGTTGAGGTGGACATAGATCAACCCAACTGTTGTTCCTAAAGTACTGGAACCTTAAACTTCTCTCCTCCTCCCTATATTTCCTCAACATTTCTATGTGCGCTTCTGAGTCTGAGTACACATTTTTCTCCAGTAAAATTTCCCAGAATATTCCTGAATTCATTGTACACAAGTAATATCCATGAATGAAGATCACATTCTCTTGCCCGAGAACTATCAATACATGACCCCCAAAATAAATCTATAAATAAATATTATAGAGACCTCATCCTTCAAGACAGAAAGAAAAAAATCAATAAAACAACAGCAATATTTTATATGATAAAGAGCTTCATAATGGTATAGTGTTTGATGTGGATTGATGATGTCAATATAAAACAGATATAGGTGTAATGACTGTGTAGCTCTTGCTATGTCATTTTAATATTAAAACTGAAAAATTACTCCTGTGACTGGTGGAAGCTTCACTATAATATAATCCACCATTATCCTTCAACTGTCACTCATTATGCAATTTTAATTTAATTGTAATATTATATTTTATAGACTTTTATTGTTCTATATTTATACAATGAATCCATCAATTATTTGTTAAATATTACTGTAAATTTTGAAAAAAGAGTTCATTGAATAACATTTAAGGAAAAGTGTTTGCTTCATATTATTCTTGGATGTAGGATATTGACTGGATTAGAACAAATTACAGTACATCAGAAATAATGTTAAATTTAGTGAAGCATGCAGGAATTATGATTAATGTCCCAACACCTGTCTGAAATTAAACACAATATAAGTTTGTAACTCATGAAGAAACATTCACTATAATTTATTGCACATTTTTTTCCTTTTGAGAAAAATAAAAATTTAATTTAATGAATGTTTGAGAAAAGATTTATCTAGTAGTATAATCATATCTTTAATCCACATATATCTATTAGTGTGTTCATGTATGTGTACAAGCATATGTATTTATGCAAATGTAACATTATATTAAAACTTGACTTCCAGTTGTTGAGATAGAGAAAATAATTCTTCACATTTTTCCCAATACACAATGAAATAAAATCTACTTTTAAAATTCCATATAGTTATCATAAAGTAAACAATAGAATAAAAATCATGTAGGATAAGCGGGGCACTGGTGGTTCAGACCTGTAATGCTAGCTATTCAGAGGCTGATAGCTGAGAATCACAGTTCAAAGCCAGCCCAGGCAGGAACGTCCATAAGACTCTTTTTTTTTTTTTTTTTTTAATTTTAACTCTTATCTCCAATAAACAACCAGAAAATCAGAAGTGGCACTGTGGCTCAAGTAATAGAGCACTAGCCTGCAGCTGAAGAACTCAGGGACAGCGCCCAGACCCAGAGTTCAAGACCCATGACCCTCCCCCCACACACACACAAATCACGCAGGAAAAATTGCAGCTATTAATGAAAGGAACGATAAATTCTAAGATAAGCCTGTTAGGTCTTTTCTAGAGAAACAGCACTGGGAGAAGCATTTGAATGAAATTAAAGGTATGTCAAGGTAGGTTGAAGTGAAAGTGGCTGAGTTATAGAACTGGTTGTGGGAAATTAGGAAGAAAACAAGGAACATAGATGGTGGTTCATACTCACTGTAAGGAACAGACTCATACCAGGAAAGAAACAAGAACATGACATATTCAAACTTGTTTATAAATTAGAGGCGTGTGTTGAAACCCACAATATTAAAGTGAACCCTGCTTGGCATGGGTAATTCATATCTGTAATTCTAGCTACTTGGGATGAGGTCTGAGGGTCGCAGTTCAAAGTCAGATGGACAGGAAAGTCTCCAAGACACTTATCTACAATTAATCACCAGAAAACCGGAAGTAGTGCCGTGGTTCAAACAGGTAGAGCACTAGACTTGAGCAAAAGAGCTCAGGGACAGCATCTAGTCCCAAATTCAAGCCCCATGATCAACAAAAAAAAAAGTATAATAAAATGAATCCTAGATAAATGGAAGATTCCATGACATGTAGGTAAAATAGAACATGGAAAGAATGAGTGATTGACCCTAACTGTAGAAATTAGACAGTGTTAAATGATACAATATATAGGTCCTGTGACATATACTGTCCTTTCTATCCAAGTGTGTTGTTTAAAAGTTCCTGCTTTGGCCTGATGGTAAAGAGGACCTGCTTTGGAATATGGACTGATTTTTTAAATGTACGGTTTTGTCTTTAACTGGTTTTTTTTCATTCCAATATGGAATGAAAATACTTCTCACATTGTTCAAGAAACGGCAGAGAGTGTAGATATATTTTGAGATTAATTGTGTAGTATTAACATTATTTCAAACTCATCTATGTAAAATTCATTTTACGCTATTAAGGCTAGTCAGTCATGAGTAGATTGTGAACCTGGGCTCAACAATCTCAGCAAAGGGACTGCCCTGCTACATTAGGGATAATTAGGAAGCAGTGCTTGCTTGCCAGGTGTTTGGCTGATGGTGTACCCTTTTGCAGAAGTAAATTTTCCCTTACTGGGACAGTTCTTTATTTCTGTGTATGTCCTTGTGATTCTAATGGATCTTGAAGAACATAATTATAACTGTCCTTCTAGATTTTCATAAAATACATTCAGCACAAGTAAACCATACTCTTTCCTTTTGCATCACACATGCTTTGAGGAATCCTAGATTCACTTAAATAAAACAGATTAGGGAACAATAGTTAGACCTCAAACTATGGTCTTAAGAAAGATGAGTTGTTTCCATTTAATGATTTGTTAAAATGATCTTAACGTATAAAGTTATTTGTAAAATCTTTGAGTCTGCTTATTTTCTATGCATGTGTACATACATGAAGAGACATTATTTTCTAAGTTTAGGTGTAGAAAGAAATATTGATAATAATGTAAGAAAATATTTACTCCAGAAATATACTTAACTTGTCTGATACTTTATTTTTATTATTACTTTATTTTATTACTTGTCTATTACTTTATTTTATTACTTGTCTATTACTGTATTTTAAGTGTTTAATGAAATCCATCCATTCAGATAAAAATAATAAAACAAAGTGGCTTTATCTCCTTTCTAAGAGTTACTAATAAAGAGTTCCAAAAATACATTACAAACAAGTCACATTTCTAAACTATTGTAAAAAGACCAAAAGAGACAAGAAATATATATTTATAGCAATAAAAGTAGCAGCAACAAAATTGTAGGAGTTTGAAAGTGGAATAAGCAAATAAATATACTTGTTTAATTTGACTATTTGTCTTTGCATTTGGATACTCATGGTTCTAATACTTTTTATTTTCTCTGAATTTCCTGCTGTAAGTCAAGCTTCATTTTGAGTATACCAATGTATGAATGGAGAATTAGGGTTGAAATAGATGTCATTACACTCCCTGTGGTTTCTATGATTCTATGTGGAAGTGTGTGTAGAGAAGGGAAAGAGAGAGAACGCAAAAACAAATCAAGATATTTTTAACTTTCGAACACAATGAAGATTCAAGGTTACAAATGACTATCAATACAATTTAAGTCATAGGAAAAATGTATAGAACTCATGAACTAAAACGTTTGATCTAAAATAAATGAATAAATCAATGATTTCTTACTAGCTGTTTTAATGCACATTACCCAGAAATTTTGATTTTGATAGTATTAGATTTATATATATATATATATATATATATATATATTGATTGATTGATTGATTGTAAAAATACTGTACCGAGGGGTTGCAATTACATGAGTAAGGTAATGAGTACAATTCCTATTGAGCATTGTTACCCCTGTTTTGTTTTTCGCCTACCATCCAATCCTCTCCACCTCCGCAACTCCTCCCTCACCACATCACTCCTGCAAAATTGTAAAGTTCATTTTCAACATAGTATCTTGTACATCTCATTGTTACAATAGGTCATCCTGTATCCTTGTTTTAGCATTTTATTATTTCCCTTCCCCTCCCCAAATTAGAAAAAAGTATATACAACATCCAGGGCACTGGAATCAATCTAATGAAAAAAGGGGTTATACCATAGAGGAAGAATATACAAAAGAAACCAGACCACATAGTATATTAAAACAACAGCAACAAAGATAAAACTTTCGTGTCTCTATTTTGGGGTTCATTTCACTGAGCATCATCTTAAATGGTCATATGTACATAGCTTTTGACCTTTTCTGTTTCTCTGGTAAGATTATCCTAGACATATACTAGTTATTGCAAATGAGGGATACCATGGGACCTATATTTCTTTGGGTCTGGCTTGCTTACCTTAATATAATTTTTTCCAAGTCCTCCCATTTCCTACCAAATGGGGCAATGCCATTCTTTCTGATGGAGGAATATACATATATATGTATATGTGTGTGTGTGTGACATTTGTTTTTGGATCCATTCATCTATTGAGGGGCATCTGGGTTGGTTCCATATCTTAGCTATGCTGAATAATGCTGCAATAAACATAGTTGTGCTGGTAGCTTTAGTATGGCTTTGTTTGTGATCATTTGGGTAAATGCCCAAAAGAGGAATTACTAGGTATAGGAGAGCTCTATGTGTAGTCTTTTAAGGAACCTCCATACTGCTTTCCAAAGTGGTTGAACACGTTTACACTCCCACCAACCATGCAGTAGGGGTCCCTTTTGGCCACATCCCCTCCAGCATCTGACATTATTAGATTTTTTTTTATTATAGCCATTCTAAGTAGGGTGAGGTAGAATCTCAATGTTGTTTTGATTTGCATTTCTTTTATGGCCAGGTAAGTTGAGCATTTCTTCATTTGTCTACTGGCCATTGTTATTTCCTCTTCAGAGAAGTATTTCTTTAAGTCTTTAGCCCACTTATGCATTGGGCAGTTGTTTCTTTGAGGATTTGTTGTTGGAGGATTTAATTTTTTTGATTGCTTCTATTTCCTTGAAGAATGAGGTTGGGATACTGATAGGTATTGCATTGAGTTTGTAGGTAGCCATTGGCATTATTGCCATTTTCAGGATGTTGATCCTCCCAATCCAGGAGAATGCAAGGTTTTTCTCCTTCCTTAATTCTGCTTTAATTTCCTTTTTCAGGTTTTTAAAGTTTTCATCATAGAGGTCCTTCATGTTTTTAGTTAACTCTTAAGTATTTTATTTTTTGTGTGGCATTACAAAAGGAGTTGTTTTCCGATTTCAGCGGATATGATTAGATTTTAAGAGACCAATTTCCATGTTGGTTTTCCTTGACAATCTATGTATAGACATATCAGAAACATCTTTCCAAATTCTTTTGTCTGTAATATTTACATTGGGTATTACTGGTATTTTATAACAGCAACTATTGTAGATTGTATGTAGCTTTTGAAAGGACCTTATGGGCCATTTTCTAAAATCCTCTTTCATAATCTTTGTTTCTTTCAACAAAGGCCCTTGCATAAAGGATATTTATTTCATATGTCAATTCAATGTATATCACTAAAGTGAAATTATTTTATTCTAAACCAACACATAAATTCTTTTATTAAGCCATATTAAATGTTCAATATGATGGACTTCAACACAAAAATTTTTAGTTATGTGTGCTACTATCATGTACCAAGACAAATTAGTATGTACTTTTCAGGTTTGAAAATAATTTTGACAGACATTTCAAATTTTTCTGTCAGATGTCATGAATAGGTGAGGTAAAATTTATTGTAGTGAAGAATAATCCTAAGTCCTTTTGCTGTACCATGAAAGTCTATAAAAGAACAGTTCAGAATACTGTTGTTGATTCTAGTTGTGTAACATTCATTTAACTGCATTATTGTGTGGGCTGGCTCTGGACCTTCATATATTTTTTCCAATCCACTTATCAGTATATTAAGCCATGTTGCTTTGGTAAGCCCAAATTCTATAGCTTCTTAAGAAGAAATAGTGACATATCCTAGGGTGTTAAGTGCTGGTTGTAGCCAGTAGTTTCATTGGAATCTGTAGTGAGGAAAAATACAATTAATTGCTAGTTGTCACTTCTGATGAACTCAAGTGTCAACAAATTCACAATAAATCACAAAAGGTGCCTCAAAAATGGTTTTGTGAAAATCTCTTTGTGATTTAGATTTCTTGAAACAATGTATGATAAGTCATCAGGCTGCTGAAAATTGTCAAAGCCAAAGTGCCTTGTTGTCAACAAACAATGTCAGTAATGGAAGGAAAGGAAAACCAATCTTTCTTCATGTCTCAGGTATTAGAATTTAGTGCTAGATTATGTTGTAAAATTATACAGTTAGTCAGCATAGAAGAAGGTCTGGTTTTCTTATGTCCCTTATCACAATGCTCAAATTCTTTTTCTTACCAAAATTTGATAGAATCAACAATGAACAATTAATTATGTACATTTCCTATTTCTTTTAAAGTTTCCAACTACACATGATTAACTAACAGATAAAAAATAAAATAAAGTTAGAAATTTCTCATAAATTCACTATTATGTTTTTTCAGAAAATATTTTTATTTCATATTAAAAGTTAATTAAATAATAAAGTACAAGGGTACATCTGTACAGAATGTGCATATAGTATGTGAAAATGAAGAAAGTAAGATGAAAATGTTCAAAAATACTTTATGCACATTCAGTAAATGGACAAGAAAATCTATTGAAGTTTTTTTTTTTGAGAATTTGTAGAAAGGAAAGAGGGAGAGGGATGGTTGGGGTGAGTATAATCAAGTGAGTATAATCAAGATGTAAGATATATTGACATCGAAATGAAACTCTCTTGAACAACTAATTTATGCTAACCAAAATGTAGAGAAATAATTAAATAAAATAAACAGACCATGTTAAATGTGTATAAATTGCTTACAAATAAAATGTGTGATTTCCAGAGTTTTATAGCCTGCATGAGTAAATCATATATTAGGTTACTTCCAAATGTTATTACTAAATAAAATGAGTGCTTGTGTGTATGTGTGTGTGTGTGTGTATGTATGACTCTGTGTGTGTGTGTGTGTGTGTGTGTGTGTGTCCTTTGGTCTTTTTCACTTCCCATGCTTTGTTTCTGAAAACTTTATTCAACAGATTTTACTTTCTCATTATACTTTCTATGGACAATGAATTCTCTTTCACATTCTTTATTGTCTCTCTGTGTTTTGACATCAGTTTCCATCTGTGCTTCATTTCCCTACTCCAATTTTTTACTCAGTCAAAGCTTTCAAAGTATCTAATAGCACTTTGATATGGAAAATTTTATGCCAACAAAAATTCATTTGTTTCTCTCATTTTGAACAATTGACTACATTTTATCATGATAGTCATTGGCCTTGATATTAATTTTCCTTTGATTTCATTGTGCTTAATACAATAAATTACTATATGTACCTGACAGATACTTTAGATGTGTGTACACGCATGTGAGCACACATACACACACAAAGTAATCTGAAAATACAAACTATTTTATGTCAGATAAATTATACCTTCACATGATTAGAATTTAGTTTGCCACATCTTCAGTGTTGGGAATTCTTCCCTCATGTTGGATTGCCTTCTCTGCTTTGCTGAATAAACTCTGGAAAAATCAGCAGAAGATTGAGAAATCAGTTCTTTCTTACAGTTTATTCATAATACTGCCTGATTTATTTTTCATTCTGTATTTCCTTTATTCTTTCCTCATTCTCTCCTTTTAGGAAACTTTGGGCAAAAGAATGTACAGGCAAAAAGCTTGTACCTTCTTTGATACTCTTTGAGGAATAGAAATGGAAAAATAAAATTTTAATATATTCATTGCTAAGGTGTTATGTTTCAAGTTTCTATAGGCTTTATGTGATTCGTCCAACAGATTTGTCTCACCTGATACATTATTTATTTATAATAGGATTGTTCTATTCTTTTTTAAATTTTATTTTATTGTTAAGATGCTTACAGAGGGGTTACAGTTACATGAGTAAGGCAATGACTACATTACTTGCTGATCATTGTTACCCCTTCTCTTCCTTCCTTGCTGTCCCACTATCTCTTCCCTTTCCCACCTCCCACACTCCTCTCCTCCCTTTTTCTCTCCCCCCCTCAAAGTTGTAAAGTTCTTTTCTGTACTCTGGGTATTTGTGTTGCAATGGGTCATCCTGTGTCTTGTTTCAGCATTTTCTTATTCCTTTTCCCCTCCCCAGATTAGACATATGTATATTCAAGATGCAGGGTACCAAAATCAAGTACAGTGACTACAGGGGATTTGCAATAGGGTAAAGAACATACAAAGGAAACAAGAAAATAGAAACTCAAGTGGTACATTTAAAACAATAACAATAAAGACAGACTTCTTGTGTCCATATCTTGGGGTTCTTTTCACTTAGCATCATCTTATATGGTCATTTGTACATGGTTTTTGAGGTTTTCACCTCATCTGATAAGATTATCCTTTATATATATTATTTATTTGAAATAAGGAAAAACATGGGACCTAAATTTCACTTAATACAATTTTTCCCCCAAGCTTTTCCATTTCCTAACAACTGGAGCTATGTCAGCTTTTCTGATGGAGGCATAGTATTCCATTGTGTATATATACCACATTTTCTTGAACCACTCATCTACTGAGAAGCATCTGAGTTGGTTCCATATGTTAGCTATGGTAAATAATGCTGTAATAAACATAGTTGTGTTGGTAGCTTTAGTATAGTTTTGTTTGTGATCATTTGGGTAAATGCCCCAAAGTGGGATTGCTGGGTCTTAAGGGAGGAGCTCTATGTGGAGTCTTTTGAGGAACCTCCATAGTACTTTCCAAAGTTGTTGAACAAGTTTACACTCCCACCAACAATGCAGTAGGGTTCCCTTCTGTCCACATCCTCTCCAGCATCTAACATCATTAGATATTTTTTATTATAGCCATTCTTACTGGGGTGAGGTAGAATCTCAATACTGTTTTGATTTGCATTTCTTTTATGACAAGGTAAGTTGAGCATGTCTTCATTTGTCTACTGGCCATTGTTATTTCCTTTTCAGAGAAGTTTCTCTTTACGTCTTTAGCCCACTCATGCATCAAGCAGTTGTTTTTTTGAGGATTTGTTGTTGGGGGATTTATTTTTTTTAGTTCTAAGTATATTTCAGATATGAGACCCTTGTCCATTGTATGGCTAGTGAAGATCTTCTCCCAATTCATGGGCTTTTTATTGATCTTGCAAGTCATATCTTTTGCCATGCAGAAGCTCTGCAGTTTCATGCAATCGCATTTGTCCAACCCTTGTTTGATTTGTTGTATTTCTGGTTCTCCATTAAGAAAATTTAAGCCTGTTCCAAGGAGCCCTAGAGATTCTCCTATTCCTTCCTGTAATATTTTCAGGGTATCTGCTCTGACTTCGAGGTCTTTGAACCATTTAGAATTGATTCTGGTGCAGGGTGATATATAAAGATCTAATTTTAGTTTTCTACAGGTGTATACCCAATTTCGCCAGCACCATTTACTGAAGAGGCTGTCTTTCTTCCATTCTATTTTTTTAGCTCCCTTATCGAAGATTAGGTGGCTATAGGTCTGTAGGTTCATTTCTGGGTCTTCAGTTATATTCCATTAGTCTTCAGGTCTGTTCTTGTGCCAGTACCAAGCTGTTTTGTTTACTGTGGCTTTGTAGTAGAGTTTGAAGTCTGATATTGTTATTTCTCCAGCACTGTTCTTTCTATCAAGGATTATTTTTGCTATTCGGGGTCGTTTATTGTTCTATATGAATTTTTGGATTGCTTCTTCTATATCATTGTGAAATTGTAATATAGTTATTTTAATTATTACTTTAAAATATAGGCTATCTAGCAATCTTTGTCCCATTATTCAATCAGATGAATGGAAAGATATTGAATTGGTCTCAAATTCAGATGAGATTTTTATTTATAGTCCTTATCACAAATCTAACTCAGTTCCTCACATTAGAAAATGACAGACATTGTATGTGGAATTAGTTTGCACACTCTCACAAAAAATTTTGCGGAGTAGTTTTCTTTTATCTATTTTCTTCTCCATTTGTGTTTTCTTTTTAGGTTGTCTTAACTACTCTAAGATTGTCCATTTTTGTCCAAATAAAATATACCTTCATCCTCAATCACCTGATGTATTAACTATTTAAATTATCAAGCAAATCAGTGGCTTGATTCAGCAAAAATTTATTTCTCAGTTTTACAAAATTGGCTCCAGATTCAAGGAACTCTGCCAGACACTTCTGCACCATGCCACAGATTACTGATCTGGGGGCTCCTATATTTTGTCTTCACAACATTGATACTCAATGACTGTGGTAAGAAAAATATTACTAGAGAGTTTTAAAGCAGAAATACACCAACCTAAAATGAAAATATCTTCTGAAAGCAACACAAAAAACCCTATGAGAGCTTGAGAAGCTGTTTCCTGTTATGAACTCAGAAGAGGAAGAAAATAGTGAACAAAAATAAGGAATATATATCTGAAAACTTGCAGCATCTTTTACCCACTCCCACTTAAATTCTTCTTCCTCTGTTATATCCTATTCTCCTTACAGGATCCAGAGTGATACTTGAAAAAGTCATGTTCTATTTCATAATCCCTAGCTTGAAAATTCTTCAATGACTTTTCATTGCTGTTTGGATGAATTCAGTACTTTACACATGGATTATATCCCAGCATGAATGGTTTCATCTCACAAACCTCTTCCCATTGAATGTTATTCCCCAGCTGTCTCTGCATTCATTCAGTTTGTTAAACGTCAAGTTTGATCCTGCCTAAAAACTGCTATTCTTTTTGAATGGTATACATATATGCATATATACATGTATGTGTAATCTAATATTAAATTTCACTGAGTATATTTGACAATGGATTTCATTATTTGTTTTATTTTTCTGGTTTTGGAAATGATTCTGAGAATATGATTGCATATGTAGCTATTTCTACGTTTCTGCCAGATTTTGTGTTCAAAATACTCCATATTCTACAGATTTTAACTATTTTATGATTATTTATTGTGTAGGATTATGGGGCAAGTAAGGCATTTTAGCAGAGAAATAATTAATTAAATAGAATAATTAGTATGAATTAGTAAGAATCAGAGACTGGAGTGATCCAATTGCAAAATGTATATAACAAGTCATCTTTTCTAGATGAAAGTGGTACATAGTTGAATATGATAGGATCATTTATCTAAAGAACGTAACAAAATAATCAAATAGAATAACAGACAATATTGGGATGCAGAGAATCTTTACAAATTTTTAATTTGAAGCTAAAAATATAGCTGTTCTCTATGTTGAAAATTTACATATTTCATATATAAGGCATGAGTAGATTACACATTATGAATCACCTTTTATAAACAAAGTTTTGTTAGACATATTTATAATATGGTTTCTTTGTTGCTTTGTATGTCTCTCCCCCACTGTAAAACCCCTGTTTTCACTGTATTTGATGTTGATATAATTTGTGAAGGGGAAGGGAAAAAACAAGTTGTTTAAAAAGGGATACATGGACCCACTGCAACAATGAGATGTACAAGACATTATGTTGAAAAACAAACTTTACAACTTTGGCACAGGGGCAAGGGTGGGAGGGTGAGGGGAGATGGGGGGCATTTTGGGGGGGATGAAAAGGGATGGGAAGGGGAAACAAAGGAGGAGGCAACAATGCTTGATAAGAAATGTACTCGTTATCTTGCCCATGTAATTGTAACCCCTATGTATGGTATTTTTTAAAAAAGAAAGAAACAGTAGGACAAAGGCTGAACCAATTCAAAAGTGAAAACCACGAGACACTGTTTTGAAATGAACTATACAATTTAGTGAGGAGTGGGGTCTAGAGGGGAAAAACTGGGAGAGAATGAAGGAGGCATGACAATGGCTTAGGTAACTGTACCTTTCTGTACATCACCTTTACAATAAAAGTCTTTTATGTATTTTTTTACTGCTTTAATAAGTACAAAGTTGTGTATTTAAAATACAGATCTTGAAGCAGGAAAATGTAAAGTAATTATTATTCAGTCCTTTTCCAAAAAAAGTTTGACAACCTGTAATGTAAACTATATATATATATATATATATATATATGTATGTATATATAATATAATATCAAGCATTTTTTTCTTTTTGTCAGTTGTAGGGATTGAATTCAGGGCCTGGGCTCTGCTTCTGAGCCTCTTGTGGTCAGTACTATCACTCTACCATTTGAACCACAAAAACACATCTGGTTTTTGAGTAGTTAATTGGAGATAAAAGTCTCACAGAGACTTTTCTGCCCAGGCTGGCTTTGAACCTCTATCCTCAGATCTTAACCTCTTGAGTAGCTAGAGTTACAGGCATTAGCCACTGGTTCCTGGCCACAAGGGGAGAATTTGACAGAATCTAATCTATAATTCTTTAACTTTGTTTACATTTAGTTGCAGTTTCTAGTTTGATGAAATTACTTGAGATTTGTCTTTTAGTGTGCAATCATTTGTTTAATAGAACTCTTGTTTAGATATGCTCCTAAATTCCTGCTGCTAGACTCATTAAATTATACCAGGAATTTCGTTTTCCTTGTATATGATTTGGAACGTCTTACCTGGCTTACCTTAGGAGTGATCTTGCTCTGCTGGCTCCCTCTAATGACATTCTTAGAAAGTTTTAAAGATAAAAGTATCGGGACAAGGTCTGGATATATGGCCTAGTGGTAGAGTGCTTGCCTAGCATGCATGAAGCCTTGGATTTGACTCTTTAGTACCATCACATAAATAGAAAAAGTCAGTAGTTGTGCTGTGCTTAAGTGGTAGAGTGTTATCCTTGAGTAAAAGAAATTAAGGAACATTTCCAGGCTCTGAGTTTAAACTTCAGGACTGGCCAAAACAAGTGTCTGGGAAAATATCAATGACAGCAAGTAATCATGTGTTTTATCTGAAGCTTTATTTCATCTTAGGTGTATATTTTTTCCCCATTTCTCCTTCTGGACTCTGATTGTAAAAGGAAAATTTCTATCTAATTAAACTATTTGTTGTTCCTCAGTCTCTACATTTCCTTTTTGCTTATTTTACATAAAATTTCTTAACTTTGATGCTTTATATATAGAAAACTACTTCTCTTCTAAATTTCAAGAATACAGTTAACATTGCCATCTATTTTCATTTGCCACAACAGACATTAATTATTATAAATATACTTTTCCCACCTAATTTGAAACATGATTACAGTGGAAGTAGTAGACTTTGCTTATATTATGATTGCTTGGAAACAGAAGACTACTTTTAGACAAATTTCATCTAGCCACTTCAATATGGTTGATTTTACTATGTTGTGGGAACATTTATTTTCTTCTACATGAATTGATTATCATAAAGGAGATAGGACATTTATTGCCAAGATGGTTCTTTATGGACTATATTTTATTCATGTGAACTAACACTCTTAAATTGCATATCTAACTCAAGGGTCAGTATGAAATGTTTCGTGTAAAAGTACAAAATCATTTTTAAGATCCTTGAAGTTGATTGAATCATAAATATGTAAATATAATCAGTTCATAAAATGCCACTAGAGTGTTAAGTTGAATCTATGAGGATGTGGGAAGGAAACAAAGTCTAACTCCATGTGTACTAAGTAGCCATCTCCATGATAACCAAATGTAATTGTAGCTAGTTGTTGGGAGCCAGGAATTTTAAGCACTACAGAATAAATAACTAAAAATCTACAATTAAGGTGATTGATTAGTAAAATGAGCAGAATTTTACTACAGATTATCTTTATGTTCTGTAGTTCTGTAAAATATAAGTCCCATTTTAAATATAGGTCCCATTCATGAAAATCCTGTAAAGTAAATGAGATGAGTGTTGAGAAATGTTAAATATTTTCACAATTACTGAGTGTGGTTATTCCTAATATAGGACTTTCTCTAGGAACAAACTAATATTAGAGTTGATATACTCCATGGAACAAATGCACCATAATATGATTTAATTACAATATGTGCTTTATTCAAGCTTTTGAATAACATTGTTATAGCCTGGGAGAGAAAGAAAGCTGACAATATCAGGAAGATCACTGTTAAGATTTGAAACTCTCTCTGCAAACCATAGGAGCAGTGAATGACTTGCTCAGTGAAACAAAGAAAATGAAGAAACTGTTCTCAATTTTACAAACAACTCTTAGGAGAAAAGAGAGAATTGGTTGATGTTTCAGTGGAAAAACTTGTCTTATATATACCCCTTAGGTAGTTAAAATTATTACTATCAGGGGAAGGTGGCTCAGTGGTAGAGAGCTTGCCTTGCATGCATGAGGCCCTGGGTTCAATTTCTCAGCACCACGTGAGCAGAAAAAAAAAGCCGGAAGTGGTGCTATGGCTCAAGTGGTAGCACGCTAGCCTTGAGCTTAAGAGCTGAGGGACAGTGCCCAGGCCCAGAGTTCAGGCCCCATGACCGGACCCAAAAAAAAATTATTACTGTATTTTTCTCTGCCTAGCACTTCCAGGTAGACTAAAAGCATTCCCAGGATTTGTTATCCTCCATACTCTCTCAAGTACTTGATCCCAAATTGAACAATTTAGTTCTAAGTGAATTAAATTGGCAATATCTATGTAGCCATATCAATGAGTGGGTTCCTAATATATCTAGTAAAGTATAATCGAGTGCCAATAAATATATTAACAAGGTTATATTTGTCTTCCTTAAAACAGTTCTCATTAGTTAGCTTTTGATTTTTCTAAGTGTCTATCCATCATTTACTACCTTGAATGTAAATATTACTGACCATGGAAAATGAGGAAAAGTTTCAGTGACATTAGCTATATAATAAGAGGTTGGACTGAATTTCATTCAATGCAATAACCAAATGTGTTTATGAAAGCCTACTAACCCATAGGTTTATGTATAAAAAGGGATGCAAATACAATATATCAAAATATGACATGTAAGAATCCAAATAGATTGAAGATAAATTTTACAAACTGCTTGATGCGAATGATGGGTGAAAGGATACACTGAATTAGTAATATTTTTCCCAAGATGATTAATGGAAGATTATTCTTGGTGTCTGTCTATATCACCCAAACAAATACATCATCATATTTGTTGATGTGGTAAAATTTCTACAATGAATAATCAGTGAAGCCCACCAACTGATTTTGTCACTGGGAATATGTTTCATTAAACAAATTAATATAATTCAGCATCATATAAATTTTGCATCCATGTAAATATATACTCCAGCATAATGGGTATAGATATAAAGATATAATACAATTTTATTCATCCATCAAGAAGAATACAATTATATTATTTGCAGGGAAATAGAGGATTTGAAAAAAGTCATATGGAGTGAAGTAAACTAGGCTCAGAAAGAAAGGAAATGAAAATGAAATGAAATGCAAAATGAAAATCAGGGAGCATAACTTGACTGAAAGCCTGGAGGCTAATGAGAGCAGGGCTGATGGATGAATATAGTCACTATATACAATTTACATTTGTGAAACTAAAACAAGGGAAATCATGAGATTGTTGGGAAATGCGAGAGAAAGTTAGACAAGGGTATGGATCAAAATGCATTCTGCAAATAAATGTACACGTTAAGTTGAAACCCTCTTGTAGAACAATTTAAAGGTTTTGTAAAAAAAGAAAAACAAGCTTAAGGCATGACTCAAATGGTAGAGGATCAGGTGTGACCAAGCAAGATAAACAATAGCAAACACTCTTGAGTTTAAGTCCTTTTCTAGGTGCATACACACACACACACACACACACACACACACACACACACACACATACAAACACCTCCTTTGGATTTGCCTTACTTTGGTTAAACAAATTAACTTCAGCCTACATTCTAATGTATTTAGTCAGAAATATGAAGACATAAATGGAAGGTCTATGAGTTGGATCCCTGTGAGGGTGTCTGTTAAGCTGCTCTGATGTCATCCATGACAAAAAAATCCAAAACTAAAGGATAATCAGTACTTATTGGCTTGAAACATACTTGCTATAGAAGACATAATGAACATCTTGATCATGAACATCTGTGTGTACTGTGGAATCAGAAAGGATTCCTGAGGAGTTGTGAGGAACTCATTAAATGAGACACATTATTCATGAAATTATCACTGCATAGCTTAATGTATAGCGTACAATTCAGGTGCAGTTTTTACTTGTTAATTTAAATCTTGTTTCTATCAATCTAAAAATGAATTTACCAGATAGTTTGCTCATTTTTAATTAATTTAGTCATGTATATTGTCCTTGGCCCATTCCCATCCCCAGTGATTTTTTTCTTCTTCTCTTCCCCTCTACCCACCTCCCCCCCCCCCCCCACCATGGGGTGGTTGAGGCAAAAAGGCCTATACTTGGGACTGTGCTTCTTTTTATCTTTCTTTCTTTCTTTTTCTTTCTTTTTTGTAATAGGGCTATTTTCTATTAAAAGTTAGCTCAATGGCCTTTATGAAGTTCTTCATAGTTTTTTATATCTAAAGGTATGTTATTTTGTGAAAATCTCTATATCTGAATTGTTTTATCTATGGCCAGAGATTAATATTTTTTATGTATTCAATAAAGGTGACATACAGGTAATATATTAAAAAACATTATAATTTGAGGAAACTTTAATTAATTAAAAATAATCTAAAAAAGAATGCAAACAATGGATGGGTCTTATTTTTTTATTCAATCTGCTATTCTTCTTCTTTTGATTGGAGAATTAAATCAATTAATATTTAGGGTTCTTATTAGGTTTTATGCAATTTTCTTGATTTCGTGTATTTTGTTTTTTCTTCTTCCTGGGTTTACTAAATTGCTCTTCTAGTGATTTTTGTGTGATGTGTTTCTCTAATTTTGATTGTTTTCTTCAGATTTCTCCCTCTTTTTAGAATTGGTTGTAATGCTGGTTTAGTGATCACAAATTCCTTTAATGTTTGCCATGGAAGGTTTGGTTTCACCATCAAATGTAAATGATAGTTTAGCTGGGTAGATCAGTTTGGATTGGCAGTTGCTGATCTTCAGTGCTTAGATTATACGATTTCAGGCTCTCCAGGAAGTAAGATGGTGGACAAACAAAAGGGAATCACCCCAGCTCTCTTTACCCAAATAGAGATTTGGGTTCCTAACATGCACTTCTCCTTAAAAGATCAACAACAACAAATAAATAAACAAGCGGAGATACACAGGAACTGGAAAAAATAAACAATAAACAAAAAACAACTTCTACACAGAAGGATGGAAAAATCACAAAAATCTCTACCCCGTCATCCCACTCTGGCAGCCCACAGAAGTGCCCTTGGGACTGCTTTGGCCTCTAGGACCCACCAGCAAACTGCAGCATTCTGACACAGAAAAATCTCACAACACTGGGTCCAGACAGTTCAGGAGACAGAGACCACTGGTGAGCCACCCTGATACCCATCCCAGATAACTCCCATGGTGCCACAGGTCAACTTCAAATCAACATAGCAGAACTGTGAGTGTACTGGCAGCTGAGCAGTGGAAGTGGCTCCGTGGCAGGAGCAGCCTAGCATCTGAGCAGCATGAATGGGCAGCAATGGAAGTCACCAGGCAAGGGGAGTAGTCCAGCAGCAGAAGCAACTCCACAGCGGGGACAGCCCAGTAGCCCAGCGGCAGGAGTGGTCTGATGGTGAGACAGGCCCTGTGGTCAAATGGTGAGAGTGGCTCAATGGTGGGAGTGGTCTGAAGGCTGGAGCAGCCCAGTGGCTGGATGGGTAGCAGAAGCAGTCCAGTGCAAGTCCATCTCATCTAACCTTTCCAGTCCCCGCCAAAGACCTGATCTAGTCCCTCAAACTATCTTGGGGCTGAGCATGTGTACAGGTGTTTACTGCCCTTTAGACTGAGTATGAGCTAGCCCACCCAGTATGAACTTGTCTAAGCCAAACAAGGACTGCCAATAATCAGGTACAAATAAGCCAAGCTGTGGCCACAGCCCTGACAATCTCTAAACCTAAATACTTAACTCAAAACAAAAGATTACAAGGTTCATGAGCAATCAAGAGAACACACTAAATCCAATAGCCAACAACAATACAGGGAAGGAATCCAGTGAGAATGAAGAAAAATGGATGACAAAAGAGCCATTAAAGACATGACAGGGGGCTGGGAAGGTGGCTCAGTGGTAGAGCGCTTGCCTTGCATGCATGAGGCCCTGGGTTTGATTCCTCAGCACCACATAAGCAAAAAGCCAGAATGGCTCTGTAGCTCAAATGGTAGAGCATTAGCTTTGAGCTGAAGAGCTGAGGGACAGCGCCCAGGCCCAGATTTCAGGCCCCACGACCAGACTCCTCTCCCCCTGCCCAAAAATGACAGAATTGGTCAATGCAAAATTGGAGATGAAAAACCAACTTCAAGAGCTCAAATAAGAAATGACAAAGAAAATTAAAGACTCCCAGAAAGATGCAGAGAGAAAAAGTAGACTTAGACACACTATATACCTCATTCAAAGATGGAATGGACACTATGAAAGTTGATCTCTGAACCATAAAAAGTTCAATTTCCATAATGCAAAGCACAGTGGAATCCATAGGCAACAGTATAAGGGAATGGAAAATAGAACTTCAGAAGTTGAGGATAAAACAAAGGAGCTAGAACAAAAAGTTAAAAGTATGAAAAAACACTCAGAACCTAACAAAAAGAAGTCCAGGAATTGGCAGACTCAGCAAAGAAATCAAATCTATGCATAATTGGGAAAAAATTAATAGTAAAGGCATTGACAACCTCTTCAGTAAAATAATAGCTGAGAACTTCACCAATATTAGGGGAGACAATCCTACTTGCTTAACAGAAGCATATAGAACCCCCAGTAGACTGGATCCAAGAAGAAACACTAGGTCTAGATATATCATAGTAAAAACATAAGACATGTATAGTAAGGAAGTGATACTAAATGCCACAAATTAAAGAAGGAGCTATATTACAATGGAAAAAAAATCAGAATCACTGCAGACCTCTCCACACAAACCCCCAATGCCTCTTGACTGCCACAAATAAGCAGATTTGTTCTGCCACATCTCTACCACAATGTTCTGCCTTGGAACATGTCCAGAAACAATGAAGCCAGTTGGCCATGGTTAAAACATCCACAAGCATGAGTCAAAATGAACCTTCCCTTTCTGAATTTTTTTCAGTTATATTGTCACAGCAATGAAACCATCAATAAAATGGACTTTTTCTTTGAATTGTCTGTAATCAAAGAATTCTAAGTAGGTCTTCAAGAGCTATTGATTTCCTAACATGATCACAGAACCTAGGTTAGTCAGGCATTTTAGTGAGTTCTATATATGATTTTGCTGGAATACTGTCATTTGGAAACTTCATCTCTGTGCAAAATTCCAATAGCTTAGAGGTTTTCTTCTCCAGTGAGACAGAACCAGTAGATAGGGAAGGGAGAGAGAGAGAAAGTGAGGGAGGAAGAGAGAGGGGGAGGGAGAGAGAGAAAAAGAGAGTGAGAGAGAGGGAGAGGGAAAGGGAGAGAGAGAAGGGGAGAGGGAGAGAGAGAAGAAGAATCAATTCACTTCACTATAGAGGCTAAATAAGTAACTCTGAAAGCTGGAGAAGTTAGACATCAGTAATTCAGTTCACATCTAAGAACTCTGGAATCACAGAAGCCCATAGTGTAGCTCTCAGTCTAAATCTGGAAACCTGAGAAGCCAGGAGCTGTGAGAATCCACATGTCCCACATCACCAAGCCTTTCCTCTACCTTCCAATTTTAACTAGGCTCCCAGTTAATTGAGTAGTACTTGCCCATGTTGATCTTCTTTACTAAGACTTATGCACTTGCCATTCATTTGCAGGAAGCCTCTTTTAAGAAATATATAGTTTTATTATCTTTAAGTCATTGTATGAAGGAGTTACCAATCAACAAGTCAATTTATATGTGCAATGAATCTTGACTGACATAATTTCTCTCATCATTCTCCCCTATTACTCCCAACATATCCTCTCCCCTCAATTTTCTCAATTTGGTTGGATATACCTTAGCTTTCATGACTTTGCCCTCCCTTTTCCTGTCTCTCGTCTTTCTGATACTCCCTACTCCTTGATGAGAAATTCTTTCACAGATTCACTCAGGAAGAAAACTTTACCTATTCTCCAGATGTTTCTAAAACCAATTAAATTGCCAACTAAAATTAATCCTCATAGGGATAAAAGCTTTCTATTAGTTTACTTGCTCCACCCTCATGGACTGTTACAGAAGACTCCAATTTTCATTTGATATCTCTTTCTTACACACCACAGACTCTGAATAAATATATTTGTTTTGCTACATTGACTAGCAGGCAGCTGAATAGAACCTAACCTTCATACAAAATTAATTATCACTATGAAACTAATGAATTTGTAAGAAACCTAGGGTCATATTGCAAATGTTACCATGTGGCATTCAACAGGGAAATTTGAAATAGAAACTTCCTTTTTCCAATGACTTTAATCATTTCTTCATCCAACAAGAAAAAAATAAAGTGAAATACACTTGCATAATGTTTAAAAGTTAAGCAATTTGTCAAATACAATAGTTTTATTCTTCCAAGCTTTCATGCTAATATTTATTTCCCAAGAAAGCCATTATAGCATAATGCTTCTCTGTAATAACAAGATGATAAGCATATATTGAGTGAAAACAAAATTCCTAAAGGACCAGGTATAGTCTAAGTACATTAATTATGAAAACAGTTTTAAATGTTAATATATGTACACAATAATATTAAAAAATGAATCTCTTGTTACATTTGCCCTACAGTAAAATAATACACGATGTTAGGAGAAAATTAAACTAATAGTAATTATGTCCTTACAGTTCAGGTCATCATAGAACATTTGTCATAAAACAATGCAGATATATTTAGCTTATGCTTGCATATAGAAGATGTATAGAAGTTCAGTTATGATTTTACTCACATAGTAAGATCTTTGCCGAAATTTTTTATAGAAATTCTATTCATTTGGAGAGACTGAATCCATTCTTATAAAGATGGAAAATTAAAATACTGGATAATTCTGGTCATGAAAATATCAAATACATTGGAAATAAAATGATTTCACATTCGAAATTATGCTAAATATAAGAGTGTTTAGTTACAAACTTACTAGAGGTGACCTCATTGTAGAATATTAGATCCTTTTGTTTTGACACAATTTTTCCTCTAACTTAAAGTAACTCCTCCTTCACACTTCCTCCTCCCCCCCTCTTCCACTTCTCTTCTTCCTTCTTCCCCCTCATCTTCCTCTTCTTCTTCTTCCTTCTTCCTTCCTTCTTTTCACCCTCACCCTCATCTTCATCCTTATCCTCTTCTTCCTCCCCTCCTTTCTTCCTCACCATCCATCCCCCAACCTCCTCCTCTTGTTGTTGTTGTTATTGTATTATTGTTGTTGTTGCTCCCCTCCTCCTCCTCCTTCTTCTTCCTCCTCGCCCTTCTACTCCTCCTCTTCGTTCTCCTCATCCTTCTCTTCTTCTTCTTCTTCTGTCTCTCCATTTCTCTTTCCTCTCCTCCTTATCTCTCTTTTCTTTCTCTTCTCTCTGTACGTAAACAGGAAATTAGAAGTTTCATAAGAAATAAGCAAATTGTGCATGTGTAAAACTAGAACATCTTTAGTACTAGATAACTTAAATAACTACATTGGCGCTGGACCATCATTCAGACTCTTGAGCTACTTTGTCATTATTAAATTCTCTGTCAACCACTTAAATTATGACAGTTCTCTAAAGAGGACTTGAACAAAACCAAATCCCTCACTTCTTACTTTGGAACCTCAAGAAGAAGCACAAATTATATCCAGAATACAACAACCCGACCTAGAGAGGAAATGGCCTGAACAACCCAAATAAGTTCCAGATTCCTCTGGAAACAGGATGTTCTTAGTGCTATAGCCTAGTATATCATATGTCCCTGGATGTAAAACCTGTATTGTATTGAGGTGATTTCTTGGTCCCTCAATTGTTATGCAAGCATAGCATGTACAGACAAGACTCATTCCAACTTCAATCTCCACATGATTCCAGAGTCTTGAGAGACTAAGTCTTCATCAATTCTTGATTTATCTTTTCCTTTGCTTCCTGCATGCTAGGATACACCTGCTTTTCATAACTTGTATATGTATGTATGGTATGTGACACTAGACATGGTGAAGTTGGTAACCAGAACACACTGATACTGCTTGGCAAAACTGGAACACAGAGCAGGTACAGTATGATAAATAAGGGGGAACATAATCCTTAATGCCCAGTCTGGGGTGGAGACATCAACATAAGGGTACCCCACCCTAGAGGGGCTGAAGAACTGGAGAAATGAGTGCTGCAGTCAACACTGAGGCAGAGGACAATTCCACAAAAGCAGTCCACAGAGAAAGGAAATTCGATATCTAAAGGATACCTGTGGAAAAAAGCCAGAGACGTCTTATGCAACCTGGTTGTTATGTTTGTTCAATAGAGGGGCATTATATAGTCTTGTGATGGATGATACATTTAGGAGTGAGGCCAAAATGTCTGGGTCCCTGTTAGGTTTACTGGGCCTATACACCTGTCAAGATAAAAGACCATATAGACTTTTCTGAAAATATTTGACAGTGGGGCCCATATGCAAATGTCTTCAGGATTCCACTGGAGATTATTTATTCTGATGATACAAGGAAGTTCAAGAACAAATGCAGTGGCATATACTGGTTTTGTGCTGTGGTGCTTTTCTGCATAAGTGCAGGGCCCTTCAGGACTCTTCAGGTATTGTTAACCATGATTCCCATTGCTGAGCATATTATAAACCATGACATGTTGACTGGTGATTGTATATAACATCACTGCCACCAAAACAGGCATTTCTTAGAATATGAGTTGTTACTGTGAGGTATATTCATTCCTTCTTGCTGTCTACACTACACCAGCCTCAATGTGTTATTCAACAAAAACAATATTTCATAGAGAGTAAAGGCCTTACTTTGTTAATTCAGGACTTGCTACAGATAAAAGTGTTATACCACAACCCAGTGGTGACAACCCAGATTTTTCTGGTCTACAATTTTTCCGGTCTACAATTTTTCCATGGGATAGACACTCAACTGGATGGTAAAGCCACTTGGGCTGAAAGCCTTGGTAATCCCAAATATTATCAAGCAAACATTTTTGGCCCTGACAGCAGCCACTAATACTAAGGAGGACTGGTAAACTTTTTTGGAAAATGAGGCAGCATGTGTCCTACCTAGGTGTTCCTGGTGACAAACAAAGCTACAAACTTTAAATGAGGCTCTCTGTAACATCACATCTTTGGAATTGTTTAATACATTACACCCAGATACACAATTTTGAACCTTTATAACCTTTTACAGTTACAGTTGAGTTACAGTTGTCCATAACACCTGTATAAGCTAATAGGAAGTTGTGGACATCAAAAACTGTCACTCCTGGACCCTAGACTTTATAGAGTTTGAGCACATAAATTAACCAAATTTAAATATAAACCTTTATATGGAAAGTCTTCATTTACTAGTGTTTTAGAGCTGGAGTTGACACTGCAAAGTGCAGTGCTCATTCTTGGTCACTCAAATCTCCACTGACAAAATGGGATAAATTCAACATCACTCAGTTATCAAAAGGAAAGGGTAAAAGAATTGGCCTTCATAAGACCACAAAGTTCCCATAGACTCCACGAACAAGTGACTAGCCTACTAGAAAGTGCAAAAAAATCCCCAAAACTTTAGGGAATATTTTTGGCTTTCTTTTGTGACTACCTGGAGAAAAATGAATGAAAGGTGAGGCTATTAATGATATGGCATGATTTACTAGAAGTTCTGAAAAACAGAAAGCAATAAGGGCCATGGGACTGTTGCAAATCAATAGTTGTCTTCGGACAGAAGGCAAATATGGATGTCCTGCCATTGTGTCAAATTGCATAGACTGGTAATAGCCAAGCATGATGGCCTGCCTATGCTGACTTGCTATGTGTCACATCTCCATTACCATCAACTAGACATATCTTCAGAAGAATGGCAATGGTGTGACTAGAATCTTAAACGACCTTCTTTATAAGCACAAGGACCAGGCAGTCTGATTCTTTAATTGCATCCTTAGATACAGACTCCAGATCACACACTCCAACACAAGGGAGAATAATCCTGTAGCTCACATTGAGAAGTTGTACTATATTGGACTATAAAACTAAATTTTGGTAGCTTCTTGTTGTCTTTTTTTGTTTTGGTGGAATGTGGTGCTTGAACCTGGAACAGCCTGGATGATGTCTCTGAGCTCTTTTGCATAAGGCTAGTCCTCTACCACTTTGAACCATAGTACCACTCCTGGTTTTCTAGTGGTTAATTGGAGCTAAGTCTCACAGACTTTCCTATCCAGAATGGCTTTGAACCATGATTCTCAAATCTCAGTTTCCTGAGTAGCTAGGATTACAAGCATGAGTCAGTAGTGCCCAGCAGAAGTTTCATTTGCATCCACAGTTTTATCACTTATATAATGATAAGTACATTAAAATTTGAAAGATATTTCAGAGAGAGATTGCTGATAGAGCTATTGATGGGAAATAGATAAAAAGAAATGAGATGCAGAAAGCCACCTAAAGGAACCCAAAGAAATAACTCAGATGTTTTATACCTTCATTATTTTTCTTATTATTGCTTTGTCATTGTTGCTTATATTATTATATGGCAAAAATTGAGAGACTTGTAATTTTGGCATTGTGAAGTGCCAATTACCATTATGGTTCAATTTCCTGTTCTTTCATTAAAAAATAGCAGTATAACAAACAACAGTATTATTTTATAACACTAATTCTTGGAGACCCATTTAGGGGGTTATTCACATACATGTTCATGTAATAAATATTTTTTAAATTTGTTATTGTACCAGGGTCTATTCTGATTATTTAAAAAAGTAAAAACTGAGTCAGAATGAATACCTACCATCATAGAGCTTATTAGGAGAATAAATAAACAAAAAGATGCATGTTATAGTATATGTATATATTTAACACTATATACTATATATCATTATATATAAAGTTTATAATGTAGCTATAGTGTTTCTACAGTTTTATATATGGTTATATATAGTTTAAAATGTCACATATACGCATATACATATATAAACATACAATAGAGGAATAAAGAGAATTATTTTAGATAATATGGGCAGAAGAATTTTCTCTATGGAAGGAATATTTGAAAGATAACCTGAATGAAATGACAAGTAACAACCTTTGCCATCTACAGAAACAAAGTGAAATTTGTTCTTCAAATACTTTCTTCTATTCAAAGAAATTTAATATATAATATGTTTACATATATTGGCACCTAGATAACATTTCATATTTTACCTGTGTTGATAATATATAGCTAATTGAAACTATACCATATAAATACATTTAACTGTCAAAGTAAGCTTCAATCTATATTACATTATAAAATAAAATTAAATCTTGACTTTTCCAAATTTAGATAAAATCTCAGTCACAAAATTTCTTCCTAAACTAAAATGTTTACAATTTTATATAATAACATATAGTATAATAATAAAATACTACTTTACTGTGACAGCAGTAAAATACTCCTATACTTAACATTATTTCATTAAGATTAAAAAAAATCTCTAGCATGAGTTAATCTAAAAAGTCCTGGTTTAGAAATTCACCTTTATATATATACCAGTTATTGCAGATAAGGGAAACCATACGACCTATGTTTCTTTGGGCCTGGCTTACTTCACTTAATATAATTTTTTCCAAGTTTTTCCATTTTCTGACAAATGGGGCAATATCATTCTTTCTGATGGAGGCATAGAATTCCATTGTAAGGTCAAAAGCTATGTATATATGACCAGATAAGATGATGTTAAGTGAAATGAACCCCAAGATAGGGACACAAGAGGTTTTATCTTGGTTGCTGTGCTGCTTAATGTACTTATAATGTAATATGTGATTTTTTTTTGTTTCTTTTGTATGTTCTTCCCCCACAGTCTAACTCATTTTCACTGTGTTTAATCCTGGTGTCCTGCATCTTGTATATACACTTTTCTAATTTGGGGAGGGTAAGGGAAAAAACAAAATACTTAAACATTATAACAATGAGATATACAAGACACTATGTTAAAAACAAACTTTACAACTTTGGTGGGGGTGGAGTAGTAGGGGAGGTGGGGAAGGAACGATGGTAGGGGAAAAACAAAGGAGGAGGCAACAATGCTCGGATTGGAATTGTACTCTTTAGCTTACCCATGTAACTATAACCACTCTGTACAGTATTTTTACAATTAAAAACATATAAAAAAGAAATTCACCTGTATTAGATCAGTTGTTAAAATGACCTAAAACATACATAAAGTATTTCCTGGATATTCTTTCTGCTCTACAATATAGCTACATAAAAAATGTCAGCAAATTACTCTGAAATAGCTTGGTCCCACTGTTACCATCCTAGTTACTGCCACATTAGCTCTCAAACAGAGCAGCCAAGAACAAACCCAATATACGATTAATTTATTATAAGGATCCAAATATATCCCCCTGAATCTACAGTGAAGAATCTAGCAGAAGTAGAAATCAAAGGTAAAACAATCCAGATAGTGTCATTCCTCTTGCATCTTTTTTTCCCTATTGATTTACTACATTCCTCTCTGTCCTCCTTCCACCTCCTCTCCCCACTGTCTTCTATCCTAATTGGTATTCCTAGAATTTGCTACTTCAGTATCCATTTGTGTTTTCTACTGCTGTGTTTGTATACTTTGTTAATTTTATATTAAAAGTATTATCACTTTAAATGACTATAATAAAAACATGCTCTCGTCTGTCACTCAAGTTCAGGTAATACTAAAGAATAATTATACACACACACACCACACACACACACACACACACACACACACACACACACATATACTTATGTGTATATAAAATCATGATTTCACATATGGGAGTAATTTGGAGAACATCGATATAAATTATCTTATATTTCTCAATGGCTAAATGCAATTTTTTGTTTTCCTTATAAATACTGGCTTATACATATTACTCTAATACCAAATAATATATACATGCATTTAGCTATAGATAAAATGTCTAGGTCAAATATTAATAATTATCATTCATTATTATTTTTTAAAATATATTTTAAAATCAGTTTATCAGAATTTTTTTTACTTATACAGATGTTCAATACAAGGTATAAAATTGGAACTTTTTCTCTAAGATTTGCTTTCTATATAAGAAATTTAGATTTTTTTAGTTCGAATGGATTGACTGACATAATCATATTGCTTGTGGGAGAGATGAGTGATTTTTATTTAAAGTATGGAAAGTCTTAAAAATATATTGATACCTTCATCTACAGTATGTGATCAAGAGGATTTGAACTTCTTTTCCCAATTCTACTTGAAGTGTGAGCTCCCGCATATTTAATACTGTCATTTTCTCAAGTAGCAAACGTTCTCTCCATCTATACATGTGTAATTATATGAGAGATACAAATGATTGTGATAATAGAAGTAATCCGTGTGTCATAAAATAGAGGAAACCCATGTCCCACAGATTTGAAAATATATACAACTCAATGATTATTAAATATATATACTTCATAATTGTTGGACTATATATATACCATTGGAATATATTATTTAATGATTATTGGACAATATATACATTTCAATAATTATTGGATTATCTAGACATTTTAACTATTGCTAGACAATATATACAATTTAATATAGTGTAGCAAAGAAGAAGAGGTGAGATAATATTTTCCCCACTCAAATAGGAAAAGTAATCTATCAGTTGATATTTTTCTTAGATATATTTTATAAGGTGGATTACATTTTCTTGTATTTTTTAATTCATTGAGTAATTGTGAAAAGGTATTAGATTTTGTCAAATACTATTTGCAGATTCTGTTTGGAAGACACATACTATATTACAATGATCCATTTACAAAACTTAAACTACTTTTGTGTTTGTAGGGTGAATCATACTCAGCTAAACTGGTATTTTATATTGCTAGATTTGATTTGTTGTGTCTTGATTTTTCTCATCTATACTCAGGAAAACCATTAATATGACTTTCTGTGGTGAGTTTTGCTTTCTTATATTTTTTGAAGTATCTTTATCTTGTTTTTGTGTCAATCTAAAACATGTAATGAAAAGTAAAAAATATTCTTTTTCCTCAATGTCCTTTGGAGAATTAAGCGTATAACTGCATTTCTAAAAAAAAAATTGTTAATGAGTAGACATCCTCCTCTGTTCCCTGACTCTGGGGCTTGAACTTAGGGCCTGGGTGCTGTTCTGAGCCTCTTTGTGCTCAAGACTAGTGTTCTACCACTTCAGCCACAGCACCAATTCTGGCTTCATACCTAGATCCTCAGATCTCAGCCTCCTGAGTAGCTATGATTAGAGTTCAGTAGACATTTTTGATTGAAAGCTGCACTTAATAAAAATGTTTCTGAAGTCAAATATTCATTTCTTATTATTTATTTCTTAATTTGATGACTGATAGTAATTACTGGTGAAACTATCTGCCTGGATTTTTTTCTTCAGTGAAATTTTTAATTAATTACCACAGCTTGTCATTTGAATTATAGATAACAATTTTTCACATTTAAATCTTCTAAAATGGTATGTACTTAATAAAAAAAACTTAAGAAAATATTTTAACCTTAAAAAACTAATGAGATATTTTAGGATATTTAAGATAGGGGGTAGACCACTTTGAAGCTAGATGTAAGTACCCAAACATATTAAAATACATTAGAAACAATCCTTAAAGAACATACCTTTATTTTAATTATAACTTATGTAATTATCACATCATCCCCTCCACAATTCTCACTTGACCTCAACAGAAAAATAAAAATCGCATTTTTATCTTTTATTTGATATATATTGGATGTGTGTGAGAGAGAGAGAGAAAGAGAGAAAGGATTTAAATGAGTTACATTGCTTTTTTTTTAACCTTATAAGGTTAAAAAATGGGAAAACGTAAGAAATATCCCTCATCTTGTGGTATACTTAAAATTTTTCTTTTCTACTAGGTTTTGCTGTAATTTCTGATTTCTTAAATGGTTCATTCAATATTTTGTTGAGTCCTATTTTGGTTAGGGCAGTAGACCATAAATATATAAGTTCTGCCGGCATTTGTGTGTTGAAATGTTTGTCCTGGCATGACAGTAAGACGATAGAGCTCTCATGAATGTGATTAGTGTCCTTCTGAAGGGGACCCAGAAAGACACTTGCCCCCTTCACTGTGTGACATTACAAAGAGAACGTGCCATTTGTAAGGCAGCAGATTCTTAGCAGACACCAAATGTGCTTACACATTGAGCTCCCTGGCAAATGAGAACTATGTCAATGGTTTATATTACCTAGTCTATGCATTTTGTAGGAGCCTCAATAAGCAAACAATTTTAAACTATCTTCATCCCCAAATTCATTAAACATAGTTTATTCAAATCATTGTAATTTTGTTTCATTATATTTTTCTTGTTATGAAAAGCAAGAAATAATATATTGAAGGATGGATATGCCAAGAAAAAAGTCTCAAATGCTACAGATTCTGAAAAGTTTTGGATAATAAGAAATACAGTGCTGTATATTTATTATAAAGGATAAAATGACATTTACTATTGAAGATACTACACATTATACCAAAAATTATACATGTGCTTCATTATTATTACTTACACAAACTTAAAACCTCTACTCAACCTAATTGTAAATGATAGCTCAGAAAGTATCATCTTTTATGCTGTCTTGATAACATAAATCACCTACAGAACTTCAGCCTTGAGCATCAGGAAATATCTCTTCTCTTGGACTTCAGTTTGGTTGGATATACTTGACAGATCATACAAATCTCCTTTAAATTACTGGTAGCTTTGTCGTGTTGGGTCTAGTTAAGCTATCTGAGCCATTGAACTTGCAAAATTATTTATTTTAATCTTTCAGATATAGAACCCCAAGAAGTGACACAAATTCTACTCGGTGTATTAGTGAAGGAAAGCTTTATTTCTTCAAACTAGGATTCAACTGCTATATTATAATTGCTCACAAAACTCAGACCTCAGTTTCTCCATTGGAAACTTTTCCCACGCACTAGTCTTTCAGATGGCAGTCCCATTCTGCACTTCGGCTTTATCACCAACAAAGAAGCAGCCAAATCAGCCTTTCTGTAGCACTTATCTTAGGATAATGAAAAGAGCTTGCTTACTGGGTCAAATATATGCAAAGCCATAGTAGTCCAGTTTTACATACAATATTTAATTTCATCTGACAGTCTGATAATTCTATTTCTGTAGAGAGAATATTTTACACAAAGCTTCAGGACTCCACAATGACAAATCCCAGTCTGACTGTAAATCCAATTTTCTTTCTACGGCACTAATCTTATCTACCTTCAACCTTTATTTTACAAGACTGGAAGGGTACATGTTTTGGCTGACATAACTTAATGGAAGTCTTGATTTCTTATTACGTTCTTAAGAAGGCTGAAGATGGGGTTGAAAGGTGGTCTAGGGAAAGAGGAAAACAAAACCTTCCTTAATGTTTAGTAATTTCCCATGCAATGTACTCATACAGGTAACATTGCAAGATTGACAAATTTTTCCTTTTCCCCTCTTAAGTTAGAGATAATTAATCTCATTCTAGAGTTGAATAAACTGGAGCTCAGCAAGGTTAATTGCAGAAAGTAATGGAGTTAATAAAGAAGAAGAAAATTCAAACTTGATCTATTCTTTAAGTCTATTGCCCTGTTTATGGACACCCCAATGCTCTTCCTGATTAGTATTATGTGTTAAATAATAGCTAATTATTTTACATGGTCTTCTCCATCCCCCAGAGTTTCTAGTTTTAACCTCTAAAAAGGTACCACTTTTAACCTTAATTTTCTACAGTAATTATCACTGCCACCCACTAACCTCACAAACACACACGCTCTCCATTATGACACTTTTATGTTTTAATCTACTTTTATTGTCAGAAATTAATTGTACATGTGGGTTTTGTTTTAACACACCTATTTATGTATACAAAGCTTCCTAATCATCATCCCCTTCGTCATTCTTCTCCTCCTCATTTCCTTTTCTGAAACCAGCTTCATCCTTGCTCCATTTTCACACATGGACTATGTGGACTATATTCACCTTCCCTCCCCTTTCACATTTGTCTGCCCTCCCACTTATTCCTAAAACTCAGACATGGCATGTTCCGGCTTCCTAATATCTTCATTTTTATTACATGGTATGTTAATTTTTCAAAGGGGCTTTACCATGGCCTCTCACACATAGGGCTTTCATCATTGTAAACAGGTCTGTGTAGACATTTTCAAAGAAGATAAACAAAAGGGTAAAATGGATCCTATTATTCACCCCCCAAAGAAATCAGCATTCATGATTCACATGTGCAGTTTATACCTCCACACGTTCATCATTCTCACTCATTTTTAGAAAAATAACTTGTATATGTTGAGTTGGATGAGTAATAAATGTATAATTCAGATGAATGAAAAGACACAATAGTTCTTATTTCCTATAATGGTATAGAACATTCCTATCTGACTACATTTATTCCTTGTCTCTTATTGTTAATTGCTGTTTGTCTTTGACCGAACTACAGACTAGTTTGAAATAAATACATAAACAAATAAATTAATAAATTTATTTCATCTCTTATAGTATTTCACATACATGGAGTCATACTATTATTGCATGTCCTGTACTATAGTGTGTCCACACTTGTATTATGTGCTCTGACTCATTTTAATTTCAATGAGTTTCATGTAAGCTGTTGTTGCTTGGGCTTTGCACGTTATTAATTCATAATATTATTTTACCATATGTTAGTTATCTACTATTCTGATGATTAACCTATGGCATATTTATAAATTTTTAGTTTGTATGAATGAAATTACTGAAATGTGTGGGTAAAAGTATTTTTTGTATTGTATTGTTGTTATTTGACAATTCTGTGGTTTGAACTCAGAGCCTTGTGCTTGGCCTGCAATATCTACCATCTGAGCCATGACCACAAGGTGCTTAGGTTTGGGTCTTTGCCTTTATTATTTTTCTGATAGGTTTTTGATCCTGGGATACCCTTGATGTGTGATTCTTCAGATCTCTGTCTCCTTAGTAGCAGAGACTTTAGGTCTGTACTATCACACCTAAATTGGGCAAAAGACTTTCTGTGCAAAAATATTAACTTTTCTTGTTTAGGTACCTGGAATTAGGATCAGGAGGTCTCATGTCTATCCTGTTTAAAAAATTTTATTGCCAAGATAATGTACAGAGGGATTACAGTTACATACCTAAGGTACTGATTATATTTCTAGTCTAATTTGCTACCACTTCATTTTGCTCCCTCTTTTTCTTCCCTCCAATTCTCCCCATCCCAAGTTGTACATATTATTTCCTACATATTGTCTTGTAAATATAACTGTTGCACATATTTATCTTAATAAGATGTTTTAAAGTTCGATTTTCCAGAGATTATATCATTTACTGTCCCACCAGCAATTGTTGAAGTTTTGGTGACTTAATATTGCCAATGGCATTTGAATATTCTCAGCCTTTATAAGTTTAGCTTTTTTTTGAGGATGTTTGATGATACATAATGATGCTTTTAATTTGCGTTTCTCGTGACTAACCATATAAGCCATGAAGATAATTTCATAGGTTTTTCTTTTCTTCTTTTTTTTTAGGGGGGGGGTCAGTTGTGGGGCTTGAACTCTGGGCTTGGGCACTACCTCAGCTCTTCGGCTCAAGGCAAGCACTCTATCACTTGAGCCACAGCGTCACTTCTGGTTTTCTAGTGGTTTATTGGAGATAAGAGTCTCACGGACTTTCCTGCCTAGGCTGGCTTTGAACTGTGATCCTCGGATCTCAGCCGTCTGAGTAGCTAGGATTACAGGCATGAGCCACCCGCACCCGACTTCCTAGATTTTTCTTATAAGAGCTTTATGGTTTTATTTTTTAAATGTTGGCCTATTATCCATCTTGAATAAACTTCTATGCATTGTGTATGATGGAGGCCATAGTTTTTGTTTCTATATTAGCATATGCAGTGGTTCCAATTCAACCTACAGAAACAAATTCGAGTAGGTTTTGAAATCTGACTAAAACTACTCAGGAGAGTCCAGCATTTAGGATTGTGTGTGTGTGTGTGTGTGTGTGTGTGTGTGTGTGTGTGTGTGTGTGGTGTGTGTATAAGCATTGTTTGATAACTTAGCTAAATAGAATGTTAATTTCATGTTAAGATTTTATTGTAGCCACTCATTTTTTTCCCTTCTTTTTAAACAAAGCTGATGAGGAAGAGAGCCAGTCAGCTCCTCCCTCTCCCAGCTCTGCCCAGAGCAAGCTGCACACCGGCCAAATCAGCTAACTAGCCAGACCTGGCTGAAACTCTTGCCCCAATCTCCAAGCCTAGAGGGAGAATAAGCACTGGTATTGCAGCCCCTAAAGGTCCTGCACTGACATTTTCATAGGGAGCTAAGGAGCTATCAGTAAAACAGCTGCTTCTTCCAATGGTCATCAGTGACAGACCCTGCCATGACTGTTTTAAACATTTCCCAATCGCTCCAGGACACTTTTTCTCAGCCGCATATACCCCAAAGAAGCTATGGTCCAACTGCAGATGCTTCAGAGAGAACTAGTCCAGCCCTGGAAGCTCAGCAGCTGTCGTGGTCATCGTGTCCATCGGCTTTGCTCAGGAGCCCCTAGTGCTATCAGCCTTTCTGACTATACTGCTGTGACTACAGGAGATGTCACCTTCGCTGGGAACAACTCCAAGTGACTAGTAGATGACAAACGGTAGCTGTAGCTGATCCCTCGCTCCCTCCTCACCCACCCCCCTCCCCAGTGCAGCTGGCTTTGATCACAAAGTTCTTCATTCCAACCTGGAGCACCGCTGCCCCAAGGTGGCTAGTGTGTTGCCGCTGTAAGTGACGATATAAAGGGCATTCTTTATGGTCTTCTCAGATCAGCTGCGGCGGAGATAGCCCTAGTGAACGACCCAGTATTAAGCCCCAATAAAAACGTCTTCTGAATGGTCACTTATTGGCTACTTGTGGTGTTTATCACAAGTAGAACAGACAGACCTAGTTTAGGATGTGAAGCAAATTTCCGGGACAGTGGAGAAAAGGCAACTTGAAGAGTTTTGAAATGTGACCAGGTACAGAAACTGCAGACAGCGGAGACTGGGAAAGGCAAAAGGCCTTAAGAGCCAAGACTGAGAAAGCAATAAGTCCTGATGCTTGGAAGACTTTCTGAAAGCCTCAGATTTATTGAAAGTGAGTAAGAGCCGAGGGCCCTGCCCTTGGAATTGGAAGCTATGACACGAGAAGCTGGGTACTAGAGCACTGGTACTAGGTCTCCAATAGCCTTTGCCTTTGGAAGTTCAGGATCCTAAGTTTCTGGGTCTCAAGGCTTAGGTCTGGAAGCCTGTGTGGGCTTTGATAGCCAAAGGCTGAGGGCTGCCATCATTAAGGGAGCTGTTCTCTGTCTATTTTTATCTATTTCCATCCAAATTGAGCAAAAACCAACCAACCAACCAAAAAACAAACAAAATCTCAAGTATTTGTCACAAGTTCACCATCCGGGCTTCTACCTGTTCTTTTATTTCTATTATCTTGAAGTAGTTGTACAAAGAGATTTCAATTCAATATGTCTATTTGTAAGTACAATACATCTTGATGGCTAACTATTCTTAAACCATTATCACACTGACTTTTCTTCGGCATTTCACTGTATGCTTTGGAAATATTTTTTTTCCTTTTTTTATTATTATTGTGAAAATACCATACAGAGGGGTTACAATTACATGGGCAAGATAGTGAGTACATTTCTTATCAAGCATTGTTGCCTCCTCCTTTGTTTCCCCTTCCAATCCCTTCGCATCCTCTCCTACCCCCCACCCCCCACCTTCCACCCCGCCAAAGTTGTGAAGTTCCTTTCTCGACATAATATCTTATACATCTCAATGTTGTAATGGGTCCACCTGTAACCCTATTTAAAAAATTCGTTTTTTTTTCCTTCTCCTCCAAAAATTATACCAACATCAACTACAGTAAAATCAGGGCTTATACCATGAGGGAGGTACATACAAAGCAACAAAGAAATCATCTTATAAATATGTTAAAAACAATCGCAAGGAAAAGAAACTTTTGAATCCTCATCTTGGGGTTCATTTCCGCCTAACATCAACTTGTCTGACAGTTTCTGTTTGTCACAGACATAAACTAGTTATTGCAAATAAAGGAAACCATGGGACCTATATTTCTTTGAGCCTAGCTTACTTCACTTAATATAGTTTGTTCCAAGTCTTTCCATTTCCTAACAATGTCATTCTTTCTGATGGAGGCATAGAATTCCATTGTGTATATATCCCACATTTTCTTGATCCATTCACCTACTGAGGGGCATTAGGGTTGGTTCCATATCTTAGCTATGGTAAATAATGCTGCAATAAACATAGTTGTACTGGTAGCTTTACTATGGTCTTGTTTGTGATCATTTGGGTAAATGCCCAAAAGTGGGATTGCTGGGTCATAGGGGATGTACAATTTTCTCATATTGCATTCATAGTTAAGATTATACTACTCTGTGTAAAGTGTAGGAACCTTTCAGCAATAAGTTATCTTGTATGTTATTATTCTTACAAATATTATATATTAAATTATCTATATATTGTGTATATATCTTACCTCCATATTTTGTAGTTCTCACAATATTCTTCATTATTTATTCCTTAAGTTATGATATTAAAGGAAATTTAAAATTATATTTAAATGTTTTTTCACTAACTCTTACATACAATAAACCACACATTTAAAAAGTTAGGTTGGTTACATTTTTTTCATTTGTATATAACCAGTAAACCGTTAAAACAATCAAGGTAATGAACATGTCCATTATTTTAATAAAGTTTCTTTAAAATTCTGTCTCATACTTGATGATATTTCATTAGAACAACTGCTCTGCTTTCTGATAAGATTCGACTGAAATGTTCATTTTATACATGGAATCTTACAATATTTAGTATCTTCCCAGGCTTCACAATGAGCTGAATTATTTTAGCATTCATCTATGCTACTGCAAATATCAGTAGTTCATTCCTGTAGTTCATTGGTACTCCTAAAAGCAACTGCAAATGTGAATTTAAGTTTTTTTGAGTTTTCAATGTATTACAAAAAATGAAACTATGAATATTCAGGTAGAAGTCTCTGGATGTCCATTACTTTGTGGATTATATATCTGTACACATATCAGTGGAATGTCTGAATAGTATGCTTGTGTGTATTTAATGGGTTAAGAAACTATCAAGCTAGTTTTTCCAAGTCATACCATTTCACATTCTTTACAGCAGCATATGAAGTTCTAGTAGCTCTGTATTATCCCTCATATTTTTATCTCAATGTTAGATATTCTAATGGTTGTATAATGATATCTCATTTAATTTGCAAGTCTTAATGACTAATCATTAGTATTAATGTGTTTATTAACCATCTGGTTTTAGTATAGTAATGAATTCTTTATTCAAATAGTTAACACATTTTATATTTTAAATTTTTTCCTAGATTTGCTTCTTGAATTTTGAGAGTGATTTTATTATGATAAAAGTTCTGTCAAATAGCTGCTTTCAAAATGTTTCTTCAAAGATCTTTAATTTCCTAATCTGTTATACTAACAGCATTTCAAATAGTAGAATTTCTCAATTTTGATGAAGTATAATTTACTTGAAACTTTCAACTATTTTTTTTTAGTATTTGACAGAGCTGGTAACATAATTTCTCCATGCTTTCTTTTATGTTACTGTTTCAGATTTTACATTTAGGTTAAAATTCCATTTTTAGTTCACATTTATTTTATAAAACTCTAAATCTTTAGGCATATGGAGATTTATTTTCCCAGCATCCTTTGTTAAAATGCTAACTTCATTTACTAAATTTATTTTGTTGTTGTTGAAAATCAATACAAGTAACCTGTACCTCAGGATCAATTTTGAGGCTTTTCCTCTGTTCAATTGATCTCATTGTCTTGATGCCACTTCTGTTCTGTCATTATTCATGTAGCTTTAATACATCTAGAATTCAGACAGTACATTTTATCCAAACTTGTTCTTTTTTAAAGCCTATCTACTGTTACTTGCAGACTTAAATTATCTGCATTTTTTGGCCAATTAGACTTGATGAAAATGATCAATTTTATCTATCTTCTCATGCAATAGATTTAGAATATCATTAAATTTATTTATTTTTAAATTTTGCTGGCTTCTAAGCTCTTTTAAATTGTTTCTTCAGTGGAGTTGGCTTCCAACCATTCTGCTTTTTTGTTTTATTTTCTTTGAGTAGTTGTACAAAGGGGTTTCAAAAATTATAGACCACTTTCTTACATTTTCATTGATCATTGGTCAGGAGTCATGCTCATCTTCTCTAGGTCATTCTCAATTTTAGTATATGTGCTGCCAAAGCAACCACTTTCCTTAGATTCTTAAAGAGATGTAAAAATATGATTAGGGAACCCTTAATGTAAGGATTGTTGCTTTCATAACCCACCTCTAATCACTTCTTTGACAGCATTTTTATCCCCTCTTTTCTGACCTCATACTACGCATGCATCTATCAATGTCTGGCTAATCTTTTGCAAAACTCTGAATTCTGTGTGCATGCCCTCACACACACACATTTCATCTTAGTGGTTGCCCCATGATATTCAGTTTCATGGGCCTCCTCTAAGCTCTTAGATCCAATCAGAGAGACTACAGAACTCTGCTCAAGTTACTTTTGCCACATACAGACTGGAAGCAATTGTGTAGCTTGTATCATTCCTTTACTGTCTTTCAAGATCCAATTTCCCTTGCTGACATAACATTGTTTCAATTATTTTACCTGGTTTAGATTTTCAGATAAAGTAAAGCTGGTGGATTTTGCTCTGTCTCATATGGAGAAAAGTTGATATTTTCTTTCTACTGACATTTTATAGTTTCATACATTAGTGTATATTCAGGTTAACACTATTATTCTAATCTACCCTGAAATACTTCTTTTAATATTCTAAATATAAGTCTGAATGCAAAACATTTTTTTGAATTCTTGATTTGCTTAAAATGCCTCCCTTTTTCTCTTCCTATTTGGCAGATACATTTTCAGACAAGGCATTTAAATTTAATACTGTTTTATCAGTACAGAAGGTATTGTTTTCTGTCATCCTCAATGAGCAGACAGCAGTAACTTTCTGTTACTATGTGTGGTGTCTGTCATTTGTCTTTGAGTCTTTTAAGTATTCTACATTGTCTCTGGAAACCTACAAGTTTAAAAATGTCATAGGATATCAAAGCTCATATATATATACATATATATACATGTATATATATATATATATACATGTATATATATGTATATATATATGTATATATATATGCTTCTGTTATGTTATCTCTACCTTCCTATGGGATTTCAAGCATACAAATGTAGAATTATAAGTCTACTAAGAGTTAATAATTTTAATTGTTCTATATTCAGTTTACTCATTTTTTTCAGCAATATCTATCTTACCAATTTCATATAATGATTTTTCATCTGTTAGTGTACTTTTAGATTTCAGTGTTTTGATTTGTTCTTTTTTATGGTTGTTAATCTCTTGATATCCCATTTACACTTTGTCATTTTTTTCTTTATGTAACTGAGTGGATTTTAACAATGACTTTAAAGTCCTAAATTGCTAATTTCAGCATTGTGATAAGAGACTATTTCACTTGTTGTTAACTGAATTTCTTTCTCTATGTTTAAGTACTATCTTTAACTTCAATATTTGATTACTTTTGCTTTGTCATCATATATACACATACATATACAGACACTAAATTGTAGTTTTAGTATCAAATGTCTTCAAATCTCAATCTTCCTATCTCAATCTCCTGGGTATATTGAACCACTGGTAGTTGGTTAATAACAAATCATCTAGAGTGTAAATTGGCTATACAACTCTTCCAATGATTAATTTTTATTTTGTCTGAGAAAGAATTTTATTTTTTATTTACCTTTGTTGATTTAATCATTTTTTCATTTGTGACAGGGTCTTTTACATAGCCCAGGTTTGCCTTAGCCATGTTCCTGCTTTAGCCCTCAAGGTGGAGGAATTATTTGACCGAACTCAACTTGTATTTCAAATTAGTACATGGATACTGAAATCTTCATGAAAATATTTCATCTTCAGTTGCTACATTTTTTTATGATTTGCCCAGACTTCACTTTTTCTCCTGTTTCTTCTTTTTTTAATAAGTATTTTATTTTATTGTGAAAATACTGTACAGAGGGGTTACAATTACATGAGCAAGGTAATGAGGACATTTATCATCCAGTATTGTTGCCTCCTCCTTTGTTTTCCCTAGAAAATTACCCATAGTAAGTGAAGTAAGCCAGGCCCAAAGAAACATAGGTCCCATGGTTTCCCTTATTTGTAATATCTAGTATATGTATGAGTCAAGCGGAAAAGGTCAGATAATGTGATGTTAGGAAAATGAACCCTTAGATATGTATTTTAATGTTTTTTCTTTCATGCATTTGTTTCTAACGCATTTATAAGATTATCTCTTTGTTGCTTTGCATGTCCCTCCCCCACAGTATAACCCCTGCTTTCGCTATATTTGATGTCAGTATAACTTGTGGAGGAGATGGGGAAAAACAAGTCGTTTAAGGATACAGGTGGACCTGTTGCAACAATGAGAAGTACAAGTTGTCATGTCGAAAAGGAGCTTTACAACCTTGGTGGGGGGGGGGGGGGGGGAGGATTGTGGGGGGGGGGTGGGGGGGAGGCTGGGAAGGGATGTGAAGGGTAAACAAAAGAAGAGGCTGCAATGCTTGATAAGAAATGTACTCATTATCTTGCCCATGTAATTATAACCCCTGTGTACAGTATGTTCACAAAAAAAAATAAAAGAAAATAAAAAAAAGAAAATTACCCATAGATTTTTCAGTTTTTCCAGTCAAAATCTCAAATGTTTGTCACCTTTAGATAATAAGGTTTTGGCTTTCTATTTCTATTTTAAGAATGGTTCAGGTATAATTGGTGGAGGGGAAGGGAAAAAAACAAATCATTAAAACAAGGATACAGGTGGACCCATTGCAACAATGAGATGTACAAGTCATTATGTCGAAAAACGAACTTTACAACTTTGGTTGGAGGGAGGAGGGAAGGAGAATGGGGGGGGGGGCGAGGGGGAGGATGGGAAGGGATGGGAAGGGGAAACAAAGGAGGAGGCTACAATGCTTGATAAGAAATGTACTCATTATCTTGCCCATGTAATTGTAACCCCTCTGTACAGTATTTTCACAATAAAAAAAAGAATAGTTCAATGTGTGGGGAGGGGTTGGCGTTGGGTAGGTGGTATAAGCATTCTCATTTGGCTTGGCTGGTTAATTTTAGGTAAGATTTTTCTCAGATTTGTCTGCCCAGGCTGGTCCTGAACTTGCCTCCTCAGATGTGAACCTTCTGAGTAGCTAGGATTGCAGGCATGAGCCACTATCCTTGGTCACCTATTCCAGTTTCCATGTAAAAGCTGACATCTTTTCAGTTCCCACTAAAAAGCATCACTCTAATTATTTTTCTGTCTACATGTAGATAAGCTATATTTACACATAAATTTATATATTTGCATATGTACACATATATAATGAATTTTATTTCTAAGAATAATACTAAAATATTGAAACACTACAGTGCATATATATACACACATATATATATTTGGAAACAAAGTATAGTGTATACGTGTGTTTCTTTCTGTGATAGATTATTTTAACAAAGAGCAAAAACGTGTATTTCATAAACCTAGTCTCACATGTTTATTTCCATATGGACTATTCCATATAATATTTTTAAATAAGTAGGGTAATAGTAAGCATAAATAACTATCCTGATTTTTTTTCAGTTGTCGGGCTTGAATTCTGGGCCTAGGCTCTGTACCTAAGCTCTTCAGCTCGAGGGGAGCACTCTACCACTTGAGCCACAGCACCACTTCTGATTTTCTGGTGGTTTATTGGAGATAATAGTGTCATGGACTTTCCTGCTTTGACCTGCAATCCTCAGATCTGATCACCTGAGTAGCTAGGATTACAAGCGTGAGCCACCCGCGCCCGGCTCTGATTTGTCTTTAATCACAAAAAATTAATTCCTTGTCTCTGAAATCTTTAAGTACCCTTATTTTATGAAGATAAAACTTAATGTTATATGAAATGTTTTAGAATCAGGTAAAATAACACAGTCAGGTTTGTGAGACTTTACTTTGAAAAACTTTTACATACTACATGGATTTTTATAAATCTACCTTCAATTTGGAAATGTTTTCATATAGAATGGAAAATTTTCCACCTCTTTGTTCAAAGAATGCCATTTGCTTTTTAAATAGTTTTACCTAGTGTTGACTTTCTCTAGAAATCTTTTCAAAACTATCTCAATCTCACCATAAGCTGAATTTGTATTACCTTGTTCATGATCTCTTAAGAAAGTTCCCCATTTACCTCATGGAATTTATTATGCTATGTTAAATAGCTGATTTAAGTTATCTACTTTACAAACTGACTGTAGATTCATTGATGAGAGACATTCATGCATTTACTTGGAAATAATACCCATCACTTACCATAATATCTTTCCAAATATCTTTCAGAAATTGGATTGAATTTATTCAGTGAAATTAAACTCCTCTCATGATTTTATGAGAAAGACTTAGTTGAATAAATGACATTTTAAATTAATTTAATAAATGATCATTTTTTTTTACTTATCTAATGATTTCTTCATATGTTTTGCTTGGGACATTGCATGGTAAATAACTTGCTTTTGATTAGTCTTCATTTTAAAAATGCTGAAGCACTTAAAATACAATTTGTCATAGTTTTAGCTTAGTTCAGGTTTTACTTCTTTCTAATGGAATTGGTATAAAATAATGAAATCTACCCACACAGATTTATTTTTGATTGAAAGTGAATTGCATCCTACTCAGTGCAATCTGTCCACATGTTTATTTCCTTGAAGATAAATGGGTATTCATAAGAACTATTTAGTTCTTAAAAACTATTTAACCATTCCTTTCATGTATTCTTCACTTCCTACCAATATCCAGAATTACCAAGAGTAATTCTAATATATTTATTGTAGTTTGTATTTTAATTGAAATTCTTTCTTTCAGTCTTGAAAATTTTCCTTAAGAGTACAAAATATATAATATATGATACCAACTATTTAGAAAGCATGAATATATTTCTGATACTGCTCATAGAAGATCAACCAGCAGTTATAATCATAACCCAGCATTGTAGCTGAATATTTGTTGCTGTTATTTCTTCCAAAGATTTTATATATCATCAGTTAAAAGATAAAAATGTTTTTACTAACAATTAAACCCATATAATTAATGTTGAGAATTAATTTTTCCCAGATAAGGAAGAACATTTGTTATCTGGAAGAAAAATAATTAGAAAGCAAGCACCATAAAATAATGCCAAAATAAGAAAATTAATTTCTACTTGCCACATAACTGCATATATATATATATATATATACATATATATATATCACTAGAAACAAACTAAAGAAGATATATTGAACTGTATCATATTGGATTTTTACATTTTTCTTCCTGTAGGTGCACATATATACCTCAGGAAAGATTTTTAATCGTTCTTTTCAAGTCAGTGTTTAAACATTAAAATAAAGAGATAAAAATCTCCTAAGGTTTTGTTTAATTGTGAGCATCTAAATTGCTACCATGTTGAGGAGGCTGTGCTGTATGCTGAGAGCACTGCTGTTTTGTTCCTGAAACATGACTAGCAGGTGGTAAAGATGAGGAAAAGACAGAAAAAGAACATGTGCCACTTAAGGAGGAATGGCTTTGTCTAGCCAGCCCTAAAAAAATAGTAGAGTAAATCTACATTATGTCATTTTAGAAACAGATAGTGAATGCTACAATATCCAGGCAAAGTTAAAGTACAATTACAAAAGAATATATATACATATAATAGTTTATATTTGCTATACTCTAACCTAGTACATTTAGCAGTGAAGTCATTATAGAGCGTTTAACACACTTTGAAGTCGTGTACTCTTGCAAGGTATACTAATGATACGTGCTTTATTTTTGTTATATTGAGACAAAATGACAATTTAATTCCTGCCTGAGTTGGTTCTTTTCTTCTTTTATTTAACTGTTGATTTTAGCATATATAAAATTGGCTATTTTGATGCTTATTGACAGTTCTCATTTGAATAATAGTTTAACTACATAAATGTTGTCTAATATTATAATTCCTTCCAAAGGCGGAAGATTTCTCCTCTGATTTGAAGCCTATTCAAAGAAGTAGTTACCCCAAATCTTCTGCGTCATGACAGGTGATCTAAAATGTCATGAAAATGTCTTAAAAGTAACAAGAGGAAAGGAAAATTTAAGTTTTCATGTTCACCACTACTCCATAAGGACAAGCAGTATATTATTTTTTCACAATTCTTTATCATTAAAAATAGTTTGCAACTATATTTTTTAGAATTACAAGTTTAATTTAAAAATCAGAAACTACATATTATTTAAATTGATAATTCTTTGAACAATTACTAGATTTCTATCAGAAAAAAATTTAGACATGATATTAGAAGAGAATAAGTTAAGAAAAAACTGCAGTCTTGCTCTAAATTTATTAACTTTTACTACAAATACCTTTAATAGATGTACTCAGTATTCTAGGATGATTATTAAATTTCTATTGTTTTCTAAACACTACAATATCATGTTAATTCTGAGCATTCCATGGCAAACATTTATGTTCCTTTCACATCACAGAAGTTACAACGGTTCACTCAGCCAAGTTGTTGGGTAACTCTTTGAGAAGGCTTGTTCAGTTAGCAGATGGTTCTAGTAGCAAATGAGATCTGAAATATAATGTCCTGTCCTGAGCAGCTATAGTCAACCATTTCATGGTCTTCTTTACTTATTTTGACATGAATGGATTATTTTGTCTCCAGTGGCATTGGAGACTGACCTTGAATGTCAGTCTACTCTTTTTATTCAAGATTCACAGGATTTGAAGGAACCACTGTCATAATCCAGAGTCTGTCTTGGTCTGCCCAAAACTTACCATCTGAGCAGTGTGAATACCTAACTACAATAAATCACATTTCTTTCAGGCTCCACTTCAAGGTTTAGCTAACATTCATCTTAGTCATTCAAAGCAAAAAAAAAAAAAATCTGAAGGCCAAGTCTGGCACCTTCTTGGTTTCTGTAACAGCAATTTTTGGAACCCAGCCACACCCATTCATTCACAATTCACATATGGTCTATGGTTGTGCTCATGCTGGATGGCAAACCAGAGTTTGACGTATGGCAGAGCATATGGACCACAGAGCCAGCTCTTTGCAGAAAGGTTTCTGAGCCTCATGTTAAAGCTTCTATTCGAACAATTTGAATAGTCATATGGACAATTTTTCAGACAAGTATATTAACATATTTACTATGAATCTATTCTTCTTTCCCTGTATCTTTCTCTGGTCCCCACGTATGTTTCCAGGGAAATTTACCTGATACATAATGTACTTTGTTATTCGTGGTGTGATGGTCCCTGATGCATACTTGCAAACACATGATAACAATAATGACACCAAAAGAGACAATACTCTTTTTCATGGATAGGTACTAATCCAATCTCTCTTGCTTCTCCTCTGTGAAACACACAATCAAGTTAATTAATTTTTCATGATAGATTAATAAATCCCCTAACAAATACCTGGTATCATTTATTAACCTATCTACTTAGATTTTCATTTTGTTCTTTTTTCCTCTGCAGAGTTGTTTTAATGCTAAAGATTACATAATTTGTAGCTCCAAAGTTACCATTAAGAATACTCATTAAAAGAGCTAGCTTGAATTCCCAGATCCACTCTTGTTGTCTGCAAATACATTGTATTCTGTAATTGCAATTTGCTAAATTAAATCCATGTAAATATATATATACATATATTTTTGTCAGTCATGGGCTTGATCTCTGGGCTTGGGCGCTATCCCTCACTCTTCAGCTCAAGGCCAGTTGCTCTACCACTTGAGCCACTTCTGGTTTTCTAGTGGTTTATTGGAGATAAGAGTCTCACTGACTTTGCTGTCTGGGCTGGCTTTGAACTGCCTCCTCAGATCTCAGCCTCTTGAGTAGCTAGGATTACAGGCATGAGCCACCAGCACCCGGCTACATTATGCTTTGTATGTATGAGCAAAAGCACTGGCAAGTTTTATTTTACATATTCCAAATCTTATCTGAAACATATTGCTTTATATATTTAATCCACATATATACATTTCATGTAGGGATGAGTATATATGACATTTCAAAGGCTGTAAATCATCAGTATGCACTTGCCACAACCAGTATCATTATTAATATTAAGTAACCTACGGGGCCTGGCACATAATAAAGCGCTATAAAGATGAATCAGATACTTGAATTTTCTCTCCATGCTAGAAACCATGCCATCTTTGCTGTCAGTAGTGCTTAGGTAGAGCATGTTAGAATCCCTTTGAAATGTTGATCACATTCTATCTTGATTTTTAGCCACAAAAACTGTACTATATTACATAGACTACCTTCAGAATGACTGAGTACAGATCATTAAATGTCTTTGAAGCTTCAAATACATTTTATAAAATCTGTAAGATTAAAAAGAAGGACTTTAGAAACATTTGTACAGAAAAAATTACATTTACAAATAATAATAATACTATAATTAAATTTTCACTGGAATGTTAAAGTTATAAAATATACCAGTGCAGATATTCAAAAATTCAAAATATGAACATTTTAAAGAAAAGTTAAAAAATAAAAAAATAAGCAAAGAATGAAAACAAAAAAATAGAAAAAGAATAAAAATTTAAACTGTCTAAGTAAGGCTGCAAATATTTGTCTGTTTCTTTGTGGACATAAAAATATAAAGCAGTAGTGATGAGAAATTGTAGATCTTATATATGGCACATTAAAAAATTAACAGTAAATTATGTAAATATACTATTTATTATGTCAATACATAATATATTTCATTATTGATATACTTTGATATATAACAAGGAAATAAAATGTAGTATTATATTATATTTTCACTATGATTTGCTTTCCAAAGATCCATGTCCTAGAAGTTCAGCTCCTCAATGTAGTGATACTGATAGGCATTAAAACCTTTAAGAGACTGGGAGTTAACCCCACCATAATTATCTTCTGGAAAGGATTAGTTGGAGTATGGATTAGGTCTTTCAGCAGTATATTTAGTTTCCACTGTATTAGGCTGTTTTATTTTTTTAATTTTTTGGGGGAGAGGGTTCCGGTCATGGGGCCTGAACTCTGGGCCTGGGCGCTGTCCCTCAGCTCTTCAGCTCAAGGCTAGCACTCTACCACTTGAGCCACTTTCCCAGCCCCTATAAGGCTGTTTTAGATACTTTGCATGTCTCTCACTTCCCCTCTCAATGTCTGATCTCTTCTGCATGTACAGCTTGCCACTCCTGCTGGGTTTCACCATGTCCTGATGCAACCAGAGCACCTCAAGCAAGCACCAGGGAATGCTTCATTGACTTGCCAGTCACCATATTGTGAACCAAATAAATGACTTTGCCTTACAAAGGAGTCAGTCCCGCGTGTTTTGTTAAGGCAATAGAACATAGCTCAACTATATTTACCTTAGAGCCTGGAGACAATCTATTAAACTAATAGATAAGGAGCATTAAAATGTTTGTGTTGCTCACCCAAAGGAAGATGGGGTGGTATAATTCTCAAAGTAGTACTCGTAACTTAACCCAACTATATATATATATATATATATATATATATATATATAGATTGAAATTTTTTATTTATTTATAATTTTGCTGGTCCTATGGCTTGAATCCTGGGCATGGGTGCTGTCCCTGAGCTACTTTTGCTCAAGTTTAGCACTCTACCACTTGTGCCACTGAGCCACATCTAGCTTTTTCTGTAATTATTGGAAATAAGAGTCTCATGGACTTTCCTACCCAGGCTGGCTTGGAACTGCAATCTTTCAGATCTCAGGCTGCTAAGTAGCTAGGATTACAAATGTGAGCTACCAGTGACTAGACCAATTGTTTTTATAATATTTTATGTCATACAAAATATTTTATTGTCACTTTTGGGCAATTACTTTTTAATCACCTAAAGTTATTTTTTACAAAAAACGATCTGATTTTTTGTTCTGACATATCAATAACTACATATTTTATAGAAGAATAGAGTTTAAATATTTGTATTATGTGAAATTTCTTTCAAATCATCACTTTATCTAACTACTCTGAAGCTTTTTCAATCTCATACACCTCTCTTCTATATATTTCAATATGATCATATCTAGTTTTACAGAAACTATTTGGATCATATGTGCCTGCAGTTGTTAAGGCTTGCTTGCCTCTCTCTCTCTCTCTCTCTCTCTCTCTCTCTCTTTCCTTCTTCCTTTCTGTTTCTTCTTTATCAGACTTCAGGCAGTGCTCAAGTAATGGTTTCTTGCCCAGTAATCTTAGATGAGAGTCAATCCCGAGCCCAGATGATCTTTCCAGGCGAAATATAGAAAGTAATACTGACTCTTCAAAGGCTACCTCTGTCCTAGAGTATGTTGCTTCTTTTCTCTGATTCCCCTGGTTTAAGTTCTATCAAGTTTAGATATAAACTTTTTATTCTCTCTTACCTTTGATCTCATATCTCTGTGAAGTGAAGGCTAAGAAGACAAAACAAAGACTAAAACAAAGAAAAACAACCTATTTTGATCCTGGTCTGATAATATCTAGCTCTTCGAGTAGAGCTAAAAATCCTCACTGTTAAATTTTAGTGATATCCTTCAGTTAGTATGGAGAGTCTACATCTTCAAACATCAAGATACAGTGCACTGAATCATTTTGTTTCATCGCTATTAAGATGCCCTAATACTTCTAATATGGCAAGTCTGAAATTGAGAGGTCATAAATGAAATGGTATTTTAAGATTATAACAGAGTTTGATTGACACGCTAAGACAATACTTGTGTTACTTTTTATTTATTTTAACAAAATGCCTCAGTAAGATTATATTATAAATAAAAGGCTTGGGATATTTACAGGGCTGGGTGGTTTATTTGCCACCTAAACAGGAAGTAAGAGAGATAGGGTGGATCCAGGATCATGCCATTTTAACACTTTTCTCAAGATAACTAATTAAGATTCCAGGAGAAACACATTAATCTCTGCCTATGCCTTGATCTGCGAACTTTCATTAAGCCTCATCTTCTACAGATGATTCTCCTCCAAAACATCCCTAAATAAAGAGCAATGCACCTTTGTAGGATAAGCCCCATCCACAGTATGACAATAATTTTTCTTTATTTTATAGGATTAGAAAATGGTGTATCTTACAACTAACAGTACCTTAGATTTGATCATGTGTGTATGTGTGAATACTTCTTCCACCGTTTTTGGTCAATTTTGTAAGAATATGAAGTTCCTAATACGAGAGAGATTACTGTGATTCTGGTTACTTGGCACTTATGAGCCATTTGATAATTATTAGTAGATGATTAAATAGAATGCAAACCAGAGTAACATGTGGAAGCCCATGGTTTCATTGAAATGTCCATACTGACACTTGAGTAACAGAGTAAAGTCTGGAAATTTCCAAGCTCCTACATCGTGTTAATTCATCTCCAAAACCGAGCATGAGCAGGAAGAACAATAGCCCCATGTTGATTTTGTTTAGGATGCTAGTAAGTATGAGAATATGCTAGCCAATCTAAATTCATGTCTGCCAAAGAATTTTGCTAGGCAACATATCACAACTATCAGGAAGTTTATGTATAAAGACTAAGTGAATTTATGTGAAAAATGCTCTAGTATGAAGTAACCACCTTTAGTTAATATGACCAAAGTGTCTCATTGGTTTTTGATTTGCATTTTTTCTCTTTTTTTTTTCTCTATTTCACTTGTTGATTTTATCAGCTTATAACTTCTCTTAGCTCATACCTGTAATCCTTGCTACTCAGGAAGCTGAGATTTGAGGATGGGCAGAAAAGTCTATGAAATTTTAAAAAGCCAAGAAGTGGTGCTATGGCTGAAGTGGTAGAGTGATAGCCTTGAGCAAGCTCAGGAACAGAGCCCAGGCCCTGATTTAAAGTCCAAGGACTGGCATGCATGCACACAAAAACACACACTCTCTCTCTCTCTCTCTCTCACTCTCTCTCTCTCTTTCTCACACACACACACACACACACACACACACACATACACAAACACCCCAAAAACAAAACAACAAAATGTAAACTTTTCTTCTTCCATGAGTTATAAATTGAATAATGCCTGCTAAAGGCATTAAAGTGACAGATTTCACATACTTGATTACCTAACTTGTCTAGCCACTTTTTCTCATTGGAATATATTTCTACATTTGTTTCTTTTCCATTGCTTTTGTTGGTTATTAATTTATTAAACTATTTTCACTTTATCATTCCCAGAGCTACATATGTTATTTATTAATATTTTTTAAAGTTTTCACAGAAAAGTGACAGGAACTTGGGAACCATTAGTTTGTGCCTAAATCAGTTAATTAGAAGCATTGGTATTATTTAGAAGTTATGATCCTGATTATGAGGAACATAGAAATATTATCGTTGTTTAAACTATATTTATATTTTAAAAGATATAAAGAACATTTTGCAGCTCATAGGAAATTCATAGCTATTATTGGAAAAGACCCAGGGGCATTACCTGTTTACCTTTGCCACTGACCTTCACTACATCCTAGTGTTTCAGGAAATAGTCTTTCAGTAAAAAGAATGAAACTGATGCAGAGAATTTCCAGGAAGGTCTTGAGGCCTCAGGAGAGAGGCTGTGCACAGATGAGCATGGCTGGAAGTGGAACAAAGGGGTCACCACCAGCTTTCCTGACCTTTTGCCTTTACTCAGTGGCATTTATATGAGCTTAGACTGCAAGTATTCTGGAGATGGAAGAAAGTAGATTGGTATAGCTCAAGCTATATTGACTGGTTTTGCACCAAAGGCACGTAGCAAGTTATTTTTTTTTCTTTTCTTTTTTCTTCCTAACCTCTAACATAAACAGAAAGAAAGAAGGAAAAAAAGAAATATTAGAGAAAAGAAAGAAACTGACCTATCTTACAGCAATATATTCCGGGCTTCCTTTTTTGTTGTTGTCTGATAAAAAATCCAGCTCTTGACATTAAACTACAGAGTAATTAAAGCAACCTCGTGTTCTTAATGGAGAGAAAAATTTCCAAGATTATTTTTACAAGCATTTAGAAGGCACCAGGAAGCAAACAATAAAAACGCATTAAAAATTGTTTGAAATATTATTAATTTAAAAAATGTACTCTTTTACATCTGTACTGAATTTCTATAGTAAGTAGAAAATGCTAGAATAACAAAACCACTATATAAAGAGCTAGCTTCATTCTTATATATTACTGTGAAACCAGTTTATTTGGACTCACAAATGTTCCAAAAGTTTGCTACCACTAATTTTGTTTACAAGACATACTTGGGTTATTCCTTCCAACATAATGTCTAGTGAATATCACTGCTGAATTGGTTCACCTTTTGTCACACAGTTTCTGTGCTTCCCCTCCCTGCTCCAAGTCAGATAAACTTACATCCAAGACAATAGAAATCAAAAGCAACGACAAAAGGGAGGAAAACAGAAAAAAAAAACTCAAAAAGTAAAATTAAGAAAGAAATATCTCTGTTAAACAAAATTGAAGGTACATACACACAAATACACATAGAGAGAACATAAACTACACACACACATACATATAAACAAACCACATACTTGCAGTCACCTTGGTGCATGCTAGAAAAACAATCATCATAGCAGAAACTATTGATCTCTCCATTTTGTATGTTTTCACCCGAACTTTACCCTACAGCAGCTTCAGTTGACTCTTGGTCTTTTATCTCAACTTCTTACTCCTTCTTGCCTGTATGAAATATTTATTAATACAGGGAAATTTGCTCAAGTGAAATCGTAGATCAGGGGTAAGTTTTAGAGAGTTAATGTCAAGCAATGAGAATGGAGCTTGTTAGATAAATGTTGACTCTTCTTTCTTGACAGGTCTCCTCTACATAGATTTCCATAGGGTCTATATATAGAGAACACAATAGAACACCAATCCATTTTTTGAGTTCCAAGTATATTTTAGATATGAGACCCTTGTCCGTTGTATGGCTAGTAAAGATCTTCTCCCAATCCGTGGGCTTTCTATTGATCTTGCTAGCTATGTCCTTTGCCATGCAGAAGCTCTGCAACTTTATACAATCCCATTTGTCCAACCTTTCTTTGATTTGATAAACAAGTGGGCGAAAGACTTAAAGAGAAACTTCACTGAAGAAGAAAGAAGGATGGCCAATAGACACATGAAGAAATGCTCAACCTCCCTAGCCATAAAAGAAATGCAAATCAAAACAACATTGAGATACCACCTCACTCCAGTTAGAATGGCAAAAATCAAGAACTCTAACAACAACAGATGCTGGAGGGATATGGACAGAAGGGAACCTTACTTCATTGTTGGTGGGAATGTAAACTTGTTCAACAACATTGGAAAGCAGTATGGAGGTTCCTCAAAAGACTCCACATAGAACTCCCCTATGACCCAGTAATCCCACTTTTGGGCATTTACCCAAATGTTTACAAACAAGACCACACTAAAGCTACCAGCACAACTATGTTTATTGCAGCATTATATACCATAGCTAAGATCTGGAACCAACCCAGATGCCCCTCAGTAGATGAATGGATCAAGAAAATGTGGTATATATACACAATGGAATTCTATGCCTCCATCAGAAAGAATGACATTGCCCCATTTGTTAGGAAATGGAAAGACTTGGAAAAAATTATATTAAGCGAAGTAAGCCAGGCCCAAAGAAACATAGGCCCCCATGGTTTCCCTTATTTGCAATATCTAGTATATGTATGAGTCAAGTGGAAAAGGTCAAATAATGTGATGTTAGGAAAATGAACCCTTAGATATGTATTTTAATGTTTTTTTCTTTCATGCATGTGTTTCTAACGCATTTATAACATTATTTCTTTGTTGCTTTGTATGTCCCTCCCCCACAGTATAACCCCTGCTTTCACTATATTTGATGTCAGTATAACTTGTGGAGGAGATGGGGAAAAACAAGTCGTTGAAGGATACAGGTGGACCTGTTGCAACAATGAAAAGTACAAGTTGTCATGTCGAAAACGAGCTTTACAATGTTGGTGGGGGGGGGGTAGGAGGGGAAGTATTGGGACTGGGGGGGAGGGGGGAGGCTGGGAAGGGATGTGAAGGATAAACAAAGGAGGAGGCGGCAATGCTTGGTAAGAAATGTACGCATTATCCTGCCCATGTAATTGTAACCCCTCTGTACAGTATGTTCACAAATAAAATAAAATAAATTTAAAAAAAAAAAAAGAACACCAATCCAACAGGAACAGTCCTATCAATGCAAGCTTCTCTTCCTTGCCCTCTCTCCTTGTCTCCGCTTTTCTTAATTATACGGCTAGGACCATCTGTCATAAGCATTACCTATACTAAAGTTCTCATCTCTATCTCTATATTAGAATCACTCAATCTCAACATATTATATGGTAACTATAATTTGTTCATTTGAGTTTACTTCTGTTGCTAAAATGATGAATAGTAAGGAAGAAAACCTGGTCAAATCTAATCCTAACAGACTAAAAAGACCAAAACTTTAAAAATAATTTCTTTTATTTTTTTTTCTCCCAGAATAATGTATGGTAAAATTCAGCTGGGCACCAGTGTCTCACTCTTGTAATCCTAGCTACTCAGGAAGCTGACATCTGAGGATCACAGTTCAAAGCCAGCCTGGGCAGAAACGTTCCTAAGACTCTAATCTCCAATTAAGCACCAAAAAAATTGGAAGTGGTGCTATGGTTTAAGGCAGTTTTGCCCCAGCCTTGAGCAAAAAAGCTTAGGGACATTTCCCAGGCTCCTGAGCTCAAGTTCCATGCCTGCCCAGAAAAAGAAAGCGAAAAAGAAAGCAATAAATAAAGAAAAGAAAAAGAAAACTTTTCATAGTAATTTTTTGAACACACAAAGTGAATTTTAATTATTCAGTTTAACACAAGGAATGGCAAAAATGCCATGGAAAATTTAAGAGATGGATAGGAAGAACCAAGAAATGTGTGTCGTGAAAATGAAGAGAAAACCAAAATTTTAAGTGAAATATGAAATCCGAAAGACTCAGTGGGGTAAATTGCAATTGCAATTTACAAGAAAGATTAAATAACGAGATAATTTTGTGCTTAGAAGCAGGCTTAGGATTCAAGATTTCATAGTAATTTTATGTGACTATTCTTATAATTCCTAAAAACAACATAATCATATATAATTATATATTCATAGCATATTCGTAGTTAACAATAATGGATTTATTTTCATGTTGGTTATTTTATAATTATAGATTAAAAACTTTACAACAAATCATATGGTATTAAAATGAAATAACACAATATTTTAGTGAGTTATACATTTTAATAACATAGAAAAAATATTTCAAAATGACAAAATATCTGGTTTGACTCCTATTCTGAAATCAAAACATCCTGCATGTTTTGCTTATTAGTTAGTTTGGTTTTCACTCTACCACTGAGACAGCTAAACATTTTGTTGGTTTTTTTGGAGAAGAAATCTACATATATCTATTTTTATTTTTTATTTTTTGCCAGGGCTGGCTTTGAGCCTTCCTCCTCTGGATCTCAGCTTTCTGAAAAACTAGGGTTATATACTTAAGCTACCTGTACTAGGATAAGCTTGTTTCTTGTTGATTTTCATAAGAATTCCAATGTTTACTTTTTAAACAAAAGGAAATAATTTTAGTAAATACGTTATTCTTTCCTTGAAAATTTTGTTCTTGCTTCCAAACTTACATAACTCCATTGAATTCCAAATTACTTAACTATTCTAAAGAATTCCAATGACTTCTATGCAGAGCAAAATATTTTGTAGTTTTGCCTCTCCTTTTTTTTTCAGTAACGAGAAAGCACTTTCCTAAGGGAAAACCTAAAACAGATGATTCATGCTAACTACTTAATGATAAATATGTCTTTATTTCCTGTTAATTTCACTTAGAATATTTATTATATACATAATACAAGATAATTTACTATACACGAGAGGAAGATTGTGCATTCGAGGTTGTCCACAGCCCAGCTTGTTTCAAGTAATTGCAAATAGTAATACCCATCCGCTTTTCTTTTATTGGCTAATGTAAGAAGGATGCATCTGTCACCAGCATCCTCATATAAACTCACCAGTGCTATAGCATCTGTTTCATCACACAATGTTCTATTTCTGTGTCTCACACATTTCACTAGCAAGGAACAAATAGACTATTTTAAAATAAGTTGCAAGAGTTTCTAAATGAGAATTCAAAGCATCATTGCACAAATACATGAGACAGAACAAGAATAAGCCATGACTTTTGAGTTTAAATAATAGTTTGAAGATGAATTGTTTCATATATATCTAAATGCACAGATTGTACAATTAAATGATAATTGCGTTGAAAATGATGCACTTTTAAATTATTCTTATTAATAGGTATCCTACAAGTTTTGTTTTTGATTTGAAACTGATAAATGAAAAGCTTAAAATTGTGATATATAGGCATATGTTTATATTTATTTGTGTAAATGTTGATAGATTTAGCATAGTTAATTTATGTGCTGAATATGTCTTCTAGGACATAATAATTTGAATTAAAATATGAATTCACTTATATTAATTCATTCGCTCAATACATATGGATTAGTCATAGTATGCCCTAAAAAAGAAGATAGATAAAATAGTAAGATTGCACTGACTGAAAAAAGTGCCTGGTTTTATGTAACTAGTTTTTTGAACAGGAAAGTAACCTAAGGAAATAAAATATTAAAAAAAAATATATATATATATATAGTGCCTAGGTCCTATGATGGGGAGTAAATTGAGATCTGGAATGAAAAGTAATGAAAGAATAAGCTCTTCTGGGAAAAATGCTGTGGGAACAAAGTTCATATAACTGGAAAATGCCATTACTGACGTTAATAACTATGATAAACATTAAGGAAGTATATAAGTAGTTATGTTCCTTATTTAAAGATAATTATTTCTTGAGTGTTTAAAATAATATCCGTGCAATTATAACAAAATTAACTAGAGAAGCCTTACCAAAGACAGTATCAGAAAGAACACACTTTCCAATTATATCTTGATCCAAAAGCAAAGCATAAAAATGTGTAAGAAAATCTCAAACAGTTCAGTCCTTGAGATAGTTCAGAATTGTGCTTCAATACAAGCATTATAGTTTGATGTAAACTCTACACATAGCTTACATGACTTAATGGAGAAAAGAATGTTCTTTCTTTCTTTGAGAAGAAATGCAGCATAAATTATTCCCACAATGTAAATTAGTGTTCTTAACTGCTTTACAAGTATTTGAGAACATTTTGCATGAGAAAAAAATATGTTCAAATATAAATGAAGGCCACCCAATGTGTGAAAGGTAGCAGTATTTTGTGGCACATGGTGTGTCACTCAATGAAATAAAAGACATGACAAAATTCATTTATTTATTCAGTGAACTTATTCACACAGTGTTCAATTCAGAATAACGGGATAAGAGCTTTACATTTTTATTACTGTCCACTGAGCACAAAATGCTGTGTTTTTTAATCAGACTACAAAGCAGTACTTGACACAAATAAGGAGGGACTCCTGTTAAATAAAATTTTAAGAAATACTGTGGTTATTTATGTAAAATTCAATTTATGAATAATAGGCGAGTAGACAAAGAGTAACATTTAAGAGAATATTAACTCAATGTTAGGATATGAACTTTTTACAAACATTCATAATCAAGTTCTAACAATCACAGATATTAAAAGGTTAGGAAAATAGTAAGGACACAACACTTAGGCATTGATTGTTTTTAAGACTGAATATACCAAACTTACTGGTGTATGTACAATGGTATAGTAATTTCACTAATCAAATACATGAAAGAGAGACAGAAAGGGAAAGAGGTGAATAAAGAGAGGGAAAGGACAATTCAGGGAGGGAAGTAGGAAGGAAGAAATGGAGATAAAGAAAATACCTAAATGTCTTTGAGTTTCAGTCACCAGTCAGAAGAGACTGGAAGATAAGATTTATTGATAACTTTGGCCATTGAATGTTTACTAAGCACCAATGAAAGGTAGAATCTACTTTGTTGACTGTAAATACACATGGATGAACCCTATGTGCAATCAGGCTTCCACTCTTGCAAAACATGCAGAAAATGAACCAGTTAGCAGATAACATTAATTATCAGGTGGTTGTGATCCTGAGGAAAATATAAAGGAAAATGAGGACATGCAGAATGACAACCTGTATAAGACTATTCTGAATTGAGGGGAATCCTTTCTGAGAAATTGCATGCTGTAAGAGATCTGAATCACATAAGGGTACATGAGCAGCTTTCATACAAGGGTGTTTCAAGAAAATGGTTGCATAAATTCTGACACACCAGGGTAACTAAACTGTGTGTGCTGATGGAAGAGCAATGAAAATGAGGGGCGATATCATAGGAGATATGGTTCAGGGGTCTGTAAAGGAAAGAAGCTGGATAATTTTTTTAAAAAACAGCACAAAGAAGTGGCCGAACTTTACCAGAATCTGGAAAGAAAGTCTAGAAATTTAAGCAAAGGAAATATGAATGATGAAATGATCAAAATAACCTTGTAGGGTCATAATAGACTGTAGGCGATGCTGTGACAAAGAAACTATAAAAATGAGCTCATGAAATGTTTGTCTTCAAAATTATTCTGGCAGTGCTGTAAGGAAACTCAGTTGTGAGAAACAGAGAGGCCACCACTTAACAGGCCAAATACTGAGTTTTTATTGGTGAGCTGGAGGACCACTGGTACACACTCGTCTCAAAGACCAACAGCCCAGAAACAAGTGTTATACATAAACATATCAAACCAGATAAGGACACCTAAACCTATAGAAGTGTTAAAAATTATATTAAGTGAAGTAAGCCAGGCCCAAAGAAACATAGGTCCCATGGTTTCCCTTATTTGCAATATCTAGTATATGTATGAGTCAAGCGGAAAAAGTCAGATAATGTGATGTTAGGAAAATGAACCCTTAGATATATATTTTAATGTTTTTTTTCTTTCATGCATTTGTTTCCAATGCATTTATAAGATTATCTCTTTGTTGCTTTGTATGTCCCTCCCCCACAGTATAACCCCTGCTTTCACTATATTTGATGTCAGTATAACTTGTGGAGGAGATGGGGAAAAACAAGTCGTTTAAGGATACAGGTGGACCTGTTGCAACAATGAGAAGTACAAGTTATCATGTCGAAAAGGAGCTTTACAACGTTGGTGGGGGGGAGGGGGGAGGATTGGGTGGAGGAGTAGGGGGGAGGCTGGGAAGGGATGTGAAGGGTAAACAAAGGAGGAGGCTGCAGTGCTTGATAAGAAATGTACGCATTATCCTGCCCATGTAATTGTAACCCCTCTGTACAGTATGTTCACACAAAAAAAATTAAATTAAATTAAAAAAAAAAGAGCAAACAATGTAGAGAAACCATCAGGAGAAATCAAGGGCCAAGTATCTAGGGGATGAATAGACCCAGTCTCCTTACTTCAGCAGTAGTAATAAGGATGGTTTGAAATGGTGAACACTTTAGGCGAGGTCACAGCAATGGAACCATGAATGAGTAGAAAGCACACATGAAGTGGTGGTGATTAGCTCATGTAGGGTTATGATTTCATGTAGTACCTACAAAGTCTCGCTATTTCTACACAAATACTTTATTTCTTACATCACAGAAAGGACTGGCAGTCCTGCATATAGTGCTTTAAGCAGAAAACATGGCCCCAGGGATCCTTTGGAACTGTGAACTCACCCTCTTCTAAGTCACTGAATTCCTTCACCATTCAGTCTACCAAGAGGAAGATAGAGATCTGGACCTTGGAAAGCATTTATTATCTAATCCAGGTAAAGAAAATTACTTCACCTGCCCACCTCACTGATACGATGTAACATTTGACCAGAAATACAAATAAAACGTAAAATTGAGATATACACATGTGTCAAGAATAAGTAGGCAATACTAATGAAATATAATAAAAATAATATCCTCAAAATTATAAGCATTACATAATTAATAAAAAGCATACATATTCGATATAATATAATCACTTTCCAAATATCTCTATTAAGATATGTATAATATTAAAAGCTTTTGGTAAATATCATTGCATCAAAGTGAAGCAAAATGTTCTAGTTTATATTGAAATTTATCTTTTGATTTGAATGTTGTATTTCTTGTTTTCTATCAACTCTTAGAATACATCAATGTAGATCATAGCATTTGAATTGTGGGATTTTTAATCATTTGTTTTCTCATGTTCTCCAGCTGAATAATGTCGGTTCATTATGTCCTCATCCTCAAGCGCAATATGTGTATGCATCTGTGTGATTTTTATTTATTTGAAAAACTTTTTTCTTACCAATTAGAAGCAGAAATAACTTCAAATGAAAAAGTTGTCTTCTTAAGGCAGAGATGTTACAAAACCCACTGTTTTATACATAGACCTATGAGCATCTCTAAAACAAGATTTAAACATGTAAAATAATATTCTTTACAGATGCTGTCTAGAAAAGATGCTAAAACTGTACATGATCTTGGAAATTTGACTACTGGATTGAGTCCTAGAGTCATACGTGAAACTTCTGTTATGTTTCCTGTTCCCTAACCATAGGTTATACTATGGCATGTGGTCATAGTTGCAGTTGACACAGGAAAAATGTCATCTTGACAGAGAACTATCCTTGAATATATCATCTATTCTATATTAATTCTTCTAATCTAAAAGTATAGTACAAAATCATAGTTGGTCACGTTTAGGAATTTCAGTAAACGTGTCTATAAAGTACCTGTTAATTTTATATCAGCTCTAACATTCTCTTCTCAGTATCATATTCTCTCCTTTGTCTATATGGCACAAGGGCAGTATTGTTTGGTGTATAAAATAAGGCAAAGATCATTATTAACTTCTAGTGTGGGCTTATGTTTTAATGATGCTCATATAACATTGTTTTTCAAAGCACTTATTTAAAAGTATACCCCCATGAGAATTTAGAGTATATCAAGCACTCTCAATGTTTCTAGGAAAATGAATAAATTGTAACTGCATAAAATAACTAAATGGTGGTTTGGTGCCTCTTAAGTACTGGCATCTAAAATGTAGAACTTATGTCAGTTTTTTAATTACACTGATGTTATCTAAATATCTTCATTATTTGAAATGAAGCATTTGTTATACTACTATAAAAGAAATGTATGAACCAAGTATAATATTAAATAGAGTTTTCTTCTGTAAATGATAACTCAATCCAAATTCCTCCACCAAACATTATTTAAATGTATACAAATCAGGAAACTTCTGTTGAAAATCTTTGATTATTTTCTACAAATAAGATATCTGACCTCATAATTTGTTTAGATTACCATGTGTTAATTACACCTTATACGTTGTTTCCAGTATAATATTTCCACATATATACAAAACATGGGTTGATCAATCCAACCTCATGGTATCTAACCTCTAATATAAAATTATCTTTAAAAGTTCTTAGGTGTTTGCTTTGTATGTCCCTCCCCCACAGTATAACCCCTGCTTTCACTATATTTGATGTCAGTATAACTTGTGGAGGAGATGGGGAAAAACAAGTCGTTTAAGGATACAGGTGGACCTGTTGCAACAATGAGAAGTACAAGTTGTCATGTCCAAAACGAGCTTTACAACAACGTAGGTGGGGGGGGGGGGGTGAAGGATTGGGACTGGGGGCGGGGGAGGTTGGGAAGGGATGTGAAGGGTAAACAAAGGAGGAGGCTGCAATGCTTGAAGGGTAAACAAAGGAGGAGGCTGCAATGCTTGGTAAGAAATGTACGCATTATCCTTCCCATGTAATTGTAACCCCTCTGTACAGTATGTTCACAAATAAAATTAAAAAATAAAAAAAAAGTTCTTAGGTGATTAAGCCAGTAAGTGCTTTAAAAGTTATTCTAAGCTGACATATCTTTACTCTTATATAAATGTACTTAATAACTCATGTAGGAACATCTTCTGCCAGGCATGCATGGTTATTATTTACTGTGACAACAATGAGATGTTTAATATCCACTCCATTTCTTCATTAAACAAAAGAGAATTGGGCAAGAAGAAATTACATTCTCTTAAGTGAACACATATAGACCTAGTATAAATACATGCCTCAACACTTTGAACCATTTTCTGAATGTTATGTCAAAAATCAAATGAAGATTTCTCATTGAAATGTTTTATAATCTGCCATTTAACAATAGCATTGAGTTCACTCTCAATTTTGTTGTAAAATATTTTTTGGTAACTTCCTGCTGAAAAAAATTTTGATTTCTAATCATTAAAGTCACTAATTTTCTTTAATGCTGACACTATCAGGAAGAATATTACATCATTGATGGAGATATGGGTGGGCCCAGAGATAGACAAAGGATTCATATGCTCTCATATGTGGAGGTAATAGCTAGTTTATAAATATAAATATAAAGATAGTATATAAATATATATATATATGTAATAGATACAGGATCATGTGCATGTATACATATACTGATTAACTAAAGTATAGTGTATACAGAGGAGAATTCAAACTGTGTAACCATTTTAACCACCAACCTTCTAGCAAAATTATTTCTTAGAAGTTGGAACCTGAAGTATCAGGACTGGAGGTGAAGTGGTGTAAAGTAGATGAACAAAGAGAGGAAGGGTAGGCAGATGCAGCCCTAATCGTCAATGTATATGTGTGAAAATATAACTAAGAAAACTGAGGGGATGGGTAGGGTTGGGAGAAAAGGGCGGGATTAATGAAAGTAGTGACATTGATCAAGATACATTGTACTCATAAATTGGCAAGTTTAATTGGAACACCTTTGTGCACCTACTTAAAGATAACAAGAAAAACATAAGTTCTATATCCTGGAGAGTTCTGGCAGGGACACAAAATTCTGCTTAAGAATTTTGTTTTTGGTTTTATTTTTTTGTGTGTGTGCTTTATTTTTTTGTCTGTCATGGACTTGAACTCTGGGCCTGGGCACTGTCCCTCAGCTCTTCAGCTCAAGGCTAGCGCTCTACCACTTGAGCCACAGCACCACTTCCGGTTTTCTGGTGGTAATTGGAGATAAGAGTCTCACGGACTTTCCTTCCTGGCTGGCTTTGAACCGTCATCCTCAGATCTCAGCTTCCTGAATAGCTAGGATAAGAGGCACTGGCCCAGCTTTGCCTCAGAATTTTGTAACTACTTGAAGTTTGTTCACAATGAGTAGACTAATGGCTTACAAAATATCCACCAAATAACATTGAAAATGATATGTGATGAAAAATAAAAATATAAACAAATATAAAAAATGGTAACTCTTCTAATTATTTGCCATGTTCAAATTTTGAAAAGGTATAGTACAAGACAAAACCAATAGCAAATGTAAAAAAAAATGAGGATACTTAATTATCTGTAACTCAGCATTTTTTGGGGGGGTGGGGAGATGGGCCTGAACTGTGGGCCTGGGCGCTGTCCCTCAGCTCTTCAGGTCAAGGCTAGAGCTCTACCACTTGAGCCACAGCACCCTTCCGGTTTTCTGAGTGGTTTATTGGAGATAAGGGTCTCATGGACTTTACTGCTGGGGCTGGCTTTGAACTGCCATCCTCATATCTCAGCCTCCTGAGTAGCTAGGATTACAGGAGTGAGCCACCGACCACTGGCAATCACTCAGCATTGTAAGATGTCTCAAAATATAGATTTTTAAAATACAATATTTGAATAAATTTACCCAAAAATAGATTAATAAATTGGTTACCAAAAAAAAACACAAAAAATAAAAAACAAAAAAATAACTTTAGGTAACAATGCTCAAAAGGAAATTGACTCATTATCTTGCTCATGTAACTGTAACCCATCTGTATAGTATCTTTACAATAAAATATACATTTAAAATTAAAAAAACAAGTAACTTTGAGGCCTCTTCTCTGAAAAAAGAGACGGTGTTAATTTTTCTACATGATATGAAGAACCAGTAGTTCATTAAGTGCTTGCCTAAAAAATATAATAGCATTCTTTCTTTACTGTATGTAACTCCCAATGAAAAAGGAGAAGTATTTGTAAGATCTCCAAATAGCCTATTGCCAACATTTGCTCTGATATCTTTTCGTGCCAGACGTGTGGAAACAGTATCAATGTTTGACCACACCCTTATGATTCAATAACATTTTCCTGAGAAGGATTTGTTTCCTAGTAACATTTGTAGGAATTGATTTGACCAGAACTTCCAAAATATTTGAGTGGTATACTGAAGAATATCTTTGTCTCAAGCTAGCACTCCTACCACAGGGGAGCAGAAAGATTCTAAAGAAATAAACAAAGTTTCCAGATTGTGCAAGTCGTCCCGGGCTATCCAATTAATTCCTTCATATGTTAAAGATTTTGCATTTAAGATATTGTAGGTAACCCACAGAGCTAAGCATGTATTGTATTTAGTAATGGCATTACCAGTGATCGACTTGCTTCAGATCAATGCATGATGAACAATGAATGTTTTCCTTTCACTGCTGAACAAATCACTGATACTTAGGGCATAGAAGATGCATGACTTGATATACTGCAGTGTTCAATAAAAAGGAATGGGTACCTAAAATAACTTCTAATTGAATTTTTTTTGAGTCCCAAAACTACCATCCATGTAAGAAAAATACAAATAAAGTGATAGATAAAATTCAGAGTTAAATCACACAACTTTGAACAGAAAAAAAAAAAAACTAAAAAAGAACCAGAGTGAATAAATGAAAGTCTTCATTAATTAAGAATTCTCTAGAATGTGAAACTGCAAACAGACAGGATTGATGAAATTAGCTTAAAAACCTATTTTAAAATCCATCTCTAGAACTGCTTAGAAATAGGAAAGAATGAAGAAAAAATGACTTTTCAACAGCCATCGACTTTTTCAGACACCATTCCAAACACAGTTACAGCACTATATCTAGCAGTTGTATACAAATTTCAGTAGGAATTCGGCACATGAATACAATTTCATAAAAATGTAATACACATCTTTCAAAAAAGTGAAAATGAGTGTGCTTGTTTTTATTTAAATATCAAAAATTATTTCGATGACTAATAATAATACATTTAGTTGTTTTTTTTTTTCTCATGGAACTCAGGGCCACATGCTGGTTAAGAAACTGTTTTACCACTTGAGTCAAGCCTTCAGCCTTTAATACTTTAGTTTTGTGTCCACTTCCCTTATCCCAAACTAGGCTCTCTTATTAGCACTTCCTCTTAAGAACTGGGAAAACAAGCACACATACATGCTACCAGGCCCAGCTGTATTAGTAGAGATGGTAGTCTCACAACATTTCCCCAGATTATCCTTAAAAATGATCTTCCCTGTCTCTGTCTCTCTGTCTCCTAAGATGGTAAGTTTGCACCACCACAACTAGCCTTGTTTTGCTATTAAATTTGGTCTTTTATTTAAAATTGATCTCAAGAATTCCATAAAAACGTTCTTCATAAATTAGAAGACATACTTCACTCAAAAGAAACGAAAATGCTTAATATAAAGAGTTTCAAATTTAGTCCTTAATATTATGTCACTTTCAGTGATTTGGTTGTGGTAATGGTAAATTAAAAAGGAAAATGTGTCTTCATTCAAAATTTGCTTTATTCCAAAATAAAGTCCATAATAAATAGTCTGGTAAAAAGATAGAAAATTGTAGAGGATCGAGAAAATGGATTCATATACACATTTCTCTATATATTAATTATGTAAATATATTTTATGCTATGGATTCTAAACTTGAGTTCTAAAAATGAGAATTTTATTTTTTATAACATACTATATTTATTTTAAAGTTTGAAAACATGAATACATTTATCACAAAATATAACTTGGAAAACTTCTGATATATGAAATGTTCAGAGAACTACGCACAGAATACCTTTATAAAATGAATTTAGCAGCCGGGCGCAGGTGGCTCACTCCTGTAATCCTAGCTACTCAGGAGGCTGAGATCTGAGGATCATGGTTCAAAGCCAGCCAAGGCAGGAAAGTCTGTGAGACTTTTATCTACAATAAACCACTAGAAAACTGGAAGTGGTGCTGTGGCTCAACTTGTAGAGTGTTCACCTTAAGCTGAAGAGCACAGGGACAGGGCCCAAACCCAGAGTTCAAGACCCAGGACCGACAAAAAACAAAAAACAAAAAAAAAATTAGCTCCATTCATAAATACAACTTGGATACATAATATTTCCAGATTATTCTAGGTATTTGCCACATAATTGAATGGCCTCTTTCTTCTTTGCATTTCCAATTAATGAAAACTGTTTAACTTGAGTTTTTGTTTATGTCAATTGTAGGGCTTGAACTCAGGGCCTGGACACTGTCCCTGAGTTTTTTTACTCAACACTAATGTGCCACCACTTTGAGCCACAGCTCCATTTATGGTTTTTAGGTGGTTAACTGAGGATAAGTGTCTCAGGTACTTTTATGCCCAGAGTGGCTTCCAACACAATCCTCAGATTGCAGCCTCCTGTGTAGCTACGATTACAAGTGCCAGCCACTAGTGCCTAGCTAAATTCTTAATTATTTTAGAAAGCAGAATTCTGTAAAAACATATGAGTAACTAAATATGTGTATTTTCTATGTATATGCATATATAAATGTGTAACTTACTGTTTTTTATTTTTATACCAGCAGATCAAAATATCTCAGAAGTGATAAAATGCAAATTATTCATTCTTTTAAATGAGCCTTTAACATAATAGTTTTGTGCTTTTATGGTATACAGTGTGACATTTTGATATAAGCCTATATTGATTAAATCAAGATAATCAGCATACAAGTCACTTTAAAGAAAGCATTTTTGTGATAAGAATATTTATGATCTACTTTCAACATCAAAATATATTATTATTAACAATGTCACTGAGTTATACAATTGATGTAGTAATTTGTGCTCTTTAACTCCTTCTCAGCCCCTGGCAATTTACTATTTAGGGTCCTGGCCTACTGGTAAATACTTGAAGTGATATTTGATCAGATCATTTCAAAATAAGAGCAACCTCCAAAGAGAAGCAAACACAAATCTCATTACATCTTATCATTAACACCTTTCTGCATTTTCTCCATCAATTCAAATACTATCTAAATAAATTTTGAAATTTTAAATCAGGGTTTGCAGAAAGGATATTTTCTAGGAGCTTTTTATCCATGATCTAATAATACTAAATAGATTTTTCCCCTAGTCTCTAGATTGAATATATTAAGTTTTAATTGAGGAATTCTAGTTGTTTGTATTTATTTCCAAAACAGATTTGTTTCAATTTTACACTTTTGTTCCATTTGGTTTTATGTTTTGTTTTGCAATAGTGATTTGAGAAATATTATACTAATTGCAAATGAAGATTTATGTCATGCTTATGTTACGTTAACATAAATTGAACCTTTCATCTTTAAATTCAACTTTTTAATTAAATCCCTACCATCTTCCCCAATTCACCCATAATATATCTAAGGTTATAAATTACATAATTAAAAAGATAATTTTATCTTTCCAGATTGTTTAAACATTATATTTTGGAATTATAATTACAAGATAATTGCATTTGTTGATATATGGACCCTTCCCCCCATACATGATTGTTTTCACACAATGACATTAGTGTAAGGAGTTCATAGTCATTTTCATTGGGTTTAGTTCACCTCTTGCTTTCACAGTAATTGTCTTTCCCCAGATGTTTTAGGGGAAAAAAAATTGAATGCATTCTCTTGAATTTTAAGGGACTCTGAATGTTTTCTACACACACACAAAGAAATTATTTTCTAGTATATTTGAAGCACAATCATTTTTCTATTAAATTTCAATTGCCTTTCCCTCACTCTTTCATTTATTGTTGCTCAGAAAATAAAAGAAAGTCCATATACTCCTTAGAGAAAAAAAAATCTCTGTGGAAATTTAACAACAAAAGTAACTGAACAGTTTAGTGAGGAGAATTTTGTCCATGCTTTGAAAAATTGGAGAAACATTTTAAAACAAGTTGGCAGCATCTAGTTGAAATAAATTGTTCATTTGTCTAGTCCTCCCATTCTTAAGTATATAGGTGTAAAACTCTCATAAAATGGGTCAGTAGACCTCCTTGTGTTTCCAAAACTAGGAAAATGCTTAAGCTTTGAATTATTTTATAAAGCAGAAATCTGTAGAAACACAAGTAACTAAATTACATATATATTTCTATGTATATATGCCTATGTATGAATGAATATATGCATGTTCATAAACTATAAATATATATATAAATACATTATTTGCAATTTTTCATTTTTAAGATTTTAATGTCAAATTAGTTTTTCAAATATCCAATTAAAATATTTTCCCCAACTGATGGAACATTTGAATTTTTTTAGTAGCATTGACTTCAATAATAATATACTAATCTTTTTTTATTTATTGTGAAAATACTGTACAGAGGGGTTACAATTACATGGGCAAGATAATGAGTACATTTCTTATCAAGCATTGTAGCCTCTTCCTTTGTTTCCCCTTCCTATCCCTTCCCATCCTCCCCCTGCCCCTCCCCCCACTGAATCCTTCTCCCCCCTCCCCCTTCTCACCAAAGTTGTAAAGTTCGTTTTTCGCCATAACGTCTTGTACATCTCATTGTTGCAATGGGTCCACTTGTATCTCTATTTAAACGATTTGTTTTTTCCCTTCCCCTCCACAAATTCTACCGATTGTTTTAACCAAGTTAAAGCCTTTTTTTTTTCTGCTCTCTCCTTTTGTCAGTCATGGGGCTTGACCTCAGGGCCTGGGCACTGTCCCTGAGTTCTGAGTTTTTTTTTCTCAAAGTTAGCATTCTGCCACTTTGAGCTACATCTCCACTTCCAGTTTTTTGGTTGTTAATGGAGATAAGAGTCTCACAGGCATTCCTGCCTAGGCTGGTTTTGATCCATGATCCTTAGATTGCATTTTTCTGAATAGCTAATAAAATAGATGTGAGCCACCAGCACCCAGAAAGACTTCTATTCTTACTTCTTCCTGAAAATAAAATTCTAGTTCTCAAAATTGGAAGATACAAAGAAGAAATTTTAAGTACACTCAGGAAATTCAAAAGGATTCAAAAGATATTCAGTGAAATCATTCCTACCTTTCTTTCCAGAAGCAACATGCAGCTCCCCAAGTTTCTAGGAATGTGCAAGTCATTTCTGGACCATGTCCATATATTATATACTTTAAAATCAACTTTTTAAATTAGAAAAACAGTAACACAGTAGTGGTACTCAGCTAAGTAGACCTAGAGATTCTTGAAAGAAGGTTGTGAAATTTCAGCATAAAGTCACCATCAATTCATTCCATTTAAAAATCTAAAAGGACTTTAGAGATTATATAGATGTTTCAGAATTTTGCTTCAAAAGGTTTATGTTAGTCGAATGCTGGTGGCTCACTCCTAGCTACTCAGGAGGCTAAGATCTGAGGATGGCAGTTCAAAGCCAGCCTGGGCAAGAAAGTCCATGAGACTCTTTATCTCCAACAAACCACTCAGAAAACTGGAAGTGGTACTGTGGCTCAAGTGATAGAGTGCTAGCCTTGAGCTGAAGAGCTCAAGGACAGTGCCTAGGCCCAGAATTCAAGCCCCATGACCGTCCAAAAAAAGTTTATGTTTTCATGTTGAAAACTCTTAATTACAAACATCATGTACCCTTAGATGTGTTCACATACCACATCTCAATATTATAGTTCATCGATACATTGAGTTATCTATTCAACTGTTTCTTTTATGTAAAAATCGGAAGAAAAATTTTCCATCATGTCTGATTCATTGAATAAAGTCTTAAATTGTCATACTAAAAAATGGAAATAGTTGAGTTGTGCAGAGCAAGTGCTTTTGCTTTTCTATTAAGCAATAAGGAAACCTGTCCCCACATATATGTATAAGGCATTTTTCCACCATGAGTTTGGAGAAACCATGTCATAATCTAATGTCCCTGATACAGGATGAAAAGACATGACTTTTCTCAGACCAGAGGCTGACATTTCAAAAGATAAGAAGTACTTCTCAGATTGCATGAACTAAGGAATATCTTTGCAGATTTATTTGAACTCATCTTTTAAAATGTCAATTTGAGACCCAGTAATGCATTACTCATTTGAATACTAGCGTCGAAATGTAGAATTTGAAATATTTTTTTAACTAGGAGAATAAGGTTTGCGGAAAAGCAGAAATAAAAATAAATCTAAGTTGGTATTATTCATTAAAATAACTAGGTCTGTATTGTTGGCATACCAAAATTTTAAACATAGCAACATGATATTACAGTATCTAAATATCAAAGTACTTATTTGATGTTCTAATTTTAATTCTCTTTATTTCAATATTCTGGCAGCTATTTCACTTTCATATATACTTTGCATATGTATTGATGTTTGCATGTTTTAATGTATACTTTTTTTTGTTGGTGGTCGTGGGGCTTGAACTCTGGGCTGCACTCTTCAGCTCAAGAACTTGAGCCACACAGTGCCACTTCCAGTTTTCTGGTAGTTTATAGGATATAAGAGTCTCATGGGCTTTCCTGCCTGGGCTAGCTTGGAACTGTGTATCAATCTTTCTAAATCTTTCTAATGGTTGAGTAAAATTCCATTTTATATATATATATATATATATATATCACATTTTCTTCCATTGAAGGGAATCTGAGCTGATTTCATATTATGGCTATGGTAAATAGTGCTGCAATGAACATGGTTGTCCAGATAGCTTTAGTGTAGAGTTGTTTGTGCTCTATTGAATGGGATTGTAGATCATAGGGCAGTTCTGTTTAGTCATTTGAGGAAGCTTCAGACTGTTTTCCAGAGTGGTTAAACAAGTTTACATTCCCACTAGAGTTCCCTTTGGGCTGCATCCACACCAGCATTTTTTTTTGTTTTCTTCATAATGGCCATTCTAAGTGGGATGAGGTGCAATCTCGGTGATGTTTTGATTTGCATTTTCTTTATGGCCAGAGGTGTTGAACATTTCTTTATTTGTCTATTGCACATTTTTACTTCTGAAAAGTCTTTAAGTCATAAGCTTATTTATTATTTGGGTTTTGTTTCTTTGAGTGTCCTTTTGTTTCTTTGAGTGTCCAATTTTTGAAGTATATACTTGTTAAAGATGTAATTTATATCCAACTGAATCGGAGTCATCTTCTTTTTAGGGGGTTAGCTTGGGAGAGTATGAATCTTGCTACGGGTATATGCCATTAAAATGCATGATAAATAATTGACATACTCAGCTTAAAAGTTTCATTCTACTCCATAGACATTAAGACATATCTTCACATATGAACTTGAACATGACTATTTACACAAACTTTATTTTTAATAACACAAAAAACTACTAAAATATACTTGACTATCAATGGTTAAAAGATCTGTATATATACCAGGCAATACTATTCAGCAATAACGTGGATGAAACTCAAAAAAACTATGTTGGATGAAAAAAAAAAAAAAAGAACTAGGCTCAAAAGGACACAAACAGCATCATTCTATGTAGGCAACACTTGCAAGGTAGCAAAACAAGATAACTGTTATCAAAACTGTAGGTCAGTAATTCTGTGAATATAAAGGGGTAGCTAGATGGAATATGTAGCTGAATGTACTGTTTGCTAAGCTGATTTTCCTTGTGGTTACACAAGTCTACAAGTGTAATAAATACATCATAAAATGATGTTCACACATGCTCACAAATGACTACATGTGTAACTTAAAATTGGAGTAGCTTTATAAATTGTTCCTATGTCAATTTCTTGGTTTTGATTTTATATTACAAATATATATTATGTGAACATTGGAAGAGATTTGGGAAAGGGTCCATGGGACCTTGTTTTACATCTCTTTGCAACATCTTATGAATCTATAATTATCTCAAAATAAAAACTCACTTGAAGTAAATTCATTTTGACAAGCAAAACCCTAAGAGACAATGCAGTGTTACAAAGATAACATTGTGGAATTCCACTTACATATAAATATTTGTTCCTGTCCTGGGCTTGAACTCAGTACCTGTGTGCTGTCCCAGACCTTTTTTTTCCCAAGGCTAGGGTTTTATTATCTGAGCCATACCTCCATATCTGGCTTCTTGGTGATTACTTGGTGTTAAGAGTCTCACAGATTTTCTTGCCCAGACTGGCTTGAAATTACAATCTTTGGATTGTCTTCTGAGTAGCTAGGATTACAGGCATGAGCCATGATACTCAGCTGGAATGCCAACATATTTTGAGGGTACATATGTGCAATAACACTTACCACTCACTGCTGGGAGACCAGTAAAAGCTGGTGTGAACTCTTCAGGAATGTCAAGGCGCAGGAATAATGCCATGAGCCACCCCTTGAAAGATGTGTATTTAAGAACAGAGATGACATTTCTATGCTTGTCTATGTTGTCTTGACATTTCTATGTTTTCATTTTTTAATTCATCTTTGTAAACGTTGGAAGAGAGTTGATTCTTGGACATAAATAATATTGTGGTTATATTTTGTAAGGTTGAAAAATGGGAGATGTTTTCTCCAAAGATTTTGTTCTATAAAAATGTACTTGGTTAATATATTGAATATTCATTTACCTTTTCTTATTAATTTACAAGACAAAAATAAAATTTACGAAAAGTCTATGGGTAGATTCCAAATCATGATTTTACTTGAGTTCTAATTCTTGGTATGGCCCTTTTTTGAGTCATGTTTCTCTTTGGGGTTATTTGTACTGATATTTAAATAATTTTTAACATATCTATCTCTTAAAACAGTTAATTGTGAGTTACGAACCATCAAATACAAATCATTACTTATATTTTCATATTAAGCAAATGTCCTTTCATCATTTAAAAATACCAATATACATGCCATTCCCATATAGTGTTCTGTTTTTCTAAGAGTTTATAAATTAATCAGGAAAAACTGGAAGCAAAAAATGTGTTTTAAAAGACGGCTCCATGATAACCAGGAGACCTAATATATATGATTTTTAATTTTTTGAGTCACAATTTTTGAGAATTTGTAGACAGAAACTCGATGGAAAACATTGAGAAAGAGTGTGTTTGGGAATGATTTTTGGAAACTGCTTTTGAATATGTTTTTCAGTTTTGTATAAAAAAGAAGATTCTAAAATAAGATTCTAAAGAAGAAGGAAAGAGGAAAGAGTTGTCTTCAAAGTGGGAGGAGAATATGAGGACCAACTCTAGGAAATCATTTGATAAATATTAGTATATCAGAACATTACATTCCTGACAAAAGACTTAAGGGAGATATGCACCAATTTTTAAAACATATTCTTTCATATTTTGAGAAAATTTCCATAAATTACATGATACAAAGGAAGGGAGAACTTGCTTGTTAAATATGTAGAGTCAGTTCAGAAAGTAAATAGGATTTAAAAAAATGATGTACTTAGAATAGGAGTAGAGACTGAGACATTTTTTGCTTTGCTAATTTATAGTAGCAGAAAATTTTAATCATCAATTCTATCTTTCCACACACTTCTGTTCCTGCTTTCATAAAAAAATTCTTATCTCTCTCTTGTTTTTATCTAATTGAGGCAAAATATACCACAATTTATGCAAAGATGTTGAGATATTAACATTATGTAGTTTGCTAAACTCAAAAATGCACTTTTAATTGAGCCTTTGTATTTTGATTTTAGTGGTATCATTTCATTTTCTGCAGATCCTGGGGCTTGAACTCTGGGCCTGAGTGCTGTCCCAGAGCAGTTTTTGCTCAAGGTTAACACTTGAGCCACAACTCCATTTCCTGCTTTTTTTTCTGTGATTAAAGAGAGATAAGAATCTCAGACTTTTCTGCCCAGGCTGTCTTTGAACCATGATCATCAGATCTCAATACTCCTGAGTGGCTTGAGCCACTGGTGCCCCAACTAGAGTTATGATTTTTTTTCATAGACAAATACCCATATAAACATTTAAGTGGTTCCATTTTTATAATATGGGAATGATATCACAAGGTGCTACATTACATTTACTACTTCTAATTGAATACAACAGTACTTACACTGGGTGTTGGTGGCTCACATCTGTTATCCTAGCTGCTTAAGAGGTTGAAATTTAAGGATCATGGTTTGAAGTCAGCCCAGCAAAAAAATCCATTCGGCTATCTCCAATTAGCTATCAAGAAAGGGTAACAAGTTTGACAAGAAATCTACTCAGTACCTTACTTATGTAACTGTAACCCCTCTGTACATCACCTTGACAATAAAATTAAATTAAAAAAGAAAAAGAACATGATGAGCCACAGCAACATACTCACTTGACACTATGTTGGATATGAACATTACAACTTGTAAGGGGATAGACAGAGGTAAGTGGGAGATAAAGAGGGGTGAATAACAATGATTTAAAAAGAATGTACTTACTGCCTTACTTATATAACTGTAACCCCCCTGCTCATCATCTTTTCAATACAATTTTTAATATCTAAAATAAAAGAGCAAGGAAGAAAGGAAGGAAGAGGAAGAGGGAGAGGGAGAAAAATGGGACCATGAAAAATCATCATGAATGTGCTGATGTCATTGATGGCAGAGCAGCTTTCTTACCAAAGCACAAGCTTGACTCCTTTTTCTCTCTTTGTTTTCTACCATGGAATCCCTTCTGACATGATATGATTCACAAGAAAGGCTCTTGCCAAATGCCATCACCGTGATTTTGGGCTTCCCAGCCTCTGAAATTTCTTTTTGTTTTAAAGCCAGAAACAGAGGTAAAATTCAGATCGTAGAGCACCAGTCTTGAATGGAAAAGTCAAGTGAGAGCATAAGGCTCAAGTCAAAGTACCAGGACATACACACAGAAGTAAGTATTCTTATTTATTTAACTATCACTAGTGTTAATACATTGTCCCATTGTAATAATTTATTTGATTAACCTTTTAACAAGAGTAAGTGGTCCTAAAACTTCAGGGACCTGAGTAGATCAGGAAACAACCCTACAAAAGATGTTCCTCATTACCATCCCATCAATAGATTCCATGAGATTACCTAGGAGTGCATTCAATGGATAGTCAGCAATAACACAAAGTTTGATCACATATATATGTCTTTTTTCTCAAGCAATTGAATAAATATATTGGTTTGCACTTTCAAGCTATATCTATTTATGTTATAAAACATGCTCTTGTAGGAATGGAGTAGTTTTAAATCTTCTTGTTGCTATAATATTTGGGTTGTATCCTATCCTGAGAATATGAGACATATTGTCACTTACTTTTTCATGTGTTAGAAATGACTTGTAGATTCTAGAAGGTAAGTTGGAGTGAGTGGGATTGTAACTCACAATGGTGTCACTTCAATATTTTTGTTTTACTTTTCTATGTATGCTTTTCCTATTCTTTCAGCCTCCAGAGTCCTTATTATTTCAGTGTCCACATCTGTATGTGATTCCTCTTAGCCAAGATGCTAGAGGCAAACACCACCAGAGAACATCCTGGAAAGCTGGCATGCTTCCTCATAACCGGTAGCAGCCACAAAACCTCACATGAAGCTGCCATATCTTCAGTGCCCATACAGAGGTATAGGAGTGATTAGAGGACAAACCACCAACATCATCCGCCGTGGCTTTTGAGCTCACTGTAATTTAGTTCAATGTCTTCTTGTGTCTTATACAGCAATTAACAATAATTAAGAATAGTGGTGTAAGTACATTCTGTTCTGGAGAATCATAGAAATGGAAAAATGGAGCTGATTATGATATGATTGTTTAAATAATGAAGTTTTGATAAATAATACTCATTTACTGTTAAAAATGAAATGATTTATTTATTCAGGTTGTTAACTAATTCATTAAAAAAGGAGTATTTTTTACTTTTATGTTAAACATCCAACTAATAATCAAGTAACCTTCAATAATAATAATAAGTGCTGGGAATAGAGCTCATTCTTGCACATGTTAGCATTTGTAAACCCCTGGGTTTGCTCTAGCATAACAATCATAAATACTAATTGTAAACCGTAGTAAAATAAGTAAAATCTAACCTCATATTAATAAGTAGATTTGTGAGTTATTAGGACAGAAAGATGATTGTAAGACTTCAAGGAAATAAAAGTTAAAAATGAACCAACATTTTATAACAATTAAAATTTATTCTTCTTGTAACATGTTTATTAAATGAAAATACATCTCTATAATAATATGTATAGTTGATTTTGAACATCAAGGGTTTCTGATTACTTAAACAACACATTATATCTCTTTTTTTTGGGGGGGGGGGTCCGGTTGTGGGGTCTGAACTGTAGGCCTGGGCGCTGTCCCTCAGCTCTTCAGCTTAAGGCTAGCGTTCTACCACTTGAGCCACAGCGCCACTTCCGGCTTTTTTTCTTTTTGTTTATGTGGTGCTGGGGAATCGAACCCAGGGCCTCAGGCATGCAAGGCAAGCGCTCTACCACTGAGCCACCTTCCCAGCCCAACACATTATATCCCTTAAAGTACCAGAAAATTATATCTGCTCATCTCAGCATGTCATAGACTGATAAAACTCTGTTCAATAATACAATTTATAGTTCCAACAGGGTTGGTTTCTCATTCCCCCATTCATTTTGTTTCTGTTTTCCACTAAGTTTCCAAAGAGTTTGTAGCAATGTGACAAAAACATTTTAAACAAGGCTGTGAAGATTCTTGGTATTGATTTCTATCATGTTTATACATGTGTTCAGTGACTTCTACTTTTATTACTATCACCTGACCATGTACTTTTGTATTTTGTTAATATTATCTGACTTTAGTATTATCTGACTTTTATTATTACCTGATTAGAATTTTGTTCATATTATCTGACTATGATCATATTATTTGTCTTGGTTTGGTCCATTCTAACCATTACACAAAAAATAAAAAATGCTCATGCTTTTGTGTAAATCAGTCTTTTTCTCTAAGTAATGCTTAATTGTGATGGTTAGTCTCTTTATCTAAATTGATTATAATATTTGTTCAATTACTTTTGGATTTAAATGATATAGAAATGATAGAAATATATTTACCAATTAATTGTTCTCATTATTGGAGATCTTTAGGGATAATTTTTATCTTGTTGACTAATTGGTTGTCAAATGTATTATTTACAGTTTTTACATTAGGACTTTCATAAATAAAATTAGTACCACAGGTTAAAATGCTTATGTCTTACCAGCCACACCACTTGACCTCATTTTATCATTTTTCTCATCATTGTCACAGGGGTAATACTTACATCCCTACCATGGCGGCAGCATATGTGATGTAAAAACATCCATCACAAACCCTCCCTCAGTAAGTACTATTAAGATTGTTTTTGCTGTTCTAATTTGAATGTAGGACTATCTAGCGTATTGATACTATATTACTGAAGCAATTTATAAGGATAGTTGTCTTTCAAGGTACCTTATCAATAATATTCTGAATAACCTTTGCCCAAGAAAATACAGTATTGAAGCCATATGCAAGCGGAGATCCAGGACAGTATCAGTTACTTCCACCTTTTGAGACATTGTTTGCAATGAGAAATGTGAACAATGAGGACTCCAAGCCAATATCTGTGTGCAAAGCAGTGTGAAAGAGAAAGTCTATTTTCATGCAATGTTATGGTCATGTAAGTATGTTTCATAGCTACAGGCCAACATAAAGACATTTGGGCAAATGTAAGATCTACTTTGAAAGTGAGGCCCAAGTCAAACCACCAACATTGCATTCTGTGACCAATTGTTCCTTACCAGCAAAGTAACCTTGATTGTGGGCCATTGCAATTCATTTAACAAGTGTGACTTTCTCTAAAGTTATATTAAACTAAGAAGGGTAGGGACTTATATGAGGTCTAGGAAAGATCTTGTATTGTGTATTAATTATTTAAATTAGCAATCTTAGGTAGAGAGCACACAATTATGACCATAGTGACAACTGTGCCATTTCCTTGGCATTACTGGTTTCCATCATCTACTTGACACTTTATATAACATATATACTGTTAGTAAATTATATATATGTATATATACACACATATGTATGTATATGTATGTATGTATGTGCCCTAGGTCTTGAACTCAGAGCCTAGGTATTGTCTTTTAGATTTTTTTTTTCTCAAGACAAGTGTTCTAACACTTGAGCCAGAACTACATTTCTGGGTTTTAGGTGGTTATTGATGGTAAAAGTCTCATGAATTGTGCTCAGTCTGGCTTTGAACCATGATCCTTGATCCTCAGGTCTCAGCTTTCTTAGCAACTATGATTATAGACATGAATCACCAGTTCCCAGGTAGCTAATTATTTCTAACTATATTGATAATTATTTCTAACCACATTGACACTTTTGGTTAGTCATAGTTAATCATAGACCATGACTATATACAAAACAAAAAGCAACTCATTTTTTGTGAGGAAGACAGAAATCTGGCTTTTATGACTGACTCTCCTTGAATACTGGGGAAAGTTCAGATGAAAGTTGTATATTTGTGTGGAGAGGGCTGGTATTAACTGTTTTTGAGGATGGAATTTCTATAGAATGGAATAATAGCATCTATAAAAATCAAAGAGATGTGGGGCAATTTAGAGAAAATAAAAATTGAGTTTCAAATTATAGAGAAAAATAAAATACAAAGTTTATATAAAGCTTGTATTGCAGAAGTCGTTAAAGAAATTCAGTTATACTGTATTCATAGTAAATAGCTAGCGACTGGTGAACAGAGAAGGGTAGTAACACAAGAATGCAGAACATGGGGAAGAAAGGGAAGCTGGAAGACCACATATAAATTCTGTTGTTGTTGTTAAGTGAGTTTCTGAGGCCTATACAAAGAAAGTACCTAGCTCAGAGCCCCATTAAACTGCCTCTTCTATTAGCTACTTTATTATGTGTCCCTTGACTTTAGATATTGTATTTGGTATTCTGTTTAGAAATGCTTAAGTAACTCAGCTATAAATGGGTGTGGGAGAGGCTTATTTCTTGAGTGTTCTTCCAATAGAAACATAAATTTCAACTTTCCGGCTCCCTGTGAGACTGTCTGCCAAGCTACAAGACAGTTTCCCTGAGATCCCTCTGCATTTGCTTCCTGCATCTGAAGCACATTATAATATAATGAAGCTGATTTCAGACTTGTAGTGCCAAAACATTTCAGAAAATAAGATCAAAGACGATTTCCCACCTCTTCACAAAACTTCATCACCACCGTTTTATTCCTTTGTCTTTATTGTAAATAGTTTTAAAAGCAAATGGCATTAACTAAACATTGTGCAAAGACTGGCATACGTCTAGAGACATGAATACAAGCTTTCCCATGAATACAAGCAGTGTTTCTACAGTGGCTACTTGTTCTGTATTAAATGAGATATGGCATATCATTTTAATCTCACTCTTGGTTTTATAGTCCTTTTGTTTGCAGTCTTTTTTCAAATGCCAGTATACCCAAGTATACTGATGGATCTCTGTGAAACAAATAAGTTGGAAAAAATATTATAAAGAGGTTTAACAGAACTCAGGTACAGAAATTAAACCATCTTAAACAGTTTTCTCCTAGTTATTTGCAAATTCCCTCGATGTACTAGAATACAGGCAATTAAAATACTTAGAAAAAAAGTAAAACTCTGAAATTATTTGACCCATGCTAGTTTCACAGAAATTAATGACTTGGGTTTACACATCCTATAATTTAAAAATACTAACACATTCTCTTCACGAAATTAAATAAAAATTAAATTATGACATCTTTAGAGTACCTGGCACCGGGAAGAAATCTCCATACCAAATACATTCTTTTGACTGTCTGAAATCTCAGACCGCCCTATCACCTCTATAATTAGATATTCGACAATTTGCTTGTGAAGCGCATGGGAAATAATTACCCCGATTCTAGTTCACCCTCCCCCTTCAAAAAAAGAAAGAAAAGAAAGAAAAAAGCAGGGGGGAAGAACAGAAAGGGTCAATGTAGCCAGAGCCATATGGGTGTTTAAAAAACTAGCCACGACCTGCCAAGCCTGCGAATGCTCAGCTATGTGAAGCCAAGGTTAGGGATGCCACAAACCCATGAGGGGCAGCCGGAGAGGAGATCAACCCGAAACCCTCAGGGACCTGCTTCCATAGGAGCTGAGGGCTGAGCTGAGGTTGATTTTTCCATCTGCCTGTGGGCAACCGTGGTCCTCGCTGGCATCACCAGGAGGCTCCTTGGCCCTAATTATCCAGGGAGGAGGAAGACGCATCTTTCCCAGAGACCGCTAGGCAACACTCACCAAGGCAGCCTGCTGATTACTTCCCTGCGTGTGTGTGTGTGTGTGTGTGTGTGTGTGTGTGTGTGTGTGTGTGTGTGTGTGTACTGTGTGCAACTCACACCAGTAGAAGCTCGCTGGCGAGGCTGCGCGCAATCAGGGCGGGGAGGGAGAAGAGCCGAAGAGAGAGGAGGCAGAAGGGGAGGAGGGGAGGAGGGAAGGGAGTGGGAGGCGCAGAGTGCGCAGGCAGCAGAGCCGCCGGAGCTCCAGACACAGCGGGAGCCGCGCCGTGGCGGTGGCGTGGCAGCACCCGGCTCGCCCGCGCCTTCGCCCGCTCCGCCTCGGCGGGGGCCGGCGCGCACTCACCGCCTCCTCGCTGAGCCCGCCCGGGCCCGCAGCAGCTCCGGGCGCCGCCAGTCCCGCCCCTCGCCCGCGCGCAGCCCCGCAGCTCTTTCCAGCCCTCTTTGAACTCTGCCTCTTTGCCTTGGGCTCGCCTACCCTGTTCCCCACCCTCCCCCCCACCCCGCATGTTCTCAACCCCACTTCCTTTAGCCTGCCTTTATTTTATGTTCTTGCTCTTGTTGCCCTGGGGAGAGAGATTTCGTCTTGATTTTAAGATGACTTGTCTGCCTTACCCTCCTGCATCTCAGCTCTGAAGACGCGCAGAGAACCTTCACCTTCCCGGCCCAGTGGCATTTAAAGCATCATCATTCCAAAAAAAAAAAAAAAAAGAGTGGGGGAAAAAGTCTAAAGAGGCAAAAGAACACGTCGTGGGACCCCTGCCCCCCCACCCCCACGCCACCTTGGACTCCCTGGATCGAGCCCAATCCGGCACTGAACGAGCCACCAGAACTAGTCATTCATTTCTTCCTGCCGAGCCCGGGGCCCGAAAGGAGCCAAAGCAAACTTCAGCCGTCTCAACGGATCTGTGGTTCCCGCATTTGCAGGACTCGTGTGCCAGGAGGCACAGGACCGGGAAGACCACCGCCCCCCCCCCTCCCCACCTCCGGAGTCTCCTTTGCCTCCTCCTCCAGGCGGGAGCCGTGGACTGAACCGCTCGCTCCGGACAGTAGCAGGGGAGAAGGGTAGTAGAAAATGAGGGGCTCCGAGCCCCGGGGTGCGGGACTCCTGCGGACCCCAGGTAGCAGCGCGGACACTGCCCGCGCCCAGGTGTCCCTGGCCGGCTGCTACTCCGCACCTCGCCGGGCCCCCCTGTGGACTTGCCTTCTTCTGTGCGCCGCACTCCGGACCCTTTTGGCCAGCCCCAGCAACGAAGGTAAAGGGTGGGGGGTGGGGGGGGAGGGGGGCATTGGGGGAGGGACCGCGGCAACCTAGGGTGCAGGGGTGAGGCGGGGGCCTGAGCGTGCGGGTCTCCGCGCTCCACACTCACTCGAGCCCACCCCTCATCTCCCACGGAGATCCGTGGTCCTCCGCGGTGGCTGGCCTGTTCCCTTCTCGCTCGCTCCTGCTCTCCGCCCGTTTGGGGGCTGCATTGTTTGACACGAGCTGCAGAGTGCTGGGCGAGGAACCCGCGCGCGTGGACGGCGGCTGGTTGGGGGGCTGGGAAGTAAGCCCCAAGGAGCAAAGAGGGGGTCTTGAACCCCGCGCTGGGAGGTTGGGTGCGGCCCCCCGGGCGCGGGCGCGCTGGGGAAGTGTGGCATTTCGGGCTCAGTAGGCAGAGCATAGATGACGATCTTCGGGGGCTGATGAAGGTTTATGGAAACCGTTATTTAATGTTGGTCATGGGAACAGCTGTGTGTGGGGGGGTGGCTGATGCTTTTTACGGGGGGGGGGATGAGGGCGGTGAAAGTGAGGGCTAAGTGCCCATCTCGGGAGATGTTATTTAGGAAAGCTGCTGCTGCTGATCTAGGAGGGCAGCGAGGGCTTTTATTTCTTAGGGGAACAGGATAGCAAATAATAGTGATGATGATAATAATCATAATAAATAGAAGACTCCCTCATGGAACGGGTTCCATTCTCTTTGGGGAAGTCACTGTGGCACTGGAGCGCAGCTAGAAGAAGGCGGGAAGGTGGGTTGCGGCTGGTGGCAACTGCAAGGAGTTGTGGCTGGACCCCAGGCAGGGCTCATCTCCTGAGCCAGCAGACACCGGGTCCTGGGGTGCCCAGCCCTCTCCCCAATTTCTGTGCTCCAACTCAGAAGTCTGCTGGCCTCCCTCTAGGAGAGGAAGGCTGGGCACTGTCAGGAAAGGACACCTGCTCTCAGAGAAGCAGTGCTCAGCCCCTCGGATGCCCCCTTCTCCATGCATCTCCAGCCGCGGCTCCACCTCCCTCTCTGTCATCGCTGGACAGCGCTCGGGTGTCAGCTCACAGGCTGATCTCTCGTGGGGGTTTGGGGTGGGGTAGCGCAGCTTCACAGGTCCGGATCGGGGTTACACAGAGCGCACTTCTTCTCTAGGAAAACAGTAAAAAGCCACCTCCCTGGTTAGAGCACTTGAGGGTTTGCTTTGGGGTGAAGATTACCTTAAAGAAATCCCTTCCAGTCCCTGATGGGGGAGAGTGGGGAAGGGGGGAGGCGGCGCTGGCGCTGGACCTGGGAGACGAGGTCGCCACCAAGGCGGCATGATGGTGTGTGTCCCTGTGACTCTCAAGGGCTCAGCCTCTGCAGTAGGTGAGGGCGCTGAACTCCCATCCAAGTGTTCCCAGTTCCCAGAGAGCCCAGCGAAAGCTAGGCAGATCCTGCCCCCCACCCCCACCCCACCCACGGAACTTTCTCTCTTTCAACCTCTTTGGTTTTAAAAAGAAATCTGATCAAAGGATTGCGTATGTGTGTGGAGACGTAACCTCCCATGCTCAAACCCAGCAGTCTGTGTTTTGCCTTCCGGATAAAGTTGAAAAGTGTTTTCTGAGGTCCTAAAACGTTTTATGATCATCCCATGTTCGATTCATTAGGTGAGAAACCTAAAGGTTCCCAGAAGGGTTAGGGGACTTTTGGAATGTTTGTATGTTAGCCAGCGGCATCCTGGTTTGACTTTAAGCTGTTTATAGCATCATTCGTCTTCCGTTTCTAATTTCCAGTCTTGGGGGGGGGGGGGGAATCCATGTGCGATGGGAGAGGAAAACCGAGGTAGACAAGAGAGTCCCCTCCATGAGAAGGGGAAGGAGAGTTCTCAGGGAGGGTGGCACCAAGGGGGAAACCAGGGCCAAGTCCACGCAGGTAGGAAAATCAAGCAGCAGGAAAGGAAGGAAGCAGGAAGCAAGCCAGGGAGGTAACACCACCAGCCTTCTAATGTTTAAGCAGAGCATGAATCGAGAAGCAAGGAGCCAGGCTGATGTGAAATTTGGAGCTCACAGCTTCCCAGTTTACTGAATACACACCAAAACTTGGTCACAGTGACCTGAGGATTGGAGAGGCCTCCCCCAAAATTCAGCCACTTTTCCGCCTCCCCCTCTGGAAGACCCCAAGAATAAAAGCATTCCTGTTATTGGGTTCACATGTTGTGGCCTTTTCTCTTTTATGTAATTAGAAATATAGTCTTCACCTGATTTGTGCCTTCCCTCCCCCCACCCCCTTCTAATTCCTACCAATCCTGCCCAACAGTTTTTCAACCTCCAGTTACTGTGATCCTGGAATTTAGTTTTGGTTCTATGAAATCTACATTCTTCTTTTTGGCTTTCTCTGCTAATGTTATACATAGAACACCAAAATAGATGTTCAGCATTCTGTTATTTATTTAGCTGTTTAAGCTAATTTTTTTTCAATTGATTTTTGAAGAATCTTGAAATGTATGGAGCAGAAAGAGTTGAATTGCATATTAAATCCATTAGTAACTTACATTCATGTAATTTTTCTCCCAACCTATAAAGTTACATAGCTATTTTCCAAAATGTTGTGTATATATGTTATACATGCATGTAATATGGAATGCTCTGATAATGTAGAAAAATCAGGCTTCAAGACAGGAAAATATAGAATGTAAATTTTCTCTTTAAATTAATAGTATAGTGATTATTAAAAAATAACTTTTAACATAAGTAGAATTGAACAGAAAACCATATATCTTTTAAAAAGTAAAGACATTGTTCATACGAGATTTGTGTAGAATGACAATTTGTTGTAAACTGAAAATCAGAAAATTTACTTTTTAGCTTTGATTCTAAGCAATTTACAAGACAAATAGTTGTTGTGTTTTACAGGTATAAACCCCATGGAGAGGAAACATTTAAAATACATGCAAAATTTTTGTTATCAAACAACACAGAGGAATATTCAGCAGGAAACATTTCTCTGATCAAGCAGGATAATAATAGCAAGCTGTATCAACAAGTGACAACTTTGACAAATTTAATAAGGAAAAGGGGCAAGCCAACTGTTATGAATTTTTGGAGGTGGCACTGAACTTATTCAGTAACTGCCACTTTTTGCTGTCTGGAGATATATTTGTAAACAAGCATTATTTGACAAGTGCTTTTCTCAGCAGGGATTCTTGGCCAATTACTGCCTAACAGCTCTGTATTGAAAATGATTCACCAGCAGTGAATCAAGCTTAATTCATTGAAGCAACAGTCAGTAAAGTCCCAGTAAAATGTTTCTGACAGTTCAGAAGTTTGTATTTGAAAAGTCCAGTTCCTTGTCACTGCATGTTTCATGTTGGAGAAGGCAAAAGGGAAAGAAAAGGTTAAAAGGGTTTTTGTTTTTTTTAGGTTTTGTTTTGTTTTGTTTTATAATAGGACCAGGCCCATAAAATATATTGGAGGACATAATAGATTTGTAAAACTAAATGGCTTTATTCTGTGGCCTTGTCCTCCGGATGTAATTCATTTCTTTTTAGATAAACAGGCAAGACTTCACAGAAAAGGACAGTAAAAGTGTTCCCTCAACAGGACATTACTGAACAAGAAAAGCCATTACTTCTATTTGAATCTTAGACGGTTGGAACCAGAAAAGACCATAAAAAGTCCTGCCATTTTGCTTAATAAGCCATGAAAAGAGGAAGAGGGTAGATTGGGTTGTGACATATTAAGCTCTTTCTTGGGTGTCAGGGTAAACAGATAAGAGGATTTTACTTCCTCAAATAAAATAGAAATGAGGGGCATTCCCCAAATTTACACTGCAGTGAAAATTTTTGCCTTCATTGGAAATTTCCTTGTAGCTTTTGACTCTACCACTTGAGCTTAACAGCTGTGCACGCGCACACACACACACACACACACACACACACACACACACACACACACACACTCTCAAATGGATAATTTACCTTTCATTAGGAAAATATTGCTACCTTTCTACTTTTAAGCTATAAAAATGGTACAATTCTCAGTGCTATATTAACTGTAGATATTTTCGTTTATGAATCAAATTTAAGTTTTTCAAAATGAAGAAACATTGTACATACTTAAGAAAATAACAAGTGTAAATTGTACTGAAACTTCTTACACATTATTTTTTCTATTCAATGAAGCAGGTACATTTAAAATCAGTGACTAGCTCGAATTGATATTAACATTTTTCACAATCTTAAAATAGATCCATAATGGTTTTAATAAGCTATCAAAATAAATTAAAATATAATGCTTACATATTTAATATTATTAAACATTACAAACCAATACAATATTTTCCCTCTGCATTGTGATTATACAAGTAGTATGAGAGCTAAAAATGTAAATTGTTAGAGACTCAGAAGGCTACTTCCTGTACTGTCTAGTGACTTAACCTTATAAAAGGCAGGATGGGCCCAATAAAAGGATTTCTTAAAAGGACTTCTCCTGTCTGTTTTATACATACAAAACCCAACAGTTAGTTGATATTAAACATCTTATGTGTTGTATTTCAGACTGATATAATTAAATATAGTGTAAGTCTATTTCTGTATGTTTAAATTTTGAAAGTAATTTTTTAAATTCTAAAATATTTATCAACACAGATTTTAACAGTTCATATGTTTAGAAAAGCTTAATAATGCATACCTTCACAATAACCAAAATATGTTTATTCAATAAAATACAATAAACACAAGAAATAAAAACAGCTTCTTGAATGTAGGCATAATGATTTTTTAAAACAACTCTATGCTGTAAGAGACAGTTTTTAAAGCACTGTATAGTGTATGGCTTTTAGAAGGGTACAATATTTGACATTGTGAAAATTTTGTCTGAATTGTTGGTTTAATTGAAAATAGTTAGCTCAGAATATATGACATATATTTTAAGTAGGTTATTTTGAATTTACAATTCAAAAGATGATTATGTAAGAAGGTTTCACTTTATATTTATTTTCCCTTGTTCTGAATTTTCCAGAAAGTTGTTGGTCCAGAGGTAATGATGTATATTTTAGAGGTTTAAGCAAGGACTAAAGGAATACCCTGTAAGATTTTGTATGTGTCATTTTCAGTAACTCATACACCAGTATATATAGGGTACTGCTTTGATGAAGAATTTTTCACAAAACAGCAGAACCACTGATGCCATAAATGGTACTGCATAATAGGCATACAAAAATCAAAATGTAAATGTACCGATGTTCTTGAGTACTAGAGGATGCTCTTTGTATCACAACAATATTTTAATACTTAAACATTCTTAGTATTTGGACATTGGCATAATTGGAATTTATATCATTTACATCAAAGTTTTTACATGGAAGGTATTTATTCACTCTACTTATTTTTACATATAATGTGATTCTAATTTAATATTATAATGGGATATATATAATTGAACTTTAAATGTAATTCTGGTGGCTAAATCTCATGATAATTAGAAACTTTTAAATTCTTATTTAATTTCTTCCACTATCCTCTAAAAAATTCTTAATTGATCAATGTCTTAGTGTAAAGAAATATAGAAAAATGTTATAACATATATAAGAAATTGAACTGAGCCTGATGTAATGTCTAGTAATTTATCATATTACCTTTCTTTTTTCCCAAAGTTCAAAATTTTTATCTTTTGTCCCTAATGAGAATGTTAGATGTCACATGTCAGGAAAAATTAATGTAATTTAACTTGGATTTTTAAATGGTGTAGCTTTATCCAATTTATTAACTATCACTTAATTATAGTTTGAATGCAGTTCAAACAATGATGATTTTCTTTTCCGTGATTTAAAGAAATCTTAAGGAGTAATGTCAAACACTTAAAACTTGCCTGAAAATCCTGTTCAGAATTGTGTGTGAATTTTGCCCTTAGAATAACAGTTATATTCTATTTTTTTAAAAAAGCCTAGTTGTTTCTGTTCATAATTAAAGTTTTCTCTCTTTTTTTTTTTTTTGATAGGGTTCACAGCCTTGGTCTCTTATCATCTTATGAGTTATTTTACTAATACTGTTTAAATTATTTCTCAAACAATCAGACAGGATACAAAACTTTGTTGAAAGAAGGGAGAATCTAGGTCATGCTTTCTTTCCTATGTGTCTCCCAGTGATTCACAGTTCATGGTTTTAATTATGGTGCTTTTATTAAGCTGAGCATAATAATCTGGCTGAGATGTGAGTGAAAAGGGGTGCTCATGGATACGTTTTGGGACATGTGAAAGTTTTGTGGCAAGGGTAGAAGAAAGGCAAGAAGGACATCAATATGTTACCACTACAGGTTCAATATCAATTCAAATGTTTCGTCTTCACTTTAATGCCATTTAAAGATACTGCAGTTTATAGACCTCCTCTCCACCTCATCCATAACACACACTTTAACTTTATACTTGTTTCTCTTTGACTCCGAAGATATGAACCACAATATAAGAGGAAAAGGAATTTCATGGATAATATTATTTCAACTATATGTATATATTTTACCTTGTAATTAATTCATTGATAGTTATATTGTTTGATTCATGCTAAACACTTGTAGTTAGGCACTCTATGTATTAAATAATTTGGATTAAAATAACTGTAATAATTTTAATTGCATTTTAATTTTTGGACTGCTGCCCAGGTCATCATCTTCCTCTATCAAGTTTTTCTTCAGTTGTAAATAAACTGGGCCACAGCTTTAAGTCAGTGAATTACTTGAAAAAATGAAGTCAGAAAATCAAAGACTGAAGGTTGAAATATTTTGCATATGCTTTGTGAGAAAATGTTCCTGCTTGGAAACATGTTTCAGGCTAAGTTTTGGAAGACTTAGAGAAAATACAGTCTGTTCTTTTTCACACAGAGATGGATACTGTCCCTTTTTTTTGTATATAGTAATATCATATTCGAGCTTTCATCTGTCATATCTTTCCCTCATTTGTGTTTCCTTCCCCAAGAAGGAAACACAAGTGAGGACAGTAACAGCCAATTATTGTTATATACCAACATCCTAAAGGAAGTTACGATTTCCAATTGTGTGTTATGGGGACGATAAAAATTGCTTATTGATCATGTCCCTGAACATTAAAAAATAATAATAGTATCAAATTTAGTCATACATTTGAAAGATAATTCAGGAATCAGAGTGTAAAAGTTTCTAATCTCTATCAGCTTTACCTTTCTTCTAAGATAGTTCATTTATTTATTTTGCAGTGGCTGGACCTTCCTGTTCCAGGATGCTTGTTAATGTCTTTTCTATGGAAAGACAAACTCAGCAGGGAGCTCCAGCTGGCACCAGTTCAGCCCAGCAGTCCCAGAAGGAGCTTGGTCTCTGAGCCAAGTTGAGTTTTCACTCATAGCCCTCCTTTCCTGTAATAATAGCAAGAAAGGTGAGGCAGGCTGCCAATCCTATGGAATAAGACAATGGATGCTCTTCTTGTCCAAAGAGTTCACTCTAGGCACTGCAGTTCTCAAAAGAGGTAGAACCAGTCTCTTAAAGTACAAAATACTTGAAAAGGATTTTGATCATGTGTGGGTTCCAGCCAGCACATTTGATTTCATTTGTAGGAGTGGCCCCAACAGAAAGCAAAATACCAATTTAGTATTATGAACTTTGAGTCTCTGGTTTTGATTTAAGCCTGTGAAACCAAGTAAGGAAAGAAATAAATGGTATGAAATCACAGGAAAAATAAAGAAATCACACACAAAAAAATACAAGTGAAATTCTTGGCTCTGGATTTAAAAGTAAACACTTTGATTTTTACTTTTTTTTGGCTCTTCTTCATCACGTATTAACAAAATTCTTTTTAATTTCAGTTCATTTAGCAGTAATCTTGCTCATAATGACACTACACACTTCCCATAACTGTTGTAGAGAGAAAATGGAACGAATCAGTGCTCTAACTAGTAGTGTTCTACACAAAACTATATTGTCAAAAGGCACAGGAAATCTAAGAGCATAACTAATGGAATGTTCTTCATGGCTAATGTGTGTTAACTTCGTTTGCTGGTAAGGATCAGGATAAAAAATCTAAGGGAAATACTCAAAGAAAATTATATGTACATATATGTATACACATATATGTATTTATGTGTATGTATAAACACACATATACACATGTATATACATACATAATGTATATATGTCACAATAATGGTGCAGTTGAAAATAAGATGTCAACACCATGAACACAGTTCTGCCAGATCTCAGGGTTGTAGTTTCAAATAATTAAAATGGAAATGGAAAGACACCTTCATAGAGTTGCAAGGAGAAAAATGTAATTACATTGCCTAGGACAATTCCTAATGCTACATGGGTACACTACAAATGCTAATTTCTGTCTCCCTCGGTGTATACAGGTCATCTAAGACATGATTTCATAGTCACAGGTCATCACCTTGCTTGAATGGGATGAGTAAAGGGAATCTGGACTGGGAATACAATCTAACAAAAGGAAATTTCAAAGATAAATTTTCCATAGAGTTATCCAAGATAAAATCCAGCCACATGATATGTCCCAATTTGCTGCTAGTTTTCCATGCTATTTAATGTTTAATGTGGAGACTTGAATAGAAAATAAAGGCATGACCATTAGTACAAAAGTTATGGATTTCAAATGTTACATTATACCTCATTTTTTTCCATACAAAAGTGGTTAGAAAGAAAAATGCTTTCCTTTAGCCACAAAACATACCAAGAAATATTTTTACATATTTGGGATACTATGTCTTAGCATAGTATCTTCTTGGTTTTACTTCAAAACATTTATAATACATTATATAAATTATATATGCATTTAATACATTATCGTATTCTATATTTTATACTCTCTGGATAGAGAGGAAGTCCTTTAAATCTGAAACATGTTGCTGAAAGTAGCAAGTAGCAAGTGCCTAGATTTTTTTTGTTTTGTTTTTTGTTAGTAGTGGGGCTTGAACTCTGGGCCTGGGCGCTGTCCCTCAGTTCTTCAGCTCAAGACTAGCACTCTACCACTTAGCCACAAAGCCACTTCCTGTTTTCTGAGTGGTTTATTGGCTATAAGACTCTCATGGACTTTCCTGCCCTGGCTGAACCACAATCCTCAGATCTCAGCCTCCTGAGTAGCTAGGATTACATGCATGAGCCTCTGGTGCCTGGCTAGATATGGTTTTTAGGTTGAAATATGCAATTTTTCTTGTTAAGAAATGTACTCATTATCTTGCCCATGTAATTGTAACCTCTCTGTACAGTATTTTCACAATAAAAAAATAAAATTAAATTTAAAAAATTAAAAAAAATAGAAATATACACAGGATTTTATATTCTCAAAAAGTATTAGTATTTAGTATTAATACTTAAACTCAGGGCTGGGAGCTATACTTTAGCTATTTCCATTCAAATTTTACACTGTATCAACTGAGCTATAGATCCATTTCTGTGTGTGTATTTGTGATGATGGTTAATTGGAAGTAAGAATCTCAAGGATTTTTCTATCTGGGCTGGCCCTGAGCCATGATTCTCCGAGCTCAGCCTCCTGAGTAACTACCATTATAGACCATGAACCATCAACACACCTGGGTCAAAAAGATTTTAAAATAATTATTTGAGGAATTTTTTTAACTGGTTGGTATAAGGAAATTAAGGAAATATTGTACTTGGATCTGCTTATAAAATACACGTTCATTCATGCTCATGAATGCATATATTTTGTACAATAAGTATAGGCAGCATTAATTCTTGATTTGCAGTGTGTCCAAAATTATATAGGTATTAATTTGTCTTCCTCTAAATAGTACTAGAAAATAACCTTTGAGACTATTATTCATATCATAATTATTCTATTTTACAAATGAGGAAATCAAAGTAGGATATAGTTAAATGAGTGGCCAGGTTTACACATGGTAAAAACTGCATTCCAACACAGGCATTGTGACTGAGAAACTGCTCTTACTCTTACTTAAGGGAAGATAGCTGTCATCCATTACCCTTAGTCACTCTGATCTTTGCTATCCAAATAATGGCATGGTCCAAAGATAAGCCAAGTACAGTGAAGAGCATACAGTGAAGGGCGTTCATGTGAAGTTCTGGAGGCATGGTCACTTATAATTCTCATCTTTTCTCTAATGAATTAGTCATCCTCTGGGTGACTTGCTAATGCATGCTGGCTTACCAATAGTGTCACTACACTTTTTGTCCTTGGCCAAAACCCCACCCCCTCAAGGTGAGATCTAGTCCCCCAAATTTCTTCCTTTCCATTTCAAATCAAATGTTCTTTATCTTGGAAAATTTCCTCTTATTTTAGAATGACATATTTTAGTCCCTGAGAACTAAACAGACTAAGTTTTAGGTATACCTTGGATATGCAAAATCTCTGTAAGAGACTTATTTCCAAACAGTTTTGTCAATTGTTAATCACCAGTTCCTGCGTTATGAAGAACAGAGAGGTATTTGAAAATATAATTTTGTCCTAACTTGTAACAAATTACATTTTAAGCAGCATGAAGGGCTCTGTGCAAAATATATTCAGTTTTTGTGTCAAGTGCAAGCCAACTACTAGGTGTATTTTCCCTTTATATATATATAGAACATTGTATTAATATTTTGCAATCACTTTTAAGTAATTTTTCATAATGAAAATTCACTATTTCATATGGACTTTCCAGTAAAACCTGTAGGACTAATAGCAAAATTTGCCTTTACAAAGGTAATTTCATTTATAAATGAAGTAAATCAAACTGGAGCATTTGATCTCATTACAAATTATGAAAAGTATAAAAAAATCAAAATCCTTTGACTACAGGATGAATGTCACATCTTTAGACTGTGTGAGATACAATCATAAAATATAAGGGTACAAGCTCTGAACTGTGGTTCAACCAACCAGAGCAGTATTAACCTTAAGCAAACCAGAAAACATCTCTATTTTCTTGGCTATAAAGTGAGGATGTGATTATAGTACAGTTTAGGGTTGAACAATTAAATGGGCCTAAATCATCAAAGTGCTCTGTTAAAGTTCAGATATGTAAGTAAGAGTTGAAAGTGTTAAATGTTACATGTGCATAGAAATAGTATTAGTTGGAACCATGACATTTAACAAGTCTAATTTTCTGCATTAGTCAGCGAGTGCTGTCTAATATTTATTATAAATAGAAATAGCAGAAGAAAAGCACTTGGCTTCAGTTCAGTAGCTCAAGCAGCCTTTATTTACTCCCTGGGCAAATCACTTCAATGGCCCTTCAGTGCTCTAGGATAAAATCTAAACTCCTTGAGAATGAGTACAAAGTTCTCAATGACTTGCTGCTAGTCCACCTCCCCTGCCAGTTTTCCATCTCTTCTTGAAGACAACTGTTCTGAGGTGAAGTGCTGCTTTCAATGCACTTTGCTTCTCTGAGCTCAGTCAGAAACAATTGCCTCCTTCTTCTGTGTAACTTGATCCTCCTCCTGGTTCTGCACAGATCAAGGTCTGCAAGTTTATGTAATCATATTTATTCCAGATAGGGCCTATTATAGCAAAATGGAATTGTGCTGTATTTCCATACATTTCTGATCTTTACCAAATTTTAAAAAAACTCTAAAAGGTAAAGGTTAATCAGAGAAATAGTTTTCTTCTGAACTGAGAATTTACTATTCACAGAGATAGTATGATTTGCCAAGCAAAGCAATGTGGATTCCAATGAAACTTCAAGTAGAATATGTTTTTCCATTTATCAATGCATCAGTATGAAGAAATGGTTGCCTATCATAAAACATTGAGAGCCAGATATCAAACATAAATTTTTTCCATTATAGATCATTGGTAAAGAATGTTATACTCAAAGTTTTGCTTAGTAAATGATTACTATTAAGAAATTTAAGAGACTTTAAAGTCACTATTTTACCCATATCCTGTGTAACTTTCTTACTATATTGTTTATAGCTCTTTTCCTAAATCTATAACCATTATAATTTATGTTCTGGTGTAATATCATAACTTTAAATTTATAATTACATATTATTATATAGTTGTTAATATTAGTAATTATATATTGTATAATTATGTAAGTATAATTATATAGTATAATTTAAAAGTGGTTTTGTAAAGCTTACTTTAGTTGAAAACAATACCAAATGAAAGAGTTACTAAAAGAATTTGAGGGGCTGGGAAGGTGGCTCGGTGGTAGAGCGCTAGCCTTGCATGCATGAGGCCCTGGATTCCTTAGCACCACATAAGCAAAAAGAAAAAAGCCAGAAGTGGCGCTGTGGCTCAAGTGGTAGAGTGCTAGCCTTGAGCTGAAGAGCTGAGGGACAGCGCCTGGGCCCAGAGTTCAGGCCCCATGACCGGACCCCCCCCCCCCAAAAAAAAAGAATTTGAAGAAACATACCTTATTTTAGGTTTATTGAATTCATTGATGAAAAAGTCCTCCTAGTACCAGTAGCAAACCTGGGGAAAATAGTAAATAGCTTGTGATCAATATGCCTTTATAAATTATAAAATATGCTATATTTTTTCATTTTCTTATAATAAATTCCAAAATTCATAAGATTTGAGCCATTGAATCAAATATAAAGTCATAAAATCAAAATTTCTACTTTAAACATTGTATAATTTTACATATAGAAAAAGCAACTAAAACAAAACATCTATTCCTTAATCGTTTCAAATTTTGGGAGAATAGATGGATGTAGTCTTTGATTTGTTCTGGATTTCCTAGATTATAATCTCTTAAGCATACTGTAGGTTCATAACATGTTAAAGATTCTGAATATTGCAAAGAAGAAAATATGTGCCATATATTATGTGAAGAATAGCTTTAAAATGGATTTTTTTTAATGTCTTTTTTTGGGCAGGTGGTGCCAATTTGGGGCTTGAAATCAGGGCGTAGGTGCTATTCCTGATCTTTTATTTTTTTTCTTGTGAAGGCTAGCCCCCTACCACTTGAGCAACAGCTCCACTTCCAGCTCTTTGTTGGTTAATTGGAGATAAGAGTCTCACAGACTTTCCTGTCTGGGCTGGCACAGAGCTGCAGTCTTCAGATCTCAGCCTCCTGAGCAGGTAGGATTACAAGTAGAGTCACTGGTGCCTGGCAAGTAAACTTCTTAAGGAGAGGTTTTAGTTTCTTGAAGATGCCTATAGTTAGCTATCCCTCCAAGAAAAATAATTTTAGTTACTATAAAATAAGAATAAATACATAAAAATATCAGAGTATTAGATTCTACTGAACAATGAGACTTATTTTAATTGAGCCCTTCTTCAGCTAGCAGGGATTTAAAACATAATTTCTTTGGATACATAACACATAACCTTCTTTAATTCTAACAACAACCCTCTGAAATTCATATTTTAATTCTAGTTTGTGGATGGAAATTGAGCTTTGGAAAATTCCAGCTAGTTCAGTGATTTGCTCACAGAACACACTATGAGAAGAGTCAGGCATGTGTGGTGTTGGAGCTCTTGGCTTTACTCACTATGCTGGTGTGGCATATATCCAAATGTCTTTATTTGTATTTTATTTATTCCTATATTTCAAGGAAGGACTTATGTTTTATATAAGTCATATGCTTCCTAAGAAAATACAATAACAAGGATAATGTATGCAAAGAATATGAAAACATGTAGTAAGGTTATCTCATAATCATTAATGCTAAAATGATTACATAGAAAATTTTAGGTATTAGCTTTCAATATTACAGCTCTTCTTTTCTGGTAGAAACTCTGACAATGCAATAGGGAACTAACTATTTTCTGGTGGGAATCTGAAAGAAATTAATGGCACATATTTTGTTTGGGATTTGGAGGACACCAGGAACAATACTAAAATATTTCAAATAATGAAGAACTGATTTTTATCTCAGGTTATAGTATATAAAGGAAAGCCAAGGACATAATATCAGCTGTGTTTTATGTTTCCCCTTTTCTTTCTTCCTTCTTTCCTTCCTTTCTTTCTTCCTTCCTTTCTTTTTTTGTAACAGCAATTCTAATTGGAATGAAAACAAAAATCACAGTAGAAGCTAATACACAAAGCAGATAATAACGGTTTTCCCTGGGTGTGTTTTTATCTTTTACATTCCTTTACCTGCTTATATCTTTGTAACTTCTGGGGCAATTAGGAGCTTTGTTTGAAGATCTCTGTATTAGGACATGAAAGAAATGTCTAGAACATTAGTATGATATTATAATACCATGAATAAACATGTAGCTAAAGTATTTTTGAAAGTATATCAAATATTAAGTATAAGACTTTATGCACTTTAGTTTGAACTAGTATTTCCTTATCCAAGTGCTCATCAGAGCCAAATTGTTAAACACACCAAACCTAATCTTGCTTAAACTTACTGAAACAAAATTTATTAAAGCATTTCCAATGAAATCTATACTTCTGTAATAGGGGAATCATTAGTTTTAGGAACATCTTTAATTATGACTTCTGTCTTTGTTTATGAATCTTTGCTTAAAACAGAAATACTCACAACAGAATGTGTGGACTGGGCCTGATGCCAATCGACGACGACAGCAATTTAAAGATCAAAAGTTAACCTTTAGAAATCCTTACTATAATTTGCTATTGCCACAGCAATCTAACTGTGGAATAGGTGGAATTATATCTTTTTGAACCAAGACATAGTCAAATTTTAACATGGTATAATATTAATTGGGTAGAATATTCAGTGGCTGGATTAGTAGAGGAGAAATTTCTAAAATGCCAAGTCTTGTAGGTTTTAACTAACGTCCTGATATTGGAGGTTTTACAAGAAACACTAATACATTTACATATGAAATCTGTTCTACATCATATTCTTAGGAAAGGAGGACAAAGACAAAATTCTTACGTGTATCAGATCATATAAAATAATATTTATTGAAATGAACTCCAGCAAATGAAAACAAGAAGGTTTGTTTCCTTTGTTGCTGCTCCTCTTTTCTTTTCCTCTTGCTTGTTCATTTATCTGTCTTTGGGAGGGTAAGTAGGGGCATAAGGAGGGACAAAAGGACATAAATGCAGCAGTGTACTCACTGGACACTATGTTGAAAATGGACTATACAACTTGTGGGTGGTAATGGGAGGGAAAACGTGGGAGAGAGTGAGGGAAGGGGTGACATTGTCCAAAAATAAATGTACCCTTTATCTGATTCATGCAACTATAATCCCTCTTTACATCACCTTGATAATAATAAAAAGTTTTAAAAATGAACTGCAGTTGATTACAATGTGAGGGATACAAATACCACGTTTAACCAAACAAACCATCAACAACAACAACAACAAATAAAACCACAACATCCCCAGGATTCTTTTTTAGTCTGTTTTTGCATTACAATAGCAAATATCTGAGATAATCAACTGACAGAGTATATGTGTGTGTGTCTGTGTGTTTTCTTTATTCACAGTCTTTGACTGATTAGATCTGTGGCACTCAGAGATGGGAGCAGCATGATGTTGGAAGAGACCTTTCACCTCATGAGTAGGAACAAGCAGAGAGAAAGAGGGAGTTTGTTAGTTTATCTGTGTTTGGGAGGGTAAGGGCAAGGCGGGGGGGGGGGGGGTGGGCGCAGAAAGGTAAAACAAAGTGTAAGCAAATATAACAGTGGTACTCACTGCACACTATGTGGAAAATGACCTATACAACTCGTGGATAGGGACAGGAGGGAAAAACTGGAAGAGAGTAAGGGAAGGGGAGACATGGCTCCAAAAGAAATGTATTCATCACCTGACTTATCCCCACTGTAACTCACCTCTAAAATAACAATTATATCTATCTATACCTATCTATAGATATAGATAGATATATAATTTTATTTTATTTTAAAGAGGGAAGTTTTAGAGTCACACTATTTCCTCCAACCAAGTATCCCCAGAGACTGGAAGAACTCTCACTAGGCTTCATCTCTTAAAATTTCCACCCCCTCCCACAGTGCCAGCTAGTGACTAAGCCTTCTGTCATGGGTCTTTGGGGAACTTTTTAAGCTACAAGTTATAGAGAGGGAAGGGTGGCGGAGACACAGACAACAGAAGTTCAATAATCTAGTACTGGAAGCAAGAAAAATTTGTATATCAAAAGGTAACATAAATGACTGTGAAATAGTATGTACAATGTAGAAACATAAGATGTTCAGAAGTTGTAACAATAGGTATCTAAGTGAAAAACTATTTAAATTGTAGTTTGGGACATAAGCAATGACTATGTATGGCGATTGGCTTCAAAACTCAGTATAAAATTGTATGTATCATTTTATATTTCACTTCCCATCATAATAAGCTCATTTTGCATGAGTTTATACATGCACTATACAACACATTCTAAAATGCCACTATTAACTAGGATAGTCTTCTCTTAAGAGATTCAGCGTTGTAATATTGGTGGGTTATTTAACAGATAATTTAAATCTAAAGAGTATTTTTAGTACCTAGCATTTGTGTGGTTGAGCAATCAGGACGGTACTTCCTATTTTATTCCCTGATGTGTCCCTAGAGTTTTGAAAAACGGTTGGCACTTAAATAGAAGCTCAATAAATATTTGCTTATAAATGAATCTTCATCATAGGCATCATAGTCCATCACACTAGAGCTGATGTCTCTCAATAATTTATATACTACTTCCACTCTATAGGCTTATATTATGTTGTTATCATATAACACAAAAATTGTCACAAAGTAGACTAACATATAGATATTTTGAAAAATGTTTGAGAAAGAGTTTTGTGGATGGATGTCTGGTGATTTAGGTTCAGTAGCTGGGAGATGTCCTGACAGGAACCTGTCGTTTTCTTGCCTCTATTCTCATGTATGCTACTTTAAGATTACAAGGAGGCCGTTATTTCTGAGAATATGAAATTCGATTCAGAGAGAGAAGAAAAAGAAGGGAGGATAAAGACCAATGAACACTGTGGGCGGGCATTTATTTCCGTAGTTTGGACAAAAAAAAAATCCAACTTATGTTTATATATACCTAGCCAGAACTATGTAAAAAGATGACAAAATTCAATGGTCGCTAAGACCAGTGGATCTTTGCTATAAGCAAAGATCATAGAATTATATGATTGTGATTGATTTTTAAAAATCAGTCATGATACATTATCCAACACAATGCAGTTTGTTATACACAAGCACCAGTGAGATTCTGATACAAGAATGTATAGATAATAGACATAAATTTGTGCTGGCCATAGTATCAGAATGATGGAAATATTGTTTCATTTTATTTGACCTTATTTCTTCGTCTTCCTTTCCTTTATAACCTTGGTAAATGGCAAATAGCAAACCATGTTTATTTTTTTGAGTAAAATTAATTTGACAGTACCAGATTAGCTAGACAAAAATGATTATTATTTCATTGATTTTATGCCTCCTTGAAATTAATAAGTCATTGCATTTTAATAAATGGCTTAAGTCCTTTAAGGATACAGGTGGACCTGTTGCAGCATTGAGAAGTACAAGTTGTCATGTTGAAAATGAGCTTTACAACATTGGTGCGGGGGGGGGGGGGGGGGGGTGCGGGGGGGGGGGGGAGGGGGAAGGATTGGGTGGGGGGGAGGCTGGGAAGGGATGTGAAGGGTAAACAAAGGAGGAGGCTGCAATGCTTGATAAGAAATGTACACATTATCCTGCCCATGTAATTATAACCCCTCTGTATAGTACGTTCACAAAAAAATAAAATTATATTAAAAAAAGAAGCTATCATAAATGTTGGTAGCTATTTTAAGATGTAATTGGATATGAGAATGAAAATATGAAAATGCTCATGTTCTAAAACCTGAAATTAGTTGATATAACATTTACTGTGCTTTGTTAGTATTTCTTCCTGTGTTTTTTATATCTTGATTAGTTTTCAAGACAAATATTATCCCCAAATTGTCCTGTGGTATCTTCCTTTTCTTTCCTAAATAACAAAGAATCATTATGTAGGTCTGACATTGTATAGGGCTGAATTAAATTTTAACGAAGTTGCAAGACTAACATGAAAATAATGATTCAAGTTGTCAGCAAAACTTGGGTCACCTCTCATTTTATATAAAGTACTACTGAATTACTCAGTTATTTGCTTATTTGTGGAAAATGTCATCACCTTAAAAATATACACTGTGACTTTCTGGAAGTTTCTGCCTATTTTAGCATATATTCAGATCTTATCATCATTTACTCTCCCTTCCAGGCTGGAAAGCTAATGATGATTCAGATTATAGTGAAGTTTGATGTATCCATCAAGCATTAGGGCTAATAAGGGTCTGGAGAAAAGAATTCATTCAAAACAAATAATTGCCTTGATATACATTTTCAATTCTATTCTAATAGTTGGTTTTAATGTGCTTTTCGACTTTTAAGCATCAGGAATATTTGGTCAAATGTACGCTCTATTTACTGGCTCCATTCATGTGCTTAAAGCATAATTGTTAGGAAAATTTGTAAAAAAAAAAAAATAAGGAAAGAGGGTCCATCATTACTTTGTTGCTTACCCTTTGTTTTCTACAACTTAATTGTTGAAAATATAATGCTGAACTCTTATTCCCTCAGGGAAAAATCTAATGTCTATTCTGCTTAGATTACAAATTTTTTATCTTACTGACATAGAGTAAGAACACAGAAGCTGGCTTACTGTAGCCTATGATCCACAATTCACTAGTTTAGGAAAACTCACTGAACTAGAACCTACAAATTTCAGAAGAGTGAACCTCTGTATTCAGCAAGCCAACTTTGGACCAGTGTGACACAGTAGTAAGAGAAAGTGATAAGTAGTTGGAAAGACTTGGGTTTAGAATCTAGCTATATGTTTATTAGTACTGGGACTTGGAACCATTGGCCCATTTAACCCTGCTCAGTTTCCTTTGTTCAAGTTCAATTTCTATATGAGGTACATAACACACAAGAGACTCATTGTTAGAATTAAATAATATGATGAGACATACAATTTTATTAGTGTCAGTCACTGATTTTAGAGATAGAAGAATTAGGGCTTTCAAAATAAAATCATGCCAGGAGCTAGTGGCTAACACCTGTAGTCACAGTTTAACAGGAGGCCCAGATCTGAAGATCACAGTTTGAAACCAACCCAGGCAGAAACGTCCATGAGATTCTTTTCTCCAATAAGCTATTCAGAAAAATCAGGAAGTAGTAATGTGGCACAAATGTTAGAGACCTAGTCTTGAGCAAAAGAAGCTCAGGGACAGTGCCAAGGCCATGAGTTCAAGCCCCAGCACCAGTAAACAAACAAACAAAAATAATATAATATCATCCTTTATTGTCATATGGCAGCAAAGCCAAAGCCACAGGGTTCACAAATATTCTCTGTGCAATGGAGAAGCTAATTGTGAATTAACACATTTATCTAAAGTTATGAATCTTTCTAATGTTTTTTTTTTTAGAAAGAGATCACTTCATATAATAGCTGTATACATGGTAGTGTAGGTCTAGCAGGCAATAAGTGAGTATATCCTGTAATATGATGATTGTTGAAGCCTCTTATGCTTACATAGTGTTGACTTTCTCTTAAAAACAAGCTGGGAACTGATGGATCAAAGCTGTAATCCTAGCTACTAAGAAGGTTGAGATCTGAACACAGAGGTTGGAAGCCAGTCCACATGGGAAATGTCCATGAGACTTTTATTTCCAATTAACCACCAAAAACCTGGAAGCGGAGATGTGGAGCTCAAAATGGGAGAGTGCTAGTCTTGAGCAAAAGAGTTCAGGGACAGAGCCCAGTCCTTGAGCTCATGCCCAAAACTGACAAAAAAAATTTAAAAAAATTAAAAAGAGGAAAACATGAAAGATTTCACAAATGCAATTACAGCCTTGGACTTATTAGCCACTCTGAACCATACTGTATTGTTCTTTTCATGTTACTTGTTTGGGATTGGTCACTAGGCTTTCTTTAGCTGTCAGTGGATACTATATTAGCTTTGCTTAGATCTTTTTGATAGATTGACAGTAGATATTACTCTTAATTTCTTTTTGCCAGCTCCTTGATTTTAGACTTAAGTGCATTGCCACCTAATATATATATATATATATATATGTCTAATATATATATATGTCTATATATATTAATATCTTGTTTACTGATTGGTTGATTTGTTTGTTCACTTGGCACTCTACCACTTGAGGCACATACCAGGTCTTGTTTTTTGCCAGTTATTTTGGAGATGGAGTTTCATGGGCTTTCCTGGCTGTCTGGTTTTGAACCAAGATCTATATCTCAGCCAGGGCAATTCAAAATCTTGAATACAACTTTTTCATTGATTCTTTTATTATCAAAGACACACGATATTTTACTGCTTAACTTTTTTTTAAATTTTTTTTTTTTTTTTGTTAAGTCATGGGGCTTCAATTCTGGGCCTGGGCACTTCCCCTGTGCTCTTCAGCTCAAGTTGAGCACTCTACCAATTGAGCCACAGCACCACTTCCGGTTTTCTGGTGGTTTACTGGAGATAAGAGTCTCATGGACTTTCCTGCCCGGGCTGGCTTTTAACTGTGAACCTCAGATCTCAGCCTCCTTAGTAGCTAGGATTACAAGTGTGAATGTTTTGATTGGTCATGGGGCTTGAACTCTGGGTTTGGGTGATGTCCTGCACCCTTCAGCTCAAGGTGAGCGCTCTACTGCTTGAGCCACAGCACCACTTCTGGTTTTTTTCTAGTGGTTTATTGGAAATAAAAGCCTCACGGATTTTCCTGCCCCGGCTGGCTTTGAACCACGATCCTCAGATCTCAGCCTCCTGAGTAGCTAGGATTATAGGCTTGAGCCACTGGCAGCTGGCTTTGTTTTGTTTTGTTTTTTCTTTTTTAATTAGGACACTTTAGCTGTACAAGGGCTGTTTATTGCGCTATTTCCAAACATACCCGCAATGCATACTGATAAAACACACCTCTACTGCTCTACCTTATCTCCTTCCCCCTTCTCTAACAGATATTAATGTTCTATTTTTGTACTTACAAATAACCTACTTGGACCATATTCATCTCATATTCATTCTCTCCATTATCTCTGGATACAAAACATCTCAAATATAGCTATAGTTTCCTGTCATTCTTTATGTATATGTGTGTCAGAGTGAGTGTATTAAAAATAGTGTCACCATGGCATTTCATAGATATATTTATTATATTTTGCTCAGAACGACCCTCTCCATTGTCTCTTCCTTTGTCCCCATAAGATTCCTTCTGTCATTTTCATACATGGTGGCAGTATGTTTCAAAATGTTACATTCTCCCTCTTGTCTTTCTGTCACCTCTCATAATCCTAGAAAAATCTCATAATGAGAGTAAATACATAAATATATATATATATGTGGATATATATGAGCATATATAGAATATATACACATGTATGCATATGGGTGCATATATCTACATGAATATATTCTTTTCAAGCTAGATATCACATATAAATGTAAGCAAATAATATTTAGTTTTCTGTGATTTGTATATCTTACCTATTATGATGCTCTCTAGGTCCATCTATCTTTCTGCAAATCTTTATGGCTGTGTACTATCTGTAGTCTATATGAGCTATAACTTTATCGATTTACTTGTTGAGCATCTTAGCCCATTCCATAATTTATTGTGAAAAAGCTCTATAGTATATCAGTATAAGTTTACCTTTCTTATATATAGATTTATACTTTTTTGGATATGTGGCCAATAGTGGTGTGGTAGAATCATAAGGGTGATCTATTTTATTTTTACAATGAAACACTATGCTGATTGCCATAGTACTTGCCTTATTTTACCTTTACATCAAATGTGTATGAGAGTTCTGTTTTTCTTTGCAATTGTAACCAGCATTTATGTATTTTTTTTATAATTGTCATTCCGACTAGAGTAAGATTTAATTTTAGTTGGTTCTGATTTGTTTTTTGTTTTATGGTTAAGGATGTTGAACATTTCTTCATGTACCTATTAGCTAATTTTATTATTTCTCTTGAGAACTAAATTTCAAATTCACTTGACCATTTACTTATTGAAATATTTGTTTTTTTCCATTCAGTTTTGAACTGTTTGTATATTCTGCATATTAATACTTTGTTGAACAGGTGGTGAAAATATTCTCCCATTGTGTATAGTGCCTCTCATTTCAGGTAATTATTTCTTTTGCTATGTAATATGTGATTAAACAAATTTGGTTTAGTCTTCTTTGTCCGTTGTTGTTCTTGGTTTCTGGGCAATTGGAATCTTTTCAGGAAATAATTACTTCTGTCAATAACTTCCAATTTTCCCTATGTCTTCCTGTAATAGATTTCATGTTTCAGGTTTAGTTCTTTGATCCCCTTATAATTAAGTTTGTACAAACCAAGTGATAGGGGTCAAGTTTCAGCATCCTAAAAGTAAATAGACCCTTCTGTTAGCACCATTTGTGGAATAGGTGATCTTGGTTCAATTGTGAAAGTTTGGTTCCTTTGTTGAAACACATGGCTGAAGCTTCTTTTTAAAAAAATATTGTAAAGGTTATGTACAATGCAGTTATAGTTACATAAGTAAGGTAATAAGCACATTTCTTGTTGAACGGTGTCACCCCTCTTTCTTCTGAAGCAACTTTTTTCTTTTTCTTTTCTAATTCTTGATTCTTCTCTGTCTTATAGCCTTTTGAGTCATACTGGTTTTTTTTACTATGTCTCCATTACATAATTTGAAGTCCACTATGTTGATATTTCCAGTGTTGTTCTTGTTGCTCAGGATTAATTTTGCTTTTCAGGGGTTTTGTATTTCCATAAAAAATAGAATTGGTTTTTTCTGCTTCTGTAAAAAATAATATAGGGAGCTTGAGGGGAATCACATTGAATTGGTAGATTGCTTTTAGTAGCATAAGCTATTTTCACAAAATTGTTTCTGACAATACATGAATATGGGAGTTCTTTGCAGATTCTGGTATGATGATAACGCCCGAGCTGCTCCTTTGGCTCGAGTTTGTCTTTGTTATTTGATGCCTTTAATGATTCCAAAGAAATTTGGATGTATTTCTGGGAAGAATGACATTGAGGTTTTGGTAGATATTACATTGAGTTTAAAGGTTGCTTTAGAAAGTATGGCCATTTTCAAGGTATTAATTTTGTCAATCCTGAATGGGAGAGGTCATTTCATGTTCTGATTTTTTAAAAATTCTTTGTTACGATGAAAAATATTGTGGAACAAAAAGAGCAAAAATAAAGAAAAATATGTGGGAACAAAGGCACTAATTGTTATTGGCATTCAACAATGAAATATAGGATAAGACAATTAAACTAGATTGATACATAAAAAAATCTATTTTAAAGGCAGATACCGGTTGCTCACGCCTGTAATCCTAGCTACTCAAGAGGCTGAGATCTGAGGATTGCGGTTCAAAGCCAGCCCAGTAAGGAAAGTCTGTGACTCTTTTCTCCAATAAACCACTAGAAAACTGGAAGTGGCACCTAAGCTCAAATGGTAGAGTGCTAACCTTGAGCTGAGGCACTCAGGGATAGAGCCCAGGCCTGGAGTTCAAGCCTTATGACTGACAAGAAAAGAAAGAAAAAAAAGAAGAAAAAAATATATTTTAGAATTTCAAAGACAGGTAACTCGAGAGTTCAAGTGACTCTGTTGTGAATGGAATTGTAGTTCTTTTTTTAAAAATTTTTTATTTTGGCATTGTAGTTCTTTGAACACAGTTTTGGGATTTTTCAGAGTATCAAGTCATAATGGAAGAAAAACAGACTTGAATGCCTTTCATCTATGACTATATTGGAGTTGTGCTAGTTTGGATGTCATCTTCGGCAAGTGTATTCACGTAATAAGCCAACAAAAATCAGGGTTTCCAATATATAAACAAACCCTAAAGAAAGGCAAATTTTGAGTTTAGAAGTATTAGCAGTTCTGTGATTCTCATTTCCTGTTCATTTTGTTGACCTCAATGAGTAGACTTTTCTTTTCCTGAACCTCCTTGCTTTCTCTAGAGGATTATAATATTTCCAGGGGATGTATCCATACCCAGTCATTTCCAAGTTGTCAGAAGTTTTCCTTTAACAGTAATATTTTTTATTATTAAGTCTCTTCCCTTGCAGAAACTCTTCAAAGCTCATTGGAAAGAACTGAATTGTAATACTGAGACTATTAATAACAGGAACCAAAATAAGTTCATTGGTTCCAAAATGTGAAAACAAAAGAGTGAAAAAGCTAGAATGAAACTAGGGAAGAAGAATATTTTTAAATATATGTTTCGACATCTAAACTCTGCACATGAAAGACTATGTCATTTGCTATTCTATGTCATTGATTAATATGATGATCTAATTATGACTGAATAATATACTTCATGTTGTATCCATTAAAAAAGTAATGTGTAATTATAAGATTTTTGAAATAGGAGAATGATAGTCTTTCTATATCTACTATTTTGAAGAAATTTTCAGATATTATGTGTTTTTACTGAGAAACAAGTTAGGGATGAAAATCTCATTCTCAACACTCTAACAATTGAATGAAGACCCAAATGGGGCTTATATAGATAGTTTATAGAGGCTTACTTAAGAATGATAAGAATGTGAGTGAATAGGTTCACATGGCACTCAATGATTTGTATTATGAAGAAAACATAAACATCACTCACCAGAAAGTAACACCAATTGTAGTCCAATATATTTTAATTAAAATACTTACAAGATATTTTATGGCTAATGTATGAGAACAAATTATTTTTTTTCAGAAAAGTTGACATTTGAGGCCAATGTTAATTTAAAATGGAACTATTCTTTGTGTAATTTTCCCTAGATAGTTTTTTTGCAACCATAGTTTACATAGAAAGAAAGAGAAGCCATCTATACTAAGGTTTTATTCATGGCTTTGGGATAGCCAGGGAAATATGGGGCTGTCATAGAGTGATGTGTGTGTAGGTCTTATATGCAAAACTAGGCTACACGAAACATCAGGTGTGGCTCATAGCTGGTCCTGAGATCTCAGTTACTATTTTTTGCTTACATCTTACTTGGCGTCTCTTCTGTGGCTTTGAATTGGATTGTAACCCACCAGTATTCTTGGGTGAACAATGATAAGATTGTTGATTTGATTATATGAGAGAATATATACAAATTTCCTTATAAAATACCTGTAATAGTGAAAATTCAATGAATTTTTTCCCCTTATTTTTATTTGCATATGTGCTATAGTAGAATTTGTAGCAGAAATAAATGTTCTCCCATTCATTTAGCTGGTTATGGGTTGTTTTCTTCAAGTCAAGCCAAGAGACCCAAAAATCTATGTAATGCCTCTGAACTTACAATAGAACTTCTAAACCAGATTTATAAATTGGTTTTTGCAATGAGAAATGTGTCCTTTTCCTCTTTCAACCATTTTGTTAATTGTTCTTTGTTGCCTGAAGCAGTTGTTGAATTTTTAAATTTATCCTAGAGGCACAAAAGAATCATATAGGTGCTGAATGGAATTAAAGATAAAGACTATGAATTTGAGCTTTTACAGATTAAATGTGTGTTGTAATTGAATCCAATATCTTCTCTGATATTGTTAAGTGGAAATCTGCAGAAAGCATTTATCAGAAGTCTTCTGTAATCTGGATGCTGGTGGAACACACTTACAATGCTACTTCCTTAGAGGATGAGATATGGAGGATGGTGGTTCAGCCAGTCTCAGAAGAAAAGTCCCAAAGATTCCATCTTCAAAGTAGGCAACTGCTCTGGAGGCATGGCTCAAGTTGTATGATACCCACTTCACAAACAAGCAGAGCAAGTCACAAAAAGCCAAAAATCTATTGTACAAGATAGGGCTTTGATTCTATGCCTTCAGAAAAAAATGATGTTCAGTCTGTCTGCTATTACTCAAAGATATTCTCCTCCTAACTATGGTGGAAGTCTATGTGCCACAGTAATAGTGTTCACTAATGTGAAGATCCTGGTGGAAACAAGAACAGTGCAGGTGTAAGAATATGTCTTGTAATATCTACTGCTCCTTCATATTCTCCGCACCTTATCCACCTACTGTAATTGGCAGTAAGTCAATTAAATGCCTTTACTCTGTCTTTTCATTCTTCACGGTCTGAAAACACATTCACTCCAATGTCTTTCTCTCTCCTGGGAAATCCATTATATTGTCCTGATCTTAGTGATTAAGGTTAGCAAGATGTTCAGGAAAAAGCAGAATAGTTAGAATGACATGACACAAGTCTGGTGTTTGGAATTGTGGATATAGTGTATTTATTTAAAATATTAACTACAATTAATCTTTTATTGTTAGAATTCATAACAATGTGTTCTTAGTTGTTCTCTTATGCCTAGTATATCTTAATCAGTTTGTTTACTTCCTTTGAAACTGATTAACAAATAAGAGTAATCTTTTGCCTTTTTTCACAGTAAATTCTTTAAACACATTTCTTGTTCAAGAAGGCATTGAAATGATCAGTGCATAGTAATACAATTAAAGCATATTTATGATTATTTAGAATTAGCTGCAGTTAAAGTCTATTATTTATTTGTCTAACAGTTATGTGACGTTTACTTATTGAAAGGTCCTCTGTTAGTGAGTTATTTTCCGTGTATATTAACTTTAGGAATTTGCAATAGATTACATACTCATTGACCCCTGTGGAGTTATTTCTTCTGGAGAAACAGTCTTCTTAATTAGTGATTAGAATGCCAATCTATTTGCCCATCTTTATCATAATTATATGGTTGATAGCCAGGGACATACGACCTTGAAGGCTGTCTCTCAGTATAATCATGTGGCTCCAGCTTAAAATATCAATAATAGAATAAAAACATTTCCCACAAAATTTCAGATATCTAATTAATGTCTTCTAGATAACTGTGGTATCAAACATTTCCTCTAATTATATTCATTAGTGGCTTCTCTTGGACAAGTTTTAATTAAGTTGTACAATGAAGATCAATACTCATTGTATATGCATTGCAATTTACAACAAGCATATATACTGTTCAGAACAATTTAATTACTGTAATTGTAGCACAGAAGGCTCTTAGTGATTGTGCTCTATTACTGCCATTCTCTCCTTTTTAAACAAATTTGGTAATAAAACTGGGAAATGAACTTCTGAAAAATTCACATTTATATGGACCCTGTGTATTCTTTTTTTCCTTTTACAAAGCTACTCTTTTGTATTTTTTCATTAATAACTTTGAAGAAATAATGCCATCATGAATACTGAGAAATTATTAAAACATAAATGTGAACATCTATTAATATTTAGTAATAATTACACTCATTTTGTGAACAATAATTTAGGGAAAATATGTGGTTAGAAGTCTCTGCTTTTCTCTCCAATCCAAGATGATTTTATTATTTTTATTTCCTGAAATGAATGTATTATTTTCTTCTACAAGGATCACTTCCAAATATATGCATTCCTATTAAAAAGACAGTAGTAATGATGTGCCACACAAAGAAACGTGAAAATTCAGACATTCAGGTACATTTATTGGTTTATGCATCGACAGGGTTCTTCATTTTTGGCACTAATTACTTCTTAAACACCTTTTATTTTGTGCATTGCAGAATGCTTAGTCTACAGTTTGGCTTTTCTTTCCCCCACTAATTATTAGTTGAAAATATCTCCCTTACTCTCCTTCCAAGACTTTTTACAATAAAGAACATTGCCAGGTTCTATCAAATGTCCTTGTTGAAACCCACTGGTGTTGAAACCCACTGGCAATTTCAGTCTGCCCACTGACTAGATAATTGTTTTTCCAAAAGTTACTTAGATGTTAATACTCTGAGTAGGTTCATGAGAATGAGTAACTTGGGGTATTCTTTAAAGACAATGATAAAGTTAATGGTTTAGAGCTAAAATTTGGGTGCTAATAAAATATTTAGGAGTAAGTACTCAGTTGACCTTAGAGAAGGGAGAATCACTGATGACTTCCTAAATATGGTAGCTCCTGAAAAACAGGCTTGTGAAGAGGAGAAATTCAGAAAGGAAGAAAGCTGCTTATGGACACATAAGCCCTGGGAAACAGAACAATTTTACTTTCCTTGTTTTTGTTCTTGTTGTTTTAGATAAGTAGAAGAAAGATTTTCAGATATTTTAAATTTATAACTAGGTGCTGTTGTCTCATGCCTGGCATTGTAGCTACTTAGGAGGCTGAGACCTGAGGACGGCAGTTCCAAGCCAGCCTGGGCAAGAAAGTCCCAGAAACTTTTATCTCCAATTGACTACCCCCAAACAGAAACTGTAGCTGTGGCTCAAAATGGTAGAATACTAGCCTTGAGCAAAACAGCTAAAGAACAGCTCTAAGGCCTTGAATTCAAACCTTATTAGCGAAGTGTGTGTGTGTGTGTGTGTGTGTGTGGGCATGTGCATGTGTGTAAACTTTTAGTATATCTTTTGAGACATTGGAGAACTTGTTTCAAGTCTAAACATTTATTCTGCTTTGAAAGGACAAAATTATAATTTAGTAATCTGAAAATAATTTGAATGATTAATTTTACTCTTTACTGCAAATTCAGGAATGGCATATGTACATATTTTCTTTGCACGGTGAACTTACTGAAATCTTAGGATGGAAATGAATTTGAGCAATAGTGGGAAATTACATATAATTTCTATAAACTTCTTCATCTATCCTAGCGAAGCATGTTGACTCCCATGTAAGTGAAATTTTATAGATTATTATTACATCTATTTTTATACTTTGTAATATAATTCAATATTAAAGCCTTCTAGTAATGATACTAATAGCTAAGCCAATATTTTGAGGTCATCTATTTAATTCCATCTGTTGTGAGGGAAAACTTAAATTAAGGCTTATTAAAGGGAAGACAACCATATTTTGAAAAGAGATTTCGAATTCTATTGGTAAAAGTGAATACTTCAAATCAACATATTAAGAGGCCAACAAGGAATGCTGTTTTTCCTGGCAGGCTCTTTACAAATTTCCCTAAAATTTTAATGTGCATCAGTTTGCTACTTCAGGATTTAGTTCTATTTGTTTGCTGTCTCAGTAACACCCTTAGTTTGCTAATTTGTTCTACTTCATCTCATCTACAGAGATATTGCTACTCAATATCAAAGATTCATCTCATGAATCATTAAACTGAATAAACATAACAATTTAAGTTTGCACTCCCTTGCTATTTAGTCTTGTCTAGACAGAGCCCTCCTGCCCCAGAAATACTAAAAGGAGGACAAGGACATTTATATTTAATGTAGCCTTATCCCCATGGAAACTAGAAAAGCTAACAATAGAGTTAAAAACCTAAGTGTAAATCTGACTGAAAATCAGAAGGAATGGCATTACTGGAAATCCAGATTTCCATAATAAGTGGGTTAAAACAGTTTTAGGCATTTCGCTTTTATTGTTGTTTTAAATAGTAGTTTCTAATTCTATTAATTTTATTTGTGTATTTATGTATTTATTTTGTCAGTCGTGGGGCCTGAACTCTAGGCCTGGGCTCTGTCCCTCAGCTCTTCAGCTCAAGGCTAGCGCTCTACCACTTGAGCCACGGGCCACCTCTGGCCTTTTCTGCTTATCTGGTACTGAGGAATCAAACCCAGGGCCTCATGCATACAAGGCAAGCACTCTACCACTGAGACACCTTCCCAGCCCCTCTGATTAATTGTTGAACAGTTCCGCAAATGATTTTATTACTCCATAAAGCCAATATGATGTGAGTAGCCCAGAAAGTCATAGAAACATTATAGGGCACGCATTTTTTATACATAGTGGTAAAAAAGAGTACAACAACATCAAGTATATGTGATAATTAGCATACATCTGTATTTGCTTCACATTTATTTATTTTTTGTTTTGTTTTGTTTTTGGGTCCGGTCGTGGGCCTGAACTCTGGGCCTGGACGCTATCCCTCAGCTCTTCAGCTCAAGGCTAGTGCTCTACCACTTGAGCCACAGCGCCACTTCCGGCTTTTTTTCCTTTTTGCTTATGTGGTGCTGGGGAATCGAACCCAGGGCCTCAGGCACGCAAGGCAAGCGCTCTACCACTGAGCCATCTTCCCAGCCCTTCACATTTATTTTTATGTTGCTAATATTACAGATTTCTATCTTAGTTAATAAAATGCATTTGCAAATGTATCTTTTTCTCATTTTATACCATTATGAAATAAAATGAAGGATAATAAAAGTTATATGTACCTATATTTTATAAACTATATGAAATTCTAGTTTTAGTGATGATCATGACTTTTTCAATCTTAGTCATTTTATACTTATGTTATTCTCCAAAGTGTGACAGCATAGTTCCCAGCCTATCAACTGTTATTACAATTGCAGATAGAGTTTTTCTCTTAAATTTAATTGCATTTCAAATAAATGCTCTTGCAGTTTATAGAGCTTTTGTCCCTCTCACTAGGAATAGGTATATGGCTCCTTCTTATAGGTATATGCCATGCTTATTTAAAGTGGGTCAGGGGTCCAGAAACATCTATGTGGGATAGAAACAAAAGTTTCTAAAGATAAGATTCAGTTATCCAACACATCTATTACCTAAAGCACACCAGTAGATTGTACCCGTTAATTTATTTTGATTTTTGCAGGAGTGTGTGTAAGCACAGGGTGTGTGTGTGTGTGTGTGTGTGTGTGTGTGTGTGTGTGTGTGTGTGTGTGTGTGTGTGTGTGTGTGTATACTCCTTTTAGTTTTCTTTTATGGTGATGATGTTCATCTCTATCCTAGACATTGCCAAGGTCTAAGGATTTTAAAATATAATGTAATTGACAATTCATTCTGGTCATGTCTTGGGAAAATTCAGTGGACTATATTAATTATAACAACAAACCCCCAGTAAATTACCATATCTTTGTCTTGGTTACGAATTTGTAGATTTATTTTTTAATTAAATTTACAATTTGTATTACAGATTTTGGTTAACATCATAAAAAGTTCACAAGCTTGGGAATAGTTTATTGCTGTTCAATGTAAATTATTTGTTAATTGCTTCATAACAGCTTTCTTGAAGAAAATAAAATGTTTAGCTACAATTTTATAGGTGTAGCTTAATCCCAAAATCCAGTTTCTTTACACAAAGCTGTGCAGGCTTTTTATTGACTTACCTGTCTGTCTGTCTATCTATCTATCTATCTATCTATCTATCGATCGATCGATCGATCGATCGATCGATCGATCTATCTATCTATCTATCTATCTATCTATCTATCTATATCGATCCAATCATCTATGCTTTATTTCTTTCTTAGGGTGTACTAGTATAGGAGTTTGAACTTAAAATCTCGTATGCACTTTTGCTCAGGACTCACATTCTAGTATTTGAGCTGCACATCTAGTTCCAGATTTTAGCTTGTTAACTAGAAACAAAACTTTCTTATATTTGTCTTCCCTGTCTAGCAGTGAAAGATCGATCTAAGTCTCCTGAGTAGCTGGACTATAGATGAGAAACACTAGTGCCTAACTAGTGTTAAGTCTTTTTTTCTTTTTTCTCTTCCTTATTATGTGTCTCTTTTTTTCCCCACTTGTTTTCTTTTTATTTATTTATTTATTTTTGTGCTAGTTGTGGGGTTTGAACTCAGGGCATGTACACTGCCTCTGCGCTTTTCTCTCAAGGCTAGCACTCTATCATGTGAGCCACAGCTACATTTTTGGTGATTAATGGGAGAAAAGAGTCCCAGGGACTTTCAAACATGAGATAACTTTCAACCTGATTTCTCATATCTCAGCCTCCTAAGTAGCTAGGATTACAGGCACAAGCTACCTGAATTTGGCTTGCTTATGAATTTTTATTGTAAGTTATTCCAGTGTTTATTAAATATTGATTGCTTTTGCTGGTGATGTGGCTCAGTCAGTAATGTCTGTCTAGCCTAAGTCAAACACTGAATTCAAATCTGAACACCATCTAATAATAATAATAGTAACAATAATAATTTGTCATCTTTCACCACAGTTATGGTTTCTATAAATTACAGCTTTTATATTTTAATTATAGGAACAGGCTAATATGATTTTTGTAAAAAGTATGCACTTTTAGTAACACTATTTATATAGGGAAACATTGTTATGCCTTTTAACCAGTTGTATGTTTTCTCTTTCAGTGAATTTACTGGATTCACGCACTGTCATGGGGGACCTGGGATGGATTGCTTTCCCAAAAAATGGGGTAAGTTCCTGTTCAGTTTACCCTAAGACATGACCTTCATGCATAGCAGCATATAGTATGTCCATGGAATTGGATATTCTCTGAATACACTTATCAAATGCTGAGGGATAGTGTGTGAGGTGTGATAAAGGGCCTCAAGTTGACTGTGACAGGAAGAAGTCATCAATGTTTTTCCAGTGATTAAGTAATAAATATGTCTTCTTCCTCAATATTTCTCCTAAAAATATGTAAAGTTTCAGCATTTAGAAGACAATCATCAGCTTTCAGCATGAGTTCATACATAAAAGAAATATTTTGATTTGATGATACTTTAATGTTACAATTATGTTTCATTGAAAATAAAATTAATATCTGTAGCAAATACCTGTTCAAAGATGAGATCAATTCATTTTAAATTTATTTCTATATTTAATTCATTTTAATTAATTAGAAAAATGAAAAGAGTGAACCAGGAGCTGGGGGCTCACACCTATATTACTAGCTACTCAGGAGGCTGAGATCTGAGGATAGTGGTTCAAAACAAGCACAGGCAGGAAAGTCCGTGAGATGCTTATCTCCAATTAACCACCAGAAAACTGAAAGTGGCACTGTGGTTCAAGTGGTAGAGTGCTCACCTTGAACTGAAGAGCGCAGGGACAGTGCCCAGAACAGTGTTCAAGCCTCATGACTGGCAGAAAAAAGAAAAGGGAAATAAAGAAAAAGAAAAATGAGACCAATGGAAGAAAATAACTTAAGTTTCACTGCTATTAAATATTTCTCATATTTTAACTTCAAAGTTTATAATCAACTTTTAAATATTCTATTCCAGTTTTTGAAGATTTCTTCACTGAAAAATTTCAGAAAACATGTTTTTATTGAAAAATATTTGTAATTAACATATCTATCTATCTATCTATCTATCTATCTATCCATCTATCTTATTCATTCATAGGGTTTGAACTTTGCACCTGGGCCCAGAGTGCTATCACTCTACCACTTGAGCCACAATGCCACTTCCGGTATTCTGATAGTTACTTGCATCTCAGAGACTCATGGACATTCCTGCCTAGACTGGCTTCAAACCACGATCCTCAAATTTCAGCCTCCTGAGTAGCTAGGTTATAGGCACAAGCCATTGGTGCCCAGCTATAATTAACATTTTTTATGTAAAACATTTTATGTTTTATTCATATACATTGATAGTATATGGCACATATAAGACTATATATTTATGCATATACATAAATATATAATTTATTTGTATATGAATTTATCACATGACTTTTATGTAAAAAACAATCCAATGTAAGAGAGAAAAATTTTACTAGTAATGTTAATATTTTGATATATTTTGCTTTCCAAGCTAAAATTGTTCACACTCATTATAGGACCACCCTGACACCTAAGATAAATAATATTTTCAATCTGTGATTTTAAGAGCAATACTTAAATCTCTTGAATATTTAAAACTATGTTAAGCAAAGAAATGAATAAAGAATTGTGGCATACTGAGAACTGATGGTATTTATGGTGCTGAGAATGAGTACACAAAGACAACATGGTAGAACGTGAAAGGATTTCTAGTCCTGTCTTTCCATCCCCCCACCCCCATGCATCTTCAGTACATGGTTTTATGTAACCAAAATTTAGCCCTAAAAATGTACAGACATTACTTAGCATACTGTTGATAGATGGCAAATTAAAACAATTAAAGATAGGTAATTTAACCTAGACGATGCAGTTTGTAAAAGACTGAATCCAGCCCAGTTCTTGATTATTTGAACCACAGGTGAGTTAATCCAAATGATGAGGTCTTCAGCATCATGTTCTCAGTAAAGCTCCCCAGGTCCACTCACTACTGGAATCGGTGCTGGAAAGAAAATTTATCTCAAAGAAAGTTTTAAATGAGAACTTCATGGCATTTACTTTGCCCTTTGCTGCTGAAACATACATGTTGAATACATACATATTCAGCATATAGGAGCCCAAATGTTTACAACTTATGTCCTGAATATACACAATATATAATCATGTGTGCATATATGTATATGTCTATATTTGTGTATGTATATAGATGTAATTATCGATTTGAAGATACACAATTAATAGGAAGTACTAATTTCATTCCTAGCTATATTAATAGATCACTGTATGTAATTAGGAGGGAGGGAGCTCTCTGAATCTGTTTTCTAGTCTGTTAAATGGGAAGGATAGCTAATTGTATTGATCTATTACATAGTATTATTTCTAATAGAAACTGGAATAATATCCTTAATGAACCTTGGGATCTCTGACTACTTAAGAAATAGAAACAATGATGTCTGATTAAAAAGCTGATTTGTAAGTTAAGAATGTAGTCAGAAAGCAGTGTTTTGGTTGTTAAAACAAATAACCACTGGCTATTCAGTGAAGCTTGGGAAGTATCTAAGAGTTTTCATATTTTAACGCTCAATGTGGGAGTCAGTATTCTAATTTCACTTCAAATAAAATCAATAATGAGGAAGGAAATTTTTAGATTTTACCCTCAGAGACACTCTTTAATTGTAAAGAAGAACAAATCCAACCAAAAAAGCAAAACACAGAATGAGCTCAAGATGAATTGTTATAAAATATTAGTAGTTAATTTCAATTCTAAACTTCACTGCTTATTTGAACAAATACACTTTTTCTCCAGATCAACCTTTGTAAAAGATTCATGTTGAGATTCCCAAACATTTCAGCTTTAAATATTTAAGGAACTTTTCTAAATTTGTCAGTGATTCTATTAACTAGAGTTTCAGTACTGGGGATCAGAAAGAGATACTGAGATTCGTTGATTTTATGATAGACTTCATTGTTCTTATCTTTTGTTTATGTTTTCATCTCATGTTTAAAAATATTTTTAAACTTTATTAACATTCTGTTTAATTAAACATTACCATTTAATTTTTTTAATTTGTAGGACATATGTGCTTATAAACCATCACAACATTCTGGTAGCATTTTCATTGCTATTAAGCTACCATTATTACATTAATAAAATTACTATTGCTGCTACTAATTGGAGCTATTAATATGCCATATTTTGGTAAAATTAATAAACGTTAGATTTAGCAAACACATATGGATGCATTATTACTAAACCAGTTTTATACTGTGTTAAAATGCACAGTTGTATATTATGTAGATCTGAAGAATATATACCATTATTTTTCTACCATTAGAGGCTCATGCAGAATAATACCATAGCCTTAACATTCTCAATGATGTAACTATTAATCCTTTCTTCCACCCCTCCCTAATCCTAAATATTGGTTTTTACTCTGTAGAGTTTCTCATTCTCCACAATTTGTATGGTAGGAATCACATAGCATACAGCCTTTCCAGACTGTCATCCTTCACTTCAGCATTTTGTATTTAAGGTTGTTTCACTGTTTTAGAATTATACAACAAATTTATTTTTATTGTATTTTAAATGTACCAAAATTTTAGTTTGGGGCTAACTTTGTCTATGAATGTATCTTTTGTCTATGAAAATATCTTTATTGATCACCTTCACATTAAGTGTCACTTGTGGGGTTCCAATTACAGGTCTATATTTTAGAAAAAGACAAAAGCCCTAAAATGTAAATATGTTTCTCTAAAGGAAAATATTACTTCATGTAAATACAATTTCAGTTACAATAGTAAAACTATTTTCAACAGGTTACCACCTGATAGCAGTGTATTTATCTTAGTCTTCTGATAGAGTCATTTGTTCGAAAAACCATAGACCCATTAAACTCTTCCTGAAATGAATATTTTCTCAGTTAAGTATTTTCTTCATCATTTTTTTAACTTAACTAATCAGTCATCTGTTTATAGATTTACCCACTTAACTATAAACACACTGAAGATATATTTTATTTCCTTCTAGTTACCTTAGAGTTATTTTAGTCACTTTCTGGAACAGCTAATTCTGATTTATCTACATAGCAGAAGCATATGCTAAACATCATAGTTTCCTGGAAATTTTGAGCAATTATGTTCCAGGCTTATTCTTATGAGAATAAAACTAATGGTTGTAGATGTTTGTTTAGAATGAATTACACCCTTACATCTCAGAGATTCCACCCTTGCTCTTTTTTTCCATATGCTATTTTTAGAGGTAACCATAAGACACATCTGCCTCCTTTGCGTTGGTGCAACTATACTGTCCCTCTGGATCTTCTCTACTTCCTGGAGCCACAGTGGGATGTTTTTACACCCTCTCGGGCATCATTTCTGAATCTTATGGGAAGTTCTTATTTTATTTGTTCTATATGTATTTTTTCTTCCAGCCAGAAAAAGATAAAAAAACAACTACTTTCTTGAAATAATTTATGATGTTAATCTATGAGGACATTAGGGTCATTTGTAATCACTAATTCATTTCAGAACTTTACGGTATTGACTTTATTCATAATTGCACTAAAATAGAGGAAGAATGACTTGGTTTCTGCCTAGGAGAGAAAGAAAAATGTAACATTTATATAATAACATAATGGTTTCTTTTATTGTCACTTTGTCCTATGTACTAAAATTTTTTTGAGACAAAGTCTTAGTCACTTTCAAAATTGAAAATAGGGGCTGGGAAGGTGGCTTAGTGGTAGAGCGCTTGCCTTGCATGCCAGAGGCCCTGGGTTTGATTCCTTAGCACCACATAAACAAAAAGAAAAAAGTCGGAAGTGGTGCTGTGGGTCAAGTGGTAGAGCGCTAGCCTTGAGCTGAAGAGCTAAGGGACAGCGCCCAGGCCCAGAGTTCAGGCCCCATGACCAGACCCCCCCCCCAAAAAAAAAATTGAAAATAGATTACTCAACTGGACTATGCAAATACCCTTCATGCCTCATGCTTAATTAGAAAAGGTCTTAATCTGCTTTTTCTATTCTGGCACTTATATTCTGGGAACAAATTGTGTGTGTGTGTGTGTGTGTGTGTGTGTGTGTGTGTGTGTGTGTGTGTGTGTGTGTGTGTATACTGTTCATGTTCTCCAAATTAAAGACAGTGGGGAAATGAATTTGAGCACTGTTTATCTCTTCTGGTTTGGTTATGATCACCCAGATTTTTGCCAGAACCTTTTTTTTAGCTGTTTCCTACTGAAGGAGAATAAAATAACAACAAGCTAAGAGGCCCACACTAAGCATGGAGAAGCAATAAAGATTAAAGTAATGCTGAACTGGGTAAGAAAGAACTGATTAGTGGATGCAGAAAAGCTCTTTATTTGGACAATGATAGAAAAGAATTCTTAAGGGAATGGATATTATAATATATAATTCAAATGCCAATGTAATGAAGAACAGTGCTCACACTCATCCAAAGTAGCTTTGTGTTCATTATATTTGAAAATGAATACACTCCTTACCCATAAGGTAATTAAGATAAATAATTTAAAGGATTCAAGATAGTCATTAAGCATACACTGAAGTTTAAAAGATACGAAATTTTGCATTTAGATTTCCCACATGGAATCTTAGCAGTTATGAAAAAAGTTTGTTAAAATGTCCAGCTTTGCTTCTTCAAATGAAGCAAATGTGATGCCTGTTTTGTTTCATATCTGCACATACATAGTGTGAGTTATCAGTAGTCACAATATACTGAAAACAGGATTGATAATAACATAATATTTGCTAATACTAATGCATTTTATATATTATATACAATTCACACATTGGTGATCACTGGTTATATATTTGACATCAGTATAAAATAATGTAACTCTTTCGTGACCTCAAAATACATTTCTACATTACAGGAAAACTTAAAAGTATAAGCAGTTTTTCTATATCATCCTTTTGTTTATACATTTGCCTTAATCCACCTTTTACCTGATGGCTCAATGAACTAAGTATTCCATATTCATCATCATCTTTCTAAGATATTTCTCTGCCAAATGATTAAAATATAGACCCCAATCCTGTTTTCTTCAGAAAACATTTTCTAGTCTCATTGATATTTATACCAGTTTCAATATGTAAATATAACATTTCTGAAAAAAAACAAACTCTCATCTTCCCATTTATTAATGAAGATGTCAAATAAATCTGGGCCTTTCAAAGGTCCCTGGAACCCAAACACCAGGTATTTTTGCAGGCAGTGTGATTGCTGTTTATCACGATCCTTTTTTTTTTCTCTAAATAAACCATCCTTCAGCTGTTTTCAATTCATCTGACAGTGCTCCCATGCAAGTCAATTTGAATTAATTTTGCTAGCAAATGCTTTATAGTTCTGAGTACATAATCTCCATCTCCCACAGAGAAAAAAATATACTGTAATCATCCAGCTTTCCTGTTGATTATTTCCATTAAAGGCAGTAGGGGAAGGATGTTACTCAAGAGTCTTCTTGCATTTGAAGTTTTTGAGGCTTTTTCTATTCACTGCCATATTCTCTGCCTTTCTTCACACTTACACTGTTCCATGCTTGCACTAAAGGAGAAAATCATAGTCCAAGCTCAACTGCCTGGAACTACCATAATTTAGAACCTAGTGCTAGTCCTCTTGTGGTCTTATACTGATCACTTTTTTCCAATGAAGTATCTCAAATGATTCATATAAAACTTGACCTCTAATGTTCTGCATACGTTTCTTGAAATAATCCTTTCTTCCCTCTATCCAGTCCATCTCAATGCTAATCATGCTAAGGCCCAGCATAAACCTTTCATTACCACACAGAGGGGTGGCCACTTTCTAAGCTGAATCTATATGGTTCTGATTATGTATTGAACACATTCAAAATTAGATACATGTAGGGTTATTTACTGTTAGTATAAATGTTGTGTTTTGTTCTACCCTGAAAATCTTTTTTTTTCGTTATTTCAGCATATTGCTGTAAATCACAACTATATATTTTGGCTATACTTGTTACTCTTTGATATGTGATTAGATGTCTAGATCTTGTAATTGAAACTAAAAGGCTAAGTTTTAGATAAACAAGAATCATAAAAAATTGTCAAAATTTGGACTTAGGGAATTTTATTTATCTGGTATCATGCAGCTTAGCTATATTTAATTTAGTTAGATGAATTATTTACCAAAAGCTATAATTGAACAGCCATTTGAGATTACAGTGGTAAACTAGGCTTAGTTCCTCTTCTCAACTATTAAAAGACCTAGATTTTGGTTAATGTTCCTTAGAACTTTGAATTAAACAACTGGCACAAATACATTCACAACTCAGGAACAAATTAATTTTCTATTAAGTATGATGCAAATTGCTAACTTCTAAAATACTTGTCTCCTATGAGACAAGACAGCTAACATAGTAATATTGATTTGCTAATCCAGAAGCAAAATCTTGTTCTAACCTTTATGATCTGGTAGCTGGCAAGTTAGTTAATATGTCTACTTTTATCTCCTAAATTATGTGAAATACTGCCTACTGTACATGCTTATTAGAAGGATTAGAATGAGATTGCCATTCAGTGTTCAGCACGTAGTCAGCCTATGATAAACACTCACTGTGCAAAGTGTCTCTTCTTGGTGTCTATGCTTTTAAATTAGAGTTTGCTGCTAATCAACATATGCAGTAGATAGTCATTATGATAGACTTTTGAAGTCATCATGTTATGACTCTTACTTAGCATGCTATTTTATTATGTTTTAATTATACTTTAGTTAAAATGTGGGACGGAAAATAGGTACTGACTGATTAGGTGAAATATCTCTGTCATTTATTAATAAACATTCAAGAAGTTTTTATTAAAATTTATCCTGGAAATGGACTTGTTAGCACACATATAGATTTTTTCTATCTATATTTTTCTAAAACACTTAAAGAACTAAAGAACAATTCATTTTCATGAAGTAAAAAAGAAATGTACACTTATTTATGTATCAAGTGCAACCTCACAGTTACATAAGGAAAATATTTTCAAAATCAACTATAAGTAGTTTCATAGATTTTTTGTTGGGCTTAACCAAATCTATAAAAATACTTAGCCTGATGAAAATTTTGTACCCGCATGTAGAGCAGTGGTAGAATTGATGGACTTGATCTTCAAACACTTTAAATATTGTTCTGTGAAAACGGGTTAAACCATGCGGGAGGGACACACAAAGCAACAAAGAAATCATCTTATAAATATGTTAGAAACAATCGCAAGAAAGAAACAAACATTTGAATCCTTCTCTTGGGGTTCATTTCACCTAACATCAGCTTATCTGACTATTTCTGCTTGTCTCAGACATATACTAGTTATTCTTAAGAAGTAATCATATATGGGAAATAAGTTAATATTGAAATAAAACAACTATAAGGATAATTATCAATTGACGTTCAGACTCCTTCTATTGTATATATTTTGCTATTTTGCATTTTCTTTGCTAAATTTCAATTAATTGTAGTTAACATGGATGGCTTCACAGCACATTTTTTTTGGAGGGAAGAGAGGAGGTTGGTATTAGGGCTTAAACTCAGAACCTGTGCTCATACTTGGCTTTCTTGTTTCCATCTGGTATTTTACCACTTGATCCACAACTCAGTTTTGGCTTCTTGGCTCATTAATTTTAGATAGAAGTCTTTTGAATCTGTTTGCTGAAGTTGGTTCCAAACCATGACTCTCAAATTTTAGCCTGTGCTTTAGCTAGCATTATAGGCATGTGCTACTGGATACTGAAATCTTCAGCTAACTTAAGACAAAACAAACCCTTGAGATCAGATGGGCTCCAGGGGAGAGTGGTAGACAAATGAAGAAAGGAGGGGAGGAGAATAACGTCAAGAATTTAATTATACCCTACAAAACTAAAAACAAGCAAGGGAAGGGTGGTTTGGGAGTGATGGGTGAGAATATTGATCGGGTGACATTTCTCAAGATGACTTGTATTCATAAACTGCTTTGTTAATGGCAACTCTTTTGTACAATGACTTAATGACATTACAAAAAACCCTTACTATAAAATCAGAGAAGTAAAGATTAATTGATTCTTAAAACAATGAAGGCAAAAGATCAGGCACATTCCCATGAGCCCAGTAGTCACCTTTTCTGTCAGTTTCTGCTTCTGCCTGGCTACTTCTGCATTCTTCTTGTAGCAGATCAGATTCTTTTGCTTCATTTTGCACATGGCCTCAGTCCAATTCCAAATATGACCTCCTCTGTCAAGGAGGTCAAGTCACACTGGGCATGTTCTGAATTCCACACAGAAAGATCATGGTGTTTCCAACTGATCCAGCACTCCATCACTGGAGCAGACAACTGTAGTTAGGTTGGGGGTGAGAATAAAATCAAGGTTGTTGATGTATATCTCTGCAATAAATAGATCAGCTCTGGAAAAAAATACAGTATTTGGGATTCATTACAATTAGTTTCTTCTAAGAATTCTGTTGAGAAAATGTTTCTGTACATATGAAATTGTTTACCTATGTAAATGTGATTTACCTGTAAAAGTAGTTACTAATGTGAAATATTATATTGTCAAAATCTGCAGTGAGATGAGTTGTTATACTGTTTAGTTTTTCCCAAGGGTTCTAAGTCCTGACTTACATAGTTAGTACATATTTATTTTAAGAGTACTTGATAATTTTTATTTGGTTTATGTACAATCTTATTCCTCTATTTGTACATTTTGAAGGGTATGCCATTTACTTATTATTTTCCATGACAAAAATTCTGTTATGCTCCCTGGCCATAGCTATTTATGATGAGAAGTTATAAAACTAATAACATCCTATTAGCTCATCATTTCCTTAGAGTCTAAGAAGCATTGTGGTTGTCTGACCTTATTTTGCAAGTCCCTCTGCTGCATCTAAAGTTGTCTCTTGATAACTTGTTCTCTCCAAAGCAAGGTGTTTTAGATTTTTAAAAAATACATAAACAGTTAACTGTCAATGGCTTGAATCTGTTCTCTGAGCTTCTCAGTAGGCTGAGACCTGGAAGATCATGGTTCAAAGATCATCAGGACAGATAAACCCTCAAGATTCCATTTATAATTAACCAAATAAACGCCAAGCTGAAGGCTTGGCTGATGTATAGAGCAAGCAAGTCAAACAAGCAAACAAACAAGTCAAACAAGCATGAGATCCTGATTTTAAATACTGACTACCTTTCTCCACCAAAAAAGAAAAAAAAAACAGAAATAAAGGAGGAAAGGCAATCTTTACTATCAGTTTCTTTCTTTCTCTCTTTCTTTCCTTCCTTCCTTCTTTCTTTCTTTTTTCTTTTTCTTTTTTTCATTATTTCTTTCTTTGGTCCCTTCCTTCCTTCTTTTCTTCCTTCCTTCCTTCCTTCCTTCTTTTCTTTCTTTCTTTCCTTCTTTCCTTCTTTCTTTCTTTCTTTCTTTCTTTCTTTCTTTCTTTCTTTCTTTCTTTCTTTCTTTCTTTCTTTCTTTCTTCCTTTCTTCCTTTCTTCCTGGCATGAATTACCAGTGCCTTCCATTCTGCACTATTAAGGCCCTAACTGTAAGTCGAATCTGGAAAGACAGTCATTTCCTTGAGCTGTTTATTTTGATTTCAGGTTGAACAATGAAAATTTTAATGGTAATTTACAGTAGTGACAGTATGTTACATTTATCTTTTATTATAATTTTTGGATTTAAAAATATTCTTAACATATACAAATTAAAGCTATTATGGCCAAAATAACACTGGCAAATTTGATGCTAATATCAGAGGATTTAACAGGATTCTGGAATAAGGTATTACAATGTCATTAACTTGAAAGGTGAAAGGCAGCTTTCATGTGATGAGATATGAACAGAGCTATGCATTTAGACAAACAGCATTCATTTTCATGATAACATTGTTCATTACTACACTGAAGTTCATCTCTGACATCTAGGTATATTGTGTTGTCCTTTGAAGCTAGAAATTAAAATGAAGTCACAATATCATATATGCAATCACTAAAATGTTGAAAAAAAACCTTCTCCTATGCAGGCTCCAAACACTTTCAGATGAAAAATTTATGACACAGCTGTGGAAAATGATAAGTGAACCTTAGTATTTATGAGGGTGATTCTTCATAGTCGTGGACAAATATATAGACAAATATGGCCCATATATATGGATTTGCTTTCAAAGCTTTTGAAAATAATTTCAGATATGGCAAATCTATAAACACTGTATTACAAAACAACATAGATAAACAAGGATAGATAATAACAAAACTAGTCCTTGCTGAGATAAATCAAGTACATACTGGGTGGTATTTTAAATTTTACTTCGTTTTACTACACTTTAAAAGTATTCATAATTTTTCAAATTCTTTCTTTCATGCCAAAAGATTATACATTTATTGTTTTAAGTTGGGTTTGAAATCCGATGATTAGCATTATCAGGTCAAATTTACAATGATCATCAGATCATTTTTGAAGATGTAAACATGAAATAATTAATGGTTGTTGAAGATAATCAGATCATGGTCCTATGTGGGGTAAAAAAACAGGAGGATGGAATTACAGATTTATTGAAGTGTGAGAATTCATTGCTGAATTGTTAATTTGTACTGTTCTACAGTAGCAATTAAGTGTAGTGAAGTCCAACAAAAAAGGTAGTGGTAACATCAAAATCTCTGTGGCTCAAGCTACACATCCATCAGTGATCATACATTGTAGCAAAAGACCCTTTTTATGATGACAATTATAAACATGGCTTAAAATTTCTGAATTCATTTCCAACTCTGACTTTTTGTTAAATATTATGAAAGGATTAGTGTGTGAAGGTAGAAAGGTTTCAATACTAAGTTTGGAAAACGCTAAAACTACTGCAGCTAACTACTATTCTGTACCAAACCTTTTATATAGTGATGTACATGGATATCCTCTCAAATTATTTGAGCAGGAAACATTTTACCCACTGTATTTATTGCATCCCTACATAAGAAATAGCAGAATCCAGTATGATTCTTCATATAAAACCCAGTGGAATGTAGAGATATAGTGTAATAAGAATGAGTAATTGTTATTTTCGATTTCATTTTAATAGCCCTACATAAGAATTATTCCTATACAAACTCAGAAATTTTGTTGAAGGCTCTGTCATAACTAGATTCCTTGCTACTGGGAATTATAGTCTATACATAGTTTCTTGTATGTTGAATGGGCTAGACCAGACTTGTTCTATATTTTCATTACAGACTTGCGCTAACCAGTATGTGCATGCTCTGTTTAGAAAGGAATTCATTCCTACCATTCACAAGGGGATAATAAAATAAATTCTCCTTTAATATTAATATATGAGAAATGAAATAGTTTTTACTTATTTTAGGCTCTAATTAGACAGATATGTGTTCTGACCCATTACTCTCTCTTTACAGAGAAAGCAGATACATAAAACCCCACAGAAACTTCTTTTTCCTAAAATATACTATATTGCACATGTGTGAATAGAATTCTAAAATACAGCTTTGGCTTGAAATTTGTTTTTGCATATTATCTTGAAGTCAAGATTTTTGACTACATTTCTTGATACAGTTGTATATATACAGTCTACTTACCCAGCAAGTAATTATCCAGTAAACAATGTGCCACATTCTGCTAGTCATTCATGATTTTAAAAAGCACATATTTTAGATATAAGACCCTTGTCTGTTGTATGATTAGTGAAGATCTTCTCTTAATCTGTGGGCTAGAGTTTCTCCTATTCCTTCCTGTAATGTTTTCAAGTTCAGAAAGAATGACACCGCCTCATTTGTTAGGAAGTGGAAAGACTTGGAAAAAAATCATATTAAGTGAACAAAGGAGGAAGCTACATTGCTTGATAAGAAATGTACTCATTATCTTGCCCATGTAATTTTAGCCCCTCTGTACAGTATTTTCACAATAAAAAAGTGAAGTAAGCCAGGCCCAAAGAAACATAAGTCCCATGGTTTCCCTTATTTGCAATAACTAATATATGTTTAGGACAAGCAGGAAAGGTCAAAAGCTATGTACATATGACCATATAAGATGATGCTAAGTGAAATGAACCCCAAGATAGGGACACAAGAGATTTTATCTTTCTTGCTGTTGTTTTTAATGTGCTTACAATGTACTGTGTGAATTTTTGTTTCTTTTGTATGTTTTTCCCCATGCAATAACCCCTATTTTCACAGTATTTGATTCTGGTGACCTGCATCTTGTATATACATTTTTTTCTAATTTGGGAAGGGGAAGGTAAATAGCAAAACGCTGAAATAAGGATATATGTTGACCCATTGTAACAATGAGATGTACAGGACACTATGTTGAAAACAAACTTTACAGCTTTAGGGGTGGGGGGTGCAGGGAGGGAGAAGTTGGGGAGGTGGGGAGGGAAGGATGGAAGGGGAAAAACAAAGGAGGGGGTAACAATGCTCGATAGGAAATGTACTCATTACCTTACTCATGTAACTGTAACCCCTTTGTACAGTATGTTTACAATAAAAATATGTAGTAAAAAGAGATACAACATATGTTAACTTTTTAAACATTAGATAGAAGACTGAAAATTGCATGATTATACAAGTGAGTCTATAAGGCATTACAGGTCTTAAAAATTCTTATAGTGACATGAACGTTAAACTGTAAACTATATTGAGTGATACTTAAGTTGTTGTTCAGAATAATGATGTATCTACTAGGAATATTTTCTGGGAATGTTAGGAAACATAATAAGCAGTTCTTATTTTTATGATTCACATGACTTTACTAAAATATATGTAAAACTGGAGAAATAAAACAAACATTTCTGTTTGAATTAAATGAATTCATTCCCTTCATCCATTGTTGGTAATAAATTTAAATATCAAGCAATTCTGATGTTTCTTTTTATTATTCAAAGTATGGCCTTCTTATCTGTTAGCATTTATTGAAATACAGACTTCAAATACATACAAAATGATTACTGCTAACAAACTTTCAAACTAGGTCTTGGAAGTTGTTTGTGTCAATTGATATTCCAAATTATTATTTTTAGCTGCAAATAGATCCAGCTGTTATATGATGGGCATTTGCAACTACAGTGACAGGAAATTTTATGGCCACCACATAATGTTCTCTCTTTATAAATTAGGTTGCATGTGTGAATTACAATCCCTTCTTGAAGATGCGGAGCTTGCCTTACCCAAAGGAACTGAGGGAGAAATATAAAGCAGTCACTGACATCTATATATACTTGAATGTGACAGATTTCCTCCTATTACACAAATGTTGTTATTGCTTTTGTGCCTGAAAAAAGCACAAAAATATGTGAAAGTCCCTTACAGATGTGAGTTTTCTGTGTTCTCATATGAAACATTTTATGTTATAAACTAGAAATTTCAGAAATAGCTCTATTTCTCGATAGTCTCAATCTATTACTATCACATAGCTCTAAGTCTTTCTTTCTATTTAATAATTTTTTTACTGTAAAATACATTAGGGTTTAACCTAAGAGATAACTCATAACTCTCCATCTCTTTAACTCTTAAACTCATATTACTGTTACTAACAACAGTAATCATATGTAATGAACACTGAAATCGAATTTGGACATTTCGTCTATTCAATGAAAAACATTTCTTTTTTTTCTTTCTTTTTTTATTGTGAAAATACTGTACAGACAGGTTACAATTATATGGGCAAGATAATGAGAACATTTCTTATCAAGTATTGTAGCCTCCTCCTTTGTTTCCCCTTCCCATCCCTTCCACCCCGTCCCCTCACCAAAGTTGTAAAGTTCGTTTTCGACATAACGACTTGGACATCTCAATGTTGCAATGGGTCCACCAGTATCCCTAATTAAACGATTTGTTTCTTCCCTTCCCCTCCACAAAATATACCAACATCAAATACAGTGAAAGCAGGGGTTATACTGTGGGGGAGGGATATACAAAGCAACATAGAAATAATCTTATAAATGTGTTAGAAACAATTGCATGAAAGAAAAAAATATTTGAATACATATCTTGGGGTTCATTTCCCTAACATCACCTTATTTGACCTTTTCTGCTTGACTCAGACATATACTAGATATTGCAAATAAGGGAAACCATGGGACCTATGTTTCTTTGGGCCTGGCTTACTTCACTTAATATAATTTTTTTCAAGCCTTTCTATTTCCTAACAAATGGGGCAATGTCATCCTTTCTGATGAAGGCGTAGAATTCCATTGTGTATATATACCACATTTTCTTGATCCATTCATCTACTGAGGGGCATCTGGGTTGGTTCCATATCTTAGCTATAGTAAATAATGCTGCAATAAACATAGTTGTGCTGGTAGCTTTAGTGTGGTCTTGTTTGTAAACATTTGGGTAAATGCCCAAAAGTGGGATTGCTGGGTCCTAGGGGAGCTCTATGTGGAGTCTTTTGAGGAACCTCCATACTAGTTTCCAAAGTTGTTGAACAAGTTTACACTCTCATAAACAATGCAGTAAGGTTCCCTTCTGTCCACATCCCCTCCAGCATCTGTTGTTATTAAAGTTCTTGATTTTAGCCATTGTAACTGGAGTGAGGTGGTATCTCAATGTTGTTTTGATTTGCATTTCTAATGCAGTAGTTTTTCAATATCTATTTTGTTCACTGAAATTCTAAGCTTCCTTACTTATGCAATCGTTTTCAGTGCTTGGTGCCATTACAGACAACTGCCTTCAAACTTAATAAACCATTATGAGGGATCTGACAATGCAATTTATTTTGCGTTGATTTAACAAAAAAATAGCGTTTAATAATTTTAAATTAAAGACTCTGAATGTAAGTATAAGGAGCATATTACATGAGTATTGATGTCTGGCACCACCGTCTTCAGTGCATTTGGGAAATGTGAAAATCATGAGCAGCACATAAACATAAAATAGCGGATGTTTCTGTTTTGGTGCCAGTTCAGGAGCTTAAACTCAGGGCCTGGGTCCTGTCCCTGAGTTTCTTTTGCTCAAGGCTAGCACTTTGCTTCTTGAGCCACAGCTTTACTTCCAGCTTTTTGTGAGGTAGTTGGAGATAAGAGTCTCATGGGCTTTCCTGCTGCTGCTGGCTTTGAACAAGATCCTCAGTTCTCAGCCTTCTAAGTAGTTAGTTTTACAGGCATGAGCCACCATTGCCTGGGCTCTGGTTGTTTTTTTAACTTAAAATAATTTAATAAAAATTTGCCATATTTATCTTCTCCTGAATAGCTTTCCCAGAAGCATCACAATATTTTTGTACATTAACCATGTTTCTACTATCACAAGTAGAAAACAGATGTCCTCTTAAAAACAGTAGAGAGGGCTGGGAAGGTGGCTCAGTGGTGGAGCGCTTGCCTTGCATGCTTGAGGCCCTGGGTTTGATTCCTCAGCACCACATAAGCAGAAAAAAAAAGCGGGAAGTGGTGCTGTGGCTCAAGTGGTAGAGTGCTAGCCTTGAGCTGAAGAGCTGAGAGACAGTGCCTAGGCCCATAGTTCGGGCCCCAGGACCAGACCCCCCCCCGCAAAAAAAAAAAAGTAGAGAAAAGAGGAAATAATAACCTACCACAATTATATGATATCTATAGTGTTCCTATTCCAATAAATCAAAAATCATATATAAAATATATATATATATTCCACAAATCAAAGCCCATAAATCATCTCTCTTACAGTTATATATTTATCTTAAAAGATAATCCTCCAAACAAGAAATAGGCACATAATCCTCAAATAAAATATAACTCACTAAACTAGGAAAATTTTACTTTATGAATTGCCTACCCATACAGTTATTTCCCTTTAAAATTAGTGCAGATTTTGTCATGGTAGTCTAACTAACATTTGATGAGCATGCAAAATTTGTACTTTTAGTTACAGAGAAGCACACTTGAATTTTGTTCAGGATTTTATTGAATCTGCTGTGGTTAACCCTTGTCTTGAATGTGCATTTCTCAATTCTGTTAGGTGTATATATGAACAATCAAATTTAAGTGGAAGTATTTTTCTAGAAAATTTCTATAGTGCTGTAATGCTTAATAGTATTACTGTTTCAGTGTATCACTCTCGAATCTACTTGGTAGATTTAATCAAAAACTGAAATAGGTTTACAGTTCACTTTTGAGGAGAACACTAAATCAAATACTGTTTTGAGCCGATTCTAAACAAAATAAAGTTACTTTTTCTGTAAAATAAAACAAGTTGAACAAAATACAATTACCAAGGACTAATATAATGAAGCCTGGAGAACGTTGGGCTTGACTGAATAATTTTAACCTGAAGACACTCATCTAAGGTTTAATCATAGACCATAAGCTTCAGCAAAATAGAATCTAAGTGAAACTTTAATCTGAGAATTTAATGGACTGTAGCCTCTCCTTTGAACTCAGAGAACTGATAGTAATGCTTTTGCCCAAAGTACCTTTCTCTTCTTTCCCAAATCCCAGACACACTCAGAAACACATGCACATAGACACAATCATGCATATCCATAAAACCTGTTGTTAGATTTTGAAACCAGAAATTATAATGACTATAACACATAATAAAACTGTAGAAATAGTAATTAGACAAAAATATCAAATTTGAAATCATGTCCTAGACCCTGGACTCTTGACTATATTTATTGTTTGGGAAGTAAAGTTTTTGCTTTGGTTATGATGTATAAATCTTTTTTTAAAATTTATTTTTTTCTGCTATGTACATTCCCTCTACCAAGTAACACTTATCGTGAAAACTTGTTTTGTACCTGCTACTGTGTACTTTGTAGATGGAGAGATAAATTGTAAATGGAGAGATGAAGTTCTTGTGAAATCTAATTTTTAAACAGGTTGTGAGTTCAAAATCATTGTCATCTAAGAGTTAATTGCTCTATTTGACAGTTGAAAATCACATATGCATGGTATCATCATCATCCCTACTTTTTTTTTCAGTCATGGAGCCTGAACTCTGGGCTTGGGGGCTGTCCCTCAGCTCTTCACCTCATGGCTAGCGCTCTACCACCTGAGCCACAGTGCCACCTCTGTTTTTTTTTTCTGCTAATGTGGTGCTAAGGAATCAAACCCAGAGCCTCATGTATGCAAGGCAAGCACTCTGAGCCACTTTCCCAGCCTCTCATCCCTACTTTCATATGCCCTAGTTAAAAAGCACTTTCTAGAATATTTGTTAGTACCATCCCAAATCTGACCACTGTCCCATTTGCTACCTTTGTGTTTAGGTGTTCTCTAAGTTGAATTATCATGGTAGGCACACATGAGAACCCAGATAACTGTTGTAAAGAAGATAACTTATCCTATCATTTTTATTTTGTCTCACTGTGTCTAATTTCACTAAGCTTTAATGCTGTCTAAATTACCCAGTTCAATCTATATGTTGATTAAGAAGATACGTGTTTGTGTTTATTTTGTTTTGTTTTGAGGACTAGTTTCTGAGGATAGCTCTTATTCTCATAAGGACTAGTCACCACTGAAATAGTGAATTGGATTCATAGAAAAGATGAATATCTGGCTATGGATATGGAAAGGTTGAAACAGATTCTCCCCCTGTATCCACTCCTCTTTTTCTGTACTTCCCGACTTACTATGAGTAGAGAACACATGAGACCACGTTTGAACCTTGGCTCCCTTATGTGGTGAAATCATATGGGAAAATATAAGACATCTCCAAATCTCTCATCTAATCTCTTGTATTACCTGGAACAATTTTCTGAAGATACATCTTATAATTGTCTGTGTTCTATCATTTTTCTCTTCTATCTTAGCTTACTGTTAATCAAACCAAAATTCAGTTGAAACCCTGATTTTTTTTATAATTTCCAAATAAGAACTAACATATGATTTTCTAGTTTTCTCCTTACGATGAGAAAGGATTATATCTCTCTGAAATATGACAGACTTTGAGTGCTGAGCTCTGATGTCTGTCATAAATAAAACATAAAAACTAACAAGAGGGAAGATATGGAAACTAAAAAAAAATAAGTCATACCTGTAATGTGATATTTTTTATGTAGGTACACTAAAACAATGGTAATCATTTTCTAATAGCAGGAATCTTGAATGGAATTTAAATACCTTAAGGTAACATTTCACTAATTTATTTTTAATATACCTAATAGTAATGTGTAAATATATTTAATTTGAAATAGGAAAATGTTCTTTTAAAATTCACTTACTGTCTTTCTTGTTATCTCCAGTGCTGATCCAGAACCTCATCTGTGTACCATGACGCGGCTGATATTTTTGTGTTGCATGAAGTCAGGCAGATTCTATGTCCAATAAGAAACATAATATCTGAAATAAGTTAAAAAGTGTGAGAAAACAGAATAGATGATGGCATTGAGAGTTGTCCCTCCCAAGAACTAAGTTAAATCTATTGAAGAAATTTCTTGATATGTAAAGTGAAAATATTTAGTTTGGAAGACAGAGGAATAGGATATATCAAATAAGTAATATTTGTTGTAGCACTTATTTATTCATTTTTTATTATGAGTTTTAAATTCTATTTGAGGAATTTGAAAAGAAAAGTCTATTTGACAGAGATTTACTGAAAACGTAGGGCATTTGATGATGGATTCAAAACATTAAAAAATTAACTTGTTTATTAAAGAATACAGATACGAACATATATAAATATACATACATAAGATAGATATATCATACTAGTTCTTATTTGCATATATATTCCCTTACACATATATCAGTATATATAATAATTTTACCCTTCTCTCAAAGTGGCTTTAATTCTGTTTAAGAAACCATCCCACTAAAAATTTCTGTGATTCAGTGTATTGTGTAATCTACTTGTATTAGTGCTGTAAGTTGATTTCATAGAAATCCAGTTTAGCATTAGACACTCTCAAGAGGTAAGTGTGTATGGCAGGTTTGAAGAGCCAATACTCTTGAATAATGCTACCCAGATCATACACACAATTCATTTTCTAAGTTTTCTCATCTAAGTAACAACAATTTCCTCATTGGACTGTGATAGAGACAATTCTTGTTGAAACAGAAAATGTTTAGGAAATGTCTAGGCTCCTATGATATTCTCCATATATTTCAAATGTTTCTTACTATCATATATTATAGAACTAGATTCTGTAGGCCTAGTGTGGGCTGGTGTATTTTTTTAATCTGTGTTTTCACAACCATCAAAATGTATTGTGATAAAAGTAATAATTAATCAAGTGTTTGTATGCCACTATGATGTGTCATTAAAACTGAGCACAGGAATAAAAGAGGCTAAGAAATCTGCAATATTGTTGTCAGTAGAAATGGAAACACTGAAGAGAACCAGCATCAATAAGCTTTTCAGTGGAAATGAGAGGAGAAGAGCAGTGGAATAGGCACATAGAAGCATTAAGCTAATGCTTTTAAGAACGACTTATGTTTGATATGAGGTTGACCCCATTACATCGGATAAAATTTTTGTACACACAAATATTTATGCATACTTAACCAATATTAATAAAACCTAATAAAACTGTTAATGAATGCTTAGTTGTGTTGGATTTATTTTAATTGTGAAAAAAATGAGTTGAGGTAGTTTAAAGTGAAAAATAATTACCTACATTATTATTCTTGTTCATTGAGATGTACTTTCAAAAACTCTGCTCCATAAATCAAATTCAATTATTTAATGTTAACAAAAAGATTGTATAGTTACATATTATCTCTGCTACTGATTCTAAATTAAATATAATTTTGTATTCTATTATCCAATATCAAGGCTTTTCTTTTAATGTCTCACTTCTAAGAAAAATTGTTCACATTTTTATAATGCTTGATCATTACTCTATGAAGTCAGGACAAATTTAACTTCTTAGAGTATCTGACAGATAACTAACAGTACAACAGTACATTTATGTGAAATGCATTAAAATATTTATAAGGGATTAGTGTAAATGATTATATGTTAACAGTGAAGGTTTTAACTCTGATTAGATTATTTTTATGGGGTCTTTTGTGACAAATAAGAATAAACATATTGTTCATTTATCAACTTCAACTCTGGTACAAATGGACTCTGTCATAGGGAAATTTAAGTATAAATAATAAATAAAATCATCATTTATGAATATAGATATATATTTCATGATCAAATATGAACAAAATAAAAACCAAATTGGAGCATTTGGTTCACATGTATTTATTTATAGAAATATTTATAGAGTTGAACTCTGTCAGTAATAAAGCTATATGAAGTTCTAAAGCAATTCTTAGAGAAAGATTGTCACAAAAATGTTTATGCATTGGTCATGTGACAAGTTGGTATGCTTGAAACATAACTCAAAACTTTTATTAAAATCAACATTGAAGATATGTTGAGTTTTTCAGTTTTCACAAGAATTTAACTATGAATAATGTGAGCTGTGAAACTTTGTCCTGTCCATGCCTGGTAGCTTATGTCTTTAATCATAGCTATTTAGGAGGTGAGAATAGGAAAGCTGCCATTGTGAGACCAGCTTGGGCAAAATGTATGGATGAATCCATTTCAACCAATAGGCTGAGTGTTACAGTTCATGAGGAAGCATAAATAGCAGGGTCATTGTTCAGGCAGCCTGGGCAAAAAACATAAAACCCTATCTGAAAAGTAAACACAAGAAGAGATTCAAGTTATGGCTCAAATAGCAAGGACAATGCCTTGAATACAAACTTCACTACAACAGAAAACAACAACAACAGAAAACAAAACCAACAACAAGAAAAAATTTAACCTTTTTTCTTTCTTAGAAAAATCTTTCTGTAATCATTTCCAATAAGGATCTAGTATATTTGGGGTATAATTTATTTTTAAATACTTTAGACTATTTAATTTTGGCTTTTACTTAAGTGTAATCAGAAACATTAATGACATCCTATAATGTATTAGCTACATGTCTAATTAACGTTACTATTTAGTTTTGCAACTTACCTTCTTCATTGGGACCAAGTTAACAAGCAGAGGTGAACTGAAGCCATTAGACTCTTTGGGGAAATGGAGAATAAGCTGTTCCATTACTAGGACTCTGCAGTTAGTTCAACTAAACACATGTTTATTTTTTGTCAGTCATGGGGCTTAAAGTTTGGGCTTCCCTGATCTTTTCTGTTCATGGTTAACACTCAACTACCTTGAGCCATAGCTCCACTTCCAGTTTTCTGATGATTAATTGGAGATAAGACTCCCATAGACTTTCCTGTCTGGGCTGGCGCTGAATCTCCATCCTCAGAACTCAGCCCCCTAGCAGCTAGGATTATGGGAGTGAGCCACCAGTGCCTGGCCAACTAAACACATTTGACATCATGAAAAGATAGGAATATCAAACAAATACACAATTTAAATACAAATATTTTATGTGAAAAGGAGTGAATAAAAGCTCTTTAGAATGAAACTCATCATTATATTACATAAGTGCTGGTTTTATTTATGTAAATTACTGAAGTTTAAAAATGTTGTATTTTGACGATTCAATAAGGTTTTCAATATTCTAAGACCTCCACAGGCTTGTCAACTGTCACTTCAGAGTGATAATTAACAGCAGGAGACACATAGATAAATGAAATTCAGTGATTCAGGTAATATGCCTTTCCAGGAGATTCAATCCTCTTCACTATAAATCTTCCCTGTAGCTGCCAGATCCTAACAACATGTGACAGAATTGGGGTTAAACTTCTTTCTTTCCTTGCTAGGCTTCTGGGACTTGGGGGGCGGTATTATTGAGAGGAAAAAGGTAGTGGTGAGAGCAAAAGGCCGGCAACATTTCAGAGTTGACATGCCAACTGTCCTTTGACTAAATTGCTTCTGGGGAAAATAAAAAAGGAGAAATCACTGTCACTCAAAAGTTCTTCTTCCATTGCTGTAGTTCACAGCACATCACTAGTAAAGCAGTCACAGCAGAGCATATGGCTCTGGATATTTCCATCCATCCAGCCAGCCTGCCCTCCCTCTCTCTCTCCCTTCTTCCATCCATCCACTTCTTCCTTTTTAAATACATACAGTCAATTGTATCAATTGCACACTTTCCTAAGCACGATTTTGTTTTGTTTTGTTCGCTTGTTTCATTTTATAAAGTATTAATAGTCTGGCTTCTAACATTTGATCTCCTGAATTGTCCTTCCTTATGCTGGAATTACAGATATTTATATATGACTACATTGGGCTCTCTAGAATTACTTCTTTGCAAAGGACAGATTTCTTAACATGTGAGGATAGGTTTCCTGGTTATTTAGGAAAGGGATCAAGTCCGTGTAAAGACACAGATGCATAAGCTGACAATGGAATATAGAATAAGTGCCCTGATAATTATGCCTAAGTGTCAGGATAGTTACTAAGTAGCCAAAGCCTAAGCAATTAACAGCCAAAACCATAACTCAATATATGTTAAAACATAGTAATATTTAGGAGGATGGTTATGTGTCTTATGAAAAAAAGAGTTATTAAATGCTAGTACTGAAATATCATATGTGACTAAATAGGAAAATTTCCTGTGTTACTTTAGTATGCACATGTGCATATTATACCGATCAACATTATAGTGTGTATATTCAGGTTTTCAATGTATTGGCCCGAGGAGGGATAAATTAGAAAGAATTTCACGCTTGTTCCTAGAGACACTGCTATTTTCTCTGAAATATTTAGTGAGATTATAGTTACATAGAGAATAAGCTGAGGAATATTACTCTAATAACAAAACTTAAGCTTTATTTCACATCACCTGGAAAGCAGAGTAGAAGTAGGAGTATGAAAGTATATCTGCAATTATATAAGACTCAAAAGACTTTAAAAATGCAATCCATTTGTTATTTTGCCTTAGATTATTTTCCTATATCATTTCTTTTATTTTGTAAAACAAAATGGTATACTGAGTTAAAAATATAGTCTTGAGTGTTAAAAAATATGAACTGGTATTTGTCTTATGTTCATCATTAATTGTGCAACAGCTTGTTCTGGCCTTTCTGTCTGTGTATCTCAGTTCTATGACAATCACAAATATATAATTTTGAGGGAAAATAAAGATTCAAAAAGCACTAAATCTGAATAACAGTATAATGATGTTGATTTTGTTCAGATAATCACTTTGGTAAAACCATAAAATTAAGGTGAAAAGTACATTAAATTCATGAGTAGTGGACTTAGAGAACTTTAAGGATAGAAAGGTTTATCAATATATGCATAATGGGAGTCCTGTAACAGGTAAAACCAAAAATTGATAGTAACAACAGATGAATAAATATGAAAAGTCCTCAAATTTGTTGAACACCATTGATCTAGAAAGACAAAATACCCACTGAACCCAATTATTCTTTGCACAAACTTAAAAGCCTAGACATTTTGCCTGGACATTATAAGGTATTTTGAAAATAATTTATAACTCATCAAGGAATGAAAAACAGAGATTTAATTAAGAAGGAGATTCCTGAACAGATCCAATGGCTGTCAGCAGAGAGAAGAATCATATATTCAAACATCTAATAGATAAAGGCATCAATCAGTAACACTATTTTACAAACCTAATGTTCAAAAACAAAAGTCTCAGAACTCACCAGTAGAAATCAAAGAAGTGAATTAGAAAATAAAAGACAAGAACAGATATATTACTACAAAAATATACAGGGGGCAAACAAGCAATATCATGAATCATTAGGGACATTTGTGTTAAGATCACAATGAAATATCATGATATACCTGCCTGAAATGACTAAAAATAAAGCTTGTTTATTTATTTTCATGCGGTTCTAGGGATCAAACCTAGGTATTTCACATGCCGGACAAACACTTAATCACTGTAATACAACCTCAGCTCTGCAAAATCTTTTGTTTAAATATTGGCAATAACAAGTACTGATCAGGATATAGAAAGGTAGGATTGTACTCGTATTGCTGATGGGATTGTTAAATAGTACAGCACCTCTAGAAAAAAATACGATTCTTAAAAATCAAAACACTTAATTACCATGCAATGCAGAAATCTCATGCCTACACATTTATTTTAGATAAATGGAAAGATATCATACATGTAACACAGATGTTCAAAGTAATTTTGTGTGTAATGCCACCTTATCTAGAACCGTGTAACCCATGTAACCCATGTAACCCATGTAACCCATGTAGCCCATGTAAACATCGACAAAGCAAACTGTGATTCAAATGTACCACTTAGTATTAATAATAAAAATAATCTGTTGGTAAAAGCAACAATTTAATGAGTGCTGTTCTCCAGAGAAACATGCTGAATGTAAAAAAACAAAACAAACAAACAATCCCCATAATGTTCAATGCTTTATGATTCAATTTATATGATATTTCTGAAATGACAGTTTTTTTTTAAGCTAAGAGAAGCTTATTGATCGCCAGATTTCAGAGATGAATTAGGGATCAAGAAAGCTGTGCTTGAGCTGGGTACCGGTGGCTCACTCCTGTAATCCTAGCTACTCAGTAGGCTGAGACCTGAGGATCGCAGTTCAAAGCCAACCTGGGCAGGAAAGTCCATGAGACTCTTATGTCCAATAAACCACTAGAAAACTGGAAGTGGCGCTGTGGCTCAAGCAGTAGAGCGCTGGCCTTGAGCTGAAGGCAGGGACAGTGCCCAAGCCCAGAGTTCAAGCCCCACGACCGAAAAAATGTGCTTATTTCCTCTTCAGAGAAGTCTCTCTTTAAGTCTTTAGCCCACTCATTAATGGAGTGGTTGTTTCTTTGAGAATTTTGGGGAGGGGATTTAATTTTTTGAGTTCTAAGTATCTTTACTCTTATATATGTATCTAAAGTATGATAATAAAATATTTCATTCATTTCCATTGATGGGAATGTAGATAGATTCTGTCAGAGCATTACAATACTTGGATTATTGTCTTGACCCATATTTATCCTACTCACATGATGATCCTGAATTTGTAAGATTTGAATATCCACTAAATATTGTTCTCCCACGTGGTCTACCAATATATATTCCAAGCAGCTGTGTAGAAGACCTGCTTCCTAGCATCTTACTAATTGTTAGTTCCATAACTCCCTAGTCTTCTAAAATAAATATACTTGCATAAAGATTCATAATGTGTTCAGTGGGGGTAGCCAAGTGGAATAGAGAATTTACTGATAATATGCAGATATATCATTAAGATGGCTAGAGATAGAAAAGCCCCATGGGTCATCTTTGTTAATGATTAGAATTAATTAATAGGCAAACTGTTAGTTAAATAACAAGAAATAGAGGTTTGGAATATTTGTCTACTGTAATTATGGCTATGTGTCAAGGATCTTGTTTGCTTATCTACAAGTAGATGTAGAAATATCTTTAATATCTTGGATTAGTATCTAAGTATGTAGTACTAGTATCTAAATATCAGATTTTGATTGATATAATAGCCTAATATGAGACTGAAAAGTTTCTTGTGCCATACCTACATTTACCCATTATCTGTATTTTCTGGTTTTATGTGACCTGTAATTAAAAAACATTGGTGAAAGTCATTTTTTGTCAAGGTAAGTATATAAAAAGGTAGCTAACAACTAGGTTCAATATTAGGAATGAAACCACACTGCACAATAATTTCTATGGACATTATTTCTATTTGTACATATTAACTAAAGAAAAAGATTCTGTAATGAGTAAGGGACAATATAGGAAGATAAAGAAATAGAATAGGTAGACTACCACAGAGGAAAGAATAAATGTAAAATTATTATTTTATTTTATTATAGTTCTGATACTATTGTAAAAATTATATGCTTGCCTAGTATTTTAACATTCTCAGAAGTATACATTTTCAAGGCAATTTCCAAATTAAAATGAAGTACAACAAATGCTAGAGATTCAGTCAACAGACTAAAAATAAACATATAAATACTAATCACCACCTTCAGATATAAGCACATTTTGTAAAATTATTGTCTAATTTAGTCCAAATTAAACTGGTGTTCACCTAATGACCCAAAATTATGAAAAATAATACTAAAATGTAGAATTGTCACTGGATTCTTTAAAAAAATCTTAAATTTTCTTTTCTAGATTTTCTTGAGTATGTTGTATATTGGCTGAAAAACAAGTATTTTGTTGAGAGTAGTTTGACCAGAAATAGTATCAAAAATTGTGTTACTATTTACAATAGATTTACATCTTTATTTACATTGCAACTAGAAAATACTTGGATTCTGAAAATTTAAGCCATTTCTGATAGAAGAGCAGTAGCTCAGTGAACAACTGACTAAAGCCACATAGCTCTAATTCTACAGATCTCCATTAATACTGCTATGGCAAGCAGAGGAAATGGACTTAACTAGATTATGACACGACAGTCATTTGAACTTGAATAGGCTCACAGTTCTAATGTGACTGTTTCTAAAGAGAGAGAGAGAAAGAGAAGGACATTTGTGCTGAATAGCCACTGATTACATGAACATGATTAATGTGAGATATAGAATTGATTTATGAGTCCTGTTGTCAAGGCTTACCCCACACACTGGAATATTATCTACTGTAAATGAGGGCAAAATTAAGAGCAGAGAGCAGAGGCGGCATTCTGTTTTGTTATATATTTCATATACTAGTTATATCATTTGGAACTGCAAATCATTTACTGAAACATTTATTTATTTATTTATTTTTGGCAGGCAAGCAAAAGCATAATTGTATTTATTTTGCCTGAAACATTAAGAGCACCAAAGGTTAATCTACTTTATTTTCATTAAATTGACTCCTAAGTGAAATAGTTTTTTTTTCTTTTACATTTTACATTGCTTCTCCAAGTCTTTCCATTTTCTAACAAATGGGGCAATATCATTCTTTCTGATGGAGGCATAGAATTCCATTGTGTATATATACCACATTTTCTTGATCCATTCATCTACTGAGGGGCATCTGGGTTGTTTCCATATCTTAGCTATGGTAAATAATGCTGCAATAAACATAGTTGTGCTGGGAGCTTTAGTGTGGTCTTGTTTGTGATCATTTGGGTAAATGCCCAAAAGTGGGATTGCTGGGTCATAGGGAAGCTCTATGTAGAGTCTTTTTAGGAACCTCCATACTGCTTTCCAAAGTGGTTGAACATGTTTACCCTCCCACCAACAATGCAGTAGGGTTCCCTTCTGTCCACATCTCCTCCAGCATCTGTTGTTATTATAGTTCTTGATTTTTGCCATTCTAACTGGGGTGAGGTGGTATCTCAATGTCGTTTTGATTTGCATTTCTTTTATGGCTAGGGAGGTTGAGCATTTCTTCATGTGTCTATTGGCCATCCTTCTTTCCTCTTCAGAGAAGTTTCTCTTTAAATCTTTAGCCCACTTATTTGTTGGGCAGTTGTTTCTTTAAGGATTTGTTGCTGGGTGATTTAATTTTTTGAGTTCCAGGTATATTTTAGATATGAGACCCTTGTCCATTGTGTGGCTAGTGAAGATCTCCCAATCTGTGGCTTTCTATTGATCTTGCTAGCTATGTCCTTTGCCATGCAGAAGCTCTGCAACTTCATGCAATCCCATTTGTCCAACCTTTCTTTAATTTGTTGTGTTTCTGGGTCTCTATTAAGAAAATTTCAACCTGTGTAAAATAAGCCAGGCCCAAAGAAACATAGGCCTCATGCTTTTCCTTATTTGCAATAACTAGTATATGTCTGATACAAGCAGAAAACTTCAGATAAGTTGACATTTGGTGAAATGAACCCAAGGTAAGGACTCAAGTGGTTTTTCTTTTTTGCTGTTGTTTCTAACATATTTATAAGTTGATATTTTTTGTTGTTTTCTATGTTCTTCCCCCACGGTATAACCGTGTTTTCACTGTATTTGATGTTGGTATAATTTGTGGAGGGGAAGGGAAAAAACAAATTGTTTCAATAAGGATACAGATGGACCCATTGAAACAATGAAATATACAAGATGGTATGTTGAAAAATGAATTTACAACTTTGGGGGTGGATGGGGTGTGGAATGGGAGGGCAGGGATGATAAGGGAAACAAAGGAGGAGGCAACAATGCTTGATAAGAAATGTACTCATTACCTTGCTCATGTAATTGTAACCCATCTGTATGGTATTTTCACAATAAAAAAACTTATTAATAAAAAAGAAAAGGATACTTCTTGCAGAATTTCTAGTTATCCATAATAAAGCAATAGTATATTACAAAATATCATTGTGATACTTTGATTTTTCATGTTATTATGAACATACACATTTAATATTGCAACTACCATCTCCAACATTTCACAATTACTATCATCAAGGAATGCTTTCATTCACTCATTTATTTGCAATGCTGCAAATTCAACATAGGTCCTCCACCTTCCCTGATAGATAAGTGCTTTATCACTTAGGCCACACACTTTGCCATTTTGTTTTTACTTTTTTTTTTAAGTCTTGCTGTCTTTGCCCAGTTTTCCCTGGGCCTGGAGGTCTTCCTACTTCTCTTCTTGCATAACTGGGAATATAGTCATGTACTATCATTCCTGCTTTAAAAAACAGTCTTTGTAGAGGTTGTGCTAATATTTGTGCTAGCTCTATATGCATGTGAAGTTTTAAAACATCACACAAATATTTGGCTTTACTAGGTCTTATATTCTCCATCTTAAATGTGTACTACATCTTAAGCAAGTACATAATTGAGATCATAGTCAATCTTAGGAAAATACAAACTTGCTAAGTAAGCTTACCAAACAGAAGAATATATTACTACAATTATACATATAAATTATGGACTGACTATCTTTTAATATAATGTGAAAGAAAATATAAAGCAAGAGAATACTGGGCTGGGAAGGTAGCTGGGAATGTAGTGTGCTTGTCTCACTTGCATGAGGCCCTGGGTTCAATTCCTCAGCACCACACAAGCAGAAAAGGCCAGAAGTGGATCGGTGGCTCAAGTGGTAGAGCGCTAGTCTTGAGCTGAAGACCTGAGGGACAGCGCCTAGGCCCAGAGTTCAGGCCACACAACCTACCAAAAAAACCAACAAAAACAACAACAAAAAACCCAGGAGGATACTGTGGCTTAAGCATGGAGATGACCCAATATTCAATTAATAATACCATAGTGGAACAAAACTTGTTTAGTTTTCCATAAATTCATTGGCTTTTACTTGCTTGTTAAATTATAACTCATGCCACATAAATTACTAATTTGATAATAAATATCATGGAAAAGGAGATTCTGATGAAATGGTAATGAGCTAGTGTCAGTTGTGTAAGATTTTTTTTCATTTCAATACTTTGTTCTACAGTAGTAAAAGGATCAGTTTATTAACTAATTTCAGGAATGCCTATTGACGTTGCTCACACTCTTTTTAAAATAGTTATTGAACTATAATGAGTTTCTCTTTCTTTCTCTCTCTCTCTCTCTCTCTCTTTTTTTTTTTGGTATGTGTCCTGTAACTTGAACTCAGGTTCCAACCTCTGTCCCTAAACATTTTTGTTCAGGGCTAATACTCTTTCACTTGATGCACAATCCACTTCTGGCTTTTGGGGTTTAATTAAAGATATGAGTCTCACAGTCTTCCCTGACTAGGCTGGTTTTGAGCTTCAATCCTGAGATCAAAGCCTCTGAAGTAACTAGAATTACTCATGTGAGCCATTGGTGCCTAGCATGGATTTGTTTTCGTTAGCAAATTTCTCAAAAAAAAGAATCAAATCTTAAATTATTCATGTTATAATTTTATATAAAATAAAGCTAGCATCTATAACCTTGAAAATGTAAGTCATAAATATATCATATGTGCTTCCATTTTGACTTTGAGGTGACATTCATCATAACTATATAGATAAGAAAAAATTAACTTATAAACTTTTCTAGTTAGATATAAATTCTGTGACATCTCTCTATTTTGAAGTTTGCTTCCAACCTCAAATCTATTTTATTGAACAAGGATAATTTTTCTTTTATAATCAGGAAAAGGAATATTTAAAAAACCAATTACTGTGCAAATCAAAACTACATTGAGATTCCACCTTTCCCAGTTATAATGGCCATTATAACAAAATAACAAAAAAAAATAAAAAAATATAGAAAAAAACAGAAAAACAAATAATAAAAACAAAAATGAAAATAAGAATGGTAGGGATGTGGCCAAAAGGGAATGTTATTACACTGTTGTTGAGAATGTAAACTGATTCAACCACTCTAGAAAGCACTGTGGAATTTCTTCAAAGAACTAAACATAGAGCTCCCCTATGATCCAGCAATCCCACTCCTGGGCATTTATCAAAAAGATCACAAAGAAGGCCAAACTAAAGCTACCAGCACAACTATGTTCACTGCAGCATTATTTAGCATAGTTAAGATATAGAACTAACTTAGATGTCCCTCAGTAGATGAATGGATCAAGAAAATTTGGTATGAAAACACAATGGAATTCTATGCTTTCATCAGAAAGAATGATATCACCCCATTCATAAAGAAATGGAAAGACTTGGAAAAAATCATATTAAGTGAAATAAACTAAGCCCAAAGAAAGACAAGATCCATGATTTCCCTCTTTTGTAATAATTAGTGTATGTCTAGGATAGTCATAGCAGAAGATCATAACTCAATAGCTATGAACATGCAACTGTATGAAATGAACTCCAAGGTATGGAAACAAGAGTTGTATTTTTATGTACCGTGTAGTTTTTCTTTCCCCTTCCTTCCTTCCTTCCTTCCTTCCTTCCTTCCTTCCTTCCTTCCTTCCTTCCTTCCTTCCTTCCTTCCTTCCTTCCTCTCTCTCTCCTTCCTCTCTCTCCTTTCTTTCTTCCTTCCTCTCTCTCTCCTTCCTTCCTTTCTTCCTTTCTTTCTTTTTTTCTTTCCTTCCTTCCTTCCTTCCTTCCTTCTTTCCTTCCTTCCTTCCTTCCTTCCTTCTTTCTTTCTTTTTTTCTTTCTTTCTTTCCTTTCTCTTTATTTTATTCCCTGTTGTCACTGTTTTTGCTTTTGGTACTCTGTGTCTTGTATATTTATTGATCTGACTTGGGGAGGGAAGGGAAATAACAAAATGATGAGACAAAAAACAAAAGTTGAACTGGTGAAAGTGATATTCACAAGACAGTGTGTAGGAAATGAACTTTACAACTTGATGGGGAGGAGGAGTTGTGGAGAGGGAAAGTGGGAGAAAAACAAGAGAGAAAGTAACAATGTTTGACAAGACGTATTCATTGTCTTATATGTGGAACTGTAACCTCTCTGTACATCACCTTTACAATAAACAACAACAACAACAAAAACAATTGCTGGTTGGAACCTTGAAGATGAAAGCCTTTGAAAGGTTCCCTCTGTGCCCCCCGCCCTCTGCCCTGGAAATATCCTGTCTGCTACTCACATTTGGTATTAATATACAGTTGCCCAAATATTTGAATTTTTCCAAGAAAATAATTGTATAAACCCAAAAGACTAAAATCTTCTGTCTCTTAAATGATTTTATTTGTATTGTGAAATTGAATTTGAACTCATAAACATCTAACCTATTCCATGGGCAATAAAGAAATCAACTTCAATTTTATTTGTCACACAGAAAATTATTTGAGTCATTTCTACCAATATTGCCACATCCTACTCATGAATTTTAAAAATGTTTTAAACAACTCAAACTCAGGCTTGAAGTAAGTCTTTTTGTCCAGTAACATATTATTGAGGAAATGTAACAAGATTTGATTTGAATGATTTTTACTGAATAATTTTTTACTGAAAGTGGATGTATTTTGTCCTAGTTGTTTGGCTAAAAGAACAGTTACTATTACAGAGATTGGATTTGTGAGACACAAACTCTTCTTATGAAGAGGACATGTTTTGTTTTTGAAATCTTTTTTGAGGTTCTGGAAAAGTCAGAGACTCTCTCGTCCAGTAAATTGCTCACAATCTTAATCTAAAGCCAGGAAATTTTTAAAAAAGGTATGACTCTATAACCGAGGCCCTTAATTCAGTTCTTTCAAACTATAAAATAGCTACTCATCAGGGCTGGAAAATCTCCTATTTTGTTGGTTAAAATGACGTGATGCAATCCTTTATTGTATACCTTATAATGTGAACGCTCGCTAAGGATAAAATATTAGCTTCAATCAGATCATTCTGATCTTAGAAATTAATTTCACATTGATTAATGTTTCAATTACTCTTGGCCTCAGTGTGCTTATGTGTAAAATGATGAGGTTGTGATGTGTATGGTTGTCATGGAGACATATTACCACCAGGAAAGTGATCTAAAGCTGCATCTCTATCCACCCTGTAAAGCATTATTTTTAAGGTTTGTACACATTTATACAATCAACTTTGTTTTACAATGTTATTAATTGACTGAGAACGCAAGAAGAAGTTTGTTCTTCATTATTTGAGTATCTGACCAGGCACTAGAAACGTGAGCTGCCTAAGGACTGATATTTTTACCGATAGGCATTGGTTTTAATAAGAAATAAATTATATTTTTTAACGAGAAATAGCTTGTAGTTTATTCTCACACATTAAAGAGGGGAATAAAAGCTGGGCACCAGTGGTTCACACCTGTAATCCTAGATATTCAGGAAGCTGAGATCTGAGCAGTTCAAAGACAGCAACTGTAGGAAAGTCTATGAGACTCTTATCTACAATATACCACCAGAAAACTGGAAGTAGCCCTGTGGCTCAAGTGGTAGAGCGTTTGCCTTGAGCTTAAGAGTTCAGGGACAGCGCCCATGCCCAGAGTTCAAGCCTCATGGAAGACAAGGAAAAAAAATAGAGGGGTTAAGAAATGGACTGAACAAAAATTTTTAAAAATACATCTTATTAGTTACAGTGAAACACTTTATATTTTTTAACATGGACCATCTTCCTAAGTCAGTTCCTGACTTCTAAATTTTAGTCTGTAATCAACTACTCACAAACACTTTCTCAGATCATGAGGAGACAATGATCATTCTTTTTATCAGCATCAATATATTGCACAAATGATGATCTTTTCATATTCATTTAGACAAAGAATCTGTCTTAATCAGACTAATTCTTCCTTTCTATTCTTCCCTTCTTCTTCTGTCTCCTCCATCTTCCTATTCAAATCAATTCCAGAAAACTTTATTGTTCCATTTTCACAAATGAACATAAAGTATTTTGACCACATTTTCTTTCCTTCACCTGCTCCATTCACCCCTCCATCATTATGTACTCACCAGGGGAAAATGTTTCCACTTCCTTATATTCATTTTATTAAGGTGCATATAATTTCTCAAGAGCCTCCATCATGGGATCTCACACATGCATACAATTTATTTTAATCATGTTTATATATACATGTGTCTATATATGTTGTGTGCATATATTGCATGTATATGAATATGTATTTATATTCCTATATGTATGTATATATGTTTATCTTTTAATCTAGCAATTACATATAAAAGATGTGATACTTGTCCTTCTGAACCTAGCTTACTTCACTTAATATGATGGTTTCCAGATCCATTCAATTCACTTCAGATGACATAATTTCATTTTATTCTTTTCTTCTTCTCCTTCTTCTTCTTCCTCCTCCTCCTCCTCCTCCTCCTCCTCTCCCTCCCCCTCCCCCTCCCCCTCCTCCTCCTCCTTCTTCATTGGTCATGTGGCTTGAATTCTGGGCCTGGGCACTTTTCCTGTGCTCTTCAGCTCAAGGAGAGAACTCTACCACTTGAGCCACAGCACCACTTCCAGTTTTCTAGTGGTTTATTGGAGATAAGAGTCTCATGGAGTTTCCTGCCCAGGCTGGCTTTGAACCGTGATCCTCAGATCTCAGCTTCCTGAGTAGCTAGGATTACAGGCGTGAGCCAATGGAGCCCAGCTTCATGTTTATTTTTATTCATATATATCACATTTTTAATCCCTTCATCAGTTGAAGGACATCTGGGCTGTTTCCATAGCTTGGGTATTGTGAATATTGTTGCAGTGAACATGGATGGGAAGACATATTTCTTCAAATAAATGCCCACAAGTGATATCACTGGATGAAGTACTGCTCTTTTTAAGGTGACGCAAGAGAAATAGATTCAGTCAGTTATTAAGCAGGAAGTTGGAATATAGGGGAGAAAGGAATTTGAATGCTATTGAAACAGATTATTTACAAGTATGAAAATGGAACAATGAAACCTGTTGAGGTTGTCTTACTGTGGGGGGGAAGACATTGATTGTAAATGCTTGGAGATGTAGCACTGAAATCCTTTCACCTATGTAAAACTAATTCAAGCAAAGCAAAAGAAAGTGAATTTGTAGTTTAATTTGAGGGTATCATTGTGTGAAATGTAACACCACCACACATGCACTCATATACTGAAAATAACAAATAGCATCTGCAATATTTTGAAAACATATTTTCTTTAAAGCATTCTAAAGTATTATATGGAATATATATGTATGTATATGGAATATATATATGCATATAAATAGATAACGAAGCTATCTGTGAACCAAAGATAAAAAGAATAGAAACCCAAAAATAAAGCTGGAGGAAATGGATTCTATGCCAGATTTTTTCATCAATTCACAAAACAAAATCATACTTTGAATGAAATAGGTCAGGTAGAATGAAATTAGATGATATGCTGTGTGCTGGGCCTTTTTGTCTGCTCAGAATCTTGTAGCAAGCTGGTTAGTGAGTGACAGACTAAAAATTATTTTGAGAACATATGTCCCAGAATAAAACAGCAAAGCAAAGCTGTAAATTGTAATGTTAATGAAAATTAATTCCACAGGCTAATATGCAAAACTAAACTCATAACAATTGTATGAATAATATAATTGGAGTGAGAGATATCTTTAAAAATGCTTAGAGCTTTTTAATAAAAAAAATACTGAAGAGTATGTTCCAGAAAGTTCTTTTTTTTTTTTGGTCAGTCATGGGGCTTGAACCACTGTCCTGGGCGCTATCCCTCAGCTCTTCACCTCAAGGCTAGGACTCTTCCACTTGAGCCACAGGGCAAGGTCTGTGTTTCTAGTGTTTCTTATTAGAGATAGTCTCATGGACTTTTTTGCCCAGGCTGGCTTTTAACTGAGACGCTCAGATCTCAGCCTCGCTAGGATTATAGGCGTGAGCCACCAACGCCTGGCTAGAAAATTCATAATTCTTACCCTTTCTATTTTGAACTTACGAAGTTGGGGTGATTTGGAGAGAAGGACACTTATTTTTTATTTTCAACATTAATTTATTTAATGATTTTGTATTAATTTATAATATTTGGGCAAAGAAACTTTCATTGTGACATATTTAGACATCTATACAATATACCTCCATCAAACTTACCCCATCCATTGCTTCCCTCATCATGCCTGTCTTTTCTAAAACAATTTCATATTTCTACTCCTATGCATATTAATAAAGTTCTTCAAACCTCTTCACCCTCATATACCCTCTCAATTGACTTTCCCCATTCCTGATGGTATCTTTCCCCAAGCAGGGCCTATTTTTCTTTCTTATCCTTCTTTAATTGTTTAGTATATATTAATTGTACGTGGTATTTTCATCATAATATTCCACACACAATACATAATAATTCAGGCAGATTAAAATTGTCAATTGATTTCTATTTCTAAGTTCACATCTACCTATTATTCAACAATTTTAAAAAAGATTTGCTATGCTATCTGCATGTAGAGAATCAATGTGTTTCAATGTTTTCCATTTTCCATCATTCTCTCCCCCTAATCAACTCTGTCTGAATAGTCCAACAGTTACATAGTGATTATCATATATTTTATTTTTTTTTACCCCCTCCCCCATATATTTTATATACACACATACATGCCAATATACGTGCATGTGATTGGGGTATAAAATTCACAGATGAATGAACACATGTGAGGCTGGCTTTTTGCTTCTATTTTTGTATGTATGTTTCCTATAATGAGTGCAGTTGATCAAAGGATCTTTGCCATCAGATCCACACATAAAAGGTAATTTCATGCTGACAAGAAATGAGAAGTAGAGCTGAATTGTAGAGATGCTTAGATCATCTTCATGGTGTTTTGAGAGTTTAAAATTTTCTGTCTGTAGTCTGATTTCTTCAATGTCTGATTTCTAAAAATGGTAAGAAAAACCAACTCTTTTAAGGCCTCTCCTGAAATTTTATATTTGATATTTCAAAGTCTGGAGAGAGAGTTTCAGACTTTACTGCAGATTATAAAGCTTTTAGATGTCAAGTTTATGCATCTAAATATTACAAGATTAGGGACTAAAACTTCAGCTCTGAACTAGATTCTTTTTGTTAAACAAGGCCAATCAAATATATTACTTCAGGATTCTACTACAAACTTATCATTTCACTTTAGTATCTTGATATAGAATCAATGTAAATAGACATAAAATAATGCTAACAGAACTGGATGATTGGTAACTCTGATAACCAAAAAGTTCAAAACTTATTATGATTGCAGGATGCTTCTTTGTGCAGATTTGAGGAAAAATGTATGTACATATTTACACAAATATGTAAAAGATTATAGTCTAGCCTGTGTGTCTTCAGTTAGTATTTTCAAAGTCTGAAGGGGTAAAAATAACATTGTAATTGACAGACACATTGAACTGAGAATAGTATAAAATATGTAAGTGTGAGCAGGCTTAAGACAGAAAGCCTATAATAAGAGTCCTGCAAGGAGAAACTGGTTCTTAAGGACTTTGGTAGGAAAAGATAAACTCATGACACAAATAAATATGAAGATCATTTCTCTACTTTCCTATTTTTTTGAAAAATATGGCTGACAAGGGACGTCTGGACTGACATAGGGTTAGAATGCAAATCTCTTCAATCTTCAGGACCCAAAGAAGGTGGAATAATTTTAAACCTCTGGAAGAGAAGCCAAACCAACCCAAGATACTGTGAACATCAACCCTTTGATTTTAAGGCAAAAGAGTTGAAAAGAATGAGGAAACAAATTCTGAGGAATGTATGGGCTCAAAAAATAGGCTTTGTAAAGTTGACAGACCAAGAGAGGACACACTTTATTTTATTGAGTGACCTGCAGTTCCCCAAACATTCATGCTTGCCAGTTGAAGTAACCAAAGGGTCAATAAATATGTTGGTTAAACTACAGAATCATAGGAAACCCAACAGGACTGAACAGAAAATAAGTGTTTTTTGACTGAGCCCTCCATTACATTGTTATAATATCCTTGGTAGATTTTGAAAAAATCTACGAATGTTACTGCCACATTCTTAAGTTCTTGGAGTTTTATTTTTGTTCATCTTGTTTATTTCTCACTGCTGGCTTCTGCTAAGTATTGTAAGATGACATTTAGAAGGAGAATCTGTGAAAGTGTTTTATTTCAGATAACAAAGCAATGCATGAAATAGTTTTACCCACTCATTAATGTATTCATTTCTAGGTAAACAAGGGGAATGTATTACCAGTTTTATCTTCTGAATTGTAATCTTTCTGTCCCATTAGAGATATAAAATATGACTGGGCACCTGAAGCTCATGACTGTAATCTTACCTACTTTGGTAGCTGAGTTTTATAGGATTTCAAGTCAAGACAGTTCAAATCTTATCCTGACCAAAAATAAAAGAAAAAAAAACATGCAATGTAATCTTTAATTTGGGGGGGGGGGTAGGAGGTCCTGAAAAGAAAAGAAATAAATAAAACTTTACTACAGCAGATTGCACATTGAAAATTGCATTTTTATCTCATTAACTGAGAATTTTGTGAGCAAGATGTTCATTCATTTGGTTTGAAATTGTCATCTTAACAAGTAACTATTAAGCCCTCTTGTCAAAGATTGCTTAAAGTGAATTTTTAGTAATATTTGCGCTACTGTGGACTTTGTACACATGAAAACTGTGAATTTCTTGGCATATAATCTTGGAGGACACTGCTGTTCTGCTTGCTTTTAGTTGCTAGAAAGATGATACTGGATCATGTGATGTGGAAATGAGTCTTATGTAAGTGACTTGAGGCAAATGATTTAAAATTCATTTGTATTTTATTTCCAAATAATACCCTAAGATAAAACAAATATTTAAACAAATAATGTAACATTTGATTTACTTTTTAAGAGAAGAACTTTGGTGCTGCTTTCTTTTTTCCTAACACAAAAAATTATCATTGTTACAATAAGTGGATCATTTTTTCCTGCTTTTATTTGGTTAGTTGAGGTAATTTTTGGCATTAAATAGATTTCATGACAAATAGGAGCCATATATATTGAAGAGACAATTACTTAAATCACTAGGGAAGAAAACATAAGTTGTTAAATTTTAAAAAATGATAGAATAGAGGACTGGTTTAGAAAATCAGAAGCTAAAATATTTTGAGATGAGACAAAATGAGATTAGATGAAAGAACTAAAGCTTCTTATAACACCATAATGTGCTAGTTGTTAGGCAAGATAAAATCTTAATGTCTCTCTCTTGTGAATCTAAGGAGCTCAGCAGTTTTATCTCATTAGCACCTTTTGCTTAAGCCTGTCTGTTGGCAGCTAGAGTTTTGAGAAGGGCCATTGGGGGTATAAGATTTATTTGCATCCCTAGTGCCTACCCTGTATACATTTCACTAATTGAACAAAACAGAAGATTTCATGCATAAATAAATCAGGTTCTATAAAGTTTATCTTATTTCAGGTATAAGTCTGAAATCACACACTTTCAGTTTATTGAAAAACTATATGGGTTCATTGCAGAGTGTTATTACAGGATGATTTTAATGAGTTAAAATAAAGTACATCAAGTTTAATGCACATGGATCCTATACAGGTTTAGGAAATTACTTCAGTTGTAAGGACATACTCATGAAGAGTAAAACATTGATTCTAAAATTTTTCAAGAAGTAAAGGGATATTGGGTTTCTCATAGCTTAAGTATTTTACCAGGAAATAAATAGGCTCACAAATCCAAGATGAACAAATTATACATTGGAAGCTATATAAATCTTACTTAGTTACTTTTATATCTCTCAGAAATATGAGAATAACTATGAATCAAATAATGCACCAATAAGAAGAAATTAATTTGTTAGGATGCAATAAGAAGTCAATTTATATTTCAAATGACAAGACTACCCATATTATAAATCTAAAATTTTTGTCTTTATCTTCCTCTATAGATCAATCCAAGAATAAATATTTAGCTATCCAATTAGTAAAAACATTCTGAAAAGATAAGTTCAATTAAATAATGATCTATTATTGGCTTAAATTAATGCTTTCTCTTTCAAATATTTATTACATTGACATGCTATTTAAAATATGACAGGATTAAATAAATGACTGCTTACACGTGCAACATTTTTTTTCTTTTCCTTATTTGCTGGCTGCTCTCACTTTTTTTTCTCGTTTTATTTTACCTTTATTGTTTCTTCTAAAGCTGTGTCCTGTGCTAGTCAGATTTCTGCTACTATACTGAATATTTGAGATCAGTGGGTTATGAGGAGAAAAGGTTTGTTTGGTTTAAAAGTTTTGGAGAATTTAAGCTTAGATCAATTGGCCCTTTTGTTTGTAGTTCTGAATGAGGTAGCATTTAATTTCAGGAAGGTGTAGTAAAGTAAAGCTACCTCACCTCATGGCCAAAAGGAGAACAAATGAAAGGGCAAGAGTGTCATATAGCTTTTAAGGTTAAAACCACAGTGACTAAGTGCTTTCCACTCAGCTCTCCTTCAAGGTTCCACCATCCCCAAATAGTTCCATAGAATGCAGATTACAAACACTAAAGCTTGAAATTTAATGAACACTGTTTGAAATCTAGTGTCTATCCTTTGTTTATATACTTATCTTTCCCCCAAATATACCTATTTTCCTTTCTCCGTTCTTGTTTACCTCAGCCACATTCTTTTTTTTTTTTCTTGCATTTATTTTTTCTCTGAAATGCACTACTTTTCCCATAAGGGACATACCATTTGTATGCAATTATGTGCAAGCTAATCTGAAGATAATGAGTGTGTTCTTACTTTCTTGGGAAAGGAGTGATGCCATAGAAGCTTAGTATATTTGAAACCTTATGTTCAATCTCCAGAATCAAAATGTTTTTTTTTTTATTTTTATGTGAATGTTTTCTCCAAATCCTCTCTATAATTCTGCCATTTTTCTCAACTGTGAAAGAGACATAGCCATGTAGTAATTTGATTCCATTGGTGGTGTTGGCAATATTTCAGGATTATTTTGTAATTTTTTAAAAAAAAGTTTTCTTTTCTTTTCTTTTCATCTTGTACAGTGGGAAGAAATTGGTGAAGTTGATGAGAACTATGCCCCTATTCACACATACCAAGTATGCAAGGTGATGGAACAGAATCAGAATAACTGGCTTTTGACAAGTTGGATCTCCAACGAAGGTGCTTCCAGAATCTTCATAGAACTCAAATTTACTCTGCGGGATTGCAACAGTCTTCCTGGAGGATTGGGGACCTGCAAGGAAACATTTAACATGTATTACTTTGAGTCAGATGATGAGAATGGGAGAAACATGAAGGAAAACCAATATATCAAAATTGATACCATTGCTGCTGATGAAAGCTTTACAGAACTTGATCTTGGTGACCGAGTCATGAAACTGAACACAGAGGTCAGAGATGTGGGGCCTCTGAGCAAAAAGGGATTTTATCTTGCTTTCCAAGATGTCGGTGCTTGCATTGCTCTGGTTTCTGTGCGTGTGTACTATAAGAAATGCCCATCCGTGGTACGACACTTGGCCGTCTTCCCTGACACCATCACCGGAGCGGATTCTTCACAGTTGCTTGAGGTTTCAGGCTCCTGTGTCAATCATTCGGTGACAGATGATCCTCCCAAAATGCACTGCAGCGCAGAAGGGGAGTGGCTGGTGCCCATTGGAAAATGCATGTGCAAGGCGGGATATGAAGAGAAAAATGGTACCTGTCAAGGTAAGACCTTGCCTGTAAATCTGCGAGGGCTTTTCTGCTTCCTTTGGATCATGTATATGTATTTCCTCCACTGATTATGAGCAAGTGACCTTTTACTTTGTTAATTTATGGAGATTATTTCCCTTCCAGTTTGATTTCTCTCCTCTCTGAATTTTAAATTTTCTGGCAACCACCAAAGATTTAATGCAGTATTTTATGGGATATACATAATTAATACTCGGTGTCTGACTTGCAGTATAATGTTGCGTATTCACTTTGTTTTCTTAAGTTTTATTATTGAATAACATAGAGAAATGGTGAATAACTTTCATGATATGGTTATTATTTACTACTCTGGTTTTCTTTTTATGAAGTTTTTTTATTTTTTATTTTTCCTAATCATCACTTCTTGTGTGGAATGTAATTGGAAAAATCTTAGAAGTGGCTTGTTTTGGCCTGCTTTTAACTGGCATTTAAACCTCTTCGGAAATAACTATGTGATATTCTCAGGAAAATGTTTGTAAATCAGTCAGATTTAGTTTACTATGTTGTTTACATATGGTGGCTGTTTTATGTTTTCATTTTAAGAATTCACTGATCATTTTTAAATGCATAATGAGCAGTGTCCCATGAAAATAATGGTTTGGAGATAGAACCAATACAAAAAGGTTATTTCAAAGTAATTTGCACTTAGAGGCTTTTTTTTTCCTATTTTAATTTTGCTCCTAAATTGAAACTTGATCATGCATGCTTCCCTGTTCATTTGAAAATGCTTTAATTTTGCCCACAGTGTGGTGAGTTGTCTTTGTAATCTTGGATTCTTATCAATGGCTTTCTGGAGCAGGATAATACTTTTGTCACAGGGAAGAAGAGCTTATGTAAAAGAAAACATAGTTTTCTTGTTCTTAGGAACTTGAACTTGTTTTCACCAAGAGGCACTAAGCAGGCCTATTGTCTCACCTGGAAGTTTCAGGAACCTGGCTGATTTGTTTAGGCTTCACTAGGAATTGGTCCTAGATCTAGGAAAACAAACCTGGGAAATGAGTTGTAGGTAATGATGATATTGATTTATTTATTCTTTCAGAAGCACATTAGGTATACTAAAATTTCTCTTACGTTTTCTTTTTATTGACGAGGTGATGTACAGAGGGGTTACACTTATATAAGTAATGTAGTAAGTACATTTCTTGTCACACTTGTTCCCCTTTCCCTCATTTTTCTCCAACTTTTCTGCTCCCAGTTCCCCTCCCAAGTTGTACAGATCATTTCCAACATATTGTCTTGTGAATATCATTGTTTCCTTGGCTCCCTCCTTGTTAATTCTTGTTTCGTGTACTTTAAAACTTTTTCTAAAATTGATTCTATAATTGTTCAAATTAAACTTTAAGTTAAACTTCATCTTTATAAAGATGAGTTTTTTTTTTCTCTCTCTCTCTCACTCATACCCACCCCCTTTCCCCCCCCACCCCAAGCACACATCTATTCACCCACCTAAAAGTTTTGGCAATGTAAAAAAGAAAAGTGAGGTTGAATCTCAGTGTTGTTCTTTATTTTTCTTTCTTTCTTCTTTTCTGCCTTTTTTTATTGTGAAAATACCATACAGAGGGGTTACAATTACATGGGCAATGTAATGAGTACATTTCTTAACAAGCATTGTTGCCTCCTCCTTTGTTTCCCTTTACTATCCCTTCCCACCCACCCCCCTTCCCCCACCAAAGTTGTAAATTCTTTTTTCGACATAACAACTTGTACATCTCATTGTTGCAATGGGTCCACCTGTATCCCCATTTAAACAATTTGTCTTTTCCCTTCCCCTCCACAAATTATACCAACATCAAATACAGTAAAAACAAGGCTTACACCGTGGGGGAGGGACATACATGTTGTTTGATTTGCATTTCTTTTATGGCTAGAGAGGTTCAGCGTTTCTTCATGTGTCTATTGGCCATTCTTATGTCCTCTTCAGTGAAATTTCTCTCTAAATCTTTAGTCCACTTATTTATCGGACAGTTGTTTCTTTGAGGATTTGTTGTTGGAGGATTTAATTTTTTTAGTTCCAAGTATATTTGGAATATGAGACCCTTATCCATTGTATGGCTAGGGAAGACCTTCTCCCAGTCTGTGGTCTTTCTATTGATCTTGCTAGCTATGTCCTTTGCCATGCAGAAGCTCTGCAACTTCATGCAATCCCATTTGTCCAACCTTTCTTTGATTTGCTGTGTTTCTGGGGCTCTATTGAGAAAATTTCGGCCTGTGCCTAGGAGACCTAGGGTTTCTCCGATTCCTACTTGTAACGTTTTCAGGGTGTCTGTTTTGATTTCAAGATATTTGATCCGTTTGAAGTTCATATGTAAGGTTCAGGATGATACATAAGGATCTAATTTTAGTTTTCTACAGGTATTTAACCAATTTGCCAGCCCCATTTACTGAAGAGGCTGTCTTTCTTCCATTCTATTTTTTTAGCTCCCTTATCAAAAATTAGGTGGCTATAGGTCTGCGGGTTCTTTTTTGGGTTTTCAACTCTATTTCATTGGTCTTCAGGTCTGTTCTTGTGCCAGTACCAAGCTGTTTTGATTACTATGGCTTTGTAGAAGAATTTAAAATGTGGTATTGATATTCCTCCAGAAATCTAATAACAACAAATGCTGGAGGGGATGTGGCCAGAAGGGAACCCTACTGCATTTTGTTGGTAGGAGTGTAAACTTGTTCAACTACTTTGGAAAGCAGTATAGAGGTTCCTCAAAAGACTCCACATTGAGCTTCCTATGACCCAGCAATCTCACTTTTGGGCATTTACCCAAATGATCACAAACAAGATCATATTAAAGCTACCAGCACAACTATGTTCACTGCAGCTTTATTTACCAAAGCTAAGATATGGAACCAACCCAGATGCCCCTCAGTAGATGAATGGCTCAAGAAAATGTGATATATATATATATATATATATATCACATTATATATATATATATATATATATATATATATATATATATATATATGCAATGGAATTCTATGCCTCCATCAGAAAGAATGACATCATCCCATTTGTTAGGAAATGGAAAGACTTGGAAAAAATTGTATTAAGTGAAGTAAGCCAGGCCCAAAGTAACATAGGTTTCTCTTATTTGCAATAACTAGTACATGTCTGGGACAAGTAGAAAAGGTCAAAAGCTATGTACATATGACGAGATAAGATGGTGTTAAGCAAAATGAACCCTAAGACAGGGAGACAAGTGTTTTTTTATTTATAATGTACCATGTGATATTTTTGTTTCTTTGTATGTTCCTCCCCCATGGTATAACCCCTGTTTTCACTGTATTTGATGTCAGTGCCCTGCATCTTGTATATACACTTCTTTAGCTTAGGAAAAAACAAAATACTTAAGTAGGGATACAGGTTGACCCATTGTAACAATGAGATGTACAAGGTACTATGTTGAAATACGAACTTTACAATTTAGGTGGGGAGGTGAGGAGGAGGGGAATGTAGTTGTGGAGGTGGGAGGGAAGGGATAGTAGGGGAGAAACAAAGGAGGAAGTAACATTGCTTGATAGGAAATGTACTCATTACCTTGCTCATTTAACTGTAACCCCTCTGTACAGTATTTTTACAATAAAAAAGCACTTAAAAAAAGGAGAGAGAGAGAGAAAGAAAAGTTTGTCTGACACCAGTGGCTCATGCCTGTAATTCTATCTACTCCGGAAGCTGAGATATGAGGATTGAAATTCAGAGCCAGCCGTGGCAGGAAAGTCTTGAGACTTTTACCTCTAATTATCCACCAGAAAATGGGAAGTGGTGCTATAGCTCAAGTAGTAGAGTGCTGGCTGCTTGCCAATAGCTCAAGAGTTTAGGGACAGCACCCAGGCCTAATGTTCAAGCTGCAAGACTGACCCCTCCCCCCAAAAAATGTTTCTGAAATGCTTATGTGTCTAGAAAATGTATTAAAGTTTGGACAGGACTGAATGTAAAGGAGAGTTTTAGCTAATATCCTAACTTTTCTAAGAAGTTTTAGCATGACCTTATGTATCATATACAATTAGAATAGAAGAGTTAATCCCTTAAATATACTTAACTAAAATGTTGTATTTATCAATTATTTACAAAATAATGTTTTAACTGTATGGTCTTGGTTATAATAGTTAGAGTATGTGATGACTTTCATGACTTCTCTCTTCGTTCAGATTGACACAGGCTGTAAAATCCTCTAAAATTCTACAGGGAAAGTTTTGACTGCTGATGGTATTAGAATATCCTGTTGGAATTTAACATGAAGATATCTTAAGAAAGGAATTTATCAAACAATATTTTTAGTGTAAGAATTCAATCCATACAGCTTTCCTTTCTCCTTTCAAAACCCAATAATTGAGAAGATCCAAGAGACAGAAGGACTGACTGCTGTGCTATAGAAAAGTCTATTAAACGACTTTACTTTTAGTCATGTATTTATCAGGTTCCCCTGCTAGTGAAAGCATTATCAGCGACAAAGCATTATACAGACTCCACACACCACAGAGAGTTTCATATAACCTATTCTATATAAGTAATGCTCTTGGTTGTTTTACAGTGCATGGCTGGTATATAGCTACTCTGGGAAGAATGGAAAATAATTTTTTGATAAATAACACATTGTTGAATGACTAACTCACTAAGTAAATGGATAAAAGTTGAAGAATTGTTCTGGAAATTTTAAAAGTCAGAGTTAGTCTTGATGAGTTTCTTATATCATGTATGTCTACATAATTGTCCATGTATATGTGTGTGTGGCGTGGCTGTGTCTCCAGGATTCTCAGTCACTCTATATTCTGAACATGAGAGAATAATTATCCCTAAGGGGCTAGAAATGCAGGACTCTTTTGCTTTCCTACTTATTAATTACTTCTAATTAATCTAAAAGTATTTATTGAAATGGTCAATTAGCAATCTTCTAAAATTCTCCACTTCTATGTCCTTTTTCTAGACAGCCATAACTATTTTTGAAAATGATGAATGTATCTTTATGTAGTAGTCGGATGATTGAACTCAGCACTTGGTACGTGCTAGGCAGGCACTTTACCAGAAGTGTGAAACTCCCAGTCCACTTTTACTCTCAGTATTTTTGAGATAGGTTTTTACTTTTGTCCACACCTGCAAGGACTATGACTCTTCTATTTAAGCTTCTCACATGGCTGGGGTGTCAAGAATGCATCAGATTTTTGTTCATCAAGATGGGACATTGTGAAATATTTGCCCCAGGATGGGCTCCAATTGAAATTCTATCCGTCCTGTTCTCCTAAGTAGCTACGATTATACTTAAGCCACCACACATAGCTTAGTTTTGATTTTTGACTGATGTGAATATAGAATGCACACATATGTCAGTGCACACACAGATATAGCTTCGTCCTCTAACCTCCATATGATACACAGTTCAGTGGTGCTTTATTTTAATTCCCTAAACCTTCTTTCTAGAATCCTCCTAAATTGTGCTTCTTCTCCTCTTCTATGCACTAAACACATGAATTGTTTTCAGTTTCTCAAAGGGACTTTTCTCACTGGCATCACTTGTTTCTTTGTGATTCTTTTGTCCCAGGAATCTTCTTCTATCTTTTGTCTTTCTGATTAATTCCTACTAAGCCTTCAGATCTCTGCTACAATTTCCCTATTTCAAAGAAGCTGTTCCTAAGTGTTTGAACCAATGTTAAGCCTCAGTGTTATTTACTCATACATCTTCCCTTCATAGAACTGCTTAGAGTTATGATTTTGTACCTATTTCTTGAATTGTTGTTCGATTAATGACTTGCCTTCTGCAATTATGCTTGTTGTATACTGCTTGATGGCAGGAGTGCTGAATGTTGAACTCAGAAACAAGAAAGAAATCAAAATGAAAGAAAGGAAAGTAAACCAAAAGAAGAGAAAGAGAATGTTCAAAGGCATACAAGAATATTGTTTTCTGTCCATTTATTTTACCTTTTTATATAATCTATAGAAATCTCTTTACACTGTCTAAAAATTATAAAAAAAAAAAAAAAAGCTTTTAAATTGATCCTCTTTTTGGTCCTAAGACTCTCAGGGCAAGTTCTCATGTTCCAGATATTAAATCATATAACTGATATGAAGTGATTGACAGTTCATATATTAAACAGCATAGAGACAAATTTAGTGAATTTTGCCAAGCCCCAAACATCACATTCTGTAATATATTTGTAGAAGAACCTTCTTACATAAGCACATTTAATTACTCAGTTTCTTTAATAACCAAACTAAGTTAAGATTAATTAAGAATGCAATTATGTGAAGAAGCTGAAATTTGAACATATGTGCTGTAACAATTATCATCCATTAATATTTATTGAGTTTGTGCTAGAGAATGACCCAGTCAGTAGTCACTGTCTGAATATAAGTATGTGGCCTAATATACCTACAGGCATGTTGTGGTTGATGCAAGGCCTTTGACTTCAGGGTTAAAATGCTGGTCAACTAAATAAATCATAATGCTTTATACTCAAAGATAGACTGTAGGGATTCAGGCACCATGGCTAATATAGTACTACTTCATGATCACTTATATCCACATAACTTCCTCTCATTGAACTTTTTCTTAAAATTTAATTTTATTGTCAAGGTGTACATAGGGGTTACAGTTACATATGTAAGGTAGTGGGTATATTTCTTGTCGCACATTATTACCCCCTCTCTCATTTTTCTCCCACTGTCTTTCCCTCCAATGTCCTGCCCCCACTGCCCCCCACCAAGTTTTAAAGTCCATTTCCAACATATTGTATCGCTGTTGCATTGGTTCGCCCTTTGTCCTTTGTCTCACCATTTTGTTGTTCCCCTTCCCTTCCCTAATTACGATAAACATATATACAATACACAGGGTACCAAAATCAAATGCAGTGACCACAAGGGATAAACCATAGAGGTAATAAAAGAAAGAATGTAAGAAAAAAAATAAATTCACAACAACAAAGAAAAATCTCAAGGAAGCCAGACCCAAAGAAACAGACTGTATGGTTTCCCTCATTTATAATTTATAATAATTAGTATATGTCTAGGATAGTCCTTGAAGAGGATCACACTAGCTCAATAGTTATGTACATATGACCATATAAGATGATGCTAAGTGGGTCAAAGAAAGTAGTTTAGTAGTAGAGTGCTTGCCTAGCATGCATGAAGCTCTGGGTTCGATTTCTTGGTACTATATAAACACAAAAAATAAATAAAGATTAATAAAAAAGATGATGCTAAGTGAAATGAACTCCAAAATAGGAAACAAGAGTTTTTTCTTTGAAAAAATATAATACCAGTCCTGGTACTTGAACTGCTGGACACTGTCTCTGAGCTTTAATATTCAAGGCCAGTGTCCTACCACTTTGATCCACAGTTTCGCTTCTGGGTTTTGGTAGTTAATTGTTGAGAAGAACCTCATAGACTTTCCTGACTGTGCTGCCTTTGAACCTCAATCTTATGATCTCAACCTCCTGAGTGGCTGAGATTACAGCCAAGAGCCATCAGGGTCTGGGTCTTCTAACTATTTCTGAGAGAAGTAGAGCACTTTTCCCAGATTAATCGGGGATTTGTGAAGTACTATAACACTTTTTATTATGTTTTCTACAACTTAGTATATGTTAATTTTGTAATGCTAATTAATGTGCCTCAAGTTTCAGTAATAAACTTTCAGTATACAAATTTATTTCTTAGAAAAGTTGTTTTCAGAAACTAATAATATTTGAAATCCCTTTATGTAAGTGTGTTTCCATACACATTATTTATGACTACTTCTGGTAAAATTCATGTTATTTTTTTCCCTTTAAGAGCCAAGTGAGGGGGAAAAAAGAATATAAAACAGTTAGCAAAAAAATAAATAAAATAAATAAAAAACCCATTCTGGAAGTTTCTCGTTTTTATTGAAGTGAATGTGTTTGACAGAAGTAATTGAGTTCACATGAATCAAATGTTGCCTGCTGGGTTCTCTTGTGATGCTGTTGCTAACTTACTCAGATGCAAGGCAAGACCACTAATCTTCATCAGTTGCTAGTGGAATGAAGTAGTAATTTGAAATTAGCCCTAGATAATTATAGTTTCACTTATATCAAATAGAGGAAAGAGATTTCGATGTGGGTCACTGCCAAAACCAGTCAGTGAAGAGGGTATATAACACATGCTAAACTACAGCGTAAAGGAGGTTACACGTCAAAGGCAGTAGAGAAAAAGCACTTATTAATTGTCCTACTGGGAGATGATTGCACAGCAAGGAAAATGTAGTGAAAATACCCAACTCAGAAAGAGCCTTGATTCAGAAACAGTACTGATACAGCAGGGAGCAGTATGTCGATCATTCATACTTCTAGTGCATATTTATGACTGAAACAAAATTGGCTGAAAATACAGTGTATTAGGTCTTTATGTAATTATACATTGGGGAGCCTAGTTATTTTTAATTAGGCACATTACCAAAAAAGCATCAAAGGGGTTGAACTTTTGGTTCTTTTAGGTATGTTGTTCTGGGCAACACAAGGAAACTGATGTTAATTTCAAAATTTGAATGAAGGTGGATGATTTCAGAAGTGCAAATTATAAGCAGTATGTGTGTGTATATGTGTGTGTGTGTGTGTGTGCCTGTGTGTGTGTGTTCTGCTGCAAAGAACCACCTACACCACCTACACCAAGACAGTTACCATAGTCCAATTCTTCCATGAATTTACCAGCATTACACATGAGAATAATGATATAGCTTCACTTGCTCCCTAGAATAGTTTTGGATCAATTCTGTTAAAGTTTCAGAGCATGTTCCACATTTGGTTTTGATTTTATTTCTTTCCATACAATATTTCTCAACAATTCCACTTCAATATTTTCAACCAGATATTTTTGTGGTGGAAAGTGGGGTACGGGTAGTGTCCTGTTTATTGTTGGGTATTCAGCAGTGTCTTTCGTCTCTGTTTAGTAGATTTAACAGAGGATACACTTCTCCATTTGAAAGTAAAAATTGCTTTTAAGTATCTTTAGAAATCCTCAGTCTCCGTTGAAAACTGCTAATGCCAAGAACTATTTTCATCCCTAACTAGACATATGTGCTATATGCACACATATATAACTATATATACAGTGATCATAAATATGAGCCAGATATATGAATGATTGATAAGTTGCTCCCTACTATACAAATACTGTTTCTGAATCAAGACTCTCTCCTGAGTGTGTATTTCCCCTACATTTTATACACAGACACAGACACCCACAGACACAGACACACACACACAGACACACACAGACACAGACACACACACACAGACACACAACCCACATATGCCTATAGAATGAAATGCATTTGTCAATATATTTATGGACTGGCTACATGTGAAGGTAACAAAAAAGTTTAGATTCCTAAGAATTAAGGAGATGTGTATTTTGTAAGTGTGACTAATTTAACTTGAATATCAGTAGAAATATTCTGCTATGGGAAGCAACATATTCTAGATTCATTTCATTTGGCAGTAAACTGAGATATTTCTTAAAGGTGATACAGACTATATTTCCAAATCTCTCCTGTATTTTATGTGGGTGAGGATTCTAAAATCAGACAGCTCTATGCTCATCCTTTTTTGAGAAATTAAAAGTTATAACATTCACTTTTAAACTGTGTTTGTAAACATAGGCAATGTTCATCTCCTTTGAAGTGATATGCCATCCTAACCATATTGGCATTATCTATAATGTTTTAGAAATGAATGTTAGGCAGCAAATCTGAATCTAAAACTTAGCAGGTTCCCTTGGTGGTTTGTATGTGCATTTATATATAAGAAGCAGTGATATAAGAGATCTTGCATTGAGCATTTTTTCTTAACTCTATCTTGATTATAAATTCACTCTCATTAACTATTTTAGTTATAAGTAGAAAACATTTGGCAAATTAGAAGTAGATAAAAACATAGAAAGTGGAGAAAACTGTGCAAATACATTTTATTTCCTAATCAGTCTAATTTACAGATGGTTTGCTTATTAATTATGTCTCTTCTCTTTTGTCTTTTTCCATTTCCAAAATATTCTCTGCAAATCAACTACTTCAAAGCTATCATTGCTAGTCACACTTACAAAAAAGTCATTAGGCAGATTACATTGCATTTTTTTTTTTGTGCCAGCCCTGGGGCCTGAACTCAGAGCCTAGATACTGTCCCTAAGGTTCTTTGCTCAAGATTGGCAGTCTACCACTTGTACCACAGCTCCATTTCCACCTGTTTTGAAGGTAAATTGAAGATAAGAGAGTCACATGTACTTTCATTCCAGGGCTGGCTCTGAAAAGTGATCCTCAGATTTCAGCTCCTGAGTAGCTAGGATTAAAGGCAGGCATGAGGCAGCATAGGAACTTTTTTTAAAAAAAATAAGTTTTTTATTGTGAAAATACTGTACAGAGGGTTACAATCACATGAGCAAGGTAATGAGTACATTTCTGATCAAGCATTGTTGCCTCTTCCTTTGTTTTTTTAATATGTTTTTATTGTGCTATGTCGAAAAGCATAGGCACTTTTTAAGAACTTTTTAGAACTTTGACCCATTGTAACAATGAGACATATAAGGCACCATATTGAAACATATGCTTTACAGCATCAAGGGAGTTGAGGGAGGAGTTGGGGAGGTGGGAGGTAAGGGATGGTAGGAGAAAAACAAAGGAGGAGGTAACTACTCTTGATAGGAAATGTACTCATTACTTTACTCATATAACTGTAACCCCTTTGTACAATATCTTTATAATAAAAATATTTTAAAAATTCTTTAACAGAATAATTATGTATAACTTAAGTTTTGTTTTTTGAGAATAATGCTTTGTAGCTTTAAGTAGTTAGTACTAAAAATCGCATTCATGGAAACTCATATTTTGTTTTATCTAGAATACAACTAGGAAAATAGGGAAATAAAATCTACAGCAGGAGTGGGGGCCAAATAAGTATTGTTGATATCATACCATTTTTACATTTACATTTAGAATGTTTTATTCAACTTTAAACTTTCTGTTCTGATTTTAATTTTTTTAATATATTATGACATTTAATTTCACTGACTGATATATATTTGTATATAGCATTAGTAATAAATATTTCAAGTTTCATCTGTCCAAATTTATACATTATAATTACCCTGTATATTAGCCTAGAAAGTCTTTCTAGCTCTTCTGAGGATTGCACAAAAACTCTCTATTAGAAACTAATACCAAGATCAGCTTAATTGTTTTTTTTTTAGCTTAATTGTTTTTATATTATCTATCTATCCATCCATCCATCATCTATCTTTGGCATCATCATCATCATAATCTATTAGTTTTTCTAACTGGTCTATATTCATTGTTTTGCTTGCTCATAAAATATTTTCCTTGTATTTAGAATGTAAATATATTGCTTTCAAATTTTTCATTATATATTTATTCAGAAAGACATGTGATAATTAGAAAGTAGGAAAGCATAGAGTTGTTAACTCTTGTATGTTTCTTTCTAAAAGGGATATCTTTAGCAATAACAATAAAAAGAATGATTTTAAGCAGTGCATACTCTCTTAACTAGTTTCACTGCACTAAATGCTTTTGTGTATTTAATTATTGTTAGCAGTATGTGTGGAGCACATGTTACCTTTCAACATTTAATTCTATTTGATGTTCACAAGCTTTGTCTACATTTCAGGTTGATTTTAAGGTTTTATCTACAAGAACTAAATTGATGTGTCAATAGACTTTGATCTCTTTGGAGCTTGAAGATGTCTTCCTCATTTGAGCATTATTAAGGTGTAGTTTGGAGAAAAGAAAAGGAAAGAAAAAAAGAACAGCCTCAGTCTGGAGAAAGTAACAATTAGAGCAAATGATAATTTGACTGATGGCTAACTCCATTTGTTTGATGGAATTATTAGCAGGCATCAGACTTGGAGAAAGAATGCCGCATCGCTCCTGCTGTGAGATTGTAAAGGAGAATAATAATATGCTACTCCATATGCATAAGGGCTTTTCCTTAGATGAATTCAATGGGCTTTGAAAGGACTTTATGAGGATGTTTCTAATATAAAGAATCAAATCTTAATCTGCCTTTCATGGATTAGAAAAGCCAGGTGATAGGATTGCAGTGTGCTTGTGTGGTGTTGACTTCATGCATCTTTTTCCTGTTTAAACTGGGTTATGTCCTGACCATCTGAAAGCAACGTCATTGCCTAATCCTGAGAGCAATTTTCCCATACAGTCACCATCTCTCAATGTTTTCCAATGTCGACAGCTTCTGTTTGTAGAACCAGACTGACCTGTATTATTTATTTATTTTAAATTCTCTTTGGAAGGTTTTGTGTGTCATCTGTTTTTGCTCTCTTGATTCAAGCATGATTTAATATGTCAACATTGATTTACCTAACTGCATTTGATTGTCTCCCATACTTTATTTAGAACCAGGCAGCCACCTTTCAAGCATGTTGCTGCCCTAGTAAATGAAATGTCACAACAATGAGGTTCCTTATATGGTGACAGCAGTAGCTTTCTTTGGCACAGCCAGTGGTTGGGAAATGGGAAGGGGAGAGAATTTAAAGTAAAACTAATGTAAGCTTTGTCAGACTGGAGTTCCTAAGAACCATATAGGAAGAAACTGTAGGATAATGTACTTAAACTTGAGGGAACATTGTTGTTTATTTGGGTGAAAATGAATTTAAGTCTAGAATAAAGGGAATTTGTTTTCAGTGAGGGTAAAAAGAAAAGATCTGTCAACAATTTCACCAAAAATAAAATTCTGTCTTATTATTTTAATATGAGCTTTTCTTTTTTTTCTTACCAAATGACCAGGATCTGAGCCTTTATTGTTCTCAATGTGTAACATAAGAAACCAATCCATACTCTACCTTTTCTATTACCCCCACAATAATTTTTCTAATCATGATTTCAAAGCCTGTATTCAATTTTAAAGATAGGAGGCTCATGAAGTCCAATAATTAGCAAAACATCTTTGATGTCTGTGTTAACTTAAAAGGCAAACCAAGGCACACTGAATGCGAGAATAAAGAATTGGGGTGAGCCAAAATGAAGACACGAAGGAAGATCGAGTAAATAGGATTGACGATTGCACTGGTTGACAAGGGATAGGCTTGATGGCTGCTTAAGTTATGTACTACAGATACGAACTGCAGTAAGCAGGAACAAGATGCTCCCGATATGATTACATAGCAGATGCTCATCTGTCTATGAGTAACTAAGTAAAATTAACCATACTGAGTCTTTAGAATCCAGGACTTATGTGTCATTGTATAGTCCAGGTTCAGCATAATGGACAGGAGTTTGCAGATCCATTTTGTTTTACTGATGTCTTCATAGACTAGTTAGATTTACTTTTTTTGAACCCTTTCAAAAGTTTGATAACCAAAGACAAATAGTAGGACTTAAAGTTTTTATTTCTGAAAGCTGGGCAATAGTGGCTCACACCTGTAATTCTGGATACTCAGGAAGCTGAGATCTGAGGATTGCTGTTCAAAGCAAGCTGGGCAGAAAAGTTCCCAAGAGAGACTTAACGCCCCCAAAACTACCAGAAATCTAGAAGTGGTACTGTGGCTCTAGTATATGTCTGAGACAAGCAGAAAAGGTCAGATCAGATGATGTTAGGCAAAATGAACCCCAAGTTAAGGACACATGTGGTTTTTTTCTTTCTTGTTATTTTGAATGTATTTATAAGGTGATTTTTTTTTTGTTGCTTTGTATGTTCCTCCCCCACAGTATAACCCCTGTTTTCACTGTATTTGATGTTGGTATAATTTGTGGATGGGAAGGGAAAAATAAATTGTCTAAATAAGGCTACAGGTTGACCCATTGCAACAATGAGATGTAAAAGAGGCTATGTGGAAAACGAACTTTACAACTTTGTGGGGGGGAGGAGGGAGGGGAGAGGAGAGAAGGGTGATGGAAAGATGGGAGGGCAAGGATGGTAAGGGGAAGCAAAGGAGGAGGCAATAATGCTGGATAAGAAATGTTCTCATTACCTTGCTCATGTCGTTGTAACCCCTCTGTACGGTATTTTCACAATACAAAACTTATTAAAAAAAAAAAAGTGGCACTGTGGCTTAAAGTGGTAGAGACAATGCCTAGGCCCTGAGTTCAAGCCCCTATGACAAGAAAGAAAAAAAGAAAGAAAAAAGAAGGAAGGAAGGGATTGTTTTTTTCTTTCTTTTCTTTTTTCTTTTCTTTTTTTTTGTCGGTCATGGGCGCTGTCCCTCAGCTCTTCAGCTCAAGGCAAGCACTCTAAGGCTTGAGCCACAGCACCATTTCCGGTTTTCTAATGGTTTATTGGAGATCAGAGTCCACGGACTTTTTTGCCCGGGCTGGCTTTGAACCGTGATCCTCAGATCTCAGTCTCCTGAGTAGCTAGGGTTACAAGCGTGAGCCATTGGCGCCCGGCAAAGATAGTTTCTGATTCCACTTTTTTTGCACTAGCATTTGTTGGTACAGTTCATCCTTGATTACTACAAGGTATCCAGAGATACCACCATTGATTAAGAGTAATGAATGCTTAGAATCTCGAGTTCAGAACTCTGTTGCAGATACTTGATTGATTTTCCTCAAAACCTTGTCAGCTTTCACTGATGACATGCACTTTTCACCAAAGGAAATAAACAAAACAAAACAAAAACACTCACTTGATTACATCAGTTAAACATATTTTATGCCATTTTTTAGCCTTGGAGAATTACTATAATTCTAACCTGGCTTTGTGGGTTCTATTTGCATTTTGTGGGCAATGATTAAAATTTTGGGGGCAAGGAATCACTGAGTAGATCACAAGTGGATGCAAAAACAAGTTTTAGAGAGTTTCTTTATATCCACCGAGTTGCATTATATTTATATGGGAATTTAAAATGTTGTTATGAAATTTCTTTTGATGTATTTATTATTTTTTCACTATGCTTGGGTAAAACATATGCAATGAACATACAAATAAGATGGGCTTACTGTATTCCTATCAGTGCTCTGGTATGGCCCATTGAGAAAGGCCTGTGGCCAGCACAAGGAATCGTATGTATTCTGTCCTATCTGCACCAGGCCAACAACTTCTAAGACAGTAACATTAGGGGAATTCTGGGTATTGTTTGTTTGAATGATATCATCAAAAATTTAGTCTCAGTTTAAGAGAGAAAGCAAGCAGACCAACCAGGCATGCTGTAAGTGATTAAAATGTGTGTGACAGGGCTGGTGAGATCATTAATAAAAACTCTTGATCTGGAACTGAAGGAAGAAGGAATTAAGCATTCTGGAAACATAAAGTTTGGGTGAAAAATCAGAGTTTGGGAAAAAAAAATCGAATGAAGGTGAAAGTCTTAACCGAGGGTAACTTGTCATCATCGAGAGACTGGACAGAGTGTTCTGGTGATCAGACCTCAGCGGGGGGTAGAAGTTATTTTCATGTGGAGTTACAAGGAAATGGAATTGAAGCTGAGGAGACAAGGACAGTATTCCTGGAAAACACAAAAGTGGGCCAAAGGGAATACTTTGACTTTCAAGTGGAGTGTAAAAGGCAATAATATACTAGAAATGATAGGAGTTTCAAGAAAGAAGACCTAAGATTCTGAATAAGAGATGTCTGTATATTTTAACTGAGGTGGTAAGGCAAGAAGGTTTGACACATATGCAAAGAACTGTGACGTTCCTGTACTTCTAAAATGTTTTATTCATATTCTCTTTTAAGCTTGACAACATCCTGTGAGCTAGTTTCTGGGGCAACTGAAGCTCAGAAAGTTAATTTCGCTGAAATCACACATACTAAAACTGGAAGGTGGCAAGCTGACATTTGAACTCAGATATGTTGGCTTTAAAGTCTGTGTCTTACTAGGGTATTTTATGTTTTCCATTAAAATGTACTTGGATTAGATAACTGTATCACCTTGACTAAAGTGACCTGGAAGCTGAACCTGCTGTTTGTGTGATGTGTAATGAAGTGTCCATGATGCACCCTGTAAGACAAAGCTACTAGATCTGGCTGTAAGGGAGATTCTGCCCCTTATCATTATTATTATTATTATTAATTTATTTTTTGTTGGCCATGGGATTTGAACTCTGGGCCTGGGTGTTGTCCTTGAGTTCTTCAGCTCAAGGCCAGGGCTCTACCACTTGAGCCACAGAGGCACATCTGGTTTTCAGGTGGTTAATTGGAGATAAGTATCTCATGGACTTTCTTGTCTGGCCTCGGTTTGAACCGCGATCCTTAGATCTCAGCCTCTTGAGTAGCTAGGATTACAGGTATGAGCCACCAGCACCCTACTCTGCCCTTCTTTTCTGATCTCCACCTTAGGAAGTGGAAAGATAATTCAGGCAGGAAAGGAGTCAGTATAGAGGCAGAGATTGGAAAAAAAATAAGCAAATAAGGCCTTGTTCAAAGAGCAAACAGGATTAGAAACATATAGGATTGCTGTATTCTTGGTTGGACAGGGTGGCTCTATAGTTACTGTAGGTATGTGCTCAGGTAAAAACTATAATTGACACTTCAAAGTAAACCTCCAAATGGTGAATGACTTTTGGCATAAGCAAACATAGATGTGTTTAAGAGAGAAGTGAATAGGCTAAGATTTCTCAATCAATTTTAGATCTTTTAATATTAATATATTCTTAGACACCTAAGTTAACTTTGTTTTAATTTTCTTCCTGTAAACAGCTAAGGAAAACCATGTGTAGAAAGTTCTGGATTCCATGGGATTCTTTTTTTTTTGGATCCAGTCGTGGGGCCTGAACTCTGGGCCTGAGCACTGTCTCACAGATCTTCAGCTCAAGGCTAGCACTCTACCACTTGAGCCACAGTGCCATGTCCGGCTTTTTTATTTTTTCTGCTTATGTAGTACTGAGGAATCGAATCCAGGGCCTCAGGCATGCAAGGCAAGCGCTCTACCACTGAGCCACCTTCCCAGCCCCTCTATGGGATTCTTTAAATACAAAATCATGTCATTTGCAAAGAGGGAGAGTTTTACTTCTTCTTTCTCTATTTGGATCCCCTTTAGGTTTGCATCTTGTCTTATTGCTGTAGCGAGGCATTTTAATACTAGATTGAAGAGAGTGTTTATTGCAGCCTTATTTACCATAGCTAAGATATGGAACCAAGCCAGATGGCCCTCAGTAGATGAATGGATCAAGAAAACGTGGTATATATACACAATGGAATTCTATGCCTCCATCAGAAAGAATGACATTGTCCCATTTGTTAGAAAATGGAAAGACTTGGAAAAATTATATTCAGTGAAATAAGCCAAGCCCAAAGAAACATAGGTCCCCTGGTTTCCCTTATTTGCAATAACTAGTATCTATCTGAGTCAAGCAGAAAAGGTCAGACAAGTTGATGTTAGGGAAATGAACCCTAAGATACGTATTCAAATGTTTTTTTTTCTTTCATGCGATTGTTTCTAACACATTAATAAGCTTATTTCTTAGTTGCTTTGTATATCCTTCCCCCACAGTATAACCCCTGCTTTCACTGTATTTGATGTTGTTATAATTTGTGGAGGGGAAGGTGAAAAACAAATAGTTTAAATAGGGATACAGGTGGACCCATTGCAACAATGAGACATACAAGTCATTATGTCGAAAACGAACTTTACAACTTTGGTGGGGGGGGGGGAGGGTTGGGTAGGGGGGCAGGGGGAGGCTGGAATGGGAAGGGGAAACAAAGTTGGAGGCTACAATGCTTGATAAGAAATGTACTCATTACCTTGACCATGTAAGTGTAACCCCTCTGTACAGTATTTTCACAATAAAAAAAAGAAAATTCTGGATTCCAAAGCATTGAAGAGAGATTTTATTCAAGTTATGTTTGTGTGGTTAATGTTGTTTTGTTTCATTTGAGATGTGGGAACCAGCATTGTGAATGAGTTAGTTGTGATTCTGACTTGGAGCCTGTTGTGCATTCACTTCTTAGCCCTAACTAGACTGTTTAGAATTCTCCTCTCATCAATAAAATAGCTAAAAGACTTTTACTTTCTCACTAATTAGGAAGTCACACAAGTAACAAGAACAAGGTTCTCACTGAAGGAGATTTTGGCTTGAAGTATTTTGATTTCATTCTTGATAATGTGAGTCTGAAAAAGAACATTTCTTTTGAAACAGCAACCTCGGTAAAGTCAGTAAACATTATCTTCATTAAGAAAATAGTTCAATTAAAATAATAGTTACTTGTCTTGACTAACTTAAATGAAACAATTATCCTAATAAGAAAGGAATATGGCTTTTTCTTTTAATGGGGAAAGCAGAGCTACAAACATTATTTATGCATTATGAGATTCAGCTATGTGTTAGATACCAAGTAAACTTTTTAAACTTGAGAGTCTGCTAGGTATAGATTTTCTTTCTCTTCTTCAGTTGAGGAAATTGAGCTGATACAGATTAAATATGATTTCCAAGAGACCTCAGGAGTAATTCGCTTCATATTAGGTCTTGATCTATATTAATCTTAAGGAAGTGCCACGTTTTGTTTTTAATTTGAAAATATAGATAAAACTTAATTATTAATTAAGTGGAGAGAATGTATCAACAAAAGACAAGATGAAAAAGATTATATTGCTTACATGAAGAAAAATGCCACTTGCCTTAAAAATCAAGCTTAAAGATTAATAGTAATAAATATAGGATAAACTATAAAATATTGAATTTTATTTATAGGTATACATAATTGGTAATGCTAAAGTATCACAACCAAGCCAAGTATCCATGGCTTATGCCTGTAATCCTTGCTACTAAGGCTGAGATCTGAGGATTGCAGTTTCATGCCAGCAGGAAAGTCCATGAGACACTTACATGTAATTAATCATCCATAAGCCAGAAATGTAGCTGCTCTAATCTTTAGTGAAAAACCTAAGGGACAGTCCCTGCCCAAGCATTGAACTCAAGCCCCAAAATTCATATTCTTTCTCTCTCTCTCTCTCTGTCTCTCTCTCTCTCTCTTTTCTCTCTCTCTCTCTGTTTCTGTTATCCACACATACACACATACAATAAATCTAAAAAAATAAAAAATAAATAAGTGATCACTGTCTTAACACTGAACAATTATTATGTGCCTTGAATAATTGTCTTGTTTGTACTAGCAAAAAGTTATTATAAATTGAATACAAATATAAGAAATTGGCAAAATATTACTACCTTAAAGTAAAACATAATGTTTCTTTGTATGATGCAATGTGTATACAATCAAGTACTATTATTATGTTGTGATCCTTGCTCGTAATTTATGTCAGTTTTTCTTGGAATTGAAGACATGATTGCAAGCTAAGATGTGGTGGTGTACAACTATAATTTCAGGTACTAGGAAGGTGGAGGCAGAAGTATTTTGAGATATAAGTCAACCGCTGGACCAAACAATGAATATATGAACAAAAACAAAACAAAATGGGCATACCTTCAGTGCTAGAGTACTTATTCAGCAATTCAAGAAAATAAAACATTGCCACATCTAACTTTCTAAGAACATTTTGTCTCTCTTTATCATACCTTGTCCTTCTTTTCCTTCTTTCTATGTTTTCCTCTTAATTTTTAGGCTATATATTTGCTTCATTTCAATTTTTTAAAATTATATTAGGATCTTTGAAACTAGAACTATTACTAGATTTGACATCGCAAACCTTAACTATTATTTAAAAATTCTGTTTCTTTGTTCTATCTCATTCATCATTGTCCAATATATGAAAAACAAACATATTTTCAGTGGTACTGGGGTTTGAATTCAAGCTCTCATACTTTCTAGGAAGGAACTCTATCCAGTGGTAGGACCACATATTCCACTTTTTTTTTCCCAAATAGAGTCACATTTTTACCAGGACTGCGATCCCTCTTTTCTATTCTTACCCTCATTGTAGAAATAATTGATGCACAGCACTATGTCTGGCCTGTTGGTTGAGATAGGGATCTATCTAACTTTTCACCTAGTTAGTCCTTAAACTGCTCCCCACCACCAAGTATAGTTGGGAATTTTAGATACGTCAACATGCCCAGTCACTAATTTATTGCAAAAAAAAAAATGTAAAAGCTTCTTAGACTTTGTAGGTTTAGTAAGCACAGATTGCAACTAATCTTTTACACAATTACACAGCTAAATGTAAATTTTGCCTTAAATAATGTTCAAATTCCATTGTAATTCCCAAAGAAATTTTAATTTGTTTTGGTCCTGGAGACAAAAATGTTTGTCTCATGTATTCTGCCTTTTCTGATTCTCTACTACTAGTATAAAACTTGCTGTGTAGAATCAGAAAGCCATCACAATTTCAAAACTTTCATTAAAAGACAGAAAAGCTGGACACCGGTGACTTAGGCCTATAATCCTAGATACTCAGGAGTCTGAGATCTGAGGATTGAGGTTCAAAGCCAGCCCAAGCAAGAAAGTCTGTGAGACTCTTATCTCCAATTAAACACCAGAAAACTGGAAGCAGTGCTATGGCTCAAGTGGTAGAGCACTTGCCTCGTGTTGAAGAGCTCATGGACAGTGCCCAGGCCCAGAGTTCAAGCCCATGACTGACAAAAATAAATAAATAAACAAACAAATAGAAAAAACAGAAAATATTTTTCCCTCACAGAAATGTTATTTGGCCTTGAATAAGTCTGAAGGTCAGTCTGATATTTCATTTTTTGTTTTAGTTTTCAGTTCTTAAGATATTTTTGTACTCCTACTTTTATTTTTTTAACTTCTGTTTACATCTTCTCTTGATTCTTTTGGGTTTCTTTCAATATATTGTTTCCTTTCTCTGTTATAAGACCTTTTTATTCATATAACTCATTCTATATCTTTTCCCTTAGAGAAAATGTCAAATTAATCTATAGAATTTCTTTGTCTGCCATTACACTTTTAGTCTTAAACAAGATGATTCTATTAACTCAGAAATAAAGGACAGAGGATGAAGCTATTGTGATATTTAAAGACATAGCTTGGTTCAAAATTGTTAAATATATCTAAGCATTTTGAAATTTTTGATTTTCCCCATTCTGTTCTTACAAAGTGATAGTGATGATGTTCATCATATTAACAATGACAATATAAAAGCACCTGACTAATACTTCTACAGCTTGGTCTAGGTACATACCTATTCCAAACAATACATATTTATTGTATGTCTCATTTGTCTGTCTGTCTGTCTGTCTGTCTGTCTCTCTCTCTCTCTCTCACACACACACACATACACACACAGATATGCAGGTACAATGCAAGAGGCAGATACTATTTTTTTTAATTTTTATTTTTTTATTGTGAAAATACTGTACAGAGGGGTTACAATTCCATTGGCAAGATAATGAGTACATTTCTTATCAAGCATTGTAGCCTCCTCCTTTGTTTCCCCTTCCTATCCCTTCCCATCCTCTCCCCGTCCCCCCCCAACCACCCCCCACCCCCCCGTCCTCCACACCAAAGTTGTAAAGTTCATTTTCGACATAACCACTTGTACTTTTCATTGTTGCAATGGGTCCACCTATATCCCTATTTAAACGACTTGAGGGGGAGGGGAAAGCAGATACTATTTTAAGTGTTGTAGAAAAGCAAGTAAAAATGGCGCCATTTAAGCAGTGGAGTTGATGACAAGCTGATGCCCATTCCTGCGGTCTGTTCTCTGCTCTAAGTACTGTATCATTCCTCAGTTGAGCATCTAGCATTCTGAATTTTGTTCCACCTCTTCCAAAAGTTTTGAGACAAGTTATAAAAGAAAAGATTATATATGCACCAATTACAGGAATGATTGACTTTTAACAGTATTTCCATAGGACAGGATTTTGACTACAAAAATCTCTCAAGAACACGAAAGAACTTAACACTGTTTTTCTTCTAAAGAGAGAATGATTTTCATCAATAAAAGAAATGGAACATATGCCAACAGTCTGAAAATCAAAATAAATATAAAGTAAAATAGAAATATTTTAACAATATTAATATAAAAGCATAGAAAAATAGGATATTTCTACTAGATATGAAGAGAACTCCTTCTGAGTTCTCTTATTTGCTATGCTGTGTTTCAATATGCAATAGAAAAAGTTTATATTGTATAAGTATTTTCTGTATTACATACTTCTTCACAGTAAGATATTTGAGTAACACAAATCAAAATGTTTACAGAAAGATACATTTTTCATTAAAATATGTTTTTAGGAATAAAAAGAAAATCTGTAAAGGTGTTTTGAAGCTCCTTAAAGGGAACTTTTGAAATATTTTTATTTTTTTAATTTTTTTTTTTTGGTCGGTCGTGGGACTTGAACTCTGGGCCTGGGTGCTGTCCCTCAGCTCTTCAGCTCAAGGCGAGCGCTCTACCACTTGAGCTACAGCGCCACTTCCGGTTTTCTGGTGGTTTATTGGAGATAGGAGTCTCACGGTCTCTCCTGCCCGGGCTGGCTTTGAACCGCGATCCTCAGATCTCAGCCTCCTGAGTAGCTAGGATTACAGGCGTGAGCCACCAGCGCCCGGCTAAATATTTTTATTTTTAAAACGTACAATCAGTGACCAGATGACAGAATGACAGAATGACGTGAGGAAGATATGTGGGAGGAAGGCCTACAGAAATGATAGATGAGGATGCCTATGCCAGTATGAAAACAGACCTAAACTACCTGTTGATACTGTCTTAAAACATAATGAATGAGGGAGAGTAACAGGGTTAATTTGATCAGTGGACATTGTATGCATACACAGAACTGTCTCAATGAAAGACACATACTTGCACAACTAATACACGCTGAAAATGAAATGAAGAATACTGATAATTATGAGAGGTGCTCTCCTTTGCTAAATTGTGAAAAGTAGGGAACATTGAATCTAAATGGTGATTTGAATCCTGTAGCAACAACATTAAAAATTAAATGTATGAGTTGAAGAGAAATTAATTTCTCAAGCATCTTTTTTTTTAAGGCTTAATTTTTTTTTGTCAGTCCTGGGGCCTGAACTCTGGGCCTGGGTGCTGTCCCTCAGCTCTTCAGCTCAAGGCTAGCGCTCTACCACTTGAGCCACAGCACCACTTCTGGCTTTTTTTCTTTTTTTTTAATGTGGTGTTGAGGAATCGAACCCAGGGCCTCATGCATGCAAGGCAAGCACTCTACCACTGAGCCACCTTCCCAGCCCGTCAAGCATCATTTTTAATGTCCATCAAAAATTGATTTAATCTTAACAGAGAAAAGTACTATCTTTTCAGTTGATGAGATTGTGTTTGAGGAAAATACTCTCATTAAAGAGCATATATTTATATCTGGTCAATTTAATTTGTTTCATTAACCAAGAGGAGGAATATCTCTAGGTATATGTATAGAAAGGCTATGGCCTGACTGGGTCAGATTACTCATGCCATTGATATTTTTACCCAAAATAATAAATATTAATGACTTATTTTTGCTTATTTATATTTATTCTTTCTATATAATATGTTTAAATATTATGTTATGTATAATCTATATATAATATACATTATTCATATAGTATTTACATATTTATATTTATTATATCTATAAAATCTATATTATATAGCTCTCTGCGTGTGTCCAACTCTATCTTTGTACTTCTGTACTTTGTATCTATTTATCTGTATTATGTACTCACAAGCTAGGCATAGTGGTGTACAACTATATATATGTATATACACATACACACATTTATATGTATGTACACACATTTTGGTAAAATGCATAGTATTAAAATAATTTATATTGTATGAAAAACAATAGCGAGCATAATTTCTCATTTAAAAATAAAATTATGTATATTATGCAGAGAGTGATAAGGGTAGGCCAGAGGGAAAAGTGCTGGCCCACATTCAGATTAGCCTTATTGTTCTATAATACCCTCCTGGAACACAAGGTTAATTAGTACTATAGGCCATATGCATTATTCATCTCTGCAATCAGGTCTTTATTCTACTATGTCTTTGTTGCCTGCAAATTATTGTTCTTCTCATAACAAAATCTTGATAGGCTATTGTCATATTTAATTGTACTGATTATATTGAATATACATAATACGTACATTCATACATATATTAACATATTCTGAATATGTCAATTAATTCTAAATAAAAATAGCAAGTTTAAAGAATCATGTACTATTTTGTAGGGAGATATAGATCACCAAGATAAGAACACACTTTTATTTGTGGTTTATTTCACACCATATACATTAAATTGCAAAACTGCAATCTTCCTTTCCATAAAACTTTAAGTTACACACATTCCTCATTCTTTATACATATGTTGTACAATTAATTGTCAACATTTTTCACTGTTCCCATATCAATGGGTCAGGATATTCAACTGTACCTGTGGCTGAGTTTGAGCCTTTTTCATGGCTTGGTAGTGTTCTGCCTTTGCCATTTGTTAATGACATGTCAATGGATGGGAACAAAGAAAGAAACTATCACTTGGCTGAGTAAAACTTCAAAAAGTTCAAAAATAACAGAGCTGCCCGGAGTTGATATATATGTTTCCTCCCCTTTGAGGAAACAAAAGACCTGAAGATGAAGGTTGATGGAAGATGTTAGATAAGAAACTCCAGTAAATAATCTGATAAATCTGAAATATACATTTAGGGAGGATGTGAAGATTAGATAGAGGCAGAGATGAGAAGTTAGATGTTCATATACCTTTAGTCATTGTACAAATTATTTTTGTTCATAATAACTATTTAGTTATCTAGTACATAAAAATTTAGGCATACACAGTAAAAATTTCTTATGAAAAATTTTGAATAAAGCACTACCAATTTCTGAGTTTTTAGTCTTCAGTAGTCCAATAGGTAACGTTCAGTCTAGTTTGAGAGAAATATGACAGGATTTGTAAAAGGATTTTAAGTTTGATGCTAAGTGGGTTTTACGTTTGTCCTTTGTAACCCCTCTGTATATCACCTTGACTATATATATATATACATATATATATATATATATGTATATATATATATAATGAAAAAACATTTCCAGAAAATATTATTGATTGTGTGGTGCAGAGTTAGGGTCCAGCTTGTAAGTTGCATTTCTTCATGAATTAAGTATTTTTGTTCAAAATTAAACCCGAGTAGCAGTCAGTGTACTCTATATCCAGTTATAGTATGAGTAAAATCATATATGTAAAATTCTCTCAAATTTATATTAGAAAGAAAGGTGTAATAAGGAAATCAAACTTAAATTATAATTGTGTGAATTAATTTGAAAGGGTTAATCTTGAGTTAGTTTCTAAACTAAAAATCAATCACATGTGAGCCTGAATAAAAGCATAGTAGTATACTTCATAAGTTACTGCTGTATTGTACAAGGAACACCGGGTGTTTTAAACATATAAAAATGAGAGGATTGTTACTCGCTTATAAATATCTTTGAAGTGAACCACCTAATTAACCACACCAATGAACATAGCAATAAGAATTAAATAAATAAAAGATTATCTTACAAACTCTCAACAACAATAGATAAGACTTGTCTTTTTCCCCTATAGTTCTCAAATATATATATATATATTTTACTGAAAAGATAATATAGAGAGAAGGCAAACAACAAAATCCTGAGTCAAGGGACAAAGGGCGAACCAATGCAACAGCAATATTCAGAAATCAATATGTTGGAAATGAACTTTACAACTGGGGGAGGAGGAGATTGGGCGGAAGGAAAGTGGGAGAAAAATAAGAGAGAGGGTAACAATGTTTGACAAGAAATGTACTCACTCCTTTCGTATGTAACTATAACCCCTTTGTACATCATCTTGACAATAAAATTAAGTTTTAAAAAAGGTAATGTACAAAGATGTTAGATAAGTAAGGAAATAAGTGCAAGTCTTGTCAAGCATTGGTATTCCTTCCCTTGTTTTCTCCTGCTTTAAAGTAGAATATCTTATTCATATTTTGAAACTCAATACACATTCAATTAATGTAGAAATATAAAAATATAGTAAAAAGTTGAGCCCAATGTGTCTTTAGATTTTGAATTAAAAACAAATTAACAAGCAAGTAAAAACCTTATATTGTAATCATGTTTAGCAAATGCTTCTTTCTTTGGTTGGAATGAAAATATACATGAGAAGGGAGGTGAAGGGTAAACAAAGGAGGAGGCTGCAATGCTTGGTAAGAAATTTATGCATTATCCTGCCCATGTAATTGTAACCCCTCTGTACAGTATGTTCTCAAATAAAATAAAATAAAATTAAAAAAAAGAATTAAAACAAAAAAAAAGAAAATATACATGAGACAAGTATATCAGAAAATTTTATGTGTCCAAAACAAAGGAAATTATTTTCCCCAGGTCTATATAGTATAAAATAAATCTCTTTATTTGTGGAACAAAATTGTCACTCCAGCTGATGGATGTGTTGTTAAGTATCCAGGGAACAAGTATTTGTGTCAAGTCTGAAGTTCTGGCCTGAACTCCCAGTGGAGCTGCTCCAAATGCCTGACCATCCTAACATCTTAAACTTTTTGTATGTGCCTAGGGTATGAGATTTCCCAAGTGAATAGAGATATAAAAATGTGACAATTCTTAGTAGAAAATAAGGAAAAGATGACAGTCTCCAATGAGTAACAGGACCTTTCAGATCTTATTTTTAGGTTTTATGCCCAAATGCATGCATTAATTCAGGTTGCCTTTTAAGTACTCTAAGATTTACTGGGATAATTCAGAGGTTGTCCTGCATACAAATGCTGCCTATTTAGAATTTCTATATTTATTAGATGACTAGTTTTTGAAGATAGATACAGGTATTGTGTTTAAAAGCAGGTATTGTGTATTATTCTTTTACACTATCTATGACCTCGTAAGTGCCCACTATATCACATGAATCAAAATTATGAAAATGACTGTAGAAATGCTATCCATCTCTTTGGGTGAGTGACAACTGCACATCTCAATAGTGAATTCTTTTTTCTTTTCTCCGGCCCTCGCTTCCTCCCTCCTTTCCTTCCTTCCTTCCTTCCTGCCTTCCTACTTGCCTTCCCACCTGCTTTCCGTTGTGCTGGTCCTGGGGCTTGAACTCAGGGCCTGAATGTTGTCCCTGATCTTTTGTGCTCAGCACTAGTGCTTTACTGCTTGAGCCTCAGTTCCACTTCAGGCTTGTTTTTGGTACTTAACTGGAGATGAGAAACTTAGGGTTTTCCTGCCTGTGCTGGCTTTGAACTATGATCCTCAGTTCTCAGATTTCCCCTAGGATTACAGGCACAAGGAACTAGAGTTCATCTCATATTCCATTCTTTACACTTATTTAATTACTTTATTTCACTAGCTTTTTCCTTGGATGGAAAGCCCTATACTGGGATGTTTCTAGAAAACTGGCAAATGCCATGCCCTTGATTAATTTCCTGCAATTATTTTGAAAAGAATTCTCACTGTCTCAGAATTCTGGAGGTGATGTTCATAGGTTTATTAATATGCTTAATAAGTACTATTTAGTACTAAATCTAATTATAACATGATGCCTTCATTGGGTGAGAAAATAATTTCCACAATTTATACATGGAAATAAATCAGCATAACACTTGCATCACTTTTTGAGTGTTAAAATAAAAACATTGAAATCTGAATGGATAATCTTACTAAGTAGTAGAGAAATCACATAAGCTAACAGCACCACTTTGAGGTAGGATGTTGGACGGGGAGAGTAGATAATTTTATGTCATAAAATCACTGAGGAGTTGATTTTGGCACCTGGAAAATACATCATAAATTTATAGTGAGTACAGGAGTTGAATAGTTGGCCATTCAGTGTTCAGTAATAGTGGTTTGTAAAATGTGCTCTGGCATTTCAGGGAACCATGCAATCTCAGTCAATGCATTGATGAAGATGCCTGTACTCATAAATTGGCATGATGGGTTGATTTTCTCGCTTGATCCAGGTGCTCTGTTATTGCTTCCATGTCACTTCTGAGTTATTCTTTTCCATGGCTAGCACCAATTAAAATTTCCCAACTTAAATTTTACTATTTTCTTGTGTGCAACTTTTTGTCTAAAATTATATTTCTGCACCAGTCTGTTTACCTTGTTTGTGAAAAGTGAAACACTAACCAGAAAACCAGGCATTTAAAGTACCACAGTTTCCTTTGTTTTCAATATTTTTATTGTAAAAATACTGTACAGTGGGGTTATAGTTACATGGGTAGGGTAATGAGCACATTTTCTCTCCAGCATTGTTTCCTCCTCCTTTATTTTTCCCCTACCATCCCTTTCCTCCCCACTTCCCCAACTCCTCCCCAACTCTGAAATTGTAAAGTTCGTTTTCAACATAGTGTCTTGTACATCTCATTGTTACAGTGGGTCAACCTGTATCCTTTTTTAAGCATTTTGTTATATCCCTTCCCCTCCCCAAGTTACAAAAATGTATATACAAGATTCAGGATACCAGAATCAAATAATGAAAACAGGGGTTCTACCATGGGGGAAGAACATTCAAAAGAAACAAAAGCATTACATAGTGAATGCACTAAGTACATTAAAAACAATAGAAAAAAACACTTGTGTCCCTGTCTTGGGGTTCATTTCGCTTAACATCATCTTATATGGTCATATGTACATAGCTTTTGACCTTTTCTGCTTGTCCCAGACATATACTAGTTATTGCAAATAAGGGAAACCATGGGACCTATGTTTCTTTGGGCCCGGCTTACTTCATTAATATAATTTTTTCCAAGTATTTCCATTTCCTAACAAATGGGGCAGTGTCGTTCTTTCTGATAGAGGCGTAGAATTCCATTGTGTGTGTGTGTGTGTGTGTGTGTGTGTGTGTGTGTGTGTGTGTGTGTGTGTGTGTGTGTATCACATTTTCTTGATCCATTCATCTACTGAGCAGCATCTGGTCTGGGTTGGCTCCATATCTTAGCTATGGTGAATAGCTAAGGTGAATAGCTATGGTGAATAATGCTGTGATAAACATAGTTGTGCTGGTAGCTTTGATATGACCTTGTTTGTGATCATTTGGGTAAATGCCAAAAAGTGGGATTGCTGGGTCATAGTGGAGCCCTATGTGGAGTTTTTCTTTAGCACTGATTTTTAACTGAATGTGCAGTTCCTTTCACAGACTCAATTTGAAGTTTCATGGTGAATTATAAAAAATATTTAATGGTAGAAATTTCCAGAAATAGTTGTTTGCCTTCCCTCTCCCTCTTCCTCAAACTCTCCTTTTGCCTCTTTTCCCTCATCTCTCCCCCCCCCCCCAATGATGGCCTGCGTTTTGATCTTATAAGCTTTTAGATAGACCTGGGGCTTGAACTCAGGGCTTCATGAATGCTAGGCAAGCATTCCATCACTCAGCAATACTCACACCCCATTAAGCTTCTCTTATGCAGTATGGAGCATTCTGTCTGGAATTCAGTACTTTTGGAAAGAATGAATTTAAAAGCTTTAAACAAGACACTGAATGTATACCCAGACAGTTTATTTCACAATTTTCTTATCATTGGACATTTAGACTTCTTTCTCTTCCTTATAGAATGACATTTCAATAAGTTTCCAACTATACTCATATTACATTGCATTTATAGAATTTTAAATATGAAGCCATGAAAATATGAATTTATGTGTTACACATTTTCAAAACTTCTGAAAGTTATCTCTATTAGAGGTGTTATAACAACTTGATATGCAGATACCTAATGAGCAAAATGGCACATTTAAAAAATTCATTGATTTGTTTTAAATTCTATGCAAACATGTATTTACCAGATTTCATACCTATATAAACTGAAATTCATTGCTTCAATAGATGTTTGGTTACAATTTCTATGCAAATCCAACTTTTTACCTAGCGTATGGCTCAATATTCAATTACAGGTAACAGAATTTTTTTCCCATTAGGTATCTATTTTTTTACATATTACTGTGATGATTCATGCTTGGAAGCTTTTAGATGTTATTACAGATTAAATTTACATATTAAATCCAATCTTGTTTTCAGGACATATCATTTTATCTAGAAAACCTATTTTAAATGATAAGGATTATTACCACCTAAACTAAGCATGATGATGTTATCCAAAATAACAAAATGCTTATATTTCTAAGCAACATATGCTTAAAATTAATTGTAGAATAGTTTTCTGAAGAAAAATCTTCACAAAGCAATTTATTTCTTTATACTTGTTTTTTGTCTTAAATCAAGAGTGGAATCAAACCAGCAATCCTAATTAGTGCTTTTATTTAGCAATGACAGGAACATGAGAAATTCATTGTCTGTTTTTAAAGTGGATCAGAGTCAGCAGAAAAGAACCCAAACCATACAACTCAGCTTTATGTTTGCCCTTACTGCATAATTATTTTCTTCTTTGTCCTTAGGAACTTATTTTGTTTCAGAATTCTGCAGGAGATTCTTGACTTATGAAAGAATCCTTCCTGTTATATAGTTTCAGTTACAGATGGAGATCACTAAAATCTCATTAGGATAACAAGTTATTTCCAAAGCTGTTTTCAGCAATAGGATTAGTAAGAGACCATATTTTACTATTTGTTTCAATTAAAATATTTTTATTAATTCAAAAATACTTGGAAAGAATTACAAATTAAGTTACAATAATAGATAGAAATTATATTTATTTGAGACTTACATTTCTAACAGAATATATGATTTTGGAAGTTTCTTCCTAGTTTGCTGATTTTTAACATATAAATTACTGAAAAGAGGTCGACTTTAGAGAAAAATATTAAATTCTGTTAACTCTAAAAACTGCAACTCTAGCCATATTACAAACAAAAATAAAAGAAAACCTAATAAGCCATAGCCAAATATTTTTATTTGAAAATAAAACATATTTAAGACCACAGATATCAAATTGTTTAAGAACAGTTCTTGTGGGTGTCTAGAAGATTAGGGTTCAAAAATATGAATGATATGATAAATGATATTACTTGAGAAGTAAATATCTTGTGTATGGACTATTGAAACTTATTTGCCTTTTGGTCTAATTTAAGAATTTGTGCTTAGTGAGAGAGGATTAAATAAATGTACTGATAGTATATTTTTGTTTCCTTCGAACACTTTCTTTTGTATTTCAGAAATAGTACTCTAATACCTCTCTAAAACTGTATCAGATTCCATTATGTGTATTCTTAATTTTGAGGTGAAATTGGAAAACTATTCATATTACAGAACCATTAAACATGATTTACATATCTGTCCCTCTAACAATGTATATTCACATTTAGGTAGTTCCTGTGTGAAGTATACTTACATTTTTTACATATACTTTGAGTAAAAGAGAATATAGTATATCTTATAATCAACAAAATCATTCCTCGTTAGTGGATTTTACTTTAGCTTGCACTAATTCAGTTTAGTTTAGAAGTACTTGGTTTCTCTGTTGAAATGAATTTTGATCCTCAAATAAAATATTTTCTTAGTAACTTGAGGAAGGAAAATAATCTGTCATTCTTTTATCATAAGGGTATTACACAGTTGGTTTGTATCTCAGATGTACATTTTATTCCTTCTTTAAGTTTAAATCAATTTTTAAAAAGTCTTCTTGGAAAATGGGCTAATTAATATGAAATGAAATTACCTCTAAATTAGTAGAACACCAGTTGATTTCACTTTTACAAAATACTACTTAATGACTTTGTAAAATGTGTTTTTAAACAAGAAGAATTGTAGAGTATTATTATATATTATACGAATCATCTATTTTTCCATATCCTTTAAATATCTTAGTAGTGATATTATTACTTCAGTGCCAATCAGACTGTCTTATGGATTTCTTATGTGTACATATGAATGTGTGTCATCAAAATATGTGTCTATTTTCATATGTGTACATAAGATTTATAGAAGATTATGATAGCACAAATATACATTGCTAAAATTTCCATACAATACTAAATCTACATTATGACAAAAAGAACCAACAGAAAATAAAGAAATGTAAAATTCAAACCATTTTTTGAAACAATCATTTTGCAATTTTAAGTGCTCTGAAGTAAAGTAGTAGTTTGGTTAAGAAAAGCAATTCATACTAATTAGCCCAATGCTGGTTACATTTCATTCCTACTAAAGATGTGAGTGGTACAACATGGACGAGCTAGGACTGCATTGCTTAGGCCTCACTCCCTCAATCCCTCTTCTGTGAATTAAACCAGAGCTGTCTTTTTGGATTTCCATCAAAGATAGGTGGGAGAAAAGTGGGGGGACAGAAGGAAAGAAGGAAGGAAGGAAGGAAGGAAGGAAGGAAGGAAGGAAATGAAAGTGCATGGGTGGAATAATATAAAGTGCATAAACTTGATATAGCAAATGATTCACCACTGACACCTGCAGCTTACCCCCTAATGAAAACCTGTTAAGAAAAGGTGATTCAATAGAGTTTCAGTTTCTTGGAGTGGATTTCCCTGTGAAATATCTATGTATATCTGCCAGAGTGAGTTGTGTTTAATACACATTACAGTTTAATCTGTTTAGACTGTTATTATATTGTGACATTTACACTGATCATCTTAGTTGAATGAATGTAATTTCTAAACAGAAAGGGAAATCACACATTATTTTGTACCTTACAGCCATCAGAAAAGAGGTAGAGAAAGCTCTTAATGATCATATTTCCATGTTGGAAAAGTAGGATCCTACAGAGGACTCTTTGTAATTCAAAGGACAGTAGAATTTTGAATATCCTTTCAGATATTTTGAAGGAATTAGAGGATTTAAGGTTCGAACCCAAGAATTGGTTAAATGAAATATTACAGCTACACTGATGAAGTGAATTTGAAGAAAAAATAAATAGGAAAAAATGAATTAGAAATGGAATCCTCTATATGTCTCTAAAGTTGGATGAAAAGTAGTTTATAATTTTTCTGAAATTAATGAAATTTACATTAATATTTTATATATTTCCTGTGTCATTTTGCTTGCAATATACACCAATAGTTTAAGGTTCTTTTTGGTTTATTATCACATATTGGCAGATGGATAGACATATTACAAAGATGATTGATAGACACACTGATATACCTAAAGTTCAGGATTCCTTTAATTTTACAGATTACCTTGCTCTTTGACATGCTTTCACTTGCATGTCTATTTATGTTAATACAAACAGATATGTATTATAAATTTACTGGAAACATAACTTTACACATGCGATTATATACATTGGTTATGGAAATATGTTGATAAATGGACTTACATTTTTAGAAACAGATAATTAATAAAAATTAAGAAAACAGAATAAGTGCAAGCAAAATGAGAATTGGTTAATTAGCAATCACATTAACTTTCTGGAAAATGTTAATATGTTTTTTGAAATCATAAGTTGTTCTCTCTTTCTTACCCAAGAAGTTTGGAAATAAAATACCTTCTGAAAGATTAAAAGGAGGGTTTTTGAAGTGAATTTGCTCTGAATATATTAGGCTCTGAAGTTAAAGTGCTCTTTTCACAAGATTACATAATGATAAAATTCAGCTAGCTAAAGTTATATTAGTATGATCCATTTAGCAAATGGGTCACCATTGACATTGAAGCCTTATTTTCTGAATCAGTTGGTTATGGGAAGATAGCTTTGGAAGAGGTTTATTTTCTTGGAGTGAATTTTTAAGGGCATCTCTGAGGTGTCATTATATTGCTCTTAAATTTGAAGAGCCCTAATTGACTTTCTGCACAATGTCTATATACATATGTAAGTCTCCATTTCCTAACTACTATTTGCTGTTTAACATTGGATGATAAATTCTTTGTCAGGAAGGTGGAACAGTTATAGACCACTAGCATTTTGTTTAATGCAATTGTATAAAACTGAGCATCAATTAATAGGGCACGTATTTCAAGTCAGTTTCAGTAAGGAATACGGGGTATTAGAAATAATGGTAATGTGAAATAGAGACTGCTGATAAATAATTCTGTATCCTTGCATTGCTAATTGTTTCTGTATTTGAATAAGTGTTTTACTCCTGGAAGACTGAAATTTCCAGCAACTGGTACTCACGTAATTGCAACTTAATAGGAACTATAATTTAGGAAGGTTATTTGAGGTGATTGTAACATTTTAGTAAAAAGCCTCCCTCTCAGAATGAAATAACTTCTTTCAGTACTATGATATTGACACACACACATTGGTGTCTACATTGTGTTTCTAAGCCAGCTTCAATTAAGCTTCGAGAAAAACAATTCTTTTGAATTATTTCCGATGATGGAATCATATTGTGATATGAATGAAAGATAAAATTTGGACTTAGATAAATTGTGTTTTGTTTATTTATTTAAATATTTACCAAGTACAGAAAAATATAGTGACTGATAGATGATAAACAATTTAACCCTTCAATGAAGAATCTCTGAAAAAATCAGTCTGGGAGAAAAAAGTATACCAACTATGGAATAGGTACAGTTCTTTTTTTTTTTTTTTTTTTTGGTCCAGTCATGGGGCTTGAACTCTGGGCTCTTGGGCGCTGCAGCTCTTCAGCTCAAGGCTAGCACTCTACCACTTGAGCCACAGTGCCATTTCAATTTTTTTTTCTTTTTTACTTCTGTGGTGCTGAGGAATCCAACCCAGGGCCTCATGCATGCAAGGCAAGCGCTCTACCACTGAGCCACCTTCCCAGCCCCAAGTTCTTGATTCATTTAATCTTAAATTTTTCTAAACAGGTGGATGAGTTCTGGATACATTCTCTTTTTGTTTTTTGTTGGTTGTGGGCCTGAACCCTGTCCCTCAGCTCTTCAGCTCAAGGGTAGCGCTCTACCACTTAGCCACAGCGCCACTTCCAAATTTTTCTGCTTATGTGGTGTTGAGGAATCTAAACCAGGGCCTCATGCATGAAAGAAAAGCACTCTACCACTGAGCCACCTTCCCAGCCCTCCTAAATACATTCTATTGATACCATTTAACTCTTTTTTTATTTTTTTACTTATTTTATTGTGAAAATACTGTACAGAGGGGTTACAATTACATGGGCAAGATAGTGAGTACACTTCTTATCAAGCATCATAGCTTCCTCCTTTGTTTACCCTTCCTATCCCTTCTCAGCCTCCTTCTGACCCCCACCCAATCCTCCCCTCCACCAAAGCTGTAAAGTTCATTTTCGACATGACAACTTGTACTTCTCATTGTTGCAACAGGTCCACCTGTATTCTTATTTAAATGACTTGTTTTTCCCCTTGCCCTCCACAAATTATACCAACATCAATACTGTGGGGGAGGGACATACAAAGCAACAAAGAAATAATCTTATAATTGCATTAGAAACAAATGCATGAAAGAAAAAAAACATTTAAATACATATCTTAGGGTTCATTTTCCTAACATCAATTTATCTGATCTTTTCTGCTTGACTCATACATATACTAGATATTGCAAATAAGGGAAACCATGGAACCTATGTTTCTTTGGGCTTGGCTTACTTAATATAATTTTTTCCAAGTCTTTCCATTTCCTAACAAATGGGGCAATGTCATTCTTTCTGATGGAGGCATAGAATTCCATTGTGTATATATACCACATTTTCTTGATCCATTCATCTACTGAGGGGCATCTGGGTTGGTTCCATATCTTAGCTATGGTAAATAATTATTCAATAAACATAGTTGTGCTGGTAGCTTTAGTGTGGTCTTGTTTGTAAACATTTATGTAAATGCCTAAAAGTGGGATTGCTGGGTCATAGGGGAGCTCTATGTGGAGTCTTTTGAGGAACCTCCATAATACTTTCCAAAGTGGTTGAACAAGTTTACACTCCCACCAACAATGAAGTAAGGTTCCCTTCTGTCCACATCCCCTCCAGCATCTGTTGTTAGAGTTCTTGATTCTAGCCTTTCTAACTGGGTGAGGTGGTATCTCAATGTTGTTTTGATTTGTATTTCTTTTATGGCTAGGGAGGTTGAGCATTTCTTCATGTGTCTATTGGCCAGCCTTCTTTCTTCTTCAGAGAAATTTCTCTTTAAGTCATTAGCCTACTTATTTATTGGACAGTTGTTTCTTTGAGGATTTGTTGTTGGGGGATTTAATTTTTTGAGTTCCAAGCATATTTTAGATATGAGACCCTTGTCCGTTGTATGGCTAGTGAAGATCTTCTCCCAATCCGTGGGCTTTCTGTTGATCTTGCTAGCTATGTCCTTTGCCATGCAGAAGCTCTGCAACTTCATGCAATCCCATTTGTCCAACCTTTCTTTGATTTGTTGTGTTTCTGGGTCTCTATTAAGAAAATTTCGGCCTGCACCAAGGAGACCTAAGGTTTCTCCTATTCCATCCTGTAATGTTTTCAGAGTGTCTGCTTTGACTCCAAGGTCTTTGATCCATTTGGAGTTGATTCTGGTGCAGGGTGATATATAAGGATCTAGCTTTAGTTTTCTACAAGTTGTTAACCAATTTTGCCAGCACCAAGACTGCATGTAAAGAAATAGTAGGCTTATTACTGACATGGATTTTTCAGGACAGAAATCAGAGGAATAGCATTGTTTTTTAAGATTTAAAACTATGTTTTCATTTCACTATACTATTCATTTTATATATGTGTGTGTGTGTGTGTGTGTGTGTGTATTAAGTGATTGCTTCTATTAAATACTTTTATATCTCCAAAGAATTCTAAATGTTAGATGAAATGAACCCCAAGATAAGTATTCAAATATTTTTGCTTTCATGCAATTGTTTCTAACATATTTATAAGATGATTTCTTTGTTGTTTTGTAGGTCCCTCTCCCATGGTATAACCCCTGCTTTCACTGTATTTGATGTTGGTATAATTTGTGGAGGGGAAGGGAAAAATAGTTTAAATAGGGATACAGGTGAACCCATTGCAACAATGAGATGTACAAATCTTTATGTCGAAAACAAACCTTACAACTTTGGCGGGGGGGGGGGGGGGGGGAGGTGGTAAATGGGAAGGGATGGGAAGGGGAAACAAAGGAGGAGGCAACAATGCTTGATAAGAAATGTACTCATTATGTTGCCTATGTAATTGTAACTCCTCTGTACGGTATTTTCACAATAACCCCCCCTCCAAAAAAAAAAGAATTCTAAATTTATATTTTCTTTCCTCTTTAACTAAAGGAACTAAAGACCACTCTTAAAATATAAATATTATTTTATAAAGCTAACCAGGTTTATTTAATCAGCTATCAAGATACCAGCAGTCCCTGGGGAACAAAATCCAGCAAGATTTGTATAAGAAATAGCTTTTAAAAATGGAGCTGCAAAGTATGAGTCAGGTGGTTCTTTGAGATATCTGTGTGACTAAAGCAATGAGATTGTAGAAAAAGCTAAATAAATGAATTTTATCTGCGTTGATATATTTATATATTATATCATGATCACAAGTTTTAACCCTAACAAGGTTTTAGTTACAGTAGTGTCTTTGTTATCTCAAATGCTTGCATTTTTTAAAAAACATAACATTTTTAAAACACCAAAAATTCCTTCTGATAAGTTTCCTCTTGAAAATTGTTTCATGGTAAGGTTAAAAGCCACTACTGTCAAAATGTAAGTAATCTTTTAGCAACTGTATTTTTCTGTGATACTTTGAACAGTGCACATTGTATTTTCGTAGTCAGTTGTATGCAGTTGCAAAATCTCCTGATGAGTTTTTATATCACTTAGCTATGAAAGTAACTGAGTATATCAAACATTTTCTTCTTATATAAACGTGAAATCTAGTTTCAAGAATAGTCAAATGCATTTTTCTTCAAATATAGGGATATTTAATTATATCTTAGAAGTCTACAAATACAAACATTCAAGATTATGTTAATTAACCTTAAATCTCTGTAATGTCTTCACAAAGAGCAATTGAGAAGCATGACTATAAAAGTTCAAATTAAACCTCTGGTCATTTAGTATCAATAAAACCCATACAATATAGTAAAAGAAGATACTCTTTATTAGTAGGAAGAGATTTAGAACTGAAATACATTAAATTCCATAAACTATAATTGAAATTACCCCCCCCCCCCAAAAAAAAAACAGCAGAACCAGCCCCACCCAATAAGATGGACTTGTAATTATAGACCTGCAAGTTAAGGTGGATTAGAGTTGAAAATGAGTCCTGACTATTTATAAACATTGTGCCAGGTGTAGCCAGTGTTCTTTGAAGAAATGTTAGCCTGCATCCTATAATCCTGACTCAAATTTCCAAATAAGAGAAGAATTTAGAGCTCTGTGGTGTTCAGTAGAAGGTAGCGAACTTTCTGACAAGCAGGGGTAACTTGCTGGTATGTCTTGATTATATTAATTTAGAATATTGTCATACTGCATACCACCAGATGCATCCCTTTGGGTGTCTGCTGATTTATTGAGTGCAGCAAAACAGTCCTTTCTAGGTACTTATGTTATCTTCATTTTTCTGGTATATCAATCTTGCTTAAAAACAATTTCCTAGAATGGTTTCCCCCACAACCTTCTGTGGTTATTTTGCCCTATGGTTTCCAAGAAATATGCCACAGATCAATAACATGTATTTGGCTTTTAGTGTAATGGAGGTTCATGGACTTGGTGATGAGTTGAGTCAGTGAAAGAATCATAATCAATGCAATATATCGTCATTTCAGTGGCCTAATGCTTTTTGCTGCTCTTACTTGCTGCTTTTACTCAATCCATGCATTTATACAATTGTGAGAATTAGGAAGTGACTATATGATCAATGGGCCAATGTAAATACCTGAAATTCAGAAGCACAGCTACCAGGTAAGTTGTGCTGGGCCTTAGCATATTGCATTCAGTATTGTAACTTCCTGACTAGGCTTAGGATGGATGGATCCAGACAGAGGGATGATAGGACCTACCCTGGATAATTTAAAACACCTATGAGGACAGTTTAAGTCAGGATTTTATGTTTATTGTTGGTAGGTTGCCAAAGGCTATGTTTGACATTCCAATAATGCTACATTAATGGGTATACAAACATACATACCTGAAAGATTTCAGCACATTAGGTAACAACTGCTACACAGAACTTGTTTATTTTTAGGGATAGGGAAATTGAGTTGATAGTTTTTAATGTGTACATTTGTCTTTCAACAATATCATAATAGTGACTAAGAAAAATCCACGCCAATCATCCAAGGTCTTTCAAATCATCTGTGCTATAAAGGGTTTGATTTTTGAACTTAACACCATTAAGTGCCTTGTACTTACTAATGAAATTGATTTAAAGTTACGTTTTCTTACCAAATGATTGGAACAAATCTCAATGCATTTATTTGAAAAATCAATATCAAGAAATATTTTTTCGAACTACTGAAAGAGAATCATTTGCATTCCATATAAGTTTATTTATCCTCAGAATACCCTTTGAGTCACTTAACAGACAGAAAGGGTTATCTTAGGTGAACACAAAGATTCTGAATTTGATGAAGGCTTGTTTTATTACCATTTCTCAACTCAAGTGACTTGAAGCACAGCTTCACACATGGATGATTGTTCAGAATATAGAGATGAATTGAAAAGGAAAGAAACATTGATTAAGATACATCATAATCATAAACATCTTTGTTGAAAGGCAACTCTTGGTACACCTACTTAAAGATAAAAAAAGGAAAGAAAGAAAAGGCAACACTCTTGGCCTCCTTCCCTCTCTTCTTTCTCTGTTATTCTCTGTTCTTTACTCTGTCTCTTTCTCTCTTTCCATTTCTCCTTCCATCTCTCTCTCTCCCTCCCTCTCTCTTAGCAGCAAATGTAGAAGAAGGCAAAACTGTTTTTCATAATAATGATAAACACTTCTGTATAACGTTTTCACTATTCTGTCATTGCAGAAAAATGTTATAATTACAAAATAATGGTATTTTAAAAAGCCTTCATAATAACAGAGAGAAGGAAAATAGTCCTCTTTGTAGAGTAAAACTTCAGTTGTGATAAAAATAATTTCCATGTCTTCTTTTGAGGAGAGAATCTAGGTTTCACAGAAATAAGATTTCTAAACTATACACCGAAAATAGCCCATAGAAATGCAAAGTAGGCATCTGGATAAATATGTCAGTTTTGTTACATATTTTTCTTATTTGAACAAATCTTGTGTGATTATGGTAACTGTGTAATCATTTTGCATTTCCTGTAGGTTTGGGTAGATAACTGATAGAAATGAGCAATTTGATTCAAAAAATGTGCTGTAGCTTTTGGGAGTCAATAAATTATAAATACTACACACATGCCTAACATATCACAGCTAGAGAAAGCAGTCTTTCTCCTTGAACTGCCAACATTTTCTGTTATATTTGGACATTCAACCATTGGTTGTCTGTGGACTACGGTGGTATGTTTATGCACCAGCAGTAGAACTATCAGAACCTTCCTTGTATAAATATGCATGTAAGTAAGAAAATTTAAAATGTACTTAGAAGAAAAATATGTAAATTTTCAATGGCCAATATTTTCCATGTAGTCAGAAATTCACTAACTGATGAAACCACCTATTAACTGCAAAATTAATTCAAAGTTATTCTTTATAAAACATAGGACTTAGTGGTAGTGTACTTGCCTACTGTGCATAAAACTCTGGGTTCGATTCCTCATTACCACATAAACAGAAAAAGCTGGAAGTGGCTCTGTGGCTTAAATGATAGTGTACTAGCTTTGAGCAAAAGAAGTTCAGGGACAGTGTTTAGGCTTTGAGTTCAAGCCCCAGGACTGATAAAAATTAAAAAAAATAATAAGTAAATTTTATCTGAAAGTCACTGTGTTTGTTGGCACTGTTTATTTTCTTCTGGGACTTATTTTATTGCCCACAACACACTGAGAAGCCCAAGTAAGTTTGCACATAAAGGCCACTGATACTTGAACAAGCACTGTATAATTATGCACTTTTCCAAGTTGCCTTTTAGTAAATGATCATGAAAAACAATGTTGAAATTAACTTTACAACTTGAGGGGGGGAGTGAGGTAGGTGGGGGAGGGAAGGGATAGTAGGAGAACAACAAAGGAGGGGGTAACAATACTCAACAAGAAATGTATTCATTACCTTACTCAGGTAACTGTAACTCCTTTGTACAGTATCTTACAATATGCTAAAATTAAAAAAATTCAAATGAAAAACAGCAACAATAACATTTGTAAACTCTTGTGCAAACATTCTTTTGTGGAGAAACCACAGAAGACCCCAGGGGTTGCTGCTGGGCAAAGGAATGGAAGGAAGCTTTCCTGTAACAAAGAACTGACTCCCTGCAAGTGTGAGCCCTCTGATGGCAGGGAGAGCATCCACTGTCTACTACCCGCCCAACATGGCATTTGTTGAAACTGAAAACTTAACTACTTGCTTTCAAGTCCTCCTAGATCTACTTTTGAAAGAATGGTGGAATTTGTAATTAAAAAGTCTACATTTTGTAGAATATATGAATGACTATACAAGAGTTTCTAAGTTAAAAATATTTTCTCATCACTAAATAAATGAATGAAACAAGGTAAAACTGTCCATAGAAATATTTATATTAGAAAGCCTTGATTTAATGAAAGAGGAGAAGAAACTCACATTAGATCAATGATCATTACTATGAGATTTTATGAAAATTATTATTATTATTTCTAATGAGGAATTTGCTTTGGATGAGCTCTGGCATCTTGGATAACATGCTAGAGATCCAGACTACATACCTAGATTTAAATTCTAACCAACACTGTATAATTCTTTCCTTTCTCTTTAAATTGAAATAATAATAATGTATTTCTGAAATGATTAATTGCAAGTGCTTAAAGGCATTAATACAATGAGCAAATGCAACAAATATATAGCACACCCACAAACATTTATACATTTTTAAATGTAGATTAATAAGATGATTAACTGGGAGGCATGATAAAAATGAGATACCCTAATGGTACTCGATTTATTTTTTGTGAACAATTCTAGTGTGTATTTTAAGTATAATTTTTATCAGGAAACTTTTGGAAATTTAAATACAAATATAAGGGCAATCTATTATTATGACCAATAATAATTAATGCATATATCACTGTTCCTGCTTACATCTATTGGAGAAAAATGCAAATAAATCTCCATTAAACCCTTAAGCTAAATTAAATGAGGCCCATAGTTGCCCACATAAAGTAAAAACAATTCTTCAATTAATAGATGTTTTTATTTTATTTATTTACTTATTTTTGTCAGCCGTGGGGCTTGAACTGTGGGCCTGGGCGCTATCCCTCAGCTCTTCAGCTCAAGGCAAGCACTCTACCACTTGAGCTACAGCACCACTTCTGGTTTTCTGGTGGTTTTATTGGAGTCTCACGGTCTCTCCTGCCCCGGCTGGCTTTAAACCGCGATCCTCAGATCTCAGCCTCCTGAGTAGCTAGGATTACAGGCATGAGCCACCAGCGCCCGGCTAGATGTTTTTAATATATATTTTTATTGTAAAGATACTGTACAGAGTGGTAACAGTTACATGAGTAAGGTAATGAGTACATTTCCTATGGAGTGTTGTTACTCCATCCTTTGTTTTTCCCCTACTATCCCTTCCCTTCCCACCTCTCCAACTCCTCCCTCAACTTGCTGGAATTTGTAAAGTTCGTTTTCAACATAGTGTCTTGCACATCTCATTGTTACAATGGGTCAATTACAATGGGTCAACCTGTATCCTGTTTCAGTATTTTGTTTTTTCCTTCCACACCCCAAATTAGAAAAAAATGTATATACAAGATGCAGGACACCGGAATCAAATACAGTGAAAACAGGGAGAAGAACATGCAAAAAACAGTGAGACCATGGAGGAAGAACATATACAAGAAACAAAAAACAAAATCACATAGCACATTATAAGTGCATTAAAACCAACAGCAACAAAGATAAAACCCTCTTGTGTCCCTATCTTGGGGTTCATTTCACTTAGCATCATCTTATATGGTCATATGCACATAGCTTTTGATCTTTTCTTCTTGACCTAGATACACACTAGTTATTGCAAGTAAGGGAAACTATGGGACCTATATTTGTTTGGGCCTGGATTACTTCACTTAATATAATTTTTTCCAAGTGTTTCCATTTCCTAACAAATGGGCGATGTCCTTCTTTCTAATGGAGGTATAGAATTCCATTGTGTGTATATATACACCACATTTTCTTGATCCATTCATCTACTGAGGGGCATCTGGGTTGGTTCCATATCTTAGCTATGGTGAATAATGCTGTGATCTGTTAATAGTTTTTGATAGTGAAAATAAAGAAAAACTGACATCCTATGAAACCTGAATGTAATATTAAATATTTTGTAGTGCACAAAATGCTCAATTTAAAGTACCTTTAGTAGTTGCAATAACACTCAATAAATTCATATTCAGCTCTTCCAAATTCAAAGTCCCAATGTTGAATCAACTTACTTTTCTGGGACATAATAATATAGCACAGGGCAGTGGTGTACGGCTCAAATAAGAGCAAGCTAAATGTTGGGCTAATGGCCAATTTGCCTAATTGTGTTCTGGGAATAACAGGGATAAAATGTATAGAAATTAATATCATTGTATTACTCATTAAAATCCTTAGATGCCTCAAAAATCTTACTGAATTGCTTTTCATGCCTCTAAGATGAACATGAATATGATGTAGTGGGATGAATTACTTTAGCAAATGTAAATAGGTTTTTAGTGATGGAAGCACAGCTTGGTCTTTTGAACTCACACAACTTTTCAGCCCAGTCTGGTGACATGCTTATTTATTTATGTCTTATTAATAAGTTTTTTTTATTGTGAAAATACCATACAGAGGGGTTACAATTACATTAGGACATGCTTATTTTCTTAGAGAAATTATATTGGTTGTGCTGGGGCTGTTTCTAATCCTGTCCTGTTTCTCCTTCTGAGTTCTCAGCATGTGTCTAGACTTCCACTAGAATTTTCCTTGACTTAGCCCTGCCAAGCACAGACCAAGTTCTATTGACATACAAATAGTGCAGGATCTCTGGAGGCTGTTTCATTTAATCCAACTGGTGGCAAACTATCACATATGCAAATGTGCCATCAAATTGGCTTTATTCTTTCTCAGTGTCAGTAGAGTGCTGTGTTTTCTGCATAAAATCTTACCTTTTTTAAAAAATACATTTTTATTTGTAAAAATACTGTACAGAGGGGTTACAGTTACATGAGCAAGGTAATGAGTATATTTCCTATCAAGCATTGTTGCCTCCTCCTTTGTTTTTTCCCTACCATCCCTTCCCTCCCATCTCCACAACTACACTCCCCCACCCCCACCCCCCACCTAAATTACAGAGTTCAAAAAAACTTACTTTTGATGTGAATTTTTTTTCACATTTTAAAAATAGTCATAGTATTTGGTGGAGTTTTCACGTACTCATTGACATCAGAATATTTTAGATCCATGTTCTAAAAATGGAATTGGAAATGGAATTAGGTTAAGAAAGTATATTACTTGAATAATAAATTTCTGTACATTTGTGAGATTTATGTATTTTTCATATTTTTTTCTTTTGAAGTGCTTGGTAATCACTTATAAAAAGCGAAAGGTTTCTAAAGAGATACCAGTTGAAAACTGCCAAAGTAAAAATATTGTTCCCTACTTGTTATATTGCTAGTTTTGATTGACTGAACACAGTAATTACCTTTTTTGAAAAATTAGTTTGAAGTCATAATTTTGAGTGTAAAGTGTTAAGCTAATCAATGCCTGCAACTTGTCAGAAAATTTCAATGATCTCTGAGGAACTTGACAATGGTGATACAAGGTAAATACTTACTAAATATTAGTCATGTGAAACAGAACTTGCTAATTTATATCCTTGTTTTTGAAAAAGGTGAATTTTATAGGATAAAAGGAAAATTCAATATGGTAAAGGGCAGAAATCTACTGAAAACACTTGAGGAGCTGAGGCATTAATAAAATATAAACTGAGTAATAGCATAGCCTCAACATCTGAAAGCATAGAGAGTCAGGAAAAATTAAATCCAGAAATAGAACAAGTATCTCCATATTTGATTTATTATCTTTGTCCTGCTTAGGTGTTAAAAATTGATTCAGTCCTGTTTTTTCTTCAAGAGCATCTTTTATTACTACCTTTTAATAAAAATTTTGAATACACTGGTTAAATAATTCTATTTGGTAAATAAAATAGAGGTGAATTGGGTTAATTTTTATAAATATTACAGCCAAAAATATATTCAGCCAAATAATAAAGCCCTATGATGTTAAAGAAAGTTATAAATAAAGAAATCATGGAGTTATATTTTAATTATATATATTACATGTAATGTATTTTTGTATGTCTTTGTATATGCATGTATGCATCTTTCAAATGAGAATTGCATCTCTGGAGCTTATAGAAGTTAAGTCTCTGTAATTTTTTTTCCTTATTTCACTGGCATTTCCAAAGACAGATGAAATTAAAAGTATGGAGATAAATTGATAATTGAAATTAACATTGGAATTCATATGTATGTAAATTTTTTTTTGTGGTAGGAACAACACCTTTTTCTAAGAGATAGTCTTCCTGACATATAATGAAATTTTGTGAGTCATTTAAGATATTTTTATATCTATGCTTTCCTTTGACGGCTCCTTGAAAATGTACCTAATATATACAATGAAATCGAACTTCACTAGGGTTTTCTATTAAATTGGTAGTCATTGTTTTACTGCTAGAAGATTTTTCTATTATATAAAAAGGTTATTTAAATTTTTAGGTAATAGTAAACCTCTTCTTATTTAACTGATTACAAAAGATTTGAGGTCCTTCTTTTGTTTCATGTGTTGCCATATTTATATAACCAGAGCGAAGAAGGATGTTACCTTAGTCGTTTGAAAATATTTATTTGGGACTTCATGTAAACGGTTACATGTATTTCTTCAGATATAAAAGTTTAGAAAAATAATTTGAATTTATTCCCTACTAGATTTTGTAAGATTCCTAAGCTGGCAGGAAAGAAATTAAAAAAATAATAAATATGCATAAAAGAAAAATTGACATAAAGTGAATATTTTTCTATGAAGCATCTAGACCCTCTGTGATGTGAGATAAAGCAATACGAATTAGTAGAAATATAACTCTTGGGAATATCTAGTTTAGAAATAACAATACATGGAGAAATTAACAGACGGTAATGATCACTTTAATTTGGTTTATCATAAAAAAAATACTGTTCCCCCAACTTTGTATATTTAAGTCAGCCTTCTAGCATTGAACAGGTCTCTCTAAAGGAAGAAGGTAGTATGAATTATCTATTGATTTGTTTAATTGTTCCAATCCCTATACTGTACCAGTCAATTCTTATTCTTGTTCTTAGCAAAGTGTGACTTTTGTAGAAGTTGACAGATTTCAAAATGCCAACTTGATCCTACAGTAGTTTTTGAGATTACAAACCCACTATGATCCAGAGAAAGTATAGATGTCATAATGTTAATTTTGAGATATTTTCAAGCTGTTATTTTTACTCTGTCTGAAACCACCTATTTGTAACCTTATCTGAAATGAATTGACCTCAAAACAAAGCTTTTCATCTTTGCAACATAAAGCAGTTGACTTCAATTTAATACATCATAGAAGCATATCTGACTTTACCTCCTTTTTCATTAATTTTATAAGATATTATTGTACTATATGGTTATATATGTATATATAATCATGTAATTATACAAGGATCAAGTAAATGTATTTTGGATACTTCTTTACAGTGTAACACACCTAGATATATAAAATGTAAAGGAATCCTAACATACAGTGAAAATTCTTTGAATATGATTGCTATTTTTCTAAAGTCTTAAATAATGCTGCAACCTGACACTAGGAGACTCTTTATACTTATATAAGAATTTTGTGTCACACTGTGAATTAATCACTAATTGCCTTTGTGTGATGAGGTGAAATTGCTCCTCTCTTCCTCATCATTGCCTAAGACATCTCACCTCCCACTTCTTACAGAGGTCGGGGCTCAGGCCTCTTCTTGAATCCTAAATGAGGTTCGTCAGTCAAGCGTAGCAAAATCTAATCTCATCCAAAGAAAAAGAAGAAAACGGACCAGAAAATGATCTGATTTTCCGATTTCATGGCCAAGGTTACCCTGGGAAGTGATGAAAGTGGCATTTAAAGCCTGTAACTAAGGTGGTATGCCAAACTTAGCAGTAATAACGGATAAACGGCATGGAAAGATAGCGCTTTAACAATTTTACAGTTGCTAAGTGTGAAAATTGTAATGTGGTCAAGCTCCAGGAATCCATGGCAGTTGGTTCAAAGAACTGGAACAATGCTCAACTAGCAAACACTCTCAGCTCCTGTAACTCTTAAATACTGATGAAGTCAGCGTCTGCTTTGGCTGTTTGACATCAGGCCACCAGGCCAAAAAAACAGCTTCATTAGTTTTGTTTCTGTCTGTTTTCCTCTCTGCTCTGAATGAAAGTTGTAGCATGCAGCACCTAGTGGAAATATATTGAAGCCTGATTCATTGTTCAGTTTTTCTAGAATGAACATCATTTCCACTTTTCTGTCTTGTGGTTCTACCAGTCTGTAAGGATGGAAATTACTTGCATTTGTAAGACAATATTTTACTAAAACATTTTTTTTGTATCTTTCATTACTCATTAGGTTAGGATTATTTTTTTTTTTTGTGGGTCATTGGGCCTGAAATCTGGGCCTGGGCGCTGCCCCTCAGCTCCTCAGCTTAAGGTTAGCATTCTACCACTTTGAGCCACAGCACCACTTCCAGCTTTTTCTGCTTATGTGGTGCTTAGGAATCGAACCCAGGGCCTCATGCATGCAAGGCAAATACTCTACCACTGAGCCACCTTCCCAGCCGAAGTTTAGGATTTTTAAAAGTATTTTTAGTATGGAGCTCTGAACTGGAGGGCCCTCTTTCACTGGGCTTGCATGTATAGCTTCTTTGTTCAGGTAGCATTGTACCTCTTGAGCCATACCACCAGACCAACTTTTAGCTGATTATTTGTGGAGGTGTAAAGTCATGTGGACATTTCAACCTGGACTGGCTTCAAACTGTCATCCTAGTGTGTTGAGAAGCTATGAATACAAGCTATCATTCTAATATTAGCTTTTGATGCACTAAATAGTTGTACTGCTTATACTAGAATACTATATTGTTTAAATCTAAAATGAAACCAGGCTTAATAAACTAAATGTGTTGTTTATACTGAGTGGCATAAGCATTATAATTAAAAATGAGGAGGGGAGGGACGGGATGGTAGGGGAAAAACAAAGGAGGAGGCAACAATGCTGGATAAGAAATGTACTCATTACCTGGCTCATGTAACTGTACACAGTATTTTCACAATAAAAAACTTAATTAAAAAGGTAGAAATGACTTATATGTGCTTGGCACTGCATTTAATATTACAGAATTTTCAAGCATATTACAATGCTACTTATGAACTATTCTATAACACGTATTTGACATATTATAACAAAATGTAGGTTCTACATAAGAAATGTACTCATTAGGGGCTGGGAAGGTGGCTCAGTGGTAGAGTGCTTGCCTTGCATGCATGAGGCCCTCGGTTTGATTCCTCAATACCACATAAGCAGAAAAAGCCGGAAGTGGGGCAGAGGCTCAAGTGGTAGAGCGCTAGTCTACAGCTGAAGAGCTGAGGGACAGCACCCAGGCCCAGAGTTCAGGCCCATGACTGACCAAAAAAAAAAAAAAAAGAAAAAAGAAATGTACTCATTAAATAGTTATGAAAGTAGATAGTTCACTATAAATTCACTCCCACAAACAACCACATATTATGAAGAAAAATAATACCTTGATTTTTTTTTATTGTGAAAATACTGTACAGAGGGGTTACAATTACATGGGCAAGATAGTGAGTACATTTCTTATCAAGCATTGTAGCCTCCTCTTTGTTTACCCTTCCCATCCCTTCCCAGGTGAAGTTAGGAAAATGAACCCTAATACCTTGATTTTTGTGTTCTTTTTTTTCTACTGTATTTCTCTTTGATTAGGGAAAATCATTTGTCAAGTTATATAGGATAATGGTGCATCTTCTTTTTCTTAGAACTGTTCTGTTTACATTTTTATATCCAGGTAATTATGAAAATCAACTGCTATTACTCTGAAAAGCTAATTGGTTGAATAATAAATAATATGCTTACTATATGACCAAATATACATATATAATATATATGGTATAATTGCCTTTTTTGAGAAGAAATGAAAAAAATCTTTAAAAAATAAAAAAATTACCCTTAAATCTTGATTGATTTTACAGCTTACTCTTGATACTGATTCATTGATCTGGGTTGGTTCTGCATCTTAGATATGGTGAATCATGCTATAATAAACACAGTAATAAACATAGTTGTGTTTATAGCTTTAGTATGGCCTTGTTTGTGATCATTTGGGTAAATGCCCAGAAGTGGGATTTCTGGGTCACAGGGGAGCTCTATGTGTTGTCTTTGAGTTACCTCCATACTTACTGCCTTCCAAGGTAGTCAGACAAGTTTACACTCCCACCAAAATGCAGTAGCATTCCTTTTTGGCCACATCCCCTCTAGTATCTGTTGTTATGAGATTTCTTGAATATAGGTATTCTAACTGGGATGAGGTAGAATTTCACTGTTGTTTTGATTTGTGTTTCCTTTATGGCTAGACATGTTGAGTATTTCTTCATATGTCTATTGTCCATTTTTTTTTTGTTTCTTATTTTTTTTTTTTTTGTACTGGTCTTGGTTCAAGCCTAGGTGCTCTCCTTGAGTTTTTTTTTTTTTTTTTTTGTCAGTCGTGGGACCTGAACTCTGGGCCTGGGCGCTGTCCCTCAGCTCTTCAGCTCAAGGCGAGCACTCTACCACTTGAGCCACAGCACCACTTCCTCTATTGTCCATTCTTATTTCCTATTCAGAGAAGTCTCTCCTTAAGTCTTTAGCCCACTTATTAATGGGACAGTTGTTTCTTTGAGCAATTGTTTTGGGGGGGATTTAATTTTTTGAGTTCTAGTTATCTTTTAGATATGAGGCCCTTATCTGTGAAACAATCCAAAAATTTATATGAAACAATAAAAGGCCCTGAATTTGCTATTTTTGCTAAATAATCCTTAGCAGAAAGAACAGTGCTGGAGAAATATCAGTACCAAACTTCAAACTCTATTACAAAGTAATAGTAATCAAAACAGCTTGGGACTGGCACAAGAATTATCCTGAGGGACAGTGGGATAGAACTGAAGATCCAGAAATGAACCTGCGGACCTACGGTTACCTTATCTTTGACAAGGGAACCAAAAATATAGAATGGAAGAAAGACAGCCTCTTCAGTAAATAGTGCTAGCTAACTTGGTTAAACACCTATAGAAAACTGAAGCTGGATCCTTATATATCAACCTGCACCAAAAGCAACCCCAAATGGATCAAAAACTTCCAGGTAAAATCAAATACCCTGAAAACATCACAGGAAGGAATAGGAAACACTTTAGGGCTCCATGGCACAGGTTGAAATTTTCTTAATAGAGACCCAGAAACACAACAAAACAACGAAAGGTTGGACAAATGGGATTGCATGAAACTGCAGATTCTGCATGGCAAAGAATATAGCATACAAGATCAATAGAAAGCCTACGGATTGGGAGCCGTACAACAGATATTCGGTAGCCATACAACAGAAAAGGGACTCATATCTAAAAATATAATTAGAACTCAAAAAATTAAATCCCCAGAAAACTTAAAATAATTTTTACTTGACTCTATTATTTATGTCTTCTATTCAGTTCAGCAAAACAAACAGCAATTTGGTGATGATAATAATGATGACAGATGATAGATGCTATTAATGATGATTTACAGTATTTTATTGTTCCTATGCTGTGAGGAAAAAGAGCTGTAAGATTTTTTTAATAACATGGTGTCTGCTGGTAAATGATTGTCTCTGATCCATTTATCTAAAAATCATCTTGCAGTTTGTGATTGTTTTCATAGGATTTTTAAGTTTTCAGTTATTTTGTCCTAAAATTTGGTGACAATATTTTGGCTTCTAAAATTTCTATTGGAAATGAAGTTGTCTGTCTACCTTCTCTAACTTGAGTGTAGTTGGACAGTTACTTCTCATTGTTTTTCTTGTCTATTTGATTTTTGGATTGCTGTATTTGTACTGGGTATACATGTCAATAAGTGTGAAAGATCTGACATTTTCACTACTTGCCCTCAACTACAGTGAGCTTGCCACAGTTTCATAGATACTGGCAGAAAACAGGGTAATTCTAGATTAGAAACAAAGATGTCTATTATTCATCTTATTAGTATTAGTCAGAGAATTAGCATTTATGACAATTTCCTGAGTCCAACTTTCGGCTAAATTTTGGAAGAGGGCTAAGTGACATTTGCTCACTTAGTTACACTTCAGGTAAGAAAGCTTGCATTAGTGAACTTAAAGTTTGTGACTTTAACCTTTGTTTAACAGGCTCAAATAATAACCTTTTCTTTCTGAATGAAGCATTAGCTGTCCCATGAAAAGTATTGTGCTATATAAACATAGTCCAAAGGGAAAAAGATGGGAAAAAAGAAAGAAATCGTTAAAGTACATTGAAGACAACAAGATCAACAATAACAACAACAAAAAAACTCTCTTGTTTCCATATCTTGGAATGCATTTCAATTAGCATCGTTTTATATGGTCAGACATGTATAGCTATTGAGCTATTGTGATCCTCTGCTAGGACTATGCTAGATATATACTAATTATTACAAATGAGGGAAACCATGGAGCTTATGTTTCTTTGGGTCTGGCTTACATTACTTAATATCATTTTTTTCAAGTCTTTCCATTTCTTTATTATTCAGAAGATGTCATTCTTTTTGATGAAAGCATAGAATTTCATTGTGTATATATACCACGTTTTCTTTATACATTCATGTACTGAAAGACATCTGGGTTGGTTTCATATCTTAACTATGGTACATAATATATTAATCCCTGGTAGTCACTGTTTTTGAATCTGGTACCCCATGTGATACACACACACACACACACACACACACACACACACACACACACACACACACACAAAATTTAGGGATGTGGAGAGGAATAATAAAATGGTGAAACAAGTACAAAGGGTGAATAAATGCATAAATGCAACAGTGATACAAGACACTAGGTTGGAAATGAACTTTACAAGTTTGAGGGGAGAGAGTGGGGGGAATAGTAGGAGAAAAACAAAGGAGTGGGTAACAATGTTCAACAAGAAATGTACCCATTACCTTACTTATGTAACTGTAGACACTGTGTAGAGCATCTTTACAACAAAATAAAACAACATAAATTTTAAAAGAATGAGAAAAAAATTAATAAGTTTAAATTTCCACCAGATAATCATTAAGGTTTGATTGTACTTTTTGTCTAGTCCTTCTTATAGTCATTAAGGTTTGATTGTACTTTTTTGTTAGTCCTTCTTATAGTACTATATATAGTAGCATAAAACTGAAACTAAAGACTCTTGGTATACATCAATGCTATATCCGTATTTTTTCGCTTATGCTCATCTAATCATGACTGTTTTTATATTAATAAACATTTATCAATTAAAAAAGAAAAGAAAACATTCAATTGAGTTAAGTGTCTTTTTTGCCCAGCATGCTGAAACATGAGAGACTTAAGATATATTGTTTGTTTCCTACTTAGATTTAGTACAGTTCCTTAAATTTGTGACTGCTCATGTCAGGTTTCGAAAAATTTCAATCATTGTTTTGAAATGAATTCTCATTCATATTCTGTGCTCTCATTTTCTTTGGTTCTTGGTAGCTATACAGTATATTATTTCTTCTCAGTGCATTCTCTGTCTCATATTTTATACATATGTCATTGCTCTTTCTGCACTTCAGTTGTACAACTGTTTACTTAGATTTTATTTCATTACCTCTTGTTTCTACTAAATCAAATACTATATATCAATATCTATTGCATTATTACACTTATTGGATGGATGTAAAATACAGAAAAATTCTGTATTTTAAAATAAATTTTACAAATATTTGAAAACTAAAAATGTATTTTGCAAATTGTATGGAATTTTTCTTATTAAATGTATATTTCAAATATTTATGGTTTGTAGCTTATTAATATCTGAATGGATAATTTCCAAACAATCATTTAATATTACATATTGTTTTGTTCTTTCTTTTATTCCTACCAACAATTCTGATGGTCTTGGTAATTTCTGATTGTGCCTTGTGTATTTTTTTGTGTGAAACTATTTATTTTTGGATTACAGAAATGTTTCTTCTTCGATATTTGCTTTTGACTCAGGGCCAGAGGTACTAGTATCATGAGATCATTTCAGTTGTCTTTCTGATCATCTGATGCTGAGTATACCAGTCTCTTCTGGTTGCCTTTAAGGATTGCTCCAGAAAGCAAATAGTATTGAACTGGAACCACCATCCTCTGTCTTGAGGGGGGGTGGGGGTCGCATAATCCAATTTCTCTTTTAACCCCATGAGGCTGTGAATTAAGCACTTAACTTTTTAGTTTGAGAACTAGTGGCAATATCCCAAGGTATCAAGGAGATATTTTTAAATATGTCATTTTGTTTTTCTTATTTCCATTAGAGTTGAAGTTAACATGAATTCCCTGTACTCATCATCATCAAAAGAGTAACTGTCTGGGTGTTTTCAAACTCGATTTTCTTTTATATAGACACCTGCAGTTACTTCATCATAAAATTACTCATAATAAAACACCAGGAAAAATAAAAAATTAAATGGGATTTATTAAGTATTTTAACAATGGAATATATCAGAAAGTCCAGACAATCTATATTGACTGACCTTTTCAAACAGCTTCGCTGTCTCATTTGCTTATATTTTATTATCTACTTTCTTTTGTTTTCTGCTCTAAATTGGTCACAATGAAGTCCTTCTTATTTTGGTTTTCTTTTTATCCGATGCTTGATATACAGGCAGCTGCTGGTAGTAGAGAAATCCATAGGGTGTGAAAATTCAAGTTTATCTCAGAATGCTTCTTTTATTACCACTTTTCTATTGCCTCTTTTCTTTTGCCACTCCACACAAGAACCTACACGAACCTCTTTCTGTATTTTCTCTGAATTGAGTCATCATACCAGGCATCTGTGAGCCTCTGTTATTTTAGTTTTCACAGTGGTTAACAACTATATTTAAGGTTGGAATGACACTTTCATTATAGAATTGTTGCTTTCAGTCACATGGAGGCTTATGAATAATTATTCTGCTAAGGAAGAGGCTGAAATTTCCAATGAATGTATTGTGTGTATGGGTGACTTTGCAAGTTGGGCAGGGAATACATTTTGCTATCTTGAGTTGGTAAAGTAGAAATGGAGTGCTACCTCTTTGAAAATAACTTTTTGTTAAGTGGTTAATGGAAATGCAATGGTTGTTTAAAATATTAATATGCTACATTTATTATTTTATAAGCATACTTCAGGTAAACTCAAGTTCACAGACACTGGGATTTGTTCTTGTTATCCTGATGAGAGTTAGAAAGTCATTTTTTTTATTATTAATAAGTTTTTTATTGTGAAAATACCATACAGAGGGGTTACAATTACATGGGCAAGGTAATGAGTACATTTCTTATCAAGCATTGTTGCCTCCTCCTTTGTTTCACTTTAGCATCCCTGCCCTTCTGTCTCCTCCCCCTCCCTGCCCAACGTTGTAAAGTTCGTTTTTCGACAAAACGTCTTGTTCATCTCATTGTTGCAATGGGTCCACCTGTATCCCTATTTAAACAATTTGTTTCTTTCCCTTCTAGTCTCTTTGAGATATAGTACTGAGAAAATTTAGAATCTTGATATTTTTAAATCAGTTCTAAGCTCCAATAGCTCATTGCTAAGATGCATTAAAGGATGCCTTGCTCAGAAGACACTGAAACCTTAGAAGATTGAGTATTTGAAAAAAAAAAAAAAAAGAATAATTCAAAGTGTAGATTGGGTTTTTTTTTTGAGGAAAAGTTTGAAGTAAGCTGAACTGAGCACTTCTCCCCTAGTATTTAGCAAGAGCTGTTATATTATTATTATTATTATTTCATTTAGTTGTTACTTCAATGTAATTATTCAATTATTAATATATAATCTTAATATAGCTTTTAATGTTCTTTATATGAATTATAGGTGGAACAATGTGGCTGTAACCAAGTCATTATGTTCTCTTTAAACTTGCAGGATTTCTGCATGTAAAATATGACTCTCAGTCTCACAATAATTAATGAAAAAATTAAAATATGATAACATAAAATGTTCAAAAAACTGTACCCCTTTGGGATATATAAACTGCAGGCACCGAGGTCAGTTCTAACCTAGAGTCAATTGTTCGTTGCTTTGTCAACCTACCCACTCAGAGCTGAGAATAGTTACAGAGAGCATTCGTCCTGGAAAGCTGCAAATATTTGCTTTTAGCCGTTTTCGACCCCTGCTTTAGACTGTCATGGTTTATCATAAATGTACTGTCATTTCAGGCTTGCTCTTGCATAGACTTCTGGAGGTGTGTTAAGTTGATATCATTGGTCAAATCTCATCTCTGCCAACACAGTGCTTCTAGTCTATTTCAATTGGACCCAGGAAATAAAATTGTGGTTCTCTCCATGTAAACTCCTGTTGGACCTAAAAACTTAGTGTTGTGTGCCACACATGTACATTTTACATCTGCTATTTAAATAGTCTGCTTTCTTTTCTTGTCAACTTTGTTTCCTTACTTTAGCTTGAGCTGAGGGGTTCTAGATTTATACTTTCCAGTTTATCAGTATGAAATCGGCCCATTTGGAAACTAGTTTGGTCCTATGTTAATTGTTTGGTGCATCAGTGGTTATTTGTAAATCTGTTTCTCCTTCAGACTTTTTGAACTAGACAATGACTTATAACACTTTGTGTGTGTGTGTGTGTGTGTGTGTGTGTGTGTGTGTATGTGTGTGTGTGTGTGTGTGTACATCTGCTCAGAGGTTTCCAGATGTATGAGGAGAGATTTCAATATAGGATTTTATTTGAAATTCCATTCCAAAGCTATCACTGTGAGAAGAGAATTGAACATATTAACAACAAAAATGTAGCAAGAATATATTAATTAGGATATTTCTTATTTTATATCTATCATTTTCAGTTAATAGAATCAAGGTTAATAAGGCTAAGTCATTGAGTCACTAAAATGTACTTTCTTCGTGTAAGTGTTAGCACAAACAATTGAATCTAGCAGATTTGGCAAAGTCATTTTTCTAGAAAGATTTAATTTTCTCCTTTAGTTTACACAGTAGAGAGAAAGAACAGATAAGAAATTTAAAGTAAAAACACATTTTTCATGCAAGAATGAAAAGTAGAACTGATAAGAAGGAATAGAGGAACAGAAGTGTGTGTGCATGTGTGTACATGAGACAGAGAATAAGGATTGTCACACGTTTTCTAATTAACAGTAGTGAATTAGAGTTGATTAACACTAGAAAAAGGATGTTTTCGTGCTAAAAAAGTGGTGATTTAAGGTTTTATAGAGGGGAGGAGTTCTTGGAAAGTTATATGATTAAAAGGAGAGGTAGGGCAAATAATCATAAAGAAGTCAAACAGAAGAGAGATAACTGGGTCAAATAAAGGTGACTTTGAATCCTGCTACTTGCCAATCTAAGAGCTTAAATGAAACCAGCCAGGTGTTAAATAAATTCTACAGAATTTTAGGCATTTGGTGATTAAGTGGTGTAATGAGAACCTGTCATCTTAAATTCATGTGTGTATGATTCTGAATATATTTCTCCTCTACTTTTAAAAAATAATCTCCTTCGCTATTGCTTTTCTTTTACCATAATTTTTCAGCTTGTCTACATATCAATTATTTTTCAGACATTTACTGAAAAGATAGACTCTGGGCACCAAACTTATCAGCAAATAAACAGGTCAAAGATGGGAAAAACACAATTGCTTATTGAACTGTAGCATTATCAGTAACAAAGTTAGGATGGTGTCAGATCTCGTTCCTATGAAACATGTAGTGCAAGAAACAGCTTGATTATTTCAAAAAGAAATAATGTTCCATGTTCATATTTCATGCTTTGGAAAATAGTCTTTGTTTTTCAAAATACCCTTTGGTCTGTATGACGAAATTTAGCACCAGCACATTTCTTATGGTTTCTGCTTCGCTTAAGACATTTATAATAAGCCTTTATAAATTGCTGGCATTTGTTTCGGATGATTAATTTCATGTATGGTGTTGAATTTGTCAGTCTCTTCTCCACATCAGTAGAACATCCTTTCCTCACTCTGTTTCATTTTTGTCATGAAGTGAGATACTCTGCCATACTCAGCAAAAATGAATAATTCCTCCTTTCACCTGTTTCTTCCAAGGTGTTTGGTCACAGCAAAAGGAAAGCTAACTTGATAGAGAAGGAAATGAAAGATGAGGAGATTGCTTCATAAATGTGAATCTTTTGCTAACCACTTGCTCAGGACTGAGTGCTTATCTGAACTAGCAATCTGACTTTAAGGGAGACTGGAGTTGGCAGAACTATTTTTGTTGTTCAGATTTAAAGTTTCAGATTATTTCTTTAGCCTATGCAATTTATACATAAGCTTTGGTATTTTCAAAATATGAATACCCTGAGGCCCACCTGTGTTTCACATATTGGACTACTGGTTTTATTTGTTCAGAAACAAGAAAAGTAAGTAGCCCAGTTGTATTTTAATATGTTGTCACAACATTGGTGAATACATGTGCGTTTCAACCATTTGTTTTTGGTGAGTCTATCAGTTTAAAAAAAATATGGGGGAAGTTATCTTTTGTGATGATTATTTTCAGTCTTCAGATGTGTTTATTGTGGGTATAAGAAAGCAAAAAATACTTTAAAATTTAAGTCTAACTTCTAACATGCACATGTATTATTGGAAATAGTGTAAATAATTGCTATCATTGTCTTTTTTGTATTTTATATTTTCTCGTTAGGCCAGAAACCTTTCATCAAACTCTCATATTTTTCAGTACTGAATACAAATTTAGAAAATTACTACAAAAATGCTAAGCAATTAACTAGTTGGAGAGCTTACAATATAGTTGTACCAATTATTTTTAAATAAAACAAATGTAGTTTGTTGAAGAATGATCTAAAATCATGTTTTCAGACTTAAGGAAAATTGACTATCATGGATCTGAACCAGTTTTGTACATGCTTATTTTGAGCATTGTGTTTATTTGCATATGTAACTTTTAGTTTTACTGATCCTAGGGCTTGAACTCTGGTCCTGGGCACTGTCCCTAAGCTCCCTTTTGCTTAAGGCTGTGCTCTATCGCTTGAGCCAAAGCACTGTTTCCAGGGTTTTCTGTGATTAATTGGAGATAATAGCCTTACAGACTTTTCTGCTGGAACTGGCTTAGAACCATGATCCTCAGATTTTAGACTCTGGTAACTAGGATTATATGTATGAGCCAACAGTACTGGCTGTATATTTATCTTTTTGGAGTTTAAATAAATACTACTTTTTCAGATATGCCTCAGTTACAAGGGTCTGAAGCCATAATAGAAACTTGTAATTTGATTTTGCTTTCTGAAGACTTGAGAATTCTCTGTCATATATTTTTACGATACCTCTCTCACTTATCAAATACTTATATAGTAACTATAAGAATAATGATGCACATTAGTTTTGTTCCTTGACTCTGAGCTGATTATGTTCAATTTAGATGAGAAGACATGCTCAGTTGAGTTACAAAGAATCTATTGGAAAATAAGTGGCCCATAGCCCATTTTCTTATAAATGAAAATGAATTTTGGTTCAGTACCTTCTTTTATTTCAACCACAGGGAAAATACATATATTCACTATGTTTCTCCTTTGAGAAATATGTTCTAATTTTTAGATCCCAAGAGTTTTATGAAAATTTGTCCCTTTAAGTCATAGTCTGACCCAATTAAAATATGAAAATGATTAATTCACATGCCATTTAAAGACTATAAAAGTAGGTTGTCATCTTGGTAATCATCATTCTAAGATATGGACAAATTCCATGTACTGTGAATAATAAGTAAAGAATACTTGAAATCAAATTTCAGTACTTTTGTTTTACTTCTCTTTGAGTGACATTATCATTTCTAAAGCTAGTAAAGGGTTTTGCAAATTTATGTTCCCCAAATTCCTATATGATGAAGTAACGAAAATATTTTTTATTTTAAATTTCTCTTTACTCAAATGGAATGAAACATTATACACATATATTTTAGGATGTTGCTCTATTATTTGACTTTACGCCTGATCTTATTTATTTTGGAAAATATTAAGGAATATGTTCGGTCTCAAAAAGCATTGCAAGAGGTTAAGAAAAAGAAGTGTTTGGGATAATACTATAAAATTGATTTCTCAAAAAGTTGTTGTACTAAATATTTGAGAGGCTATAAGAAAATTGTATATTGTCACACACTTAATGGGATAAATGTGATTTTACATACAAAAGATCAGTAGAAATGGGGTTAGTATATTAGGATTGAGAGTTATTTTCTCAAGAACATGTTAGATGCAGTGATTTCCTTGCTATTAGGTAAGGAGCCAATTACAAGAGATTCTGATCCCTGTTGGTCTAAAGAAAGTTGAGGGAACTGAAAGAAGTCAGATCACAGTGAAAAACTTCTTATCTGCTTGCTTCAAAAGTGATTAGGATGGGGCAATTGTCTGCTCAGTGCACTACAGAGCAGATAAAGATTCACTCCTTCTGAGTAATAGGGAGTATATTATTTATTTATTTATTTATTATTGTGAAAATAGCTTACAGAGGGGTTACAATTACAAGAGCAAGTAGTGAGTACATTTCTTATCAAGCATTGTTGCCTCCTCCTTTGTTTCCCCTTCCTATCCCTTCCCATCTCCCCTCCCTAAGTTGTAAAGTTGTAAAGTTCGTTTTTCGACATAACATCTTGTATTACTGATTAGAGTTTTCAAAGTTCTTATGAAGCTTGCATTCTGATAGTGTGCCTTATAAATTTCATAAAAACAAAATCAACTTTCTTTTTAAAATGGTTCATTGCAAAACTATGATGCCTAACGACTAATTTTAATCCCCAGTAATAATAGTATTAATTAGCATTCTTAGCATTTAGATTGTATTCCTTTGAGATAATCTGCAAAATCTAGACCGTCACTTCCAGTTCCATATTTCTTACATCATTCCTGTTATATTCCATTGGCTGAATGCATATTCTGCTGTAATCTGTGTAACATACATTTTATTACTACAAAATTATTACTTAACATGCTGAAGATCAAACAATGGATTCATAGATCATTTGTTTAACATTTCACATTCAATATACAACTTTGAAAAAACAAATATTAGAATATTACAATTATGCAATAACTAAACATAATAAATTACATGCTTTCAATACTCAATTTTATGTACTAAGAAGTTGGACAAATGATCACATTCAAAAAACATGTCAATGTATCTGCTTCAACACTCAGAAATTGATTTTTACTTAGAAATTTCATTTCTGGAAGGAACCTTTATTCATTGTTGGTGGGAATGTAAACTTGTTCAACCACTTTGGAAAGCAGTATGGAGGTTCCTCAAAAGACTCCACATAGAGCTCCCCTATGACCCAGCAATCCCACTTTTGGGCATTTACCCTAATGTTTACAAACAAGACCACACTAAAGCTACCAGCACAACTATGTTTATTGCAGCATTATTTACCATAGCTAAGATATGGAACCAACCCAGATGCCCCTCAGTAGATGAATGGATCAAGAAAATGTGGTATATATACACAATGGAATTCTATGCCTCCATCAGAAAGAATGACATTGCCCCATTTGTTAGGAAATGGAAAAACTTGGAAAAAATTATATTAAGTGAAGTAAGCCAGGCCCAAAGAAACGTAGGTCCCATGGTTTCCCTTATTTGTAATATCTAGTATATGTATGAGTCAAGCGGAAAAGGTCAGATAATGTGATGTCAGGAAAATGAACCCTTAGATGTGTATTTTAATGTTTTTTTCTTTCATGCATGTGTTTCTAACACATTTATAAGATTATCTCTTTGTTGCTTTGTATGTCCCTCCCCCACAGTATAACCCTTGCTTTCACTATATTTGATGTCAGTATAACTTGTGGAGGAGATGGGGAAAAACCAGTTGTTTAAGGATACAGGTGGACCTGTTGCAACAATGAGAAGTACAAGTTGTCATGTCCAAAACGAACTTTACAATGTTGGTGGGGGGGGGGGGCTGGGGGGAGGGAGGAAGGAGAAGGATTGGGATTAGGGGGGGAGGGGGGAGGCTGGGAAGGGATGTGAAGGATAAACAAAGGAGGAGGCTGCAATGCTTGGTAAGAAATGTACACATTATCCTGCCCATGTAACTGTAACTCCTCTGTACAGTATGTTCACAAATAAAATTAAATTAAATTAAAAAAAAAAAGATGCAATTGAATAAAGCAGTACATGAATTAAAAAAAAAAAAAAAAAAAAAAAAAGAAATTTCATTTCTGGGGGCTGGGAAGGTGGCTCAGTGGTAGAGCGCTTGCCTTGCATACATGAGGCCCTGGGTTCTATTCCTCAGCACCACATAAGCAAAAAGAAAAAAGTTGGAAGTGGCACTGTGGCTCAAGTGGTAGAGTGCTAGCCTTGAGCTGAGCTGAGGGACAGCACCCAGGTCCAGAGTTCAGGCCCCAAGACCGGACCCCAAAAAACAACAACAAAAAAAAGAACTTTCGTTTCTGGAATACATATGGGCCAAAATTGTTTGTCAGTGGTGAAACAATCACTTTTTTTATTCTACATCTTTTTCTTCAACATTACCTGTGATTTTCCCTAAGGTCTCCATAGTACTATAGCCACTGGTGATTTAATTTGATTTTTCCTTTTTATTATATTCAAACTTTATATTTGTAAAAGTTCCAATTTAACATGTCAATGAATTGATAAAAAGAATCTCAATCAGTCACACTTTACACAACTATCTCTCCTGTATTCCATTTCCACTATTCCCCTCAAGTGTCTTTACTCATTTGTATCTCATTTATACCATGCTAGTTATACCATTATTTATAATATATATTGCAATATATGTATAACAAGAGAAAGAATAGTATGTCACTATCAATCTACCTTTCCTCTTTTTATTTGCCTGCTCCATCCTTTTAGTTCTCTCTCCTGAGATAAGACATACATAAACATCCTGATATTCATCTTGTTGGACTGCCTATTAATTTTTTTTTAAAGACCACACAATTTTCATAGTGGTATTTGCTAATTTGGTTTGGTTCTATAAATATACATATGACCCAATATAGTTTTCAGTATATTTATATTTTAGGTCTACCTTTCAAGTCTGGATTACTTTACTCAACATATTATCTTAGGTCCATCCATTCCCTGAAAACATAAAATTATTTTTGTGTGTTGTGCTAATCCTGAGTTTCTTAATGTTGAAATAAAAATAACATCAATTCTACCTTTCTTAGTCATAGTTTGACAAATCACTTCTATAAATTCCAACATTCCATATAGAGTTAAAATGAATGCAGATAATATTCCTAGTTGATATATATATATATATATATATATATATCCATATATATGAAAATAAAGACAAAATTCAGGTGTGTTTTTTTTTGTTTTGTTTTGCTCTTAATTTAGTGGCATGGAAGTCTAGCTAGGCTGTTGACTACAATTATATAAACAGAAATACTCAACAATGGAGAATGGTCTAAACAGAAAGGATTAGACAATGCAGAATTGGAAGAATGAGCTCTGCCTTAAAAACAGCTATTTATCTAATTCATAATTTGTACAAGCACCACATAAATAGCACTATTAATATCTGGAAAAAATTTCTGATTTGAAAGTATGAATCTGCCATTCATATGTGTGATTATTTTTTTGAACTAGATAGAATTATTATATAAGTACTATAAGAAAGAGGAGGAGAGATTAGGGGACATAGAATCAAATAAAATATTTTGGAAGAAAAATATACTAGAAACCCCACATGATCCAGGAATGGTAGAACCAGATACAGAAGAAAGAAAAGAAAAAGGAATTTCAAAGTGATGAGTTAATGCAAAGGACAAAGCTGAAAAATATTGTGAAGTTGCTTAAAGTTAATCTGCTATTAAACTGAGATTTCCATAAGTAAGAAATCCTGATAAGAGAATGTTATCTAACTGAACTTGGCAATAAGTAAGCATGTGATGTTAGGAAAATGAACCCTTAGATATGTATTTTAATGTTTTTTTCTTTCATGCATTTGTTTCTAACGCATTTATAAGATTATCTCTTTGTTGCTTTGTATGCCCCCCCCCCCATTATAACCTATATTTGATGTCAGTATAACTTGTGGAGGAGATGGGGAAAAACAAGTCGTTTAAGGATACACGTGGACCTGTTGCAACAATGAGAAGTACAAGTTGTCATGTCGAAAACAAGCTTTACAACGTTGGTGCAGGGGGCTGGGGGAGGGCGGGGGGGGGGGGGGAGGCTGGGAAGGGATGTGAAGGGTAAACAAAGGAGGAGGCAGCAATGCTTGATAAGAATTGTATGCATTATCCTGCCCATGTAATTGTAACCCCTCTGTACAGTATGTTCACAAAAAAAAATTAAATTAAATTAAAAAAAAAGAGGAAATAGCAGAATGATAGGTAGAAAATAGGGAGATTCATTTGGCTCTTTTGCTGTTTCTGAGTCTAATTAAATATATACTTAGAAGTCAAAAAAAAAAAAAGAAAAGCAGAGGCTTACTCTCTAACAGTGTGTTGAGTACGCTCAAAGAGAGAGAATTAAAACATATTTAAATAAGGATCTGTCCAAAGAGAATGAAGAATACTTAATTGATTTTTTTACTGTATAAAACAATGTATTTTACCATGACATTGCTGCATGTGTATGCAATGTACTTAAAACTATATTACTTTTCTGCCCCCAATGTCTTCTTTTCTTCCTCCTCTTAGAATAGAATTTTGTACTTCCTGGCATATTTAAAAAGTCTTAAATTCCATTTCTAATTCATAAAAACTGAAAATGATTATTAGTTTTTTTTCTTTCGTAGGGTAATTATTATGGAAAATATAATTTAATTTATGCATAATTGTAAAGAGAAAAAAGTTTTCTTGTGTTGGTTTATTCAGCATATTTTTAAAAATCACTATTCTACTTCAACTTTTGAGTTTATTATCTCCTTTCTTAACATGCATCGAAGAAAATCAAGCCAGAAGAGTAAAACAATACATTCGTGCTGGAGAGTTATGTCACAGGCTGAATAAGAAAAGAATAGAAGGAAGAATAATTTTATACCAAGCCAACAAGGAAGACATCTTTGAGAGACAGTGCTATTTCTGGTTTTCTGGTGGTTTGTTGGGCTTTTCTGCCCGGGCTGGCTTTCATCTGTAATCCTCAGGTCTCAGCCTACTAGCTAGGATGACAGGCATGAACTCATCAGCACCTGGCAATATACCATATTTTTAAGAGCAGACTTCAACATGAAAATTATTTATTTGACCACACTTAACATAGTAAACCTGTGAAATAGATTTATGTTCCCTTTTAAGATCAGCTTTAGCTTAATGTAAGTGGGAAGCCAAAGATCTAGCTATGTTTTATCATGTAAATAAGTGAATATATTCTTTTACTTGTGTAGAAGGAGCCTTGAGGGACTGCTATAGAACCTTCTACTTCATCAGGTCTTGAATCATTGTCAATTAAGTCAACCTGCATAGATTGTTTTGTTTTTAAAGAAACTCCTAATATACATTTAGATGATCTTAGCATAATCTAACAACAAATACCCACTTCAAATCTATGAAGATTATTAAATCAGGGCATGCTTTTAACTTAAAGTCAGACTCATTACAAAAACTTGCCTGTGTGCAATACCCAACTTCTACTCACATTTTTATTTCCATTCACTCTGCTTTGATGCTACAAAATGAGTTTATAAGCTAGGCTTCAGTGGCTCATGCCTGTAATCCTAGCTATTCAGGAGGCTGAGATCTAAGGATCATGGTTCAAAGCCAGCCAGGGCAGGAAAGTCCATGAGACGCTTATCCCCAATAAACCACTCAGAAAACCGGAAGTGCCGCTGTTGCTTTAGTGGTAAAAGGCTGTCCTTGGCTGAAGAGCTGAGGGACAGCCCCTAGGCCCAGAATTAAAAAAAAAAAGAAAAGAAAAGAAAAAAGATGAGTTTATAAATTTGTTTTGTAAGGAGTCATACTATCACACCAAATATATGGATCCTGTTCATAAGAGAGGAAAAAGGAAAGGCAGCTGGTAGTATTCATGACACTTTTATTCATAAGAATACACATGACACATTAGAAAGCAGTGGTTTAATTATTTGTGTACAGGTAAATATTTTAAATGTTATCTTATAATTCTATAATTGTATACTCTTATGTGAAGTTTCTTGATCTATGCTGAGTTTCTGTAACATTCAATTTCTACTATTTCTCTTCTTGCTTCTGACTCACCATCTATTCAAATAATCCTTAGATATCTGTTGGCCATACTATTCCTGTGCTTACCTTTGTGGCACATAAATGTCATAAACCTTAGCAAACAAATGTGTAGCGGTATATACACATATATAATGCTTCCATATTTCCAAAAAACTGGATTTAAATTTCCTTTGCTTTATTTTCAAAATCTTTTATTCTCAGATTCAGAACCAGCTGTTCACACCGGCAACCATACATGCTCTGATAATCTATTTCCTTTCCCTGAACTGTAGTATACTTTCTTGTTACTAAGCCTCATCCTAAATTGATACGCTTTTCCCTACATAGATAAATCCATGTGTCCTCCTTGTATCAAGTTGAACTCATGCTACTGATTTTCCATTTAAATAATAATTTAAAAACTGTGATTCCAGATAGGTCTTCTGAAATTGGAAACCAAAGTCAATTAAACATATTCTATGTACATAGAGCCAGAAATTGTCCCAATAAAGAATGTATGGTATATTTAAAAATGTTAATAAATATATCAACTGCATTCTTTGATATCTGATATTGATGTTAACCTTGAGTACTAATATTCATAATTTCTGGAACTATGTAGTCATGTTTAATTAGAGAATATTCCTTTCTCATGCTACACATTTTTATTCTATTAATTAATAACAACTATAAGAATTCATGAGGAGAGATAAAATTTAACTGGGTTTCTTGTAATATACTTATTATAATTACCATTATTACATAAGTGTACTTTATTGAATTGAACTCAATATATTGCAGCAGAGTCAATGTTTTGCATGAGCATAGCTGAGTTCTTGTGTCAAATATGCCAATAGCCTTATGTGATTTAAATGCCAAAACATATTGCATCAACAAATATTAAAATTTGACATATATTATTATTCAAACATGCATTCATTATGTGTGTATATACCACATATGCAATGAGAGTTATTTGAGTATCTAAGGATAAAAGTTTACTTATAAAAGTCCTTACACTCTTATTCATTCTATCTTACTTATTTTATTCTGTCTCAAGGATATATGTAACCTAATGTTTTATTTTGAGTACATGTCCATACATTATATGCATATATTCATCTATTCTTGGGAACTTTAAAGGAAGAAATAATTGACACTGATATTATAAATCAATGGTGTGCTTATCCCATATGAATCAGGTTGTGCAAAAATTATGCTTTCTGAAGCCATTTCAAGAAATAAATATGTTTGGAGTCTAGAAAGATGGTGTTTTTTAGAAAAAAATAAAGATGGTAAAAAGAGAAGGGTTACAATTACATAAGTCAAGCAAAAAGCACATCCTTTTGTAAATGTCACCCCTTTGGAAAGAAGAGAAGAGATAAGATTTTCTTTTCTTTTCTTTTCTTTTTTGTCAGCTGTTGGACTTGAACTCAGGGGCTGGGTACTGAGATTTATCTCTCAAGACTAGGACCTCTTGAAACCACAGAGCCATCTTTGGTTTTCTGATAGTTAATTAGAGATAAGAGTCTTACAGACTTTCCTTCTGTGGGTGGGCTTTGAACTATGGCCCTCAGCCCACAGCCTCCTGAGTTGCTACAATTACAGACATGAGCCATCAGCACCTGGTTTAAAATGGTATTTTTATAAGTACTTCTTAAACAGCTATAATGAGTCAGAGATTTTCTGGTTAGTTTTATTAGGTCATATTCTCTATTTGTAATAGGAAATTTCATTATATTCATCTCCAAACTCATTTTTAAGTCAAGAGATTATGTAGTAGAAAATAGGTTTTGAATACTCCAAAACATTAGAAATCACTTTTTGGTTACCCAGAGTGCATTTCTAGATCTACCACTTGCATAACTGTTTATCATTGACATTGTGGGCAGCAGGTTAATTGTAATTGTACAGTCACCTGGACTATGCTATAATTTGAAGTAGAGTCTCTCTGCCGTGTCGGCTCAACAGTATATTATTTCCAGGCATTAATGCCACGGTGCTCCTTAAATTGGCTATGGAACTCGGGAAGAAGTGATTTACGTGCTCGATTTAGTACTTGCCTCTTGCTGTCTGCTTCAGGCCACTTTCCGAGGAATTGCAGGATGTGAACAGAATTAAAATTTCAGATGTAGCCAGAGATGGAAAAAAAAATAATGCAAAGCAAAAAGAATGAAAGAAATTCCTGCCCTGCATATTTGTTGACATTCACGTTGCGTGCAAATCACTGAGTATCTTCAATTACTTATTTTCCTCTAAGGAATTCCTTAATTAATTATTAAAATGTTATATTTTAATGAATGAGTGCCTATACAGTTGAATTCTTCTTCCCACTTCTCTCTCTCTCTCTCTCTCTCTCTCTCTCTCTCTCTTCCTCTCCCTCTTTCTCACACTCTCTCTTTTAAGCAATAGGGGAAAACAAATATTTTGTTTCATTTTAAGATAAGAAGAGGGCAGAGTAAGATAATGAGTACACTTCTGATGGAGCATTGTTACCCTCTGCTTTTCCCCTACCATCCCTTCCTTTCCTACCTCTCCAAATCCTCCCTCCCCCCACAAGCTGTAAAGTTCATTTTCAACATAGTGTCTTGTATATCTCATTGTTATAATGGGTCAACTTGTAACCTTATTTCAGCTTTTTGTTATTTCCCTTCTCCTCCTCAAATTAGAAAATGTATGTACAAAATGCAGGACATAGAAAAGAAACAAAAAAAATCACACAGTTCATTATAAATACATTAAATCTGCATTTTTTTGTTGAATTTATATTCACATTAAAACACGTTTGTCTTAATTTGATTCTGGTTTAGTTAGGCCAAATTTTGAAGCTGTCTAGTTCTTGTGTGGTGCTTTGGCTGAGAGTCTTCAATATTTTATCAGTCTATGATATTTAGCTGTATCTTCTTTTCATAATCATATTTGCAAATACACACAAAATACAAAATACACACAGCCAACTTATTATTATATCTCATTAAATGGTTAAGGAAATATCTCCTGGCCCTACTATGTTCTAAAATAAAAGAATAAAACTGAGAATAGCCGGGCACGGGTGATTCATGCCTGTAATCCTAACTAACTCAGGAGAGTAAGATCTGAGGGTCACAGTTCAAAGCTTGGGCAGGAAAGGTGGTGAGAATTTTATTTCCTATTAACCATCAAGAAGCCAGAATTGGAACTGTGGCTCAAGCACTAGCATTAGGGTTCAAGCTCTAGTCCTAGCACCAAGAAAAGAAAGCAAGAGGGAGGAGAGGAAAGGAGGGAGGGAAGGAGTGAAGATTTAAGAGTAAATGTTTAAAAAGTAAGGAGACCTAGAACTTTAACTCACACTGTATCATCATCAGAGTTTCACAGCAAACTGTAAAGCTTACTTATTGGCAGTATCTAACACAGAGAAGAAATGTTTAATATTGTTGCAATCACTGAGGCCTGAGTCCTTAAACTATCTGCATATAAATACTATTCCAAATACTCATTTTGTTACTTAGTATCTTCACTGCATTTGTATGGGTATGCATCTATTTCGTAGTAAACAATACTGTTCATTTCTTAAAGTATATACAATTGAGACATAATTCATGTATAATTCAACAAGTATTTTCTTCTAAAAATATTGCTTTCATGATTTATCCCCTTGGTTGATCTAAATTTAGTTAATTTAATTGTGATATAATGTACTGTGTGATAGCACAATATACACATGTTTCATTAACTAAATAATGTGTATACACGTCAATGCAGGAGATATACATAAAGCATAAAGGTGGAATGCCAGTAGTTGCTACCAATTTCTCTCCAGTGTGTTTGTGCTTAGAATTACAATTAAACTTTTTTCCATATGTCAATGACTCTTCCAAATGTAATTTTTAAACTGTTGCCTTATATCCATGCTAAATAGTTAGCTGAAATTTGCACTTTCCTACCTAAAAGTAAGAATGACAATATTTAGTTGCAAGAAAGACATTTTTTTTAATCTTCTGAGTTTTCTTTTCATATAATTTGGAAATTTATTATTTGGGTCAAGTTTTTTTTTAACCTTATTGAAAATAAAAATCAGGTGAAAAGAAGAAAATCAAGATGATGTGATTTTTATAAGGCAATATAAGTAAGAGAATTTTAGTCTTTCTATGCACGTTTGGTGGGTAATATGGTTCTACACAAATACACAGTGGAATTTTCACATGGTAATGAGCTGAAATGGATACCAAAGATCAAACTGATTTTCTTTGTCTAACCTATTTTGAGCTTTTTGAGGATTTTTTCTCACAATGGCTTTGCAAACCAATATAATAAAACATAAGAACTGAAATTATTTTAAGACCATGATAATATTACAAAATTAAATTATAATAACATATAGGTACATGGCTTTAATGCCTTTTCTCTATGTATTTTAGTTATGGATACTATGAAAGAGCGTGAAGGATCAAGCAACCATTTGAGTTGTAGTACCTTCATCTTATTTTTTTTGTTGTTTCTGGCACGAATAAAGTCATACATTAACTATCTACCCTGTTATACCTGAGGCCGTTACAGTGCTCCCGCTCCACTCCCCAAAATTCCCAATTACCACAACTATTGATGTGATATTCCATGATATTTGATATATAAAAATAATTTCTATCAAAAATTGGATACTTATCATGTATCAGGTATTGGACCAAAAATTGGCATGATATACTTCAAGTCGTACAATGAAACAGATGGCATCATTATGCCACTTTACATAAGGAACAAATTCAGAGACGATAATTTGCTCAAATAACTGGTATAATTGGTTGAAGGAGCCATTGCCAATCTCTTTGAATGCCAAGGATAGTAACCACATATGGCCAATATCCGCCAGCTACCACCTAAAACAAATATCTTTGTTTGGTTGTGGAATGGGAGATGGTAGAACAGAATTTGAACAACATTCTTGCACATTTGTTGAAACAAAAAGTGGATGCAATTTGATAAGCTCTAACTTGATTATTTTATGTAACACCTAGACCAATATATTCAAGTTTTTTCTATCTATCTATCTATCTATCTATCTATCTATCTATCTATCTATCTATCTATCTATCTATCTATCTATCTATCTATCTATCTATCTATCTGTGTGTCTGTCTGTCTGTCTGTCTGTCTCTCTCTCTCTCTCTGTCTCTCTGTCTATCTCATTACACTAGGGGATTAGTCTTTGAAAAATAAAGATGAGACTGTGTGTTTTTACTAAGTTCCTTATGTTTTTATAACTTTATGTTTTTCATTTGAAAAATTCTATGTTTAAATGATAACACCTGAAATTAGAAGTAACTTGTCTTTAGAGTATAGTAAATAGCTTTTCTAGTGGTTCCAATGGTGTAGTGGGTTATTAAATGTACCACAAGTGTGTCTGTGCATTTTAAGAACAGAGGTAGAATTGTTGCAATGTAGCAGCTACAAATAGGGCAAATACATGGTATAAAAATATTCTAGTCTATTATATGACAAGTTATATAGAGTTTCAGGATAAAATTTAAACCTATCTTTTAAAATCATGTTAGTATCATTTCCCAACTCATGGAAGTAATACATATTAATGAGAATGAATGAAGGAAATTATATTAAATTGTTTCACTTCTGTAGCTTCAGTTCGAAGAGGAAATTTAAGATATATCATAACATTTCCTAACAAAACCTACTCCATTAATATAGAAACTTTGAGAGATATCTAGTTAATAGCCTTTGAGAAGATAGGAAAACTGCAGAATTATAAGCTTTAAAATACCTCTACTACTTTCAAATACAATAAGAAGAGTTTTATATAGGTTTAGAGGATATATACTATAGAACTGACTACTCATAAACTTTATCTATGATGGAGCATTTCAGACAGCTCTAAGAAAAAACCAAGGCAATGGCTTATAAAAAGATGTGGTGATTTATTGTATATTTCACTATTTAGCACAGCAGATTTCTTTGAGAGATACATACTTGAAAAAAATCTATAAGTTCCTCTGTTGGTTTGTTTGACAGCTATTACAACTGCTATATTGACTTAATGCTCAGACTTTCAGCTGCTATACAACTTGAGAAAATGTTTGTGAGTACTCTAAAAGTCTAATTTATATGAGAAGTTGCCACTTTTTCTTTTCCAAAATTCAATATACTGATATATAAACCAAAAGAATGGGCTACATATGCAACTAAAAATACTTAGATTGTATAAAGGTCATCTTATAATATTTTATTTGGATAATTTGAATGACATTTTAATATTATTTCTCAAGAATTTTAGAATATATATTTATCTATCAGAACACATATACTTTAAGAACTAATGATTTGGAGAGTGAAAATACAGACAGAGATACATCATAAAGAATTAAACAATATAACACAATGTACAGAACTCGAGAAGCTTAGGAGTGTATGTTTGCTGGATAATAAAAACATGAAGCAGTTTTAAAGGATAGCTACATGGTAATAATTTGTATGTAATACAACGTTGTGTATGTAATCATATCTGACATTCAGTCATTTTAAAATATTTTATTCATTTTTAAATTATCCATGCATATAAATATATTAAAAACAAAAATCCTGTGCACAATCAAAAATAAAATGAAAGAAAAATATAATAAAACATAAAATCTTTAGTGAGATTTTTTACAACATTATTATTTTACTAGTTTGTTTTAAATCATATTTAAGTAGTTCATAATTAGTTTGTATAGACATTCTAAAAGTTTTTGTGGAGCTGGTTAACAAAGCTTTCAGACTTGTGGTATAAATATAGTGGTGCACCCACCATATTCCCATATTGTGTTTTTCCCCTTTCTCAGGAAGAGTAAAAAAATAAACTAAAAACATCAAGAGGAATCTACATGCTTTCCAAAGATACTTTTTTTGTATGTTTAGTTATAAAATGTTTTTCATCCCTAGGTTAAAAAATGTCACATACTTTGTCACATACACTGTACAAAGGCCGACTGCCAAAGACACACACACATAATTTTTTTCTGATGAATGAATAGAATTCCATTATGTTTATATAGCACATTTTCTTGATTCATTCATCCACTGAGGGACATCTGGGTTGATTCTATAAATTGGCTATGGTAAACAATGCTGCAATGAATATGGTTGTGCTTTAGTGTGGTTGTGTTTGTGCTCTATTGGATAAATGCCCAGGAATGGAATTGCTGGGTCATAGGGAAGCTCTATGTCATTGAGGAGCCTCCATACTGCTTTCCAGAGTGGTTGGACAAGTTTACATTTCCACCAACAGTGTAGTAGAGTTCCCTTTTGGCCACATCCCAGACAACATCTGTTGTCTGTTATTGTTAATTTTCTTGATAATGGCCATTCTAACTGGGAGGAAGTGGAATCTTAATGTTGTTTGATTTGCATTTCTTATGTGGCCAGCAATGTTGAAACTCTCTTCATGTGTCTATTGTCCATTCTTTTTTTAAAAAATATATATATATTTATTGTACAAATGTTGTATGGAGGACTTACAGTTATATGAGTAGGGTAATGAGTACATTTAATAGCCAGCATTGTTACCTCCTCCTTTATTCTCCCCTTACCATCACTTCCCTCCCCACCTCCCCAACTCCTCTCCCCCCCAACTTTGACATTGTAAAGTTTGTTTTCAACATAGTGTCCTGTACATCTCATCATCACAATGGGTCAGCCTGCATCCCCATTTAAGCTTTCCCCAATATCCCTTCCCCTCCCCAAATTACAAAAATGTATATACAAGGTGCAGAACACCGGCATCAAATCCAGTGAGAACAGGGGTTATACCATGGGGGAAGAACATATAAAAGAAACAAAAGAATCACATAGTGCATTGTAAGTACATTAAAAACAATAGCAAGAAAGAAAAAAAATCACTTGTGTCCCTGTCTTGGGGTACATTTTGCTTCACATTATCTCATGTGGTCATACGTACATAGCCTTTGACCTTCTCTGTCCTAGACATGTGCTAGTCATTGCAAATAAGGGAAACCATGGGACCTATGTTTCTTTGGGCCTGGCTTACTTCACTTAATATAATTTTTTCCATTTCCTAACAAATGGGACAATATCATTCTTTCTGGTGGAGGCATAGAATTCCATTTTGTGTGTGTGTGTGTGTGTGTGTGTGTCTGTGTGTGTGTGTGTGTATTCTTATTCTTTGCAGAAGTCTCTTTAAATTTTTAGCCCACTTATTAATTGGGCTACTATTTAGTGAGATAAAATCCTATGTATCTAGTCATTCTTTGATTTTTGTGGTGATTCTGTATCTTTTTTTTGGGGGGGAGGCAGTTGTGGGGCTTGAACTCTGGGCCTGAGTGCTGTCCCTCAGCTCTTCAGCTCAAGGCTAGTGCTCTACCACTTGAGCTACAGCGCCACTTCTGGTTTTCTGGTGGTTTATTGGAGATAAGAGTTTCACAGATTTTTCTGCCCAGGCTGGCTTTGAACTGTGATCCTCAGATCTCAGCCTCCTGAGTACTAGGATTACAGGCGTGAGCCACTGGCACCTAGCTGATTCTATATCTTTACTTAGGAAGTTTTTACCCATGTCAGAAGCCCTAGGGGAACATTCCTTCCTGTAATATTTTTGTGATATTGGGACTCACATTGAGGTCTTTGGTCCATTTTGAATTGATGCTAGTGCAGAGTGATATATAAGGATCTAGCTACAATTTTCTTCATGCACATAGCCAATTTTACCAGTATCGTTTGTTGAAGTGCCTGTCTATTCATAGCCAAAGTATGGTCATCCAAACACCCCTCAGTGGATTAATGGACCAAGAAAACTTCTGCACATACTCACAGTGGTATTCTACTCATCCATCAGAAAGGAGGATATTGTACCTTTCCTAACTAAATGGAAAGACTTGGAAAAATTATATTAAGCAAAGTAAGCCAGACTTAAAGAAACATAGGTTGCATGTTTTCCCTCATTTGTAGTAAATAGAATGTGACTAAACATCTACACGTAAAGACACTGGATAGTAAAAGACAAAAAAATGTGATATGATAAATTATACAAATCTCTAGGCATTCACACAGAGTGATACCAAAAGAGGATATTCTTAGGAGAGGATCACAAGGGCCCAATAGCTATGTGCATCTGGTCATATAACATAATATTTATTAAAATGAACTCCAGGAAATGGAAACAAGAGAGTTTTCTTTCATTTGATTTTTTTCCTTTGTTGCTGGTTTTTCTTCTTTTTAACTTATTTCTCATTTATCTGTCTTTGGGAGATAATGGTGGGGCACAGAAATGGTAGCATAAAGTCTGAACAAATGTAGCAGTGATACTCAATAGACATTATGTTGAAAATGAGTATACAATTTGTGGGTGGGACAGGAGGGAAAAACTGGGAGAGAGTATATTAAGGGATTACATTGTTAAAAAAAATGTACTCTACCTGACTTATGTAATTGTGATCCCTCCATATATCACCTTTATAAATAACAATAAAGGAAAGAAAATTAACCAGATTCCATCCATTATAGAAAGACAAAAATATCTGGCTAAGTGACAAAGTACTATTAAACTTTGGTGTTATAGTTTGCTCTGCAAACCCAGACTCCATATTTTAGTTATTTTTATACTGAAATACAAAACAGAAACAGTCAAAGATGTTGATATTTCATGAGTTTTGAACATTATATGTTATAACACAAATAATAAGTTGTGCTAATTATTCTGCTATAAAATGCATAATAAATACATTAAATTTACATATGTAGCAGCCTCCCTACACCCACACATTTCATCAGTGTAAACAAGAATGTTATGTGACTGAGAATTACAAATAGAAAAATATGTATATGAGAAAAATTAACTGGCTGATCTCCCCCCTGCTTTTTTTTTTTTTTTAATTTAATTTTATTTTATTTGAGAACATACTGTACAGAGGGGTTACAATTACATGGGCAGGATAATGCATACATTTCTTACCAAGCATTGCAGCCTCCTCCTTTGTTTACCCTTCACCTCCCTTCCCAGCCTCCCCCCTCCCTCCCACCCAATCATACCCCCCCACCCCCCACCCCCCACCGACATTGTAAAGCTGGTTTTGACATGACATTTTGTACTTTTCATTGTTGCAATAGGTCCACCTGAATCCTTAAATGACTTGTTTGTCCCCATCTCCTCCACATGTTATACTGACATCAAATATAGTGAAAGCAGGGGTTACACTGTGGGGGAGGGACATACAAAGCAACAAAGAAATAATCTTATAAATGCGTTAGAAACACATGCATGAAAGAAACAAAAACATTAAAATATATATTTGAGGTTTCGTTTTCCTAACATCACATTATCTGACTTTTTCCGCTTGACTCATACCTATACTAGATATTGCAAATAAGGGAAACCATGGGACCTATGTTTCTTTGGGCCTGGCTTACTTCACTTAATATAATTTTTTCCAAGCCTTTCCATTTCCTAACAAATGGGGAAATGTCATTCTTTCTGATGGAGGCATAGAATTCCATTGTGTATATATACCACATCTTCTTGATCCATTCATCTACTGAGGGGCATCTGGGTTGGTTCCATGTCTTACCTATGGTAAATAATGCTGCAATAAACATAGTTGTGCTGGTAGCTTTAGTGTGGCCTTGTTTGTGATCATTTGGGTAAATGCCCAAAAGTCCCCCTGCTTTTTTTAGAAATCATAATCTTCACACTTTCTTTGGTAAACTCTACTCCCAAAATATCACTTTATAGAACTGAGTGATTAAAGGGTTTCCAGGTTTTCTTGCCCTAAGTGACCTAACATAACAACACAAAGATAAAACTTATCTATGGGGGGGGGGGGGGGAGGATGGTAAGCCAGGTTATTTTAAACCAAATCTTACCTCTGACTTTTTTGAACCTCTCTCATATTACCATGTTTGGCATAGTTAGTGGTTGAAAACTTTGAGAAAATTAGAGTCTTAAATTTAGTATCAAAATTAAAATTTCATATGTGTTTTTATATATGTAAATTCAAATGTGTGCATTTGTTAACATATTTAAATATAATAATGTGAAAAAATTAATATACTTAGCATTTGAATTGTTTTGATGATTTATATATTATAAAACAAATTACAAAAATATTTCACTGAATTGTTTGTATAGGAATACTAGATAAAGGTAAAACAAAAACATAAAAAATATATTTAAATTTTTACAGAATAAATGTGAGTATATGGAAATCAACAGTCTAAAATCAAATTAGGAAATCACAGCTTATCAAATGCAAAATATTTATTTTTCCAGTGCTTTAATAAATCTTAAATGAATTGTCCTACATATATTTTGCCTTGTTTATAAGATTAGAAATTAACTATCATTTAAATTCGTAATGAAGATTGTTTATTTACTCAATAAATTATCTTTGTTCTGGTTCTCTAAGATAAGAAAGAAGTTGTCATTGTCATCATTTGAGCAGAACAAAATGTGGTTCATATCTGATGATTTTTCCAGCTCCAGGGTGTAAAGTCTACTCATTTTAGGCAACTATCTGATTTTAGGCAACTATCTTATTTTAGGCAGACCTGCTCCACAGTGCTCTGCTGCTCCTTAGGAGTTCTTTCAGTCCCTTGTCATAAAGATCTTAATGGACTGTCCTTTCTTTTCTGGAACCCAAGGTGATTGCCAAGTGATTATCAAGAGAAGGGTTAAGAGCAAAGACAGACACAAAATGAAGGCAGAAATGCCTAGCTTTTTTCTAGTTTACAGTTCACAGTGTGGCAGCAAAACAGTTCCAGTTACTTATTGTAAATAAATTTTCAATAGATTGAAGTGAGTTTTCTAAGTTGAGATCAATGTCATTTGCTTTTGGGATTTGAGTACTGATTGAGATTTTCTTTTGAGAAATTACTAAATCTAGTCTATAAGGCTTCCATTGCCTGTGAATTGGGGAGTTTGGATTAATATATTGTGTTTCATCTTCAGAGATTTGGAGTCGAATCCACTATTTTCAGTTCATCATAACCATCACACAAATTTTATATGACTATGTACTGTCAGTAAGGGTGATTATTTACAATAACTTACTTTTTAATTTTAAATTTTAAATAAAATTTCAAATTTTAAAATTTAATAATTTTTAAAATTATTTTATTTATAAGTAACACATATTAAGTGTAAAAACTCAGAACTTGCTATGGGGTTACTTACATGTAATCTCAGATATTCCAGGGCAAAAATCAGGAGGATCATGTTTTGAGTCTACCCAGAGCTGGACTCCATACTTAGCACCAGTTCATAAAAATCTCATAAAAATGTTGCCAAAGTTCATGCCTTTAATTTCAGATGTACAAGAGTCATAGTTGTCAGAGGTCTGAAGTTAACATTGGGCAAAATTGCAAGACCCTTTCCAAAAGAAATGATGATATGACTATATATGCTAACAAAGGGATCAAAGGGATATTGTAGGATAAGAGTCAGAGGCAAGTACTGTGAGTACTGTGAAGATTTTATATATATATATACATATATACATATGTGTGTGTATGGAAACTTAAGCTACTTTTACTTCCTCCCTTTTTATGTTTTTTAATATATGTTTTTATTGTAAAGATACTGCACAGAGGGGTTACAATTACACAAGTAAGGTAATGAGTACATTTCCTATTAAGCATTGTTACCTCTTCCTTTGTTTTCCCCCTTCCATCCCTTCCCTTTCTATCTCCCTAACTCCTCCCTTCCTCCCCCCCTCAAAGAAGTTGTAAAATTCCCTTTCAAGGTAGTATCTTGTACAACTCATTGTTACAATGGGTCAACCTGTATCATTATTTCAGGATTTTGATATTTCCCTTCCCCTCCCCAGATTAGAAAAATGTATATTCAAGATGCAGGGCAAACAATGCTCAATAGGAAATGTACTCATTACCTTACTCATATAACTGTAACCCCTCTGGACAATATTTTACAATAAAAACATATATATGTATATGTATATGTGTGTGTGTGTGTGTGTGTGATGCAGGACACTGGAATCAAATACAGTGAAAACAGGGGTTATACCTTGGGGAAGAACATACAAAAGAAACAAAAATAATCACATAATACATTATAAATACAATAGCAAGAAAGAAAACAATAGCAAGCAAGAAAAAAAAAACCACTTGTATCCCTATCTTGGGGTTCATTTTGCTTAACATCATCTTATATGGTCATATGTACATAGCTTTTGACCTTTTCTGATTTTCCTAGACATATACTAGTTATTGCAAATAAGGGAATCCATGGGACCTATGTCTCTTTGGGCCTGGTTTATACTTAATATAACTTTTTCCAAGTCTTTCCATTTCCTTACAAATGAGGCAGTGTCATTCTTTCTGATGGAAGCATAGAATTCCAGAATTCCAGTGTGTGTGTGTGTGTGTGTGTGTGTGTGTGTGTGTGTGTGTGTGTGTGTGTGTGTGTGTGTGTGTATCACATTTTCTTGATCCATTTATCTACTGAGGGGCATCTTAGCTCCCTATGTCCCAGCAATCCCACTTTCAGGCATTTACCCAAATGATCACAAACAAGACTATACTAAAGCTATCAGCACAGCTATGTTTATCACAGCATTATTCACTACTGCCTCTCTTACACAAGAAAAATATGTGGAGAGAGTGCATAGTAAGAGGGCAATAAAAGTATAAACATAAGCAGGGGGAAAAATAGAACACTTTCCTGTGAAAAGGAACATGGAATGGCAATGAAGATATTTTATGTTTCTGGATATCATGTAAAAACAATATCAATTTCAGAGCTTGCATTGCAATTACCAATAGCTTGGCCATCACAATAGCCAAGGTTCAAATGAAAAAACAGCATCATATTTTTTTTAGGAATCTTAGAGTTAGGCCTTCGAGAGAAGAAAGGGTGGGATTATAGTAGGTCTAAAATGGGGACTGATATTTAAGCATAAAGTTGTAGAATTTGCACCTATGATAATCACAGGGTTTGGTTTGATTATGGAATTGCTGTTTGGTTTTTAGTAAATATTGATTAAGGTAGACATCATAACTTAATCATTGAGGACCAATTATTGAAGGTATTTGACTTTGGGAATATTAATCTCAGATTATTAAAATGAGTATTGGGGGTTTGAACCCTTCTATACAAGGAGACTTTAATTAACCAAAAATACTTCAGGGATAGTGTTCAAAAAAATGATAAGGTGCCACTAGTCTTTGAGAAGTGAGAAGGCACAGGGAAATGGTTTGTTAACATAGTTTTAATGGCCTTATGATTTGATGGTTAATTTTAGGGAGGAAAATTAGGTCCTGTTGGTACTGCTACATAACAAATCTTCCAAAACCTAGTTGACTGAAACAATGGCAAGTAGATATTCTATGGTAGTGGTACAGTTTTGACAGGAGACAACACAATGTGAACAGTTCATTCCTATTTATTTGGTTTCAGCTGAAGCAACTGAAAGTATGGAAGTTGTACTTCTCTACCTATTTGTCTGGGGATTGATTCTGGTTATTGATTGGGGTCTTGACTCAATTATCCTCTATATCACATAGAAATAACTTCAGGTTTTCTTTAAAATGCTGACTTTCTAGAACAAAAATTGTCACAATCAATGTATACAGAATAAGTTTTATGCCTAATGTGGAAATTGCATATTGTCATTTTTCACTTAAAATGGTCTGCCCAGATTTAATGAGTAGGCTGTCAATTTTGTCTATGGAATCATCACATAGTGTAAGGAAAATAAGGAAGAGGGATCTAGAGCATCCAATGTGGAAAATAAAATCTGTCACAGAGAGAATGCTGAAGAAAGAACCATAATGAGCCAGAGGAAATGGGGAAATATATTTCTTAAAGAAGCCAATTGTAGGAAGGAATATAAAGGGTAAAACAACAACAACAATATGCATTTGTTAGGATAAGAAGACAAATGAAACATGCAGAAAGATTAAGGAAAAATAAATGCTTGCTGATAATTTGAAATAGATAAAGGAAACCAGTAGTAGTTTTTTCAAAATTATGAAAATAAAAGATTAGCACCAAAAATATAAAAAGAGAAAAAGATGCTATAGAAAGAAGACAATCCAAAGGATAAAGGATGAGATGGAAATTATATTGATGACCTCTGTGAACTACTCAAACTACAAGGCTGATATCTAGGAGATACTCATACATCAGGTTACGACCGTTATTGTAAGAATCAATACAAAAGGCAATAGAACTTCAGAAATAACAATTCCAAATACTGTGTGATATGGAAGTTTGCAGACAACATGATCAAGCCATAAAATACAAATCACTGTGAATTGGACTTAAACTATTTTACCTCAGTATAGCTAAAGAAAAACATAAAAATAGTTAGATCCAATAAACTGCATGCTTACATCAACGAATACTTAGGTAGAATAGTTAGTTGCTTCTTATGGGCCACAATTTTATTTTTATTAGTTTAGATTAGAGCAAAATGTGGGTAGAACAAATATGTATGATATAACTCAAATACCACATAAACTCACCACAGATTACTCAAATTACCCAAACCATACAATTATTTTGTTTTCATCCTTGTCTTCAAGCTTAGAGATAAAACTCCATGACATGTTTAATCATAGGACTAAACACTTCATTCTAGTAAACCATCATAGGTTGCCTTTTGAATTATTTATTTTTCCAATTTTGCAACTGATTAACTTTTAACTTTAACTTTTGTAAATAAGATAAATTTAGAAAAGGTTGTATTATTCATCTATGTCTCATATTCACAATGTCCTTGTTGACATTTATTAGTGATTCATTGTAAGAGTAACATAAAGCATTGTAACCATCATAGTTTAAATGTTTATTAAAATTAACTGTTCCTTACATATTTTTTTCTATTTTTTCATGTTCATCTATCACAAGCAATGTCAGTGATATGTTAAATATTCTCAACTGTAACTTCTGTTACTATTGAATGTATTTAGTACATTTTTTAGTCAATATCTGTGCTTTTGATCTCTAAGTGATCCTTTTTCCCCAGTATTTGAACACATGGCAGTAAAATTGTATTGAACATCTTCCATGTCCCACTATTGGGTGTTCTTAAGTCTGGTTCTTATAAATCCATCTTATAACACTTACCAAATTTTTGTCTTTAAAGTCTAACCAGTATATGACATTGCACTCAATCATCTGGAACTTTTTTGTACAATTCTCACTTTTTTTCTATTCATTATCTTGAAACCTGTTTCTATTGTCTTTTTAGCAAGTGTTCATATGTTCACAGAAGCTTTCACTGTGTATTTTTATCAAGGACTGGGAATTATATTACTTTAAACAAGTAACTACTTATATAGCAAACATTCCATTAAACTGAAGTATTGGGCTGAGATACTGAGTAACATTCCACATGACTAAAGTAACTGATTGAAAATATTTATGCAAATTTGCCCTGTCTGAAAGCATTATACAACTTCTTTGATCAGATTAGTACTTATGTTACCTCTTTCATTGTGTTAAATTTTTATGAGCTTCTTAACAAATTGGAAACATAGAATGGACAGATATTAATTGATTCTGAGTGTTGAGTTAAAATAAACAGACACATATACATAGTATTACAACATTAGTGGAAAGATTTAGAAGGTAGTGGTAATGTACAAAATTCTTTTATATTTCTTTTCAAGAAATATTACCATTAACAGGCAGATATCTCTAACATATAAAATCATAATTATATCATAAAATAGCTACTAGCTTATTTACTTAATTACTGATCTATATTTAATGTGCTATAATTGAACAGTAGTCTTACTTATGCTAAGCAAATTACCACATGAGCTACATCCCAGTCATGAAGTTTTTATATTATTTTTGTATAAGACCAGAATTCAAACTCATTGTCTAATGCTTGCTTTCACTCATTGGCTGGCATACTACCACCTGAGTCACGCCTCCAAACCAATTATATTGATTTTGATATAAGGCCTTGGTAACATAACAAGATTGGCTTCTAAGTCATGATTCTGTTTCTGTCTCCGTAGGTAGCAGGGACTACATTTGTAGATCACTAATTGTGGGCTGTTTATATTTTTAGCTTTGATGACTTGTAAATGTATTCATTGCATTTTCTTTTGTTTCATAAGTATTTTGTAATACCTTTAAGTAGAAGTACAAAGGAGCTGCCATTAAACAAATCCATTCATGAATATAATTCTTCTTGATCAATGTCACCTTTTTCAACATTCTCATCCTTTCCTGGTATGCAAGTATACACAGATATATTAACTGGAATACAGTAGAGCCAGGGGAGAAACCAAATAATGTAATTCCTTACAAAGGCTAAATTACAGTTATGTTGTTTTCTGTTTCTCTTTTGGATCTAAATGGATATGACTGTCAATCCTCTGTCTCAGATATATGCATACTGTGATACTGGGATGCTTAAGAGTTCTCATCAGGATAGGGGCTGGTGGCTTATGCTTGTAGTCCTAGCTAATCAAGTGACTGAGATCAGAGGATCAAAGTTCAAAGCCAGCTGGGGCAGAAAAGTCCATGACACTCTTATCTCCAATTAACAACCAAAACAACAACAACAACAAAATGGGAAGTGGAGCTGTGGCTCAAAGTGGTAGAGCACTAGCCTTGAGCAAAAGAGTCCTGGCTGAGGTCAAGCCCCATCATGAATGAAAAAAAAAAGAAAAAAGTTCTGTTCTGAATATGGTATATATGAGAGTTCAAAGCTCTCTTACAAGATAATTCCTGAAAATGTATTATTTCTTTATTCTAAATATTAACTTTTCTCAAAGTCCTCAAGTAGGCCAATTAGACACAAATACTGTCATATTAATATTTTGATCATTTGCTCGATAAGAAATGGATTCATTATCTTTCTCATGTAACTGTAACCCCTCTGTACACTATTTTTACAATTATATATATGTATATGTATATCTATCTATCTATATATATATATATATGAAATTTAGGGAATCTGAGCAAACGGAAGAGTCTTTACCTATCTGTTCTCAGAGAATACGCTGGAAGATCAGGGGAAGAAAACAGTAAGCAAAGTGTTACCTTTTTTCCAGCCCGGGGACACAAGTTAAAAGAGAAATACCTTAGGTTGTAAATATCCACACTTTGGAATCTTTCTACTTTATTCATTTCAGAGGCAGTGGGTATCTCCAGGTATGGCCAAGTCTCTGATACTTTCTACAAACTTCCAACATATACAATAAAGTTATTCTGTTAATTAAAAAAAAAAATGATTGTTGAGACACAGTTTTGTCAAATAGCCCAGGACTTTTTTGAGCCAGTGATCTTCCTGACTTTTTTCTATCATCTCCCATCAAACTTCACTAATCACTTCACCTCATTATAATCTCCCTAAGGCCCCATGTCCAAATACCCATGTATTTAATATACAAATTTTGAGATAACACTAAGCAAATTATTTTTTTCAAACTTGTGTTAGTTTTAGTACAAAAAGTTTTAATTCCTTTAGGGGGATCCAAGACCTAAAAACGCACAAAAAGTAAATATAATAGAAAAAGAATTGAAAAGAGAAGGTGGACCTGTTGCAACAATGAGAAGTACAAGTTGTCAGGTCCAAAACGAGCTTTACAATGTTAGTGCGGGGGGGGGGGGGGGGGGGGGGGGGGGGGGGGGGGGGGGAAGGGGAGGAAGGAGAAGGATTGGGATTAGGGGGGGAGGGGGGAGGCTGGGAAGGGATGTGAAGGGTAAACAAAGGAGGAGGCTGCAATGCTTGGTAAGAAATGTACGCATTATCCTGCCCATGTAACTGTAACTCCTCTGTACAGTATGTTCACAAATAAAATTAAATTAAATTTAAAAAAAAAAAAAAAAGAATTGAAAACAGAAACATACATGCTGAAGTTCTGTATATGGTGTCATTAGAATCTACTACCTGTAATTCTTGTTTACCATTTCATATTTTTTTAGTGAATAACATGAGATTATTTCCTAGAATATTGATATTGTTTCCTAAATGGTAATATAGAGCTATATGTAAGGTCTGCACAGGGACACCTCCCTACCCCTTGGCTAGGTTTCTGCCCAGTATCTGTTACCTAGGTAACTGGCAGAATTGGAAGCAGTCATCTTCCCTTCCTGCTAGCTCACATCCTGGGCCATGTCTGGTCACATGTCTCCCATCTGACCTTAGGAGGGTCCCAGACCCTGAGGTCACATCCAGATCCAGTGTGGCCACACCTTTCCCCCACCTGACCACACCTCTTCCTGTCCCTGGCCTAGATAAGTCCCGGTCAGGGGTGGGTCACTTCTTTCCTTTTTCAGCCATGCCTCTCCACCATGCAAGGTGGAGGCAGCAGTTCGGTAAATAAACTTCTTTTCCTGCCTTAATAGAGCATGGTATTCTCTTCATCAGCTACCTAATGAAACCTACCTATTTAATGAATGTGCAAAAAATTAGTATGCATTATAATTTTTTTTTGATCATGGGGCTTTGAAATCTGGGCCTGAGCACTATCCATCAGCTCAAGGTGAGCACTCTATCACTTGAGCCACAGCACCACTAATGCATTATAATTTTGGATGTGCACAAAGACTTTACCAAAATTCCTTTAATAAAAAAGAAATAGTGGGTTGTATTTTACTTTCACAGATTTTTTTTGTGAGATTGCATTAACACATAATCTTTATCATAGGCAATCTTTTAAATTTTAAATTCTAATAGAGTGAACATTTTGAATTTGTTTATACTAATTACAGCATTATTTCTGATATGCCCTGGTGTATTGGATACATTAGTCTGAAGTAGAAAATGTACTAAATTTCTTGATTCCCTACTTATCCATTTTGAAAACTGAAGTATCTTGCTTAGCCTTACACTTATAAAATAGAAATATTAATATTATAGATTTCACATTATTATTATGCTAGTGAAATGATTAGACTCTATGTAGAGTTTTCCTCACTGACCATCACTAGTAGGCCTGCTGAATAAGAGTCACTTAGATTGTTTGACAAGAAATGTACTCATTATCTTACTTACATAACTATAACGCTTCAGTATATCACCTTTACAATAAAATTAAATTAAACAAAAATATTCATTTTGTTTTATAATATGGCTTCTGCTGTTATACTACCTCTTTGTCGTGTGGCCACCAAGACAGCCTGTTCTGAAAAATGATGTAAGAATGTTAATCATGACTAACAGCACAAAGGGAATTTGCCACAATATATAATCTAACTTAATTGAGTCTATAATCTTAATGTCTAAATTCCCATATTACAAAATGGGAGCTCTGCTTTCTAATCATCTGTGAGATCAGGCTTTCAGAATTATCATTTTTCTGGCTTCCTTATTCTTCTTGCTCTGGCATTTGGAAAAAAAAAAAAAAAAACAAGACCCATTCTGGTTTCTAAATTGAGATTTCCAGATACCTAAGGACATACAAAGAATCTCTGAAAATAATGGAACAATTCTGAAACACAGATCTTATAAAAAAAGAGGAAAAAGTAAATTAACTAAACATAAATACACATAAAATAAGCAACTGCAGAAAATAATGTTTGCCTGACTGAAGCATTTAGAAATAAGCCATATCATGAAAACAGTTTTAATCTGTTTCTTTGGATGAGTTTCCCAATCTGTGAATAAAGAATTAAACTCCTAAACATTGACATCAGAAATTGTTTAATTTGAGACCCAGCAGGAAACTTACACATTGAAAATTAGAAATGGATAGTTGATTTTTTCTTTTTTTACCAAATGAACTACATTAGCCAGTTGTTTTCATTAATTGGTAAGTTTTAATTTCAAAAGAGTAACCTCTCAAAGCTATGGACTGAACATTTGCAAAATGACATGATTCCTTGTAATTCTCATTTGGAGTAAACTGATTTGAATAAATGTGTGTCCCTTGAATTCTCTGTTTTTATTTTCTATATTTATATTCATTGCTACATATATTATTTCCAACAGAACAAGTACAGTTTCTCGTGCACAATTGCATGAGCATGTTTTAATCTTCCCTTTGAATTCTAAAGACATTAGTGAGATAGTTCATCAGTATTTGTGTCTATTCTTTAAAATACTACATCATTAATATTTAATTACATGTACATTCACAATGTAGATAATTTTGTGTTGTGACTGAGAAACAAGTTTCCTATTGATGTAGTTAATTTCATTTTTAAAGATAAAATGTAATGTTGGATATATTTATACTACATGAAGTGTTTTTATTCAGCATTTAAAAATAGAACATATAGGCCAGGCACTGGTGGCTCATGCTTGTAATCCCAGCTACTCAGGAGGCTGAGATCTGAGGATTGTGGTTCAAAGCCAACTGGGGAAAGGGAAGTCTGTGAGACTCTTATCTCCAGTTAACCACCAGAAAACTGGAAGTGGCAGGGGAGGTATAAATTCTAATGAAACAAGGAGAAATGTTTGAAATAGAATCCCTATGCTAACTTTAATCAAGGTCAAGACCCTGAGACTTTTGTAAAATATAATATGTTTGTATGTTTTTGTCCCTACAGGCAAGTTTTGTTGTATTAATTTGATATGATTCAAAGCTGGACAGAGGAATAATGATTCTAAGAAGTTTGAAGATAAGAAGCTACAAAATAATTGTACTAATGTTAGGAAGTGAATTAAACTTTAGGGCAAAACAATGGCATGAAAGTCTAACAGAGAGGTAGGCCAATAGTTAACTTAGAGAAATACATATTATACTTTGTTATTACTTTCTTGGAAAGTATTCAACTACATTCAACTACTATACCTTTATTTATATTTTTTTCAATCCCTCACATTAAATAGTGCATTAAATAATCATTATTATCCTGAAAATACATTTTGTTTCTAAAATTATCTAGTCTAATAAACTGATTCTAGCACTTTAACACAAACATGTTAAAATTATTCTTATGATTGCATTTTCATTCATCTAAATCACTAAACATAGTATGCAGTCCAGTAAATTTTGACTAATTCCTTGAGGTCATCTACTCTTGTCTTTCTTTCTGAACCACTGCAATAGCGAGGAGAGTTAGTCACTTCTAATAGAATGCAATCTATTTCCATGGATTGATTTTCCCTATGCTGTTGTGAAATGATTTCTTAAACACTATGCTCATTATCTCCTTATATATAACTGCAATTATTGCAAATGTACAGAATGTTAATTCACCAAATGTTTGCAATGATTTTCTATTGTCTATAAAATAAAGTCTCAAACAAATATATTATTTACTGATATGGTTAGGTCCACATTCACCCTCTGTAAGCTAGAAACAAGTAAAAAAATGCTATTACAGAATAGGAAGTGGACAGAAGGATAGTGGAGGGAGGGTAGTTGGGGAATCTACATACAAGCATTTTTATATGCATATGAGAAAATATTCAAATGAAATCTACTGATTTGTACAGTTATTATACACAATAAAAAGTCTAACGAACATCTAACTTGCCATCTGGTAACTTGATCTATCTTAAGAGTGTCTTGTGTTCTCTATTACCAAGGAGTTCTTGGCCCTTAACACCTATCGAAAGAATTTATTAAGCTAAGAAGCAGAAAAGCATTGTTATCTCCACTTGACATAAATTTATATCTTCTGTTTCAAAAGTTCCCATGATGAGGTGTCTGAGAAATGGCTCATGCCATTGTCACGATAATCACAGTTCAAATACAGCCCCAGAAGACAAATCTGTGAGGCTCTGACCTTCAATTAATCAGTAAAATGCCAAAACAAGAGGCATGAAGCAAGGGTAGTCTAAAAACTGTGGTCATAAAAGGTCTCCTTAAATCAGAAGACTCTGAATTCTAGTCTTCCACCTGGCAGGGGAACAAAAATGGAAAGAGTGTTTCACAAATTATAAATTAATTCCAAATATAGAGAATGTGTGGATTGACACTTCACGTCATAGGATTTAAATTGGGAATGGATAAAGAAATAGAAGAAGAAAAATTGGATATTTTAGAATCCAAGTATGGTAATCACTGCTATAGCAGTCCTATGTAAGAATTATTATTTTAAATCTTCTAATAATTTCATTGTAAGAATGCACTTAATACTATTACAAAGCTCTTTTTATCTCTCAAATACCTTCATATTCTCTCTGAATTTTTAAGAGTATTAAGGCTTTATTATCACTATAATTAAATCTACTGAAAAAAGTATTTTCTCTCTTTTTTTTTTGCAAATTTTTGATTATTCATAGTGATAGCAAAAAGCCTTAGTATGGATTACTAAAACCTGGAGATCATTATAACATGTAAAAATTAGCTCTGACACATTATTTCTACCAGAAATTTCTATCAAGCTTCAGCATTGCATTATTACTTGAATAAATACTCTTTGTTATATTTACTGAATATTGAAAATAGAAAAAAAGAAGTTGAGTAGCTATGTGTAAAATAAGACCTAAAAAGTATTCATACCATTACTTTAGTATAATTGGTCCAGAAAGAGCAATAAAGGTTCTGAAGTATGGTTGAACAGAAAGAAGCATATGAATCCCTGGAAATCAAAGAATAAAAAGACTTGCTTTATGAGCTCTTAGTTTATCTGATCACCAATTTCATAAGTTTGTTAACAAATCATCAGCAAAGACACTGTCTATATTATCCTAAATAACTGAGGTTCGATCTCTTAGCATGCCAATCATCATACCCACTATGATCAAACATGATGATGTATCCTGAGTGTAAAATGATCAAATAAGACATAAATTCCACTTTTAACAATCATTAATTTATACACTACATTACTATTGTTGATATCAGAAGAAATAAATCCTTAAAAACTTCCTTAACTTGTAATGGTTTGAATTCAACATGTCAGTTTGTGAATACACAACATCTTGACTAATGTCACTTATTTCAGAATTTGTTATTTTATAAGACTATCAAAGGAAAAAAAATTTAATCCAATAAGTGTAATGTGAAACAAATGCTTAAAATCTGATATTTCCTGAAATTAATTTCATATAGATGATGTATTAGCAAACTTACACATTCTCTCTGGCTAAACAGAATCTGAAAATTTTTTGTCCTCTATTAATTAATTAAATTTAGTAGCTTTATGTGGCATAACATTTCAGGATTATATAGGATAATTTGAATTTCTTCAACAGAGTTGCACTAATAATAAAATGAAAATTGTATTCAAAGCACAGCTTCTTCTTCAAACACATATAAATATTTGCCTTCTATAAAAATAATTTCTTATAAGCTCCTGTAGCATAAAAATCATTAACATATGTACATTCCATACATGTTTAATTTGAATACTTTAAATAAATATTTGATTGTCTGAATGAATAGTCTGGCATTTATGATCCAGAAGCTTATGTAAAACTCTTGAAATTGATGCAAAGACTGTGTTCTCTGTAATCTGTGTATCCTAGCCAAGCTAATCCATTATTCACAAAGCAAACACTGCATCTGTTCCTAGCAAAAGCTTAGTCTCTTATTTCTTTTGACAGTGTGCAGACCTGGGTTCTTCAAAGCCTCACCTCACAGCCAGAGCTGCAGCCAATGTCCACCTCACAGTTACACCCATGAGGAAGCTTCAACCTCTTGTGTCTGTGAAAAGGATTATTTCAGGAGGGAGTCTGACCCGCCCACAATGGCATGCACAAGTAAGAAAACCCATGGGTATTTGGTGATGCTAACTTTCACCAGTCTGAAGAAACAGTATGATGGAGCCTGTTACCATTCTCTTAACATTTCCCCCTAAAACAGGCATCTGTGTAGTCTTCTCAATATAGTTACTCAAGTTCAATCTTCTTTAAGACACACTGAACATTTTGTCATTTTTATCACTCACGATTACAAGCCTCATCCTTTTCTCTATACTTGAAGCTCAACTTTTGAGAAACAGATACATAATTGCCCCCACTATTTTGTGGTTTACATTAGTGATCTTGACAACCTAATAAGACTTCAGCATGTCTGCTTTCCTTGTCAAACCTGTTTCCTTCTTTCTAAGACATTAAAAAAAATCTAATCATATAGTTATGCACTAAATGACACCTTTACTTAGTTAAAACATTCCACTAAAGCTGTAGCCCATTTTGAAAGCAATTGACAAGTCAGAAAACAAATAAAAAGCATGCATTACTATGGGTGCAAAATCAGATTTGAATCAGCTCTAAGTTTTCAGTGATTCTTCTTAGAAACGTGTCTCTAGTATACAGATATATTTGCTGGAACATTGTTATTATGCATTTATTTCATGTATCTGTAGTGGACAAATATATCAGTGCTTTGATTGAATTTCCATGTATTTCTGGAAATCATATTTATGCATTTGTTTGCTTGGTGACAATACTTTCAGGGGTTTCCAAAAGCTACGTCCCAATAGCCAATGAAAGAAGATACAAGTAAAAGCTCAAACACATGCCTTTCTGTAACATTCAAGGTCTATAACCAACCTGACAGTCTGCTGGGTCCTTGTACGTTGTCACTCTTCTCTTTTAGGCTCACAAAGATATCTGAATGTCACTATTAATTTCTAAGCATATGTAGTACAGATTTCTTCTTGTCTAATAATCACACATTGAATTTGCCAGCATTCTATAGTGTCTGGGTTCTATAGTCAGTAAAACATGTTTTCAGAATTCCTCAAATAATTGTTATTATTTAACAAACATTTTTGAAAATTTTTTTCCTCCTGTATGATTACTAGAAGTGAACATTTTCTCCACAAAAGACTAAATTACATTAGTTTACATAGTTTTGGGAAGAGATCTTTGATTGAAAGTGACTTTATTTATTTATTTACTTATTTATTTTGCAGTGGAGATTTAAGTAATTATTTTTGTTAGTGTCAACAAAAGTATGCCCAGTGATGTTGAAAATGCAGGCCAGAAAATAGAATGATAATGAAGGAGGAGGGGAAAGTATACTAAATTATCTTTTAAAATTTTATTAATTTCCTAATTAGTGGTTTTCTTAAGTGGGCCAGGCATTATCTGCCTTGTTTGGGGCATAAATATATGTCTCCCTTTCTATATATTGATTATGTTTGGGAATTGGGGAGAGGCTGTGCTTTGGTGGCAAGGACTGCTTAGTAAATCTTTCAAGACCAAAGCCCATAAGCATAGGCTTTGCACTTCTCTGTCTTCAGGCATGTAATCTTACTAGCACTATTTCCTATGCATCAGAAATGCCCATTAGGAAAGTGTGTCCATTGTAGCTGCCTCCACAGAACCACAAATAATGTATATGATCCACTGGTGGCTTTATTTATTCCAGATGAATATCTTGAACTTTGTCTTTCATTCTTAGGATTGCATTTATGGTTCTACTCCTTTACTTATTCTAGAGTGTATACACACATATAAAATATGGAGATGGCCGGGCGCTGGTGGCTCACGCCTGTAATCCTAGCTACTCAGGAGGCTGAGATCTGAGGATCGCGGTTCAAAGTCAGCCCGGGCAGGAGAGACCGTGAGACTCCTATCTCCAATAAACCACCAGAAAACCGGAAATGGCGCTGTAGCTCAAGTGGTAGAGCGCTCGCCTTGAGCTGAAGAGCTGAGGGACAGCGCCCAGGCCCAGAGTTCAAGCCCCACGACTGACAAAAAATAAATAAATAAATAAAATAAAATATGGAGAATAAAGCTTTGTAAACCTATAAGAATAAAAACAAACAAAATTATGGATCTAATTAAACCAAGGATCTAACTAACAGCCTACATTAGTTCACATATAATGTCTACTAATAGAGCAGCGAGATTTCTTAGGTGTATAACTTGGGGGTTTTACATTTTACATCTAGAGATTCAATATGAGTTTCTTAACCTAGAAGGCACATGTGCTCCTTTTAAACATTGAAGAGGTTTTAGTAGCAGAGTCAAAAGAAAAGAGCCAGACTGATTACTTTTTATACATTTCTGCTCTTGGAAAAAAAAAAACCTAGAAAGTAACCGTCTTTCTAAAGTAGATAGTTTCATATATTTTATTCTTTTATCACAATGTTAGCATGTAATATTCCGATCATACTAAATTTTCCTAAATTTTTGTTATTAAATAAAGATTAGTCACTCATTAGTTATGTGGTTCTTTAATATAAATGCATTTTTATATCTAAATCCTTAAAAAATAATTAACTCAACACTATTAAATTTAATCTTAGCAGTCATGACTTAATAAACAATAGATACAAATTAATGCTCTTTTTATTTAGCACAAACAACACACGAAACTAGATAATTTTAAGAAGTTTAATTCATGATTATAAACCATTCAAATACTTCCAGACCCCATTTTATTCATGTAGAGAGAGATACTAAGTCTCTGAAGTAAATATAAATTTATTTTGTTCTTTGAAAACATCAAATTTATGTAATATTTACAACTGACTGAGATGTTTAACTCTAAATATCTTAAAATCCACTTTAGATGTAACTATCAGACAATCAAATTTAGCTCTGTTTAGTAGGTTAGTTTTATGTTTGGAAACAGTTAAAATTATGTTCAAATGGGAAATAGCTTCTTTTTAGCTGAGAAATTTTTGTTCATGACTAAACTTTAAATGGAAATATTCAATTTTATTGAAATAGGTTTTCTTAGTTTCAAATATATTTTCAAATTGCATCTAATTTCGATTGGCAGTCAGATAAAAATAACATGCCTAACAAACATATACTGATGTTAGGAAGGTTACATTAGTATGAATCTAAGATGTTAGGATACAATGGAAAAATTTTAGTTAAATATACTTCTTTTCATTCCTTAATGGATGATGGAAGACCGAAATGCTTGTATTAGTCATTCATCATACGAATTTTTTCATTCTTCCTTTGTAGTGTCTTCAATGGATAGACTTAAAGTTTTAGACTTTCAATTAAACAAAATTCAAACTTGCAGAGTGTAATATAAGTTTTATTCTAGATTGTGATGTTGATCAACTGCTGAAATTGCATTGCTTTCTTGATCTAGAAGAGAGTTTCAAGTGATTTTTCAAGTAGTTATATAATTTAATTTGAAGTAAACTAGGGCCATCTTTTGCTACAGATACTGTTTTTTAAGAGGCACTCGGAAAATTTCATTTTTTTCTGTGCTTATTTCTTAATAGATACTTTATGTTTAATGCCAATGATGAATGAGGAAATAATTTGCTCAATCCCCAAGGAGATTCACTTATCACTTTTAAACATAAAAGGGTTCTAGATTTGTTTTCTCACACATAGTTTTATCCCTTAATTTTATATATACATTGAGGTAGCTTCCGATTAGTGCCCCAATAAATCATTTCTTTAGGGCACAGATTTTACTATTGTCCCTATTAAACATTAATATGATTTGTTACAAATTAGACTTTAACTTAAAAAAAAATGAACTGCAAATCGATTTTTTTTTCTTCAGACCAGGGATTAGTGTGGAAAATGATACCTGAATAATATTATCTTAAAATATGTTTTTTTCACTTTACTTTGCTAACCAGGACCCCCCTCAGCTCCTCGGAATGCCATCTCAAATGTTAATGAAACTAGTGTCTTTCTGGAATGGATTCCGCCTGCTGACACTGGTGGAAGGAAAGATGTGTCATATTATATTGCATGCAAGAAGTGCAACTCCCATGCAGGTGTATGTGAGGAGTGTGGCGAACATGTCAGGTACCTCCCCCGGCAAATCGGCCTGAAAAACACCTCTGTCATGATGGTGGATCTGCTCGCTCACACAAACTATACGTTTGAGATTGAGGCAGTGAATGGAGTGTCCGACTTGAGCCCTGGCACCCGGCAGTATGTGTCTGTAAATGTAACCACAAACCAAGCAGGTAAGTGTGATGCCCAACTAAGTTGCCAATTTGAGCCCCACTCTAATGAGCTATTGCCTGCAGAGGCTCTCTATCCTACAGGTCAGCACTGGAAGGATAAGATATCTTGAAAATGCTTTTCTTGTTGAAACACGTAAAAGTTAAGGTTTTCTTAGCAGGGAGAAGGGACATGTGTAATATTTTTTTACATTAAAACTAAATTTCTAGCCGGGACTCAATGATTCACGCCTGTAATCCCACCTTCTCAGGAGGATGAGATCAGAGGACTGTGGTTCAAAGCCTGCCCAGGCAGAAAAGTCCCCGAGGCTTTTACCTAGAATTAACAACGATAAAGATGGACGTGGAGCTGTGACTCCAATGATAGTATGCTAGCCTTGAGAACAAGTCAAGGGCAGTGCCCAGGCATGAGTTCAAACCCCCAATACCAGCAAAACTTAAGGAAATAAGGAAATAAACGAAAATCAATAAAATAAAATAAAACTTTCCTAAATACAATTCATCTATCTGTAGCAAAAAAAATGATGTCATAATTTCACACAATTCATCTGAAATCTGTAAGTTTGTTTAATTTCTTTCAAGTTTCATTGTTTAGCTTCATTTATTTAGCATGAGATTCATGTATATAGGCAGGCTTAATTTGCTTATTTGTTTACCACCTCAGCTGAATTTTCTTTGCAAATTATAATAGCCTTTTCTTGTTTTGATGATTTTTATTACAATAAAATGTATAAAATGAAATGTTCCTTGTTAAATCCATCAAAAATTACAATCACTAATTTAACAAAAGTGGAATGATCATGAAATATTCTTCAGCCACATGGAAACATACCCATGTTCCATGAGGAGATCTTGGAATTACTCAGAAAGGATTTTTAGAGCATAGGAATATAATCCTGTTTGATATAGTATTTTCCCTTGTTTTTCCACAAGTACTTCCTTTTTAGGCAAATCCAAATTACAGATTTCTTTTCTAGTAAAATAAATATCAAAGATAAGCCATGACTGCTTTTTGATCATTCAAAAAAGTAGAAGGCAAGACTTACTCCAAACTTAACATGCACATTATAATATATTTTTATTCAACAACCAAGAAGCTTGAGGGAATGATTTACCATATTACCTGGTTGCAATCCTTAGATCAAGGGTACAATAAACTTAAACTGGTTACTCCATTGATATTTTGTTGGGCTTTGGTCACTGAGCACATCCTTGCCACCAGTACTCACAGTGAAAGATGTGTTTGGACTTGTTTATATAAGATTTGAATTCTGGGGTTGATGAAGGAATGCTAAAAGTCATGAACGCCAACAATCATATATCAAGTAAACCATGTGATTATGTCTTTAAATATATATATATATAGCAAAAAACTGTACAGAGGGGTTACAGTTACATGAGTAAGGTAATGAGTACATTTTCTATAAAGTGTTATTACTTCCTCCTTTGTTTTTCCCCTACCATCCCTTCCCTGCCCCCGCACCTCCCCAACTCCTTCCCACAGCTGTAAAGTTCTTTTTCAATATAGTCTTGTACATTTCTTTGTTACAATGGGTCAATCTGTATCCTTATTTCAGCATTTTATTTCCCTTCCCCTCCCCAAATTAGAAAAATGTATATACAGATGAAGGGCACCAGAACCAAATACAGTAAAAAGAGGGGTACCATGGGTGAAGAACATACAAAAGAAACCAAAAAAATCATATAATACATTATAAATATATTAAAAACAACAGCAATAAAGATAAAACCACTTACATCCCTATATTGGGGTTCATTTTGCTTAACATCATTTTATATGGTCATATGTACATAGCTTTTGACCTTTTCTGCTTGTCCTATACATGTATTAGTTATTGCAAATAAGGGAAAGACTTGGAAAAAAGTCTGTTAAGTGATTATGTCTTTAAAATAGGCAAATACATGAAATTTTGCTCCAAATTGTTGTTTCTGACTGATGAAAGGAAACAATTAGGAAATGGTCAAATGAATAAAATAACCAAGCACTGCTCTATACTTATTCTGAATACTTTCTCTGCTCATATCTATATGTCTACAGACTTTTTCTACCAGAGAAAACAATGAATATATTTATATACCATCATCGTATATATTTATTTCCTCATGTACTCCTAATTTAATGGAAATGCCAATGAGCTCCACGGGAGTATAAAAGAAACTTTTTTTTTCTTGCAGTATAAACTAAAAGAAACAGTTGGACTCAATGTTAGCACACCTTTATATTCAGATTAAAATTGCATATTCATTGAATGAGAATTCTCATCCGATTTATGAGAAATACTAGCTTTACATGTTTGGTTTCAGGCTTCTTATCCAATATCATTCAGTCTTTATTGGTTCTACTATGAGTTTTAATTGTCATATTGAAAACATTGGTCACTAAGCATTGTGTTTCTCTGGGGAAAACTGATTAGGTTAGATAGATAGAAAGACATTTCCTGGATGGGCTAAATATAGAAGATTATACTGTTTTTTATTCATGTTTTCAATAAATAAGTACATACTTGAATGGTCTTCAACTTTCTAGGCTCTTCAAACATTAACATGTTTTACTTGGACCTTCAATATCTTAAATGCCAATGAAAATTTGTTCTCCTCCAGCTAGTAAAGGTAGAACTAAAATATAGAACAAACATTTGGAATCAGAGAAAATCATGTTGACTTTCAGTTGCTTTTATCCCAGGTTGTCATGGTATATTCTGTAAAATCCTTGTAAGCCTATCCAAAATAGCAAAATAAGATTTTTTTTCAGTATTGAATTCCAGATCAAATAAATCTCCATTTCCATAAAAAACTGTTGTCATCAAATAACACCTACAAATTCATAAATTTAATGTCATCATGGTTGAGCACAAAAAATGTATCACAGTACTTTCAAATATCTGCATTTTAAAGATAAAGTGAAATAAAAATATATATAGTATATGTGGTTTTTAAATAAAAATTGTTTTATCATATTTTCAGTTTACGTTTTAGTGCCTTAAAGCAAAGATTGTGTCCCAAAAAGATGTGTTTCCTTTCTTTAATAATTTATTTCAAATTTTTAATTGGCCTTTACATATGTTCTTGCATTTTCTGAATGATCTGCATTGTGTGTGTGTGTGTGTGTGTGTGTGTGTGTGTGTGTGTGTGTGTATATGATAGTAAAGCATAAATGAAGCAAAAAGATGCTAAAAGAAAAAAACAAGATGAAAATGTGGTTATCAGTTCAGGACGAAACATTTTTAGTATGTATTTTATTGTAAAAATACTGTACAGAGAGGTTACAGTTACGTGAGCAAGGTAATGAGTACATTTCCTATCAAGCTTTGTTACCTCCTCCTTTGTTTTTCCCCCACCCTCCCTTTCCTCCTACCTCCATAACTACACTCCCTCTCCTCCCACCCCTCCCCTCCAACTAAATTGTAAAGTTTGTTTTTCAACATAGTGTCTTGTACATCTCATTGTACAGGAAGACAAATTTGTATTAATATAGGAATTGAAAATTATTACCTAATCTTTTTTAATAATCTATAAAAAGCTAGTGATTAAATGATTAATGTATGGATATTTACACGGTATTTAAAACATTTTCTCAGCAATTATATCATTGTGGAGTTTAGCATCTTGCTCTTCAGGAATACAATCTAATTTCAAATGATACTATTTTGCATGTAATATGGTTCAGGCAAACTACACAGTTTTAAGCAAGTAGCATTAGTTGAAACTTAGGGTCCTTATAAATTGCAGTTTTACTACTGAGACTAATAGGAACAAATTTAAAGATTTTTGTGATTATTTTATTTGGAAAAGAAAAACATAGAAAATGAAAAATAACTAAAAAAAGAAACAAAAATGAAGGAGAAATTATTTAAAAATGCCAATATATAAATTATAAATTGAACTCTTAAATAATGGTCAAATTGAAAAGTAATAAGAAAAGTGAAGCCAGGCACTAAGGCTCACACCTGTAATCCTAGCTACTCAGGTGGCTGAGATCAGAGGATCACGGTTCAAAGCCAGCCGCGGAGACTCTTATCTCCAATTAACAACCAGAAAACTGGAAGTGGTGCTGTGGCTCAAGTGGTAGAGCACTAACCTTGAGCTGAAGAGCTCAGGGACAGCACCCAAACCCAGAGTTCAAGACCCAGGACCGCCAAATAATAATAATAATGATGATGATGATGATGATGATGATGATAATTTAACATGCACATGGTGCATTTTTTAAACACTTAAGCTTAGAATAGAAAAATAATTAGTGGAGGGCCATATATTTTCTATCGTCTATATCTATTTTATATATTCTTCAGTTTTTTTAATCAGTTGTCTATTTCCAGAAGTAAATTTAGATTTACTCAAAATATTCTGTTCTATATGATTCCTTTAATGAATCTAAAATACATATCTTCAGATAGATACATGCACAAATAGAGATGCATATGCACTGTGAAAATCCTATTGATATTAATTGCTTCAAAAAGTTTGACTATGGGGCTTGCAATGTGGTTTGGTGGTAGAGTACTTACTTGCCTAGCATGCATGATACTTTGGGTTTGATTCCTCAGTTCCACATAAACAGAAAAAGCAGGAAGTGGTGCTGTGGCAGAAATGGTAGACTGCCAACCTTGAGCAAAAGAAGTTCAGGGACAGTGCCTGGGCCCTGAATTCAAGCCCCAAGACTGACCAAAAAAAAAAAAAAAGTTTCACTATGTAAAATAATAAGAAGTTTCACTAGCTGGGTACCAGTGGTCAGATGCCTTAATCCTAACTGCTTAAAACCCTGACATCCTGGGGATTAAGTGAGATCCCATCTACAAAGTAATAAAAATCAGGGTTGGAGGCATAGCTCAAATGTTAGAGTATCAGTCTTCTAAGAAACCTACTCACCTCTGAATACAAACCTTGATACTAGAAAATCACTCTTTCTTACTAAATGCTAATCATTTATAATATTCTTCTGTAACCAGATTTTAATTCCTGTTTAAAATATTTTTCATGAGACTTACTTAAACGGGAGTGTAAAGCTCATTTAACATATATGCATGTGTATTTTATAACAGAAAATAAGCTCTTACAACAAAACTAAACTACTAATATCTACTGTGCGTAGGTTGAGGATTATAATTATATTTTGGATTTAGACTTACTTGGAATTTTGGACTCTTTCAGTAGCAAATCAGAGTAAACTCTTTTTTTTTTTTTTTGGTGGGGGGGGGGAGGAGGTCCGGTCATGGGGCCTGAACTCTGGGCCTGGGTGCTGTCCCTCAGCTCTTCAGCTCAAGGCTAGCCCTCTACCACTTGAGCCACAGCGCCACTTCCGCTTTTTTTCTTTTTTGCTTATGTGGTGCTGAGGAATTGAACCCAGGGCCTCATGCATGCAAGGCAAACGCTCTACCACTGAGCCATCTTCCCAGCCCCAAATCAGAGCAAACTCTTAATAAACATTTTCATATCATGAAGAGTACTAATATCTGGCTGTAATCTGACTGTTCTCATATTTTGTCTCTTTCCAATGTATCTGGAACAAATTTTAGTCCTAGTTCACCAGGTTTCTTTCAGTTCGATGTCATTCTTGTAGTTGATGAGCATGATGTCTCATAGAATACTCAGATGATAGAGTCTGGGTAAAGTACATTAGGCTGTAGGGCTAAAAATTCAAGGCAACATTGCAACAAGAGCTGAAAACACAATTTTACATCCAAAGGGGCAGCAAACTATTTCTGATGGTCCATTATCATTGAGACCGTTAAATAGAAAGCAATTGACATTTGTTAGATCATTGTTCTAATACTAGATATCAAGGCCAATATGGATTCTCTGCAGTTGAAAAGTAAAATGGGCTGTATTTGTAAATGCTAGCTGGTTAAAACTATTTTGTTTGATATGTTTAACATGTCATCTCTACAGATGAAAGAGAAAATTTAAATCTCTACTTGTCTACCTAGTCCTTACCCTTTATTTCTCCTCTCATCATTTGAATGGATGCACTAATTTCAATAATTCTCCAGAGATGTGTGTTTATTCTTTTAGTTATAGGGAGGTTTTCAAGGATCTTTTGTTTGATCGTTGCTATAGCTTTACATGGATATGGCCATTTCATTTAAGTTACTTTTATCAGATCTCTCATGTGTATTTTGAAAGATTCTCTCTGTAACAGAAAGAAATATTTCTTTGTCTCAGTAGTACATGGATAGTCCAGCAAAATGCTCTCAAAAGGTAGATGGAAGACAGAGGAAATGAACACGAGTCTACCGTAGAACCCTTCCAATAATGTAATGCACTGCTTTTATCTTCATGTAAGGGATTATGGAGTAAATTAACTCATGTATGGCAATTACTGAGAATTCATGGCTAGCTAGATAACTATACTTCACTATTTCTCAGACACTGGTGTTGTGATACAGTTCTGATGCTTTATTTCACTGTGTAAGTTCCAGAGAGTTTTTCTTCTACTTTTGCATCTTTCTGCTTATGATTAAATTTACATTTACTTTTCTTTCCATTGATAGAATGCTACCACTTGGCTTCTGCCACCTCTGAATTCTGAAAGTAATCAAGAAGTTATTTCACTGCAGCATCCAATTCCTCTCAAGTACAGAGGCTAGAAATTACAGAGATTTTTTTAATTGCATTGTCATCATTTTAGTTCATTGTGATGAAGGCAATGTGTCTATGTCCTTTCTGAAGCTGTAATCAGTGGATCGGAACAAAACTCCACCTTAACAGTAGTATTTCAGTAGGCCATTGCATTCCTTCTACATAGAAGGAAGGAATTCTCACTGTTTGAACTTAACATGGGTCATCTTGCATTGCAGGTTTGGGGGAAGAAAATCAAGCAATATGTAGTACATGTGTCATCTCTAAGGAATAGTACAGAATCTCCAATTACTTATATGTGATCAAAGGAAATTATCTTTTACTTCTATGTCAGGAATGCAAAAGTCTATGCTTTTTCCATTATTTTTTTCTAATTTAAGCTATAGAATAATATGAGTCTCATATTCCAGAAACTTCTTGTCCTCATCATTTACTAGATAATTAGATCTCAACAGGGATGTTTGATCCTTAAGTTTTTGAAATAATAACTTTGAGCACAAAGAAAATTGCTATTAGGAATTAGAATTAGATTGTTTTAATTGATTATTAGTTTATCATCTATGGGCATAGTGTAGAAGAAATGATAGGACATATTCTTTTGTCAGGTTTGGATAACTTGGATAGTCCAGTAAAATGCTCTCAATAAGTTTTAGACAGTGAGGTTATTAGAGTCACTTAATAATCTGAACATTCCAATGCTTCATAATTCACATTTTTCTTTATTAGTGTTCCTTTTTAAATTGCTAACAATTTAATTGCCTTTGTTTATGATGCTCTGGAAAACACTTGGAGCTTAGTTCATAATCAGATCATCCTCTTTACTAAAGAGATATGAGATATTAGATCATTTTTTAAAATAAAATGTATGTTGGTTTATAGAGTCAATACTTCTTTTATTTCCTGAATCTTTCATCTTTATCATACTAAGACAGGTTTAACTGGATACTTTCTTTGCATATTATATTTGAGATGAGGACAAGTGTAGAGATGTCTGCCTCTTTATGCAGGACAATGTCAGATTAACATAATCTAGTCCTAAAGCAGTTGTTGCTACACTAAAGTACACCCAGTCTGGTCTCTAGCTTCTAGTGTTAGATTCACATTCTTCTAAGCTTCTGATATATTCTGGAGCCTTATGTTTTTATTATTTTTTTTATTGTTGTTCTGTTTGTTTGGGGTATTTTGCTTTAACTGAAAACTAAATCTTCTCTGGCTAGTTGAAATAAAGAAAAGCAGATGTTACTAATAGATCAAATGAGACTCATAGAATAATTGAAATGCTCATATTAGAATTGCAGAATAAATTTCCAGGACTAATTCACCAAACTCTACCATATATCTGGCTGGACGATATTAAGCACTATTACGATGTCTGTAGCAGACCCTTGGTTTTCTGGTAGTTGGGTTTGGCACTACTGCCATTGCTAGTACTGAGTTTCAAACTTAGAATTACTAAAAAAAATCAACAGTACTGTCACCAGCAAAATCTTCAGGTTCTTACATCCATCTTCATTGGCAAAAAGAAAAAAAATACTAAAACTAACTTGGTCCCTTAATTTGACTACTTAAAATTTAATATCCTGCCTAAATGAGTGTATTTGGTATATTCTATGTCACTCATCTTTATGCTAACAGCAAATATAATTCCTTGATTTGAGAGATTACCTTCATTACATAGATTCTATAAATTCAAAAATTGCTATTCAAAAAATAATATATCGCAATAAATTTGGAACATTTTACTGCATATTTTGTTAAGATTTCCAGGGAACTGTCTTTTTTCCTTTTTTTAAAGGGAACAATATATTTTATTTATTTATTTAGTGAAAATACCATACAGAAGGGTTAAAATTACATGAGCAAGGTAATGGGTACATTTTTTATCAAGCATTGTTACCCTCCTCTTTATTTCCCCTTCCCATCCCTTCCGCGCCCCGCCCCCCACCAAAGTTGTAAAGTTCATTTTTAGACATAACATCTTGTACATCTCATTGTTGCAATGGGTCCACCTGTATCCCTATTTAAACAATTTGTTTTTTTTCCTTCCCCTCCACTAATTATAACAACATCAAATACAGTGAAAACAGGAGTTATACCGTGGGGGAGGGACATACAAAGCAACAAAAAATCATCTTATAAATGTGTTAGAAACAATAGTAAGAAAGAAAAACCATTTGAGTCCTTATCTTGGGATTCATTTCACCTAATATCAACTTATCTGACCGTTTCTGCTTGTCTCAGACATATGCTAGTTATGGTAAATAAGAAAACATGGGACCTATGTTTCTTTGGGCCTGGCTTACTTCACTGAATGTAATATTTTCCAAGTCTTTCCATTTCCTAACAAATGGGGCAATGTCATTCTTTCTGATGGAGACATAGAATTCCATTGTGTATATATATCATATGAGGGATCCACGGAACTTTCTATAGATAATTTTCAGTGTTATTTGTACTATGTTGTAGTATCTAGTTAGGCAAGTAATTGAAATCTGTCTGTCCTTTGAATCTTCTCCATTCATTTCCTCTCCAACTCTCTCCTTCCCTCCTGGCTACTTCTTTTCTCTCCCCTCCTCTCATTTCTTATTTCTTTACTTTTTTATTATTTTCTTTTTCTTTCTTTTTTTTTTTTTTTTTTTTTTGGCAGTCATGGGGCTTCAATTGAGGTGAGCACTGTCCCTGAGTTCTTCAGCTCAAAGTCACTTGAGCCACAGCACCACTTTCTTATCCTGGATGGCTTTGAACCACAATCCTCAGATCTCTGCCTCTTGATTAGCTAGGATTACAAGAATGAGCCACCAGAGCCCAGCTTCTTTTTAGATTTAACCAAAGGTTTTCTGGGCTTAATTCATGACATTTGCATCTTTGAACCAAACTATGTCTTAACTAGTTTGTGTGTTCTCTTATATACCAATTTAACATATTATTTTACAATTTCATGTGACTTATATTTTTTCTTGCTTTACTAGTGGTATTTTAAAATGAATGCTGAATTTTTTTTTTCTTTGTCGGTCATGAGGCCTGAACTCTGGGCCTGGGTGCTGACTCTCAGCTCTTCAGCTCAAGGCTAAAGCTCTACCACTTGAGCCATAGCACCACTTCTGGCCTTTTTCTGCTTATGTGGTGCTGAGGAATCTAACCAGGACCTCATGCATGCAAGGCAAGCACTCTACCACTGGGCCACCTTCCCAGTCCATGAATGCTGAATTTTAATGCATGTGCTTTTTATTTTAACCTAAAAGTTAAACATTTCATTTTGTTTAACATTTTTTTCAAAATAAGCAAAATATTTTGATCAACTTAACCATCATCATCAATGTCATCAAAAACATCATCATTTTGCTGTTTCATGTGCAGCTTTAAATATCCATATCCATTGCACTATTTTGTATCTACTTATCATCTGAAAACTGATTATTTGAGTATGATAATAATTTTCTGGACTCAGCTGAAAGCCATAATATAATAATTTTACTGAGTACATACAAAGCTCTATTTCTACAAAAGTCAAAAAAACAATAAAATGAGTAGAATACATTTTAAAGTCTTTCCCAAACTCTCTAGAAAAAAAACTCTAATATAAATTTATTGTCTTCAAAATGAAATTTATGGAGAAGAAATTGTTCCCTCTTGCCTATGATACATAATATATTAATCAAGATCAGGCTTTCATCTGGTTTCAGGCTTTTCTGACTTGACTACAAACATAACAGCATCTCATATTCTGTAATGCAAAATGGAAAAAGTAGTGGTATCTATGTGATAGAATAGCTATCAACTAAATGAGTTAATATTTACAAATAATTAATGAAATGTCAGGTATCTGACAAAGTATTAAGAAATGCCACTATTATAACCAGTAGAAAACTTTCCACAATATTACAAATAGCATGAATCTCTTGGGGGGAAAAAAACCTATGAGATCGGATTTTGTAGCTTAGTGGTATTACATAAACAGATCCATTGGTAAAGCCAAGGGAAATCAAGAAAAAAAATTTAAATGCAAAAATTAATGAATAGAACCACTAATTTCACACAAAAGGCTCAAACTTGGAAGTGTGAAAGCCCAGATAGGTCTGCAATAGAGATTACATCTTCAATACTATTTTAAAACACTGAATTTTATATAACCATTATTCTACTTTTGATAAAGCATCCAAAGCAATAACATAAAGAAACAAGCCTATAACCAATAACTCAAAGGGAAAAAACAAATTATGTCATAAATTAGGCACATTTTCTTCACACTATATTGGGAAAAGCACAAAATTTGTTAGCTTTTTCATCTTAGTACTCATACCAATATGAACTCAATCAAGGATTAAAATTTCTTAAGAGAAACTAGAGACAAGTGCCTTGTTCAATTATATGTTATAATGTCTCTGTATTGGTCTTCCATTGGTGCTTCTGTGGACAGGCTGATGTTCTGGTTAGGGCTTTCCAACAAAACCTTGTGATTTTATCACAATATCAATATCCATTGATATTTGGGTGAAATGAGGCTTGAGTTCTGTGCTTGTTCCTATTTCTGCTTGCCATATAAAAACCAGTTAAAAAGATGAAATTCTACTCCAATGAATAAGGCCACAATTCACACATAACTTTTATTTACTGAAGTTTAAATGATGGAATAGAATTTTTTAGTAAACTTCCAAATTCATGTTTGTACATTGACTTTAAAATATTACTGAAGACTCACCCCACTTTCCTTTTCTTCCTCCTTCTACATATTGCAACACCAGCATTGGAAACTATGCTATCTCCACGTGTCAGCTCTGATTGTTGGCAGATTACCTTTAAAGAATTTTATTTTCTATTTCCTTAGGTGTGCCTAGAAATATCTTTATGACATTTTGGTAGTTTCATTTTTAGGGTGAAAGCTGAAGTTTAAACATTAATCTCCCCAATGTCTCAGATCTATTAAATGAGGGAATAGGATTGGGAACTGAGGTTTTATGCTATAGCCTTTATATTCAGAATGGTTACAAAATACTGCATACACAATTTCATTCACATGTATCTTATTTTCTTACATCTTTATCCTACCTCTACTTAACTTTGATTTTTCCTTTGAAAAAGTTTTCTCAGCTCTAAAGTTTGATCATCAGTCTAACATAATTCTGAGAAAAGAGCAACAACTATTTGTGCTCACATTTACATTTCTGATGTCTTCTGGAATCGAAGGACATAGAAGTTTCTAGCACTTGTGTGATTTAATAGAATTTATAAACAAATAGGTTCAGTGGTGTCTGTATTATTCAAGTTAGTATTATAATTCTATATACTGGAAGTAATATTTAAATAACATGTGCTTCAGTGCCAGGAACTGAATCTGGTTTGTTTTTTTTTTTTTGTTATGCGTGCAAGCACTTCACCTTTCAGCTCAAACCTGAGTCACACGATGTGCACGTTAAACATTTTTATTTATTAAATAAGTCTGTAACCAAGTTTACTTGTTTGTTCATGTTTGTTGTTTCTCTTCTGTTTTTCTTAAAGTAATGATTCAGATAGAAACCCACTTAAAGGTTTATAATTTCTACAGCTTTGTAGTTCTCCACTCCCACCCGCTCTGCCTTTGGTTCTTTCTGTTACTCTCTTTCCTCCTTTATCACATATCCATGTCTGTGGAGGAATTCTCAAAGGTCCACTTTGCTATGCTACAAAGGTAAATTTATTAAAAAACAGACAATAAAAAATTGTAAAACTGTTTCTAATGTGCATTTAAGTGGTCATGGATTGCTTGGGAAAGCATCAATGCCAGCAAAAATTAATCTTTACTGGATGATAATGACCTATGGTTGCATGAAGAATGATCACGAATGAAATGAGAAAGACAATGCACCAAAATTACTTGGCAACTGGGAGCATTTTAATTTCTCAAGCTTTAGTTTATTAATCATTGGCATTACACTTAATAAATTATTGTAATACAGTCAAGACAACTTAGTTATTTCGGTAGTTTGTAGCAAAATGCCAACATCTTCTCTATGAGAACAATCATGTAACTGGAGGAAAACTGTGCTTGCTTTTTGAAGTTGCTTAATGTTTTCAACGAAATAAAATTTATTTTAGTGACAGCTTTTGGATCTTCCTTTTGTAAATTTTTCTTTACTAGTGAGAGAAATAATACATAATTTATTCAGTCTTCAAGCTTATAGTGACTGACAGTATTACCTAAACTGGACACTGGTACTTAATTATGACTTAAGCAAAGTTTTACTTTAGCACTGTAGTATGAATAAAATATAAACATAGTATTATTTCAATAGTGATATATCCCTGCTTTGGGTATTATCATACGTAAAGTATATGAACAAAGATGTGCCATTTATAATTACTCTTATTTTCTCTAATAAAGCAGTGAATGACATTTGAAAACAAACATTCACATTATCTCATGAGTTATTCATCTTTCAGCTTATCCATTTCTGTCAACAGTAAATTGAAATTAAGGAGGCTTTGTTATTATACATACATGCTTGCCAGTTGATGTGCTATATTTATGAGAGGAAATATTTCTATTTTAGAAAAAAATATTTATTTTAAAATGGTAAACTTGCATTTTTAAAAAATCTTAGGAGTGATAGACATGATAACATCTATTTGCTCATTTTCATGACCACACTTTTTAGACAATGCATATTGACAAAAGGACAGGTATTCAAACACAGAACGAACAATTAACATTTTCTAACAGGATGCTGACATTGATACTCTTCAGAGGGTAAGGGGATTTTCAGTTGTGTGTGAGATTTACATCTGTTTTCCTAAGAATGAGGATTAGAAATAGTGCTTTGTCTCATGAAGCCCTTAAAATCAGCCACATAATTGAAAGAAATCTTACATGTCACCATCCTTGTTTTTGCCCTGGTTTTTAATATATTATAATTATTTATGGCCTTACTTTTTTAACCTGCTAAAGAAAAATAATCTGACATTGTAAGATGTTGTGCTGCTAGAAATCAAGAAAGAAAATGTTCATATATTTGGCTGCAGTAAGCTAACAGAATAATTTAATTTACTACTATTTCATATGTTCAAATTCTTCACAGCTTTCTTTAGTTACATCCATAGGATGAGGTTATTGAGCTCAAAATCCCATGATGTTTTATCAAGCTAAACATGACTATCTTAAACCCAAATTTTTTTTTAGTTTGTAAAAAAAACGCACATCAATGTTAAAACTAGACTAGCTTATCCAATTTCTTCATTCTTGATTAGGTTACATGGTCACAGTTCCTAAACATTAGGACATTTACAGTTTGGAGGTTCCATGTTCAGTCAGATAATGACTTATGTACTTATCATGAATAACAGATCTAATTTAATATGGCTGCAGTTAGATTTCAGCTTCCTTCATTATAATCTTCCATTGACTTACTCTTTCTAAATAGTTACTAAGTACTTTCTATATGCTGCCAAGTTTCTTGGCATTTGAAGATACTTCAATAAACAGATTATATTAAAATGCTTTCCTTAATAAAATTTACAGTCTCATCAATAGAAAACAAATGGTTTTCATACTAATTAAAATACATAGTGTTTGTAGGTTGATATGGTCTTTGGGGAAAATTGAAAGTAAGAAAGGCTAGGGTAAGAGAGGTTTTGTGTGTGTGTGTGTGTGTGTGTGTGTGTTTGCATGTGTGAACATCTGAATGAATTTATGAATGAATGAGTGAGTGACATCACTGACAATTATATTTTTTTACAAATAAAAATGTCATTACATATTCTGACAACATGGGACCACATATGGGAAACATCCGTTTTTCTCCCATTACTCTTAATGTCTTTATTATATGATTAATATTTGTATTGTTAGCTGTCTGGAATAATTAACTCTGAGATAGGTGCTTCACTTTGGTCTTTTGGAATGTTCTTTACTCTATACAAGCATGTTCTTCTATCCTTTCTCATTTATTTCTCCCATGTGCTGTCAACTTCTTGAAAAGCAGCTCATACCTGTCTAACATTGACTGGTTCCTCAGTGGCTAGTGTTGCTTTAACATATTATAAATACTCAGAAATGTCCCTTATATAATTAAATCAATGAACTATATTCATTGAAATTTTAATTTCAAATTCAGAAAAAAACACAGTATCTAAATGAATCAGGAAATTATTTTTAAATTATTTCTTTGATACTTGATCCCCTTCATTTATTAATAGCAATTCATCATGACTCTTGATATACCCCCAATGAAGTTTCTTACTTGGTGGAATTATTCTAAATTATCTATCTTTTCCCTCCTGGTTAGGATTTCTACATAATAAGTAATTTTGTTATCGCCTTAATTTTCTCCTAAGATACTTAAAACATATATCTCATCATGTGTACTATTTTCAACTTTGCTATTAAATTATTTTCTGATTGGTTACATCAAAATCACTTGTGGGTAAAATGATCACAGTGTTTAGTTTTTCAATTCTTTTTAAGCTATTGTAAATTATTATCTATTTAGGTTAGGTTAGGTTAATTGAATGCCTTAAAATAAAAACACCTGATTCTCTTTTGTATTATTTTATCAGTTCCTTAAGGCAGATTTCACATATTTTGTCCTTCACTCTTTTTTAATTTCTTGTCCTGCCAGTCAATTTAAATTGCTTTTGAATGGAAAAAAAAAAAGAAAAATTGCGTGGAAATAATCTATATATGGGAAAGCTGATGAGTTTTGAAACTTCATCACTTATGAATAATAAAGTTCAGTCTCAGTCAATACACATGTGCTTAATTTCCACTAGATATTTGTAAGATACTATATTACACTATCTGTTGAGTTACTTGCATATATTTTATAATGCTCTGATGCTACACATTTTTGTTCTTTGAAAGGCAAAACTCTGTTTCCAAATAAAACAATATATCATTATAATCTTCTTGAGTGTGAGATTTTTCTTGCACAATACAAATAGAATAACAAACCATTCATTTTAAGTTAATTGTTAAAAATCAAAACCCATTCATAGATCTTCAATTCAGTAGCCTTCTCAGTGAAGCCATAGCTGTGTGAAAGCTCCTCAGGCCCTGTATGTGAATCCAGCTTAGATACGCAGAAGAGACATCAGACCATGCTTACAGCTGTGAGAAATAGGAACACATTGCTGTTCTAAGTTTAAAAATTTAAGAGAAGTTTCTGATTGGCAATTGGTCATTCATAGTCAATCTGACAATGCCTGGAACTAGCTTGAGCAGAAAACAAGCTAAAGGCACTCCATCATCATTTTTATGGCTTATCATTAAGTAATGGGAAATTACAACAAAAAATCCTAAATCACACCTGCCATGTTATTTCTAATACCAGTACATGAGACTAAACAGGATTTTGAGTTCAAGATCTGCTTGAGCTATAGCTTAGTCATTTATTTATGACTAGAAAGCAGAGGATTCTGAATTATATCTGCAGATTTACTTGAGTTGTGTTGCATTATTTCTTAGGAGTATACTCGCTCTCAAAAGAAAATTCTGAAATCAACCCAGATAATTTATTGTGACTATGAAAAAGACAAAACTTCACCACTAGTCCTGCTTAATAGATGGATAAACATGTATTTATTGACCCATCTAGCAACCTGCCTTCTTATCTCTCGATCATCTTATTTGGATATGTTAGATTACATGCTGTACTGGTTAAGTAAATCATTGTTCAATATCAATTATGTTCCATTACTGTATCTTATAGACTTGACCTGAGTTTCTTTTGTGATTATCTTTCCTCATTAACTTTTGTACTATTCTTTTTTTCATTTTATGTTTCACAATATTTTCAGGCCTGCATTTTGAAACTTAAAAATACAAACTAGCTGTGGTGATGCTCATGTTTTTGTTTTTTGTTTGTTTGTTTGTTTTTTGTCGGTCGTGGGGCTTGAACCTCTGTGACTGGGCCCTGTCCCTGTGTTCTTCAGCACAAGGCGAGCACTCTACAGCTAGACCCACAGCACCACTTCCGGTTTTCTGGTGATTTATTGGAGATCAAAGTCTCATGGACTTTCCTGTCCAGGCTGGCTTTGGACCACACTATCCTTAGAGTATCCTTAGATTCTCAGCCTCCTGAGTAGCTGGGATTACAGGCGTGAGCCACCAGATCCTGGCTGATCCTCATGTTTTAAAGTGCCGCATTTTTGGACCTGCCACTAACAAAATGTATAATTTTTGTCTGTGGTTGCAAATTTTACTTACTATTATGATAATCAAGACTTTCACCTTCAGAGGCCAGATAACTTGTCTCCTAACCTTTTAGCTTTTCTATTAATCTTCTCTTCGGTGATATATTTAATGGGATTCTTTTTCTTTTTTTCTTTTCTTTTTTTTGGTAAGTCATGGGGTTTGAATTCAGGGCCTGAGCTCTGTCTCTGAGCTGATTTGCTTAGGGCTAGAGGCACAACAACAATGGGACTTTTATATGAAACATAAATGCACATGAATGTAGACTGAACATTTTAAAAGGAGCCTAAGATAATGCCGTTGAATTATTATTTACCTTTTACATTTTCAGTAAACTAGTTTATCAAAAATATAGTGAGAAGCAATAAGCATAATTCCGAAGTCCTTAAATATTGCACAGTTTGATTTATAATAATACCAGTTTTTCTGAATTTTCATTTTTATTTTTATTACTTTTGAATAACAGATTTTTACTACCTATGAGTAGGTACTTTGAACAAGAAAAAAACTGTACAAATAAATATTAAAACACAAATAGTAACTAGACCTGCCATCCTTAAGCTGTTTTTGTCATAGACAGTCTTATCTTTGAGTCATAGTGTATTTAGTCATTGTGGGTAGTATATATTTGAAATTATAAATTGTTGTTTTGCTATTAGGTAAGAGAAATTTCAAAATCATAAAATCAAGAGATATGGTATAATGTTTTGTCAGTATACCAAAAAAAAGTCTCATATTGAAAAACACCGAGAAAAAAGGAAGAAATATTTGAGTAAAAATCTGGTTAGACTACTTAGTCTACTAGTCTACCAGTTAAACCATTCCATTTTTGCAATGACTCTTGACTAATTTAGGGGAAACATTTTTTTTCTGCCAAGGAGCATTTGGATATTCATGTCAGTTCTGGGCCATACAAAGATGTCAATACACACAGATTGCACAGTGACAGCTAAAGAGAAGCATTATCTGTCTCTCTCCTCCTGGACCAAATGATTTAACTGGTTTTATATGGTGTCAAGGCTGCTCATTCCCCAACTCTGATGGAGACATAGTGTCTCCTCATTTAAAGTAGGAGAAAGCTGAGTTTAGATAACTTGTGCAATCTGAGATCTTCAAGGAAAAAGGCAGAGTTATATGGAAATCCATTCTACTAACTTAAATCATAAGTGGTTTTATGCAACATCAGTGTGACTATTCCCAACACCTGTTCTATCTGGAGAAATGGATGAGGTGTTCTGAATAGTGTTCACAAGTGAAAGCACATTTAGCTTATTAAAACATCACTTTTATGTTTAATATTAATGGCTTCCAAATGTTGGCTCTTGAGTAAGCATGTTTTGTCATTTTATTTGTTTTTGTTTTTCTATTGTGAAAATACCGTACAGATGGGTTACAATTACATGGGCAAGGTAATGAGTACATTTCTTATCAAGCATTGTTGCCTCCTCCTTTGTTTCGCCTTTTTTCATCCCCTCCCATACTTCCTCCTCGCCCCCCATCCTCCCCACCTCCACCAAAGTTGTAAAGTTCGTTATTCGACATAACAACTTGTACAATGAGTGCACCTCTATTCCTATTTAAAATTGTCATTTTATTTGTAACGTAACAATATTATATCCTCATGAAATAATATTCACAATATATGTGATACTTATTATTGTAACGAGATAGCATGTACTCATGCGGTTGTGAATTTTTAGATATTGAGCAATTTAATATGAGGAGAAGAAAGCTAATAATAACTTTGGTGTATACCAACTTGTTTCATGTTTGAAATAAAAAATCTTCCTGTTTGTTGCTTGTAGACTTTGGGAAAGTAGATAACATTTTGCAAATCAACTAATAGCAATGTGTGCATGTGTGTGTATTTACTTCATACATTTTCATTGCTAATAACTAATATCCTTTGGTAACTGTAACAGATATTTTTACTAAAATAATTGTGTTCTATGCACCTTTTATGTTGATTAGAATTTTAATTAAGCTTTTCCAAGATCCATTAATTAATTGGTTTCCTTCAAACCTTCCTATCACAAATTAAGCAACATATGAGAGCAGATTAAAAATAGGACAGGCTTGTTGTGGCACACTAATTAGCATTAGCTTTTCATCAATAACTCTGAAATATGTGGCTCTTTGCTTTATTGGTATTGGATAAATTAGAGAAAATAGATCATACTTGGAAATAGGTGGCACTTTATGTGACTGTACCCTTACTTTCCTATAAAGGAATAGGAAATTGAATATCAGAATAAAATAATATTCAGATAGAAAATCATAGAAACTGTTGGTTAGCAAAGAATACAGTGAAGATCCTTCTCTGTCATAATATTCCTCTTTATTTCTTCCAGTTCTCTGTCTTTTTCTGGGCTTGACTAGCCAGTACTGTACAGTATTCATTCTGTATCTATTTTCAAGAAAATTTGCCTATGATTCTTTTAACACTAACTCATATCTTTAACAAATTTATCCCTTCCCCACCTTTACTTTTTGCATTCCTTACATCCAGTTAAGTGAGGAGAACAATTCTCATTTGAATGGCTTGGAAATCTGCCTTATATTTGAGCAGGAGGGAAAATGTCTTTCTAAATCCTATGAAGGAAAATATGGATAAGTACCTAATAGAATATGTGTAAGAAATGAATTTGGGACTAAGCTATTAGTTTTTCATAGACATATAATGTTTTAAATACTTTCTGAAATTCTTTAGAAAGTTAGAAAGCCTATCATATTTGCACAATTCAAATTAGTATCTTAATAGTCCTATCATTTCTCAGGAATAGAGAATGGAACATGTTCCCTAAACAGAGGACATTTACTATCACTATTACTTACTTTCATCCAATGAATAAAGAACAATATTCAAATGAAGGAAACCATAGAGTCTATGTTTCTTTGGGTCTGCCTTACTTATGATTTTTTTTCCAAGTCTTTCAGTTTATTTACAAATGGGGTGATGGAATTCTTTCTGATGGAAACATAGAATTCCATTGTGTATACATACCACACTTTCTTGATCCATTCCTCTACTCAGAGGCATCTGGCTTGGTTCCATATCTTAGCTATGGCAAATAATGCTGAAATAAACATGGTTGTCCTGGGAGCTTTAGTACGGCCTTGTTTGTGATTATTTGGATAAATGCCCATAAATGAGATTGCTGGGTCATAGAAAAGCTGCATGTTTAGTCTTTTGAAGAACAATCCATGCTGATTTTCAGAGTGGTTGAACAAGTTTACACTCCCACCAACAGTCCAGTAGGGTTCCCTTTGGCCACATCCCCACTAGCATCTATTGTTATTAGATTTCTTCATAATGGCCATTCTAACTGGGGTGAGGTGGAATCTCAATGTTGTATTGATTTGCATTTCTTTTATGGCTAGAGAAGTTCAGCATTAATGATTTTTATTGTGAAAATACTGTACAAAGGGGTTACAAGGTAATGAGTACACTTCTTACCAAGCATTGTTGCCTCCTCCTTTTGTTTTTCCCCTACCATCCCTTCCCTCCTACCTCCACAATTACATTCTCCCCTCCTCTCCGGCTGGCTAAATTGTAAAGTTCGTTTTTCAACATAGTTTCTTGTACATCTCATTGTCACAATGGGTCAACCTGTATCCTTATTTTAACACTTTGTTTTTTCCCTTCCCCTCCCCAAATTATACCGACATCAAATGTGAAATGTTTACATCAAATGTAAACTTGTTCAGCCACTTTGGAAAGTAGTATGGAGGTTCCTCAAAAGACTCCACATAGAGCTCCCCTATGAAAATGGGTTATACCGTGGGGGAGGAGCAGACAAAGCAACAAAAAAAAATCACATGCTACCTTATAAATACTTACAAACAATCGCAAGAAAGAAAAAAACACTTGTGTCCCTCATTTTGCTTAACATCATCTTACTTGGTCATATGTACCTAGCTTTTGACCTTTTCTACTTGTCCCAGACATATACTAGTTATTGCAAATAAGGGAAACCATGGGACCTATGTTTCTTTGGCCCTGGCTTACGTCACTTAATATAATTTTTTCCAAGTCTTTCCATTTCCTAACAAATGAGGAATGTGATTCTTTCTGATGGAGGCATAGAATTCTAGTGTGTGTGTGTGTGTGTGTGTGTGTGTGTGTGTGTGTGTACATTTTCTTGATCTATTCATCTACTGAGGGGCATCTGGATTGGTTACATATCTTAGCTATGGTAAATAATGCTGCAATAAGCATAGTTGTGCTGGGAGCTTTAGTATAGTCTTGTTTGTGATCATTTGAGTAAATGCCCAAAAGTGGGATTGCTGGGTCATAGGAGAGCTCTATGTGGAGTCTTTTGAGGAACCTCCATACTACTTTCCAAAGTGGCTGAACAAGTTTACACTCCCACCAACAATGCAGTAAGGGTTTCATTCTGGCTAAGTTCCCTCCAGCATCTGTTGTTATTAGAGTTCTTGATTTTAGCCATTCTCATTCTTATTTTATCTTCAGAGAAATTTCTTTGTAAGTCTTTAGCCCACTTATAAATGGGGCAGTTATTTCAAATGCATGTCTAGGATAGTTCTAGCAGATGAGCAGAATAGCTCAATAGCTATGTACATATCTATATAAGTTGATGCTAAGCAAAATGAATTCCAAGATACGGAAATGAAGTTTTTCTTTGTTGTTGTTTTTGATGTACTATGTGATTTCTTGTTTCTTCTGTGTGTTTCTTTCTCCTCTGGTTTATCCCTATTGTCACTGTATTCGATTTTGGTACATTGGGTATTGCCCATACATTTTATCTGAATTAGGGAAGGAAAGGGGAACAACAAAATGATGAGACAAAGGATAGAGGGTGAACCAATGGAACAGCAATACTCACAAGACAATATGTTGGCAATGAACTGCACAACTTGGGACAGGGATTGGGGGAGAGGAAAAGTAGAAGAAAAATGAGGGAAGAGATAATAAGTATGACAAGAAATGTACTCACTCCCTTATGTATGTATCACCTGGAAAATAAAATCAAATTTTAAAAAAAGAATAATTTAGTTTTAGTTCAACCAAAATGCCCACCACTGATGAATGGATAAAGTAATTTTACATGTATACAATGAAATTATAATCAGCCATAAGAAAATAGAATCCCATTATTTGCAAGAAAAAATGAATATTATTAAGTGTCAAAGTAGGAATAATGATTAGTCGCATACATGGAATAGACTTTCATTTCACTTTCCATATGGAAGTATGAAGACAAATAAGCATTTGAGACAGAAGAATCTCAAGTTAGAGATTAGCCTAGGTGACATGGTAAGGTCTAGGGCATACTGAGCTCTCTAGGGGAAAATGTCTTAAAATATAAAATGAATATAATTATATGAGGGAGATAGGCAAGTCTTATCTGATATTTGATTCTTTTTTATGAATTTATTTGTTAGAAATGTATAATCTGATGTTTTGAAATGCCATACTTAGTTATCATAACCACCTTGAATTAACATTTTATATCATTTTAAAACTATTCCTTTAATTCTGGCTTAAGGGAAAAGGGGGAATGTGATAATTTTAGTATATGCTGAAGATTGTAAGTTGTTGATATAATTTATGTAGCAATTGTGTTTTACAAATTTTTTCCAAGACAATTTAAGATGTTTTTATGGAAAAATAGATAATTTCCAGCATTTAAACATCTTAAAATGTATTAAAACATATTGCAGGGATTACTCATTTTCTGTGCTAAAAATAAAAAGCTAATGCTTACACATTACAGAAAGCAGTGTCTTCTACAGAGGTAAAGAAAGCCACTTGACCTGCTAGTCAGTATTTTCTGGGTAACAATAGATACCTCAGAATAGCTTACAGGGTACTTTGTACATTGTTGAAATATGTTTCCAATCTCTGCTTTGAAGAATAAGGTTTCACTATTCATGTTCTAGGCATTAGTCAAAATGGGAAAGACATTTTCAGGAAATTATACTCAAAAAGGCAGAGCATTACTCTTTTTAACTTTAAAATTCAGGGCACAAAAGGAAAACTGAATTTAGGATTGGTAGTTATGAATTTGTTCCCACAGTTATTTTGAGTTTCTTTAGGAATTTGTTTTGTTCTGAAATTGGAATGAAAAAGAAATTAATCTCTAAGCTACTTCCTTGCAATTAAATTTTGGTAGGTATTTGTGTCCAAGTATATGAACACTGTTTTACGTTATCAATTTGATTTGTTGACAATAATCCTTAATGAATTTTAGAAATGTTTGTACTTTCACTTGTTGTGACTATTTTCATTTTAATCTTTGAGTTCTACCTCCTTTTCTCTTACTCAGAAAATTTTGTTAGCTTGTTATTTTTTTATTTTATAAAATACTCAGATTTTTGCTTCACTGATTTATGAAAAATGAAAGTTTAATAAGTTTCAGAGGTCTTCAAGTAGTTGTCACTTTCTATTTAAAAAGAATCCAGCAAAATTTATTGGTATCAATTTTAGCATTCAGAATTAGATTATATTTTCTAATTTCAATACCATATACATATATGTCAAATACACATATAGATTGTATATAATATATAATATTTATATATAATTAAGTAGATTATATATAACTATTTATTTTTTTGATATTAAAATAACTCACTAATAAAATATAGAATGAGGAAAAGCTGAACTATATATGTAACTGTTTTTATCTATTATGTACTATATATCTATGCTGCTTTTAATGCTTTCAGAGGATTAGTTAGAACTAAAAGATCAATAATTTTGTTCAGCATTGGCCTTAAAATGAACATTTTATTATGCAAATACATTAGCATGAATTTTCAGAAATCAATATAATACCATAGTTTTACTGTTACATCTTCTGTTCCCTACCCAACAGTAAATATTTGCATGTAAACTATTGTTGAATCTTAACTACATCAGTTGCAGCCAATTGTTTAATCTTAACTAGATCAATTGCAGCCCACTCCCCAAATACTGTTTCCAATGTAGGCGAAGAATACTTTGGAAACTGCTTCTTTAGTTGTACTACTCTTCTGTTCCAACTATTAAGTATCCAGTTGGCCTAAGCATAATTTAAATTGTTTTCAAGTATTATCACATATTTGTAATTGTCCAATTTTATGTCATTAACCCAATATACCATTTGTTAATTTTATAATTTGTATTGAATCTATACTGACACATCACTAAATATCTTTAAAACCATGCAATACCCTGTGTTTGCTACTCTCTTTCTCATGCTCCACTTCTCTCTTTCTAACTCATTCATACACACAAAATCACATGACATGCTTTCTGCCTACATTTCTTTACTTTTCGTTAAGTAACTAATTTCTAGACACTATGCATACATTAATTCATAATCATTTCCTTTGTTAAAATTTGCTTGATTCTTCAACTTTGAAAGTGGCACTTTACTTACAAATTTCAATGGCACCGAATCCTACCATATAGTGCTATATTGTATTAACTCATTTACCAATGACTATGTCTTTCTTAGAAAGAGCTAACCAATAATTCTGGTATACAGAGAACACATATTTAATAAATAATGAATAATTAAGTGAACAAATAGCAAGTATGTTTTCTGACCAATCATAAGAACAGCTCATCCTAAATAGACATTTTAGGTCTTATCCTATGTAATATGTACGTTTTCATACTAATAGAAGCTAACAAAATTATTTTTAAAAGTAATACACAGCTGGAAAAATTAAATAAGTACACATAATCATTGAAGACAGTTTAAACTATGTTGGTATGTTTGTTATTCTATTAAAAATCAGGATTTTATAAAAGAAAGATGATGCAACCTAAACTTTGATTTACAAGAATTTCTTTGGCAGTTAGGAGGGTTATACCTATGTGGCCAGGGAAGGAGCTGTAAGAATAGGAATCTTTTGCATGATCCAGAAGAGATGGTCCAGGGCTGCAGTAAAATGATGGCAAAATTTGTCTATTTTTGAATGTTAAATTGTAAAAAAAAAAAAATGAGTATTTTATGAGTTGTAACTGTGAAGGACTGCAGTTAACCCTGACTGGCAGCTCTTCCACACCTTGAGTAAGGAGAGAAGGAAGGAATTGTCAGCCTTACCTCCAACTGTACACATAGGCAAATTTGAAGTGGTTTTGAAATGCAATTAATTTGAATCAATATTAAGATTTTATGAATGAATATTAATCTTTATTAGTAGTTTGAATGATGATTACATGGCAGCTATTCAGGCAATGAAAACATGGAATATATTCAAGATGCAATAATCCTGAGAGGGAGGAAAATATGTCCTCATTGCATAGGGAAATCCACATCTTTCCAACTGGTATAGAACATTGGACCATACAGAGATTCTGTTTAAGGTTGTAAAATAAAAATTGATGAACCCGATTTCTCATAGTAATGTGTTCGTTTTATGGCTTCTTCTCTATGGCATAGCTAAACTTTTGCTTTACAAAGCAGTGGTTTCAAGAACAGCTAATTTTTTTTTTTTGATAAATTGTGTTCAGAATGACAATCTTGTTGATAGCTTTTCTACCAAGAAGGCAATATGACCAATTAAATTTTCTCAGAAAAAGCAATATTGGAGCGTTTCTTGCTATGCATTATTTTAAACTAACTTCTGTAATCTGTGACTATCAATACCTTTGCACATTGATTATTAAAATGTGTGTAAAACATTGACAATTAAGTTATAAACTCTCTATTCATATACTATGTTATGAGTGGGAAAAATTAAACTGCCTTCAACTGGTTGCTTATAAGTATTTGCATATTTATATGGCATGCTTAAAATCACAAATGAAAACACTAATGCTCTAAAGTGTTTTAAAAAGTTCAACATAATGTTATTAAAACTATCAATTTATTGATATTCTATAAAATATACATCACAAATATAAGTAAAATCAGAAATTTTTGCCAAGTACAAAGAAATAATTTTCTTTGTTAGAATTTCAAGGTAATTAATGAAACAATGTTACTCTCTGCAACTCTTGTAAGATCCATGACTGTTTATTTTTCTTGGATTTATGAATTAATGCAAAGTAAATATGTTTAAAAACAATGAATGAGAAAACACATTATTTTCATGGTGTCTATGGGCATAAGAAATGTCTAAGACAAAACCAGTTTAGTTTTTAAGAGAAAATACAAATATTCCCATAAGCAATAGTATTGCTGTGAAAATGGTAATGGTTGCAAAAAAAAGTACACCAATTTTAATGTGTTCCTAGTCTGATAAACAGCTCCTAAAGATTATAAACCAAAATAGTTAGACTCATGAATACTAAACAGGTATATTTACTATTTCCAGAATTATGATGAAAGCCACAAGAAAAAAGAAAAAACAAGATAGCAATGACAAAATTCAAGACAAAATTCAAAACAAGACAATCTGTAACCAAAAAGAGAAAATTAAATAAATTCTTCACTACCTGTATTGTACACTGAATTCAACAAGTACATCTTCACTTTCCTATTAAGGTTTTAGTAGAATTAAGTACAATTTTTTCAAATGAAAGTATCTAGTATCTGCAATAATAATACTATATTGGAAAGTACTATATAATGAACACCGAAGAGATTCATCAGTATTAGATATTTAATTTAACAATTTCAAATGTTTTCTGTATTTTATAGAAATTATTCAGCCAGGTAAAGCAGAACTGGATTTTTGCTCAGGTGTACAATCTTTTAACAGTCTCGTATTTCATAAGAACTAGGTTATTATGCTATGAATCTAAAATAGATATCTAACCGACTGCAGACTGCTTTGCTGGATTAGTGCTGAGTCCTAGCAAACAGCTGTTTGCTCCCATAGCTTCGTGTCAGGTTCCCTAGATAGATGGGGATGTAGAAAGTAGAAGACATGCTATGTAGCTCACACCTGTATTCCACTGTCACTGACTTACATCATTTGGTCTTTTTATGTAACTCAGTATTGTTGAACCAGTAGTGTATTCAATACAGGGAGTTGTTGAAGAATCTAGAATGGTGCTGTTTTCCTAACTAGGCATTGCCTGATAAAAATACAGATTTTGTACAGATAAAATACATCTGTATCTTAGAAGAAGCTAGGGAGCTTTATGTAATTCAGATAGGAAACACTTATGTAAGAATGCCCTTTTGAAAAAAGCAATGAAAAGTGGACACATCCACAAAGCACAGTGCTTCCGTCGAGACAAGTTGTAAATAACTAGGACAAAGCCCAGGATAGTACAACCTAGACCTCTTCCACTATACCGACATTTCAGATTTGCTCTTCCAAAAAGCAAGTCTCTGAGGTGTTTGAGGTTTCTAGTATTGTTCTTTGAAAAGAACTGTTGGAGGATATAGTTTGTTCAAACAGGGACTTGAAAGGGTTTCTAACCTGTGAAGTCTACTGTGTAAATGATCGTGATCTGGCGAACTTAGTAGAGATCTGAGACTTGACAGTTGTCACCGAAGTGTCAGGCAGTGACTGTGTGAGTACTAGCCAGTCACTTACCCTCCTGTGCATTGCAGGCTCTTCCTACCTTAAAAATTCAGGATCATTTCTCTGTACCACCACAGGCAAAACAAATTGGCCACAGCATCCCTAGTTTTTATCTCTAAGAAAGAAAAATAGTGATGATGTTCAAACTTAAGTTTATTCTGCTCTATTGCTTATAGAATTATAAGATTATAATATATATATTTATGTAGCATGTGAATAAAGTGTTATGTGTATAAGTGTGCATGAACAGTTACATATTTATGTCCCCTGTTTCTACTCACTCACAAGCACATGCTCACATACACACTGAAACATGTAAGGACTTTTATATACACATTTGTAAAATTGTTATAGCTTAGAAATAACAAAAATTCTCTATATCAGTGGCTTAGTTAGCCACAATAAAATACTATAATCCAAACTGTATATACAAAAGAAATTGATTTTCTCATAATTCTGTGGACTGAGATCCAAGATCAAGTACTACTAGTTGCCCCTGGCTTAGAGACAGTACTTTCTCATCATAGAGGCTTTCCACAGCATATTCCTGTGGAGATAAAGAAATCAGTCTCTCTTTGATTAGAGCAGTAACTCTTATCATGAGAACTCCACCCTGTGACCACACCTAAACTTTACTAATTCCTTGTTGCCCTACCTTCTTGGCTAGAATGTGTAGTATACTATGGAGAAAGTTCGTGATTTCATGAATAGAGTATGGAAATCTCAGTTTTCTCATACTTTTAATAGAATTTGATGTTTTGTGGTTGTTTTCAATTTTGTCAATAATATGGGTAGTGATGTAGTTACATAAACCTGAGATATTTGTCATGTATACTAGTAATTTATACTTTTCTCTATTAATAGCTGTGCTTTAAGTAGCATTAATGAGTTGTGCTTTAAGTAGCATTAATGAGCTATCTAGGAATGTCTTATTTGTACCTGTTCGTATGTGTATGCAGTGCATCTTGATCAGAGTCCAGAGTCATTTCCTCTTTTATTCTCCCATTTCCCCCAGTCAAGTCTCAGCAAGGTTTGTTGTTCAACTTTATCAGTGATTTTAATATTACATTGTTAAATACTGATGGTAGAAGTAATATAGCAAATTGTATCAGAGAATATGTGCACTGAGAATCATTTCCATTTTAAGATTGATAACATTATGCTTCGTTATACAATAAACTTACTTTGGTTTATTTGTAGAAAATGTTTAGAAGCAACGACTTTCCAAAATGTCTCACACCAAAATGACAATGAATTGAACAGTTAGCACAGGTCTGGATAGTCAGCTGTGGACAGAACTCTCAGCCTTGCTTAATTCCCTGCTTGGTAGGACACCAGTGAATCCAGCCAGCTTTCCCTAACTTCCTCCCATAATCACACCTATCAGAGGACAAGGTACTGGAACGAGTTCCTGAGGATCTTGCTTTCTTTCCTGCCCTGGTTCTACCTTTTTCCCTCTTCCTGACATATAAGAGGCTTCCTGGGGGGATATAGTGAGCTTGACCAGACTTCCCTGACTTTATACATGCCCTCTGATTGGATGTATGGCACAGTGGTTGAGTGCTTGCCTATCAAGACTAAGCCCTGAGTTCAAATTGCTGAAAACACTTTACTTTTTAAAATAGGCTTTGCTCATGCCTGATTTAAGCAAGATGTTTTGATACAAATGTCTGTAAAAGTGAAGAAGCCATAGAACTGGCAGTGAACAAAACTTAACATGTAGATTTCAGAGATGATGTTAAATGTATGGAGTAAGCTGTCCAGGAAATTGAAATGAGTTTTGTTTGCTATGGACCAAAAGGAAATTCAACCATTTCTGACAAGAAGAGAGAAATCTTCCAGGGCTTATTGTTCTTTGTGAGATTTAGGAAGTGTATTATATATGTAGCTTAATAACTGTTTCATGCATTTCCTATAATTACACATTTCTGTACATATTTTACAAAAATTTTAATGTTCAATATGGATGCAGATATCTGACTCTGTTATTGAATTTCCTCTTTCATAAAGAATGTTCCACTCTGAGTGAATTAATCTAAATGATGAATTACTTCATAAAATTTCATTGAATTAATAGGAATCAATATATTTTATTTAACAATTCTATATAATTATTTTAATAAAATTCATATTGTCATTTTTCTAAAGCTGTAAGAATTTACTTTCAAAGAATTACTAAAAAATAAGAAGCAAATAATTCTTTTTTAAAATATCTAAATAAATATATTCGCAGAAACATTCACAGTGATCGATTATCTCATATTACTGACATATTTTGTGTTTTGCAAACATTAAAGGTATTTATTTAATTTAATACATAATTAGCACTTGGGTTTTAGAATTCCTTTTAGTACATGTGAATACAAAACAAAAATACACAATTAGCACACATAAAATATCTATTCTATTGGAATTGCTAAAATAAATGAGATTCCTTTTAGACATCATCAATAATCAGATTAAACTGACAATAGTATTCATGGTTCTAAGTCATTTATGCGTATACTTGAAAAATTCCACTGAATGTGTTAACTAACTTAAATGTTTGTCAACATCTTGTAATTCCACTCAGATTCAGTAGGAAAATTTCAAACAGCAAGTTTGGGATGTGAGCTTTTGGCTAGTACAAGATTGACAGTGTGATAGTTCTATATTTGGCAACCCAGGGGTAAGAAAAAATTGCAGTTGAATGAAAATTGTGTAATGTTTATCTCAGAGGTCAAATATGTATTAATTAACTAATGTGTATATTAAATCTAAGCAGTAGAGCAGTCCGGAACATCCTAGCTATTCAGAAGGCTGAGATATGAGGATTGCAGTTCAAAGACAGCTGGGCAGGAAAGTCCTTGAGACTCTTATCTCCAATAAACTACTTGAAAACCAGAAGTGGCTCTGTGGCTCAAGCGGTAGAGCGCTCGCCTTGAGCTGAAGAGTGCAGGGACAGCGCCCAAGCCCAGAGTTCAAGCCCCACGACCGACCAAAAAAAAAAAGAGCAGATGTGTAGTTTTCATACCAATCTGCGTAGTATGCAGCATCACGTTATTGGTATGATTGTTTTTGGTGATGTCCTGACATTACATATATAGTTTTATCAATAAGCCATATTAATTATGAATATCAATTTCAAGAAAATATAAACTCGGCGGGCTCAGACCTGTAATCCTAGCTACTCAGGAGGTTGAGATCTGTGGATCTCAGTTCAAAGCCAGCCCGGGCAGGAAAGTCTATGATACTCTTATCTCCAATAAACCACGAGAAAACTGGAAGTAGCGCTGTACCTCAAGTGATAGAGCACTTGCTTTGAGCTTATAGAGCTCAGGGACAGCGCCCAGGCCCAGAGTTCAAGCCCAATGACCGACAAAAAAATAAAGACTCGACTTAAAAAAACATATAGACTCGATTTAACTGTTGGTTTTTTGAAGGCATAAAGGATATTATATTTATTAATCTAATAAGAAACTACATATCAAAATAATATTTAATATTCATTTGTGGAAAACTGTATAAAACTAAAAACAATAACAACTTATATCACACATTTACATCCAAACAAAAACTTTCTTTAAAACATCATTAAGTAGTCATCTATTTAAAAAAAAATAACTCTGCTGTTTTTAAATTTTGTGACTAGTCCTCTCATTCTCAGAAAAGGTGCTCCTTGTTATGAAATTACATATTGGGACAATATGTAGTTTTAACAAATCAGATCTGATTTTATATGTCAATATTATATGTTTTATAGCCTTTGTAAGATAACAAGGTACGGTAATTTTTTATTATGTGATGTGTATGCTACTCTGAGAAGTGAATTTTGAAAACTTAAAATATGTTATAAATTATAAATCATCATAGCAAATAGAGCATTATGTTATATACTTGAACATGTTCTCTAAACAGTCAAAATAATTAGCTGAACATTAACATATATGTGTTGTTTGTTTTCATATTTCTTTCTATTGATTTACTAGAAAATAAAATAATGTCTTTCATATGTCAAGCTACCTGAAGGAATTTTATTAGGTTATATTGATTCTATGTATAACACTTTTCAATACTAAAATAGAACAACTACTTTTAAAAGTATGTAAGGCCGGGCGCCTGTGGCTCACACCTTGAGCTGAAGAGCACAGGGGCAGCGCCCAGAGTTCAAGCCCCACCACCGAACAATATATATATATATATATATAAAATAAAAGTATGCAATATAATACCTGTGAGTTATGATAAGACACCACAGGCTACCAAAAAGATATAATGGCTTGAAGTTTAATTTTATGGTGTGTGCTTTTCATTTTGACTACAGTAAATTTATTCCTTATTTTATTGTTTCATTTAACATAGAATTCAATGCCTATCTATAATTTTGTTACTTGGGTGAAATATTAAGTCTCAGCATTACAAGTGAGTTATTGAGACAATGGTGAGATTGTTTTTGTCACATTTAAGCTGGACTCCTGATTCATTTGGGAATCCAAGATGTAATCAAGTCCCATTGCTGCAAACAAGATATAAGAAAGAAATCCAGTCAATGACTTTGTGAGAAGTAGGATTAGTAATTTTGTCTATCAGAAAATTTACTAATTTTCTTGCAGTCATAGATTTTAAAAAATATATACTCATTTGGTGTTCTAGTAAAATGTGATCATATAAACATTTTAATATCCATTTAAATAAATTTAATACATTACTAGTTATGATTATCCAAAACTTGATGTGCATTAATATTTCTATATAATCTCTATGTTTGATGATGGACACCAATAAGCCTATTTGCAAAGTTGGATCTAGTGCTGTATGAGAGATGGGTTATTGTGTATAAGAAGCAATGGACTCAAGTTCAAAGGCAGCCAGCTGTTCTTTATGAGAACTTATCAATTCTGCCGGCTTTGACTGTTTTCCTCTCACTAAGAACATGTGAGCAGAGATTCTAGAATAAATTTGAGAAATTTTCCTTTGAACATATGAGAACAAAGGCAAAATAAAGTAAATTAATTTTTCTTTAGAATCTTAAGATTTTTCATTCAATCCCCCTTTTACTCTCTTTAGATACAAAAGCATTATCCAGATTCACAAAATTGCTGGGGGTGAACAAGACATTGTAATAGAAATACATTACAATAGTCTGGCATCATTTTCTCCTGAGATCAGAAAGAAATGAGAAATGAATAGTAAGTTATGAAAAGAAAATTCAGAGAGGGGATTATGAAATTAATTAGGGAATCATTAAACTTTTCATATTTCAGTGTATTGATAGACAAATTCATGTTTGCGTTGTCAAAGTTAAAAATGGTGTGGAAATTCTTCTATGTATGTAATCTCATGATTATTTGATAAACTAAAATATATGCGTTAAAAATAACATGCTACTAAATCTAACACTCTACTTGAGCCTTATGTATATTCAGAAATGAAAATTTCAACTTTTAATACATACTAAATGCAAATTATCTCTTTCATATATCTTTAGATTATCCCATCAGTATCTCCATGAATTACAGTATCATAAATAGGTTCTCACTGGAATTTCTTTGCAAATAAGAATTTAAAGTGTGAGGGCAGAGAATTAGCCAGACATTATGCATTACTAGAGTTTATATTGCAAAAATATTAATATTTTTTCAGTTGTAAGGCCTGAACTGAGGGTCTGGGCATGTCCGTGAGCCTCTTTGTACTCAATGAGTGATTAATTGGAGAAAAGAATCTCATGGGTACTTTTCTGCCTGGGCTGCCTTTAAATTGCCAGCCTCAGATCTCAGCCTACTGAGTAACTAGGATTACAAGAGTGAACCACTGGCTCCTGCCTAAACATTAAAATAGTTTTGGATGCTTAGTTATAGCATTTAATAGATTTGAGCTTTAAGTGATCAGAAAGCATGGAACTATTTCTCAAAAGTGCTCTCTGAAAAATACATTTTATTTATTGTATTTTATTAATTTGAAATTATTTATATTATTGTGCCTTGCTTTTCAATTCTAAGACACAGAGCAAATCTATTTCAGTGATCAATCTGAACAAATTGCCCTGATTCTACCTATACCTGCAAATCATTCAGCAACTTTCATTACTAAGTAACAGTCTACATTACCAAAAAGAACTTAAGTCTTCTATGGTATTTCAACATGAAATATTGATTATCATTGTTCATTGAGAACACTATAGTGTCTACTGTCACTGAGAAAAAGTTTTTAAGTTGATTGAAGTACAACAATCCACATTTAATATCTGAGAATAAAAAAAGTATTTAAGTTTGAAGAAAGAGTATTTTTTATCAATGCAGATGATACATTGATAAGATAATCCATGCACAATACCACCTGTTGAAAGTTTGCAAGGATTCAGTATCTGAATCTTCTAGCAACACAGTCTTTCGTAAGAACAGAGTAGCAAATGGAATATATATAGTTATAGTTATATGAATGAATAGTATCTTTTGAATTTGTTTATAGATTTCTGGAAATCTAGAAATTTCTAAAATCTATCAATCTAATCATCCATCCCTCTCCTTATGAACATGCAAATGAATATCTGAGATTATAATATAATTTCTTTCAATCTCTATTCTTATAAAAGTCTTTCAAGATGAAAAGGATCATACAAATGCTATTATGACTATTTATTATGCCTTCAAGCTATTTCATTTAAATGCTTAGCCCATAGGGGGTGTTCTAACTGTGGAAACTCTTTCCACTTAGTGCTGACAAAACCCTAACTGTAGATACAAATAATACCTGTATTCTAGACATCTATTACACAAATATAAAATTCTCAGTGACAGGAGGTTGGGATTTAATGTAGGGTAATAAAACATTCATGAGCTGGGCCTGAGTGTATGTACAGTTTATGAGCAAATGTAAGGATTTGGATAGTACAGGTGATTTCCTCCTTCTTTTATGTAGCTATTATATATACTATGGAGAATACTTATATTATATATACTAAGGAGGATATTTATGTAGTACAAATTGCAAGTAAACAGAATAATAGGAGGAAAAGTACAATATCTATGCATTTGTTTTAATTCAAATCATTTCATTTTACTTCAACAAGAGGTTCCCATGTGGCTATCTTCTCATTTTTTGAAACCAGTTAGAACATTCACCATATACATTATTGTTTTTTAAGTAATCAATACGTCAGCCCACATAACAATTATTATGATTGGTCACTTCATTATGAGACAGTAATCTTGAATTAAGAGAGAATTTTGAGCTAATACAAAAGACAGTTGCTTAATTTTTATTATATATTGTTACATTTTGTTTTCTATAACTAACTGCAAAACACTTAAGAAAATTCAATAAAAATATTTGAAAGAGCAGTTCACTTTAATAATTTTAATGTGATCTGTGATATAATTACATATTAAATATGTATAGCATCTCCATTATGAGCTGCTGTTTTGTTTTTATATGTAAGGCTTAAAAACAAAATGTTGAAAGAAGACTGATAAAGTGGGTCAGAGTTTGGCAAGCTAAACTTATATATTGCTTATTTTTTATATTGCAAAATGGATTATAATAATTTCTACTTTCTGAAGATATAGTGAAGTTGAATAAGTTAATGTATGTAATGTTTTAGATTATAAAGTGACATACTAAATGTATAATATGAAGGGAATTTCTTTTCATGATAAGGAATTACAATAGCTCCATTATTATCTGTACATCCACAAATGAGTTTACTAATTCATTGAGGCTAATATTTGTTCAACAATTCTGAAACTAAAATTTGGGTTTAATTCTTTCTGACCAAACACTGAAATGTTTTAATCAAAATGTATTATCTTAAACATTTTATAGCAATAACATGTATGTTTTTTCTTAATTTTTAGTAGTAGTAAAACCTGTGGTTCTAGTGTAATAGGATTATAGACTATTCCATTTGATCTTTTGATGACATATCTATAGTGTTACATTTTGTCGGATTTAAATCATTCTCTGCGATCTAAGTAGAAAATGGCTCCACATGTGATTTCCTCATCAGCCAAGGTTTCCTTCAGCTTGGAGGATGTGTGGTATGATTTTCTAAAATCATTCTCATGGAAAGAAATGAAGAATTAAACATCTGATAAGGTTACCAATTTGGAACAAAATGCTGTGATTTGGCTCTCCTTGGACATTAAAAGGTTAACCAGCTTTAATCATACCTTTCATATTTTCTCTTAGTCCAGACTAGAAAGTTGCTGCTAAGAATTGCACCATTTAAAATTACTGAAATTAGGATGTTTGTGAGCAAAGTTGATTAACACTACACAGGCTTCCTTTTTCCTCTGTAACCATAAAGTTTAATTTTTTGTTTCTTCTGGCACAACTTCAAGTTTGTAAAGAAACTACAAAGATAACTTCACACAGAATATATGTTGGACGAGAGGCTATGATGCCTAAATTCTTATAGTGTAATAGAAGTCTAATTTAGCAATTTAAACAATCAGTATATAAATGTTAACGTATCATTTCTAGTGAATTAAATGATTTCTATTGCATATATAGTAATGTAAGATTAAGAGCAGAAGATAGTAAGATAAAACAAAAAAAGGCTATCTATCTACTAATTTAATCTACCTACTATTATCAAACATCTATCTTGTTCATTTTGCTTATTAAAATATATTAGATTGCTTAGATTGTGTAAAGTAATTAAGAATTAAATTAGATTTTATACATTATTGTTTTGTTACTGTTGACTTATTTTATGCTTAACAAGATGTTATCGTACATCAACTTATAGCAGAGATTAATTTTTCCTATTAAAAACAGAGCAGAGTATTTATGTGGGGCTCTACCTGTAAAATGAATTGCTAATACAATAAATGAAGCTTGGTATTAACAGAACAACATTGAAATTATAAATCGGAATATATTTTATTTTAACTAAAAACTACTGTTGATTAAAGTTTTTAAATGTGAGCTTTGTTAGATATCTCTTCATTTCAGTTTACAATGTTATTGTAAATATTATTTAAATTATATTCTCATAAAATATGCATTATAAACTGGGTAACTCAGGCTCACTCCTGTAATACTAGCTACTCAGGAGTCTAAGATCTAAGGATCGTGGTTCAAAACCAGCTCAGGCAGAAATGTCTGAGAGACTCTAATCTCAAGTAAACTACTCAGAAAAAGCCAGAAGTGCAGCTATGGCTCAAGTGGTAGAGGGCCAGCTTTGAGTAAAAAGTTCAGGGACAGCACCCAGGCTTTGGATTGAAGACCCAGACTGGCAAAAAAAAAAAAAAAAAAAAGGCTTGTAGCTGTATAGATGAGATAAGCATCAAAAGTAAGGCCACTCTGGGTATTCAAACTTCCATGATTGGAAATAAACCATGATAAATTGAAAACGAATTATATAATAACTTATTTGATGCAAAATTAATTTTGTTAACTAGACAAAGGCAAGCTGCTTGGGATATTTCCAATTTTTATTTTGCAATTTACACAATTGAGTTAGAGAATGGAGACCTTAAATGCAGAAATATAATTCCCTATTTTTTATGATTTCTATTTTCCTTCATAATTAATGTCATGTAATTATGACTTTAAAACAAGCATTTGGTTTAAAACTGATCATAAGAAATATTTCATTGAAGTGAGGTTTTTTCTTATTAATTGATAATATACATAATTTTCAATGTTTTATGATTTTTTTAGTCTTTTCAAAAATATAAGAAACTCCTCTTTTGTATTTTGTTGAAAACATATTATTTTTCTATAATTCCTAATAGTTAAAGCTAAGTTTTTGTGAAATAGTCACTTCAAACCTTTACGGAGATCATATATCAAAAGACCTCATTGTAGGCTTTTAAGATTGAGTGATTATAGGTTTTTGGCTCAATGAACAGATTAAGTTTTTATTTGAAAAAGAGACCTTTGAAATATCCTAATCTTTAGCAATGACCACGGGTACCAGGTGAATTTAGAATGCATTGCAATTATTTTCCTTGGGTAAATAATATCTATTGACAATATAGTAAGAATAAGATATTGAAGGTATGATAAGTATACGGATGTATACATATATACATATATATGTACATATACATATAATATACATATGTATAATATATACATATATGTATATTATACATCTATTATATAATTGCAGTTTTATATATTATTACAGGTTTGAAATATGAAATTTACTGCATATATTGCATATCACATATTATATTATCTTTTCTTCTCATATATGCTAAATATTTATGGCTTTGTTACCAATTTGCTAAGATCCTGTTGTTCTAGCCAAAATCTTGAGTAGACTTCAGAAAAAGCTCTTAGTTTTGCTGCTAATCCAAGATCCTCAGTAGTTTTTGCAGTCTTTCCTTGTCATCAATAAAAGCAGCTGCAAGCAGCCGTAGGTGGCTCCTTTTTATTTTAGAGCACTTATAAGGGACTTGAGTTCCAGGTCTCTTAACCCTGCAAGTGTTACAGTTCTTGGACTTGGGGTGTTGGAATCTTTAGCATTTGACTACAAGAGCTAATATTACAGCTTTCAGTCAAGGATACCAGGATCCTCAACTCTTGACAGCCATGCCATTTTGTGCTAGTTCTTGACTCAGATGTTGGGATCCTTAGCCCATCTGGACTAGCAGTAAATAGGACCTCAAAATTGATCTGGCTACTTATAATTTGCTGTTTTTCTCCATCCTCACCTATCTGCTATCTTGCTTTCTCTGAACTTCTTTCATCCCTCTTTACCCGCACTACTTTACTCTCCAAGATTTTTTACCTGGCTATTATTTTGTAACTCTTTAGCTGCCTCTCATCACTAAGGCAGTGACCTCAGAAACTGCTGCCACCCCCAATGTTGCTGTCACTTCTTATACTACTTCTTCTGCATGTATAATCAATTCAACCTTCTCTACTATTGGTGAAGATGAAAAGTAGGCACAAAAACACTGCTTGTGAGAAGCCTTTAATTGGAGTAATCTTGCAATACCAGGGTGAAGCACTGGCTGGTGTCTGTCTAGCTCACAAAGTATAAAACCAGGCAGAGCATGTGACAGGGGTGTCTACCTCAACCATGGAAGACCTTTTTACAAATGTAACACTATGTTTGCAGTAGTCACATAACTTCTGATAAGCCAACAGAGTAAGTAATTCCTTTCTGGCCTAGGCAGAAGTGGCCTTTAGTATCATCTAAAATTCATTGACACTGATTTCTTATCATCGTGGCATAATTAATGGGGAAAAAAATCATTGAAAGGTAAGATTACAGTAGACTGACCATTAACACTGAGAGTATTGAACAGTGTTTTAAAAATATTTAACTCCTGTCCCAGTGCCCAAAAGGAAGCTAAATTCTTCTAATATGTCTCATATGTATAAATATTATATGTGTCTGTATAGCTGCCTCAAATTATAAATGTTATATATTTCTTATAATCTTAGGTATTTTATAAGATAGATCAAGCTATTAATTTCTCTTCCTGAAAAGGGTAGTATACACTAAAACTAATATAGCACTTTAAATATTACATGTAGTTTTATTAAAACAGCTGTAAATGATATACTTGGCTTTGTGCATATATGTGTGTGTATATTTTCTCCAACTAAAAGTAGTTTAACATATTTTGCCCTATGACACTACATTAATATCTTATGATATTTTTATTTTATAAGATGTTAATTGAGATGTAACCATGTAGTAAAGTGAGAAGGTGTATTTATGTGTGTGAACACTGAATAGATATTCAATTTGAATTGTGATAGAAAAAAAACCATAGGCACACTCTGCCAACAAAAGAATATATTCACAACACCAGTATCGATGCTATTTTAACTTAGAAAATGAGATAAAGATAAAAATATTTGATTTAGGGCTTGTATTTTTCCACAATGAAATATCTCTGAAATTTCCAAACGTTAGTATGTTATCTACAGTATAGTTATCTATGTTTTCTTCTCTTTTATACCTATCTTAGTGAAGAAGTAAAAGAGTAGAAAGTGGTATAAAGAAGATCATCAGAGATAGTAAATTTATTCCATTTATATTTCAAAAGTCTCAAGGGTTAGAGTGCTAGCCTTGAGCAAAAGAAGCTCAGAGATAGTGTCCAGGCCCCAAGTTCAAGCCCCAGGACTGGCAAAACCAACCAACCAAAAAAGCTTATAGGCAATTTACACAGTATTTATTCTTCTGAAAACATCTTCTAAATAGGAATAATAATAGTGTCTTCTGTGAGATTTAGAAGATGTGTTCCATCTAGTAAGCTCATATTAGTTCTACCATTATTATGTTCTAACTCCAAGCTTGAAATTTGAATTAAACTTCCCAATTTCTAAATAAAAAAATCTATTTACCCCCAGAAAATGTATTTAGATGTTAAAAACTGTTTGTATTTTTCTAATTTCTTTTACATGAATTTGTGTTGTGTTTAAGTAGTTGTACAAAGGAGTTGCCATCTAATAAAACAGTTTTTGAATCCAATTCATCTTAATCAATGTCATTCCTTTCAAATTCCTCACCCATCCCTTCCTTCATTCTTCATTATTTTGTGGTATGTACATTGAGTTTTTGACTGCATTTCCCCTTCATTTCTCTTCAACCATCTCCTCCTTTCCCTTGACCCTACCCAACCATTTTCAAATACTCACTTCTTGATGTTTATTTTGTTGAACTTGACTTTGTCTTTCTAAGAAATTACAATTCTTTGAATTATCCCTTGAATCTACCATATTTCAGCTAATACATTTTAACATATTTACATACCATGCAATGTATTTATTTGTAAATTTAACACATACATATATTTTGTGCATATATATCATATATATAATATGTACAGAAATAAAAGTCTTGCTGAAAGGGAACAAATAACAGCAGAGGCATGTGTTTGGAGATTTAGACAAAAAAGGAATATATATGTTCAGCTATAAGACATTTTGAGCAGAGTGGTGACATGACCAAATTATAATGTGAATTATCTCACATTATTTTTTTAAAAGAAATCACTGAAGACATGGAATGTTTGGAGGAGAGAATTCATCTGAGGAAATAGAATGGAGTCTACCAAGAGGAGAAGTAGTTCCACGTTTATCTTTAAGTAGCTTTGTAAAGAAGTTACTATTCAACACTTCAGTTTTTTATTACAGTGCTTCTTGACCTATGTTACCACATCATCCTTCCCCATTGCTCAGCGTTCTTGATTTTGTGGGATATGCCCTAACTTGTCATGCGACTTGAACTCTGGGCTTGGGAACTATCCCTCAGCTCTTCAGCTGAAGGCGAGCACTCTACTGCTTGAGCCACAGCACCACTTCCGGTTTTCCAGTGGTTTATTGGAGATGAGTCTCACCGACTTTCCTGCCCGGGGTGGCTTTGATCCATGTTCCTCAAATCTCATTCTCCTGAGTGGCTAGGATTACAGGTGTGAGCTGCCTGCGCCCAGCTTTGCATTCACATTTATGACTGTATTCTCTCCCCCCTTCCTCTTTACATTCATCAAATCACTTCCCGTTGATTCCTCCTCTCCCTACTCTGGTCTTCATTTTGTTGAACTGAAGCGCTCTACGGAATTACAGCATTTTAAAGGAAAATCATATAAAATGAAGTAAATTAGGTCAAAAGAGAAAAGGAATGAATGTTTTCTCACATGTAGAAGCTAGAATTAATATATAAATGTATGAGTAAACACTTGGGGGTTATTAAGTACACACAAATACATTGACTGGAATATGGTATTTTCAGGCAAGAATTAAACATTTCCATGTTTTAAGAAACTGCTATATTCTTCAAAAATCTAAACATAGACCTTTCCTAAGACTCAGCCATACCACTCCTAAGTATCTCCCCTGAGCATCAAGAACCAGGACATGACAAGGACACCTGTACATCCATGTTCATTGCTGCACTATTTACAATAACCAGGATATGGAAACAACCCAGATGCCCACAATAGATGAACAGGTCCCGAAATTCGAAAATAGGGTACCTGTATACGATGGAATTTTACACAATCATTAGAAAGGATAAAATGATGTCATTGACAGGGAAATGATGGAACTAAAACAAATCAAGTTAAGTGAGGTAAACCAAGATCAGAGTCAAACAACATATGTTCTCTCCGATAGGCACAAGTTAGATTTGAAACACAATGAGACATGATAAATTATACAGGATTATACACTCACATACAGTGAAACTAAAAGAGGATAATTGTAGGCAAAAGTCACCAAGTTGTAATACCCAAGAACCCCTTCAAATGTGTATAAAATAGTATACATATTGAAACAAATTCCAAATATATGGAAACAAAGGATCTTTTTCTTAACTTTTTTTTTCATTTTCTGAAGACTTAGCATTCTGTACCTCATATATGGTATACTTATGAGCATATGTGAGGAAGGAGCGGGGAGGGCACAGAATCAGTGGAAAATGGGTGAAAAAGTGAAGCAGCAGAGCTCTCTAGCTGCACTGGACATGGGCAAATGTGAGTCATGCAATTCATGGGCGAAGATGGGAGGGAAGGAATGGGAGAGAACGAGGGAACCGATGATACTATGCAAAAGGAAGAAAAGGTATTTAGTACCTGGCGTATATAAAGTTAACTCCACTGTATAGTTGTATATCATCTCTAAAACAAAAGTAAAGAAATTAACAAGAAAAGAAACTGCTATAAACTATTTTTATTTTATTTTATTATCAGTCATGGGCCTGAACTCTGGGCCTGGGTGTTGTCCCTGCGCTATTCAGCATAAGGCTAGTGCTGTATTATTTGAGCCACAATGCTCTTTCTGGCTTTTTCTGCTTATATGGTGCTGAGGAATCAAACCCAGGGCCTCATACATGCAAGACAAGCACTCTAGCACTGAGCCACCTTCCCAGCCCCTGCTATAAACTCTTATAACAACTAAGTTGAGCTTAGTAAGGTAAACAAAAGTTTCCTAATTTATGAAGATCATGGTATGGTAAGAATAAGCCAAATTAGGTATAAATTAAAAAATGTGAATAACTCAGAGATATTTATGAAGGGAAAATAGCAAAAACAAACAAACAACAACAACAAAATCCATCATGAGAACTGGCAGACACATTGAGCTAAAGTTGAAAACACCAACAGTTTACTCAGTATCTATATTAATCCAGCATTAATCTCAGGCTTTAGGTGGATATAAATTTTCATGGCTTTCCTTTAGTATTTCATGAATTTTAATGATAAAATCATACCTTCAGAATACTAAAAAATATGACATCTTTACTCGTATTCCGATCATTCAGATCGTATTCTGATCTGAATTTTCTAGAAAGTAGCCTATGTTCTTATACAATGGCCTATATGCACTAAAAATATAAAAAAAATAAAGTAAATAAATGAATACTCAATTGTAAGAAGTTGTGCATGACAGTGAGAAGTGATAGCTTCCATTTGGCAGACATAAGAGATGATTTGGCAGAAATTTAGTCTATGTAACTAAATAGAAAATGTATGAATTGTTTAAGTTTATATGTTTAAAAGAACTTACTAATTCATTAAATAAAATTAACAATTAGTTTAAAAACAGTTAAAGTTGCATATGGTGAAGTTTTTAGCACAATGAGTGGTCACGGAACAAAAAAGTTAATGATGTTATTTTTCTCAAAGATTTAAGACCGAAAGGAGGCTATATAAATTAAATAAGTGGATAGGTATGGTTTTGTAAATACAAATAACACCACATACTTGATTCTCACATAATTTATTTTTCTTTTTATATCAGCTTTTCATTTTTATTGTCCAGGTGATATACAGAAGGGTTTCAGTTATATAAGTAAGGTAATGAGAACATTTTTTTGTCAACCTTCATTAGCTTCAGGAATAAAATTATGGTACTAAGTCCATTTGACACAGTTAGGGCTTGTGTTTTCTACCACATTTTTGTGTATTTGGGAGGTCTGGTCCTGGGGCTTAATATCAAGGCCGGGGTATTATTCTTAAGCTTTTTTGCTCACAGCTAGGGTTGTACTACTTGAGCCACAGCTCCACTTCTGGCTTTTTCTGAGTACTCTCTTGGAGTTAAGAGTTCTCACAAACATTACTGTCTGGGATGACTTTCATCCATGATCCTCAGATCTCAGACTCCTCAGTAGCTGGGATTATAGGCGTGAGCCACCAACACCTATATTCCCATATTCAATATTTTAAAGAATGAAAAACAGGCATTCCCAGCACTTGGGAGACAGAGGTTGAAAGATAGCAAGTTGTAGGTCAACCTGGTGTACATATTAAAACCATATCTCAAAACACAATAGAAGAAAGGATCTATTATTTTATATTAAGATAACATCTGGTTCTTCAGTAGTGGAATGTCTAACTCTTTTGGTTTCTTTTTTTTTCCTTTTTTAATTAATTTTTTTCATTGTGAAAATACCGTACAGAGAGGTTACAATTACAAGAGCAAGGTAATGAGTACATTTCTTATCAAGAATTGTTGCCTCCTCCTTTGTTTCCCCTTACATTCCCTGTCCCTATAACCCCCCCCCCCCCTCCCCTACAAAGTTGTAAAAGGTTTTGGCAAAATGTAGAGTTAAACATACTGGGGCCAGGAGTATGTAGTCATCTGGTATCAGAAAGAAAGTGATATAAAAAACTGGTAGACTCATATTGACAGGGAGACATGAAAAGTTTTAGACAGCTGAATAATAAAATAAATGAAATATTTCCTTTGTACACTAACGAATAAAAATCCATGTGTCCATATCCATACTAATATAAATGATGAAATAAACTGTGAATCTGAGGAAGAATAAATTAATGTCACATACAGAGAAATTCTTAATCAGTTAATCAGATATTTCACCCTTAAAATATATCAGAAATTGCTATTTCTCAAATGACAAATGCATATCGTAACTTACTTCCAAAGAGCACAACACAGAAAACAGGAGGAAAACACACACACAGAGAAAGAAAATAAATAACCAGACAATGCAAAAAACCTAACTCTAATCCTGTTTGCATGGGATTTGTATTATCCTAGGTATTACGAATTATGCAGATATGATTTAAAATTTGTGATATCAGGATAATATTAATATTTCTTGTACTGTTAATGAAAATATATTCTGAGAAAATAATGTTTGGCAATGATGTTGAGCACAAACAGCAGGTCCAAACTAAGATGACTTTTTCATCACCAGGCAACATAATCTTATGGGACCATGGTCATCACTGACTAAAAGGTAGTATTATAGTGAACAATTGTATATTATTTACATAAGCACTGAGATTCTGAAGATGGTTAACAAACTTATATCTGTAAAATGCTTTATAATTTTAACAACTTTCTATAGACAAAATAAAATGTTTTTCCTGCTAAATAAATATTTAAACATTGAAGGTTTTTTTTTATTATGCTATATAATAAAACAGCCAATGTACATACTATATGAAATAGGTTGTAATTTTAAGGCCCTGTTTGTCATGCTGATCTTTATTTGTATTTTTTTTACAGCTCCTTCTCCAGTCACCAATGTGAAAAAAGGAAAGATTACAAAAAACAGCATCTCTTTGTCTTGGCAAGAGCCAGATCGTCCCAATGGAATCATCCTGGAATATGAAATAAAGTATTTTGAAAAGGTGAGAATAACAGAATAAAAGCTGTCCTTTTCCTTTTTCTATCCTTTTTAACAACAACAATCATCCAATTTGGAGAAGACTACGGTGCACTTTTATGTGTAAATCAATGACCATTGATTCTACAGTCATGATTATGGAGATTAGATAGTACTAGGAACATTGTATCCATGTTCTACTGCTGTCAAGTAGTTTATGCTCCAAGATACCACCTCATAGTCTAACAGTAGGTTAACTAGTTTCCACAGCATTAAAAGATGAAATCATAGGATATTTTGAAAGTGCTAAAAATGGTTACACTCTTGGTGTTCAGCAATAACTAAAGTCTACTGCAAGGAAAAACACAATTACGGGTGTATCTCCACAAAATACCTACACTGCTAAGGGAAAGGGAAATAAGATGTACTCTGTCTCTGTCTCTCTCTCTCTCTAACACACACACACATACACACACACACACACACACACACACACACACACACAAACACTCACACGCCCAAACCCTGGCATATAATTTTAAGATACAATTTATGCTGTAGTGTTTGAAGCTTCAATTTTACTAAAGTGTTTGAAGCTTGCTTCAATTTTAAAATACAGTTTGTACTCGAGGGTTTAGTCAAACACTATCATATTGGAATGTGTTTATTACATTCCCTAAATTTTTGTGATTTTCTCTGAGTGAGTTACATCCTAGGTTTACTCTTATGTGTTTTATCATAGTAATTGTTGAGATCTAAGGATGGTAATCATCCATTGCTTCTTTCCTGAATCTACGTTCTTATCAGCTATAGACAGTGAGATCATCCAGGTGGAAACACAAGGTGAGCTTAGAACTTGCAAAGCTGAATTGTGGCAGAAATACAGAGCCACTGAGCCTTTCCCTCATTCCCATCTTCTTGTACTGCAATTGTACTGTACTGTTCTAAGAAACAAAATCTGTGTCTCAAACAAGTTGAAGTATAGCTTGCAGAGTATAATATTGATAAAATTGGAATTAGTACAGTGGAATATAGCAGTGTTAATCACTTATTAATTCTTATTTCTCTGAGATTCCTAAGTATCAGTATATACGAATACCAGAAATCTCAAATCTAAACATACGCTGAATTCAAGAACACTTTTTCCATTTCCTAACGAATGGGGCGATGTCATTCTTTCTGATGGAGGCATAGAATTCCATCATGTATATATACCACATTTTCTTGATCCATTCATCTACTGAGAGGCATCTGGGTTGGTTCCATATCTTAGTTATGGTAAATAATGCTGCAATAAATATAATTGTGCTGGGAGCTTTAGTATGGTCTTGGAAAAAATTATATTAAGTGAAGTAAGCCAGGCCCATAGAAACATAGGTCCTATGGTTTGCCTTATTTGCAATAACTAGTATGTGTCTGGGACAAGCAGAAAAGGTCAAAAGCTATGTACATATGACCAGATAAGATGATGTTAAACAAAATGAACCGTACGATAGGGACACAAGTGGATTTTTCTTTCTTGTTGTTGTTCCTAACGAATTTATAATGTACCATGTGAATTTTTTTTTGTTTCTTTGTATGTTCCTCCCCCATGGTATAACCCCTGTTTTTACTGTATTTGATGTCAATGCCCTACATCTTGTATATACACTTCTCTAGCTTGGGGAGGAGAAGGAAAAAAAGAAAATGCTTAAATAGCAATACAGTTTGACCCACTGTAACATTGAGATGTACAAGACACTATGTTGAAAAATGAACTTTACAGTTTAGGTGGGGAAGGGGGTGGAGAGAAGGCACAGTGTAGTTGTGGAGGTGGGAGGGAAAGGAGGGTAGAGAAAAAACAAAGGAGTAGGTAACAATGCTTGATAGGAAATGTACTCATTACCTTGCTCATGTAATTGAAACTCCTCTGTACAGTATTTTTACAATAAAATGTATTAAAAATTAAATTAAATTAAAAAACATTTTTTCAAGATAAGGTTTACATTCCTCAGTTAAGGTTTTCTAATCCTTAATAATGTACACTAAGGTAAATGTGTGTAAAATATATGTGTGCATGCATACACACAGAAACCTGTTAAATTCTGTAAACATCCTAGGTTTTCAAATTTTCTTTGTGATTAAAACTGATATTAAAGAAATTGAAATGTGTTGTGGGAATATAAACAACTAATGGCTAACTAATGGCTGTATATTTAATATATTTATAGATCTAAGAGAAATATAGCTAAACATGAGGACTAAAAGTTTGACAATTGCTATTTGCCTTAATTGTTTTCCTTCTGACAACTCAACTACTAGAGCAAGTGTTGTTGGTGAGGAAGTAACTTTATTCATACAAACAATATGCAGAGGAAATAGATTTCTTTTTTCTTTAACCATGTGTTTTAGCACAGAGTTACTCAACATGCTGGGCAGAAATACTCTGATGTTAATAGTTGTAGTTAATTTTATTTATGTTGTAGTTTTTTCTTACAAATCAATCTAATATAGATTGGGGTAAATTTGATGAAAAGCACATCATATAGATATACATAAATAACACATTGAAACTCCTTTGCTTAATTTATGTGAATGTAAATGATAAACAAATAATTTCTATTTGGATTGTGTTTATTTCGACAGGATTTGGTATGACATTTAGTAGTTTGAGCTTGAGACTCTTCTATAATTCTGTTATCTTCATCACTCAAGTAAGCAAACTGGTTTGATATGTGAAAAGGATTGCTATTACATTTCCTAAACACATTAACGAGAAGTTTCCTACTTAGCATTCGTTAAAAGCAGCAAAGATTTTACAACATATATTACTCAGGCAGAAAGTTATGAACTTCTTTTGGTCAGTATGTTTTCCTTTTTACAATGAGGGTATTAATTCCTGGAACTTTTTGTCAGGCCAAAAATACGCTTACTAGAGCGTCCCGGTGTAATTCATGTAAAAAAAAAAATTAACACTTCTAGGAAAAATAAAGGGGGATAATGGGCCTTTATACTATGCATGGAGGTGGGGGTCTTGGTAGGTTTCCAGAGCCCGTTTAGAGCCTTCAGAGTGACACCGCTATTTTATTGGATGGCTTTTGGCCAGACACAGGTGGCAAAGCTTTCCAGGGCACAAGCACTTGCCAGCTGGCATTTCTGCCTGTGATTGCCCTGCTCTAATAGAGGTCATTGGGCTTCTGTGCTCTGGCGTGGTGATTGGCCTATTGCCATCTCTTAATTAAAGGGAGAGGAAAAGGGAAGCTGCCCCTTGGCAGGCTGTTTGCCAGCTGGCTGCTTTGGCTAAGGCCCTCCCCTCACTCCATGTGGGCAGTGTTAGCTAAGCAGCTGGGGAATGTAGCTCATTTGCTTAGCTGGGGCAGGAAGGCAGCAAAAGCCACTGCCATAACTAAGGATTTGGCAGCCAGGTGGTTGTGGGTGTTGAAGAGGTGCACAGAGGGCTGGTGTTATGAAGAAAATGACAATATGAGAGTGATTTATAGAGTGTGATAGAAATAAATTTTGGAAGATATTTAGATTTTTTTTCAAAATGCATATTCACTGTATTGTATCGCTTAGATACATGGTTCACTACATTCCGTTTAATACTGTAGGATTCAGCATGACAATGTGCAATTCAACTGTAGAGAAGGGGAAAGTGAGATGTAATGTTAATCATTACATCAGACACAATGTTCTATTTTCTTTTTGTACTGTGAGTATTAGTTCACAAATTAATTCAAAGAGCAGCATTCTGTTTTTCATGGGCATTTCCTTTCCTGTGATTTTAGCAAAATTAGTCATTTCTAATAGTAAGGATTTCAACCACGTGAACTTTTAAAAAATGTTTCCTTTTCTCCATTGTGTTATGGCTTAAGAAAAATCAAGTTTACCTAGAATTTGTTATGTGGAAGAAGATTGTATTTGGTGCTATGCAATTATCTTTATTATGTCTCCTTTATTGTGTCTCCTCCAACTTACATTAATAAAAGTGTTCCATCTTCATTTTAAAGAAGGAAAAACTGAGGTGTGGAGTTAGGTATACACATGACCACATAAGCTTAGTGAAAGACACTTGGTATTGCTTGAAAATTATCATTTTTATTAGAGATATTAGTATTTATATAAATATAAATTTTGACTAAATTTGTTCAATATGTTACATGTTCTGTAAACATATGCAAATAATATCATACAGATATCTGATTAGTTTCTACTGAAAAGTTATTGCTACAATCATAGCCAAACTGGAAAATGCAGTTTGAAAATGTAATGTTATTTATTATCAGTAATGTTGAAAAATAGAAAATAGTATGATTAGCCGGGCGCTGGTGGCTCACGCCTGTAACCCTAGCTACTCAGGAGGCTGAGATCTGAGGATCGCGGTTCAAAGCCAGCCTGGGCAGGAGAGACCATGAGACTCCTATCTCCAATAAACCACCAGAAAACCGGAAGTGGCGCTGTAGTGGTAGAGCGCTCGCCTTGAGCTGAAGAGCTGAGGGACAGTGCCCAGGCCCAGAGTTCAAGCCCCACGACCAACAAAATAAATAAATAAATAAATAAAATAGTATGATTAGGTTTACTTAGGCATAACCCCAAGAATTTTCAGAGCAGTCAGTCACTAAAATAAATCCTAAAATCTATTTATAATATTTATGTGGTACATATCATAGGATTAACTGCTTTTTCATGGTGTTGTATTTCTTTGAAATATGTCAGAGTACATAGGAGAAGATCAGTAAATGTTTTTGAAGAAAAAAAAGGAATTAAACATGTAATTTTTTACATTGTGATTACCTACTTTAAATTCCTTGTAAAAACTCTAATAAATTTTCCTAAACTTTGACAGATTTGGCCTTTAATCTGGGTGTGAGAAACTAGAAATCAAATATGCCTCTACAATGAATCAGAAAACTTATTTCAATTGACAATTAGAACATCCCAAATTGAGAGAAACTCTATGATAATTTGTTATGTTTAAACACAGTGAAGGAGGAATGTAATCATCTTGGAAAGAAGCACGTTTGCAGGCTATACATTTTGTCTAGTTTTTGTGGTAGTGTAGAAAATCCTTTAAAGTCATCTGTGACATGCTAAAATAGGAAAGGTTGAGAAAAATTAGAATATAATTATGAAAATTAAAACATTTTAGCTGGTTAAATATTTTTATTCTCGTATTGCCTGTTTCATTCTTCCTTTATTTCTGTGATGTGCCTTACTGATAAAGAAACTGAACATACAAGTAAAAAGTTGCTGGCCATGGTGGTAAGGGCCTGTATTCTCAAGTACTCAGGACGTAGATGGAGAATCAATTTTGAAAATAGCCCAGGTAAACTTAGAGATATTTTAATTTCAAAAATATTAAAAACACAAGGAGAAATATGAGTGGAGAATGACTCCACTTGTAGAACAGCCGCCTAATTGAGGCCGATCCCAAATACAGAATAAAAAACTTAAAAAAAAAAAGCCTGTTCTAATTTGTTCTGTGATTTCAGGGCACACACTGACGTCTGTGCTTTGGCTGTAGGAAATAAGTAGGACAATATCACTTGTACAGTCTTCTGATAGCAGTCCAAATAGAAAAAGATCTTCTTTTCAGTTTTCATACTTCTTTTCCAGTATTTTTTTCCTACTTTAGTTACTACTTTCTTAGACCATGCCTTAACACAGCATTTTTTCAAGAAAAATGTATACCATTCATTTACCATTTTTCTTTATTGCTTCCTATCTAGATGTGGTAAAAAGAAATTAGAATTTTCCAATGAAGTACTAATTTTGTCTCCCAAGTTATCAATATAATTAAGAACATAATTCACTAAAGATTTACAGATGAAGAAAATCTGGCTGTATGTGAGATATTGTTGACATTCTCTATAAATACAGTATCCTAGACATTTTCCAATAGACTATTTCTGAGAAAACGAGCACAAAAATACAACAGCTCAGAAATTGATACATTGATTTGAAGCCCCATTGTACAACATAATAAAAATGAAATAAAATAAGTCTATAAAATAATAAATCTCTTATTATAAAAGTTTCACAAATTTATTTTTGCCAAAGGAAAAAGTGATTAATGTACAGAAAACTTGTTGCACTGAACCTTGAGATATAAACATATTATCACATACAGAGTTAATAGGATTCTTTTCAAGCGTGTTTATAATAATAGCATGCATTGGTTTCTAGTTCAATTTGTGATCTAAGTTTTTGCTGTCATTAGTAATTCATATGCTGACTGCTTTCCTTTTCTTATATATAATTGTATTACATGTGCAATCCAAGGACCAAGAAACGAGCTACACAATTATCAAATCCAAAGAGACAACTATTACGGCCGAGGGCTTGAAACCAGGTTCAGTGTATGTCTTCCAAATTCGAGCACGTACAGCAGCAGGCTATGGTGTCTTCAGTCGACGATTTGAGTTTGAAACCATCCCAGTGTGTAAGTCATTTTAATTACTGTCAACTGGTGTCTCTGTAATTGTTACCAGGAAAGAGTCAGTGGATCAATACCCTCTCTGGGCACTCTGTCAGTTTTACTCGCCTTCCCTCTCTACCAGGCATGACCCCTTCAGGTAGGAAAATCTGTCATGCTATTAAGGTCCACCGGTGGGTTAACATTTCTGTCCAGTTCTTCCTTGCATCTAGTCTGCTGGGAGATGCTACCCCAGGAGATCATTAAGAAATGTTTAAATCTTGCTTTTAAAGACTTTGTTTCCCCTGCTCCCCTACTTTATTGAATTATTGCCATTCACTTTTCTTTTTCTTTTTTTTTTTTTACCTGTTTCATTGAACTATGCTGTTTTAGTCTTTCTAGGAAAATTCCACAGGGAATTTTCTTTAGCACTGAATTGAGGAAGAAAATAGTGCTCTCAGAACTAATCTCATTTCTTGAATAGAAAAATATTTAAATCTCTGGCAGTAACACGAAATGGAAAATCTAGAAATCTTTCTGAAACACCATTTTGGTATCTTCATTTGCCTATAAAATTGTATTAAACTTCTTTCTCTAACTTCAATGAAATAATTAGATAACTAATTGTCCTATATTTAATTAATACATTGAAAGATTAAAAGACAGTAACTACTTTCCAAAAGGTGAAGTAGACATTTCCTAAGTTTTCACTACTTTCTCTAACTTCAATGACATAATTATAAAACCTGTCCTATAGTTAATTAATACTTTAATGGAAAGTTTAGAAGACCATAATGACCTTCTGAAAAGTGAAATAGATATGAATAGGTATGCCTTGAAAGCAAGCTGACATACGAATGAGACCCTAGGAGGCTTATGCCTCTAACTCTTGCTGCAGGAAGAATGAGACCTGGAGAATCAGTTTGAAGTCTATTGGGGAGTGTGTCTGAGACACCTTCTCCACATATCCAAAAACGTAACAAAAAGATGCATGGTTCAAGTGGTAGAGTGTCATCCACAAGCAAGAAAGCTAAATGAGAGTACGAGGCCCTGAGCTCAAAACTTGGTAGCAGAAAAAAAAATTAAAAACCATTGCTTTACAAAAACCATAAGATGAAATGCATATTTCTTTGTTGGGAAAACAACAAAAGTGTGAGTTTAGTCTCTAAATTACCTTGTTAATTATCAATAAATATGTTTTATAAACTTATATAGAAATTCAGAAAATCAAGATTTGTTTAATTAATTCAATTGCCTGTAAGTATTTTTAATCACTTCTCAAGTGTTACCCCACTGGATTTCATACAGATAAGTGGTCATTGTAAAAAGAAATGAAATATTTTTTTCCATGTAAAGGAACATTCCATGTATGAACTCTATTTAAACCACTAACATGAGAGTCTCAAATGATTACCTTTTCAGTGTCTTAGAAAATATAAAAATCAATAGAATCTTTTCTGGATATAATTCAACAAAAATATATAAGCATCTTTTTGTTGTTGTTCTTGCCTAAGACTTTGCTAGGCTCTGGACAAATCAATATAAATATCAAAGAAAAATACCCTTCCAAAACTTCGAACATAGTTTCTTTAATTCTGAATGATGAAATTCTTGTTTCAAAAATCATTGTAGAATCATTATTTTGTGTATTATTTAATTTTTATTTCAGTATTGTCTATATATTAAAATAAATCTCCTTAGTTATAGTGACTCAAGTTATTCACATTTGCAGTCCCTTCTTTCTCCAGGCAAACAGTCTAAACAAAACAAGAGATACAGTTGGAAGACTATATCTGCTAATTATTCACAGCTGTTAGTAGTTGAAACATATGTTAAATATTTTATAGTTGCTATTTCTAATGTGGATATAATAACCAGGGAAATTTGTTTTAAGGAAATGGAAAATTTTCTTAGCTATATTCTAGCAAATAAATATTGGACCCTTCTCCAAATTTGGATTGAAGATTATTATTATATTTAGATATAAAAATGTATTCATTGTTGGGAATTGTGTCTCACACCTATAATCCAAGCTACACCAGAAGCATATACCCAAAAGATGAAAATTTGAGGCCATCCTGGGCAAAAAGTTAGTGAGACCACCAAATCTCAATCAACCAACTGGTTGTGTAATATTGGCCAATTTTCTCAGTTGTTTAGGAGATACTAGGTAAGAGGATTCTTGTCCCAAACCATAAAAAAACAAAACAAAACAAAACTAGAAACAATCTGAAAAATAATTTTAAAATACCAGGTGGCTCAGGTGGTATAGTGTTTTCAGGGCTTAAAGCTCAAGCTCCAGGATCAGAAACAAACAACAAAAAATTATTTCTTCCCCAAGGAGAGATCCTTTCAAGGTAGCCTACAATGGAACGAATTCCTTCTTGAGAAAGATCTTAGAAGAAGTGAGACCTGGGAGGAAAAAGATGTAACAATGGAGTTAACAGAAAGCAAAACAAGGCTATGTTGGTATAGTTAATCACAGAATCCTCCTTAACCACTTTCTTACTTATTAAGGAAGGCATTTAGAAAATATAGGTAGGGGTATTAAATTGATACACTGGAAAAGTAAGAAAAATTTATTATGGGGTGGAATTAGTTTGAAAATTAATGAAATAATCAAAGACATTCAAGCAGTAGTTGCATTTGGATACTATGGAACCAAATACTGAATAGATTTTCTTATTTCATTTGTAATGCACAACACATCCCTTCTCTGAGACCTCATTGTCAGTGAATTTCAAAGCCTGAAACCTTGGAATTGCAATTTTTTTCAACCCATTTCCCTAAAACAGAAAGTAAGAACAGAACCCAGACCTATTGTAAATAATAGTTTTATTCTAACAAGTTGTTGATAATATTTGAGTCTCAAGAGGTGGTCAGTAATGATTGATATGCATGTAGATCAGGCAAGAAAGTGATTAAAAGGAATCTAGTCTATTTTGGATAGAGAGGGTCAAAGGTGAGGCAACAAGAATTAAGAGAAAATGTGAAATCTAAAAGTTGGCCGATAAATCTAGTAAATAGTGGTAAAGATAGAAACGTATCAAACATCAACACTTAGTTTTAATGATTTAAAATTTTCTAAGGTACAGGAGAGACAGTGATACTCTGAAATCATCAAAACAATTAGGCCTTTCATCAGGAACTATACTGTTTTACTGAGTCAATCCTGACAACTTTTTAAAAAATTTTATGTTATTGTAAAGATGCTGAACAGAGGGGTTACAGTTACACCAGTAAAGAAATGAATACATTTCTTGTGGCGCATTTTAACTTTTAGCAACACAAAAGAAAAATTAATTTGCTTATTTACATAACCACATCCATATTTCTATAAAATAGCCTTGTATTTTTAAAGTAGAAAATACATTATCTATACATACCATGTTTTATGAAAGGGTTATAATTGAGTCTCACTTTTTACACAGGTTTCTCAATGTTTGAAATTTATGCTTTGACGTTTTCAAACAGTGATCCTACTTATGAAGCATACTTACCGATTATAACCTATTCATTGTTAAGGCTTTTAGTTATACAGGAGAAGTATTATCTATAACTTCAATGAGTACCTAGTCACATTAATTTAAAATTTATGTCTATGGGAAAAATCTTTTCTGAATTGTTCAGATTTTACTTTTTTAGAAAACACCCAGCATACTCTAAAAAATGTCCAGGCACATGCACTGAACACATCCTTATCCTGCTTATGCTGTTTGAAATCAATGAGATTGTTCCATTTTATCTTTCAAACCTTAGGCACCTGGATAAATGCTATGCAAACAATATACATTCATATTTTATGATGACAAGGAAATAATCGGTGACTTAGAGCCGACTTCAAATTTCTATTTGGAGAGTAAATATTTTCTCCGCCTAAAGATGCCTTTTCAATTACACACATCTGAGAAGAGATTTTTGTGGAAGAAGCTTTAGCCAAGTGGGTGAATTGCTTAAGCCATGAGTACATTTCCAACCACTAAGAAGCTGTTATTTGAATACATTGAATCCCTTTAATCATACCTCCATTTTCAATGTCTCCCATCAGCAGTTGCAGCATCCAGTGATCAAGGCCAGATTCCAATCATTGCTGTGTCTGTGACAGTGGGAGTCATTCTTCTGGCAGTGGTTATTGGTTTCCTTCTTAGTGGAAGGTAAGAGTTTGGGAAAGTGTGTTTCTCAACTTCTACAGATGATCTCTTGCTTTCCTTGATATAACTATTGTGCTGTTCAGCAAATCCCAAAACAAATCAGGCAAGCAATTTATCAGCAGAAAATGTCATTGTATCATGGGCTCCTTAAGTTTTTTTTTGTCCGTGCTAGTGCTAATTTATAAGCACACAATTTCTGTCTTTCAGGTACCTTCCCTTCATAAAAGAAAACTTCACAAGAATAGTGTTAACCTCCTCTTGTTTATTCTGTTACTAATATACTCATTTTTCTTTTATAATATAGTTTAATTTAAGTACTGATAATCTTCTCTCTAGAAAGTTGTAAACTTGTCTGTGGTAATTTTGATTAGGGTTTAGGAAGACCTCTGTGCTTAGAAGAGTTTTGAGATATAGAAATGATAATTATAGTAAGCAGTCATTTGGACAAATAACATTTTGAAAAATGAGAATTTCTTTTAAATGACTGCTTTTATTATATTTTTTAGTTTCTACATGGTATCAAAATGAATATATCAGCCATGGATTATGGTGATTTAAATTGTATTTCACTGAATGCTGTAGTATGTGACTCTATGCATTGCACAACTATATTTTTCATTTTGAAAATAAGAACTATAACTCTAATAGGAAACTTAGTAGATATGTTTGTTGACAACTCATTGAACATGATTGTTTCCTAAAATACTAGTAAGTAAATTATGCTCTATTTTATAGCAAATGTAATTTTATATTTCCATATTTTTATACAGGGAGATTCAGTAATGTGAGTTGCTCATTGAAATTTAATTGTGGTGTTCTGACCATTGCAGATAAAATTCTTCAGCCTGTTCAAATATACTGTAAGAACCAAAATAAAAATTAGATAGTCAATTCATTCCTTTTTATTTTGGTACTGCTTTACCCGGTTAATGTTGATGCTTTATCAATTATTCAACTCATAGCTAGATAAACTAGGTACTTTTGAATGTATAGCAGCTGTGTTCTCTATCTGTATCTTTAAGTCTCTATCTGTATCTTTAAGTTACATGGCAATAGTTTATTTTCAGAAAATATTGCTAGTCTATTTAAACATCCTTTCTTTTTCTATATAAAGATTCATTTCTTCTGGTTCTTCCACAGTTAGAAGAATTTAAAGTTTTCTGAGGAATCCGTGTTGCAATCTATAGTTTTCTTTCAATATTAAGACAGTAGTTATGTATCTTTAGGACTTTTAACTGGATGACAGTTCATGTTCAATTAGGGACCATTGAAGACAGTGGAGCCTGACACTCCTAGGGTACTTGATATCTCTTGTCTACTTATAATTTCTTTCTGATGTCAGAAAGTACAAGGTCCAAGTAGTTCCCTTTCTTTCCAGAAGATAGGTTTCTCTCACAGGTCATGTCATAAAAATCTATTCAGTTGGAAGGATATAAACTTTCACCAAAACATATCAAACTCTTAAATGAAACTTTCATTACTGTATGTTGTTGAAAGTTCATTGTTGGATTTTACAGAAAAAAAATGTCTTTGGCTATTGGATTAGATTATTCATGGATATGTGTGTGTGTGTGTGTGTGTGTGTGTGTGTGTGTGTGTGTGTGTATTATATTGCACAATTCTTGAAATATTTAATCCTACCTCATTTAAAGGAAATTGAACTTCACCTTTTTGTTTGCATTTTAATCCTACACTTTCTATAGTAACTATGTTGTCTAGATTTAAGTCAGTTATAACAGTTATAACACTCAAAAGAAAAATTATCCAGGTACCGGTGGCTCACGCCTGTGATCCTAGCTAGCTACTGAGGAGGCTGAGATCTGAGGATCACAGTTCAAAGCCAGCCACTGCAGAAAAGTCCGAGAAACTCTTATCTCCAATAAACTACTAGAAAACCAGAAGTGGTGCTGTGTCCCTTAAAGCTATATAACTAGAAACGAGGTAAACAACCAGTTCACAACTTGGTCTATTACTATTGTCTTTCTCAATATTTTTTAATTATAAAATACAAACAATTGCCATTCCCTCAATTCTCATATTTTGCAAAGTTTCTCAATCTTTCTCTTATTGGTTTAAAAAAAATGAACACTTTTTTATATCCTAATTTGGTGCCTCTTAAATCTTCCTTATATGTACTATATATTATTGATATGCATTTTTAATCAGTTATTTTTTTAAATCAGATTGTCATCATTAGACTCTTCCAATTAAATGTGGGAGAAAATTTTTCACTGTATCCTTTCTACTTCTTTTCCTTTCCTTTAATTAAGTTGATTCTTTAAATACTTCCCTCTTTTTTCACTTTTCAGTCTCACGCCTATAAGCCTAGCTCCTCAGGAAGCTAAGATCTGAGCATCTTGGTTTGAAGCCACCCAGGGCAAGAAACTCAGTGAGACTCTTCTCCAGTTAACTACCAGAAAAGCAGAAGTGGGCTGTGGCTCAAAGTGTTAGAGCACTTACATAGAGAAAAATGCTCAGGGAGAGCACCCAGACCATTTCATGACCAACAATAACACAAGAACAACAGGAAGGATAGGTATATTAACCCTATAATTTGTCTCCTCTACTCTCAGCTAACAAGAATCTCTAATTAATAAGGTTCATTGGTACAGAAAGTACAAGCAAGTAGCATTGTAGAAGTGATTTCTTCTTTAAATCCTTTGCACTCTAGATTTCATGAGATTAAATAGCTTTTTCAATACTTTGACTATTTATCATATGTTCTTGGTTTCAATTGCATCTCAAAAGATGTCAGAATTTGCCTTTTATTTAAATTCATTCAATGGCACACATAGAGGAATATAATACTTATGCATTACACCCTCTATTCCCACAGATGTTTATACATCCACTTGTAGTTGAACACAAAAACAACAACAAAAAACGATAGAAGAGCTTCTAAAAAATGTAGAAATTTTTATACGTGGCATCAAGAAATGATGTTTTAATCTATTTAAATGTATATCTGCATTATAATGTTCATGAAATGTTAAAATAAATCAGAAAAATGATTTAATCCCTGAAAAAAAGAGCATAATCTCAGCAAAAGGTAATCTTAGTCCTGTTCAAATTTTGCCTAGATACAGCTGCTAAATCCTGTTTTTCTCTGCCTTCTATTAAACAAATGGAACTGATTCCTTTTAAGATATCTGTTTCCTGAGGGAAAGAATTATTCAGAACCCAAAGATTACAATGTTTAGAGACTCACCTATAAGAAATACCATAAAGAGATCATGTCAAAAAGACAGAGAAACAAATAGTTTTACATAAAGCATTGCCTTAGGGATTTGACTGTTGTTGTTATTACCTAAAAATAACACTAAGAATTTTTTTTACAATGTTTTGTAATGATTTTTAGGTCTTCTACAGTATAACATATTATAAATAACTTGTTCTTCACAAGTATCCATTCCAAAGATTTATTGAGTACTTATTCTCAACATCAAAGTATGTTCTAGGAAAAATTTAAAAGATAGTCCTTCCCTCAAAATGTTTTTGCTTCATTTTAATGGCCAGATACATATACAGTATTTCATATATCAAAATTAAAAGAAGTATGAAGAGAAATATTTTACAAGATAAATGGAACCAGTATCATTTTCATTTGGACTAAAATGATAGTTTAGTTCACTGAGTTCTTTATTTAGGTTTGACACAATTTGTACTTAAGAAAAAGAAATGCTTGTAGACTAAAATTCCAGAGACAGAAAAATTTTGCCACCTCATTTGAAGCCAAGTTATATGCAGGTATTTTGAAGGTGACTGTTAAATTTAAACAAGTGCCAGAATTCTCTCTGCTTCTGACTAAAAACAAAACCAAAAAGGTAGTTACTTAAAGCAAGTATTTTTAAAGTGTATGAATTATTCTAAAACTGATAGAAGAAATGTTTTGAATAATGAAATAACAGGACAATGATACTCACAAAAATAAATAATATTCTTACCATCAGCTAAATATGACCTACTACTAGAATGCTTCTGAAGGATTTTTGTATAAAATAGTTTACTACAATATCATGTCTCAGTACTACCTCTATGTCTAGTTTTGTGTGTGTGTGGTTTTGTGTGTATGTGCGTGTGTGTACACACACATGTGCTTGTGCATACACAGGCATGCATACCCAGATACACACTAGATCTGGGGCTTGAACTAAGGGACTTATCTTTTCAGTGGGTTTTTTCACTCATGACTAGAACTCTCCCACTTGAACTAATTCTACAGTGAAGTATTTTTCTGTTAATTTGGGATAAAAACCTCTCAGATTTCTCTGCCTGGAGTGGCTTCAAACTTCTTTCCTCTGGTCACAAGCCTTCTGAGCAGCTAGGATTATAAATATGAGTGCCTAACTTCTTATAGCTGATAAAATTATTTTCTTGGTGGTCTCTCCATCCATTATTTATCCTTACTCTTCATTTTACCTAAATACTTCCTTTCTCAAGAATTTCTCGGTGTCCTTCTTATATGTGTCAAGTCTTCGCCCAGTCTCATCCTTTGAATTAAGAGTAATAAACTGATGACCTGTAATTTCTTCTTTGGCACACAAGAAATCTTTTGTTAAAACTGAGAATTCTGTTCGCTTCTGGTCTGTCTCCTACAAGATACAAGATGATAGGAAAAGCATTTTCATCTCTGCTCCTACTCACATTACTTTACCCAGGGAAAAAAAGTAAAATAATATAGACAATAGAGTCTTGATTCTTGAGACCTACTCATCCTTCAAGACCTGGGCTTTCCACAACAGAGGTAATCATTTAACTTTTATATGTATTTCTGATTTTCTACTGCTAAAAACAAAGATATTAACAACTTAAAACTATGAGACATCAGCAATATGAGTAAAATACCTTTTAGAAATTTGTATCAGTGAAGTCTTGGCACTAATGTTCATGAAAAACATCTTCTCTCCCCATCACCGTACCTGGTAAATTGTATTTATTCTAAAATCACACATACCTAATGTTACCATGACCATTCATGACCATTCTTTATTCTATGAAAGCTGCTTATTTTCTCTGTATCTTAAAAGTCCCTCCTAAGTAATTTAATATATCTATCCTTCTCTGTATGTAGCTTAAACACCCACAATATGTACAAGCTTCCACTGACTGTTAAATGACTGTTCAAGGACCTGGGTGAACCTAATGTTCAAGACTCTTGAAACTACATTTTTGTTTTTCTTTAACTTTGATCTATTCAGTTGCAAATGTTTCAGTCCAAAAGAAAATGATAAATCCTGTAGCTGAAAAGTTTCGGGAGATTAAGAAAATAAATACAACATTCACACAGAGATAGATCAAGGTGTTAAAATGATATGGTGTGCCATGTGAGATTCATGACTCAAGGAAGCTCTGGCACAAGTTAGTATTGAAAGGTGCTAAAAACCAAAGTTATTGCGAAGAGCTCAGCAAAAGCCTGACATTAAATGGTGCAGTGGAGGAGGGAGACCTAGCAAAGAGATTTAAAAAGGAGTGATCCATGAGGTTGCAAAGCAGGATGCAATCTTTGAATCATTGAAGGGGAAATGATCACTTTGTTTTTAAATTGAGCTTGAACTTCAGTGTCCTTACCATTCACTTTCTGAGCTAATGGGATGCGAGATCTGACAGAAAATGTCGAACCATCTCCACAGAGTAAAACATTCAACATAGCACTGAACACTTAACTAAGAATAGAGTGGGAGAAATTGCTTTACAATACTGTGGCCAAGAACTCATGGAGACAAGTGAAATGAGGGACAGTTCTACAAAATGCCAGTAATCTAAGAATCAAAAAAGAAGGTATCCCTTCACCTTGTTTGCCATATATCAAGATCCACACCATTAATTCTTCATAAAGCCTTCCCAATCATTATAGCCAAAGCATTCTCTCCTTCCACAGAAGTCTTGGAACAGTATATTCAGTATCTGTCATTTAATTAATATTACAGTTTATAGCACTAATAATAGGGCACCCTGTATCTTCTATCTTCTGTCTACCAGCAACTTACTCAGGGGATTAATAATTCCATGTTACTCCCACATAACATAATTTAAAATATGACTCATAGATGTACTGTGGATAATCTCCATTTGAGTGTTTGTGTCCATGATGATGATAAATTAGAGTTATGGTAATGACTCTTACATAAACATAATAGAATAGCCAACCCATAACTGTTTTTCTTCCTAAATAATACAATTTTTAATTCGGTGACAAAATCCATGAGTGATTTCAAGAAATATTATATAACATCCAGAAACTTTTCTGAGTTTATATTGCCAGGTATTTTACAGTACCTGCTGATACTAACATTACATTGGGCATACTCTTACCAAGCAGCACATTTTAAAATAACAATGTTAGAAACATTCGCATCTCTCTCTTTATTATCTTCAGTGTAGGAGCAACACAACAAAATATTTGGTTTCTCTAATTCATGATATGAGAACATTTCAATTCACCACTATTATTTCAAAATAATGGTCTACAAACATTTGTAATGCATATGTATGCATTCATTTTTGAAAGAGTTTTTGAAAAGTAAATTTCAGGTGGATATCTTGGCACACACCTGTAATCACAACGTTCTGGAGGCTGAGGCAGGCAGATTTTGAGTTTGTGGTGGCCAGCCCAGGCTGCGTAATGAGATGCTGTATAGAAACAAAATGAAACAAAAACTGTATCAATGTTTGATAAATTAACAATAGATGTGACTTTATAAACTGTAATAAATCCAGACAAGTATATTGATTTAATATCTGAGAGTTGTTATCCAATCTATTTCCTCATGATTGCATGCATTTTTCTTCAAAGGCTCTAAATCAAAAATAATTAGAGTGCAGGTCATAATTTATTAATGAATGACAAATGGGTATCTGGGCAAAGTAATTCCAGGAAGACAAAGAGCAGTGTAGCAACTAATTGCCCACAGTGGGATATAAAGCATGCTAGGAAACCTAACCTTTGTGGGTTACTGCCTTAACTGCTCAGCACTATTAAAGACCCCACCTGCAGTTTCTCATAGATACAACTTGTAAGCATCTCTGTGCCTCTCAGGATCTTATGCAGAGGCATATGTTTCCAAAAAACAACAACTCTATGCTACTGGAGACAATAGGCAATCAGTATCTCATTGATTTGCAACAATATTAATTATTTTAGTAGAGAATTTTAAAAAAATACTTTTTATTAAACCATACAAAGTAAAAGAAAAATCAAAAGCTTAAACCCTATGAGAACAAAATACACTTTCTGTCCAAAACTTCATTTGCCCAAAGCTCCATTTCTAAATAAATTTGAGCCCCATTTGAAATAGAGAGGAGGCCAAAGTGCCAGAAGATACTGGGTTCTGGCAGAAGGCCTTGCTAGGTTTCTGGGAATTTTTCCATTTCTCTTGGAGGCCATAATCACACAGGCTCTCAGAGGAACTGGTTACCCAGCACCAAGATGAAAATCAATAGCACTGTGATGACAAAAGGCAGAACATTTTTACAAGAAAAAAGTGGCTCCTATTCTTTCCTTATCTACTAGATTATTGCTGAGGAACAAATTTTAGACTTCTGTTTGATTTTATAAACCAACTCTAAGACATATTTGTTCAAGGTGTGTGCTCCAAATGGCCTTGCATGAACCTAGAAACAAATAAATGTTTCTAATAGTTTGGCAACTCAGTCTCCAATAGCCAAAATCTTTGTTTTGCTATGTGGAAGGACTGACTTTAGGTGCACCCAGGCTCTTGACAGTTTTAGTGCTACCAAGCATACTATATTCTAATTTTCTTCTTGTCTTTATTGTTATCTTTTTGCTTTTCTATAGTTTACTGTTATATTTGAATCTCACAGTTAACTGATCTTATGCGTTACATCCTATGCCCCCAATTTGCTTTTAGTAGTTTATGCACAACATTCTATTCTCTTGAAACCACTAATACTTTAAGTATACACAGCAAGGTGTTGTAGAAAAACTTCACTTGGTTCTAGTTATCAGGGTGGAGTTACTTCAATGGTATTGTATCTGCTAATCATCTGTTATCTTTTCTTCCCATTTGTATTTTGGTCTTGGAATGCATGTATTAATGATAACCTTTGTTGGGTTGTTCTGCATTCTTTTAGGTGGTCTTTCAGATGTGGTCAGAAAAGGAAACACAGAGAGGCTAAGAAAGACAAAATTCATTACCACTCTGAGATCTTTGAAACAGAAGCACAGCATGCCAGGCAGGACAAGAAGAAATACTGCAAGAAACAGGAAACCAAAGACACAAGTGAGGGGAAATGTAGGCTAGAGCTTTCACTGATAATCCTAAGGGAAAGGGAGATAAAGGAGGACAAATGGTACAGAATTGGATAATTTGAATAATTCTGGAAGACTAGTGCCTGAAGCCTGGACCCAAAATGATTAAAACAATATACTCCCTTATGCAAATCAACTAGGATTTAACTGGAAAATTTGCATAGTGGAATCATGTTTCAGAGGTGAATCCTTTGACAGCTACTGAGAGTGACAGTGTCTTCACGGCAGAAAGGTATTTTTTGTTGTTGTTGTTTTTAATGTTTTTTTAGTGAAATTTTTAAGATTTCAAAAGTCTACAATGTACTTTTTTTTTTTTTTGGTGGGTGGTGGGTCTTGAACTCGGCCTGGGTGCTGTCCCTCAGTTCTTCAGCTCAAGGCTAGCGCTGTACCACTTGAGCCACAGCGCCACTTCTGGTTTTTTGGTGGATTATTGGAGATAAGAGTCTCATAGATGTTCTTGTCTGGGCTGGCTTTGAAGTTTTAAACAGCAATCCTCAGATCTCAGCCTCATGAGTTGCTAGGATTATGGTGTGAGCCACTGGAATCCGGCATACACATTTTTTTTTTTAATTCAGTACACTGGGACCATAGAAAGTTGTAAGGAAACAAATATAGTTTATTATTTATTTACTTTTGTTTGATTTGGTTTGAGGTTTTCTTGTTAGGGTTTGTCTTACCTCCATTATCCACTCGTTTCCATCCTAGAAGGCAAAGAATCATCAATCATCAGGTTGATAGGTTAAGAACAATTAATGTGGAAACATTTTCTTGATTTTCTGAGACTATTTTCAGAAATTTAGGATCTTTCAGTATACCTCCAGATGGAACATTTACTGCCTTCCTCAAAGTGTACTCCATGCTTCTGATGTTGTAGAATTTTTGTGAGCTTGTTATACTGGAAAGATAGATGGACTCACTTAAATCTTTTCATGTCAGAATTTATTGACTAACATAAATTAAAAACCTATGTTAATTTTATTGACTTTACTTATTCATCAAGTACTACTAATTTCAGTTGGTACCCATGAGCACTGGCATTCAGAAATTCCTTTATGGTGATTGCAATGATTAAATAACTATCACCTATCTATTGTTATTTATCTATTTCACATAACACAAATATACATATATATCTATATCACATGGTGTGTGTAAATATATCACATAAACACACATATGTGTAACTACAGAATAGCTAAGAAAAGGTCAAAGGCACCATGGATTTTGAATGAGTTCAAGAGGCCACATTAAACCAAGGTCAGAGAGCTGATGCAGAAGTAAAGACAATCACTGTAGATGATGAGGCACACACACACACACACACACACACACACACTCACACCCATTCACAGAGCTATTCTGGTACAGAACTAGGTTGAGGTGCAAGCTGATTCATGGTATAGACTCATTCAGGCTTACCAGGTACAATTTAAGTGGGCAGGATTATCCAGCAGTGGGTAGAATTAGATCATACTGAGTCCTAGAGACAGAGTAGAGAACTGTGTTTCAGCTGTTGAGCATTGAATACATACACTAAATAAACTGATAGACCAGCGGACATTCACACACCAAAGTTTTCCTTTTCTTTCTTTTTTTTTGCCAGTCCTGGGGCTTGAACTCTGTGCCTGGGCACTCTCCTTGAGATTTTGTGTTCAATGCTAGCACTCTATCACTTAAGCCACAGATCTACTCTCAGCTTTTTGCAATTCATTCAGACTTTTTTTTACCCAGGCTGGATTCAAACTGTGAAACTAAGATCTCAGTCTCTTGACTAGGATTACAGGAGTGAGCATCATCTTTCGTATTGGTATTCCTCTTAGTATATGATCCAGGTGAAAGGTTTTCATGATTCTTCGGTATAGAGTATTCAATAAACTCATGGGCCGGGCTTTTCTTTTATGATTTTATAAATCCATGTGATCATGTGTTTCTGGTTCTATCTTGTAAGTTCATAGGGGGTAACATTTTATTTGCACAAGTAAATTATTTATCAGTCTGTTTCTCTTGATTTATGAAGGCTAGGTGATAGTTGTTTACTTACAAAAAGAAGGGTTTGCAGATTTTTTTTTTCCTTCAGGATTTATACTCCAAGTGGAATAAAACTGCTTTTATAAAATGGAATCATTCAGGTCAATGCACAGCCTAGAAGTAAGTGCAGAGTGAAATACAACTTAGGGAAGCAACAGTCTGTTCACAGGAATCTTTGTGCTACTCTAACACTAATGTGCACATTTCCTTTGATTTAAGAAGCAAATTTAATAAGCTTAGGTTAAAGTTCCTTCCATTTGTATAAGTTTTACCGAACTTACCAACATTTATCTGAAGTGAGATTCAAATGAAGTAATTGAAGTAACAGCATGCAGTCATAAACATAGATTACAAATTAACAAATGATCAATGACATTAACATTTAATAAATTTTAAATATCTAATTTTTAAATATTTAATAATTTTCTGATAATTTTACTCTAAAATTGATAGCTATAGGTTTCAAAATATGGATAAGTGTTATAAATACAAATATGTAATCATAGCATGAAAATTATATTACAAAGAGTTGAACAAACAAGTTTTTAAAATATGAACGAATATCAGATTCATTCAAGTGCTTTCCTATGACAAGTATTTTTTTAATCCTCTTTAGACAAGCTCGAATTTTTTTCACAAATTCTCAGTTTGTTCTTAATCAGGTATGTCACACTGAAACCAGTATTTACATATAGGAGATGGTGAACATAATTCCTTGGAAATTTTAAAACTACTAATATGGTAAGCCAATTTGTGCATTTGTAATGCTTCATTTTTATAATAGGAACCTCTTAGTGATTTATTTTGTGATCAATATCTCACTTTTTTCATAATTTTTTCTATTCTACTTGCTTTAAATATACATCTAGTGGTCAGCTCAACTGACCAATTATCTAGCAATTTGGAAATTATTGGGCTAGTGTAAAGCTGACCTTTCCTGGAGTCCAAACAATTTTCAGTTAAGTATTCCAACCCTCCCTTGTCCAGCATAAGTAGGAAAATAGCTACTATATAGTAAATATCTTCTATTACCCAGTGTATTTCTGCTCAAATCTTTATTTTTATTTTTATTTTTGTTGGTCATGGGACTTGAACTCTGGGCCTGAGCACTGACTCTCTGCTTTTCAGCTCAAAGCTAGCGCTCTGCCACTTGAACTACAGCGCCATTTTTGGTTTTCTGGCAGTTTATTGGAGATAAGAGTTTCACAGACTTTCTTGCCCTGGCTGGCTTCGAACTGCAATCCTCAGATTTTAGCCTCCTGAGTAGCTAGGATTAGAGGCATGAGCCACCAGCACTGGCTTCAAATCTTGAATTTTATAAACTTTACTCCCAAAAAACAAAACAGAATCTTTCTAGATTCTTAAATGTGTGATTATAATTAGCATGAAAACTAGATTTATAAATCCTGTTCTGCCATCCCCAGCTTAAAAGTTCATCACAGGATCATCTCAGTATACTATTTGTCTTGAATTAGAGCTTATCAATTTTCTGTCCATTCACAGTTTTCTGTTGACTTCAAATACAATATTCAGTTTGCATTTGAATACTGCCTCTGGTCTGCCTTGGCTTAGGTCCCAACATATTTCTGAAGGGAAGGTTAAAGTTTATAGCCTTAAATGACTATATTGGCATTCTGATATCACCAAGTCTTCTTGCTGTTCTCACGTCATATATCCAGTCTTCTTGTAACACTATATTTTACAAAATTGGAATGATTAAGTTGATTACCTTAATTTTCTTCTAGCTCATATATTTGTATTTAAATTTTTAATTAAATCAGCAAAAATATCCAAAAGAAAACATTAAAAGTAAATTAATCAAACATATAACATCAGAGGTAATTATTGATATACATACTTACATATCACATACAGAATATAATATACATATGTTATATATAAAGTATGTATATGTTATATATAACGTGTGTATATTACATGTATACATGTAATATACACACGTTATATATAATGTATGTATATGTTATATATAACATATGTATATTATATGTATAATATATTATGCATATATATTATGTATATATGTTATGCATATAATATATACACATAATATATATTAATTGTATATTATATATATAATTTAAGTTAGGTCTCTTTAGGCTTAACTCAATATTATAACAATATTTACCTGATATGAGGAAAACAACTTGAAATTGGAAAGATTTATTTTCTTTGTGTTTTCTGGGGTTCCAGTTGATTATTCACTGGCTCCATTGCTATGAGTCTGTGATGAAGCCAGCAACAAAGTGGAAGAGCAACACAAAGTCTACAGCAGTGGAAAGCGACTCACTTCAATGGTATCCAAAGGGGCAGGAGTTCCTGATAGCCACTTGGCTAGGAACTCCTGAAGGCACGTATCTTCTGATAGGCTAGTCATGTCCTGACACAATCTTTTCCCCAAAGACCTTGAGCTTGGAAGCCTTTACTGCAATTCATATCCACCTGATCACACCTCAGTGAATTTCCAGGGTTTTTAAAGCAAAAATGTACTGCCTGTTTGATATTCTAAGGTCTAATAGTTTAAAATGTTTAACCCTCTTCTCCCTCTGGTTTTCTGTGGCTGTTTTGAAGGAGCATATAATTCAGATTCACTAGTTCTGTCTTTAGTGTCCTTAGAACACATTCAGATAATTCAAAGTAAGGGTCATTGCATATGAGTAGTTTTTAAATTGTTGATCGATTTTGACAAATGACCTTTCTAAATCATTGTACCAATTGGCATTCCCAATAGACCATGAAATTTTCTGGTATCTCACAATCCAGTCCATCTTTGCTAATTTAATGAGGAGGACAAGAATGTTCTACTTTTAAAATTGTAGTTCTTAGGCTTAATATGTCCATTGTGATATGAGCAAAATTATGATCTTTAACTCTATTATCTATTTTTTAGTGGTGTCTAATAGGCTCTTTAACCTATTAAACCTAGTGGGAACTTAGTATTTAATATAATAAAAATATATTATTTCAACAATCCATTTTTGTTACATTTTAGTAGTGTTTAATTTAGCATAGCATTAAATGAATTCTGTGGGGTTCAGAATTTACACTAATGCTTCCCACAGAGTTACGTAAATATTGATCATTTTTTATCACTCTGCTTGGAACTCTTACAGGTGTCTAGCTCTAGCATATTTTGACTCAGTGTCTACATGGTCCTTCTATACTGTCTCTGAGCTATCACTGCCATTATACAAACATATCTCACTTGTACCAATAGCATATTATATTTAAAACTGTACTAAAATATTTTCTAGTACTTGACCAGGTGAATAGTTGGGAATTACATGTTGTCCGAAATACAAATATTTAATATAAATACATTCATTTATGTGAATAACTATATATACATACATTTATATAAAATTATATGTATAAATAATGAGTATATGTTACATATCTGTATAATGTATACTGCACATTATACAAATTTCAATGTCTATGATTCTGAAATGCCATATTTTGCATACCATACTGAAAATGCGATGTTAAGATTGCAAACAAATACTAATAGGAAACAAAATGTACTTACTAGAATTTTAATGGATTGATAGCAACTGTATCATTTGGCTTTGAAATTATCCTTACAATATTCAGTTCTTAAAGGCTAGTGAGAAAATGCACACTACCTTTGAATTTTAGTATGCTTATTATATGTCCACAATTACTTTTATTATTTAGAAGTGAAATAATTAAATTTAAATCCTAGCTCATTTGATTTATTCACTTAAGTGTTTAGTGCTGGTAGACATGATTCAATTATAGAAAACTAATTTAGTCATGTGGATGAAACTAAGGAAATCAGAAATTATATGATTGTCTTATGACTTTTACTTATTTGTACCCACAAATATTTTAATTAATATTATCTTAGTATCTTTTCATTGAGACAATTATGTTAGGGTTGTGGTGTGTTTGTGTGCGTGTTAGTACTAGGGTTTGAACAGGGTCTGGGTACTGTTCCTGATATTTTGTGCTTCTGGCTAGTGCTCTACAACTTGAGCCATAGCACCATTTCTGGCTTTTTGATGGCTAATTAGAGATCAGAGTCTCAAAGGCTTTCTTGTCTGTGATTACTTTGAATTATGATTCTTAGATCTCAGCCTCCTGAGTAGCTAGGATTAGAGATATGAGCCACTGGTGCCTGGCCAATTAGAGATAGAGCCACTGGTGCCTGGCCAACAAATGTGCTTTAAGAACATATTTTTAAAACTTTAAAATCATACTGTTGTCAGATATATATATTTATAATCATCTTGAAGGTAGCAATAGTAGCATTAAAATTTGCAGCTGTATCTGCTTTTGAATTTTTTTCTTTGATTTTAAAAGATGGATTAAAACTAAAATAGCTGAGCCCAAACAAGTAAATCATGAAAATTATACACTTTTCTCTAAGGGGCATCAGCCATAGATAATAGTTAGGTGAGAGGAAACATTCAATGAAAGAATTCACAGTAACTTTAAACTTTTAGAAAGGGAAACAGTTATTGTATATTTATTGTAGTAATCATCCTTCTGGAATAAAAGGGAAAATAAACTGTGAGATCAGACTGTTGTATATATTTATTAATACTGGTCCAGAATAAAACTAAAATATGGTTAATTAAAAAGATGAATGCATGTATTTTCCCTGTGTTAATAACGGTCATTTCTTCTCTGGAAGTGCATTGGGACCACAGAAATGAAAACAAACACAAGATGTCTTTACAGAGCTTTCTATAAGAAGGAATCTGCCAGCATAATTTGCATTTGACAAAGGATCCAGGGTAGGATGTCAAAAAAGCTTTATACTGGATAGAAGAGGAGCTTTAGGTGTGCCCTGACTAGAGGATATTAGCATGGAAAAATTAAAACTGAGCAAACTACACATAGGACATCCTAGGGAACACGGCTTCCTCTCTGTGGTCCTTCATTGGAAACAGGGTGAGAGGGAGGGACAATTCTAGGGAATCTGGCAGTTATTAAGTTCTATGTTTGCTACAGAGGCTGTTTGGCTCTCTGCAGATTGTGGGTATTAGGATAAATTGAGAAGAAATTGAGAATCCCTGGTATGATTATTTCTACCTGAGTAAGAATCAAATGACTTTGCAGAAATGGTAGTTGTGACTTGCACCTTGAGGATGAGGAGAAAATGTAGCAGGCGATTCATTATACAGAAGACATGTAGTTGAAAATGACTCCTTAGCCCCGTTTGCCACAGCACCCTTGTGTTGTTCGGTCCCTTCAGACCTCATTAGCTGCATGCACTTTCTCAAATACAAACTGAGTTTTGAACAAGTTTTTTTGAGGAAGTTTTAAGGAAGTTAATTTTCATATGCATACACACAAGATGTTTTTAATCTTTTTTTCTTTAAGTAGTTGTACAAAGAATTTGCCATTCAACAGCACAGTTTATGAATACAATGCATCATGACCAACGTCACCTTTCCTCATTCTCTACCATCCCTCCCAAAATCTTTTATAGAAAATGATGGGTATTACTTTACTCTTGGTGGTGCTGGTGATTGAACTCAGGGCCTCACACTTAAAAGTAGGCTCTGGCCCACTTGAACCAAACCTCCAGATGCTTTTGTATTGATTATTTATCAGGTAGTCTCAAACTGTATGCGTGGGACAGCTAGGGCTACAAGTTTCCTGCTTAAGCCTGTACATATTGGTGAGGATAGCAGTGATCAGCCATTATTCTTCCCGGTTGCTAGACTCACAGATCCACACCACTGCTCACAGACATTGGTTGAGATGGAATCTCATGAACTTTGTTTTTTTGCTTCAACAGGTTCAAGCTTCAATTTGTTACTTTCCCCCAAAGTAACTAGAAGTACATGCTTGAGCTATCCTGCACAGCAAAAATATTTCATTTTTGTAGTACATAACTGTGTTTAATGTTATTTGTTTCATTATAATTCAAGGTAGAAATATGGCTTAGTTGATTCATATACTATGTCATGTTTATCCTATGACTCAGTGGTGACACATTTAAAAATTTTAAATAACCATACTTTTTCCTAATTTCCTTCATGGGTTTTTCCTGTTTTTTAGCCAATGTGAGAGAAACAGATATTCCAGATCCTAAGTGAATAATAAATAATAACATCATTATTCCATCAGATTGACAGATATTGACAGATATTGTAAATGGTGAATTTGAACATCCTAAAGTAGAACATCTCTTTCTACAATGAGTTAATCAATGAGTTAATGAATTGAACTCCTTCAAAACTTCAGCGGGAATGCTCCAATAGTGAGAAATGTATATGTATATTGTATTTTCCTGCCTATGATAAAAATTGAAACTATGATAAAAATTGAAAAGAAGTTATGTTTTTACTTTTGTTGTATTGGTTACAGTGGAAGTGTAGTTATAGTAGTCTTGTTTCTTGACAGACAGGAGTTGAGAATCCTGTAATTAGCTGTCCATATTTTCAACTATTGATGAATAGCAACTAATACCCTGTCCAGATGTTCCATAATTTTTAAGATATCTGTCCAATGAGCAAATAATATAACATATCTTTTTTAACTTAATTAACATTGATCTTGACTTGTTATACATACATAATATGTGTATGACTTACATAAATCATATGCATAGGTTCCAATATAGTCTAGCTCTTAGGTAAGTAAAGAGAAAGGACTGTTATGTCAAAATACTTTGCACATTTCCAAAGCTAATTCCTGAGGAGTCTGGGGAATCATCTGAACATCACTTTGTGTAATTGACTTTGTATAAATCTCTATTCCAAGAAGGGAAACTTGGGGAAATTATACATAAATAACAGACTGGGAATGTGGATTAGTGGTAGAGTGCTTGCCTAACATGCATGAAGTCCTGGGTTTGATTCCTCAGTACTACATAAACAGAAAAAACTCAACTGGTTCAAGTGGTAGAGTGCTAGCCTTGAGCAGAAGAAACTCAGGGACAGTGCCCAGGACCAGTGTGCAAGCCCCAGGACTGGCAAAAAAAAAAAAAAAAAAAAACATAAATAACTTAACTGGCTTGTCATTTTCAATTATATTATGACTCTTAGAAAACTCAGGCTGTTAGTATTGAAATATAGGAGTCTAAAAGCATCAAAAAAGGAAAAAAAAGCCCACTACAATTAACATTAAAGGAAAGAAAATAAGTCAACATTTATTTACTTAGAAAAGCTATTTTTAATTGGTTGATAATACAAATTAACATAGGAAATAAATTACAGGAGAATTATTTTTTAACAGGAGAATTATTTAAAGCACTTACCAGAGAACAAATAGTTTTAAAGCACCTCCAAGTACTTTAGAAGTTTTTACTAACATGAAGACAATTAAAATGCTAATTATAAATCTTCTCCTTTGTATTCATTAGGTAAATTCCTTTCAGATTATTATAAAACACATCATTCAGTACAAGTATTCATGGAGTATCTATTAGAACAGTGGTCTGAACATAGAAAATCCTTTGAATCTATTAAAAGCTTTGGGAAATAGAAGGGTGTTTGTGTCACATAATCAAGGTATTTTGATTTCCTTTCTGTACAGTATAACTTGGACATTTTTATGTTCATTTGTTTGAAAAATAAAAAATAGCTTTTATTGATTGATATTTGTGACTATGGAAAAGTTATTGGGATATAACTTCTCTATTCTTCCAGCATAGTGCATAGGCTCTTGATCAATGTTTGATAACAATGAGAATGCTTGTTTCTGCCACTACAGCAAAAGTTTCTGAAAGGAGACTTATTGATGCAATCTATTCTCAGTTCCAATCTACTTAGCTAAGCAAACTGTAACAAATATGTTTCTTTACCTTGTGGGATTAATGGGGAAAAACTGAGTTTTTATTTTTTAACAATTTCTAATTAAATACATACTCAGAGCTGTCATTTAAATACAGCTTTAGAGCATAAAGAGCAATTGAAGTATATACATATATATGTCTATATAAACATACACATATAGAGAGAGACATATTTATATATGTATATACACTGTCATTTCTTATATATGTATATCTGACATTTCTCAAATGACTTCTGGTTTATGTCTTTTGTGTTTGGGGAATTTTTGCTTTTATTTAATTTGATATTCTTAAGTCCCGATTACAGTTTTCATAGTAAGAAATAGAAATCCTGATACAAATCATAGAGTCATAGAGTGAATGTGTGTGTGTGTGTGTGTGTGTGTGTGTGTGTGTGTGTGTGTGTGTGTGTAGCTTTTACTTCAGGGTAAAGAGATAGCTGCAGAGGTAGCTCACACACGTGCACACGCACACACATACACACACATGCAATTTTTTGGTGGTAATGGAGTTTTGAATTCAAGGCCCTGATGTTACTAGGAAGCAAACTACCACTTGAGCTATGTATCCAGGAGCTTTTTGCTTTGGCTGTTTTTTAGATAGCATTTTGTTTTTGCCTACACTGGCCTAAGACTGTAATCTTACTGCCACTCTCTTAACTAGGATCCTAGATATGGGCCACATTTCCTGGGCTTGCTGGTTGAAATTGGGGTCTCTCTAATGTTTTGCCCAGTTTGACTGTAATTTCTCTCCCTTTGAGATTTACCTCATAAGAAATTTGGGTTTATAGTCATGAGCCCCTGTGTTTATAATTGCATTTTATGTCAGTTGTTTTCAATTTAAATAATATAATGGAGTATGGATAATTACATATTCTAAAGACATATTTGATTACTATTTGAGGATATTTAGATGTTCTGTGAGTCTCACTGTGAAATAATTCGATTAAAAAAAAAACTGAGTACTAGGCAATGAATAACAAAAGAAAGATCCATACTGGGGATCCCCAATGAAAATTTATAAACTCTCAGGGTGGAGGTGTAAAACGAGAGAAGAATAGGCAAAGAAATGAGGTGAAAGGAGTTGGTAGATAGGAAAGAGGAAATGTGCTTCCAAGACTAGGAGAGGCAGTGATCAGTAACCACACCCCATTTCTTCAACCTTTCATTCTGCATATGCCACTTCTCTTCAAGCTGCAGAACTCTTACCTTTCTGATGAATTTGGAAACATAATTTAAAATTGAGCATTATAATGCAAATTACAATTGGAAGCACAAAGAGAAAGTAGAATATGGGAATATCTGCATTGCAGTGTGGTAAGATGAAACCAAGAGACCCACCATCTCACAGACTACCCGCAAGGGGCTTGTCTCAGATAAAGCAATTGGTTAGAAGGTGCCTAAAGTAGCATAGAGACTGGTATAAGTATTTACTGAGGAAATGCTTTATACTAAGAAGTGGAAAACGAAAAAATGTTGACTCTTGGCTACATTTTCTAATGTACTAAAATCAAAGTAGAAATATTAGGAAGATGGGGAAGTAGGAGGAAGAAAAGGAGGAGGTAAAAAAGAAGCAGAGCTTTCTGTATAACCAATTAGCATTGATTTTCTCATAGGATGGAATAATTCTTTACCTTTTATATCGGGAATACGGTAAATAAGGATTTGAGTATTGACCCGTATGTTCATCATGCATCTTTATGTTTATTTTTAAATCTGTTTCTCTCATGTTTAACAAAAGATACCTTGAGCTTTAGCTTGGCTTTGTCAAGAAATCATTGCTAAATCTTACAATTCTAATCGAAGTGAATTAATATAAAGATACAAAAATAATTCTTACAAAATAATTTATTTTCACCATTTGGGCTGCTATAACAAAATACCAGATACAAGATGGTTTATGAACAATAGAACTCCATTTCTGATATTTCTTGAGGCTAAAAGATCCAAAGTCATTATGATGGCCAAATTCATTCATAGTCCACAGTAAATGGCTGCCTTCTTAAATATATTTACATAAGAAGGAAGGTAGAGACAGGTAGTGGTGATCATGCCTGTAATCCTACTTGGGAGACTGAAAGAGGACTAAAGTTTGAGGCCAGCCCAGACAGAAGGGATTGTGAGACTCCTTAACTGGTTTTAAGTCAAGAAAGTTTGAATGACTTCAACTCAACAGAAAAAAAAAGCTTTCCATGGTTGTCTGTCATCTCAGCTGGGACAGAAATTCTGTAGTATGTCAGTCTCAATCCAGGAGCAGAGAAGATGAAAAATGAAACCCCACCCCATTTTATACGCAAGGAGCAGTAATACAAAAAAATAAACAACCAAACAAAGAAATTAGTAAATAAAGGTTGTACAAGGGAGTTCTCTTAGTACTTTTTTGATAATGGCCAAGGTGCCATTAATGAGTCTTGATGTAGTTCCAAAGGCTAAATTGCTAATATCATTTCCTCAGGCACTAGGACATCAATGGTGTAGCTTTTATGTTGTGCCATGAGACAGTTTTTTAAGAGTACCAAGCAATTTACATTGACCCCATTAATCACGAGTAAAAGTTTTCCCAACTTTTTTTGTGGAAATACTACGTACACACTTAAATTCTTTTCATCATTTAAAATGATACAATTTTTAAAGAATAACTGAAAATGGATGAATATATGCTTCAATAATCATCATGAATGATAATTCTCTTTTGTTAACTTTCTTAAGAAATATAAAGTAAAATCAGTAAATATTTGGTATCAGAGAAAATTGAAAATCTTGCCATCATTCTAATGAACATAAAATTCTAACAAAACTTACCTATTTTTTGCTTAATTTAAAGTATAATACCATGATTTTCATTACTCAACACACTCTATAAATATATTTTATTGAAAAAATAGGTGACCAATCTGTGTCTAAATTCATTCCCTACTCTTTGCCTTAAGGTGATCTTACTAAAATGAGAGTTAAAAAGTGTTCCAGTGTTGTTTTCCCTAGGTAGTACAAAGAGTTTCATATGTATTATTAAGTCATTCTTCAAAACTACCCTATATGATGTTGTTATTTCATTTGTCTCAATATTAGATTACTTAAAGGCATATCTTTAGTAATGCATATATCTGGGACTACACAGAGTTTGACTAAAATCCCTAAGCTTGTCTCTAATTTTACACCACAATGACGTGAAAGTATAAAATCATTTTTATTGCTCTTTGATGGGTTTTGAAGCATTGATGTCTATTAGCTTATGATGAAGATAGTTCTTTATTAAAATATCCTAAGTCCAAAATAGAGCTAATTTACTAAACACCATAGCTTAGCAAAATAATGCATTGGTTGGCTATATTCACCAGCACTTAGTGAACATTATTGTTGCATTTAAAATGAGGTAAAAATTGTGTCTTTTAGTAGTTCTCTTTTTCTCCTTCTCCTTTTTCTTCTCATTTTCTTTATTCTCCTCCTCCTCTTCCTTTTGCTTTTGTTCTTCTCGCTTTCCTTCTTTTTTCTCCTCTTTCTTTGTGGAAGTCTTCCTCCTCTTCCTCTTCTATTTCCTTCCTTTTCTCTCAAGTAAAGTGAAGGTATTTTCTATCTAATGAAAGTACTTCTTCTGTGAATATTTTCTTCCAGAGTTTTCACATATCTACTGGCATTGTATAGTTTCCTAATCCATTTATCTGACCAATTAAAGGAATTTAAGACAGCATTCAATTATGCCCAATCTTGTCTAGTTTAGCCTCTGGATCATCTCTTCCCTAGAGATGTAATTACCTTGCTTCCCCAGGAGAGAGGTTATCTTACTTACATCCATATACTGCATACATATTCAAGTCTCTCTGTGAGACTTGAATGAAGTTTTATTTGGAACTTCTTTGTATCTGGCAAGCTTCTGCTATCATGATTTCATCTTTTGAAAGCCAAATCAAAATATCTTGCTATAACAAAAACAAATTTTAATTTTTTAAAAAAAATTAGAATCCCTCCAAGGCTAAACTCTTTTAAATTTGGATAATAATGATCTCCATGCATGTAGTTACTTTTGTTTTTTTTCTGTCAGTCATCGGTCCCAAACTCTGGGCCTGGGCACTGTCCCTCAGCTCTTCAGCTGAAGGCTAGCACTCTACCACTTGAGCCACAGCGCTACTTCCAACACTTCCAACTTTTTCTGTTTATGTGGTGCTGAGGAATTGAACCAGGGCCTCATACATGCAAGGCAAGCATTCTACCACTGAGCCACCTTCCCAGCCTTGCAGTTACTTCCATAATTGTAGATGTTAAAAGATGATGGGAATGCAGAAGTACCTGTGCTGAACCACAGAAAACAGCTGCATTTTCTAGTCTGTATTTTGGTTTCTGTTTCTACATTATTTCTAATACTTGTAACCATTTTCAACCTGTGCTTACCTGAGTATGTTTTATGTAAAAACTATGGCTTTTTAATACATCTAGTGCTATGGTGGTACTATGACAGCTTCTATAGAATTTACTGCACAAGATTTATTTGGGAGGATTATTATTCTACTTCATATATTCAAAGAAGATTGTCTATTTTAATTCCTTAAATAAAATATTAAATCAAAATATGCTTTTATACCTAAGTCCTTAGAAAATCTTCTTTATGTAAATGATTTTTAAAATTATATTGGCCATTGCATAGTTATGTAAATTAGTCTGCATGTAATTAGTTGTTTAATTGTAATATATTGGAATATTTAGTGCGTTAATATCATGATCATGATCATGGATCATGAAAAATCAATGCTTTTTATATGAGGAATATCTATTCTATCACATTGATTATATTATTAGCATTTATACTTTTCTCTCTACTTTTCTCCAAAATATATGATGTGCTAGACATTGATAAAGTGAAATACACATCTTCTGTATTTTCACAAAAACCTAAGAAAGCACGATCTATTATTATCACTATGCTATAACTGACAACTTAAGCTCAAAAGAAGCTGTTTATCTAAGGTGATTTATTCAGGCCACATTAAAACAAGGCCAAAAAGTAACTGTACAAAGTATAAAATAGTGACTCAGAAAAAAAAAATAGAAGTATAAGTATTTGATTTTACATGGTATCAAGTTTTTAATTTAAATATGATTGAAAAAAGGGTGGAATTCCAAATAATAGTAATTTAGATCCTTCAGACTTAAAATTTGTAGATTGGGTATAATACTGAAATGCGTATGTATGTATATGTACTTGTGTGTACTAATTCAAAACACACAGTGCTTACAATATAAGAGAAATAAGTTGAATGTTCTTGCTGATTTAGAAATCATTAATTCCTTTTTTGAGTAATAGAAGACTGAACAAGTAATACACAATTCCTACTCAGTAGATAATTGCAAACCTCAGTAAAGTTTTGGCTCCTGTCAGCACAATTCTCAGTTATGAACTATATACTTTTTCACAGAGGGGCAATTGTCTTCTATATGGAGATGGAAACATCTTGTCAAGCATGAATAATAATTTATATATTTGTGACTCAGACATACAATTAACACTGATACACAAAATTTCTGTATTGGTAAATATCAGTAAGTTGAGTTAATTGTACTACTAACAATAATTAGATTAAAATAGTGACATTCCTAATATTTTAATTATAAGGGTAAAAATATTAAGGAATCCTTTGCATTTCAGGAACTAACATTCTTAAGGGGGAAGTATGAAAGATTTAAAGGGCCAAATAAAACATGTCATAAATTCATAGACCATTGTGCCTTTTTTACAACAGAACTCTACCTTAACTGTTTTAAAGAAGTCATAATTAATTCATAGTGAGTATAACTATGTCACTAAAACTGGGATTATACCATGGCTTAATTTTCTGCCTCTAATCTGAGTCATAAGGTAAAGCACAAACTTATAGGAAAGAAGACCTAAGAAAAATGTTAGTAATTATTTAAGGTGTCCATGTAATAAATGTAAATAGAAATATGTTAAGTTCTGCCAAAGCATTTTGTAGATGTTTTGCTTATACTTAGAATATTTTATTATTTGATCTAATATAATTATGGCATGAAAATACAATGGAAATAATTGGCATGTTCTTTAAAACACTATCACAAATAGTCAAGTTAAACAAATCAATGCCATAGATTTTTGTTTTGCCTCTTAAATTATATTTTAGCGACAATCAAATCCTCATAAAATTAGTATTTAAAACATCATCAGTGCTACAAAAAATTTTAAAAGACATGGATCAATATCTAGTTTTCCTTTGAAAAATATCCATTAGAATTTGATTTCTAAATACTTGTCTGTCTTCATTAACATTTAAATATTTACTGGATATTTATATTTTATTTTCTTCTCCTAATTTGATCAAAATTCAGCCGATATATATCATATAAAGTTAAACAAGACAGAGTTTAATCAAATGCCTGACCTACTGGTACATTATGACTCTTTTGATATCACTATAAATGTTATTCATAAAAAATGAAAGTGAATGCATTGAAGCACTAAATAATTTCTTTAACATATTCCACCATAGATTCATGTGGTTTTGATCAATGAAGTGCACTTTATTAAACAATTTATCTTGCATCTTCTAAAGATTTTTTTGCCATAAGTATGCGGAAATTAAGAAGAAACTTCAATGTTGCCATACTGTGAACGTATTTGCACTATATTTATCTACATTTTGCTCTTCTATACAACCATAGATCTAAAAAACATATTTGGGGTTTCATTTTTAAAATCTGAATATTTGAATTGCTGACCTTTCAAAAGTGATTGTACGTTACATAGGCATAAAATTTTACTGACACAACAAATCAATGAGTCAAATGAATTAGAAGTGTTTTCTAATTCTAAACTTCCAGGCTACACATAGATATGTCTCTAAATGGCTATTTAGAAAGTCTTCCAAATTTAAGATCTGAGGATTTGTGACAGAAACATCTAAATGGGCTTATACATTAATATATATTTATTGCAAACAATTATGATATATTGGGTTACAATATTTTCTCCTGGTTGCTCATTTTAAGTAAAATAAAAGTAACTATTTAGTAGTGTAGTTCTGTATTTCTTAATCCAGAAAATACTACTTAAGTGAAAGGCAGTGTGGAAAAAAAATGATTGCATGCTTATAAGAATCTTTGCTTTAGGAAAGCAATGCTGACATCCGAGTAAATCCACAGTGTGGTTATGGTATACTTGAGGGGAGTGGGATCTCTTCCTTATCTTGGGCTCTCTTGTTTGCTTTTCAGTTGCTGCGAATGTGGCTGTGGGAGGGCTTCTTCCCTGTGCGCTGTTGCCCATCCAAGCCTAATATGGTTAGTGTTCCCTCCAGCTTTCACTCCTATGTAATGTCCACCTCTGTGTAACACCATCAGCATCTCTTTTCTTTCTTCATATGTGTACATTTTACAATGAGTGCACCAGTTACGTCTTAACAGTGAGAAAGTCGGTGAAACTCTTCCCCAAAGCTGAATTTTAATGAATGATTTCACAATGGATTATTTTAAATTATATCCTTATTCCCAATGTCAATCATTCGTAGTTCTCTTCTAAGGCTTTTACTGCGGCTCTGATTTGAACTAGGAATTCTACATTAGAGCATCTGTTCTACATTAATACATCACTGTTTTTGTTGTTGTCCATTCTATAAAACCCATACACCTGGAAGTAGAACACTACTTCCGTCAAGGTGAAAACACCTTTTCCATCTACCAGAACCACCAAACGACCATGATGTCCTGAGATCTTCTATATTCAGTCATTGTGGGTAGCCATGACATTGGTTTATAAAACCGCTTGTGATTTTTTGATGGTTTACTTAATTTTGATAAATTTCAGTTATTTTAGGTATTTTAAATGATATTCCCATTGTGATACCACTAAAATAAAAGAAAATATATGTCCATTTCTGGGATCAGGGTCCAAATGGAATAATCTTAATTATTTATCAATATAAATTCTAAATATAAGTTAAAGGTTTGGGACTAGAATAATATGGGATGATATCCTAGAAATTTCTAATCATAGTATTAGAAGGACTTCTGTATAAGAGTACTACAAAGAGTGAAATTCTATAGGAATTACCTTGTAGATTAGGGTGTAAGTCTTTGGGTTAATTATGAAGTTTTCACTTGTATTCCAATTTCGAAAGATGCTATAAGGCATTTGAGAGGATTATAGATTTTCATAGTAGCATAGTAAGTTGTTACTAGTATGCTCTAGACATGAATTATTTTTGTAAATATAAAATGTGTATATGTGAATGAAGAAAAGTGCCCATAAGTGGACATGTAAGAAAACACCAATGATTCTGAAAACAAGGAGAAGAAATAGACTGATGGAATTTAATTTCTTTTCTCAATCTCTTGAATTTTTATTAGAAAATGCTTTAAATTTAATGTACAAGTTCAGATTTTTTCTAATTAATTTAACTTGATTTAATTTCAGCTACATGGTACAATATGCTGAACATGGGGTTTCAGTAACAAATATGAAAACTGAAATCTAAGAAAGTCTAACATACACATTAATTATTTTAAATGGTGAGGTTTTCCTATAGTATACAGCACTAAAGTTGGCCATCTACTTCAGTCTCAAATTTAGGTCTTATAAGAGACAAATTATCTCTGAAGAAGAATGGACAGAAGTTAAATATTAAAAGAAATGATTAATAACTTTGCCTACCTTAAAGTAAATCTCAAAATTATTTATACAAGAGTTGAGCATGTATGAACTTGTATCAGAACCTGTGAGCAAAGATGAAATTTAACTAGCATGACATACTCATTAAAAAACAATATTATTTTTCTTTTGTATAATTAGAAAAAAGGAAAGTGGGATATAATTTTCTTAATTAGAAATACATCACGCACAAATATTAAAAATTCCTAATGTCGTTCTTCAAATAATGTTAAGAATTCAAAAGAAAATGAATGTATGTTTTTGTGTGTATGTGTGTTTTGTGTGTGCAGAAAATTATTCATGCAAATATATCCTTATGTTCTCAATAAAATATTGAGTCTTCATTGAAAGACTTGCTGAAAAGCTGGAATATCAGAAAATAGATCAACTAATTTTGTATACAAAGCAATATAACTGGGCTGGGAAGGTGGCTCAGTGGTGCTTGCCTTGCATGCATGAGACCCTGAGTTCGATTCCTGAGTGCCACATAAGCAGAAAAAGCCGGAAGTGATGCTGTGGCTCCAGTGGTAGATTACTAACCTTCAGCTGAAGAGCTGAGGGACAGTGCTCAGGCCCTGAGTTTCAGGATCCACGACGGATAAAAAACAAACAAACAAAAAACAAAGCAGTATAACCAATAGCCATAAGAATAATTTTCAAGAAACACTATCATCCTCATTATCATCAGCATCATCTTCATCATTGTTTAAGACTATACTATTTATAGTTGTAGAACAGATTACTTTTTACATTTTGGATATTAGAAACACAATGTTTTTTGTCTCTTGAAAGATCATCCATGGATATATATATATATATGTTTTGCCTTCACGTGACATGATGTGATACATACACTTTAAAAATTATTCACTGAACATTCACTGGTCTTTAGAACCCCCTAGAAATAATTTGTGGAATTATACTGTGATAAATTGAGATAGTTAATAGAAATATACTATGGGTAAATAAAGAACTCAAAATCATTGCTCTAGATCCTGGGTTCTGTTTTTCATTCAAATACAGCTTTTGCAAGGCTTGGAGGTTCTGACTTTGCTCTGTCATATTCTTCACCAGGACACCATTGTCTGACATTTGACTCATTATTTATTTATTATTTTACTTTTCTGTGTGTCAGTACTGAGTCTAGAACTCAGGGACTGGGCACTGTCTTTTAGCTTAATCTCTACCACTTACGCTGCAGCTACACTTCTGGTTTTTTGCTGGATAATTGGAGGTAAGAGTTTCAGCATCTTTCCTATACGGGCTGACTTTGTACCTTGAGCCTCAGATGTCAGTCTCCTAAGTAGCTGGGAGTAACTTTTTAGAAGGTGTGATATAAATTTACAACATGAAATTCGTAATTACAGAGTCCAATTTCGACACCGATCTCAAATTATTTTCACCTCCAACACTACTAACTTGGTAGTAACATCCCAAGGAAAAATGTTAACATTCCAAACTTCACTGCTTTGATTCAAATCTCCTCAGTGACAAAAACAATATCTGTATTACAACTGAATGACAATCAGACACCTGATTTTAGATACCTTTTTAATCTGTGGGCTTTAATATTAAGCCATTGTAACTGTTTTGATATCCTTATCATTTTACTTCCCAAAGAACTTGTTTTTATAAGCAAGCTATGTACAATTCATTATTTTAGTTTAAGATTTTAATATGTATAATTTCTTAAACAATGTTATCATATATTCATTTATGATTCTGCTTATAGATACCAATATATATTTATAGCATAACATTATAGATCCCTCTGAAATATTCTTAGAATCAAAACATATTTTTACATTCTTAAATTCAGAAAAACTCATATTCTTTCATTCACTCACTATTTTGGCAATTTTGAGTGTATTCATATGGTTTATTACTTCTAAAGAGTTCAAGTAGAAAGGATAAAGAAGGTTAGTATTTTGAAATTAGAGACACTAAATACTTCTTTTCTTCACTTACAAATTCATATAGAAAGTCATTAAATTTTTATTAGTTTTTTCTCTTTTATCTTTTTAATTAGCTGACAGACACAATCCTATGGTGTTTGACAAAAATAATTACATCCTTTCAACCTCTTGTCTCCTATTAATGGTATTTTAAGTCATTAAATTTTTAAATAAATAAATACTTTTATTTCTAAAATATTTTCATCAGAAGCATGAGACAAATTCCACTTTATTTCATATTGTATATATTCAAAATGTCATAATATGGGTGTTAAAATCAAAACAAATTTCTGTAACCAATTGATAATGAATTAATTAAAACACTGTCTTCATTCTTTAACAAACTTCTTTTCCTATATTGACTATACATTTCTTGAAAGGTTAAAATAAAAATGTATTTTCGTGTATACTTTACACAGATTATTTCATTAATCTTTACACATATCTGACAAGGAGGTGGCTAAAATATAGCAGAAGGGATTTCTTGAAATATATGTAAAATAGATTGTCTAAATTAAAAGCTTTGTATATGAAATATAACTATGAATTGATCCAACATTCCCTTTTTTAACAATTAAAGTACCTCAGACAATTGTGGAATATACATAAGCCTACTATGATCAAAAGGAATCCAATGGTTGTCAATGACAACATTAAAAAGCAACACAAGGTTACCAGTTAAAGCATTAGAAAAAACTTGCTGAACTAGAAACATAAATTTCACATGTCATGTATTTTAAACTACATTGCTATATAGAAGTGATATGAATACACTAAATATTATGAAGGATTGAGGATAGTTTATAATGCAACTTTGGAAGTTTTGAAGTTGGGTTTTTTCAGGTATTTCCAATATAGGTAATACTAAAAGAATTTCAAAGGTTTCTGCTTGGGAAATGCACAAATTCATGTGTACTACACACCATTTCAAAGTGTTTTTGTAGCTTTGTTTTAGAAGATATAGAATAAACACACAATATGGGAACCATGAATAAGATTTTCTTTAGCTTCTCACATGTCCTTAGTAATAGGGTAATTAGCATCCTTTACAGATGTGAGGTAGTTATCCAGGAAGTTGTACCTTTACTTTGTGAGACTCATTACACCACTCCAATATTTAAGAAGATGGTTTCCCACAAGCACACATTTCTATGACATGCTTAATAGAATATTTTCCAGAAATAAAAATAGATCAACTGCATTTATATATATAACTTATTTTCTTTACAATTATATACATATATGCATACACACATATACATATATAACAAAAAATCCCAGGATCTTGGTGTCTAAATGAAGAAAATATTGATGAGAATTATGAGGTTAGCAAGATAGCCTACATACCCAAAGTCCAATTTTAATGAATTTATATTCTTATTGAACAATGAAGTCCCATAAAAAATTAATCTATTTCTATTTTTTACAACACATTAAGTTTGGATGCTTCTTTATAAGGCTGAGTTAGCTGGTGGGTTGTTATTTAGACTAACATTTTCATAATTGGAGTAAAGTCTGAAATGAAAAGTTTGAAATATTTCTCCTCAAACTATTACTTATTCTATCCAAAATTTCATTAATGAAATTATTTAAATGCAAAATTACCATGGTTAAAGTCATCTTATGATAGAAAATAATGAGTGTATATACACATCTATGTATGTATGAAAAATATATACATGTATGTATGTGTATGTATACATTATATGTGTATATATGAAGAAAAATTTGGGTTTTAAAGGAATAGTGGCTTTTAATAATTTAAAATTAAAAATGCAGATTGTTGTATTGCTAAATTGTTGAGGTTTTCTTTAAAACAGGTTTTCCTTGAAGTATAGGAAAAGCATTTTTTAATTTTATCTTGAAATAGAGGAAAAATAAAGAACTGTCAACTTCATAGCTATGCATAGAACTACACTTTTTCTTAAATCAGATTTCAAAACCATTCTGCTATAAACCATTATATTCTATCCAAATTATTTAGTTTGAAACAATTAAAAGTATTTATTTCTGTATGTCAAAGCTGTGGGCCCATCTGTTTGCGAAGTTCTTGTGGAATCAGCATTTGCACGCACTTTGGGGCTCATCCTTTCAGTCCTTTTCCTTACTGGTCACTAGAGTTCCATTTAGTAAATTATTGACAAACTTCTATGATTACTCTGGAGGGCTCAGCATTTATAATCGAAACTTATTATTAAGTATTAAACCTGTCCCTAAGGAAATTTTTCATTGGCAACTTCATCAGCATATAACCACTATCATTTTAACCTTTATGGAAATTTCAAATCTCCAAATACAGATGTAACAGTTGGCATCAAGTTTTTAAGATCAGCATTCATATTATCAGGGTTGTATAATCCAACCTCTTAGATTGGGAGGAAATGGGCAGATTTCTAAGTTATCCACATTTTCATTGCTACATATACATATGAAATACCTCTATAAGCCTATATATAGTTTCTCATACCCAACTTTGCCAAATAACACATTGTTTTCTAGATAAACATTAACATAAATAATAGAAGAGGTATCTTCTGAATAAAAATGCTACAGATAATTTAGGTAAAATATATTCACAGATCTTACAGTTGTAATATGAAACAAAATGAAAAAAACTTTTCATTCAGGAAAAAAATTCAGAAAGTTGAGGCCTAGTTTATATGAGGAATGATACATTCATAGATTGTTGCGTTTGGTTAAAATTATACATCTGGAACAGGTACAGAAGATGATAGTAAATGAACAAGCTTCCTTGCAATACTTTGTTAATGAGGCTGAACCACTATTTGAGTGCCAATCTCTGCCAGCTGCATTTTTACTTGCTGTATCTTGTTGAGGCTAGTTTTAATGGTGCTTTAGGGGGTTCCAGAACTAACTTTTATATGTTAATGTGTCATGCAGCTGTATATGTTACAGAGCCCCAGAGATGTCCATACTCAAAATTAACTTCTTTCTATTGCCCTCCTGGCTCTCACCCTAGGTAATAAAATGTTAACCGCTCCTCACCAAGGTATTCTCAAATCATTTCTAGATGAGACCGAATATTTTATTTCCATTTTCATTTGAGGAATCTGCATGTGAGGCTTTCTTAATGATTTAATGATAAAGGCTATTGGAATATACCACTTTGAAAAGTTATGCATTTATTGAGAAAGTTAGCAGTTGAAATTGGTGGATTGAACATTTGTTATCTATTGCAAAGAATGCATCTACCTGTTAGGTTTCTTTAGAATTCCTGCATAAACCCTTCTGTCAGTATCATTTAAACTGCATTTAGAACATTGTTAAAAAGAAATACCAGTGATTTTTCTTTCTTTAGGCACATACATTAAAGTTCGACAGAACTGAAGCACATCTATTAAACACAGAAAGAATATGTTATCTAAGAAAATTATGAACATTTTGTTAAAATATCTGGATGCATACTTAAACAAACCAAATAAAATACTGGCCTAATTTTGTGCGTTTATTTTTCTCCTCTGCCTTTCAGGAAAGGAGTACATCAGGTGTTAAAAGTTCTTGAATGTTAAATGCATCTAAGTGTTAGGAACAAAATTTCAAAAGCCACCACATCTCATTTTGAGTATTTCTCCCCCTGAGAACATTGTATGTGTTCAGTATGTTTATTTCGAGTTCCTTCAAAAATTTACTGAAGGTGCTTTATCAATTGCCAGTTCTTTAACATGATAAAGCTTACTGTCCTTTTTATTCAAACTTGGCATTAAAATGGACTTTAGTGGTTATCACTGTTATCTATTAATTATACATTAAGAAATCACATAGAGCAAAATACATTTTGTTTTGGTACCAAAATACAGGCTTTATTAAATGTCCCAGAATATGTAACCATAAACAGTCTGTTGGTAAATGCCTATGAATAGTTCACTTACATGGTTATTTTCAAACTAATTGTATTGACTGCCAGCTTTGTTAGTCTTCCACTTTGGCTGTATTTTCCTACTGTGATAATAAATGGAAATTTTATGTTTAATGAATTTAGTTTAGTAGTATTATAGTAATATCTTACAGAAAGTAAATTCTCTTCATTAGGGTTAAACAAAAATTTAAACATTTGTCATTGTTGCCAGTTGTTTAGTGTTAGCAAGGTTAATCACATACCACATCAACTGTGTCAGTATTCATCAGCATAGGCATTTGCCAGACAACTGTGATTGTGTGGATAAACTCAAAATTTCATTCACTCATTCATTAATTCATTCATCAATGTAATAAATATGTAAATGCCATCTCATTCAATGCCAGAATTTGTTTGTAAATACTACCTTTTGCCATTTAAGAAGTTGGTAATAGTAGGGGAATTTACAAACCTGTTCAAATAAGTGTGTTGAACTATAAATGGAAAACCACCACAGCATTAGAGGAACAGAGAAAATTTCTATACTGGGGAAAGTTTCCAGAAGTTGGGAATCAGGGATAAAAGTGATGGCAATAATTGAATAAGACTTCAATAATTGTACATCATTAAAAACAATATCTTTGCAAAAGGGAAGTATAGTAGTCAGATATATGGAAACATGGAGAGATTTCTCATAGATTTTTATGAAATGTTCTATATATAAAGATGAAGAGTAGAGGATAATGTAGGGAATGTGTGTTGGAGTTACGTTGAAGAATTTTTACCTAATATTTTATTGTTGGTTTTATCATCAAAAGATAATTCAACAGGAGAATATCTTATATACAGTATCTTGGTTGTTGGATGTATAATATATTAGGAAAGAAGTAATACTAGTGCAGGTATTCTGAAGACAAAGCAAAGGAGATAAAAATTAATGAGGAAGAGGTAGAGCCAATGAAAAATAAAAATGCTTGATATTTCAAAACTAAAATTTTGTGAAGGGCACAAAAACAATGTGTAGATATTCAGGAAGAGACCACCTTGGTATTAACTACAAGAAGAGAGAAGGGATAACATGGTTGAAGAGAGAAATATTGCAAATTAATTTTACAGACCTATAAAGTTCAGGTATCAATGGAATAAGTCTATCAGAAAGAAGAATATAATTCCCAAAATAAATTTAAAGAGAGGATTGGAAGTATTCAATGAATGGGTAGAAAATAATAGATTCAGAGGAGCGAACTATACAAGTTTAGGAAAATGTCCAAACATATTGAAGAGAGGAACAAAGCATAAGAAAAGCAATTAAAGCTATTAGTTCATCAAGAATAGTTACAAAGTAAAATGAAGTCACCAGGTTAAAGGTTAAGTTGTCACTTATGAACCTTAGAAGGGCAAGGTTTGTCACTAATGACAACAGTTTACAAGAACTTGAAAATTACTGGTTATTGAAAACAACAGAGACAAAAATTTGGGAACCGAAGATGAAGTGGTGGTAGCGATTGTGGTAAGTTTTATAGTACTCTGAGTGTCTGTAGATAGAAAATATGAGTTGGAGCAACTAACGACTCCAAAACAACAAAGGAGAGAGGAAAATATTGAAACATTTCAGAAGGATGATGAAGGAAAGGGTTCATTGGATGAAACGCATTCGTCAGGCAATTCATTCTCAAAAGGGAAAGCAACAGAAAAACAAAATCTGATGTGGTTAATACAGTGCACGCTGTATTAACAAATACATTTACATATAAATGTATTTGTAAAGTTTTCTTTTAACCAAAATTTGGGCAAGCTTATTTGCTGAAAGTGAGGAATACAAACTTGGAATATAAGTTTTATTCCTAAGTTGGTATTTCTTATGACTACTGTGGACATTAGTTCAGTAATTTTATTTGTATTTCCCACTTCTGGGCTTAATGTGATTGACTCGTCCCTGTCAGATGTGACTAATTATAGTTTATTTGTTCCAGGCGGTGTGGTTACAGCAAAGCAAAGCAAGACCCAGAAGAGGAGAAGATGCATTTCCATAATGGGCACAGTAAGCAAATTGCACACAAATAGAAAAGAGGACATTTTATTTTTATTTCTTTTCATAGGTAAAAGACTTACAAGTTTAAAATAAGTCGACATGATAATGATGACGGGCTACTGATGGCTTATTCAATTACTTAAAGAATATTTTCATTATTATCATCAAAAGTGTTTTATCTAACTTAAAATGCTACTTTATTTCAAATCAAATACCAAAACTCATTATAATCACTAACAGCAGAGTGAATAGCAATCTATCACTAAATATAAACATCAGGTTCAAGGATTAAAATTACTCAGTTTCTTCTTTAAGTGTATAAGCAAAAATTTGCCTAAAAATAAAAATCTTGTGGTACAAACTTGGTTCAAATGAGTTGAAATAGGCGACATTTTTAAGAAACTGACAAGATACACTTTTGGCAGTGAACTTAAAACCTAGCTTAAATAAGGCTTAGCTATAGTTTTCAGTGTATTTGTTTTTCCATAAAGAAAATAATGTTAATTTATTTGCCAAATAAATTTAAATGGGTATCTTTTGTTTTGATCACAACTGAAAAATATTGAGTCTCTTTTACAATTCTCTCTTACTTAATATTATTTATGTTCATTACTTTTGAGATAATAGTAAGTAACCTTCAAGGCAGTACACTGAGACTTGGAGAACACAAAAGTCTTCCGTCATACAATCACAAGGGCAGAGAAAAATAGACAATTTCTATTTGTGTACCAGCCTATTGCACCGATACTATCAAAACCTTATTTTAAATGTTTCTGAGAAATCAAAATTAAGAATATTTGACTCTAAAAAGTTAATAAAGAGTAATAAGCAAATAAACTAGTAACATTCCATTGTCCAGTTAAGTTTTATAAAAAGTGCTTAATTTGCATCAGAGATCTAGTCTCTAAATACTGTGATTGAGGAATGTTATTAAATATAAATTTCCTATGAGTGACAATATCTATATTTATTTGAACTATAAATGTAATACATCTGTCCTTGTATAATTGTCATTACTCAGTAGAGAGCCTTTCCTTGCTGCATTTAAACTATACTAACCAGTTAATAAATTTTATACTTTTCTTCAACCATTAACATTTCAATATGAATGCCACCTATTTTTTACAGTTAAACTGCCAGGCGTGAGGACCTACATTGACCCACACACCTATGAAGATCCCAGTCAAGCTGTCCATGAGTTTGCCAAAGAGATAGAAGCCTCGTGCATCACTATCGAAAGAGTGATTGGAGCAGGTACACCAACCTATTTATGAGTTTTATGACTTTTACCTTTTGTTTCTATTGGGAAATGTAATATATCAGTGTCTTGCAGTAACACCAAAGGCTTTTGATCTTTTGTAATTGTCTTGCTTTCAAAGTGGCGTGCAACAAATCACATTGCAAGGCATCATTCTGCTTAACAAATGTCTGGTTTATTACAGAAGCACTGCAGCCAAAATATTTCTATTGTTATTGTTTTACACATACATATATGTAATTCATATAACTTAAAAGTGCTTACATAATTCAACTGATTTCTGCCTTGAAATTGCTTCCTGATCTTTTCCTTTTTCTTTAACAAAAAGGGAGAAATACATGATTTTTAATGTTTTTATTTCTTTCAGATGTTCCCATTTAGATTTCTTTTTTATTTTATTTTATTAATAAGTTTTTTATTGTGAAAATACCATATAGAGAGGTTACAATTACATGAGCAAGGTAATGAGTACATTTCTTATCAAGCATTGTTGCCTCTTCCTTTGTTTCCCCTCACAATCCCTGCCCTCCCATCTGCCCATTTAGGTTTCTGTAGGTGAGGTAGATGAGATTAGTTAAATGTCCAAAGAGCTCAAAGCTTCTAACACAGTTAATGATGTTTGTCCTACTTTTTTATAAATTTTAATAATTTTTATAAATTTAATTCTTGAACACTTCAAGAATTAGAATTCTAAATGCCTTTGCTAGAATAAAAATTCTAAAAGAGTTTGCGTATTTTCTCTATCTTTATCACAAGGTGAATTTGGTGAAGTTTGTAGTGGACGTCTGAAATTACCAGGAAAAAGAGAATTACCTGTGGCGATTAAAACCCTAAAAGTAGGCTATACTGAAAAGCAACGCAGAGATTTCCTAGGTGAAGCAAGTATCATGGGTCAGTTTGATCATCCTAACATCATCCATCTCGAAGGTGTTGTGACCAAAAGTAAGTACAGTGATACAGTATACTGGGCAGGGGAGAGGGAGAGTTTCTGTCTAAATTATATTTACTTAGGCAACCAAGAACTTGATCAAATCAATATATTTAATTTATATTTACACTATACTTTAGCAGATCATTTTTTAATCTAGTTTTCAATGAATTGGTTTTCAGTTGCCCCTACAAATATGTATGTTTGCAGTTATCATGGGTTCAGTGTCCAAAAGTACATTTCAAAGAAGCTAGTTTGTTTTACTTTAGGTTTTGTAACCTTTTATAGTAAGGTAACATTAACTCCAAAGGTCAGCCTTAGTTATGGAGAAAGATCCCACCTGAAAAGAAGGAAACAAGGAGGGAAGAGAGGAAAAGAGAGAAAAAGAGAGAGAGAAGAGAGAGAGAGAGAGAGAGAGAGAGAGAGAGAGAGAGAGAGAGAGAGAGAGAGAGAGAGAGAGAGAGAGAGAGGAGGGAGGGAGAAATAAGGAGGGAGGGAGGGAGGGAGGAAGAAATTGACACATGTATAGTGGCTTCTTATATTAATCCTAGTAATTTTTTCCGTGTTTTGTATACATTTTGTATACATCTGTTTCTAGAAGCTGATGTCACTATCAGGAATAGATCAAATGTAAATTCTGTGAATTCTAGTCTATAAAATGGTACTGTGTTTGGGAAGATGGTTTTGATTTCCAACCCTCCAAATATGCTGCCTGAGGTCTCTCTGCCCCACAAGGCTACAGACAGAGGCAACACAGATAGAAATGCTCACTGTGTGTATTTTTAAGTTTCTGTGCCCAGACACTATATTTCCTCCTTTCAGATGTAGCTCTTGAGGCTCAACTTAGGAAGTCTTCAACTTGTTTTTAATTTACCATGTTGCAACTCACTTTATTTGTGTCCCTAATTTCATGCTCTCTGATCTGATGCTAATGTATTCACCAATTATTCTCAACCTGCAGCACACAGATAATGAGACATAAGTGCAACTAAATCTTGTGAATCTTCTGATTGAAGCTGAGGCAGGGATCCCGGAGTAGCCGCGATGGATGGGTGGTTTCACTGAAATCTTCATCTTTTCCTTGTGTCTTGCCTACATGAGTGAAGTATGGGTCCCCATATAAATTTTCTCCTGTAATTTATTGTGAAAAAGAACACATCATAAATATGCATAGATATATAGATATCTATGCATATTCCAAAGAAATTTCATAACAAATGACATAAAAATCCCACAGGTAGTAGCTTAATTAACTCGTTTGCAATGCAAGACACTTTGGTGTAATATACACAGTGCCGGTTTTGTGGGTTTTTTTTATTTTTTTTACTATATAATGAGATTCTGGGGAAAAATAGCAAAAGAAAAAAATGTTATAATTTTCCCATTTGCATCATGCTTAGCTTTTTTTTTTTTTTGGAAAATGACTCAAATCGACTAAAGGAATATTTCTGTCAAGGTTTGAAATTAGTCATACTTTTACTTGTTAATCTACAAGGCATACAAACAAGCTTTCCTTTATTATATAATTATTACATCTAAACAGGGTATTACAGGAACCTTAGAAGGATTGCCTTTTCATTTAGTTTCTGTGGTATATTCATTGAGTTTCCAACAGGTTTTATTACATAGATTCATAACTACCTTTCAAACACACCTACACCCACATACATATACATACACACATATTCACATAGACACCTCCATAATTATATATTAACTAGAGCTATTCCAGATCAGTATTTTCCAAGACAATCACTTTATTTGCACATGTTTTTCAGCCTAGTTTACACTCATTACCCTTAGATTTTATTACATAGCTATTTTGTATAATATAAAATAAGCACACAGATTACACAAAATGCATATACTTCAATGTTTCATTGGTTACCATGTGGTCACATACCCATTTTCTTTTTAAAGTAGAATATATTAATTATTCAAAGTGGTTTCATTGTTTGTATAATATTCTATGATAATGTTATCCCCCTCTATTTCTCTTTCTGATTTCCTGTACCATTTCTAAACAATTTTGTGTTTGATTAGTTTAACATTTGCATATAAAGTATACACATATGATATTAGATATTATTCACACCATATAACGTTTTAACTCCCATCTGCTGCTTTATTTCTTGAGTTTCGTTTTACATTTACACAATTCCTCTCCAGGTAACTCTCCTAGCTCTGTTTTTGTTCCATTGAGACACTTCCTTTGTCCTAGAATGCCCTCTTCACTTTCATTTCTTTAGGTTTTCTTTATTTTTGCCAGTCCTGAGTCTTGAACTCAGAGCCTGGGCATTCTACCTAAGCTTCTTTTTGCTCAAGGCTAGCTATCACTCTACCACTTGAGCCACAGCACCATTTTCGGCTTTTTCTGTTTATATGGTACTGAGAAATCAAACCCAGGGCTTTATGCATGCTAGGCAAGCACTCTACCACTAAGCCACAGTCCCAGCCCTTCACTTTCTACTTGAACATCAAGTTTAATTCACATGTGACCTTCTCCATAAACTCAATGTCATTTTCATTTATTTATTTATTTAGACTCCTTTTTTTTTTTTTTTGGTCCATAGTGGATCTTGAACTCTGGGCCTGGGTTCTGTCCCTAAGCCTCTTTTTGCTCAAGGCTAGCACTCTACAACTTGAACCACAGGACCACTTCCAGCTCTTTCTGATTAGTGTATTGGAGATAAGAGATTCAGGAACTTTCCAGTCTGGGATGGCTTTGCATCTGGATACTCAGATCTCAGCCCCCTGACTAGGTAGGAGGTGTGAGCCATCTATGCCTGGCAATTTTTGCCTTTAAGCCTGAATGTCTGCATGGCAGAATGGGCACAGCAGAATTCTGAATACTGATATGAAGAGAAAGGACTCCCAATTTGCCACCAGAATACAAGCCTTAGTATGCAAGTGTTCAAGGCCTATGTTTGTTTAATGAATGTGAAGGCTGCCCACCAATAGTGAGAGCTGGGGATTGTTCTGAGTTCATTGAGGGCTAGTACATAACTTCAGTGCTTTCTGCTCAGTTGATTTGGGTGCGTGTGTGTGCTGGGATTAAATTGGGAGCCATGTTTGAATTTGAGAAAGTAAGTGAGAGTAAGGTAAGGGTTAGAAGATGACGAACAAGTATGGTTGGTGTCATGAATTGGATATGAAATGCGCTCCCCCCATCTTCCCCTCCCCCAGGCTTAGGTGCTTCATTTTCTCAATTTCAGATTCCAGGATCAGTTGGCAGCCTATGTAGAACTTTTATAACTCTGCTGAAAGAATGTGTTCTGAATACAGTGCCTCCTTAGAAAAGTGAGGAATATGTTTCTGCCCTTTGTCATGTTGTGTATTTTATCTGCACATTTTACTTTCCTTACTAACCATAAGCTCTTTGAAATTGCAATAGGTTTGTAGTCTGTTATGTGTATTGTAGGGAAAGACACGCTAGGTAATATAAAGAAAAGAAATAAATGAAATTAATGAGTGAATACATTAGAGTTACATGAATATTCTGAAGATAAGGCATGTATATTAGTGATATAGTGATATGGCATGCATATTAGTTTTAAAGCTACAAATTCTATCATGTACTCTCAAGAAGAAAAATTGAGAGTTACTGGTAAGAAATTCCTTGCAAGTCTTTTCACAAGATCCTGCATATATTAATGTAGTTATTGCTAAAACCATTAGCATTGTTTTAGGACTTTACTAAGCAGGATGCTGTTGCTTTTAATGTATAATCTCCTTTAATTCTTGCAATAATTCTACTTGATAAACCAATTTTAAATGTTGTTTTACCTGAGAGCTCATGCCCTTATAGAGTGACTGAAAAACATTTGAGTGACTGAAAAACAAACAATGAGCAAATATACTAAATATTTTAAGTTGAGAAAAGCAAGCTAGGTGAGAAACTAGAGAGACTAGAGATTGCTTCTGTTGAACATTATGGTTTTTATTTTATTTAGAATAAAATGAAACTATGGAACTCATAGATATCTATATGCAAAATACTATAGGGAATGGAAACAGACAACTGCATGAAATTTTCAAATTGATGTTATTGTTGTTTTTATTTCCAGTTCTAGGGCTTGAACTCAAGGCTTGGACACTGTCCCTGAGGCTTATTGTTCTCAAAGCTAGCACTCTACCACTTGAGCCACAGCACCACTTCTAGATTTTTTTTGAGTAGTTTATTGGAGATAAGTGTCTCACTGACTTTCCTTCCTGGGGTTGGCTTGGAACTGTCATCCTCAGATCTCAGCCTCCTGATTAGCTAAGATTATAGGTGTGAGCCACCAAGGCTCAGATTCTAGATAACTTTCTAAGGTTGAAACAACTTAATTTTAAGGTTGTTTTGTTTTCTTCTCTTGATGAGGGTTGTCTATTCCTGTTATAAGCACACAATCCTACTTTCTTGTTAGCTATTAGTAATTGAGTCTTAATGATTGTGTTATTGTGTTTCTCTTGGGGTTGAAATAAAAGTAATTTCAAACAGCTCCAAGTGTTAATATGCCAAATGGAATGTAACCCAATGAAAATGGCCTAATGAGATAAAACTGTACATGTATAGGCAGAAGCTTGTCTTTAATCATTTACAATTCATAAGGTGTTTTTAAGGGAAATTCAGTGATGCCTACTTTTCTAGTGAATTATGATGTCCTAAATGAAATGGTCCCTCATAGCCCTAAGTAGTATTACATGTTTGCTATGAGTTCAACTAATGGTTTCAGTAAAGCAGACAGTATAAATGCAAATAAAATAAGTCCAGATTTAACTGCAAATCTTGTGATGTGAGGTTGCCTTATGTAATGTTTCTCAAAATTGAATGTGCCTCTAGTGTTATTGTTAAATTGCAAAAGTCTGTTACAATTGATCCCTTTTGGGACATACATTTTACAATTTTAACAAGCTCACAGGTCATGTTTCTACTGCTTGGCAAGACCTATGAGAAGCAAGAATTAGATTCATGTTATTCCAAATCAGTTTCATCTACTACTATGAAACACACTTGCTTCACCATGAGGGCCATGACCTGTTCTTTTTTAGAGATTTGTAATGGATATTAGCTCTACAAAAATCACATGGTAAAAATCAAACAAAAAAGCACATTTATTTTATCATAATAAGAAAGTTCTTACCATGAAAGCTGAATCTGGATTTTTACAATACAGTATTTCTTTCTCGAGAAAAAGTAGTGTACAACAGATCTCTAGAATTACTGTTCTCTTTTACAACTCAAATATATAAGCTTGTCACAGGTGGCTCATGTCTGTAATCCTACTTAAGGGTTGAGATGTGAGGATAGTGGTTCCAAGCCAGCCCAGAAAAGTCCCCTGAGACTCTTATCTCCAATCAGCTACTGAAAAACTGGAAGTGTTGCTGTTGCTCAAATAGTGGAGTGTTATCCTTGAGCACAAAGAGGCTCAGGGACAGTGCCCAGGCCCTGAGTTCAAGCCCTAAACTCACAAAAACTAAAACAAAAACAAAAACCACCTCAACCCTCAAATATATATTAATTGAAAAACTCTACATTTCTCTCTCAGCCTCTGACAATTACCTTTCTACTTGGTAGGTTTAGCTACTTTAAATGCTTCTTACACATCGGTTAATTAAAAATAACAGTTTAGTAAGTTGGTTAGAGGGTACACTTATAGGGACTATATAAAAGGATGGAATAAATTTCTTATTAAACATGTCATCAATGAATAAATATTTTGGTATGAGATAGGGATGGTTATCAAGATTTTATTAAAATGAAGAATAATTATTGGTGACATTTTAAAATATAAATTATCACTTAAATGCTTTAATTTTTAGATCATAGTTACAAAAAGCAGGAAAACAAGATTTATATTTTGAACAATTTTTAGAGAACATTCTGTACTCAATTGAAATAATGAATTGAATCCTGAGTCTCTTTCTTTGAATACCACCTGTTGTAATATAATAATAGTAGAATTTTAATAACATTTAATAATAATATTGTGCCTTGTAAAGGTAGGCTTCCAGTAAGTCAATAATTTAGAGCTCTTTTATGATTATTAATCATAAACATGAATCTACAAATAATGTATTTTTCCTGCATAGACTATTTCTGGAACAAGCTCTTAGTAAATAATATGAAGTAATGTCAAAACTCCTATGTGATTAAAATCATGTTTTGACATGCTTTATGAGCTCTTTTCACATGAATCTGTAATAATATACTTTCAAGATTATTGGCATATCTACTCTTTGTACTTCAAACTGGATAATGAAAAATGATTTATACAGCTTGATTGAATTTACAGGGTTAGAGTGAACCATGTTAATTATTGCTATGTCATTCTTGTGGGCTAGCAGGAACTGAGACAAAGCATAAGCCAAACTAAACGTAATTAGCATTAAAATGACTCATGCATGAAAAATAATTTAATAGGCCCTGAAGTGTCTTATTGTTGCTAACAACAACAACAAAAGATCCTATTTGTTTGCAAACATTCATTGTGATTGATTTTCTTTCTCATTTAATATAAGAGAGATGCTTTAGGTCCCTATCATATTGTTCAAAGAAAGTTTTAGTTTTTGACATTATGATTTGTACTGTCTTGAACAATTAATCTAACTTTTAAAAGTAGTTGAAAAAAACTAACATGATGAGTATCAGGTACACATCTTTCCTAAAAATAATCACCATTTATCCAAATAAAATATTATTTAAAGATAATTCATTGTCAGGCTGTGGTGGCTCACTCCTGTAATCCTAGTTACTTAAGAGGCTGAGATATGAGGCCTCAGGTTTGACGGCAACATGGGCAGGAAAGTCCAGGAGCCTCTCATTAAGCAGCAAAAAGCCAGAAATAGAGCTGTTGTTCAAGTAGTGGAGTACTGGTCTTGAGTGAAAAAGCTAAGGGACAGTGGCCAGGCACTAAGATCAAGCTCCAGTACTGGTACTGTAAAAGTTCCAAAGAACTGTAAGAGTTGTAAGGACCTGTGAGAATTGTAAATGGATAGAAAATGAAAGGCCTACACAGATAAAGGACAGAAAATAAGTGAGGCATAGATTTTTGTTTTATTTTGTTTTGATGATCAAGATGTCTGCTCATGGAGTATAAGCTAAAAAATACCAAAGAGGAAAAATTAAGGCCATTTTTCCTTAAAATTGCTGAAATTCAGTTCTTCAGTGGCTTTACAATGTGGGAGGCTGCTTCAGTGAATTTCTACAAGAGAGGGGAGAGATTAGCCAGAGTAGAAGAATCATATTTGGAGAAGATCGTAAAAGCATGAGCTGATCACAAACAATAAGATCTAGGTATTTCTAGTTACATCAGGACTTACATTCAGCAGGTACATAAATAATCCTTTTAGTCTTACCAGCTAACAATGTACTAAAATACTTCCAGAACGCTTAGTAAAAATAAAAATAAAAACATAAATAGAAGCTCATGGCAGAGTTACTACATGACATCTTTCTACAAAAAGTCAGCTTCATCCTTGACTATGCCTGAGGGTATCAGTTGAGGCAATTGAACAGACAGTGTCTGGTGCAGCAGTGTGTTCCACGGTACTCTCACAGCTGTACAAATTAGGACCTACAGCTTTCTCTGCCAGAACAAGCTTTCATCTCTTGAGAAAGTTTATTAATTTTGGACGCTTGAAGTAAAAGAGCTTTGGACAAAATAAAAGACTAAAACAGTCTCTGATGTCTCAGAACCAAAAGGGCTCCAAACAGAATATAGTATCTTTAAAAATAAATGCCTATTCTGCTTTAAAGGGTTCAGCAATATAATTAAAATAATCTTTAAATTAGAGGTAATCTTTAAATTAAAGGCATTTTTCAATTTGAGAACAAAAATTACAATTATAGGATGTAAAGATAATGCAGTCAAAATATTTACTGCATATCCAGTGAAACTAGGAAAACTGAGCAGAAGATTTGGGTTGGGAAGGATGGGGAAGATTGAAACACAGGATGATATCGATGAACAAGCATTCTACTAATAAACTGATTTGTTGTATGGCAATCCCTTGGTACAACTACTTAAAGATGATAAAAATATAAATTTGAAAGAAGATGCACTGCATTCATAAACTAACATGTTCAATTGAACATGAACAACTATGTAAAGATAATTATTAAAATATTGTTTTATTTTTTTAAAGGAAAAGACCACTTGTTCACATTGTTGCAGTCATTTACGAATACAATCTAAATGATTCATTGACCTTTTTTACCGTTGTTTTGCATTTCAACCCATTTGTAAGTACAACATTCCTTACTGTAATCACTTCTACTTCATGATTTGAAACAAGACAATGGCATATTTCAGGTAATATGTCCAGATACATGTTTCTTCTCCTGGAGACTTCATTTCCTGGACACATATTACTATACCTGAGCTCCCTTTCTTATTCAAGGTTCAGAACAAATGGCAACTCTAACACATTTTCTTGGTACACATGATGTTTTCCCTAGTGTGGACAAATATACAGAAATGGTGTTTGACAAACTTTAAAGAAAATGACAGAAATATGTAATGTACTTTAACCTCACATTAAGAGAATATTAACTTTAATGTATTTTTTAAAAAGTATCTAAGAAATTAGAATTTCCTATCTTATTATTCTAACCATTGTATTTTAAATACTCTTTCAATGAAGAATCTTCTTTCTTCATTTTTTTCCTCTAATTGTCAAACCTGCTATGACTAAATTTGTCATGTTGTATAACATTATGTCTAAATATGTCTATAGCATTATATCTACAGCTATGCAATACCCTCAGTTAATAAATTCTTATGGAAAGTACCCTGGGAAGAACGGTATTAAGCTAAAGATATGCACTATATGATGATATAGTAATTATATAGTATTCATTTCATTTCATGGAAAAAAGCATAAGAATATTTTCAAAAGTTAAATAATAGGCACAAATGAGTAATTTGAATGTCAGAGATCTTTTTCTTAACTCAATAAATATTTCATATGTTATGTTTTTATTATGGACAACAGGGACATATATTAAAATACGGAATATTAAAGCAAGTTTTTATTCTTTAAATATTTTTTCCAAATACTGAAGTTTGTACTTAGGACTTTGCATCTGGTAAACAAGCATTCTACAACTTAGATGATGACTAGGACCCTTAGTTTACTCTGGTTATTGTTAAGAGTTTTGTGCTGCTGCTGCTGCTGCTGCTCCTCTTCCTTTCCTCCTCCTCCTCCATTCCTCCTCCTCCTCCTCCTTTCCTCCTCCTCCTCCTCCTTTCCTCTTCCTCCTCCTCCTCCTCCTCTTCCTCTTCCTCCTCCTCCTTTTCTCCTCCTCCTCCTCCTCCTCTTCCTCCTTTTCTCCTCCTCCTCCTCCTCCTCCTCGTCCTCCTGCTCCTCCTCCTCTTCCTCTTCCTCTTCCTCTTTTTCTCCTCCTCCTCCTCCTCCTCCTCCTCCTTTTCTCCTCCTCCTCCTCCTCCTCCTCCTCCTCCTCCTTTTCTCCTCCTCCTCCTCCTCCTCCTCCTCCTCCTCCTTTTCTCCTCCTCCTCCTCCTCCTCTTCCTCCTCCTCATCCTCCTCCTTCTCCTCCTCCTCCTCCTCCTCCTCCTTTTCTTTCTCCTCCTTCTCCTCCTCTTGGACTGGCCTGCACAATGATCCTTGTGTTTACACTTCCTTCGGCAGCTAGGATGATAGGTATAGGTTTTTCAACTGAGCTATAAAAACTTTCCTCACAGACTTTTTAATGGTTTTTTGGCCTGGGCTGGCATACCATCATGATCCTCCCAGCTTTTGTCTTTTGAATATCTAGGAATACAGGTATTCTTCTACATTGGGTGATATGTACATTTCTTTTGTTTTGCATAGCATCAGCTGTTCCCTCTTTCCCATTTGTTCCCTCCTTCCCATCGCTGCCATTGAGTTGCTTAGTTCATTTTGGTTAATGTCCAGTGCAGCTGATGGATCCCGCTGTTGTATGTTTTTCCCTGATTCCCTCTAGTTCTGTGTCATCTTCCTGGTTTCCCTCCGGTGTACACATATATACCATATATGTAATCAGCAGCATGGGGTTATTTAGTAGTGATTCAAACAGATGAGTGGAAGACCTTTGTTTCTTAAGTCTTGTTAATTTTGTGGTATCACCTTACATTTTGGACTTAACATCCACTTATCAGAGAGACCATGTGCCGTTTGTCTCTGCTCTTGGCTTACCTTGTGCAACATGGTTTCTTCCAGCTCTATCCATTTCCCTGCAAATGCCATTATTTTGTCCTTTCTAATGGCTGCATAATATTCCATTTGGATCCATTCATCTGTACATATCACCCAATGTGGAAGAAATAACTGTATTGCAAAGCTTATAGAACTCATAAATGTATAGACCATGATAGACAATTTGCCCCATGAAAGTTAGAATGTGTTTGTGACTTTCACTAAGCCTCACTATCCCACAATACTGCAAAATTTGGGAAATTATGTAACCACTTAATCACAATAAAAAAATGAAAAAAAAGAAATAATACAGGTATTCTTATAATGGTGCCTATACCATTTTTTTTTAGATATTTAATTATGTGGCAAGAATTTCTGCTCTTTTATTTCTCATGTTGTACTGTACATATATAGTTTTATGGGATGTAAAATGTGATCTGTTCTCTTATGTGATTTACATCCAGCAAACTTTAAGTGGTAAAATCTATTTTCATGCTTTAGATAACTTGGTAGATACAGCTATGAAGTAGATTATATTAATTTGAGCAGAAGAGCGAACTGAGGCACAGAGATATTTGACTTCCCAAATACTAAATGGCTGGGAATATATTAATCAGATTCTCCAGAGACAAAAACCAATACCACATATAAAAGTGTATGCACACACATATACTTTCACACTCTCAATAGAGAGAATCTATTGGTGAAAAGGGACTCGGGATTATGGGTACTGGTGAGTTTTATGAAAGGTTGGTCCACAAACTGAAGACCCTGAGAAACTGATAGCTCAGTCATTGGAATATCTCAGAGTAAGGAAAATAGTTTCTGTGACTATCCTTAGAGACTAAATACCAGGAAAACCTGAAGGGATGAGGATGTGCTGATGTAAATCCTGCAAGTTTTACTTCAGAAGCAGAACAATAATCATTTACTCATTAGTTTTTGCACCAATTCTTTATCAGGCCTTTGGCAAATTAGATGATGCCTGCGCATATTGAAGGGCAGTTGTTTTTGATACACTTTTCTTCCACACTGATCTTCACTGGAGCATCTTCCTAAGCACAACGAAATTACCGATGTGACAGATTTCCTAGAAGTTACTTACTATAGTCAAATTTGAGAGATAAAAATGAACTGTCACAGGAAATGATCTGATCTATATAGAAAAGAGAAGTATGGCCTTAGAATCTGCCCAATTAACTTCTGGGCTACTCTGGCATGACAAAGAAGGATAGCCTCTTCCTCCAGAGATGATGATTTCTATAGAAATTTTCACAAAGCAATGGAATTAGAACACTTCTTGAATGAACTAGCAAACTTGGGGTTGTTGAAGATGGTAGGTGTGGTAGGGAGCAGAAAAGTAAGTAATCATTAAAAACAAAGAATTACCCAAATATAAAGTGCAACATACATTTTATAGTTTATGGATCATAAAGAAGATGGTCAGAGAGGTTAAAAACTTTGATTAAAAATTGATATGAAGATGAATATGGTATATTATACATTGTATTATTTTCTTCACCAAAATAGAACTCACACTAAACTACAGATACACAGAAGGGTTAGACGTTAACAACTGTGAGAGCATTTATGTTTGTTTATCTTAACTGTCATTTACTAACATTGTAACACCTTTTTCTCTTGGACCCAATCCTGTGAGTAAATCATCATAATTCCAAGAACTTGTTTATTACTCAAGAAGAATATTGCTATTATACACATACATACACACATATGTACCCACCCATAAATTTGGATACCAATAAAAATATCAAAATTTTTTTGAGAAGAAAGCAAAATGAAAGAAAAGAATTTGTATCACAGTTTATATCACTCTATTTTCAGGTAAACCAGTGATGATAGTGACAGAGTATATGGAAAATGGCTCTTTAGACACATTTTTAAAGGTAAGATTTGAAACTGTTATTCAACGTTGCGTATATAACGTCCATGACATTCAGGTTAACACTACACAGCTTTAAAGCAAACATGTTAAATAGGATCGGGACATATGGAAACAGAATAATTATACTCCAAAATTAAGTACAGTTTGAAACATGTTCTTCTCAGAAAACTTATGCACATCAGCATGTATGACCTCATGTTTCACTTAAGTACATTGTAATTAGAAACTAAATAAAAGATAATGGGGATGATTATTTTTTAGAATAGTGTCTTACTTTTCACATGGGCATGCATCTGAGACATAATTAAGGCTAATTCATAATTTACCTATTTCTGGCTTCCCATTATTGCTGGGAATGCCAGTATGTGCTGCCACATCCATCCACATATGAAGATGGAGTCTTTTGGACACTTTTTTTTCCTTAGGTTGGGTTGCATGGTCCTCCAATCTCATCCTTTTACAAACTTTGAGATGATAGACATGTACCATTGTACCAACGATGGGTTGAAAAGTTTTGCAAACTTCTTTCCCTGAGCTTGCCTTCAATCAGAGTCCTCCTCCCAGTCTCAGCTTCCAAGTAGCGAGGATTACAGGAGGACGCAGAGACACTCAGCAGAACAACTATTTTTATGGCTGAAAGTACAGGAGTTATGAAGCAAAAAAAAAAAAAAAAGCAATGAAATGAGATTGTTTTGACAGGGCTTTCTGAGGCCTTATCTGGTTTGATAGATAAACATTACCGATGTTCACTATTTAGTTTCTGTTTTCCAGTTGCCTTCAGAAAGGAATGGCATATGAATTTGGGGCATGATAATATTAATTTGGAGCTTGAAGGAAGATACTGTCATATTTTCCTTCTGTGATTGGTATTGCTTGACTAATATTTTACCATTTTCTTTGCAGAAAAACGATGGCCAGTTCACAGTGATTCAGCTTGTTGGCATGCTGAGAGGCATAGCTGCAGGAATGAAGTACCTTTCTGACATGGGCTACGTGCATAGAGACCTTGCTGCTAGAAACATCTTAATCAACAGTAACCTTGTGTGCAAGGTGTCTGACTTCGGGCTTTCCAGAGTCCTGGAAGACGATCCTGAGGCAGCCTACACCACAAGGGTGAGATCTATCAGATTGCACTCTAGATGAAATGCATTTAATTATTAAAGACATTAAAAGAAATCCAAAAAAAAAAAGATGTATCCCTAACCAATTTGGCAAGAGACAGTGAGCAAGAGAGAAAGAGAGAGAGAAAATTAAAAATATCTATCGCTCCTTTTCATTTAGGCAATTCAAATATTACACTCATTTGCAGACAGTATCATTTACATAAATGATGTGATTTTGAGAAAGGTAGATACTCGGGCTTATATATTGGGGAAAAAGTGAAATGTACACACATATATGAAAAGGCAGATATAAAAATACTGGACAATTCGAACTGTTTTCACTAAGGTTTCTTCAATGATAAAGTAAATATTTAAAAATAGATTTTAATTAATTTATCTTGTTGAGTAAAAGAGGTATTCTTTCAAAAAGTATTAAATTTTCTGGAAGTATTTCAATTCCTAGCTACTTTTCTTATGTACTAGAAAACTGTTAGGTGTGCATCTAGTGAAAACTGGTCAGTTATCCCTATTGCTTGGAAGTTATCCATATTCATCAATTATAATGACTGTAAATCAACACTTTTTCTAGAGAAGTAATGTCCTCCTACTTGATAAAGTATATAACTACAGTTTTCCTCAGGAATAAGAGCATGTTTATGGCTAAAACAGTTTTGGACAAATTATTATACTGTATTTCCTCACTTTGACCTTCTTAAGTTAAAGAGTATTTAACTCTAAATCTTCCCAACATCTTCAATTTGGATATTCTTACTATCTTGACTCATTATGAAGAATTTATTAGATAGCCTTTTTCTTTTCAAATTGGATCCCTTTTGTTCTAACACAGAATCCTCTTGTTAACTTTCATCATGAATTAAGATATGTGGTACATTTGTTCTTATTCAACTTTTTAAATACAAAATACATTGACAGTCTAACTATATATATATATATATATATATATGGGGGGGGATCTGGTCGTGGGGCCTGAACTCTGGGCCTGGGCGCTGTCTCTCAGCTCTTCAGCTCAAGGCTAGCACTCTACCACTTGAGCCACAGTGCCACTTGCGGCTTTTTTCTTTTTGTTTATGTGGTACTGAGGAATCGAACCCAGGGCCTCAGGCATACAAGGCAAGCGCTCTACCACTGAGCCACCTTCCTAGCCCCCAATATTTTCTTTACTAGATAATAAATCTTTCCATTTTAGTTTTACATTGCTGTTTTGTGACTCATAGGTATTTAAGAGTTTGTGCAAGAGTGATTTATTTAAAGAAACAAAGCCTATTAAAGGTTAGCCTGTTGTATTAATAAATTGATGGTATATCCCTTCTCTTCTGATCTCAAATTTCACTGTCATTATTTTCATTAAATGAATCTTCAATTAACAATTCTTTTGAGATTTAAGTTGCACTTCATAAACTTGGCCTGACAAAGATTAAAAGTGTGGATAAGTCTATTGACACTGTGATTGATTGATGGATGTCTTAGCTAACTGCAAAATTTAGACTATTTAAAGTCTACTAATTTAAGCTGCCTGTCTACAGAACTATGGGGAGAGACAGAGATCTCAATGCTCTGAAAACTGACTCCTGGGCTGGGAAGGTGGCTCAGTGGTAGAGTACTTGCCTTGCATGCATGAGGCCCTGGGTTTTATTCCTCAGCACCACATGAGCAGAAAAAACTGGAAGTGACACTTTGGCTCAAATGATAGAGTGCTAGCCTTGAGCTGAAGAGCTGAGGAACAGTGCCCAGGCCCAGAGTTCAGGCCCCATGACTGACCAAAACAAAACAAAACAAAACCCAAAACACTGACTCCACTAAAATTGGATGTGGTAGCACTTGGTGTAAAACTTAAGAGATGAATAGGTAAGGGAATTTCAGGTAATATTAATGGCATATGCTGACTAGAGATCCAGAAGAAAAATTTTGAGATAAAGTTTAAGATCATCAATAAAGTGCTATCATTAAGAAGCATCCAAATTTCACATTATGAACTAATCACTGTTCTATCTATATGTGATGAGATCTTGCCTATGAATACTTAACTGGCAAAAATGAGTTCCAGGAAAGTCCTCGGCAAATATTATGATCATACAAAAAAAGAGCAAATTCATTTACATTCATCTTCCGCCAAATTATAAACATAATATGAATTGTCATTTCCTCATTTATCTTGACATTTATTATAACAGCAATTTATGACTCATTTTTATAAAGCAAATTAAATCATGCTTTTCCTTAAAAATGGGACTAGCAATGGTAATCAACAAGCAAGCTTGCTCTCTTTCTCTCTAGCTTCTTTATCAATATATATTTTCTTAAGAAGAAATGTTTGAGTATATGAGCATGCCTGAATTTAAATATAAAGATATTTTATATTAGAATATGCAAGTATCTGTTGTGTGACCTAACAGTAAACATACAAAATCAATTTTTCTTCAATGTAAAACAAAAACATAGTTTTTCCAATAATCCAATTTAGTTGACTTAAGCCCATTTCCTAGATTAAACATTCTAATCTTTCAAAAACAAAAATAAAAAGAAGGGAAATTAAGAGGAGAAAATCAAATTTAAAGGAAAGAAAACAAAGCTTGGATTGTGGCTTAGTGGTAGAGTGTTTGCCTCGCATGAATGAAGCCCTGGGTTCGATTCCTCAGTACCACATAAACAGAAAATACCTGAAGTGGTGCTGTGGCTCAAGTGGTAGAGTGCTATTTTGGAACAAAAGAAGCTCAGGGATAATACCCAGACCCTGAGTTCAAGCCCCAATATTGGCAAAAAAAAAAAAAACAAGTTGAGGTTCAGGATACATTTAAGTTTTAACATACCTAATTTTTTCCTCTTGTCTTGTTAACTATTATACCTTTCAGAGTTACATTTAGCAATCTAGAATTCCTATTCATAACTTCAGTATTTCAAAAATGCATGGAATTTGAGTCCTTTAATTCTCTGTTAGAAAACCCTGAGAGTGTACCTTATTGATTTGCTTGACTGCCTGCTTTTTCCTACTTAGAGCTGCCATCCTGAGGACTGTAATTGAGATGTGGTCCTGTATGTGTTCCAAGAGTCAAAGAGAATTTCAAGTAGAAACCTTCCAGACAGCCAATTAGCAGTTAGTCTACAAGTGCTTATGGGCTGGGAGATGTGTAAAGAGACTTCATGCTGTCAAACAGATTCACTTAAAAATGCTACATCTCTTTCCAGATCTTACTGTGAGACAGCAGAATCCCCAGGTACCCTTGAAATATGTGAGCATTTTAATTTTTTAAAATTATTTTTTAGGGAGGCAAAATCCCAATCAGATGGACTGCCCCTGAAGCAATAGCTTTCCGCAAGTTCACCTCTGCCAGTGATGTCTGGAGCTACGGAATTGTAATGTGGGAAGTTGTGTCTTATGGAGAGAGACCCTACTGGGAAATGACCAATCAAGATGTGAGTTTGGAACTACACTTTTTTCAAGTTGAGAATAAAATATTTTGTTCCCTGAATTCAGACCATTTACTGCACTATTTTGTATCTGAAATGACAGTTTTTTGAAAAACATGAAATATTTTGCTCACTCTCTGTTTTGCTATTGTTGAATAAAGACTTTATATTACTTCAAGTAAAAAATTACTTGGAGTAATAGAATATAAGTCACAATTACATCAAAACTCATTTCCTTGCCAAAGAGTTTTAAGTGGATTGTAGTGATGCTTCACTCAGTCTATGTCAGGATCATTCTTTAAAATGAAAAAAGAGGTATAAAATAATCAATACTGACGGAGCACATTTTTCTAATTTTCATTTGATGAAGGCAGATAATATCCCATCACAAAAGGATGAATGATTTCATGGTGAATGTTCTTAGAAGATTAAAAGAAATAGTTTATGTTTCTTCAAATTACAAGATGTAGGATATGTTATATTATGTATTTAATTTTGGTGGGGGAAACACAGAGGTTTATGCTGCAGTAAAAAATAAAAACCAAAACAAAAATGAATTCATGGTTTCAGATATTACAGTTGTAATATTAAAGGAACAATGAAATAATTCCATTTTCAAATTAATAGTTTATGATTTGAGGCCCAACATATTACTCTTATCATAGTTCAATACATTATTTTCTAGTTGGGGTTGCATCAAAACTTGATTTTGTTTTCTTAAAATAACAATGGTAAAAGCAGAAGAATGTGTTAATTTCCTACTGTGTTCTAACACTGGCTCAGATATATAACACATTGATACTATGAACTGGTAGTTCATTTACTTCTTTATAAAACCTGTATATTGAACATTATAAATTTGATATGATACTTATTAGAAACATTTAATTTTCTCCAATGGTTACTTTCATTTATGTTCTATAGTACATTGCTCTTCTATGCCTGCCCTCAGGGATTGCTATATACTATTTCTCTCCAGCTGAATTTTGATAAAACAACCGATCAACTTAAATTAAGGTACATTGCACATGAATTTTAAAGTGCTTTCCCCAACTGGAAAGCCAGCCTGAAACAAATTAGATATCTTAGGCATGAATAACCACATTTTTGTTCTTTTGGCTCTGCCAAAATCTGTTTCTACATTCATCTTTTGAGAAAGATACACAGACATGTTTCATGTTTTCTAGTGAGGCTTGTATCTGGATTCTTCCAAAGAACCTAGATAGAGGCTTCTTATAAGATCAGGATGGATTATGTGGTTCAATCAAAATCCTAGAACTCCTTTCACTTGCTGCCTGCTTGTCAACTTACTGAACCATGCATGAGTCTGCTTTATTAAGAGAAGTACATTCTTGTTGGATGCTATATTGCTGCAACAGGCTCTTCCACCATGTGATTTCTTCAGTCTTCCTGGGATAGGGATGAAACCAGGGCCACTGACCAGCTTTTCTTTCAATAATATCATAGCACTCTTCTCTGCTAACATCAATGTGGGTTCATGGATTTTTTTCCTCCCAGCAAATACACAGCAGGACAATGAATCTCTGTGTATTTTAGTCTTTCCTCACTCCCCCAAATTGCTACCATTGATTTTATTTGGGCCAAGCTCTCTTGCCTTAGGAAGAATTGTGTCATGTGTTGGCTTATATCAAGGAAATCTCATTTGCCAAGAGGCTGAAGTACAAGTACAGTACACCTTAGCTGGCAACATGCCTTCTAAAATCCCAACCATCAGCTACATACTATCAAAGTTCTGGGTTGACAACTCTTCTTACATCCGTGGGTACTATAGTTATGGATAAAAAGATAAGAACAGGAAAATAAGAGGATATGAGGTGATCCTCTAATCCTTCGTTTCTCCCTGTTTCAATCAATAGTTTTCAGATTCAATCAGTATCTTGAGAATAATTCTCAGTTTTTCTATCCCGTTACTGTTTTCTGATTTCATCTATTTGATACTTAGTAGCTTTATCCAGCACATTGTAGTGTAACTCAATGTGACTGCTGTGAGTCCTTTCTTTGTTATTTTTATTAGTCCTTACTCTTTAATTTTTCCTTATTTCAATCTTTCCATTCTACATATTATTTTGAGTAATTTAGAAAACAGAAAGAAATTACAATATAATAATATTTTAAGAAATTATAAGTATAAAAGGTAACATTTCAGTTTTACCTTGTTTCATGTGAAGTTTACAGAAAATGATTCAATAAGCACAAATCTTTGTAAAAAGATTCTTGTTCATACAATGTCAGTATGTGTTTTTTTTCCCTAGTGTATTTGAAATTATCAGTAGCATTTAATTTCTAAATACAGCATTGTATGTTACATGCTCCAGTTTCTGTCTGGATTTTTATCCAAAGAAACATGACAAAATGACTGTATTGAAGATCATAATCACTAACCATATTCATAGGAAAAAAGTTTGCAAAAGGCAAAGTTAAGTACTGACTTGAGAATTTCAATTGATACACTCCATATTGTCTCCATTCTAGACACTACCTAATACTAAACAGGCTTTGGTGCCTGCTCATTTTCTAGTCATTCAGAATAACTAAATTTCACAGAGGAGACTGCCCTCCATGTCAGGACAGTATGTGGCAGTAGATTTTTTTTTTAATAAAGTTTTCTGCTGCCATCACAGTGGAAATCGGTAACAATAACAAATGAAAGTAAACCAGAACTATTAAGATGATCTTAGTTAAATACCAGTTCATGAACCCTGATTCATGAACTGTGGATAAACTACTACAGTTAGTAGAAGCTTGCTTTTTGACAGCAAGTACTTTAAACATCACCATTCTGAACCCAAAATGAAATTTGTCTCATTTTCATATTTATAGTCTGCATCTTTCTCTTAAATTTATTGATGAATGGATGAATATATAGATTTCTAAGCACAGAAGTCTGAAGAATTTTCATCCTCATACACGTAATCTATTTTCAATACCTATTTTTAGAATTATATTTTTTTCATTTATTATATTTAAGAAGCTAAAGAAAGGAGCTGCCATTTAACAAAGCAGTTTATGAATAGAATGTGTCTTGATCAATGTCACCCCATTTAATATTCCTAACCATGCCTCCTCTAGCCACGCCTTGCCTTGCTCTTCTCTTCTTTTATTGAATATTGTAAAGGTGATACACAGAGGAATTACAGTTACATAAGTAAGGTAATGAATACCTTTTCCTTCACAGTTTTTCCCTCCTGACTACCTCTCTGGCCAGTTGTATAGTTCATTTTCTACCTAGTGAGTATCACTACTGCATTTGTTCACCCTTTGTCCCACCATTTCTGTGCTCTCTCCTTACCCTCTTCAAAACAGCTACTCTTACAAACAAGACAAAAAGTACGGAACATTGTAGAATTCATGACTGCATTCTTCCTTTCTTAAGGAAGATTGCTAACATATATTATATATACAAGTAAATATTATCCTATATCAGATGTTATGAATTTTCTCTAAATACATACAATGTACTCTAACCAAACTCAATCAACTTACGTTTTTTTTAGAGGGCCACTTAGTAGTCTTTGCTTTCTATTACCTACTTTTGCTGTCTTGGATCTTATTTATCAAGCTGGACACTTCAACTGATTCCACAGTTTAAGTAATGGAAATCAAATTCTAAAAGACATGGATATACACTATCCTTCTTGTATAGTGATTAATATTCTTTTGGATATATGTTCAATAGTTAGGACTGGCTTGTAAGTAGGCTGATCTTTAGAGTTTTTAGTGATTAAAATACTTGCCAGAGTTTAATGTTTGTTTTCTTAATATATTTTGGTCATTATTAAGAATTCCTTCTTGCCAGGCACTGTGGGTTCATGCCTGTAATCCTAGCCATGCCGAAAACTGAGACTTGAGAACTGGGATCTCAGCCAGTCCACCCACAAAGTCTGTGAGACTCTCATCTATAAGAAAGTAGAAGTGAGTTGAGTTTCAAGTGGTAGAGAGCTAGCCTTGAGCAAAAATGCTCAGGGACCGCATCTTCTATGCCCTTAGTTCCAGTATCAGTATTGAGCACAAAACAAAAATTACAACAACAACAACAAAATTTATTTTAATTCAAGATTTTGTTTTCTTTTACACATTTTTATTAGTCTATTTGTCATTTATCTATGGTCTTGCTATATATTTCCTATGATGCATGAGGGTTTTACACATGAGCTATATTATGGTTGTTGAAATTCTATGATTTGCCTTTAAATTAGTTATGTCACTTTTCAGTTAACTGTATTGTCAGTAGCTGTGGTCATTTGCTTGTAGTTAATTATTCTTCTCACTATGTATTTTCAGAGTCCCTAATTACTTTTGTCTTCTTTTCAACATCTAACTTTTGATTCTTCTTTGGGATCTTTATTGTATATTTTTTTTCCATGGAAATATACAGATACCAACTTCAAGCTATGATCATGTGCTTATAACCCTCATGTGTGTTTTACCATCCCAGATGCCTTCTGTGCTCTGGCTAGATTCCTACAAATTTCCAGGTGGGAGTGTTTTCAATTACTTCAGACTAAAAGATTCTCAAATTATACCTGATAATTTTTCTCCCTTTGAAAATTTTGCTCATTTTCAGTTAACAGAAAAGGCTTTTCAGTGTGATAGGCTTGAAAGTGTTTAATTTCTACTTTCAGCTTAACTCCTAGGTCATAAAAGCCTTTTACACCTACCACTTCATCTTCTTCCCATCTGTCACTGAATTTATGCAAATGTCAGTTCTTTATCAAGGAGAAGCTGAGCTCATTCCAATCTTTGACAATTATCTTTGCCAAGTTCCTTTGTTGATAATTGGTGTTCATTTACCAAAAGAAATAAAAATTTTGTGGAATAATATAATTAAGTTTATTAATTACACAGTCACAAGTAATTCTAGTCATATGATACGCACAATATAATTTTGAGAAGTATGCCTATTATTGTTTTATCAATACTCAAACATTAGAGGGTTAATAAATGAAGGAAGCGACTATTGTTATATTCAGTAGTATGGACAAATATTTTTCAAGTTAGAATTTTTGATGGTAGCTACATTATTACAAATGTTTTTGATAAGAAAACCCATAATTAGACTGGTATTCATATGTGGTTACATTTAAAATCAATGATGTTTGTAAAGTCTGTGCTACTAAGATAGTCATTTCAAATTTCTGACAGAAATCAGCAGATGATCATAAACATTCAGACCTTGACATTATTAAATGAGACATGAGACAGTTATGGTAATTTAGCCTTTGGCTTATCCATCATTTATACCCAAAAGTCTTTTTTGAAGCAAAATTGCTGTTCTATTACTTTTAAAATGTGACTCTGCACATATTTTTTCATTAAAAAGACATTAAGTTTTCAGAGAAATCACTGGGAAAATTTAATCTTTACTTGATTCCAGCATAGAAGAATAAATAAAACATGAACAATGCATTTTATGTCAATTATTTTTACAAATCACCCTTCACCAAGACTTTAGGTAAAAATGATTACCATTTATTTATCAAGTGTGAAGAAATTCTCTTTATACTGTGGTAGTTTATTTCTTTTATTTGTATTTTATAATAAAAACCTAATCATAGATTTACAAAACAGTGATGCTGAAAGCTAGGTGAAGTGAATTCCTCAAGTTCTCATGTATGAAATCTGTGGTGTTGAGAACTGGTTTGCTTTGCTTTCTGCAGGTGATTAAGGCAGTCGAGGAAGGCTACCGTCTGCCAAGCCCCATGGATTGCCCTGCTGCTCTCTATCAATTAATGCTGGATTGCTGGCAGAAAGAACGGAATAGCAGGCCCAAGTTTGATGATATAGTTAACATGTTGGACAAGCTGATCCGCAACCCAAGTAGTTTGAAGACGCTGGTCAATGCATCAAGCAGGTACAAGGCCAGAACTGAGCTCGTGTTCTGAATGTGCTTATTATCATTTGATGACTTTAATATTTCATCAATGAAATCATTCTTTTATATTTCTTGGTCAGTGAATATCTATGGAACTAATTTACTTAAGCTTATATCATAGATACTTTCTCCTGACCTAATAGTCTAAAGTGACACTATCAGAAACATACGAACTCTAGCCACATTTAGGTAGCATTAAAAGTACTTCTCAAATGTTACATTTTCATGCATTTTGGAAGGTACATGCAGATGAAGGGAAAAAAATGAGGTCATAGAGAAATGAAATAAAACAATGACACAGTTGAAACTAAGTATGTCTAACAATAAACACATTTTAATAATTCCTTAAAAATAAATTTAAGTGTCTGTCATTTAAATATGACAACATTTTATGCTTCATATTGAAAACGTATTTGCTCTTATCCAGTTGTACAGTTGATATTTGGTTACTCATGTAGGGCACAGTTAAAATAATACTTTAAATGATAAATGAGTTATCGTGAAGAAAGTTTATATACAAAAATAATTGTATTTTTTATAAGTTTTTGAATAACATTGTAAACATTTTAAAATAATGTTGCAGACTTACAAAATACTCTACCTGGAAGTGGTGCTGTGGCTCAAGCGATAGAGTCCTGGCCTTGAGCTGAAGAGCTGAGGGACAGCACCCAAACCCAGAGTTCAAGCCCCACAACCCACACACACACACAAAAAATGCCCTACCTTTCCCTAAAATTTGCCAGGTTCTTATTTTCACTAAATTTGAAGACTTGCTTATTTTTACAAGAAAGATTATTATGTTAGCAACTGAATTGGCTATTAGCATGAATTAAATGAAAACAGACTGTTTATGAAGTTACAGAAGTTTTATGTTTTTGACATAACATTTGTTTACAAGGAAAAAAGTCATTTTAAATGCAAGTGAGAAATAAATCTTCAAGTTCTGTTTAGGCATCATTAACTTTCTGTGGTAGCAACTGGAGAGTGTATCTTCTTAACATTCTTCCCAAGCTGTTCCCTAAATATCTGTTTTAAAATTGTTCATTGACATTTAAATTATTAAGCTGATTTCTCAGCTATTATTTAAATTATGTTAGAGTATCATGAATAAAAAGAATGAAAAGAAATCATGAAATAAAATATTGTTCTAATTTATATTGGTTCACTTGATCATCAACAATGTAGCTTGAAAACAAGTTAAAATTTTCTAAATAATGTTCTTGTTTTCTTGAGTGGAATGTAAGATTCCATGTAGCAGCAGGTTTAATTTAATCAGATTTAGCTTTCAGAGCCACATTCCCACTACTTTTCTTTATAGTCATCTGAAAACTCCAGGTCTAGAAAGTATTAATTCCTGGGTTCTCATCTCTCTCATTCTTTCTATCCTCATCTATGTCACAAGCTTTGATGACTGCTCTTAAGTATTTCTCAGTTCCCCCAAATTTTCTCCTTTGATGATTTTCAACTCTACCCTACCTTGGGTTTTCTTTCCTGTGGTCATATTCTGCCAACTATGATACTGTCAAAACCTGCAAAATCTCCATAATTTAACCTATAAAATTCAGTTCTCATTCTGCTTTCTTCTATAGTTCTAACTCTGACAAGTCTTAGACCCTACCATAAATCACTAAAACAGTCAGTATACAATTGTTCAACTTCAACTGTGTCATGTTGTGGGCTAAGAGTTAAGCATGCAATGTGTAAGAACTAAGCCTAGCAACTTCCTTTGATGGACCCATTATACTGTTCTGTGAGAGAGAAATTGAACATAAAAACATTCCAATAAAACCTCCAAAACCATGTGTTTAGTTTTGCAGTAAGGAATGAAAATAAAAGCAAGAGGCTATTGTTACTTCAATGGTGAAGCATGGTGTCTTGAATAAGGTAGTCAAAAGGTGCAACTTGGAATTATATGAGTAATATACTCAATATGTGCCATTAGAGATTGTGAGAAAAATAAGAATGCAGAAGAAGTGGACAATTTTCGCATATACTGTTATTGGAAGTACTTCAATAGGAGAGGCAGGTGAAGAAGATCACATGTGATTCGCAATGATATTGAACGTGTTCAGAGAGATGGCCTGTCTATGAGAAATACAAAGCTAATACATAAAACCTACTCTAAGTAAAAAAAGACTGAGAAAATAAACGTTATTAAAACATGAAAGTCTAAACTAGCCCACGGACTGAATGTAGTTAAAATTTGAGATTAGAAGATATAGGACCATCCCTTATGACCCAGCAATCCCACTTTGGGGCATTTACCCAAACGATCACAATCAAGGCCATACTAAGGCTACCAGCATGACTATGCTTACTGCAGCGTTATTTACCATAGCTAAGATATGGAACCAACCCAGATGGCCCTTGAGTGGATCAAGAAAATGTGATATATATATATATATATATATATATATATATATATATATGAATTTTATGCCTCCATCAGAAAGAATAACATTGCCCCATTTGTTAGGAAATGGACAGACTTGGAAAAAATTATATTAAGTGAAGTAAGCCAGGCCCGAAAAACATAGGGCCCATGGTTTCCCTTATTTGCAATAACTAGTACATGTGTAGGACAAGCAGAAAAGGCCAAAAGCTATGTACATATGACCATATAAGATGATGTTAAGTAAAATAAACCCCAAGATAGGGACACAAATATCTTTTTTTCTTTCTTGCTTTGTTTCTAACATATTTATAATGTACCATGTGATGTTTTTGTTTCTTTGTATGTTCCTCCCCCACAGTATAACCCTTGTTTCCACTGTATTTGATGTTGGTGCCCTGCATCTTGTATATACACTGCTCTAATTTGGGGAGGAGAAGTGAAAAAACAAAATGTTTAATAAGGATACAGGTTGACCCATTGTAGCAATTAGATGCACAAAACACTATGTTGAAAACAAATTTTATAACTTAAGAGGGAGGAGGGGTAGTTGTGGAGGTGGGAAGGAAGGGATGGTAGGGTTTCAAGGAGGAGGTGACAATGCGTAATAGGAAAGTACTCATTACCTTGCTCATGTACAGCATTTTTACAATAAAAACATACAAAAAAAGAAGATATAGGACCAAGTCTTGGGTCTTTCTAGATTTTAACTTAGGAAATGAAGTAGGAAAATACACAAAAAAAGAGTAAAAAGAAAGTAGTGATAGACATGCTGTGGTAGCCAAACAAGAGAGAATCACTATTTTCATAAATGTAGAGGTTTAAACAATATGGTTTAAACAAAGAGATACAGTGGTAGTTACAGATGTAGAATTTTAGCAGAATGGAGGTCATTGCTCATCTCAAGCACAGTAGTTTTTTTTTTAAGAATTGGTTTTGAAAAAAGAAAAAAAAAGCACTCAAATAGACTGAAGTGTAAATTGAATGTGAGAAACTTCTGAGAAGATGAATGGAAAGGAGGATGTCTCTGTCCCATGTTTCACAGTTATCACAGCCACTCAAATTATTTTTGATACTCAGATACAAAGGACCTTGATCCTTTTTCCTAATTATTTCTTTAGGATATAGTTTTATAACACAACATCTCATAATTTTTATTTACCAAAAGTATGACTTTAACATTCTAAAAAGGATCTCATGGTTTGGTTGATTTTGTTCTGTTTCCACATATATTTGAGGTTACAGTTTGTTTTTTTTACCTTACCAGGTGAATCAGTCAGCACTGGACATAAAAAAAATAAACAAAAGATAAGTAGTTTCTAGATTTCCTTGGAAATTAACTTAACGCTAGGTTCCTCTGTTAAATTGTAAAAGTATTACTTTGTACCAATTACCCTCCACGTGCATATGTAGTATTTTATAAACCAAAAAATAGTAGGATATATATGCATAAATCACTACAAAACTATATACACAATTTTAAAATGAGTAATTACAGTTTGAGAGCAACATGGAGCAGAAAACAGAAGTCTTCCAAATGCCACCTCTCTCTAAGAACATGCCACCTTTCTAAAATGATTATCAACATCCACTGCCATAATGGCATACCTGATACAACTGGTAACTATACACGAATATATTACTATCACTGCAGATTCATATTTACACCATGATCCATTACTGGTGGTGTATGTTATATTGGTTTGGAAATGCATACAGATACATAAGAATAGTGTCATACAGATTCATTCCATTTCTCTAAAATCCCTAAGATAGGAATGCCCTTTACAATCTATCCTTTGAGACTACCCATACATTGTGACTTATAATATCTATGTTTTCTATGTTTTAGAGTATCTAATTTGTTGGCAGAGCATGGTTCTCTAGGCTCTGGAGCCTACAGGTCAGTAGGTGAATGGCTAGAAGCAATCAAGATGGGCCGGTACACAGAGATTTTCATGGAAAATGGATACAGTTCAATGGACGCTGTGGCTCAGGTGACCTTGGAGTGAGTAATTTTTCTGATAATTTTTACATGATTGCTGGGGTGAGGAAAATTGTTCAGAAGCCAGTCTGGATGAGATCAAGGGAAATCAGTTAACCTTTGTCCATGTGTGGCAGCTTTCAAAGAAGCCTCATCTTTTTAGCCTGTATTGTTAACAACTGCATGGTTAAATGCTTCTTGTGGCCAGTATCTTTGCTTCTTTGCTCAAAACAAATAGCATTTAATATGTGAATAATTGGAATAACAGCTTCTTAGCAAAATACTGGCATTTTGTGTTGTGGAAAAAAAAAACAGATGTTTTCCTGATAAGTTTTTATACTGGTACCTATGTTATATGAATGTAAATACAAAATGAAACAAATTGTAAGCACAATTGGTGTGGTCAGTCCTACATAACAACAAAATATATTCCTAAATTCAGCACAAAACATATACCTAAATTTCAGATTTCTATGGCAAATAATCCAGGTTATAAACAGCTCGAGTAAAATTTCCCAGGCAGGAATCTTATTTGATGCCCAAGTGGTACATTTTATATTCTTATGATCTAAGAATATATTAGATCCTGCCTCAGATCTGTTATTTGGTACAATCTCAGTGGAACCAATTGTGCCCTTTTTCTGTTTGCACGCTTAAAATTCAACAAATCTAGTCAAATAAAAGATCACTAGAGTGAAATATTAAATAATTTAAGGTTGTAAGTTGTTTGTACTTTATTATATACTCTGTGTGTGTAATTATTTTAGCCTAATTGTTATATGTGAAAATTACCTGTCATATGATGGTTCCAATCTTGATTACATCCACATTTATAATGTTTTAACCTGTGAATAATGTCATGAGAATTTACTTCATATGACCTGGAAATTCAAAGGTTAAAATATTGCTGTGAGGATTAGAAAAACTTAGAGTATTCTAAATCACTAACCCACAGACTTTAGTTTGTCATCACTCCATGAGCTAAGAACACTGAAAACTTAGTTCTCTAGCCATCTCTATTGTTCTGTCATTCTTTGAGTCATTGAATTCACTGCTCTCCTCAGAAAAGGTAACAGGGTACCATCATTTGTCACTAGTTAATTCATAAACTAAACTCAGCACTTTCTTCCATCCTGTGGATAACTTCATAATCCTAAAATCAAAACCACTCAGCTTGCTTTCCTAGTTTACTAATACCATTCTTGTTCTCACGTCACTTTCTGACATACATATATACTTTGACCGTCACTTCTTCGGACATTCAAGGAACTCATTTGTGCTATATTTAAAATAGTATACTGAAAATTTTGCTGATAATTTTAAACTATTTTTACATGATTGCTATTTAATTTTTTCAGTAAATAATGGTCATTTTAATTTATTGAAGTCATTTGTCATTTTATATTAAAATGATACTGTAGGTATTTCTTCTACCCAATGTCAGATTACTTGTAAATATATAATAAAAATATTTGCATTAAACAATGTCTCTTATTTTATTAAGGTGGCACATGCTCATATATATCTATATATGCATATAGATTAGATATATATGTATATGTATATATATATATATAAATATATATATATATATATAGGTTTCTAACACATTTTTCTTCTCCCCTTCACAGATAATTATAAAGATAAGAAATGTTTTGGCTTAGTTCATTATTCCAGGGCCCCAAATACTTTGTGTGCTAGTTATTTTTATATTATGTTTCACTTTTACTTGTCAACTCGCCTATATATTTCTACATGCTCAAATTCTTTTCATTGTGTGTTTTCTTTTCTCAAGTCTTCATAACCTTTTGTATCTTCTTTCAATGGTCTTCTTATTCAGTTTATTGCCTCTTAGATGGCTTCCTTCAGATATTTTATCTTTTAACATATTTACTCTGAAAATTTAGAACATATTCCTTCAACAGCTGTTTGCCTTTGTATGTCAGTCGCTTCCAATTCTTTACTAGGATTTAAGCCAGTCAACCTAATTTTACCAAAGCTGATTTCATGAATAGTCCTGTACTATTAATATACCTCTCATTTATTCTTTTCTCTTAATTGCTGAAAACGTATTATCCAAATACTGTGTCAACACACACAACTAGGGCAATTAGTTAATTATATATCAATATTAAAAATATATGCCTTCTGTATGTTTTTTTTCTCTCAACTGGGTACTACTTAGGATTTATAATAAAAGAAAATTTGGGTATCTGGCAAAAAGAAAAAAAAGATAAGTTGTCAAAACACACTGTGATAACAAATTTTTCTACAATCCTAACCCAATATCAAAGTATTAATTTTATTGATCCCCTGTAGTATTATAATAAAAATACATTATTCCTAGAACTATTGTCATAAAATCAGAGGAACTGAATGATTCAAATATTGTAAATGTTTAGAAAAAATGTTACATTCAAAGCTGATAAATAAATGCTGAAATTGCATATATAAGAAAATTTTGTTGTAATTTGTGACATCAAATTTGGTTTCATAGAGGGTTTAGAAAAATAAGAGTAAGAAGCATATTTTTGAGAACCACATACTTTGGTTTCAAATTTCATTCTTTAAGATTTAATGGTATGTGTTTATATATTGTTTACCAACACATGCATGAATGAATAAATTTAGTAAAGACTTGGAGTTCTTAATCTTAAAGCATGTTTGGTCAAAGTATATTTTCACTTCAGATGATTCTGCTATCCCGTGTATAGTTTTTGATATTTGAACAACTATTATGTCAGAAATGACAAGAAACTACAATTATGTATGTTTAAATTACTATGGACTATAGGGACTATAAATTTATTCAAAAATCTGCACTTAAGAACAGAATCACAAGCCAGGCACCAATGGTTCATTCCTGTAATTCTAGCCACTCAGGAGGCTGAGACCTAAGGATCACCCTCCAAATCCAGCCTGGACAGAATAGTCTGTGAGACTCTTATCTCTACCAGAGAACCAGAAGTAGTGCTGTGGCTCAAAGTAGGATGTTAGCCTTGAACAAAAAGAGCTCAGTGACAGTGTCCAGGCCCTGAATTCAATTCCTATGACTGACCAAAAAAAAAAAAAGAACAACAAAATCACAGCTGCTTTTTAGACTTCTAGTCAAACCAGTATTGCCAACTTCTGTTTATTCAGAAAAATAAACAAAATTCAATGTATTTAAATATACCAATTTGTATAGGCTACAGGGTTTCCTATACCCATGAGTTGAGTTTTAAAATATTAAAATAAACAATTTTCTAAATTTAAAACCAAAATTTACACAGAAGATTCAAATGCATTTATTAACTTAAGAAAGTCATTATGCAGGGCTGGGAAGGTGGCTCAGTGGTAGAGCGCTTGCCTTGCATGCCTGAGGCCCTGGGTTCGATTCCTCAGCACCACATAAGCAAAAAGAAAAAAAAGCCAGAAATGGCGCTGTGACTCAGTGGTAGAGCGCTAGCCTTGATCTAAAGAGCTGAGGGACAGCACCCAGGCCCAGAGTTCAGGCCCCATGACCGGACCCTAAAAAAAAAAAAGTCATTATGCATAATTCAGCAAATAATGCATAATCTTCTCTGTTTTATACTTATGCTAAAACTGTAGCTCTTAGTAGGCCATATTTAATAAAAGCCATACTAAGGTTATGCATCCTCTTGACAAATATAAACGTGTTTATATATAAATAGATGATAGACCACTATTATGTAGGTTTTGAAATGATTATTGAGATTCGTGGAAATAAATTGAAAAGTGACACATACCTGAAGTGTTCAACTATGATGAAAGCAAAACCCACAGATCATTAAATACATAGTAATCTGACTTCTTCTATCCCACCAATGTTGATGGGGAATCTTTCAGTTATGTAAAGCAGAGGGGAGAAGATTGAGCTAGAGAATTCATCCACATATGTTTCTCTTTTATCCTGAATAAAGTTGACTCCTACCTCAGCTACACACCTCTAATTATTTCTTACATTTTATTTTACCAGTTTGAAATCTTAATATGCCTGAGCAGTATGTTACACTGATTAGAATTATTGAAAGAATCCTCAAATATAGTGCTAACAATGGCATTTTGTTCTATTTACAGCTTTTCTAAAACTAATTGTGTATGATCATTTTATGAGATCTATTTTGTGTGTGTACAATAGTATTTTCATCATGCTGAGATTTATAAGCTTACGCTTGAGCAGTGTTTGCAATCATTAGGATTGACCTTGACCATTGTTTAAGATTGCAAACAATCAAGATAATACTGGTATAATATTTTAAAAGAAAAATGCTTACAATTATCTAGATATGTCTTACATAGGAAAAAATGAAATGAGAAAAATAGTACATGATATGAGTAGATTAACAAAAAATTTTAAGAAAATTAAAGTATTCTATACTTAATGGTGAGAGGGAGGCTATGTTTCATAAAAGATATAATTTGAAATGGTTTCTTTTACAAAACATTATAGGAGCCCCCTCACCCTCAAGTGCAGAATACTTTAATTTTCTTATAGTTTTACTGTTATTTTGTTAATCTACTCTTATCATGGATGCAGTAGATAGTGAAGTAGAAACACATGAAAACAACAAAAAGTATGCGGCAGAACTATCTAAAAACAAATAATGCATTTATGATTACTACAATGAACATTTAACCTTTGCTATGGACATATTTCTAATTCCATTTTGATTCTTATAGGCAGTGTCCCTAGAAAATTATCAAGAGTTTTTAAAACTACTTTACTTTTAAGAACAATCTAATCTTTATAACTAGCTTTATCCTGAGTCTTCTAGTGAAAATCACATTGTGTAGAAGCATATACATACTGCATGTATTATAGGAATGCTGATGATTATTGTTGAATAAATGCAGCTGTAACTCTGCAGGCAATAGGTACATACATGAGACTATTACTATAGATGCAATCACCATAGTCTTCATCAGGAAGTATGTGCTCAGTTCCCATCATTGGAGAACTTCTTTTAGAATTTTAGGTATTGAATGTTGTATTTTCCAAATTTGTATTTCATGAAGAAAAACATTGTTATAGTTATCTGAAAGTGGTTTTGTTTTTCCTAATATCAAGTCTAAGTATAATGAGAAATAAAGAATAGAGTCTTTGTGATTAGTTACCTGGTTTTGTTCCTAACTCTACTACAGCTGGCTTTGTTATTTAGCTAAGAGACTTAAATTCTTCAGCCTTGCATTTTCCAAACCATAAAACGCACTTAAAAAAATGTTTGTGTCTTGGGGTTAAATATTCTGGTAACATGGTATCCATGTTTAGTACTATTGTTCTCAAATGGAGGAGATTTTTACCCAACAATATCTGAAGATATTTTGTCCATCACAATAAGGGACATAAGATGTAGAGTGCTTTGTGGTATCTAATGAGTGGCCACCATAGATGCCACTGGCTACCCTACTGTCTAAGAACAGCCCAACAACATGTATTTATAATGTTGATATGGACCATGGTGAGAAATTCTGATTTTGTTGAAAATAGAAAAGATGAAACTGAAACTTAAAAAAAAATAAATTGTAGTCTGCATTGCCTGTTTCATAGTTGATTTTATGATTATCTAACAATAGTGATTTTATTTCAAAGTGAATTTTTACCTATTCTTCAGTCTTGATGATCATCTCCAATGCCACATCTAACATGATTATTTTTATACTGTGACCTGACCTGCAATCTTATTATAGTAAAATCTGAGTTCATTCACACTCTAAAAAAGAAATTTGTCCTCATCCTAAGCATTTGGGGCTACTTTTAACTCCTAAAGTTCTCATAAGAAATCAAGAAACCATGAAGGGAAGAGGAGACATATAATACAACTTTAGTAAACAATTCTTCCTCATACCTCTTGTTTAAATTCAGCTAAGGCATACTTTAATTTGTATTCTTTTGTGAAGAGATTTCTTTGCGTTTTCTGAAATTGCTTGAGTTCAACTATAATAGTCTCAACGTCACTGTTTCCAATATATTAATTTTATGAAGATCTGAAAAATAACATTAAATACAAAGTTGTTATGCCGTTATTATACATTCAAAGCATAGTAATTTCCTAAACATGTATATAAACATATTATGATCACCCATGTTTCTTATACTTGATACACATTCTTTTCAAACATAACTAAATGAACACTTTATAGGTTTAGCATTCCTAAATATATTATAAATTTGTAGTAAAAAATCACAGCCACTTGTCTTGAGCTCAAAAGATGTTAATTTATACTTTAAACAATTGTAATTTTAAAAAACTCAGCTTGTTTTTAAATATAAGTCAAAGGTGTTGTGGATGAAAGACTTTTGATAGTATGTAGTTTTCACAATGTGTTAAATTCCTATAAATGCTAGGTTTATTTGGTAAAAGAAGAAAATATGGTATTTTGGACCCAAAGTAAAAAAAAAAAGAAAGAAAGAAAAGAAAAGGCTAAATTTTCCTATGTGAGAAGATACAGTGATGACAATTCCCTAAGTTGGGACTGTGCTCATAGATAATTTCTGCCAAAGGTTTTCCCTTTTGTCTGCGTGAGATATTGAGGTGTGCTACAATTTGAATCAATACATGCATCCAATGTGTGCTTTCTTCATGCAGGGATTTGAGACGGCTTGGAGTGACTCTTGTGGGTCACCAGAAGAAGATCATGAACAGCCTTCAAGAAATGAAGTTGCAGCTGGTCAACGGGGTGGCGCCATTGTAACTTCTGCCAATGTCACTTCAAGTGAATGATCTGCACTTTCTAAAGAGCCCTGAGATTTACTTTAACAAAAGGGAAACAGTGATTTCTAAACCTTAGGAGATCATTTGTCTCAGTGACCAGATTTATAATCAGTGTTTTACTAGAGTCTCCACATCTTCCTCTTTGTCTTCATTTTTCATGAAGCAACTATAACTTGCATAGAATAAGAACCTGAACTTAAGAATAAAACAACAAAATCCTTCCACTGCTTCCACAGAATTTTGTACATGAAATATATAAATATATAGCACCTTTATTGACTGAATGATGGCAGCCCCTTTCAAAACTTCCAGGGTTCTACTTGAAAGGAAAAGTTTTGTAGCCTTTTGTGGGCTAAGAAAAGCTGCATTTTACTGAAGTTTACTTCAAGTCTGAATTGTCTACATAAGTGTATTGAAGAGCAATATGATTAGATTATTTCTTAATACATACTTTTTCTTGTAATTTTAAAATGTTACTACATGGTGTTAAGTTATAGAAACTAGTTTACAAACATATTGCTTGGTCACAGAAAGTACAATACAGGGTGTATATTTATTTTTCTGTGTTACAAAATTTAATTTTAGTTGCTCTTCTAGAGACTATTAGGTATAAATGTGTAGATACTGTATGCTTTGTAATATCTGCAGGAATGGATTTAGGTTGGGATTTACTGTGTGTGTGTGTGTGTGTGTGTGTGTGTGTGTGTGTGTGTGTGTGTGTGTGTGCGTGTATTTGCATATGTGTGCATTTTCATTCTGCTTGCATTTTTATATTGTTTTAATTTTGGCAACACATAGGAACAAATGTTCTAGAGTGTAATATAAATAGGAGAAATAGGGATGCAGTAAAGGAAAATTTCACACAAGCTGCTGTCTCTTTTTCCTATCATGCGTCCAAAAGCTACGAATCTCTTCATTCACTAACAAGAAATGTCTATAAGATTAAATCCCTTCAGGCTTCTTAAAAATCACTTGGTGATATCTGTGACAATGCAGTTCTTCTAGCCATTAATCTTGTACCCCTGTAAGAAATTTCACCTTTCTGAGTCCCAGAAAATATCTTGTCAAGCAAAGTTGACACCAAAGGGCACATTTTCAGCAGGATGTAGAAGGATTTAACTCTGCTGGCTTCTGTTAATGTTGTTAAATCCAGGCACATAGCATGAAGTATTACCCTTAAGTGTTAATCCTTTGTAACAATTTCCATTGTGGTTTCTCTCTAGAATTTTTAATACTACGGGCAGTGATGGAATGATTCATAGAAGTAGATACATTTTTTTCTCAAAAAATTTCCAAGAGAGTTTATTTGTTAATGACAGTTTCTAAATTTCATGGTTTCATTCCATATCCAGCAACACGATCTTAAGTTTGTTTTGAAGAATGAATTCATGTATTATTTAATTGGAATTTATTAGGAAATGTAAGATATGCCACTGTATTTTCTCTGTATCATGTGTGGTAAAGACTGATTTTGGTGGTAAAAATCATACAATTTGTTAGAAGCTATACAAAATTGAGCTCCAAGGTGAATTGAAACAAGTTTTTATGCTGTTACACTATAAACATCTTGGAATAGCATGTGGTTTTTCAAGGAAATAGAGTCTATTCATGAATATCAATGGCAATAGCTTGTCAGAGTAGTAAATGCCATGTTAAGTGTTCTCTTTTCCTATGCACCAATTTTACTTGAATATTATTAGCACATGTGTGAATAAACTTTTGGGGGGGGGGGAATACTTCTTTACATCAAATAACTTTTTCTTGAAGAACAATGGAAAGCCAAAAATGTAAAAAAGGGAAAAAACATGTTAAACAGTTTTTTAAATTTCACATTGACTTTTGCCTCTTTAAAGGACCACAAGTTCATGTTTTTATTAGTATGGGGGAATCTTCCAGAAAAGATGAGAGAAATAATCTAATAATCTCTTGATTAAAAATCACAAGTTACATAGGCACCAGGAGGGGGGCGGTGTGCCAGGCCTGGGGCTTAGGTGCTGTCCTTGCGATTTCTTTGCTCAAGGGTAGAACTTGATCACTTGAGCCATGGCTCCACTTCTGGCTTTCGATGTGTGTGTGTGTGTGTGTGTGTGTGTGTGTGTGCGCGCGCGTGCGCATGCACGCGCGCATGCTTAATTGGAGATAAATGTCACACAGATCCTCATCAGGCTGGCTTCTGAACAAGATCCACAGATCTCAGCTCCCTAAAATGCTAAGATTACAGACCTGGCTGGCATTTCCATTATTATAAAGATGTATTGCTCATTCCCATAAACAAACATTATTGAAACTAGTTACTATTGTACAATATAACTGGAGATCCTTCCACATTCTACCAAGTTTTGTAAAGGTTTTCCAAATCTAACTGATAAGAAACTTCAAAATAAAAATAAATATATTTTTCAGTGTTGCACTGGCCCTAGCTGCTTCACAAAAATGTTCTCTAAGTTGTCATTCAAGATTCATTAAGATCTGCAAAGATCCTTAAAGATTATTGCTCATTCAAGGTGGATGATATCTAAGTGATTAGAAGTTGCGATTTTGAACTTCATTTTTACAATGGAAGAATAGAAATTAATTTGCATTAAATACATTTGCCTCTTCTGCATGCTGCTTTCACTGTGGAACATAATTCAAAATGAAAGTTAAATATTTACATAGCTCTCATCCTTACCTCAATTTGGTTGCAAATTTCTTTTAAAAAGTTTTCAATCTGATTTTAGAAAAAAATAGACTTTCAAATCTGATATGCTCTCCAAAAGGAGGGAAAATGTCTTTCTAAAATATTTATTCACCACTGGATATGTCACCAATTTTAACCTGCCAAACTCATCTATAAATGTGAGAAATGCAATGAAAAGAAGAGGCTGTCCTGTGAAATTCAGTGAGGCCGTGTGAAGGGCAAGGTTTGACAAACCTTGATTGTGTGATTTCCTATCCTCTTGGTTCATTCCTGCACCAAAGAAATTACCAGAAACAACACATAAGACTTCATAGTTTTACCACATACAAGGGATTTGTCAAATAATAAATGATTTTATGATTTTATTGTAATTGACAGTAGACATACCATGAAAGTTTCCAATATTAGAGTTTGAAAAAATAGATATAAGAAGAAAGTTGTTTTCAACTGATTGATACCACTTAAAGTCACTCAGTTACCACTTCTGTCATAATTTGTGTCTAATCCTGCCATTTTCTCATATGTCCTCTGGCATATTATCAGTTGCTCCTTTTGAAGTGTATGAACTGTATGTAACTGTATGAATGATATTTTTCCCATTTAAAAGTAATGTTCATGGTCCTTGGCTTCTTGCATTTTATTGACTATGTCAATATTCTGAAGTTGTGAATTTATGCCCCAATACTTCATGTAAATTTGAATGCAGCCAGCATTTGTTGCCTAAAGAATGCAAAACATCCTTTACTCAGTTTTTAAGTGTTTAAGCAGTGTTCAATTGCTAAGAGACTTATCATTCTGAATCTCAAAGTTAAAATGGAATGTTAGTAATAGCAGAATACTTGCGTCTTTGCATGTCTGCAAATTCATTTCTATGTGAAAGTAAATGTTTCTCAAATGACATTTGTTCTCCCATTTGAAATGGGTTCTCAAAAGCACAAGCAGTAGTTCTCACCTTTGTTTTTGGCAGTAATGGTGCACTGGATGGCAAACACTATTTTAATCAGATGTAAGAGATTTACTAACTATACAATGTTTCATAGTAGAATACGATAGTTTTACTATTTTGTTTTTTCTAAAAATTAGAAAAAAAAGCCAAGTGTAATAATAAACTGTCTTGCTTTATATACTACCAGATGTGTAACCTCAAAGTAAATAAATATTAGGTATAATATAATGAGGAGGAGGATGGAATGGAGGAAGATGAATGGAGTCGAAGTGATAGTTTTATTTGAAATTTAATAACTAGAATAAGTCAGCATTTTTTCAAATGTAACACAGCTGGTTACATTGAATTTTTCTCTATTATACTGTTAATTACATAGTAATGTATAAAAAATAGATCAGAACTTTCTTTTCATTTTCTTGTTCATTTGTGAAAAAAAGCCTTTCCACATATCAATGTTTGAATGTTCTTTTTCAGAATGATCACATAATTATACTTGGGAGAAGATGCCAACTCTTTTCTTTGTATTTCTGTTTATAACAATCAGAACCAATGATGGATTTTTTCCTTCTGAATGTTAATAAATATGATATATTTATTGGAGCTGAGGACTACCTTAACTGAAATGTAATGGACAACGTAATTGTGAATGTTCAGACTGCTGTAGTTTTAAAATTAATTGCTTACTAGTGTGTAAATTTCATTTACAGTAGTCTAAAACCCAGATTAGAGTCAGCCATTTGTTAATATGTTTATTGACATCTCTTAGTGAGTCCATAAGCAGCCGAACAGTGAATTCTATTCCAAGATAGATATCAAGCTATCTTAAAGCCCTGACTCAGAGTTAATTCAAGCAAGGATTAGCATTTCTGTATTCTTTCCACACCAGAAGCTCTATGTGCTTTTTTGTTTATGTACATGCTTTTGTAGCTTAAGATACGAAATTTTCTATTTTTTCACGAAAATAAAAATCCCTTTAAATGCAGTTAAATCTGATTGTCATGTTTGACCCTCACTTAAAAATCCTCCCCCAAATTTAAAATTTATAGCCATTATATAATGATTTCAGTTCTGATAAAAATTTAAAAAAAACCTCAATTTCCTAGGATAAAAATGTAAAAGGTGATCAAGATTAGCAGTCCACAAAGAAAATTATGAATCTTTCCATTCAAATAATCTCTAAAATAAAGATTTCTTGAGATAAAAAGACAGGATCCTTTCTGTGCTGAGACCTGATTAGAAGATGCTTTATGGCAGAGGAATGCAAAGCTTACTTGAACACTGAGTGTCTTGGGATAAATATGGAGTTGAGAAATTTGTGTTCACCATTTCCAGAAAGGCATGTTGAAATGAACAGCTTGAGCCTAAGATATTAATCTGAGAGGCCGTTATGGCATAGGTACAGGCAGTTTGTTTTCAAAGAAACGCTTGCTCCTAAATATCAAAACTTCTTATCTTTTTTTTCTATTACATTGCTCTTTTTAAAAAATATTTTAATTGTCCAGTGGAGTGACAGTAACTCAGATAATGAGTAAATTTCTTTTTGAACAGTGTCACTACTTCCCTGGTTTTCTCCCAGTTTTTTCCTCCCAACCATATTCCTCCACAAGTTGAATAGTTCATTTCCAACACAGTGTCTAATGACTATCACTGCTGCTGCATTTATTCACCTTTGTTACACCATTACTTATCCTCACCATAAAAGGGACTCTTACATACAAGACAAAGGTACAGAAATCAACAACAGCAACAAAGGAGAAAGAAAGCAAACAAAACCAAAATTTAAAAAATCTCTTAGTTTCATTTCTTGGAGTTCATTTCAATAAACATAAAAAGCAACACAAATAATCAGCTGTATTCAAGAAATAAACTGTAGTTGTTCTATTTATATGGTAAAAGTGTCTGGGGGAAGTAATCCATAATTTACAGTTAGCCATACAAATCACTATACTAAGGACATTAATTAGTAATTCATTGCATATGTTAACGTAAAGTACTCAAAATACTTTGTCATTAAGGATACTACTCTGGATCTTGCTGAATAAAACTCCTGACTTGGTAAAAGTTTTGAGAAAATAATGAGAAAAGTAACATTTAAGGAATACAGACAACTTTGAATCACAAATTTTGATACTTACTTTTGAAATGCAAATTATTTTATTGTTTTATTAGTGAGGAATCAATTGCGTGAAACTTTAAAAAATACTGTCCCAAAGCCAGGAACTGGTGGCTCATGCCTATAATCCTAGCTTCTCCAGGAGACTGAGATCCAGCCAGGGCAAGTAAGCCAGACCCAAACAAATATAGGTCCTATGGTTTCCCTCATTTCCAGTAACTAGTATATGTCTAGGAAGATTTTATCAGATAAGCAAACAAGCTCAAAAGCTATGTACATATGACTATATAAGATGATGCTAAGCAAAATGAACCTCAAGAAATTTGTGAGATTCTTATCTCCAATGAAGCACCAAAAAAGCTAGAAATGGAGCTACAGCTCAAGTGGTCGAGGGTTAACTTTGAGACAAAGCTCAAAGACAATGTCCAGGTCCTTATTTCAAACCCCAAGATGGACACACACACAAAAAAAAATCCAAAAAATTGGCCTCAGTTCCGATTGCTAAGAAAGGCTAGATAAACTGGGTATCAGTGGTTCACTGTTAGAATCTTAAGTTTTTGGAAGTACATTTTCATAATCTGCACTGCTTAGGAGGCTGAGAATCTTGATTTCATAGCCAGTCCAAGCACAAAAACTTTCATCCCCAATTTACCAGCAAAAAACCCAAATTTGAGGACTTGTTCAATTGGTAGAAAACTAGTGAAAAATCTGAATGTTTAAGTCCTGTAATTCAAGTCCTACTCAGTACTAGCACAAAGAAAGGGTGGAGAAACACATACTCTTTTTTGTTAGAGCAAACTCATAGATTTTGTACACACGACTCAGATTCCACATGGCTGTCCATAGACTCAGCATTTTGAGAAAAAAGATTTAACATAGACTACAAAATTATTGGGATTATGATATATCAGATTTCTAAAAATATTCCATTTGTTAGTACAACTATTACTATTATAATAAAACACCAAATCTCAAGAAAAGGATAACTCTAGAATAAATAAGGAAAATCTTTTCAATTTAGTCACTTATATATGGGACAAATTCATAAGACATATATCATAAATAAAAAATTTTAACTGATAATATCAACTCAAAGAGATTCTGCAAATTTAGTTTCACTCAATTATCTGAAAAATGTTTTTCCAGATATCATGGATTCTGTTGTCTTCCTTGCTAAAAGTGATTCAAATTTATAGCTTGCTGTATATCATTAAAAACAAAAAACTAGAATTGACTTTATAGTCTTTGCTTGCTCACAATTGCTTTCCATGCCCTTACAAATTTGATTTTCAATGGAATTCTACGCTTCTGATTTTGTTTTTGTTTTTCTTACAAACTTTCATGATGGCTATTTCTTCCCTTCTGTTGTAGTGAATTGCTTGTTTTTGTTTTTTAATAGAATCATTTAGACTTCTCATTTTTATTCCCCCACCTCAACTGGACTCCTCCCTTCACATCTCCTCCCTACTTCTAGAATGATCTCGTCCTCAGTCTTCCTCCCTCTACCTCCTTTCTTTTCCTTCCTCCTCCTCTTTCTCATTGCCTTCATTGTTGTTGTTTTCAATTATATAATCATATTCTCCTTTCGATGTTGTAATATTTCCATTTACATCTTTGTTGTTGTTGTTGCCAGTTTCCTGGCTTAAACTCAGGGCCAGAGTGTTGACCCTGAACTGTGTACACACAAGGCTAGTACTCTGCCATTTGACCTACTGCTCCACTTCTGGCTTTTTTATTTTTTTAATTGTAAAACTGTTGTACAGAGGGGCTACAGTTACATGAGTAGGATAATGAGTACATTTTATAACAAGCATTGTTACCTCCTCCTTTATTTGCCCCCCACCATCGCTTCCCTCCCCATCTCCCCAACTCCTTTCGCCTCTCCACCACCCCAACATTGTAAAGTTCGTTTTCAATATAGTGTCCTGTATATCTTGTCACAATGGGTTAGCCTGCATCCTCAGTTAAGTGTTCTGCAGTATTCCTTCCCCTCCCCAAATTACAAATATATATACAAGGTACAGAGCACCAGCATCAAATCCAGTGAAAACAGGGGTTATACCATTGAGGAAGAACATAGAATAGAAACAAAAGAATCACATAGTGTATTGTAAGTACATTAAAAACACTAGCAATAAAGAAAAAAACAAACAAACAAACCCTCTGGCTAATGTGAGATGAGTTTCACAACTTCGTTGCCTAGGTCAGCTTTAAACCTCAATTCTTAGATTTTAATCTTCTTAGTAGCGAGGATTACAGATGTGAGTTATGGGCTTCTAGCTTCCATTTGGAATTTCTAAGATAAAAATTAGGAATGTACTCAACATATACTTTCCATATTTTTATTTTTAAACATTTCCCTCTAGCTCTATCCTGTTAATCAAATTTTGAGAACTTTTTCTCTATTCCGGGTAGTTTATATAGAAGTATATTCTTTGATTTTTTGCAACAATGGCATTACTCAGGGTCTTGCACTTTCTTGAAGTGCTTGCTTGATTGGTGCTGGATAGAATTGAGTTATACTTCCATCCAGGCTTTTAGCTAGTTACTTTGGAGATGAATTGTCATGGATTCTTTTGCCCTAGCTGACATGGAATAATGATCATCTGAATCTACTGAGTAACTAGGGTTAAAGGAATAACATCTTACTACATATACCAGATATACAGAAAAAATGCTTCTGGGTTTGACTTAAATTTCTTCCACAGATTGAGTGTTTGCATGTTTTTCTTCCTTTTCTGTCACATTCTTTTATAACAGAGAGAAATGAATTCTCCTTGGTTAACAGAGGAAAACATGCTACTGTCTTTTCTTTCTCTGCCATGGAGCCTATAAAGTAAACTCCAGTATCAAATGCTAGTTTTGTGAAAAGCACAAATTTGATGTTGATTTGCAGACCAAGTGACCCTAAGCAATTAACTTTAATATAGTCTTTTGTGAGTGATCTTTGTGAATCTTTATAAAGTTAGCATTGGTCTATGCAAAAATAAAAGGAAAAGAAATTAAATTTCTGATATATGACCATTTATTTAGACAAATACAAAAATAACACTTTCAGTTTATTCTAATTGGTATGGAGTTAAGTAATTTCTTCTTTTGGCTAGAATTTCTCTTTGAAAAAAATTTAAAGACTTACATGGAATAAATGTGAGTCCAAAAACATGATCATACAAGTTGTAATAGGAGCTTTTTCCTATGTAATATCCAATACCCCTGTATAGCCTCCAGAAAAATCAACCTAAATTAAAAATACGATTTGAATCAAAAGACAAGTTCAAGATGATATCATTGTCAGTTTGTTTTAAGTCAATTTGGATCCTTTAAGATTCCCAAAATAAATATTATAAGATGTACTGTGTGTGTGTGATGTATGTACATTGTAGATTATGTGTTTGGAAAATACATTAACACTTTAAAATTGCATCTTACAAGTATAAGGATCCTTTGTATAACCTGAGGTTTCTAAGCATTTAATTACAGTGATGTAAATGACACCTCATGTTAAAATTAGAAAAATATCCTCTTTATGACTTTATGTTGTGGGATTGCCCAGAGTTTCCAAATTAGAACAGAGACAGATACCAGTCATCATATTTTTCTTATAAGACGAGAGATGGTTTTAGGCAAGAAGAGATGGTTTATTTAGCAGAGACAAAAACTGATACATATAGTTATATATATATATATATTTTATATATATATATATGGATATATATATAACTATGTATAGTTATATATACATATGTAATTATATATGCATATATATATATATATATATATATATATATATATATATATATATATATGAAAGAAGTTTGTCTGTTCTTAAAAAATGAAAAAGACCCTGGACTACCAATGTGTTATCTTTACCTTGGCTCAGTTTATTTCTATATATGGGAGTTTGGAAAAGTTCTGTAATACGTTCATATATTTCCTCAAGCATTTTTTGACTGATTCTGAAACAGATTCTTAAAAGAGGCTGGACAATAACTCTTGTTTAGTGGATCATAAATTCAATAGTACTGACAAGTAAAATAATAAATCGAGTCCAATGACAGCCTTTATAAAATCCTAAATTTGTGAATGTTTTCCTTTGAGTGTATCATGCTAATGGCAAATGACAAGATTATATAATGTGTAATCTTCTCAAACATTGTGTCGTTTTCTCTGTCATATATTTTTTATCTAAATCTTCATAATGTTACTTATCTTAGATACCAAGTCAGCTGTTACTTGGAACAAACCTAGAAACAGAGAGTTTGCAAATGCTAAGTGACTTCTTTCAGATGACATAGCTCATGACTATATCCTGTCTTTCAAGGTTCACCCTTGTGTCTCTGAGGTCCAGGAGATGTCTCTTTACTGCTTTGGAATCTGTCTCAAGTCAGTTGTTTTAGCCCTTGAAGATCCTCAGCTGCTACTGTCCATCAAGTATTCACTTCATCTTCATCTACTTAAGGAAGTGGTCCATAAAAGCTTTGTCTCTTTGGAGCTAGTTCTCAAATCCTCCTATTCCTTTTTTCATTTGTAAATTTATACAAGCCCTTTATCCACTCTATCCCAGATATCTCATTTGTTTTGAGAGAAAATAGCTGGTTGTTATCTGAACCCAAACACAAATAGAGAATGTAAAAACAGCACTGGTACCAAATAGTTCTTTAGTAAATTTTCTTTTTTATATAGTTACGTAATTGTGCATTTAACAAAGCAATTTATAAATACAATGGATTTGTTATTATTGTCAGGTGATGTACAGTTACAGTTACATAAGTAAAGAAATACGTACATTTCTTGTCAAACTCATTACCCCTTCCCTCATTTTTCTCCTACTCTCCCTCCTTCCTCACCCACATCCCACAAGTTGTACAGATCATTTCCGACATATTGTCTTGTGTCTATTGCTGTTGCGTTGGTTCCCTCCTTGTCTTTTGTCTCAACATTCTGTTGTACAATGGATATTGATCAGTACTACCCCTCTCAATCTTCTCATCCACTGACCCCCCCCCCCAACTCATACCTTTTTACATTCGTTTACATTTCTTTCTGCCCTTTTTTTTTTTTTTTTTTTGGTGGAGAGAGTAGGGTGAGATTGAACTCTGGGCCTGGGTATTGTCCCTGAAATTCTTTTTCTCAAGGCTCGCGTTCTACCACTTGAGCCAAATGTCCACTTCTGGCTATTTGGTGGTTTTGGTGGCTTAGTGGAGGCAAGTGTCTCATTGACTTTCCTGTCCACGTTGGATTTGAACCCCAACCTTCAAGATTTAGTTAGTGTTAGGTAGGATTAGAGACATGAGGCACTCATCCCAGCTTTCCTTTACATTTGTTATTTTTGTAGTAGATACATTAAATTCTTGACTACATTCTCTTCACTTTCTCTTCTTTATTCCTCTCTCCCTGTCCCCTTGGCTCCGTCTCACTTCTTGTAATTACCTACTCATTTCCAGGTGCTTATTTTGTTTAGTTTCATCTTTGCCTTTATAAAGAATTACACTTTTCTATAATCTAACAGTTCCCTACCATCAAGACATAGAAGAATATCATCACTTTAAAAATAATCTCTTCTTATATTGATTTTACTACATACTTTCTTCTTATTCTGTTTTTATTTAACTTAATAATGTTACAATTTAAGCACATTTGAAATGTAGTAATATTTTAGTAAATTCCCTTGCAAATATGCTTACAGAATACCACGTGAAGTTATTTATAAGCAATGACATTTATTTGACACATTATTTCAAATGGAGTACTTTTCCTTACATTATGAAACATGACTGATGTCAGATAGGCTAGTAGCTCATAAAAAAAAAAAAGCAGGAAGCTGGTGGCTCCTACCTGTAATCCTAGCTACTCAGAAAGCTGAGATCTGAGGATCATGGTTCAAAGCCAGGGCCAGGAAAATCATGAGACTCTTATTTCCAATTAGTCATCAGAAAACCAAAAGTGGCTTTGTGGCTTAAAGTGGTAGAGTGCTATCTTTGAACAAAAATGAGCAAAGGGACAGCGTATAAACCCGAAATTCAAATCCCACAATTGACCGAAAACAATAAAATAATTTTTTAATAGAGGCAAGAAAACGTTCTATACATAATTAATCTACTCCCAAGTTTATTACTCCATTCATTAATCTACTCAAGAGTACAGAGGTTTTTCTTATTTAATCTCCCCATAAAAGTCCTACTTCACAAAAGTGTTGAATTAAAGATTAAGTATATGAACTTTGATCAGACTTGTTTTATGCATACCTTTCTCTAATTCTCCCTGCCAGATTAAAGGAAAAGCCTAAATTAATTAAATGGCTACTTAAAATATGTATCTCTAAAATAATTGCAAAAATATACTCAATGTCATTATATCATGTAAAATTACTTTGAAAATATTTTCACATACACAGTCAGTTTTTCCCTATTTTGTATATCTTTAGAATTCTTTTGAATCATGATTGAAATGATCTTATAAACTATTTCCTCTCTCAAAATCCCTCTCCCCAAAATTTTTCCTCCCCAAAACACCACTTATTCTTGGAGATATTAAATATTTTGCCTAGAAATTCATTTTGTTCATTTTCAATATGATTCTATTTTGTGTAATTTAAAAAGTAGGTCAGCTGCTTGATTCGATCCATATTTTTTATTTTTGAAGAACACATCATACATGTTTATATACAGTTCTACTAGCATACAAAATCAGGTTGAATGTCTATTAAGAACAATTGGTGATTATTGCCAAAATATTAGCCTTTAAAAATTTCAGAATACTAGAACTTTCATCATTGTTTCTTTTTTATTATTACATGTATATAGTTGTACAAATCCACCAATTGTAGTTCCCAAATCCACTTAACCTTCAAGTTAAGTAGTTCTGCTTTCACAAATGCCCATTGAATATAATGACTGTATTTACTACCCTTCTTTCCATTCATCTGTTTTTCTTCTCTTGATACCCACACTGACAATATCATTGTTTTTGAACATAATTTCTCTTTATCAATGGATTAAATACATGTTGGTAGGGCTTTTTCCTCTCATTATAAAAGTAAGTAAATGATTAAGTTGATATGATGTCATATTTCTTATCTTAATTTGTCTAATCTCATTTAAAATCAGAATTAAATAAATCTTTTTAATGTGAAACCACTACTATTACTTTTTCTGAAACCAAAAGCCCAATATTTTCTGATACGCCTACAGTTTTGGCCATTTGCGCTCAATTCTTTCCAGTAGCTTTATTATTCTGTCTCCCTTTTAAATGTTGATATTGAGAACATTGTCTTCCACACTAAATGTCTAGTATTGATTTTTTTTCAAAAATATTGCTCATGTTTATAGTTTTTTACTAAATACCTCTGACTATGCTCTATAGGTATTTTAGAATCAGCATACTGAAAAAGTGATATTATCTTGGTCAAAACATATATAGTCACATATTTTTACACTGTTATAAGTTACTAATATCAATGATTGAAGTAGATAACCAAAAATTATACTTTAAATTTTTCTTGCCTTGAACTCCACTAAAATATATAATAAAAGTTAATTTTACCTTAAATATGCTTCTCAGATATATCACTGGTAAATGTGAACATATGAAAAAAAAGTCAAAGGTAGCTCTGAAAAACATAGCCTATAAATATCGAATGGATTGCCCAGCTCTAAAGAGACAAATTCACCTTTTAATACTTAATTTTATGCCCTTTTAGAGTGTGATTGCAGCACTGGTCTGACAAAAATCTGCAAATCAATTATACACATTAAACCGTGCATTTATCCAAAATACTTTTCGAGCAGTATGAATTTTTATCATGAAAGAATAAATGACAAAGTGCAAAGTTAAACCAATTCCTTGTTGAAATAAATACATATATACTATAGTGAAGGTGCTCTGAACCATGTCAGCAAAGAACATTTCCATGGTTTACACTGAAAACATGTAAATGATAAAACTTTAGTCACAGTCATTTTACTGGATAAAATTGGAAGGATTTCCACTGTGATGTCAGGATAAAACACTGTGATTCATTACATGCTCTGTGGACTTGTAACAGCACCAACCGTATCAGGTATAGAGGACAAACTGAACCACAACAAATGAGTAAGCTTCAGGAATTATTTCATCCTTTACAAATCTAGAAGACAAAACTATCATGAATATTAGTATAAAATCATATGAGGAATGTGAAGCCTGATGTCTTCTCAGCGGGTTGCAAACTCGTCAGTCCTTTGCTTGGCTAATGGTAAGGAAGAAGTGAAGAATTGGGGTCCAATTTTCTAATGGAGCCCAGATCTTTGGCAGGATTTGCTGATATTCCTTATGTGTAATCATGAGCCCGCTCTTCATGGCTTGTCAAAGCACATGATTCTGGTTTTACATACTGAGAGGACAGTTTCAAGAACATATAAGAATTTTTCTCTAGAGAAGAAAATGTTACTACATATATATATATATATATGTATATATATATATATATACACAAATGTATACATACACACATATGTACACACCCATGTATATGTATACATACATATGTGTATGCATATATATACATATGCATGTATATGTGTGTATATATATTTTTAAGTGCATGTATTTCTTGTTCTTTAAGAGAAGACATCACAAAGTTAAAGTTAAATTGATTTTGAAATCCTTGACTAGTTCATACTTTCTTCATATGGAGCTTCATGAAGCCTCCTAAAATACAAAGATGTAATTATATTTAGTTTAAACGTTCTCTAAATATTTCACCATGGATCCCTTTAAATTACTTGTAATTATTGCTACTGCCACAAGGTGGGTGCCAAGAGTGGAATGCTATTTTTGTGGGCACTGCTTAAGTTATATTTCAACCAATGTGATGCAGGGAACCCACTAAGGGTTGTATTTGTATTGGTACAATGTGTTTGTATATTATTTCACTCCTAATTCAGGCTGTATATTAATGAGAAGGGACATGAAAGCCCAATTAAGTTAGCATGGAAGAGTCAGGAGGGTCTTTGCTACCATAAAACTGGTTATTCAGGTTTGCCCAATTTGGAATAGGTGTTGAATTTTATTAATTTATAATATTTAGAATATAACCATAAAAGAGAAGCTTGCTGGATAAAATGCTAAAAAAATTAATAATGACCATGGATGTACTCCTATAAATGTTGTAACCATATGCAAATATTTAAAGTGCATTCACTGTAGAAAAAGATAATGAAAGTTGTCTGAAAGAAAAGCAATGTATACAAACAGCTATTTATAAACAAAGTATCTCAGTAGAAATAAGTACTGTAGCAAAATGCATCAAATCCCAGGGATGGGGAAATGTGTCTGAGACCTAGGAATCAAGAAAATGTTTGAGGCATATGTATGCACACATAGGTATATACAAACATATAAGCACATTTGTGTATAAATACACAGTTTTAGGCTAAGTATTACATGCAATGTGAAAGGAAACAGATGCATTTAAAATAAGACCAGGTATATATACATATATATTCTGGAGAAATAACCTGTAAATAAAGCAAGCATTATTAACATTGCTTAATATCAACAGATGACAGCCTTAAGGGAATTAGGAATCCCTTCAAAGCCTCAATATTTGTTTATTTATTATTTGAAAGGAGAAAACGCATAGCTCTCTAAATTCTCACAGGGTTGCCTAACAACACAATGTTAAAAATCATTGACCCAAAATATTATTGGACTATCTTTAGTTAGTGATATCTAAACTTATATTCTCAATGTTTAATAAATGTTTAAACAAAAGGAATATAGTGTCAAACATACTGTTGCACAAAAGGAGTCCCACATAAATGCTATATTTGTCTAGGTGAACATGGCTTACTGAAACACAAAAATACTCATTTTAAGTTTTCTCCAATTGACACAAAATATAAGAAACTAACAAAAGTCAAATCATTAAGTAAAGCCATTATGAATCCTAAATTGTTGATATCCATGGCATTACTAAATAGAATTTGGAATTGGACAGTAAGTTAGCAACAATACCCATTCAAGACTTGGGAAACAGCTTGTTGTAATGGTGATTTCAATGGACTTAAATGTTCTTCATAGTAAAGATTTTGCATAGACTCCTAAACTAAAAAGTACTGTCTCTTAATCTCAAAGGCTTCTCAAAATCCAATCCAGATGTTTTGGTTACCAATCTTTGAGCACAAGTAATCCTATATAAAAGTACCTATGATATGGCACAGTGGGTATTAAACTGGTTTTTCCTCTAAAGAAGAACACTTAGACAAAGGAGTAAGAAAAAAGTGGGTCCTTCCAACTACTTTACCAAGAAGACTGACTTACTGCTAGAGAAAGTTTTGAGGGTATGGCAAGAAAATAAGCAGAGTGTAGCAGGAAGACCCACCTAGTCATCCGGAGTGACAGAGCCACAGCAACAAAGTTTTTAGTAAAGAAGCAACTTTACTGAGATGGTTCCTACACTGACCAGTCAGGGCCAAAACACAGGCTCAGGAGCTGATACTGCGACATTTGTAAAGGCAAAATTCACAAGGTCAAGCCTGGTCACGCAGGTGACCAATGAGATTATCACACACACAAAAGATTGCAGTCATACCAGACCACACGCAGGTGGCCAATAAGGTTACAGTTTGTCACATAATGGTTGTTTAAACCAGCCTATCACTTTGGGTTTAAATGACACACAAATTCAGCAGGTAAGACAGAGCTTAAGGTAAGCATGTCCAAAAGGCGGAGCTTATGGTAAGCGTGCACAAAGGAAGAGTTCAGTGGAAAAGGTGGAGTTCATGGTAAGCTCATGATGCTGCCAATTTGAGCCAGATTACAACCTATCTATTTTATCTGTCAGTCCTTTACTAAACAATCACGGTGGGTTAGGTTGTTAAGGGGAGAGGGACCTAGAGGCATTCTTTCCATTCTAGGAACTGGGCTGGTTGGAGCCAAGATCGAGTTCACCTTGTATAAAGGTTTTTTTTTATCTAAAATCCCTAAAACAAAGGCAAAACCTGGAAAGAAGCTGTACCTACTCAAGTCTCCTCTCAGGGCCTATTTCACAAACATGTTAATCTTATCACATATTTCCACTGAGTTTACTATTGTCATGAATTTCTTGGTGTGATCACTGCTCTCAAGAAGCTATAATCTAGCAAGATGAAGTATAGCAGTGAATCTGTCTTTCATTGCTGAAGTTCATTGAATAGAATTACTGTAGCGAACAGAAAGCATTACACCAAGAAAACAGTGGCAGGAATGGGAACTAATAGAAAGAAAAATAAAAGTGTAAAAATATTGAAGAGATGGTGGTAATAACACATGTGGATGAATTAATGGTTTGGAAAATAGGTATATTCAAGATTTCTGGTTTAGGAAAGTTCACAGTAGTAATTCGAATATAAGAATCTAGCTTGTGGATAGATGAGCTCCGGCTGACCTAGTAGAGTTCTTTTCATGGTTAGTTTTCTGGATAAAGAACAAAAACAAGTCTCCTCTCTCATCTGTAGTCCTATAGAACTCAGCTGTGGTTCTTTGCTTTTGATGACATTCATATCTACAAAATAAATGTCAGCATGCAGCACAGTGTGGTTGTAATCTATATCCCAAGAAGGAATAATTCTCTCAAAAAGAGAAATACAATTTTTATTGACAAATCTCTGACTCAGAAAGGCATAGACATCAATCAACATTATCAAATAAAAATATGCAAAATGAGTCTAGAAGTTTAAAACTCCATTACTAACTGAAAATTGGTCTCCTGTGTTGGTATGCTTATCTACTATGTATATCTGATATTAAAGAGATAAGACCTGAAATACTTCCAATATACCAGAATAAAACAAACATTTCTCAAGAGGCAGGAGATAGGAAGATTTGAGATTTCCACTTTTTAAAAAACAGGAAATAGTTTCCAGCTCTGAAGTGATTCTTTTACTCCAGCTTCTGAAAGTCATTTCAAAGTTGGGGGAGGGAGGGTTCATTTATGACGGTACAATTCACAAATCATATGCTAGAAACTCTTGTCAAACCAAAGGAGAGTGGTTGCAGCACATCAGTGAAGAAACACTGTGGCTAGTCACTACTTTCCGCACCCACATTTTCTTTTTTCTTTTCTTTTATTATTATGAAAATACCATACAGAGGGGTTAAAATTACATGGGCAAGATAGTGAGTGTATTTCTAATCAAACATTGTTGCCTCCTCCTTTGTTTCCCCATACCATCCCTTCCTCTCTCCACCCCCCACCCCCACATCCCCTTACCATCACCCCACCCCCAACCAGCCAAAGTTGTAAAGTTCGTTTTTCGACATAAAGTCTTGTACATCTCATTGTTGTAATGGGTCCACCTGTATCCCTATTTAAACAGTTTGCTTTTTTCCTCTCCCTCCACAACTTGTATCAACATCAAATAAAGTGAAAGCAAGGCTTATACCCTGGGGGAGGTGCATGTAAAGCAACAAAGAAATCATCTTATAAATATGTTGGAAACAATCACAAGATAGAAAAAAAAAATTGAATCCTTATCTTGGGGTTCATTTTGCATAATATCAGCTTGTCTGACAGTCTGTTTATCTCATATATATACTAGTTATTGCAAATAAGGGAAACTATGGAACCTATATTTCTTTGGGCCTGGCTTACTTCACTTAACATAATTTTTTCCAAGTCTTTCCATTTCCTAACAACTGGGGCAATGTCATTATTTCTGATGGAGGCATAGAATTCCATTGTGTATCTATACCACATTTTCTTGGTCCATTCATCTATTGAGGGCATCTGAGTTGGTTCCATATCTTAGCTATGGTAAATAATGTTACAATAAACATAGTTGTGCTAGTAGGTTTAGTATGGTCTTGTTTGTGATCATTTGGGTAAATGCCCAAAAGTGGGATTGCTGGGTCATAGGGAAGCTCTATGTGAAGTCTTTTGAGGAACCTCCATACTGCTTTCCAAAGTGGTTGAACAAGTTTACACTCCCACCAACTCCCAACAACAATACAATAAGGTTTCCTTCTGTCCACATCCCCCCACCAACATCTGTTGTTACTAGAGTTCTTGATTATAGCCATTCTAACTGGGGTGAGGTGGTATCTCAATGTTGTTTTGATTTGCATTTCTTTTAAGGCTAGGGAGGTCGAGCATTTCTTCATGTGTCTATTGGCCATCCTTCTTTCCTCTTCAAAGAAGTTTCTCTTTAAGTCTTTAGCCCACTTATTTATTGGGCAGTTGTTTCTTTGGGGATTAGTTGTTGGGGGATTTAATTTTTTGAGTTCCAGGTATATTTTAGATATGAGACCTTTGTCTGTTGTATGGCTAGTGATGATCTTCTCCCAATCCATGGGCTTTCTATTGATTTTGCTAGTTATGTCCTTTGCCATGCAGAAGCTCTGTAATTTCATGCAATCCCATTTGTCCAACCTTTCTTTGATTTATTGTGTTTCTGAGTTTCTATTAAGAAAATTTTGGCCTGTGCCAAGGAGACCTAGGGTTTCTCCTATTCCATCCTGTAATGTTTTCAGAGTGTCTGCTTTGAGTTCAAGGTCTTTGATCCATTTGGAGTTGATTCTGGTGCAGAGTGATATAGAAGGATCTAGCTTTAGTTTTCTACAATGATTAACCAATTTTGCCAGCAGCATTTACTGAAGATGCTGTCTTTCTTCCATTCTAATTTTTTTTTACCTCCTTTATCGAAGATTAGATGGCTATAGGTCTGTGGGTTCATTTCTGGGTTTTCAATTCTATTCCATTGGTCCTGAGGTCTGTTCTTGTCATAGCCACATTTTCATAGCTGTTTCCTGAAATCAGAGCTTGATGCAAAGACATGAGTTTATTGCTAAGAAAGCAATAGTGAGAGCACAGGAAAACACAGCTACATTTTTTTTTATTGTAAAGATACTGTACAGGGGGTAACATGAGTTAGGTAATGAGTCTATTTCCTATTGAGCATTGTTACCCCTCATTTGTTTTTCCCCAACTATCCCTTCCCTCCCAACCTGCCCAACTCCTCTTTCCCCACTCCCGAAGTGGTAAAGTTCGTTTTCAACATAGTGTCTTGTACCTCTCATTGTTACAATGGGTCAACCTTCCCCTCCGCAAATTAGAAAAATGTATATACAAGATGGAGGGCACTGGAATCAAATACAATGATACCAGGGTTTATACCATGGAGGACGAACATACAAAAGAAACAAATAGGGGCTGGAAAGGTGGCTCAGTGGTAGAGCACTTGCCTTGCATGCATGATGCCCTGGGTTTGATTCCTCAACCACATCAGTAGAAGAAAAAAAAAAGTCGGAAATGGCACTGTGGCTCTAGTGGTAGAGTACTAGCATTGAGCTGAAGAGCTGAGAGACAGTGCCCAGGCCCAGAGTTCAGGCCCCACATCCAGACCCCCCCCAAAAAATAAAAGAAAAATAAAGAAACAAATAAACAACAGTGACAAAGATAAAACCTTTTGTGTCCCAATCTTGGGGTTCATTTTGCTTAACATCATTTTATATGGTCATATGTACAAAGTTTTTGATATTTTCTACTTGTCTGTTAAGATTATCTTATATGTATACTAGTTATTACAAATAAGGGAAAATATGAGACATATGTTTCTTTGGGTCTGGCTTACTTAACATCATTTTTTCCATTTTTTTCCATTTCCTAACAAATGGAACAGTATCATTCTTTCGGATAGAGGCACAGAATTTTATATTTAGAATGCAATAAAGACAGCCTCTTCAGTAAATGGTAATGGCAAAATTGGTTAAACATCTGTAGAAAACTAAAGCTAGATCCTTATATATCAATCTGCAGCACAATCTACTCCAAATGGAGCAAAGACCTCGAAGTAAAAGCAGACACTCTGAAAATATTAAAGGAAAGAATGGGAGAAACTCTAGGACTCCTTGGCAGAAGCTGAAATTTTCTTCATAAAGACCCTGAAACACAACAAATCAAAGAAAGTTTGGACAAATGGGATTGAATGAAACTGCAGACCTTCTGCCTGGCAAAGGACAGAGCTAGCAAGATCAATAGAAAGCCCACTGATTAGGAGAAGATCTTCACTAGTCATACAACAGACAAGGGCCTCATATCTAAAATATACTTAGAACTCAAAAAAAAAATCCCCCAACAACAAATCTTCTAAGAAACAACTGCCCAATAAATAAGTGGGCTAAAGACTCAAAGAGAAGCTTCTCTGAAGAAGAAATAAGAATGGCCAATAGCCAAATGAAGAAATGCTCAGCTTCTCTAACCATAAAAGAAATGCAAATCAAAAACAACATTGAAACTCCACCTCACCCCAGTTAGAATGGCTAGAATCAAGAAATCTAATAACAACATATGCTGGAAGGGATGTGGCCAAATGCGAACCTACTGCATTGTTGGTGGGAGTGTAAACTTGTTCAACCACTTTGGAAAGCAGTATGGAGGTTCCTCAAAAGACTGCATATCTAGCTCCCCTATGATCCAGCAATCCCACTTTTGGATATTTACCCAAATGATCACAACTAAGGCCATACTAAAGCTACCATCACAACAATGATTATCACAGCATTAGTCTCCATGTCTAAGGTATGGAATGGCTTTTTTATGCTATAAAAACAAAGGGCTCTATTTGCACTAGGATCCCTGAGAAGTGTTGAGTATGTTTTTTAGAAATGAAGCACTAGAACTGAAAGGCAGCCTTTATCTAATACTTTACACATTGGTTGAATGTTGACCTCATTGCTTTAATCCATAAGTGCAAACCTATGTATTTTGGTACCATGGTACTGAAAAAGAAATCTTGAAATATGGCACAGACAATCAAAATTTTTGCTTTCACAGAAAGTAAGAACTGTCCTCTATGACTCCACACACAATAGGCCACTTTGAGCTCCCAAGCAATTCCACTTTTGAGCACCCCTAGCAGATTAGAGGTGACAATCTTACAGGGACTTTTGCCTGCCCAGGATGGCTTCAAACTGCAGTTCCCACATCAATGAGATTTTACAAATGGCCACTTTTCTCCAATTAAAAGCCACAAAGATGATCATTGGAAGTAGTTTTATAAGCATGGTCTTACGTGGAACTTATTACATTACATTTGACAAACTTGTCCTGTCTTTTATTGAGGGCCTTCTGAAATTGTTACAAAAAAAAACTTTGAGGGCAAACTGGAATAATCCTAATTTACCTTTTTTCACTTTGAAATAAACCTTTAGGACAATTTTATCTTTTAAACTTTTGTCTGGGAGACCAGCCATGCCCCACAACTTCCCAAATTTTTACAAAGGGGATCCATTTTAATCCCTTTTGGTAAAGTTACTTGAATTTACATTTAAATGTCTCATTGAAACACTGGGCTACACCCTTTACTTTCAGCCAAACTTTTAAACTGCTCACATTATTTTTATACAGTCTGAGCGCCCTGCTGGAGGAGCATCAACTGTGAGCAGTGTAGCAGTTTTTCTTGATGTACTAACACTGTAACATCTCTTCTTCCTTGAGAAATACATCCAATGGTAAAATAGCATAGAAGTCAACTTATATCCTTTGCTCATACACCCCTTATGGTCTAACTAGTGGGGATTAACATTTACAGAACCACATATCTGAAGTGGCTTGTGTTTTACCCCAAATCATCTGTGATGGAACAAGGCTGGAGAGGTCTGGGCAAGGCTGTGGCATCTCCCAGTATGTAATGACTGTCACACCTCTTATTGGTTACCTGTAAAATTCTATACATATATTGGTTAAAGACTTGGTTTACACCAGCTTTTGTATGCTGGTGCCACTGGTTTAGGAAGCTGTGACAATTTTAGTTTTTTTCCTGGGCATTTCCCATTCACAAGCCACAAGTTCCTGTGGTCCCTTGATCTTAAAGAGAGTTGATCAGTGCATAAGGAAGCAAAACAGAGAATTAAGACCTAAGCCTTAGTTTACTAGCCATGGTCAAAGGCACAATATTTATCTCTTAGCATAGATGGACATAGGAATGACAACTTTATCAACTTCATTTACTCTGTAAAGGAAACCATTGTTTTTGTTAGTTCCTTTCTGAAGGCCTTTTAAAACTGCCCTTTTTTTCCTTTGGCTTATAATCAGGTCACAAAGTTTTAAAGCAATTTAGATTAAATCACAGCTTTTATTGACAAAGATTTTTTAGTACTCAGAATATTTGGTAACTTTGAAAGCATAAATGTTTACATATAGATAAATAGACATGTTTGTGTACAAATTAAAGAGTGCGCTTAGATTTTAAAATCAGCCATTTTAAGGTTTTGAAATTTTCACACCACGAGGTCAGTTTAAAATACAAAACTTTGCCAACAGCAAGAAACTTAGTAAACAGACACATGGCCTATCATAAAGGTGCATCAGGTCAGGTTTGGGGGGGAGGGGGGTCACAGAATCAAGTTGAGTCAACGCAAAACAGCAGCTGAATTACCACAATGGCAGGATGGTGCATCCACTGCATGCTCAATGCTAGAGAAATTTAACAGAATTTAATACACTTTTGGTAATATCCAAACTCGTTGACCTTTTTTTGGGGGGTGGGGGTGGGGATGAGTTTAAACTTAAACTCATCCATTCTTTTATCTCAAGGATTATAAACATCTATTGTTGGCTACATTCTTCCAGGGCATTTAACATTTGCAATACTTGAATACCTTTAGTTGGAAGAAGAGAGAGGTTATACCAGAAGCTAATTTTGGAACAGCAAGCAGCAGAGTTTAAAGGGAGTGGGAGAAAGACAGAGAGAGACTTTTACCTGTCCAAGAGCTCACAGACACGGAGTTTTAAATTTGGGGCCAAATTTGACTCTGATGGGGGCTCAGCAGCCCTCCAAGGCCCAGGTGGCCTTACCACTGAGATACTGAAATCGGAAACCCAGACCACGGATAAACTGGTGACTTACCCTGGAGTGGGACTTAATTAGCAGTGTTGGATGGGCAGGTAGAGCACTTGGTCAGGAGAAAGATACCTTTGGTCCTCTGGCAACCAGAGTGTATTATCTCAGGGTATGTCCAAGGACAGCTAGTCAAACCCCCTTCCGAAGTGGAGGGGGGAGCAAGTCCACTGGGGAGCCTATCCCCATATAGGCCACCAATAAAAGAGGAGCCCACACATCCATCCCAGGGGACCACGCAGAGGTAGGCAGGCACAGGAGAAAGATTATTATAAGAGGAGCCATATTTCTTCCAAGATGGAGCACACGCCTCCATCCCTATCATGTAGCAGGAGGGTCTGAGGATAGGAAGTGAAGTAGATGGGAGTTCAGGTGGGTCTGGGCAGAGAGAGGGGAGGGGGCACATGCATGGCAGGAACTCCAGGAATGGGAGGGGTCCCAGATGTGGGTGGGGCTGAGGACCAAAAGTGAGCATAATACAGTAACTACATTTTCCAGTGTTTCCACTTTGCCTGTACCTTATTCATAAACAACTTAGATGAGAATCACATTAACAGTGATATTATAGTGTAACATTTACCATCAGTAATGGGATTCACTTTGCATTTTGATGATGAGACTAAAACGATTTCATGGGTCAGGGAACTGTAAGTACTTACTACTAAAGAGAAAATATTTATGCAAATTCCATGAAGCTTAAAGATTTTGTATAGAACAGCAGAAATACAGTGCAAATAAAAATAAGAGGTGCAAGAACCTTCTAGGGATAGTTTCCCAATATTTCCTCAGTCTCACATTCTGATATGAATTATGACCTTCCAAGAAATTGTGCAAGTATTCAAGTCAGTTGGTAAAAGATTTCACTGGGTACAAGATATAAACTTACACTTTCCAAAACAACAGAAAAGGAGACTCTGGATACTGCCCAAGTTTCCAACTTTACAGTGCCAATTACAAATTACTAGCCAGCCTATCTCACAATTATCTTGGCCTTGAATCAGTATCAGACTTGTACAAATCCCTATAGATAACAAAGATAAGAAAGTCTACTTTATGATAACTTTATCTCATACTTTGACCTAGTTTCACAATCTCATTCTGAATCTTTGCTTACCAAGGCCTTTAACTTCCAAGTTTTCTAGGTGTTTCCTACAGCTAAATGGAGTCCAGAGCTTAGGGAGAAATAGTTTACCAGCCATTCCTATAAGGCAGGATGTGGAAACAGAAAAAGTGTGACAAAATAGAGGAATTCCATACTACATTGAAGTTGCAATAAGTGAGAATTATATGCATATCCTTCCATGAATATTTAGTTGAGAGATCTTGAACAACCATTCACTATCTCCCATTCAAATAGCCTTAGGACTCTCTTGAAGTATAGATGACTCCTTTTTTGTTGTTGTTTTCAGGTTACATTGAGTAGCCGATGCACAGGGCCTTATAGCTTTGAATTTGGTCTGGCTTTCGAGAAGTTTCTATAATAAAAAATATTTTATTATTTTTACAGCTTATCCTAAAACATGGCCATCAATACAACTTTAGTCAAGTAAATAAATCATGCAAAACAAAGTTACTTAATATGCAATATCTATTAAGAATCTGAAGATGTTGAAAATTTTTGGAAAAGTGAAAAACTGGAAAATTTTTCAGTACTGGCATGATACCACAACTGGAAATCTCTATACTTGCCCTCATGCAAAGAATCATGGTCTAACTACAGGTGAATGAAAAACATTGTATAACATTATATTCAGCCTACAGATGTAAAGTACAGGTAAAACAGAAATGAATTTTGTTTTTAGACTTTGACTTTAGACTGTGTATGTGTGTGTATATATATATATATATATATATATATATATGAAAATGCTATGCACACACACACACACACACAACACACACACACAATTATATACTCCAAAATCCAAAACATTTCTCTTTATGATATTTAAAACTCTTCTAAGTGTACAATGAAATGAATAACTATAAGGTCTGAACAGGGACATCTCCCTCCCTCTTGGCTAAGTTGCAGACCAGTATCTGTTACCTAGGTAACTGGCACACCTGGAAGCAGTCACCTTCCCCTCCTGCTAGGTCACATCCTGGGGCACCTCTGGTCACATGCCTCCCATCTGACCTTAGGAGGGTCCCAGATCCTGAGGTCACATCCAGTTCCAGAGTAGCCACACCTTTTCCCCACCTGGCCACACCTCTTTCTGTCCCTGGCCTAGATTAGTCGCCGCCCAGAGGTGGGTTCCCCCTCCATTTTCCTTTTCAGCCATGCTTCTCCACCATGCATGGCGGGGGCAGCAGTTCAGTAAATAAACTTCTTTTCCTGCGTGAATAGCATGTGGTGTTCTGTTCATCGGTTGCCTAATGAAACCTACCTATTTAGTATACCTTACATAAACAATATAAAGTACTACTGCGTATTGGCTCTCAGAAATGCATTCAGACCATCATGCTGAACTTGAAATCGGGAAATATTCACACTATAGAAACCAACTTAAAGTCTAATCTGTTCTTGATAGATGTTTATACCTGCAGCTGCATCATCTTTTAAAGCACTTATTAGTGCTTCACTGAAAAACAAGTGAAGAGAAACATGCTATACTTTTGAGATTTGACTTTGGACCTATGAGTATAATTTGAAATTGCCAACTTTGATGGATGAGACCAGAGCTCAACTGAAGAAGTATGGCACTGATAACAAAAATAATTGCTCTACTACTCAATCCCCAGACTTTATTTCATTTGGTCCTCAAGTAAGTTCATAGTTTCCCTTCTAGTTATTATCTGTCTCTCTAGTCATTCTCTGGGAACATAAGTAGAAGAAATGTTTGACTAAGTGATTTTTAAAGGGTGAGATTTTTCCAGAGGTGAAAAGCCAAGGAATCAAGGGGCAAGATACTAAATGGGCTTGTTTCTTACATACTTAATAAAGTATAGATGATATACACACTTGGATTTGAAAAATATGAGAAAGGGGTAAAAAAAGTCTTGCAAACTATGGGTCTTTCTTAAAAATCAAACAACAAAAAAAACCCTCAAAAATCAAACAGCAGTAAGCAGAAAGAGTAATGAAAAACATATTTGACTGAAGCACCTATAAAAGAATAAGGATTTGACATATGACAAGTAAAATGATGATGGATAATCTATGAATGGAAAATCCCACTTAAAAGTTCTCATAGTTAAGATTCCACTACTCAAATATCTTACAATTATTACTCACTCTCCTCTTCCTTCCTTTCCCACTCCCTTCCTCACCCCTACCTCTAAACAAAGAATTGCAATTCCATTTTAGTGTTTCATATATGTTAGGGATTTTATGTTCTCTGTGTATATTGTAACACTAACTTCTCATATTTGAGAGAGTGAGTCTCACTTTAAAGACAAATAAAATGAGGAATAGTTAAATAATAGGCAACACAAATCAATGAGTAAAAACAGGATGCATTTTTTTTCTTGAAAAACCTTTTCATGTTGGTCTAACTTAAATCTTCTTTCACCTCAAATCACTACACCTTTTTGTAAGCAGAGAAGAGTACCCCTTGTTTATCAAAACTGCTTCTCTGACATAGCTTTGCCTCCCATCTATATAATCTCAATCTCTTAAAAAAATAAAGCAGCTAAGTATTCTAACACCCTTTCTTGTATCACATGTGCCCAATCGTCATTCAATCCTATGTCCTCAGTACCAGTTTTGTGACTTCCAGAAAGAAATAACTAGCATTAAAAGAAACTTGTTCAAATTATTATAAAAAACAAACTTTTTTGTGTGTATAAATTTCAATAAAATCAATTTGTTTGTGTAGATGCTTTTAACAAGGGAGTCTTTCTTCCAGAGTCAGATCACCTTACATCTAGCCCATGATAGGAAAGAGAGCTTACTAAACCATTGAATCATAAAATACCCCAAACAAGTCATTTCTCTAAATTAGTTTTTTTCTTTTTTATGTTTTTATAGTAAAAATAGTGTACAGAGGAGTTACAGTAACATAAGTAAGGTAATGAGTACGTTTCCTATAGAGCACTGTTATCTCCTCCTTTGTTATTCCCTACTATCCATTCCCTCCCCACCTTCCCAATTCCTCCCTCCCCCCTAAGTTGTAAAGTTTGTTTTCTACATTGTGTCTTGTACATCTTGCTATTACAATAGGTCAAACTGTATCCTTATTTCAGCATTTTGTTATTTCCCTTCCCCTCCCCAAATTAGAAAAATGTATATACAAGATGCAGGGCACCCACATCAAATACAGTGAAAACACGGGTTATATTGTGGGGAAATATACAAAAGAAACAAAAAAAATCACATAGTACATTTTAAATATGTTAAAGACAATAGAAGGGAAGAAAGAAAGAAAGAAGGAAAGAAGGAAAGAAAGAAAGAAAGAAAGAGGGAGGGAGGGAGGGAGGGAGGGAGGGAAGGAAGGAAGGAAGGAAGGAAGGAAGGAAGGAAGGAAGGAAGGAAGGACAAGAAAGAAAGAAAGAAAGAAGGAAGGAAAGAATAAAGGAAAGCAAGCAAGCAGGAAAGAAAGCAAGATGGAAAGCAAGCAAGCAAGTAAGCAAGCAAGCAAAAAAGAAAGAAAGAAAGAAAGAAGAAAGAAAGAAAGAAAGAAAGAAAGAAAGAAAGAAAGAAAGAAAGAAAGAAAGAAAGAAAAAAAGAAAGAAAGAAAGAAAGAAAGAAAGAAAGAGAGAAAGAAAGAGAGAGAAAGAGAGAGAGAAAGAAAGAAAGAAAGAAAAAGAAAGAAAGACCCGTTGTGTCTCTATCTTGGGGTACATTTTACTTAACATCATCTTATATTTTTTTCTCTTATTTTTTTAATAATTGTTAAAGACTTTACCTCTACTTCACATCTGTGATTAATTCCTAAGTCCTTAACATGAATCTTTCTTAAAGAACTGACCAACTTGCTAAATGGAATCATTATCATCTATATTGGAAGCACCTTGTATTTGGAATCAGAAATTTCTGGTGAGTACCATGGAGATTAAATGAATCTTGTCAAGTTTACCTAGCCTTAGTTTGCCTTAGCATTCCCTCATCAATTAAGAACTTTTTTTTTCTTTTTCTACAAAGGATTTCCTGTGATGCAATTAATGGTATCTTCTCTGTTTTCTCCCTCTCATCATGATACAAACTGTAATACCATTTTGCTTTCTAAAATGACTGTTCTTCAATTACAGCTTTTTACTTCTGAAAAATGTTTAACATTTTACTAAGGTTATACACTCTGCATTATTTGGCAGCATTTTTTTAAGTTTTCTGTAGTGGGAAAATTAAATTTTTCTCAATTTCTTTCTTTCCTTAAGCAGTAGTAATTCTGATTTTTCCTTTCAAATTCATTAATATTTTTGAAATCAATTTTAACAAATGCAAGAGTTAATGTTTACTCATCTCTTATTCAGCCTCTGAGATGATTGTTTTTCTTCCTTCAATACTTTGTTTACTTAACTTCTAGAGCAAACACATGATTCTTGAAGTAATTTAAATATCTATCAGTTGTATCCTCTTTAGCTAGGCCCAAAGTGATCCCAATGTACACCATGTTTTACAATTTCTGTATTTCTCATGCTCATGTCTATAAATTATTCTCCTTCAAAACTGACATTTTTTCAGTTAAAGGCATATTTAGCTGTCTTCTTAGTTTATCCATTTCAGTGTTTAAACCATCAAGAAATTGACAGGTGTAAAATAGTACTCTGAATTCTTGTGCTCCAAATCTTGCTCTTTTCATGTTCTTTCTAATCTTCATGAAAGGCATAGCCATTCATTCAACTTTTAAGGTTAGAACCCAAAAAAGTCACTAAACTGATATGTGATTAAATTGTATATATTTCAACCAAATACACAGGCTCTGTAGTCAATGTGTATTCTAATTGTGACTATTTCCGATAAGTTTTATTTCTATTGCCTAAGCTACCACTTGATTTTCCTTCTTTGGTTTCTTACTTCTGATTTTATTCCTCTGTGTACATTGCTTAAAATGTGGCCAAAATTCTCTTTCCAATTTTTAAATTATATCATGTTGACTTTCTGCCCAAACACTATAATAGCTTCTGTTCCAAATTCAAACTTTTAATCATGTCCATAAGCTCTCCAATTTTCATGCTAAAAAGTCTCTGACCTATTGTTTATCTAAACTCTATATCTAGTATTTAAAAATGGGGATATGTATGGAGAAAAGTTTAGTGATTTCATGATTTCAGTCTATGATGTATACTTACAGAAATAAAGATGGCTATTACCTGAATAGATGAAAAAAAATATAGGACCCTTGTCTTAAAATTGATCATTGTTGGATCAAGAAAATGTGGTATATATACACAATGGAATTCTATGCCTCAATCAGAAAGAATGACATTGCCCCATTTGTTAGGAAATGGAAAGACTTGGAAAAAATTATATTAAGTGAAGTAAGCCAAGCCCAAAGAAACATAGGTCTCATGGTTTCCCTTATTTGCAATATCTAGTATATGTATGAGTCAAGCAGAAAAGGTCAGATAAGGTGATGTTAAGAAAATGAACTCTTAGATATGTATTTAAATGTTTTTTTTTCTTTCATGCATTTGTTTCTAACGCATTTATAAGATTATTTCTTTGTTGCTTTGTATGTCCCTCCCCCACAGTATAACCCCTGCTTTCACTGTATTTGATGTCGGTATACTTTGTGAAGGGGAAGGGGAAAAACAAGTCGTTTAAATAAGGACACAGGTGGACCCGTTGTAACAATGAGATGTACAAGTCATTATGTCGAAAACGACCTTTACAACTTTGGTGGGGTGGGGGGGAGGATTGGGTGGGGGAGAGTGGGGGGAGGCTGGAAAGGGATGGGAAGGGGAAACAAAGGAGGAGGCTACAATGCTGGATAAGAAATGTACTCACTATCTTGCCCATGTAATTGTAACCCTCTGTATAGTATTTTCACATACACAAAAAAAAGATGTAATTCTGGTAAAACGAAAAAAAAATTGATCCATTGTTGAATGAAAAGTAAATATGTATCCCATAAGTACATATGGGTATATGTACAGCAACATACACATATATAATATACATATATGCACATCCATGGTTATATACATGTGTACTTATATATTACACATGATTTGTGCACCTGTTAATACATGCATATATTTATAAATATATGTATCTCTCTATAAATATATATAATCTTAGTAATCAAGCTGTTTTCTCATTGAACAAATACCTACATTTAAATATTCATCTTGACATTGAGAAAATAGCAATAAAGAAATCAGAAAAATTTTATTATTAGAGAGAGAAACTGAATTCTCATAGTATAGAGAGTAAAAAAAATATGTAAATGAATTCAAATAGTAACAAATTCTATTTTGAAAGAAATGTAACAAAATAGAATTTTTTGTAAAAAGTAGGGAAGGCCATAATTTAGAGGACTTGCAGCTTTAAACAAGTTACATTGTGGTAAAAAAAAAATTGCATATGATGCAATAGAAATTATAAAAAATTGCTTCTTCCTAATTTTAAATGACCTATGTTTCACACATATCAGACACACATTAAAATAAAAAAAATCAGTTGTATTGAAAAAATAAATAAATAAAAAAGAGGGAAGTTACTATTTGAACAGAAATTTAATAAATTTCATACACTAATAAAAATATAAAATTGGCTGTGAGAAGACTACTCCAAAAAGAGAAACAAAGATAAAAAGAGCTTAGCATGTTTAAGGTATAAGACAAAGAAACAAAATACAAAGAGAATATATTCTTATATGTAATATAAACACATATATCTATTTATATATGTATATCATGTACAGCATACAAGCATATATGTGTATATAATTGTTCATACACATGCATGTATACTTCTGTGTTACATAATTACTTTGCATTTAACAATGGACCACATATAAGACAGTGATCTTATCAGGTTATATCACCTACTAAAACAGAACCATCTTAATTACTGTAAATATAGTTTATGTTGATTTTCTGTGCTCTATTAATGTTTTTAACCTGTAGGGAACTGTAACAAACTTCCACTAGAAAACAAAATACTCTATAAAAATGGTCAGAACTGTGAAATTATGAGCAAGTCACATAGCCAGGCACCGGTGGCTCATGCCTGTAATCTTAGCTACTCAAGAGGCTGAGATCTGAGGATCGCAGTTCAAAGCCAGTCCGGGCAGGAAAGCCCGTGAGACTCTTATCTCCAATAAACCACTAGAAAACTAGAAGTGGTGCTGTGGCTCAAGTGGTAGAGCACTCGCCTTGAGCTGAAGAGCTGAGAGACAGCGCTCAGACCCAGAGTTCAAGCCCCACGACCAACCAAAAAAAAAAAAAAAAAAGAACAAGTCACATGTCATTAATAGAAGGAAAATATAAAAGAAAACAAAAACACTATTGTATTTGTTTATCATTCATCTATTCTGATGACTATGTCTCTGATTTCAATCCTTTGCAAAAGAATGTTCAATATTCATGCATTACCTTCATTTTATTTTTCTTTCTCACATTAGCTAGTTGTAATTTATTCTTCTCTTGCCCTCTGCTTCATTGATATTATACTTTCTGACTCATTTTCCAAGTATTTCACATGCTAGGATAGAGCTGTATCACTTAAACTCTACTCTCACACCCCAGCCCTTGTGTTTTATATTTGGGTTTGATATACAGTCTTACTGAATCTGCACAAGTGGTCCTCAAAACCATGATCATTCTACAACTGCTTCTAAAGTAGCTAGAATGATAGGTTTTTAAGACATCCAGAAATCAGTTTTGAATAATCTTTTAACCTTGTTTAAATTGCAGTGGTTTATGGCTCAAAATTGCATAACTGGAAATCAAGTATGCCATGGACTTTCTCTACTATGGCATTTTTAACTTGTAGTTTTGAGTGGCTTTCTGTAATGAGGCAGAAATTAATATTTTGAATGTGAGTCGGTATTACAAAGATAATATCTTATGAGGAGTTTATGTCCTTTTGCTTTGGAATTGTTTTATGTTCTACAAATTATATTATATTTTCTTATATTGCAAATACTATTATTAGTATACTCCATCCAGAAATCGGTTTTTTAATGTTAAAAACCCTAACTTTTTGATTAAAAATTAAATTTGACTAAAAATTTAAAATCTTCTCTTTTTGATTATAATCACTTCTATGAAATTTGTTAAAGTTGACCTTCTTAAATTAGATCTACTTTATTATTAATATGTTCCTTGACCTAACAGGAACTGGAAAACCTCAAGTACTCTGTATTTCTATAAAAAAAAACCAGCTTGTATTTTTTTAAAAGAGGTAATATTTATTGTATATAATTAACACTTTAAAAATAACAAATCTGTATTTTAAGCATCAAACAAAACACCAAAAGTTTACTTTTTTATGCCAGGCAATTTATTTCTTGAACCACATCTTCAGTTTTACTTTTGATTTAAATTCCTGTTTGATTGAGGTCCTCTAATTTATGTTTTCCACAGAAGCTGGGATTATAGACATGCACCACCATACCCAGTTTTAGAGTTTCATGAGCATTTTCACCAGTGCTGGCCAGAAAACATGATCCTCTTGATCTCAGCATCCAACACACCTGAAATGACAAGTAGGAGCCACCATGCCCAACTATGAGTTAAGATACTGTTTCATAAACATTTTTCCTCTGGCAGTCTCAAATACAAACATACTTGATCCCTAACTCTAAAGTAGCTAGAGTAGCACGGAACATAGGTATAATCCATCAGTGTAAAGACAAAGTTTTATATTAATAATATAATATTTAATTTCATATTTCTGTTTTCAACCAGGTGATTAAAAGTGAAAGATTTTTTCAAATACACACACACAAACACACACACACAGAAACTCCACACTGAGAAAGATAGTACTAATATAAATATTATTGATGTGAACCTACAGTGAGAATATTGTCATAGTGTCAATAAAATCTTCCTTATATTAATATTTTCAAAATAGTTCCAGGTTCTATTGGTAATACAGGTGGCAGAAACAGAGATGCTTTGTGATAAATAACCTGAAATTCAAGAGAGAAATTAAACTTGTGTAAGGTAAAGCAAACATAACAGCAAAAAGGCCAAACCAAGTTTCTTAGTATGAAATTAGTTTGCATGTAAAGTAGATGTGAATCTACTTCCTTGGGAGTATTCTTTTATGAGGTTGTCAGAAGCATACCATTGTTATTTAAGCTTAAAAACACTATTTTCTTATTTATTATCAGAGATAATGAAAACACCATCTGCTAATTGTAGCATCATTAATTCTGTTTATTTTATTCCAGTTTTGTAAAGGTTCTAGTGTACACAGCATCCATCCTAATTGTTATCAAGTCAGCTTTTTTTACTCCTTTCTTCATGATCAGATTGACATTGCATGCACATAGCATGCTTTCGCCTCAGATTTAATAAGGCTATTCCATGACATAAATGCAGTTAACTTCATCTTTCTTGCACTTAAGTTCCTAAGGTATAGTGTAGAGAAGTTGTGTTTCCATGATACAGCTGGTGTATAGTAAGATGCTCCTCACTAAGAAAGAGCAACACATATTTCCTTTCCATAACTCCAAAGGTTTTTTTCATTTATTCATTTGTTTGACAGTTCAATACTCTAAGAAACCTGAAATGTCTACCTTCTTCTGAAAGAGGATCTTTTAGGGGTTATGTTTTCTCTCTTTTAGCTGTTTCTTCACCTTGCTTTCAAAAGAAGAGACAGACCGAGAAAGATTCTACAGGCTTGGTTTCTCCAGGGAATTCCACTATACACTACCCAGATGTGGTCCATGGTCTAGTATTATCAACAGAAACTTAGGATTTAGCATTGGACAACATAACCAATTTCTTGGTGTTTGTATGCAAAATACAATTTTAGGAAGACAGCACTTTCTTGAGTTTAAAATACATATTTATTTTTTTTATACCGTGCTACTTTGCCAAAATTTCAGGTCAGCTCAAGTAATTCAGGAGTGAAGTCCATGGGATTCTTTAAATACAAGATCATATCATCTGCAAAGAGTCATCTTTCCCTATTTGGATCTCCTTTACATTTGCATCTTTTCTTATTGCTATAGATAGGCATGCTAATACTAAATTGAAGAGAAGTGGAGAGAGTAGACATCCTCAGTCCCGTTCTTGAGTTTAGAGGAAATGGCTTTAACTTTTCACCATTAAGTATAATGCTAGCTGTAGGTTTGTCATACACAGCTTTTATTACTTTGAGGAATGTTCCATGGATTCCTAGTTTTTCCAGAGCCTTCATCAGAAAAGGGTGTTGGATCTTGTCAAGTGCTTTTTCTGCATCTATTGAGATAACCATGTGGTTCTTATCCTTGCTCTTGTTGATGTGATGAATTATATTAATTGATTTGTGTATATTGAACCACCTTTGCATCCCTAAAATTAATCCTGTTTGATCGTGGTGTATGATTTTTTTTAATGAGTTGTTGAAGTCGATTGGCCAAAATTTTGTTGAGAAGTTTTGCATCGATGTTCATCAAAGAAATGGGTCTACAGTTCTCTTTCTTTGATGAGTCCCTGCCTGGTTTTGGGATGAGGGTTATGATGACTTCATAGAATTTGGTAGTGAACTTTCACTTTTAATATCATTGAAGATTTGGAAGAGTATTGGTGTGAATTCTGCTTTGAAGGCCTTGTAGCACAGCTGTAAATCCATCTGGTCCTGGGCTTTTATTGTGTGAGAGGTCTCTTATTAATGTTTCTATTTCGATTCTTGATATGGGTCTGTTCAGTTGGTTTAAAACATCTTGGTTTAGATTTGGCTTGTGGATATTTGCTAGAATATCATCCATGAACAACAGTGTGATTACTAGCTTAGATTAGGCTGCAAATTAATTGAACTTGTAGACTATAAAATCTAAATAGAAACAATAAAGACAAATTTAATTAATACTGGGTAGCAAAAGTATTGGGACAAATTCCAATGTCTATTACATTTTAACCCCTCTTTCTAATAATTTAATAACTTCTAATGATCCTTACTAAAAGGTTAGCATCAGATATAGTAAATAAGTAAAATGACTCCATATTAAATATATATGAAAGTACCAATCAGAGAAAGTATACATGCTTTTCAGTCCATATTTACAAATAACATACAGAAAATAACCAGTTGTGTTAGTACCTCTTAGAATCAACAATCAAACACACTTGGTTTCCAAATTCCAATGTCTACAACATTTTCTCCAAAATAGATATTATTCTTGTACTTTTTCTTTATTTTGCTGTAACTTTGTTATGGCTTATGATGAAGAATGTATCAGATATTTTTTCTCTGATATGTTGTCAACCATGAACTACAAACCTCTTTTATTTATTTGATGGACTATGATCTCATTTATTGGAATACTTGCTCTTGGTTTACAGAGGTACTTGTAAGACAATGCAGGCATTTGGGCCATTTCTCTTTCTCTTGTCCACATCTTCAGATTCATTATCTTAGTTGCTCTAATTGCTATAATGTTTTATTTAAAAACAGGAAAAAATGATAATTCAATGAAAAGGAATATTTTCTGGAGGGTGACCCATTATCAAATCTATTTTTCGATCTGTATAATTAAAATAAAACCACACAATAGATGAAGATATACCCTGGTCTACTAAGTTACTGGAATGCAATAATAAAATAAGCATAGAAACTAGATTTTTTAAAAAGTTTTTAAAAGGCTACTCATCTTCCTCCATCATTTTAATGCAATACTAAACAGGCATTTAACTTTCACAATAGTATTATTGAAACTAAGAATGTTACCATTTTCTTCTGCCAGTTAGCAGTGGTTCACAGCTCTAATCTTGGCTTCTCAGGAGACTGAAAGCCGAGGACTTCAATTCAAAGCCTGCTTAGACAGGAAAATCAGTGCTATTCTTTCTCCAGTTAACTACCAAAAAGTGGGAAGTGGAACTTTAGCTCAAGAGGTAGAGTACTAGATTTGAGAACAAATTCTAAGGGACAGTGCTTAGGTCTTGAACTTAGGCCCCAGGATTAGCACAAAAATGTCAAAGATATATCTCTTCTTCTCTTTGCAGCAAATTGACTTATTTTGTGCTTTGTTACTGAGCCAAATACTTTGGATGGGTGTTTGGCTTAATAATTTCCATAATTTTCTTTCATTCTACATATGTCTTATGCTTATTGTTTTCTTTTACCTCTATATCACAGTTAAGCATTACTATAAAACATATGAGTTATTCCAGTCAATGATACAAAAAGTTTTAAATAAATATACAATTAGATATCAAATGATTAGGAAAATAGAAACTGAATACAGCATAAGCTCAATAGAAAACATGTAGAACTTCACATACATTATTCTAAGTTTACATAAAAGGAAATAAATAGTTCCAAAAACCTTGCTCCAGTTTCCAAACTAGGAAAACACAGGTAATCATAAAAACAAAACAAAACAAAACAAAAAACTCCCATTAGCATCCCTTAGTGAAACTAGTGGGAAATTAGTAGGTGCTGATCCTCCAATTTACCACTGCTCACTTACTCTACCCCTTAGTTCCTTGGGAATCATGAAGGTATAACCTAGGCATTGTTGTCTCCATCAACTTAGCTTGGTTGATGAATAAAATAAATCTGCAGGGTTTTTGTTACTGTTGAATATATGTATTTTCATGCAAGATAGCATCCTTTAAATTCTTTTACTTTCTTTCTTTTTTCTTGGTGTCCATCATGGTACCTGAACTCTGGGCCTGGGTGCTGTCCCTCAGCTCTTCAGCTCAAGGCTAGCACTCTACCACATTAGCCACAGCACCACTTCTGGCTTTTTCTGCTTATGTGGTACTGAGAAATCAAACCCAGGGTCTCAGGCATGCAAGGCAAGCACTCTACCACTGAGCCATCTTCCCAGCCTGTCCTTTAAATTCTTATAGACAGTTCAATTCATATTTTTACTTACATTGAATATTTTCTCTTTGATATAGACTGGGGAAAATCATAAGACATTTTAGAAAGATTTTTTTTTCACCAGAAAGTTTGAACCAGTCATAAACATGATTTTCAAATAAGCCAAAATTAACCAGAGTTATTTACAGTTACAGGTCCTATTTTTAATAGTGTTTACCTTTAAATGGTGCATAAGTCTGTCAAGATTGTAGAAGTCTTCCTCCTCCTTAAAGTGTGGACTTTTGCAGTGTTGTCATAACACCAATAAATGAGTGACCTCCAGGAAATGAGAGTGAAGGCACTTCAAGGTCTCTCCAAAGAATCCATTTTAGAACAATTGAATTGGCTGATATAAGCAGACATATCACAGAGCTTTTGGAAAATACTCCAGTGAAGTGGCTAATACCATTCTAGAGAATAAATTTCTGTGATATCCAATACCACAAAGCAACCCTTGAGAACAAATCACAAATCTTATCTTAGAAGATTTTCTTTTCTTATCTATGAACTTCTGAATTTTTCCAGATAGAAAAAAAATGTGTTAGCTGCAACAATATTGTCCTTTGAAATAAATTGGTACAACTTGTTTTCTGTATTTACTTTTGTTCAGTTTTAATGGTTGATTTTATCTTCTTTTGATCTCAAGTGGAGATGATGATTACCAAGGTTAGTTAACTAGAAAGTAGCACGATTCTGGGATACGTAAGTGTTAAATACAGAACAGCAAATTTAGTATTGTATTATTTTTGTTTAAGTTACCCTATTTTTAACTCAGTCTTATACAAAATATAACCCTTACCTAGCATTGTTTAATCATGATTATGGAATACAACAAAATAATGTGATAAAATATAGGCAGTAAGTAGATTAAATTAAATTATATCTTAGCTAAACATCTTTAATAATAAAGAGTAGAAAATCCTTACTTTCATTAATTCCAAAAAAAATCATAATATATATCTTTGGATAAATAAGGTTACAGAGGTTTTAATTTTCTCTTGAGGATCTAATAAAGGTTTCCCTGAGTTCCATGAAATTTTCTATTCCTTTTCTCATCTTTCTTTTTCTATTGTTAGCATCTTAGCAATTAACTATTGGTCTGAAACATGTACTATTACATAAGTGTTTTAACCAGATTACTTGTCTGTAAGTTCTTTCATTTCCAATTACACATTGCTGTGATGTTAATCAACTTAAGGTTAACAGGTGTTCACTACCTACAAACAAAATCCTAATCAAAAGATAACACTCCCTACTCTTCTGACTTGCTTCAGGTAATCATTATTTCCTCCCACTCTACACTTCTAAAATAGCTGTCCTACTCTGGTTTCTCTTCAGATTGTATAAATAGCTAAAATAGCTGTCCTTCCATTTAGTCATATTAGTAATTTCTGGATGAGGACTTTTGCACATCCTCTACCTATCCACATGCTTCCCTGTTTCTGATTATGATGTTCTTCCTAAAACTGAAACAACAAGGCCTCAATATCATTAGTTTACCTTATTTCTGTTTCAGACATATAATTAATAACGTTGCTTAAGAACTACCTAGAATAACACTCGCTATTTTTTTTTGCTTTTATTCAGGCAAATTGAATCAGTAAGTATGATTTTTTTGTGTTTCTACACAAGTCCCAATTCTCCTCAGTCTTGTAATGATCACCACTCTATTATCTTAAGGTCTTTGTTTAAGAATTCTCCATTGATGTAGACTGCACCCAATAGGTCTCAATCTCTACTGGGTTATTTTAACATTATTAAATTTAACCTACATTACCATCATGTTGCATTGCTGTACATTCAGCCTTAGCTAAGACCCCTAATTTCTAAAATTATTATTAAATTTTCTAAAGACATTGGTTTACATAAGTGATATTAGTCATCATTAGACTCCTAAAGAAAACTCGAAAGAGGCATATATAAAAATAGAACTATTGGTCAAATAAAATAAGCACGTAACTTTGCATTATATTGAACAGAAATAAATGCTGACACAAAATTAAAGGCAAACATTTATAGAATTACAATAGATTTTTAACATTAAATTAACACAGTGAGCATTTGATGAGTTATATAATAATGAGAAAAATACAAATCATACTAGCACTTGCATATAAAATAAGAATCATATAATATAATAATTCAAAAGTTTTATAACAGTACTTTCTTCACTTACCTGAAATTATCATTTCAACCTTACAATACATATAGCAGCTTGGAATACTGTACGAATGTAGTAGATATTCTTATATATTTTTACCTTGTCTTATACATTTGCATGATTTACTAAGTCTAAGATAGTATATATTTATGCAGGCAAATTTAAGGTGTGTGTTTTGTTTCTATTTTTATTTCTTTATTTTTTGTTATTCATGGGGCTTGAACTCTGGGCCTGGGCTCTGTCCCTCAGCTCTTCAGCTCAAGGCTAGGGCTCTACCACTTGAGCCACAGCACCACTTCCAGCTTTCTGAGTGGTTAATTGGAGATAAGAGTCTCACGGACCTTCTTGCCACAATCCTCAGATCTAAGCCTCCTGAGTAGCTAGGATTACAGGCGTGAGCCATCAGGCGCCCCCTTTTTTTTAAGGTACAAAAATGTCATGTACTCAGATAAAATAATCATGCAGTATACAGTGTATTTCACTAAACTTTTAAACTGTTATAACTGGTTTGAAAGAGAACAAAGAGAATACATATGAATTCTTCATGTCCAAACAGTTCTATTCTTTGTAAATAGATAATCATAAAAGTTGAAATTAATTTGCTGCTGCATGCAAAGTTAATCAATATGAACTAGAAAACATACAATAAATTTTAAATTATATTTTTCACATAGTGAAAATTGGTTGGGATGGAAGAAAATAATTGCATCTCTATCAGAGATAGTTAATGTCACTCTGAACAGACAAATTTACATCATCAAATTTGCATCACCTTCCACAGTTGATTTCTATCTGCATACAGATAGGAAATAAACTAGTAAAGACAAGGAGAGGCCTTCCCCTCTATCAACCATCCACCAGCTGGGAAAAGACAACCAGTAATAATTTACTGATGGTTTCAAAGTGTTTCATATTTTCTTTTCTTTAAAAAAGTGTGTGTGTGTGTGTGTGTGTGTGTGTGTGTGTATTAAGTGGGCATTCTGGTTCACATCTGTAATTCTAGCTAGTCAGGAGCGTGAGATCTAAAGACTGTGGTTCAAAGCCAGCCCATAGGAAAGATTATGTGAATCTTTTTTCCCCCTACTCCTGAAGCTTGAGCTCAGATCCTGGGCTCTGTCCATGAGCTTCTTTGTGCTCAAGGGTAGGACTCTACCAATTGAGCCACAGTGTCACTTCCCATTTTTCTGAGTAGTTTATTGGAGTTTATTGGAGATAAGAGTCTCAAGGATTTTCCTGCCTCCTCTGAATTCTAACTGTGATCCTTGGATCTCAGCTTCCTGAGTACCTAGGGATTACAGACATGAGCAGCCAGTGCTACCAAAAATAACCAGAAGTAGAGCTGTGACTCAAATGAGACAGCACCACTAGCCTGCAGCAAAAAAGCCCAGGAATAAAAATTCAGTGCCTAAACATTGAGTTTAAGCCCCAGGACTGGCACCAAAATAAAAATAAAAATTAAAAAATATATTTAAAAAGGGGGAAAATGTCTATTTAAAGGAACCTATAGGGAATCAGGCATAAATGCATACAAGGAAACTTTAAAAAGATTGATGTTCTCTGATTTTGAATGTATGAGTAGATATATAAATTATGCAAATAAAATTGCATCTAACATTATAAATTGCTTCATACGGAAGCAATTGTTTGAACGTCAGTTTCTTTGAAGATCATTGTTCCACCTTTGCTTAGAAGCAAGCTAAAAGATCAAAGATGACTGACTGTATAAATAAAATGTAAGCCAAAATAAAGATTTTATTTTCCATTTGTTTATTCTTATTCTTTTCTGATCAAAAGGCTATGAGATCCACCTGAAGAGGTCTCATAATAAAAACAAATACATAAAACTAGGAGATTGATTTGTATCAGGTATCATATATATATATACTATATTTATATTTATATTATTAGTTGCATTGGCCAGGTAAATCCTAAATGATATATCTATATTGCTTTCTATGGCTATCTCTCAAGTCAAAGAATAATCTCTTATTCTACTTTCTTTTAACCTTTGCCAGTAACGTGAACTCTTTCTGTGGGCATTAACCTCCTGGAAAACATTAAGCTTTGTCTATGAATTCACAGAGCTGAGAGTCTAGATGGTTCACTGGTGAAAAGGCTCATATCTGAGTTCTATTGTTTTTTCCATCAGGGTTATTAATATTATAAGAAAATTGCTCACAATAGCCATTTTCTTCCTCATTGCATTTTAATAAGCTGTGTATGGTAAGAAGTTGTCTGCAATTGCACTTTTGTAAGAGGGGTCCACGTGTCTATCTACAGGATAACCAGGTAGATTGTCCTCCACTTGGACTGAGTCATTTACATGCATCTATTAAATATGTATGAAAAATTTTCATATCAATTCAATTAGCAAGAGTTAAATGTTCCTTTTGACTCCTTTCAAGCAATAAAACTAAGAAAGATACTAGGGACTCAGGAAGATTATTCTCAATTTCTCATTAAATCTATACAATACAAATAACAAAGCAAAATTCTGCAGATTCAAAAGAACATCCTAATCATTTTAACCTCTAAAATCACTGAAAATTTGTGTAAATAGTATATGCTGAGTTTATATTCTAGGCCACCATATTGGAAAATATTAAGTATAAATTGTAAGATTTGTATAAAATCGACAGTAGCAGTGTTGGCTTCTCATCTCTAGGCCTTTTCTATAATATAGGGGTTTGGGGGGTTTTTTTGTTTGTTTTTTCTTTGATTAGTCATGGGCCTGGGCGCTGTCTCTGTGCTCTTCAGCTCAAGGCGAGCGTTCTACCGCTTGAGCCACAGTGCCACTTTCGGTATTCTGGTGGTTTATTGGAGATAAGAGTCTCATGGACTTTCCTGCCAAACTGGCTTTGAACCGTGATCCTCAGATCTCAGCCTCCTGAGTAGCTAGGATTACAGGCGTGAGCCACCAGTGCCCAGCTAATATAGGGTTTTTACAGTGAACTTAACCTAAGAAAGTCAAAATGCTCTGCAGAAGCAGAGAACTAATTATCATTTGTAACTATGCATATTTTTTCTTGGTTACAAAGAGCAATATAGTTTCACTCAATAAAGTCAACTGGATAGTATGGAAAATACTTACAAGAGGCACAATTTGTCTTCATTGAGATGCTCAAGTGATTTGCCTGCACATAAAAGTTTAGAAAAACAGCAATCAAAAGCTGCAAGCCTTCAACCTAACTCTGAAATGATGCAGTATTATGCAGTAAATTTTCATATGAAAAAAAGATTTGATCTTTATAGGAAGATATATTAGATCATGTTGCTGTTTGTATGAGAATATTAGTTTCAATTATCTCTCAAAAGCACAATCCAAATGCTTAATACTTAAGACCTATCATGATTTAGTATAGCACAACCCTATTACAATTATATGCAAATTCCCTAGATATATTAAATGCATGTAATTTTTGGAAACTCTGTCTTTTTTTACCTCTATACTGTACATGAGCCCATTATTTTATTTCAATTTTTGCATGTATATGATATCACTCAGTTAATTCTGAGAAGTTCAGAGTCAGTATTGTGTTATTTTCTATTGAGTTTTAATAATTTGGTCATCTAATGTGCATTTCCCTGTTCTTCATTTGGTGAAAATATGCTTACAAAAAGCAAATCATTCTGTGACTATGCTTAATTTAAATGATAAAATAAAATTTTAAGGTTTCATCAAAGGCAGAACTAAGTGGGATAGAATTACAAGAAAATGGAGCTCATACCTGTAGTATCTGAGATGGAGAGCTAATATCTGCCTTGGGTAAACAGTATGAAGTGTACAGCAGTGATTTTTGAGACAGTAATTTAACTTACTCCATTTAGTTTCAAGTTACAGATTCTCAGATCCGCTGTACATAAAGTATAAGTAATGTAAGTAATTTTAGAGTAGTGAACTTAATGCATTCTGAGCATTCATGGCTTTTCCTCAATAGTGTTCTCCTTGGAATCATTTACCTGTAGATAGCAACAGTTTATTATAGCCACAACATTGTATGTGATTCAGTCAGATGAACAAAAGTTTTCTCCTTTGAATGAATGAGAAATGTAATGATTACATAAATTTGAATGAATTATATTATTATGGGAACGATATGACTTCCATGCTTCACTCTTCCCTGATCAAGATTTGTATTAAAAAATGTATACTCTCTGGAGAATACTTTATGTTCTTTGATTCAATTTTATGAAATTTTACTTAAGAAAAAACTATTACAGAGAAAGGGATCATCATTAGATCACATTTGCCTACCTTATATAAAGGAAAACTTTTATCTGTTTTTGACTTAAAGTATTACAATATTTGAACTATGATTCTTCCTTGTGATTGTTTCTAAAGTATTTATAAGGTACCATGTGACTTTTTTTTTTTGCTATACCGTGTCCCTCCCCCATAGTATAACACCTGTTTTCACGTATTTGATGTTGATATAATTTTGGGAGGGTAAGGGAATAAACAAATTGTTTAAATAGGGATGCAGATTGACCCATTGCAACAATGGAATTGAATGTACAAGATGCTATGTCAAAAAACGAACTTTACAATTTAGGCAGGGGAAGGGGGGAGGGGGGATAGCTGAGGAGGTGGGAGGGAAAGGATGGTAGGGGAAAAACAAAGGAGAAGGCAACAAGGCTGGATAAGAACTGTGCTCATTACATTGCTCACGTATCACGTAACTGTAACCTCTATACAGTATTTTCACAATAAAAAACTTAATTAGAAAAGAATTGCTTAATCATCTTTTATTTAAGATACATTAGTCAGTGAGAATGTTATAAATTATTCTTAGAAGTAAAGGCTTAATTAGTTTCAGTGTATACTGGCTCAACCAACCTCACGAAAATATTCTGACCCAACAAACACAAAATAAACCTATGTAATATGTATAAATTCTACTGTGCCCCGACAATACAACAAAACCCAAATCTTGGAGTAGAAGGATATTCGGCTGCTCTTATGTTTAGAAAGGGGTCCCCCGCCCTTGGAAATGAATGGTGAAAATTAAATTCCTTTTTTTTAAAACTGTATTTTACAAATGTAAAACTTATTCTTTGTACAATTGTAGCTGAATGGTATCTGAATACTAAGCTAATTTTCTAGAGGAAAAGGAGCTCTTGCATTGTTTATATGAGCTAAAATAAGAAATAAAAGAAGAAATTTATCTACTCCATAAAAATAATGAAAATGTTTATTTACATGCAGAAATTTAGAAATTAATTCAACTAGCAATATATAACTATGTTAAATTTCTCCACCCAAAAAGTAACAACACTTATTCCTACAATCAATATTTATGAAAATTAACTTGGGAAAATCTGCCACATATCTAAAAAGTAAATGTAATTTTCAAAGGTATTATAAAGCTATTATAAAGCTAAATGTAATTTTTCAAAGGTATTATAACTTTTTCAAAGGTCTTATAAAGTCCCATTGGTAAGGTTTGTAAATGGAAGTTGAACAGTGGCAAACCATTTCTTCTGATTGGAATGTTAGCCCATTCTAATTAGTGAGGGCATGTAGAAATAAGCATTATTATACCCTGTTCCTGTTGACCAGTGAGAAAATTTGTTCAACCTTTTTGAAAGTCAATATGCATAAAAATTAAAAACATACTTATACTTTGACCTAGCAATTTTACCTGTAGTTATTTATACAGAGAAAATAATTGGAAAAGTACAAAGATATACAGAAATAGTTTTTCACAGTCATATATATGGCCTCAAACAGTGCCATCAATTGAATGTCAATGGGACTGGCATGTTTAAGTAATTTATGATTGCAAATATAATATATGGCTGTGCAGCTATATATAAAAACTGCAAAATATAAAATTATTTAAAGTAGATATCATTTGCATGTGTGTGTGTATGTGTGTGTGTGTATGTGTGTGTGTGCGTGCGCACACGCACAGCTCCTGAGGCTTGAATGCAGGGCCTGGGTTCTATCCCTGAGCTTTTTTTTTTGTTCAAAGCTAGTGCCCTACCAGTGGAGCCACAGCTCCAAATACAGCCTATTTTTTGGCAATTAATAGGAGATAAAACTATGATGGACTTTCCTGCTTGGGCTGGCTTTGAACCTTGATCCTCAAATCTCAACATCCTGGTAGCGAGGTTTATAGGCCAATATTATCTGCTCCCGGCTTCAGAACATAGTATATTTTTATTAGACAAAATATACTTTATTTTTGAAATCTTCAGTTACCCAAGCTGAATCCCATAAAATAGATTATAACAGATAGGACCGGTATCCATATTTATCCAATTATTCTTATCAGACCAGACAGAGAGAACAAAATAAAAATATTTTAAACTTCCACTCAAAATTTCCTAAATGATAATATTACATTAAGAAACTTGAATATAGTTTTCTCTACCTAAAGTATAAATAATAAAAATCTCATGACATCAAATTTTAGTAAAAAGTAATTTACATTTGTTGAAGTAATTCAACAACTTTTTAATATTTAATCTGCTCTAGCATTGGAGTAAATAGATTAGTATGTACTTTGTAATGGCCCTCAAAATTAATATAAATGAGATTTTCAAACATTTGTAAAACAGTAACAATTCATAATCAACTTGAATTGGAATTGATCATGGAATGATCTCATGACTTATTTTTATGATAATTTATATTCATATTGGTAAATATTAAATTTAAGCCAGTTTCAAAGAAAAAACTAAATTGTCTTTAGTTCTTCAATATATAATCATTAGAAACAAAATATAATTTTTCAAATTTATATTAGATTTATTGAGCTCAGACTTTCATTTCAGTAATATTTCACTGTTATTTGCAAACTATTTTGGTGTCATTAAAAAATAGAGTTTAGTTAAGAAACAGCAAGAAGTAGAAAACATAATTACTAAGAATATTATTCTTTACTTGTCATCAAAATCCTGTAATTCTAATTGGTCGAAACAAGTACTTTGAAGTGTACATTTTAAAATAACCCCTAAAAAATGGACTGTTATTATTTACACAGAAATACAAATTGAGATGGAAAGGCAAAACCACATGTTAATACCAATAGCACAAATAGTAAGTAAGCCTCTGCCTACATAGTAAAGGATTTGAATAGCCTCAGATAGATAATGAGTGAGACACAGAGATAGATGATAGATGAATGATAGATAGGTTGATACATTATAGATGATCAATCATCTATCTACAGCAGATCTCTCTTTCTATCTATAGCATTATACCTGCCTTTTTCACAAACATGTATTTATTTTTATTTAATTAATTTATTTATTTAGTCCATCTTGGGGTTTGAACTCAAGGTCTAGATGTTGTCCTTGAACTCTTTCCTCTACCACTTTGAATCACAGCTCCACTTCTGGATAACTAGTGGCTGACTGGAGATAAGAGTCTCTTAGTTTTTCCTACCCAGGCTAATTTTAAACGTCAGTGCTCAGATGTCAATCTCCTGGAGTAGCTAGGAGCCACCAGGGCCCAGCTCTTACACATATGTTTACATCTATCTTCATGTTCAGACAGCTTTTCCATCTGATACCTACCCTAGTCCACCCTTTCTACATAGCAGAGGAAGAAAAGATTGATATCGACACCTAACTAATATGGAGATTACCCCAGCTGGCTATTGCCTAGATTTCATCTTTGTGTAACAAGATAAAATTTGCCAAATGTACCATTCATTCCCTTAACTTTTCAAGGCCTGCAAAACTCCCCTTCCCCTAGAAAGTTAATCTCCATCCCTTTGTTAACTTCTATGTAAGTTTCAGCCTTTTTCTTTCTTTATCTTGCATTTATTAGATACTGAGTAAAAAATTTCAATTTCTTTTTTTCTTATTATTTCTCTCTTAATCACTTTATCTGATAGACTGAAACTACTGAAACTTCAAAAGGAAAAGAATAAGTTTCATGCTTCCCCACACAGGCGTTTTTCATGCTTAGAGCAATAACTATAAGAATTACAAAAATTGCTCACAAATGGATTCAAAGAGCTTTGGAAATGCAATAAACACATGGGAGAATGATTGTGATAATTATGTATAATGTCTATTACACTAGCTGGGAAGCATTTTAAAACCTAAAAATTTGGTATGAATATGTAACACCTACTTGTATATGGCTTTGGGCAAAATTACTTAGAATTTCTGATGTTCTATTTCATACTTTAAATAATGGAGATCTTGACAAATTTACCTCATGGTTATTGTAAGGATTAAATAATTTATTGAATACAAAGTGCCTAGATCAATGCCTAGAATATAGTGAACAAGTAATATTAAGTTTTCTACCATTATTTTATATTATATGTTTATATTTTAAAATATAATTACTCTTTAAAGTTTAATTTCAAACTGACTTTGTTAAAAGGCATCCCTTTTACATTTAGGAAGAATCAGATGTGCAAATTTTAAATACACTTGAATCAAATCCAAATATTCAAATTCTGGAGAGGTTTGATTTATCAAAGTTTTTTCTTTGAATTTTGTGGTAAGCATTGTTTGTTTGTTTGTTTGGTTGGTTGGTTTTTTACTTGAGATAAAATAAACGCAGAAAATTACTGTAACTTTATAAAATATGCTTCTGAATGTAATAAAAGTTTTTCAGTCTCATTTCCCTAGTCTATTGCTTTCTGGCTATGCTAATGCCATTGTAGCTATCATTTGAACATATAAGTATAGCATTAAACAGTAATTCACTATTATTATTTGAGAAATCCTATCCCAAGAGATGGGGTCTAATATCACATTGTCTGTCATATGAAAGCTTTACAGCATCCAGGGGCCAGGCTTAGATGGAGCCTGACAGTAAATACTGTTGCTGTCAATCAGCTCCAAGTACAAAGTATTACTTGGGTATTTTTGATATAGTTAATCTTCATGCTTAGCATAGGAGATAGAGTTAATCAGCCACATGATTCATATTATATGTCAAATATTCAAAAGTTGACACATTGCCCATAAAAATCATTGTTTATCCTCATCCGAAAGATTTTATAAGGTACAAAATAGCCAAAGACAAACAGTATATATCTTTATTTTGTCATCTTTCTAGATTCTTTTTGTTTTTTAAGTAACTATCACTACAAATTCTAACACATGTGACTTCTAACTGTAGAAATTTCCCATGGGGGTTAACTAACAAATTAACACTAGTTTGGGTAAAGGTTTGCTAATGAGTTGATTAAGGCCTTCTGGCCAGGAGAGGAAGCAAAGCACCAAGATATTCTTAACACTTTACATACTGCTCTCTCCTCATCTTCCCTCCTTCCTGCTAATTCCATCTGATTAGTTCTGAGGCCTTGAAATCAGCTTAGCTATTGTAAGGAACCTTTTGTAAGTTGCAGCCTTTCTTTCCTAAATATATTTGTTGTCAGCAAGCCAAAAGTACGGTTAAAATCTTCTGCATAAGCTTCAGCTGAGGCGGATCCAGGCTTATTATAAGAAGATACTTTGCATACAAATTATGTCTAGAATAAGGAGGAGTGGAGACTGAGAAATGCTATTATTTGGAAAGAAAATAGAGGACATTCTCTGATTAAAACCATTTTTAAAAGTTTGTGGGACTGGAAGATTTATATTTCTTGTGGCACAGCAGCTGCAGGTTCAGGGAAATTCTGGCAATCTGCTGCATTCCCAGTGAAGAGCTTGTGTGACATTTAATTGAAGATCAACATTCTGTAGGAGTGTATAAAAAGGATCTGTGTGGCATTAGCACAAAGTAAAGTTCTTTGCCTACTCTGAATATTGGAAAACGTTCAAAATACTGTAGTGCTACATTGTGTATATGAAACCTTGCATAAAGTTTTAAAAAAACAGTCTAATTAATATAACGTATATCCCATTCACTTACAATGAATTTTCTTTCACAAATATTCTATTTATTATTATACTGACTAAAACATAGTGATATTCTGAAACAAAACACTGTGCCTATAAATGTAGATTTAAAAAATTGACAGTAGTATATTTCCTAGGTCATGTTTGAAATGAACTATATATCTGATGTTTTTAAATTGTTTTGACAAAAATACATTGTGGCTAGAAGAGAAAAATCTACCAGTCAGTGAAAAGTCAACATTCTGAGAAATATAACCACACATTCTATAAAGGATATGACCCAGGATGAAGTCCTCTGTTGGTCAAAGCACAAACCATGAAAAACCTGTGGCCAAAGTTTGACCACAATATGATTTAGTTATGTAACAAGAGGGTTATTTGCAATTTACTTCTAATGAAAAAGAGGAAGGGAGGTAGGAAGATAGGAAGGAAGGAAGGAATATAGGAAGGGAGGGAGGGAAAGAAAGAAGGAAGAAGAAAGAAAGGTAGAAAAGAGAGAAAGAAAGAAATTTGATGACAAATAGACACCTTGTTCATGAGATAATACCCTGACCAAATTAAAAATTTAATCAGCCTAATCATTTAGATTTCTTGTGTGTTCATTTGTCCTAATTCCTCCCTTCTTTTAATCTTAAGTTTCTTAATTATTCTTTATTTATTTACTTTTCAGTGGATGATTATTTTATTTTAGTAGAATATGAGTTGACATTAATTATGGGGTGGGAAATTCTTAGGAGTAATTAAGCCATGACAATTTTTTTTATTATTCCTAAGTATAAATATTTGCTTAGAAAACTATTTTGTGAGGGGTCAATTTTTCCTGTGAGTTATGCCTTTAGTCTCACAGATCCTAAAAGACAGCCTTGTACAACCTTGCTCCTCTTTTATAAAGTTCATTAGACCTGGTAATAGTAGGATGACTACATCCTATGTGAATCTTTCTGAGTGCAGTTTTAGAGATGTGAATTTACTCAGGTTAGATCAGTAGTGAAGATGATTTGGATTATTTCAGCATTTACTTCTAAAAATGAACTTTTCTCTGGTGACAGTGACAAAGTTGTAGATTTTATACAGTTCTTCCTTTAAATAGAGATTATTTATGGTGCTCTTTTCTTTAAATTTAATATGTCATTAAATGTCCTTAGTGTGATATTAAGTGTTAGTCCCTTGTTAAAATCTCTTATCTACATGATTCCTCCTCCTTGAAAGGCAATGCAACATTTGATTGGACACAAATCACTAAACTAGACTAAAAATGATAAAATGTTAAAATATTTTCTTCTTGTCAATCTCTTTATAGCTTATGACATCTCTAATTATTTGATGTCTGGTTAATTCTGGAAATTTATCTATACCAACTGCTCCCGCATTCATAAGAAAATAGGGGGATATTCTTTGTAAAATATATCCACAACATACACCTCACTACATTAACTAGGTTTCTTGTTTTCCTCTATAAATCAATTTATTTTTAATCCTACAAACTGACACTTCTGCTCTTATCTGTTCACTCTGATTCTTGCCAAACTTAAAACTATATTATTTTATTTACATCTTTTTATGCAGTGGTATTTGGCTGCAATATAATTTAGGTAACTGTTCAGTAAACAAATAAATAACATATGGGTCATACCAATATTTCTATAGAGGTTGAGTTAAATAAGTATATAAAAAGGCTAGGATTACCCAGTGATAGACACCATAAAAGACAGGAAAAAAAAAAGCTGAAATGTAACTTGCTGCACAAACATTTATTTTGGCCTACCTCCATTGTACACTAAAACAAAATTAGATAATGCAGATTGTGAACTGTGGATATGATTTAGATAAAAATACATAAACTTGTAATTTTAAGATTTTAAAAGATAATTACTGTGTAAGCAAGTTTACATATTTTAAATTTCAACGTAATATATTCATAATATTTGTTTTATAGTTTTCCACTAAAATTGAGTCTAGCTTAAGTTCTATATCTGAATGTCTTTATACAAGTCATCTCTTAGCTTGAAACACTCAACCTATTGCTTTCCCTTCCAGTTAATTTCCTACTTATCTGACTTCTCTTTCCTTTCCATTTCCCATCTTCTGCCTGGCTAGAACACAGTTTTGTAAAGGCCATCTAGGGCATGACATTTGTTTTTACTGTTAACAGTGTGTTTATTTTTTTATTAAGTTTTTTTAATTGTGAAAATACCATATAAAGGGGTTACAATTATATGAGCAAGGTAATGAGTACACTTCTTATGATTATTATTGTTATTGTTGTACAATTCTTGGGGCTTGAACTCAGGGCCTGGATGCTTTTCCTGAGCTTTTCTTTTTTTCTTCTTAAGATTAGTATTCTACTACTTTGAGCCACAGCTCTAGTTCTGGCTTTTGGGCAGTTTATTGGGGATAAAGAGTCTGAATGGCTTTCTTGCCCAGACTGGCTTCAAACCATGATCGTTTCATCTCAGCCTCTTGAGTTGTGAGGATTACAAACATGAGCCACTGGTACCTAGCTGTATTTGTGTATTCTATGCATGGGAAATATGCACTTCTCAAGTATTCCTTTTTATTTAAAAATTAAATTTTATTCTACTAATTAAAATTATTAAATTCAAAACTACATTTTCTTAAACATGTATTTAAACATTACAAGTATTATTCAACTATTCATTAAACTGGCAAATTTTAATAATCACTTTAAGTGGTCTTATGATTAATATTTGTTGTAACAAGCAAACCTAGATAAATTCACTAAAATTTTAAACTGCATTTACATATTTAATACATTTGAGCTTCTCATTAAGTACTCCAATAAATCTTGTCAACTACTTAACTAATACTTGTGGATTTAATAAATTAAACTAATAAATATTTTTAATATTTTCAGTTAAGTATTCCAGTAAGTTTATAACCTGATTAATGTTTTCATAATGTTTATATATAATACATGAACATAAAATATTTGGGGAAGAACTATTTCCCAATTAAGCCAAATTTTCTCAAGCATTACATATACTATTAATACCAAAGATGAAAAAATAGTCCCTAAAGGAAGGGAAGTTTCTATGTGTTTCATTAAGTTCAGTATTTCTACATGGAATCTTTAATCTTTCTGTGAATAACATGCATTGATGCATCAAGGAATATTTATGCAGTTAAGTGGTAAGTAAAAGATTATTGTACCTTATCCTGCATTTGCTCGGTATTTTTCCCCACCCTAATCTCTAGAACTACAAATTCATCTTAGATAGCAAAATAAAGATTTATAGATATGACTAAGGGTTTGGATTTTTGAGAGGGATAAAGTATTTTATTCTGTTTTGTGTTGCTGTAACAGAAAAGAATTATTTTAGTTTCCAGTTCTGGAAGACCCAACACATGGTGGTGTCATTTGTTGATTTTTATCTAAGGCCTCATTGTGGAAAGAAGAGAAAAAGAGGTGTGTACTCAGAGAGCTTATGTATTAAGAGGGGAAGTTACAGAAAGCTGGGGAAATCAAGCTCATTTTAAGATAATGAGCTCCTCAAATTGGTAAGTACTCTAGTCACATGGGAGTGAACAGTCAGTCACATGGACTCTACTCCAGTAACCCAAGTACCTCATGGTAGGCTTCACGTTAACACTGTGATTCTAGGGAATTAAGCCAGAACATGAATTCTGGTGAGGACAAACCATAGTCAAAGTAGAACACAGGGATTATTCTGGGTGACAAGATTTATCCCAAACAACATATAAGTCTTTGAAAAGAAAAATGCTTCCTGTCTGGGTAAGAAAGAAATGGCAATAAAAATATCAGTAAGACATAATATGAAAAGGACTCAATTGGATCTCAAAAACGGTGAAGCCCATGAATGTGTCTTCTGGAAGACTGGAATGTTCTACAGCTGACACTATTCTGAAACTTGAAAGAGAATTCTGCTAAACACATGAATGACCAAGGAAAAGGAATCTGAAAGTCTCCTAAAAGGAATGTGTATTTTCTATCACTTTGATTTTAGTCTGAAGAGACCTTTGAGGAAACTCTGATCTCCTGAACTGTAATTAATTGTTCCATTTTATACCATTGAATTTATAATAATGTTCTATGGAAATAATATATAATTAACACAAGACCTAGGCAAATTCTAAAGACAACCTCTCATCTGATTCATATATCATGTTCATGAGGGTTTAAGCCTAGTTTTGGACACTAAGAAACAAATACTTCATGCAGTTTTCTTGTGCTAAGCTGCTGTGTTGAACTCTTGACAACCTTTTTCACATTGGGATATTTCAAAGCTAAAAACACACTACATTTAATACTACCAGAATTAATGTTATGATCTGCAAGAACATACTGTCAAGCTACCTTTTCCCATATGGAATAGTGCAGGTGGATTGATTGAGCAGTATATTTAACCCCAGAGTAATTACTTTTATGATCTAGAATTACTTTCATGATCTAGAACTGCTTAAGTCCAACAAAAGAGTACAACAATTCAACCAAAATTATGTTTTGTTTTGTTTTTTGATCTGTTGTGGGCATGAACTCTGGGCCTGGGCATTGTCCTTCAGCTCAAAGCTAGCATTCTACCATTTGAGCCAAGCGCCACTTCCAGTTTTTCTTGCTTTTGTCATGCTGAGGAATCAAACCCAGAGCCTAATGCATGCTAGGCAAGCACTCTACCACTGAGCCACCTTGCCAGCCCATCAACCAAAATTATGTTTCAAGTGAATGGTGCATGAGTCATACCACTTACTGTGGCACTAGGCCAGAAATAGTTTAGTATGTCTCACTTATTTCTCATCTCTTTCCTACAGATCATTCACTAGGATGAAAGGGATCTTACTTACACAGTAAATTTGGAATTATTCATTAAGGATTATTGAATCTCTTCTCAATATCTACTTCTTCTTATTAACTAAATCCAACATGTTAGTATAAATAAGTCTAAGCAAATTTCTAAGTTTAAATGAAAGAAATATATACTATCCAAAGGTACTAATTTATATTTTATATGAGCAAATTATATTCAATTCTTTGAAGTAGTTGTTATTATGACTTTTTATTTATTCTTCTTATTATTTTTATTTGGTCTGAAATGTTTTCACTCATTGGCTGGTGTTCTACCACCTCAGCTTCATCTCTACTTCCTTATGATTCTTTTGTAAAAAATTATTTTGGCAATAATAAGAACTCAGAATAATAATAACTCAGAATCTTGCCTTGACTACTCAGGTGTTGTACAACTTAAGCAATGTTCCCCCAAACTCTTCTTGTTTTATTAATTTTTCATATAGGTTTTCATTTTTGTGAGGGCTGACCTTAAACTATGGTCCTCCTAAGTATAAAATCAGAGTAACAGGCATTATGGTCATGCATCAAAACCAAAAACAGGCTGGTTATCATGGATAGGATGTAACTATCATTTTTCCTTGGACTGGCCTTGAATTGTGATCTTACAGATCTCTATTTACAGAGTAGCTAAAAATATAAGCTTGTACCACCATGTTCTAACCCTTATTATCTCTTTTGAGTATTCTAACAAATGCAGAGGAGATGGTATACATTTTAATCACTAAAAATTAAGTTATTTCTTTCATGTCTTATAGTACTAGAAAAAAATACACCAAGGTAGCAGTAGAAAATTCAACATATATTAAATACATTCTTGTTTTTGTATCTCACATTAATACCTCTGAACTTCATCTAAACATTTCAAGGAAAAAATATATCTTCTGGTTCTGGAGTAGGGCCTAAGTCACTGAATGTGACAAGCTTCATGGTGAACAATGCTGCTGGGGGTGGAGTACATTATACTAATCAAATTCTATATCAGACTGCTTCCTATGAATGTTAGCTTAAATTACACTTGGGCACATTGTCTTCATCTTGAAAAGTCTTAGGAAAACTAAACACTATAATTGTTGTGCTTTCCCCTCAATTGTGCATATTTTTCATATCTTATAAAATCAGAAATGAAATAACCTTGACTCACATGACTTCGTTGTATGTACTCACTGGGCTAAAACCCTCACAAACATGCTACATGAATCAGATGAGATGCTGTCTTTAAAATTTGCCTAGGCCTTGTATTAATTACCTATTATTTCCATAGAGTATTATGACAAATTCAATGGTATAAAATGGAACAATTAATTATAGTTCAGGAGATCAGAGTTCCCACAAGGTCTTTTCAGATTAAAATCAAAGTGATAGAAAATACACACTCCTTTTAGGAGACTTTCAGACAGTGAGTGAGTACTTACGATGATATATTTACTACAGTGTCACTGTAGTTTAGCTCCAAAAATAATTTTAGAAAAATATAATTAGTAATAGTAAATATATTAAAATATTAAAATATATTAGTCCTTATTCTGCTTTCTCATAAACCCAATCTCAATTCTACAGTTCAAAATCTTGTTCCTGTATTTTTTAGTTTGAATACAAACTAGGCATTGATTGTTCATAATGCTATAAAACTCTTTGCAGCTTAGAAAAAATCACCACCACCACAAGTCTTCAATTTGCACTATATACCAAGAGACATGTAACTATAAAAGCAATAAAATCCACTCAAACCTCGCTCAAGAATTACATTAAATGTTACTTTACCATCCTGGCCTAGGCTTCCAACTCTGGTCCAAGGATTTCCCGGTCTCTATGGTAATGACACCTAAAATCCTTGGCTTTCCTAGAGACAAAAATCATTTCAGCACAGATGCAACTTTACTGAACCCTACAGGAAAAGCTTAAATTCCTTTTTATGAAAGAAATGCCCGGTAACAGACAAAGAAATGATACATATAATGGCAAGTATAAAAGTTCCCAAAAGCTTCTCCATGAAATTTCTCCAAGTCGATAACTGACAACAGAAACTTTCTCTCTCTTGCTACTATCCTGTTGCACATCTATCCCAGAAAAACATGGATCAAAATTAACTTCTTGATCATTAGACCGTGCCTAAGCCATTGTCTTTGATGTGAGTTGGAGTGAAGGGGAAATGTCATCCCCCAAAAGTTGTTAATTAGGAACATTTGAGTCTATTAAATGTAACTTAGTATTAATAATGGGCACAAGATATATTACTATTAAGGTAGGAAATGGTATAAATTGATAAAAGAATGCTTACATTTCTAGAGCATTTTTCTTTAGATAACATTCAAAAATAAGTTTGTATATATACATATATATGTATATATATGTTAAATTGTAATTGTGTTCATATAATATTCCATTTATTCATAACTGCATCACAATGTCCTTGGGAATAATTTCAGGAGATTTCACAATTATCCCTGTGAAGATAATAATGATGGTACTTATAAACACTTAATAGAGGATCATTCACTCAAAAAAAACAAGTTTTGCACAGTTTAATATGGCTACCTAATAAGATAACAAAATCAAAGAATATGAAATTTCTAAGACAGTACATAGCTCCTTTTGGAGTAGTGATGCTTCCTTTCCAAATTCTCAGTTGAAAACAAATTATCAGTTGAAATCCTTAACACATAATTAGTACAGAGCTTGCATCTGGCGCTACACATTCTGAGAAGATATCAGGAGTCACAAGTATAACAAAACAAGCATGGTTTTGGCTTTGTAAAGTAATTTCACCTAGTTATTGCAGTTTGAGAAATCACCACCCATATTTTTTTAAATTTTTTTTCACTGATCTTGAAGTATTGAGGGCTCACTGTCCTGGTTTTGGTATATGGTAAGGTGAGGTGACTTTCTGTCATGGCAGCATTGTTCTTGGTTCTTAAGCTTCTGGAACATTTCCATTTACAAGCTACAAAAAGTAAAACAACAAAAGTGACATTTCACCAAGAACACCACATGTGTCAACAACAAGTTTATCAGAAAACACAATTTCCAGAACATTACCTCTCTTGGATTGTGGACTGAGGTGTATTTTTGTTTGTTTTTCCTGTTGGAAATGACTGAAATTAGACAATAATACTGTTTAGCTGAACATAAAAGCAAATCTTAACACCTATGGTAGCAGCTATTGCCTTTCACACAACCCTCTTAACGCATATCTGTGCACACAGCTCGGGCTATTTAGAAGGCTGAGATCTGAGGATGATGGTTCGAAGCCAGCCCAGGCAGAAAAATCCCTGCGGGACTCTTACTCCAATTAATCAGAGCAAAAGAACTCAGTGCTGAGACCTTGAGTTCAAGCCCCACAACCACCACCAAAAAAGGAAAAAAAAAAGAGAGAGTGATACAATGTTGTTTTTAAGATTTTGATTAGAAAAGTATATTCATGTACATGCTACATCATCTCACATTGCAATAAGTAATTTTATCTCAAGTAAATAATGAATAAATACTGGCCAAATAATCTATTGTAAAAAACACAGTATAGAAAGGCTGGAATTGTTTTATTTTCAAGAGTGCACATATAGATAAACACTTTCACACATACATATATACAGAGAGAAAGAGAAATAAATATATAAGAAGAGAGAGAGAGAGAGAGAGAGAGAGAGAGAGAGAGAGAGAGAGAGAGAGAGAGAACAAAGACATTGGCCAAGAAAGAAATTTCTTTCCAAAAGGTTATACATCAATTAGGAAAAAATAGTATATTAGTAACTACATCAGAACAGACCTTTGACAGTCTTTTATTTTTCTCTCAATAAAGGACATATTTACCAAAAGTAAATTGAAACTCTATTGATTCTTTTTGAAATGCAATACAGTTCAAGGCTGACATTTAAACATAGAGTCAAGGTTTAATAATGTTTTTAATCCTGAATCTAGTTCTTTCATGGAGATAAAATTCTGTACTGCTGGAGTAGGTAGATTTACTGAAAAAAATTGTAATTGTCAAATAGAAGGAAACATACATATATACAATGGTAAATTTTTTCTGTCAACTTCATTGGGATGCACATGCCCATTTAGCAAGAATCATTTAGGTATACCTTTGTGAGTATTTTTAGATAATAACATTTGAACTTATAGTTGAACGAAGTCTAATGTCTTCCCTACTGTTAGTGACCTATAATAAGCTAAAAAAAGTAGGAATAGTAAAAATTCAAATCTTGCCATAATTATGAGGAATCACCTCCTTCCTTTCTTTTTGAGATATCATTCTTGTACTGCCTTTGGAGTTGAATTTAAGTATTGGCTTTGGGTGTGTCTCAGAAATTTTGGATCTTGGATAGAAGCCTTCGCCTCCAGCTCAGATCAATTGTGTGGCATCTTAATATTTTTATGAATACAAGATATTTCCTTACACTAAAATTCTATTTATGTACATGTCTATATGTCATGCTGGGTTTCTCTGGAGAACTTGAGTAATACTATCCACAGGGATTCAACTTTTCATTATTATTGTTACTTCATTTCTGCCTTTCCAACAGCAAATATTACAGTCCATTGACTTCATTTAGAACATTAAGATGTTATCTGTGATTTATTTTTTATCAGAATAACCTTACAAGTAAATGATACTCTTTGTCAGATTGGTTTGATCATTGGCCTGTGCTCAAGATCAATATTAGGAGAGTCAGGTCCTAATTTGATGAGGAACTTTATGACTTGACATAAAAAAACAATTATTATGGTTGCTTATTCTACTTACTATGTAAAAAAGATGAAGTAGATAAGTAACCCCAAAGATATCCTTTATTAACAGCATTTACATACATACATTTAATTATGTGTGTTTATACACATGTATTTAAACATAAAAGATCATATATAAATTTTAGTGAGCTATTTTTAATAGGCTCAAATCTACGTTCATTTCAGAAATATTTATTAAATGCTCATTCTATGTCAAGAATTATTCTGTATATAGGAAATCAGAAATATTTATTAAATGCTCATTCTATGTCAAGAATTATTCTGTATATGGGAAATCAGAGAGTGAATAAAACACCTCACCCCCACAATGCAGACATTCATCAAAGAGAAAAGAATGGTTTAAGAACAAATGTATTGCATTTGTTGGAAATGAGCTGTACAACTTGGGGGGAGGGGGCCGGGGAGCAAGGGAAAGTGAGAGAAAAATGAGGGGGAATACCAAATTCAACAAGAAATGCACTTGCTACCTTACTTATGTACTGTCACCCCTCTATATATAACCTTGACAATAAAAATAAAATATTTTTTAAAAATTTTTAAAAAGCATCCAAGATTCTCCCACAGTCTTGCATAGAAATCAAAATATATGGCTATTTAAAAGCCATATGACTTTAGATGACTTGTTGGCTTAAAGTTATTTAAAGTTTTACAATTAGGATAATCCTATTACTTTAAAAAAATTTGGGGAAAATTCTGGAGATGCTGTCATTAGATTTAACAAGGTGTATATTAATAAATTTTATTCTTTAGAATTCAGAGGCATTCAACCCCTGATGTTTGGTCCTAGTTATATAATAATGAAATACTTTATGCTAATAGCTTAACTTGTTGGTTGTAGATCTCAGACGCCATGTTTGAGGAGTAGCAGACAAAGAAGTTGTACTTCCATGGACACACAGCTTCTCCCTCTTTTGAATAAATTTCCTCCTTCTTGTATACTTAAAATGATTGTGATTGCAACTCTTTCATTCTCATTTGCATTACTTAGACCTCAGCTTCTCTAGTCACCATCAGAGATATCACAATATGGCAAGCAAAATAAAAAGAGAAAGAGAGAAAGAGAGAGAGGGAAAGAGAGAAAGAGAGAAAGAAAGAGAGAAAGAGAGAAAGGAAGAAAAAGAAAGAAAGAAAGAAAGAAAGAAAGAAAGAAAGAAAGAAAGAAAGAAAGAAAGAAAGAAAGAAAGAAAGAAAGAAAGAGAAGGAAGGGAGGAAGGAAGGAAGGAAGGAAGGAAAGAAAGGAAAAAAGAAAGAAAGAGAAAGAAGGAAGGAAGGAGTGAGAGAGAGAGAGAGAAAGAGAGACAGAAAGAAATTTCATGGAGTAATGTGAAAGATACAACAAAAGAATGCCCTGTGGTCTCCTATTTTCTTGTGATAAGTGAATGAAATTAGCTCATGGGAATGAAATAGAATGCTCAAAGCCAACTATATATAGTAGATGAATCATTGTCACAGGGATAAAAGGCTGAAATCCTCCAGCAGAATACCAGAAGCAAGGAGGTTCAAGGGACAGAGCTAAATCCGTGACTGTGTATAGAGTAGCACATCTATTTGTATCTGAGATGTGCATATGAAATGATAGATACACATGCATGCATTATCATATTTATACACACATATGCTTGGGCACGGGAAATATGTTTATCACAGGTTTGGAAGCACATTAATGAGAGTGCATATGAAATAGGATTCTTCAGAGAAACAGCCATTATATATGTGTACAAATTTAGTCTTCTTTAATTCAAAATGAGCTGAAATATTTTCTCTCTGTTATATCTCTTAAATAAATGTGTTGGTTCCTAGATATTATAAGAAAATCACCCCACTGACAGCACTTATCCAAAAGAAGAAACCAGCCATGTGGGAGAAAAAAATAGTTATTTAACTATTAGTAAGAATTATTTATTTTTGTGATTCCTGAATTAGAAATGTTAATAATTTCCTATGCTATACTAATGAGTAAAAATCAGTTTAGAGCTAAAATTCTAGGCAAAACATTCTACTACTCTTCTATCTGGGGAATTTTTTGAAGGGTTGTTCATCCACATTCTCAGAAATAAATGTTTCTAAAACAGTTTTGACTAGGACAAGCAGAAAAGGTCAAAAGCTATGTACATATGACCATATAAGATGATGCTAAGTGAAATGAACCCCATGAGAGGGACACAAGTGGTTTTCATCTTTCTTCTTGTTGTTTTTAACATGTTTATAGTGTACTATGTTATTTTTTTTTGTTTCTTTTGTATGTTCCTCCCCTGTTTTCACTGTATTTGATTGTGGTGTCCTGTATCTTGTGTATACATTTATCTAATTTGGGGAGGGGAAGGGATAAAACAAAATGTTTAAATAAGGATACAGGCTGACCCATTGTAACAATGAGATATACAAGACACTATGTTGAAAACGAACTTTACAACTTCAGATGAAGGGACTAGTGGGGAGAGGGCAGGGGAGGGAGCAGTTGGGGAGGTGAGGAGGGAAGGAAGGATAGGGGATAAACAAAGGAGGGGGTAACAATGCTCAATAGGAAATGTACTCATTACCTTACTCATGTAACTCTAACTCCTCTGTACAGTATCTTTACAAATATATTTACACACACACACACACACACACACACACACACACATGAAGTTTGCAAAGCCAGGCTCTGATAGCTCACACCTGTATACCTAGCTACTCAAGAGGCTGAGATCTGAGGATTGCAGTTCAAAGCTAGCCCAGGCAAGAAACTCCATGACTCTTATCTCCAATAAACCACCAGAAAACTGGAAGTTGTGTTGTGGCTCAAGTGGTAGAGCACTTGCAACCTTTTTGTTTTAAGAAAAATCTTATAACAGAGCGCTTGCCTTGAGCTGAAGAGCTGAGGGACAGAGAACAGGCCCAGAGTTCAAGCTCCACAACCGACCAAAAAAATAAATAAATAAAAGTTCACAATATTGGAAGATGTAATAAAGGTCCTTAAAATAAAAATAAATAAAACAGTTTTGATTTAAGTAACAAAAGCGGAATCTGCTTGACTATAGTAGTCATTTTGCCAAATGTATGCATAAGAAGTCATGTATGTAGTCCTTACATATCTCCATTTAAAATGACAAATATTAATTTGTGAATTTAAAAAGCTCTTTATTAAAAGCCTTTGTAAGCATTCAGTATGTAGTTCAATCCACTGATAATTTATTTTAATTTTTCTACGAGTTTTTAAAAGTCATACCCATGTAGGTATTGTGTATATTTTATGTAGGAAGTTATAAATTATTTTTGTGTTATTTATTGAAATGATTAATATAAAATACTGAGAGAAAAATCTAAACAATATAATTTCATATCACTTTTATTAGAATAGATGGAGAGAATTAAGAGTTCGGGATTAAAATTATGTTTGGTGAAATACATAAGGCATTTCTTCTAGCCGTATGTCATAAAATCATGTCTGCCAATTTATAAAGTCACCACAGATTCACATTATCCATTTCTTATGAGTTATACTTTTATAAGTGATATTCTCACCATATGAATATTGGATTTTCTATGTACAAACCCAATTATATGATTTACAAGCCAACAAGTGATCATTCCAAACCATAATTACATACATAAACAGGTTTGCTATAATCCAGAAGTTAATCACACTCAAATGAATTCATTAGTTAACCAACATATTTGTGATAAAACTCCAATCTGTTAGGCACACACAATTGTCTGGGTTTGGATTGTGTTGTTGTTTGAACCATATGGTAATCTTATTCCCCTTGAAACCAAGTTTGGATGACCATTGATGATGGTTCTATTTTATTCCTTGGTTTTTAACATGAACAAGATGAACAAGATTAGCTTGTCCATAACAAATTTTGTATAAGATACTTGAATCACTGAATGGACTGGTAATAAATGTTAGTTGTAAATAAATTGTAAATGTAAAAGGTATGTTCTTATGCAAATAATGCTCAGACATTGTACTAATGATGGGATATTTAACAGGTAGAAGAAATGGTTATCTCAAATAATGCCTCTGGGTGTTTTCATCAATAAGGAATGAGACACAAATTATTCAACATAGAAGATATAAAGTTGCACATATATAAATATTCAAGTTATTTAGAGTGTAAATTCTTTAGGATGATTAGTGTTATTGATGAGTTTTTGGCTATGGCATAATAGAGGGTTTAGGTTATTGCCTGTATATTAAGTATGGGGAAATGTTTACTGGGAAGTTAAAATTGTCAAGCATTTTATAAGGGATAAAACACTGAAAATAGAAGCAACCTTTTTGTTTTAAGAAAAATCTTATAGCAGTATAGTAAATTTATGCTGGGCTAACATGGGAGGACTCCAATTATAAAATGTAAAAAAAATGAAAAATTGGCAAAATGGATAGGAAAATGTCTAGAATAATCACAATATGCATGTTAACTGTATGAATTGTTCTTTGTTAAGTTAGATACATTAAAGAAAAACAACTGATATAAATAGGACTACCCAAAGATAGTGTATATATATATATATATATATATATTATTCGTATAGTAAAGATTACATATAATCTTCATTATTAATATAATTAATAGGTAGAACATTATATTTGAATAAAGTGCTGAATAACAGACAGTTTTGTGAGGGTTACAGTAATGATTTGAATATATTGGAGTTACAGGAGGAAATGATTATGTATATTAGTATAAAAGACATAAGTCATGGAAAGTTAGAAAGCAATGAAAGTTTGAGGAAGTAACAAAGATGTACTTACCTGAATATTGAAACGCTAGAGAGCTATTAGTGACTGAGCTCTGTTAAGAGCTTTTACTAGTGAAGGAATAACCCTCTGAACATTCCCTCTAGCTATTTTCAACACAACTGAATCCACTTCAATACTTAGATCCTAGCATGTTTTTCTTATATTAATTTATAAAGTTACTACTCTCAATTACTTAAGGAAGATTAAATCATGAAATCTACCACCATATAAATCACATTTGATATGGAGAGAAAAATAAAGGGTACAGAATCACATAATATCATGAATGGTATTAATCTATACATCAACATATACCAGAATTGTCTAATTAAGTTTAATTGCTATTAAACAAACGTGAGCCAATACTTTTAAATTCATTCTCGAATGGAGCAATCTCACAAATTGTTTACTTTTGCTGATTGTAATAATTGAGATCAACTCCTTCCATAGAATTGGCTTACTTTTGAATTCTTAAAATAATATTTATTTATTTAATATATTTATTTATATGCTTATTTATTATTTCTAGTACCAAGACTTGAACTCAGGGCTTTGTGCACTTGTTTGAGTTGCTAGCTCATGGCTGATGCCGTATTAGTTGAGCCACAACTCCAACCTATTGTTTTGGTGTGTATTTGGGAGAGGTACTCTCATGGACTTTTCTGCCAGGATTACTTCAAATTGCAATGCTCTAAATCTTAAGCTCTTAAATACCTAGCATTACAGGCATGAACAATGGCTCCTAGCTAAATCAGCCTTTACATTTATCATTGGATGTTTTTTAATTCTGTCATCTTACTTGTTTGCCATTTGTAGAAGAATTTCAATTTTAATGTTTTTATTGTTGAAGAGTTGATAACTTTAAAAACAATGAGCTAAGAAAATTACTTTCTAATTTACTATACTTCTATGTTATTTGTTTTGTCAACATGTCCTTCCCCACCTCTCAGTTTGTAGTTGTTTTGCTCTTGAGCAGTTCAATAGATTTAAAACAAGTTAGAACTAGTTTTCCTACTAAAATTTCTAACCTACAATTATTTTCTGCAAATGTAAGTTTGGCTTTATACCAAGATTCATGAATGAAATACACATTTGAGAAAAGTAATACTGTATAACTAAGGGATACCTTGTTAGTATTTGAAAACTTGTAAGTCTAAAAATGAACAGACACAGGGTTTGATTTAGGCTTTATATTTATTGGCTTGAATCAGTTCATTATAATAATTTTTGCTGTGTGCCATACAAAGATGGAGACACAATGTTTATAGTTTTTTTTTTTAATTTATGTCTATCCTAATACTAGAAGTCAGGGCCTGGATGCTATACCTTAGCCTTTTTGCTCAAGGCTAGCTCTCTCCAACTTTAACCACAGCTCTAATTCTGGCTTTTTTTGGTAGTTAAAGGGAAAAAGGTTCTCATAGCCTTTCCTGCCTGGGCTGGTTTCAAACTTTGATCCTCAAGATCTCAGCCTCCTTTTTTTTTTAAAAAAAAAAAATTACTTTCATTGTCACGTTAATGTATAGAGGGGTTACAGTTACGTAGTAAAGTAATTAGCACATTTCTTGTTGAACATTGTTACCCTTTCCCTAGTTAGGATTACAGGTATGAATCACTGGTACATATTTCCAGTGCTTTTTTCAAGGTATTTATTACCAAGGTGTATACAGAGGGGTTACAGGATAAGTCACGTCATAAATACATTTCTTTTTGGATAATGTCACTACTCCTTCCTGCTCTCACAGTTTTTCCTTCCTGTCCTCACCCATAGTTTATAGTTTATTTTCAACATAGTGTTTATTGAGTAACATTGCTGCATTTGTTCACTCTTTTTTCTGTGGTATTTATATTTAACAATCTGTATAAACCAGCCATAATTGCCATCCATCTAAGCCCAACAATACAGTTAGGAAGGTTTCACATATACTCAGCAGCATGAGTATAATAATACACAACTGATAACTAAAAACAAAATACAGAGATGAAAGTTATGGTAGTATCTCTGATTTAGTCTTATAAGCTTATGAGTAATATAAGAATATAAAATTATTAAAATTTTCTTCTGTTTATTTAATCTACTACTATAACGCTATATAGGAATCCACATCCCCTACTGGTGTGGACTTTTAAGTTTCACACTTTTGAACACAGTTTAATTTCAAACCATATGACCATGAACGCTTCAATCCTAGGAAGTAATGATCACAGAGGGAGCTCATCCTTTCATCACTGAGTTGAAGAATTATTTTGCTTTGTGCAATTCTACTGGATACATTGTGACAGATCTTCAATTTCCATTTATTTTCTTATCAAAAAGAGTCATTTTCTTGCTACTGTTATTGATCTGAACAGTTCAGAAGGAAGAAACAGGACCAGCAGGTACAAAGAATCATATTTAAATATCAATTTTCTCTTAAATTTGCTAAAAAAATATTAAAGTGAAAGTTAATTTAGTTATCTGTTAGAAGAGCCAAATCAAATTTCTTAGAGTAAAAGCTTAGTGGCTAACCATGTGAGTGTTTGGAGCTATTGAAAATCTCGTAGCTGTTACTGGCAACAGGTAGGTGTATAGACAAGGCCAGCTGGTCTCATACAATAACTATGAGACAGAAGGAGAATATATTTGCATATATATGTCTATGCATATAGACATACATATGTAAACACACACAGGAACCTAATAAATTATATAGGACTTTAGACATTTAGACATTTAGACACCTAGGCCAAAGGAGGATATGCATAGGACTAGTTGACAAAGGTTCAATAGCTATATACATATGATCATATAGAAGGAACTCTAAAAGAGGAAACGAGACATTTTTAGTTGTCATTATTGCTGTTTTTGTTTTCTCTTCCTTTTGTTTGCTTATTTGTATTTGGGAGGGGAAGGGGGCACAGAAATAGTGGGACAAAAGGTGAACAAATACAGCAGTGGTACTTACTAGACACTATGTGGAAAATGAACTTTACATATCCTATGGGTAGGGATGGGAGGGAAAAATTGTGAGAGAGTGAGGGAAGGGGAGACATGGTTCAAAAAGTATTGTACTATTACCTGAGTCATGTTACTGCTCAGTATAACAACTCTTTAATAACAGTAAAAATAAAATACAAATAAATTTTAAAAAGTTAAAAGAGAGATTATATGTGGACAGAGGATAAAAGATAAAATAAAATAAAAATGAACAAGACTTTCATTGGAAGGTAAATTATTTTAAATGTAAGATATTAGTTGTAGTTTACATTTATTCTTCCTGTGTATCTCAAAATGGTTTGTTCTGTCTTTCCAGATTGTGAGAATTCACTAGAAAGGACGTTCATAGCCCCTGTATCATGTTTATCTTTCCAAATCCATTTATGCTAGTGGTGGCAATAACATTCATTGAGTTGCACCTTGAATTATTTCAAACACTTCTCACAGTATTATGAGTACAGATGGTCATAATCTCTTCCTTTAGATATTTGAAGGTGAGTGCGGTAAAGTAAGAAACCTGAGCCTCTTGGAGACCTAGGGTTTCTCCTATTCCGTCCTGTAATGTTTTCAGAGTGTCTGCTTTGACTCCGAGGTCTTTGATCCATTTGGAGTTGATTCTGGTTCAGGGTGATATAGAAGGATCTAGCTTTAGTTTTCTGCAAGTAGTTAACCAATTTTGCCAGCACCATTTACTGAAGAGGCTGTCTTTCTTCCATTCTATTGTTTTAGCTCCCTTATCGAAGATTAGATGGCTATAGGTCTGTAGGTTCATTTCTGGGTTTTCAATTCTATTCCATTGGTCCTGAGGTCTGTTCTTGTGCCAGTACCAAGCTGTTTTTATTACTATGGCTTTATAGTAGAGTTTGAAATTTGGTATTGATATTCCTCCAGCACTGTTCTTTCTGTTGAGGATCGGTTTTGCTATTCAGGGTCTTTTATTGTTCCATATGAATTTTTGGATTGCCTCTTCTATTTCCTTGAAGAATGAGGTTGGAGTATCAATAGGTACGGTATTGAATTTGTAGATAGCCTTGGGAAATATTGTCATTTTCACAATGTTGATCCTTCTAATCCAGGAGCATGGGAGGTTTTGCCACAGACCCTGGAGGGGATGTGGACAGAAGGAAACCCTATTGCATTGTTGGTGGGAGTGTAAACTTGTTCAACCACTTTGGAAAGTAGTATGGAGGTTCCTCAAAAGACTCCACATAGAGCTACCCTATGACCCAGCAATCTCACTTTTGGGCATTTACCCAAATGTTTACAAACAAGACCATACGAAACTACCAGGACAACTATGTTTATTGCAGCATTATTTACCATAGCTAAGATATAGAACCAACCCAGATGTCCTCAATAGATGAATGGATAAAGAAAATGTGGTATATATACACAATGAAATTCTATGCCTGCGTCAGAAAGAATGACCTTGGCCCATTTGTTAGGAAATGGAAAGACTTGGAAAAAATTATATTAAGTGAAACAAGCCAGGCCCAAAGAAACATAGGTCCCATGGTTTTCCTTATTTGCAATAACTAGTATATGCCTGAGACAAACAGAAAAAGTCAGATAAGTTGATGTTAGGTGAAATGAACCCCAAGATAAGGACACAAGTGTTTTATTTTCTTTTTTGCTATTGTTTCTAACATACTTATAAGATGATTTCTTTGTTGCTTTGAATGTCCCTCCCCCACGGTATAATCCCTGCTTTCATTGCATTTGATGTTGGTATAATTTGTGGAGGGGAAGGGCAAAAACAAACTGTTTCAATAGGGATACAGGTGGACCCATTGCCACAATGAGATAAAATGAACTTTACAACTTTGGTGGGTGGGGGTGGGCTCGGGGTGTTGGAGGGGATAGGAAGGGATGAGAAGGGGAAACAAAGGAGAAGGTAACAATGCTTGATAAGAAATAACAATGCTTGCCCATGTAATTGTAACCCCTCTGTACAGTATTTTCACAATTAAAAAAAAAGAGAGAGACCTGAGATACAAGACTGGATATGACATTACTCTGCTGAAACTTAAGGAAAAAAATGTGTCTTCTCTCAGAATCCATTTCACTTGATATTGACCTGTGGCTTGTCAAACAAAGCTCAAGCTAACTTCACCTCATCTTGCCTAGTTTGCAAACATTGGAAGTGAAGTGGCACAAGCAAAGTGTGTATGCCACATTTATAGTACACACTTTTCACAACTGTGTACTGTCCCTACAACATCACACATACTCTTATTGGTAGAACTGAGATTGTTCTTGTCTTGTCATTACAACATTTCTTATTTTCAACTGTTCTGCAAGTGTGATGTTTGTTCTTGGCTTTTCTCCCTCCACATTTCTTTTATAGGATACACCTTTGAATTGAGCTCATCTCCAAAAGTTTTCATGGCATAGAAATTAGATATTGATGGTAAATGTGAAGTTACTTGCATACTTCTCTCATTATCTGCAGAGATGTCTATAGTGATGGCTGACTCAGAACTCATTATAAATTATCACATATTAAGATTTAAATAAATACAAGTTACAAGAATATATAGTTCCATTCCCTAGTGAAAATCTGGTAAATATAGGTCCAGAACTAAAAAGTACACATTTGAATCTGAATCTAAAAGCATGTAAAAAATATGCAACAAAGAAAAAGTCATGTGAAAGACAATTTCTACTGTCTGTAGCAGTTAAATATATGCTTGAAAATTGATGTTAAGAAGTTAAATGGCCTAAGAAGCATCAATAGGGGCATTGAAACCTCTGTTCTTTCACTGTCCCCCACCCAAGATGTTGTACACTCTGTTTCAATTTGCTTGAATTTTACTTTTCACTGAAATTGAAATAAGGTGTTATGTTATCACCTAAAAGAGGCCAAAATACATATTGACTTCAATAAATAAACACTTCAGTTTGAAAATAACTCAAAAAATACCCTCTGGCCCACATGTATTTTGCTCTTCAGTATGACATTTAAGAAAAAGATAAGAAAATGGAGTGTTAACTTTTGAAAGTCAGTGCTCAGTTGACATTTCTAAATAGCGAAGGATTATAACAATATTAGATATAACTTTACTAATCATCTTACATTTGACCTCACTTCGTGACCATATTTGTAATCACATGTGATCAAATCCTATTACATTATCAGAAATAGAAAATACCACACAATAATATGGCCATGAGAATTAAATGTTCTAAATTAATGTTTGTACAAGCTATATTAAAGCATACATTTCCAAAGTAAACATGTTATAAATTGGGTAGCTGAAGTACATGGATAAATGATGTATTGTTTGAGGTAGTGAAGTTGCTTTGATTTTTTTTTAAAATGTATTTATATCTTAGTCAAAATGTTAAAAACAAACAAGCAAAAAAATATGCACACATACCCAAAATTGCAATACCATATTGGCTTCCATTAAAATACTTGTCATTTGCAGATATATTTCCCAGATTATCAGGAGGACTAAGATTATGGTATCAGTACACAGAGGGAAGACTACCTAGACAATGTACTAGATTCCAGTTTCTTAGAATACTTATCAAATATAGATAGAAAGTTTTTGCTTCTCTAGAATTAGGCACAGGTCAAGTGAATAGCATATATAACAGGCATGGATTTTTTAAATTATCTTGATACTAACATAATTCTACATACTAGATACTGTTTATACATTTTATATTTTAACTAATTTACATTTTAACTAATTTGGTTACTATATTAACCCCACAGAGAACTTTTTTTAATGTTATCCCTATATTACACACAAAAAAATCAAAGTCACAAAAATCACTATGTTGGCCAAGAGAAACTAAATGGCAGAATATGATAGACCTAGAAAACCTGGCAGCAGAATACATGTTCTTAATTTTTTTCTATGTATCCTGAGGAGCTCTGGACAAAACAAAATTATATTATTAGAAATACAAACTTAATTTAAAGAAAATTTTAACATAAGAAAATGTATAGCATATTTGCCACAGGTTTTTGTTGTTTTTTGTTGTTTTTTTTTTTGGTTGGTCGTGGGGCTTGAACTCTGAACTTGGGCACTGCCTCTCAGCTCTTAGCTCAACGTGAGCACTCTACTGCTTGAGCCACAGTGCCACTTCCTGTTTTCTAATGGTTTATTGGAAATAAGAGTCTCACAGACTTTCCTGCCTGGTCTGGCTTTGAACTGTGATCCTTGGATCACAATCTCCTGAGTAGATCGGATTACAGGTGTGAGCCAATGGTGCCAGGCTTGCCTCAGTTTTAAAGCAAAAAGATAAAGGATTGGTCAGTCACCAGGGACTCATGACTGTAATCCTAGATACTTGGAATGTTGAGATCTGGAAGATGAGAGTTCAAAGCCTTCTCAGGTAGAAATGAATTCATCTCCAAAATTATGAGTGAAAAATGGGGCTAGTGGTGTGGCCTAAGTGGTAGAGTGCCAGTTGAACATGGTCTGAGAACTGCATTCCAAACTCTGCTAGCAGCACCATAAATAAATGAAATATAAAATAAAAGAGTGATCAACCAATATATGAAAAATCTTGTGACTGAAGCCAGTTCAAATGCATGATATCTAAGTAAAAGGCAACTAACCTGTATTTCAGAGTAATGTGGAATGTATGGTGAGTGGGTTGATTTGGCTTCTGAAGTACTCATGGCATGACCTACTGAGGTGTTGAGAGGAGACAATTAGCAGCCTGTTTGAAGGAAGCAGATAAAAACACAAGATGCTGCTTTGAAGCCTGATTTACTTTTTGCAGTTGTGAGATCTGGGGCATGTTGCTAAAATCCTGTTTCCCACAACTTTCTCATTCTTGAAATGTAGTAAAGGATAGTTCCTGGGTACAAAGCAGACACACTAAAAACATTACAGGAAAGAATAGGAGAAACACTAGGGCTTATTGGCACAGGTCAAAACTTTCTTAATAAAGACCCAGAGACACAACAAATCAAAGAAAGTTTGGACAAATGGATTTGTATGAAACTGCAGAGCTTCTGTATAGCAACAAACACAGCTAGCAAGATGAATAGAAAGTCCACAGATTGGGAGAAGATCTTCACTAGCCATAGAACAGACAAGGGCCTAATATCTAAAATATACTTAGAACTCAAAAAATGAAGTCCCCCCAAAACAAACTCTCAATGAAACAACCACCCCATAAATCAGTAGCCTAAAGACTTAAAGAGAGATTTCTCTCAAGAGGAAGTAAGAATGGCCAATACTCATGAGGAAATGCTCAACATTTCTGGCCATAAAAGAAATGCACATAGCTGGGCACGGGTGGCTCACGCCTGTAATCCTAGCTACTCACTGGAAGTGGCGCTGTGGCTCAAATGGTAGAGTGCTTGCCTTGTGCTGAAGAGCTGAGGGACAGTGCTCAAGCCCAGAGTTCAAGTCCCGTGACCGACAAAAAAAAAAAAAGAAAAAATGCACATCAAAACAACTTTGAGATTCCACCTCACCCCAGACCTCACCACAGTTAGAATGCTGGAGGGGATGTGAATGCTACTATACTGTTGGTAAGAGTGTAAATAGGTTCAACCACTCTGAGAAGCAGTGTGGATGTTATGAAAAGACTAATTATAGAGCTCTCCTATGACCCAACAATCCCACTGTTGAGATTTACCCAAATGACCACAAACAAAGCCATACTAAAGCCACCAGCACAACCATGTTCATCACAGCATTATTTACAATAGCTAAGATGTGGTTTATATATACACAATGGAATTCTATGCTTCCATCAGAAAAATGACATCACATCATTTGTAAGGAAATGGAAAGATTTGGAAAAAATCATATTAAGTGAAGTAAGCCAGACCAAAGAAAAATAGGCTCCATGGTTTCTTTCATTTGTAATAATTAATATATGTCTAAGATGGTCTCAGAAGAGGATTATAATAGCTCAATTGCTTGTATATATGATGATATAAGATGATGCTAATTAAAATGAACTCCAAGATATGGAACAAGAGGTTTTTCTTTGTTGCTGTTGTTGTTTTTAATGTGCTATGTGAACTTATTTCTTTTTTCTTCCTTTTTTTTCTTGTTTTCTCCCTATGGCTTATTCCTTGCAATCACTTAATTTAATTTTGGTACCCTGAGTATTGTATATATGTTTATCTGATTTAGGGAAGGAAAGGGGAACAACAAAATAGTGAGACAAAGGGCAAAGAATGAACCAATGCAACAGCAATACTCACAAGATAATATGGTGGAAATGAACTTTACTACTGAGGAGGGAGGCATTGGGGGGAAGGGAAAGTGAGAGAAAAATGGAGGAAGGGTAACAATATTTGACAAAAAATGTACTCATTACCTTATATATGTAACTGTAACACCTCTGTACATCACCTTGACAATGAAATTTAAAAAATACAAAAAAGAAAGGATAGTCTCTGGGTTCCTTATTGCCATGAGAATGAAATGAATTAGTATTTAGAAAGTATTCCTAACTCTATTTGATACATATTAGAGCCATGTTATTATTTTAAGCAAAAATTAATTTTGAGGTATCACACTTGACCAATGTAAGAGGCCAGATTTGGAGAGAAGATATAAATTAACTTTCGGTTTGGCGGGATCTGTCATTAGCATAAAAATAAATTTTAAAAAATCTCACTAGTCCACCATATCTACTAAATGTAATTACTGAGGAAAAAATGGCAATTTAAATCTATAAGTTTTTATTTATCAAAAATTTGGTAGAATTGGGACGAAGGGTAAGAGAAGCTTTATCAAATGTACTTTGAAAGAATCTGTAGATAAGCTTAGCCCTTTCTTCCATGTACCAACTACAGCTGCAGTACTGAGAGGAGTGGACTAGTCTGGCAGTGAAGCTCGCAATACCTTTTAGGAGGTGGCATTGCACAGTTGCTGTTCACTGCTCTAGTTCCAGGGTGGTTAATGCACCTAGGACCCAACAGAGGCTCTTTCTTAAAACAGTGATAGAAGTAGTAAAACTTTATATATGATTTGGAGCTAGTTGGTTTTTTTATGCCTCTTATTTAAAAAAAAGGCAATATAAACCCCCTAATATCTTTGATGCTATCCCCATTGTGTGCACTTCATAAAATAAGTAAACTGATGAAAAGAACAGGGTTTCTTTCTTCTTCTATAGAAACTTCAGTTACATGAATCTACATGTGTGTGCAATATTTTCCCCTGTGGATCTAGACATCACATTCATTTCCATCAGGTTTGTAAAAATGGTGGTCATATCGCCTTTGGATTATAATTTTATAGATCAGTTGGCAAGCTAGTTTTAGCCTTGTGCATTGAGTTCTAGATACTGATGGTTTTAAGACATAATTTTGTATTTAAGTTTATTTGATTATTGTACAATTTATTTCAATGTATTTCTAAACATTTAGGTAGATAAGCATTAGAAAAGGACAATGTTGGGGAAGGGTTAGAAGAAATTTCTTAAGAATATAAACTAGTTTTCTTAAACTCAAAAAGAAGAAAAGACATGGGAAGTGGCAGGGACCCGGGGGAGGGAGGCGGCGTTTAGTCCTGTGCTTGGAGACTCAAGTCTGTAATCTTAGCTACTCAGGAGGGTGAGATCTGAGGATTGTTATTCAATACAGCCTGGGCAGTAAAGTCTGTGAGACTCTTATCTCTAATTAACTATCAAAAAACCAAAAGTGGAGTTCTCCTCAAGTGGTAGAGCACCAGCCTTGAGTGAAAAAGCTAAAGGAGAGTACCCAGATCCTGAGTTCAAGCTCCAGGATCTGCCACCCCCCAAAAAAACAAAAAACAAAAGGGATGAAAGAAAGTTATTAAAGTGAACAAATGGATCTGTGCCTGTAAAGACTAAAAGAGTAAGCAAAGGCTAGAGAGGAAACTTGGCTCCAGAGAACACTCAGTGTGATGTGAACAGTATTGTTTGTGTGCCTTGAACATCTGCAGTGAAAATCTATCACACTGTGAATTAGGAAATAGTATTTGTTTAACGCTTCCTAAATTGTATTAGGCATTACAGTTTGATGACACTAACCTCTACTAAAATAATAATGGAGGTGTGAAAAAAACTTGTTTTTCTTTATGAGTATTTTTTAATTATTTATGCATCTAAAAATTTACCCAATGTAAATTTCTCCTGATAATCAAAAAAAATGGAAAAGTAGAGAAAAAAAATCCCCAAATGAGTCAAAATATTACCTATGATGCCACCATCCAGAGGTGACAATATATTGGCATATGTCCTCATAACTTGTTCCTTTCACAATGAAACATTAACTTATTTGAAAACAAGTAAAATAGGATGAAGAAAATCAGAATTTCAAGTGCTGTTATTTGAGGCTATATGTCTGGTAGTAGGTGTTTGAATCCTCAGTCATAAATATTAACATAGAAAAATATATTTGGGAAAAGTGTATTTCAGCCACACTGCTGAAGGATCAGGATGGTTAGGGGCTGTGATTTGAGAGCTCTTCTTCAGCTAGTTTATCATCCACACTTCAGTGATCTTTATGGAAATAACTGACCAGACTGGTACAAACAAGTCTACTGAGGAACCTGGCTCCTAATACCCATTCTTATCAAATTGAATCACTATGGAACTAATCTTCTACAAATTATTTCAGAGAGTTGACATTTTATGTACACATTAAAGCTTTCTGGAAAGGCCCCATCAATTTGTAGCCTGGCACAGCTGATTCCTGTCAGGTTTCAACGTGATACTTATTAAAATAAGTCTGTATATCCTTTAGCACAGGGTGAAACATGGCTACCTTTAACTGATTCAAGGTAGCAGCAGGAGGAAACAAAGCAGTTTTGCAAATGAAGCAAGCAGAAGAGTGTTTTATTTATTTATTTATAATTTTTATTGTGATTAAGCGATTATATAAATTTCACAGTATTGTGAGACAGTGATACTTATAGTCACAAACACACAGAAGTGTGTTTCAAAAAGAGCTAGAAAAAGTAAGTGTATTTAAAAAATATTAGTGCTTTGACCTCTGATAAATGTATAGATAATATTTAACAGAATTGAAACTGTCATCAATGACTGATATGCCTTTTGACTTTTTATTTAATTGTATTTCTAAAATCCAATGGAAGAAATAGGAATTAGTTTGATTACAATAATGTCTGAGTGGCTGAAATGGAAGTTCTTTAAGTATATCTGAACATAGAATCAAATATATGTTTATCTAACAAATGTTTTGAATCTGTATAATATGAACACTGTTAGCTTAGACATCACAGAGAATTTATATATATATATATATATATATATATATATATGATGTGTGTGTGTGTGTGTGTGTGTGTGTGTGTGTGTGTGAATGTGATAGGCCTTTACTCTATATTGAAAAGTTAGGTCTAAGGACAGAACAGGCAAAAGAGAAATAAAAAGGGACTAGGGTATTATGATTATATTCAACTAGATTAATCTATCTCTAATATAAGTCATTTACCTATAGCCTTATAAAGACAAGTACCTCATATTTATTATATAACTTTTAGTTTTTAATCAAAGCAATCATTAAACCTATATTACTCAGGAAAATATTGGGGCTCACAAAACTGCATAGCTTTCTGAATTTGCCTTTTATTAATTATGTTAATAGTTTCTGGGACAAGGATCATCCTGTAATCCCACAAGATCTTATTATATGCTTGGAATACTTGAGAACTGCATATTTAAAATAATAAACAAACTATAAAGTATCCCTTTGTATCTTTGATAACATGGAAAAGTTTTCTACTTTGCATTATATTTCATGTTATAGGGGTTCTAATTCTCTGAACCTAAAATTTATATTAACATGCCAACTGCTATGGTGCATGTAGTTTTGCCTCCATTTTCTTACTATTTCAGAATCATTAAGCTAATGATGATTTCTATATCATTAAATTCTAAAGATATTTTTATGCCTCATTATATTCTAACTTCAAGCAGCATTGACTACAGTGACCAATTGATCTACTTTCTGTAACATTCTCTTGCCCTGATTTTTCCTGGTTTTAATTACTCAATTACAAATATCAAATTCTGTTTCCACTTCCTCCCTTCCTATTGAGTTTTAAACCATATTCTCCTATATTTACTCATAAGGGAATTTTATCTACTTTCATAGATCTACTTATCAACCACATGTAGAATTTCTTCCAGATTTACATCTAAGTTAAGATCTAGAATACCATACCTATGCAGTCATCTCTCTGAAATGTCTGAGATCTCAAATTCAAAATGTCCAAAATTGAACTTTATATTTTTCTCAGATCATAATGATTGTGGTAAGTAATTCCTAAGACATAATTGTCTTAAGTTTAGTTTCTTGGACAACTGAATTACGATTAGGCTAGATAGAAAGAGATCAACTAAGAATATTTGACTTTATAAGAAACATCTTAGTTGATATCTTATGTGGAGAGTCCTTATGCCCAATTAAGTAGTATAAGGTACACGGCCAAGGTATCCTGAGCTTTGATTATTTCAATTCTTCATGACCACCAGCTCAGTTCTGTTTAAGGAAAAACTGAAATATGAGTCACTAAAAATACATTTGCTTATGTTTCATGCCTATAATTCTGGTTACTCAGGAGGCTGAGATTTGAGCATTGCTACTGGAAGCCAGCCAGGGAAGGGAAGTCTGTGAGATTCTTATATTCAATTAACTGCCAAAAAAGCAGGAAGTGGAGCTGTGGCTTAAGCGGTAGAATGTCAGCCTTGAATAGAAAAGCTCAGGGGCAATGCCCAGGCCCTGTATTCAAACTCCAAGATGAACTGCATGTGAGCACACACATACACACACACAAATATTTGACATTAGCTGACTTATTAAAATATGTATGCAGAGACAACCAATGACAAAACTTAAGAAAAAATAACTCCTGTTCTGAATTTACTATGTACAAATATTAAAATATACTGTAATGATTGTGCATGAAACAAGTACTACATTGGATGAGTTTTGTTCGATTCCTTCATTTCCTTTTTCATAGAAAAATTTGAGAAGCATCAATAGAAATGCTTTTTTTGTGTGTGTTTATGAATTGTGGGACTTTGAACTCAGGGCCTGGAGGCTGTCCTTGAGCCTTTTTGTGCTCAAGGTTAGCATTCTACCACTTAAGCCACAGTTCCACTTCCGGTTTTGAGTAGCTAATTGGATATAAAATCTCAGGAGCACTCTCTGGGCTGGCTTTGAAGTGCAATCTTCAGATCTCAGACACCTGAGTAGCTAGGATTACAGTTATAAGCCACTGTCACTCAGCAGTAATTCTTTTTTAAAGGATCTAGTAGAATTTGGTAGTGACTCTATCTGATCTTGGACCCTTTCCTTTTTTTTTTTTTTTTTAAGAGACACTGTAACTGCAGTCAGTCTCATTTTTGGTTATAGATCTGTATAAGTGAATATATTCACCCTTCAGGTTTTGTCTGTTAATGTACCCAGGTTTTAAACTTGTTAAAACTTACCTTATGTCCTAAAATATTACGTACTTTTAAACAGTTACATAAGCACTTAGAAGAATGTGCATGATGTAACTTCTCCATAGAGGTCTACTAAATCCATTTGGTGCATAGCATTCATTAATTTTAAAGGCTCTGGTTGATTGGAGGAGGAAAGAACAAGCAGGTGTCTGGATGACCTATCAATTGGTGAGCGTGGGGTATTGAAGTCTCTCACTGTTTGTGTCTGTGTCTGGTTTTGGTAGTTAAATCCTGTATTGTTTAAGAAAACTGGGTGCTAACATTTGGTGAGCATATTTTAATAGGTATTTCCTCTTCATGATCTGTTCCTTTTATCAATATGAAGCGTCCTTCCATTTTGCTACTGAATAATTTTAGTTTGATGCTTTTTATTCGCTGTGAGTATAGCTATGTCTACTGCTTTCAGGACCTATTTACGCTAAGCCAATATTTGTCTTTGTCAGTGAGATAATGATTCATTTGAGAGTATTTTTAAGGATATTTTATATGCTAAATTCATGTTGGTTCTTTATTTCAATGAATGATTATCTGTTATTAAAATGCAAGCAATTTTATTCAAGACATATTACTTACTAAATATTATGATTTTCAGTAGAGATCTCATTCTATTTATAATTGTCCAAAACATGTTTATGTTATACGTGCAATGTCAACCTATGTTTGTTATCTTTACTTAATTACTATCATGAAACTGTTCCTAACATATGAGGTAAATATTTCCATCAGTTGAAATAAAATAAGATGAAAGAAATTGACAGGAAACCTTTTAAAATTAGTGGCTTTTTTTTTTGAAATTGTGACAGTTTTTCAAGCAGAGAATCTATGACAGCTCCATGAAAGGATGTCATTATTTTGGTTTTGAAATTGCCTGCCACTCATTGCTTTTATGACTTATTAGCAAAATTTTCATCCTTGTCTTACTTTTAATGTTCCAGGTGCTTTTTATTTCCATTCAGTTTTAAAACTACAAATTAAAAGAAAAATAAATGGTCACTTTTATTAAAGAAATATTTATTCAAATTTCTTATTTAAAATGGTATCAGTTTTCAATATAAGCATAGTTCTTCTTGTTCAAACCCCCATTTTTTATAGAATTTTCCCTGAGTTCTAGAGGTCTTTGTCTGCTCAATATACGCCACCAGTAAGGACTGAGTAGTATGAATTTTCAACACAAGTGAATGTAACTATAGTTTTATTTAAAGTGCTTACTGAGGGTAGATCTTTTTCAGGAATGTTTTCTGAATTTAGTTGTCACTGCAAAACAACATATGTATATAGTTTAAAATTAGCTAATTAGCCAGGCGCCGGTGGCTCATGCCTGTAATCCTAGCTACTGAGGAGGCTGAGATCTGAGGATCATGTTCCAAAGCCAGCCCAGGCAGAAAAGTCAATGAGACTCTGATCTCCAATTAACCACTAGAAAACCAGAAGTGCTTCTGTGGTTCAAGTGTAGAGTACTCACCTTGAGCTGAAGAGCACAGGGATAGTACCCAAGCCCAGAGTTCAAGCCCTGTGACCAATAAAATAAAATAAAATAAAATTAGCTAATTAAAGAAATGTTAAAGTCACAAATAAAAATTGAACAAAAGCCTACTATCCAGAAACAATGATTATTGAATCTCAATACAATGTCCTTTTTAGTTTTACCCCCTCACCCAAAATTTCATTCTGTTGTCTCTGTGTGAAACTGTTTGTTGTTTATATGATTTATTTTTGTCCCTTTAGCAAAAATAGCTCATGCATGGAGAGAAGGTAGCTGAAGCATTTTCTTCTTATCTTTTACAAAAAAATATAGTAATTGAATAGAAAAATACTCATTTATGGTGTGTTAATAGAAACATAGGTTAAATATCCAGTAAAAGAACCAATTTTTCATATTTATCTTTGAACATGCACTATATAAACTTTTTTATTTAGTAGTTGAAATATTTGAAAATATTTCAAATTTTATCCAAAGTTATTTTGCAAACATAGGTTAGGAATACAGTTAGTAATCTGTAACCCCTTTTACTTATGTAAGGTAAATAGGTTGTGATATACCACAATGTTAAATGAACTTCTATTTATTTATGTTCAATGTATATTAACCCAAATTGTAAAGTATACATTCATATGGATGCTTTAACAGTTTGCTTATTAAATCATAAGTATCATATTAAAATATATTGTGTAAAGTAACAATATTTCTTTTTTAGAGCCTACCAAAAATTAAAATCTACCATACTGAGCACAACAATTACATATAAAATGTCCATTAGCAATTGTTATATAGGACTATTTAAATCTTTTGTGCATGAAGGACAATGAAGAGACATGCCACATCATTTAAACAATCTGGCCTTCCCCGTCATAGAAACTGTCAGATATCAGCCTTGCTGTGAGACAGTTACTCTTGTAAAATTTCAAAAACTGTCAGAGACATTGGTCATCATGTAACCTATTCCCATTATCCTTTTAACCAAGGTGTCAGGATACCTTCTGCACTTTCATTGCAAATACTCCAGAGGGGCAATAAATATTACCTAGATTCAGTAAAATTCATAAAATGAACATTATTATCTGACAAAAAGTATCAATCATAAAGAATTCCAATGTAAGGCTCAAGCAGTAACACGACAAAAGAATCTAAATCACAGGGTGAACTTGAATAGACTCTAACCTCAGAAGTTCCAAGTACAGAATATTGAGACAGGGGAATGAACAGACGTTAGGAATTTAATGAGTCTTCTACATTGCTTTACATCTGATTTACCAGAGGAAACCTAGTCAGTATTTATATTGTCAGAAAGTAATAATAATCATGTTTTGCTCATGTTCTCTACTCTTGTATTGATCATCTTGCCATGTCATGAGGCTTCCCTAGATTTTGTCTGAATAGCTTTTGGTTGACATTAGCATCTTTTTTTTTTCTTAAATTTTATTGTCAAGGTGATGTAGACATGAGAATCTTTTGTCAACATCGCACCTCTGAGACTGTCAATTGATTCACTTACCATCATTTATTACTATTTAGCTTCAAAGAAGAATGGCTTCATAAGCTTTACACTTTTCTTCAAGAGTCATTTTAATGCAGAGAAGTAGTAAAGTTGTTTGTATGTATATATGTATGTATGTGTGTGTGTATTCTTCTGCACTCTTTAACTCTGGACTACAAAGTTAAGGATATTCTTTTATGCTTTAGGCACATGCAAAGCACTCCCAAATCCCAAAATAAACTACAATGAATATCGCAACTACTTGAGCTTCAAATTAGAAACTAGTCTCTACCTCCAATTTGTTGGCTAATTTATAGTAATTGATTATGAGAAGACAGAATGACTTGGTATGGTCTTCTATCCACAAAAAGGCCTATCCACACTGACTGGACTGACTGGCTGCACATGAAATCAGCACCACAACTGTTGCTGCAGCTCAATTTAAGGTATAGCTGTGTTCATGGAGAAAGGTTTCCAAGAAATGGAGCAGCTGTTTTTTGCAATTTCAAAGTTGAAAAACGTTCCTGATTGTCACACTGTTGATCTGAAGAGTGGAAATTGACTCCTATGGTACTAGGAATCTTGAGATGTAGAATTCTGGAGAGGAAGTTTTGCACACTTCACTGTCTATGCTTTCAAATGAATGTGACTGCAAAAATGACAGGAACATAGTACCTCTTCTTGCATGGGATGTATTTGAACCATACCTATGTGTTCTACAAGGTACGCTTCTCATTCCTCAGCCACATCTTCTAAGGATGTCAATCTGAGGGTTGATGACCAAATGATGTGGAACCACTGAAGTCTTGGGAGAGACTTACTGCATACTCTTGTGTTTGGTCTTTGGTCTCATAGTCCAAGCTGATGATTTGTAGCGTGCTCAGCAAGGTTTGTGAGAAAATAAAATACTTTGCCTCTCTGCCAACAAAGCAACAAGCTATGGAAAATGATTTCCAAATAACCTGACTGGGGAAAGCATGTATAATTGTGTGTGTGTGTGTGTGTGTGTGTGTGTGTGTGTGTGTGTGTGTGTGTGTGTGTGTGTGTTTGGGGGTGGGGGTGGGCGGTGTTCCCAGCTTGCAAAAATATGAAAGAGATTCCAGTTCCAAAATAACCAGAAAAGGCCAGCCTGGCTCATATTGTACAGTGCCAGCAACCAAACTCAGCAAGTACCCCGAGTCTAACGCAGTACTTGTCCCAGCCTCAAGAATAAAAGTTGTTTCTCTTTCTCAACAGCTATGATTTAAACCTCAGTCACTTTCACAAAGAGGAATTGATTTATGACTACTGGCTTCGCCTGTTCTCTCATTAGGCATGCTCCATGAATCTATGAAGTTCAGAATTATTTACCATGAACAGGCTAGAAAGAGTAGGGATATTCTTCTAAGAACAATTTATAGATGGAAACTCTAGTCTTTCTCTAGTAAAAGCCATTAACATGTATGAGAGAGTTTAACATTGTAATGCTGCTCATAAATCAGTTTCCTTCTAATCCATTTATTACTCATGTTCAAACACTGTTGCTATCATTCTCCTCTAAAACAGATAATAAAAAAATATTTTTATTTTAATTTTAGAAACACTTTCAGAGGTAAACATTATAGGAGATTACCTTAAATAATTAGTATTTTTTCAGTCTTCTGGCTATAAAAAATGATATTTTGGGGGGAGGAAAATGGCAATGATTACAATGAGACAAATTTATGCCAGGAAATGTTCTAAGTGATCATATGTATTAAGTTATTTACAATAGCCATGTGTAGCAGTTCCTGTAATTATTCAGTTTAAATGTCACAGAAATCAAACTTTCCCTCCCTCCCTTCACCCTCTCTCTCCCTCTCTTCTCTGCCTCTTTCTTTTGGAAGCTGGATACTGGACCTGGGGCCTTATCTATGTTATAAAAGTACTTTACAGTAAGGTACATCCCCAGCCCCTCAGCCCCTTACTTCTCTTTATAGATTAATTTTTGGATGTCTTATGTCAGAAAGCTATGCCATGTTTATATTTTTATTTAAATAAATACATGTATATATTCATATGAGAAGATTTTTGTTTGTTCTTTAGCAAGATCATAATTTTGTCTGAATAATTTAATTTCACTCCTCTACCAGAGTGTTGCTGTTCTGGGTTTATCCATATTGTTTTATTGTACAAAAAGGAATGTATTTTCAATCTAAAATATTTGAAATTTATCTGGAATTGTAGAAATAATAAATATTTTAGTGCTGGGCACCAATGGCTCATATCTGTAATCCTAGTTACTCAGAAGGTTGAGATGGGAGGATGGCTGTTCAAAGCCAGCCCAGGGAACAGAAAGATGGTGAGATTTTTTTTTTTAAATCTCCACTTGCTTACCAAAAACTTGGAATGGAGCTGTTGCTCAAGTGGTAGAGTACTTGAGCAAAAAAGGTCAGGAATAGTGCCAAGGCCCTGAGTTTAAAACTCAGGTTCAGCATATAACCACAAAAACAAAAATTGTAAAAGAAAAGAATCAACATTTTATACAGGTGGAATGAAAGGTTCAGGACAGCATTCCAGCCTTCAAAATTATTACATGAAACAGAATATCAAAAGAAGTATCCAGTAAATTACTTTTGATTAAAAAACAAAAACAATTATAATCCGGCACTGGTGGGTGCTGCCTGTAATCATAACTACTCAGGAGGCTGAGGTCTGAGGATTAACATTCAAAGTCAGCCTGGCCATAAAAAATACGTGAGACTCTTATTTCCAATTATGAACCAAAAAAAAAAAAGAAAGAAAGAAAAAAAGAAAAGAAAAAAAGCCAGAAGTGGAGCTATGGTTCAAGTGGTAGAATAAATAGCAGTCTTGTGCACAAAATCTCACAGATAGTGCCCAGGCCCTGACTTCAAGCCCCAGGAGTGAATAATTTGTGGAGGGGAGGGGAAAAAACAAATTGTTCAAATAGGGATACAGGTGGACCCACTGCAACAATGAGATGTACAAGAACTTTACAACTTTGGTGCGGGATGGGTATGGGGGGGTGGGTTGGGAGAGTGGGGTGAAGGGGTGGAGTGGGAAGATGGGAAGGGATGGGAAGGGGAACCAAAGGAGGAGGCAACAATGCTTGATAAGAAATGTATTCATTACCTTGCTCATGTGATTGTAACCCCTCTGTACGGTATTTTCACAATTAAAAAAAAAAAAAAAGGACTGGCAGAAAAGAAAAGAGCTGAGAATCAGCAACAAGGCCTTGTTCTTGCTAAATGAGCACTCTAGATGAGTACAGCAACAAGCTTCTATTTTATTTTTAAGAACTATTGCTGAATATACTGTGATTTTAACGTTAATAAAATATTTTTGAGAAATTAAGTGTAGTTTTTTAGAGCTCCATGGTTAGAAGTTTGTCATTTTCTAAAGAACAATGCTTTCTGCTTTATGAGCATGCTGCCATGTAACTGGTATTTGAACACATTTCTCTCTTCATGGCATCAAAATTAGAGAAAATTACTTCAACCACTCCTATTTTAGAAGTCTGTTTATTTTGGCCTTTCTCCCAGTTTTCTTGATTTCTTTCATCCTGATTATTTTTATAACTTTCTGTGTACTAATTATGTTATCTCTTTAAGAATCAGAAACCATGGATAGTCTTACAAATTTCTCATAAAGTGAAGAGATTCAAAATCCCAGAAGGAATACTTTACTTACTGCATGACAGTAAGTCAGATGTGCAAGAGGTTAACCTCATCTAGATTTAGCTCTTTTATATCCATCAGAAATTTTCAAATTCTGTTATAATTGCTTCAGTCTGAAAATGGGTATGTCCCACCTATCCTTTCCCTATTTTAATTTCCAGCTCTTATTTTCTTTATGTTTATACTTCTTCTTTTAAAAAAAAGGCCTAGGCCTTTCAATTTAAGAAAATTACCCTCAGTTAAGTTTTAGGCTGCTCTGAGATCTTTCTTTAGCTCCTGAAGTGATATATATATATATATATATATATATATATATATATACACATATACATATATGTATATATATGAACAATATATCTACACATATATATACACATACATACATATATGCTTATATATAGATATATATGCAGTTACACATGTGTATATATATATAGAATGTGTGTATGTATCATATATATGTATGTGTACATATACATATATAATGCGTGTGTATATATAAATATATATGTATATATGTTCCTTTTAGAAACCACAGACTTTTCTTAGTATAAAGCTTGTGACATAAAAATATGTGTGTCAGATATTTAACACTTTTTTCATGAATGAAACTGTTTACTGCTTCCAGATTTAGGATTTGATGTCCCACTTCAATTAGGCTAATAGCTATTTAAGAGTTCTAACTTCAGTCAGTGCACTAAGGAGCATTACTTTTGCTCTTGGAAATGCAGTTTGCATAAATCTTTCTTGCCCTCTTCCCCACACTGAGGTTTCAAATAGAATTCCCTCAGCCAGGCCACACTGTTTTTCAAGACAAAAATAAATTATATTTGTTTGGCTTATATCATGCTTATATCATTAGGATTGTAAGATGGGAAAATACATATTCAAGTATTCTTGAAATTTTGCTTCCAAAGCTGAAATTTTGGAAGTTACAAACTACATCACTGGCTCACCACACATTTGGATTGGTGCTATCATAAGCTCGTTTACCTAAACTAAATCTCAACAGGCTATATATATATATGTGTGTGTATATATATATATATATATGTATATATATATACATATATATATATTATTGTGAAAATACTGTACAGAGGGGTTACAATTACATGAGCAAATTATGAGTACATTTCTTATCAAGCATTGTTGCCTCCTCCTTTGTTTCCCCTTACCATCCCTTCCCATCTCCTTTCCCCAACCCCCCTACCAAAGTTGTTAAATTCGTTTTTCGACATAACGATTTGTATATCTCATTGTTGCAATGGGTCCACCTGTATCCCTATTTAAACAATTTGTTTTTTCCCTTCCCCTCCAAGAAGTATACCAACATCAAATACAGTGAAAACAGGAGTTATATTGTAGGGAGAGACATACAAAGCAACAAAGAAGTCATCATATAAATGTGTTAGAAACAATCGCAAGAAAGAAAAAAAAAAATTGGAATCCTTATCTTGGGGTTCATTTCACCTAACATTAACGTATCTGACCTTTTCGGCTTGTCTCAGATATGTACTAGGTATTGCAAATAAGGGAAACCATGGGACCTATGTTTCTTTGGGCCTGGCTTACTTCACTTAGTATAATTTTTTCCAAGTCTCCATTTCCTAAAAAATTGGGCAATGTCATTCTTTCTGATGGAGGCATAAAATTCCATTGTGTATATATACCACATTTTCTTGATCCATTCATCTACTGAGGGGTATCTGGGTTAGTTATGGTAAATAATGCTGCTGGTAAATAATGCTGCAATAAACATAGTTGTGCTGGTAGCTTTAGTATGGTCTTGAGTGAACAAAATGTGTGTTGACCATATTTACTCTGTTTTATCCTCTCCATTAATTCTCTCTCTTCCTCAATACTCCGATCTTATACAGGACCAATTTATATCCCTGCCATTCCTTTTTTTTGGGGAGGGGGTTCGATCCTGGTGCCTGAACTCTGGGCCTGGGCACTGTCCCTTAGCTCTTCAGCTCAAGGCTAGTGCTCTACCATTTGAGCCATAGCACCACTTCCAGCTTTTTTTTCTTTTTGCTTATATGGTGCTGAGGAATCGAACCCAGGACCTCATGCATGCAAGGCAAGCACTCTACCACTGAGTCATCTTCCCAGCCCCCTGTCATTCCTTTTTAAATCATGTGTTTCATCATAGTGTTTTTTATATGCACTGTACTCTATTCAGATTGACCCCTAGCTTAGTCTCAGTTTTCCCTCTGCCAAGTATTATTCCCAAGGTTTGTTCTCATCTTCATTCATGGATGCATTTTATTTAGTATTGTTCATCTCAGGTTCATTTTCTTTTTTCTCTAATTCTCAAAACCTCTCATAAATTCCCACAACTATATGAAGGCATAAAAGGAAACTAGAGCCCTTCCAGAACCTAGCTTATTAAACCTACTATAATGATCTCTAGTCCCTTAATTTTCCAGCAAAGTGTTATTTATGACTGAATTATGACTCCATTGTCTCTGTTGTGTGTTTTCTTTTTTTAACCAAGTGGTTTCCTTAATGTTTATTACGTGTGAGAGTCCACATTAGAAATCCCAGATCTTTCCCACTGAGCCATACATTACAAATTTTAATAATTCAATATTAGGATCACAGTGATCACAGTATTTGAATCATGGTATCTATGCACATAAATAAAAATCAGATTTTATCCTTTAAGTATAATTATGTGATAACCATTCTTCCTCATGCTTTTGCTTTTGGTAGAGAATAGTTACTAAGAAATTTTAGAATTAGAATGTAACTCCTGGGAGTTCTTATTTACTTTTCCCATAACAAAAAGTAATTTTGAGAGTTGTTGTTAGGACTTAAGTTCAATTCTTTCTCACAGAGATATCAGTGGTGTGTCATAAACCATCAGGCTAACCCACACATTTTATATTAGCCTCTCACGTGCCAGATACTGAACTATATGCTGTAACCCAAATAAGAAAAAGAGAATCAGGTCCTGTTCCCGAGATCCTTATATGTGGTAAAGGGTGAATTATAGCCTAGGTGAGGTTTATTCAGAGGTATTGCATATTTTAGAACTTGTCATTCACATCCTAAACTCTATTATTTAAAGGAGTGCAATGAGCACTAAGAACAAAGCAATTCCACATCACCACCTTTAGCTATGTTTTGATCCTATTCCCCATGAGCACATGGTCGTGTTTGCGTGGTGTAGAGTGCGGCAAGAACCGGCAGCTTCTGTGTCAGCATCAACATAGCATATTTATGTGCATGCCCCATGTATCATCCAAGTCCTTATCCGCCCAAGAGACAGTGAAGCTGTTAACTCAAAACGGAGGGACGTGGGGGGGGGGGTATCTTTAAGAAAAAACAAACAGTGCTTTCCACTAAATTTAACCCATCTAAACAGTTATAAGGATCAAATGAGATCTTATAAGGAAAAACTCTGGCAAATAGTGAGATCTACTATAAAGGTAAGTGGTAATTATGACACTTGGAGCAATAAAAATTTTGGGATACATAATTTCTACTGGGAGGATAGTTCTTATTTGCTATTTTTATACTAATAATAATAATATAAAAGTAATGTATTTTTACCATATTACTCTTGTCTAAATGAACATAAATAACAAGACTGTAAATAGCTATATCTAAAAACAAAGTGATACATACATCTATATAGATATCTATAGATATATAGATATATATATGGAAGATAGGGTCTGTTTGGCGCCATCTTGGCTACATGGTGGAGGGTGGTAGGGTCTGGCATCTTGTCTGCATTGTAGGGGAAAGTAAAGGTCCTCACCTTCCAGGTGAGGGGCAAGCCTGAATCCCTGGAGAAAGGAGTGGGGACTTGGAGACAGTGTGTATTTTCTTTATCTATTCATTAGTTGTTTTGCATCTGGGCTGTTCTCATAGTTTGAGTACTGTGAATAGTGCTGAAATGAAGAGGTATGTGAAATGCTTTTATTGTAAATGGACACATATCTTTTCAGATATTTGACTAAATGGTATCAATGGATCATATTTGTGTTTTATTTAGGAACATGCCTACTAATTTCCATGATTATTTCATTAGTTTACATTCTACCAATAGTGTATAAGAGTTCTTTTAACTCACCTTTTCTTGGAGGAGGGGGGTTTGTGGGGCTTGAATTTAGGGCCAAGGGTCTGTTCCTGAGCTTTCCGTTCAGAGCTAGATCTCTCCTACTTTGACCTACAGGCCCACTTCCATTTTTCTTTTTGCGGGGGTGGTTGGTGGTGGTTAATAGTAGATAAGAGCTAACAGATTTTCCTGCCTGGGCTGGCTTCAAACTGAGATCCTGAGATCTCAGACTCCTAAGTAGTTAGGATTCCAGGAGTGAGCTACCAATGCCTGGTTTACCTCACCTCTTTACCAGCATTTTTGTTTGTTTGTGTTCGTAATGATGGCTAATACAACTGGTGTGAGATGAAATTACCATGTCATTTTGATTTGTCGTTTGTCTTCATGGTCATGGATGTTGAGCATCTCTAAGTATTTGTTGGTCATTTATAGTTGTTATGCCAAGAATTGTCTATTCAGTTTAATAACCCATTTATTATCTACTTTCTTGCTGCTTTGAGAGTTTTAGTTTTGTGTTCCCTGTGTATTCTCATTATTAATCACTTCTCGGATATAAAATTGACAAAACTTTTCTCCCATTCTATAGTCTGTCTCTTCATTCTAGTGACTATGTCCTTTATTGTGAAGAAGTTTGAAATTTTTTTAAAAATTTAAATTTTTTTTAACATTTTTTTTTATTGTGAAAAGAGAAGTTTGAAAATTTGATGCAATCTCAATTACCAATCCATGCTCGGTTTACTGAGCTGTTGGAGTTCTTCTTGGAAGTTTCTGCCTATTCCCAGTCACTCTTCACCATGCCTCTTGCTTCATCTCTTCTACGGTCATTTGCAATATTACTTTTCTCATATATTTATATGTTTACCTTATATTTGGTTTCTTCCACTTGAGTGGAGATGCTTTAGGACAAAAATTCTATTGTTTTTCCAATTCCCAGAATCTGGAAGAGTGCTTGTAACCTAAGCAGAATTTAAGAAAGCCAGTTCATCTCTTTTCATTATTTCCTGGCTTTACAGAGGCTTTGTTTATAATATTGTTGAAAATGACTTGTGTGTAAAGCATGAGTTATTTTTAATGCAGGTATGTTTCTATAAATGATAGGAGTTCTTTGGTTTTGTCGAATTAAAAAACAAACAAACAAACAACTACTGGTAGAGGATTAATTCCCTCTAAGAACTGTCATTCAAAATAAAAAATTATTCCATAAATGATTATATAAAATATAATGCATAGTCAATGCACCTAGAAAAAGAACCCAACAAATAACAAAATATACTAGTGATTTTTCTGTACTAAAATGCAATTAGTAAAAAGGAAGAGCATGATGCAGTCATAAAATTAAGTATGTATCTTATAAAATTAAGAAAATCGGAAGAAGGAATGTGTTTGGGAAACTGGGGAGAATGATAAAAGGGGTGCTAGCTATCAAGATGCAACGCATTAATAAACTGCTTTGTTGAATCAAACTTCTTTGTACAACTACTGAAAGATAATGAAAATAGATTAAAAAGTATTAGGTGACGTGCAAGAATATGTCAATATATGCAGAAATGTCCTTTTGATGTTTCTATATTATTATAAAATGAAGTTTACAAATCTCAAAAACAGAATGCAGTATTTTATGGCTAATCTAGACAATTACAGATTAAATAATGAGGCAGATGTGGTTGTAGTTCTATCTAAATTTGATTATTGTAGAAAAAGCACTCTTCTGTGGTGAGCTTAATGCCCAGAGAGTGGGACAAAAAAATGTTGGCTTTAATTGACAGTAGGAATAAAGAACAGAAATAGCACAGAAAGACTCAGGGGGAATGAAAAAAGTGGCCAGCATCCAGTAACATGGCTGTGAAATGTGTGCAGCCTGTTTACAACATGGTATCTTCAATTACTGGGTAGAATCAAATCTTGACCACATTAAAAAACCAAAAACAAAAACAGGATATTACAGACAATTATATTGATGTTTATTATAGTTTGACCATTTCCTGAACCACTACGATGTCTATAAATAATAGCATTAAAAGAAACTTAGTGTTTCCAGCAAAACTAAGAGCTAATGAAGTTTGGATTTTTTTTTTCTTCCAGAATAAGTTTCTCCAAAACTTTGCCTTTGGATGATGAGTGAAAGCCTTAGCTTTGACAAAGTTCTTGATTTAGTGTTCTCTGGGGTAAAAATTTATAAATTCTCAGCTTATCAAAAATGGCTTTTACTATATACCCTACTTATTATCCTTGTGAAAGTCTTTGAGACAATAGATCGGGAGTTTTTAGAGGTACTATGACAATAGAAAGTGAGGATCAGAACTTTGTCAGCACCTTTTCTATTCAAGGTAGGTTGAAGGGATGTCACCTAAAATAGTAAGCCAGTTTCTGCTTTGTAAGTATTTCTAATGCATAATTTGAAGTCTCCAATAGCAATCTGAGAGAGTCTAAACATAGGATGAAAAGCAATTACCTTCCAGCACTCAGCACTAATTAATAGAGCTCAGTTAACTTTTTTTCGAACATTTTAATGAAAGCTTTTTTTTTTTTTTCATTGTTGTAGCTGGTCTGATGCCTGTGAAGTATGGAGCTGTTCTTGTGTGGTTTGTATTGACTCCTATTTGTACAATTGTTCTATCTTTTCCAGAGACCTCTATTATTAATTTCTATTTCCAAAGCCTTACATTTCTATAGTGAAGAAGAGACTGTGTCATACAAATTCCTCACTGAAAGGATGTCATTTGAGTAAAGGTCTGAAGAAACCTCGTGGACCATGTGCGTACGCATATTCCTGACAGGGAAAGTTCCAGCCAGGAAGTTGTGCTGTGGCTCAAGTGGTAGTGTGCTACCGGTGCTACATTTGAGCTGAGGATCTGAGAGACAGCACCCAGGACCAGAGTTCAAGCCCCATGACCAGAAAAAAAAGACAGTAATCAGCTACCTGAAGACTGATGAGATCCACACTTGTAAAAGAGGGATGGGAAGAGTGGGAGGGCATAAGGTCATTTGTGAACATAAAGAAGATATGTAAATCAAGCAGAGTTTTATTGTGTTGTTAGGTTGGCTATAATAAATGGAGGAAAGACTCAAATTCCCAAGAAACTGATTAGATAGGAGAAGGTTTGCCTCTATCCTATAGCATTTATAGAAGTTAAATGCGACTATCACCAGTTAACTATGTTTTTGGAAATGAACTCAATAACAATGCTCACACTGAACGTCCTAAGGGGACCATGAAAGTCTAAGAGATCATGTTCTTAGCAGTTATAGCTGAAGATTTGCCCCACATGCGTCACGCTCTGTTACCCAGTCTTCTTTTCCCAAACTCTTTTATATTTACTCCATACTAGTTTGACAGAGGCTATTGTAACAAAGTGTAACTGGAGCCATCAGGCTTTCAGATTCCTGTATTCAGTCAGCCTCAGGTGGAAAATATTTGGAAATAAAATTAAACAAAATCGAATACTTTCTTCTCATTTTCTCCGAAACAATACAAAAACTACCCCCATTAGGTATGAGATGCAATCTAAAAGTATGTGAGGTTTCTATAAATTATAGGCAAATATCATAAGACATTTATTTACCCAAATCTTTTGGTACCCACAAGATCCTAGAATCTACTATGTGAGAATGCCAAGATGTAGCCATTTACCTTGCCTACATTGAATCTTTACACATATATCATTCCTTTCAATAAAACTAATTAAGGTCTTTCTATTTACACTTGTATTCTTCTTCTTCTTCTCCTATATTTCCTTCCATTTTTCTTATGCTTTTTAGCACCATGTAACAGATTTACTCTAGTCTGCTTTCTAAAAGCATTCAGATAATCTCCATAGAAAATCATGTTTTCCCTTTGATGTATGTTTCTTTAATATGGGTATCTTTCATTTCTGTGTATATATTTTAATTGATTAGAACTGGACCAACATCAGCCACATAAGTAAGATTTCATGGATTGAATTAGCAGCCTGCTAATTGGTTTATGAAAAGAAATGACTACATTCCTTTGCAAGAAGGAATAGATATTTGGGATATGTTTACATGCTCAAAAAATAGCATTTCACACCAAAAGTCTTGACTTTTTAAAAGCTAACTTTCAATGAGATGTTATGTCAGTTAGGGAATGAAATCTAGCAGTTGACAAAATGCTGAAATGGTAGACTTGTATTTCTCAGGGAGTTGCAATATTTATTTCAGCTCAATAATTCATCTAATCCAATTACATTGTGTCTATGTGATTCAAAGTCCATAAGAATTTCTTAGATTTTCAAATAGTTAAATAAAAATTGAAACAATTATTTAGGGCAAGAAAAATGAAGGCTTCTGATCTTGCTTTTCTTTCTCTCATGAAACTTCTATCCTAAATCCATGTTTACTGTGAGAAAAATATTGCAAGCATCTCCTTTTTTTTGTTTTTGTTTTGGTGTTGGTCATGGGGTTTAAACTCTGAGCTTGGGTGCTCTTCTTCAGCTCAAGGTAAGTGCTCTACCACTTGAGCCACAGTGCCACTTCCCGTTTTCTGGTGTTTAATTGGAGATAAGAGTCTCACAGGTTTTCCTGTTCGGGTTGGCTTTGAACTGTGATCCTCAGATCTCGGCCTCTTATGTAGCTAGGATTACAGGTGTGAGCCATGCAAGCCCAGCCATTTCCTTCATTTCTAACTTTGGTTCATTACAAAAATTGGACAGAGTAGAAAGGAAGAAGAAAAAAAACTTGTATCTCTAAAACACTATCGTAGTAATACCACAGAGAAGATTAAATGCCAAAAGAATCATAGATAAGAGTTATGGCAAACAAAATTAGACTCAGACTTCAGCCAAAATATGTTAGAAGAGAAACTTGGGACAATAAGATTTTCACGTTCTGAAGTCCCAGACAGACAGTGTGAGAGAATCCCAGGCCCAAGGCAAGAGAATAGACAATGACAGGCCAGATTCTCATTCCCCCAGCTCTAGGGAAATCCAGTGTAAGAAGATTTGATGAGCACATGCTCCCCTGGAGTCACAGAGGATGAGAATGTGGCTGTATTCTTTAATTCATACAAAATATGTTTTGATAAGGGAGAGAGCTCTAAGAATTGCTGTTTTGAGAGAGATGGAAATCTTCATTGTATTTGGATAGAATATAGAAAGTATTGTACCCAGTGTCCTACCTTTACAATTGGAGGAATCATTTTGAGTAAAATATGTTTACAAATCATATTGAGGAATTTGTGATTTCTCTCCAGATTTTTGAAAGCTCATTTTATATAGAATGAGAGTCTCTGAGGCCATAGAATATTGTATTACACATAGCAATCCTGGCTACCATAAGTGAAACTGAACCTATAAAAATATGAACAATCACTCAGTATTTTTTTTCAAAATTATGTAGTTTGTTGCTGAATTCTGCCTCCATCCCCCACACATGAATTATATAACTACATTCTTATTCAAGCATCATTGTAACTTCTTCATTAATCTAATGAATATTATATATTACATTTATATTATATACCATTATCTTATAGTCTCTACCTCATTTAAAAAGAATTTCTAAATTAAAATATAAAATTAATCATAAAATTCTAGATCAAAATATTAACAGCAATCTTTTTTTTAACACTTTATGAGGAAACTAAGTAAAAAATGTTGGTACACAAAATATGACTAATTGTTGCAGATGAATAATTCACTTTAGATAAAATTTTAAAAATATTACAAGAGCAGGGACTTTCTTCTAACCAACCAACTTGAGTAGCAAGAGAAGATATTGATATTTTTTATGTTTCCAATTGTAGTGGTATTCTTATATTATATAATTAAAACTAATGCTAGATGGCATGTGCCTAATGGAAATTAATTACTGAAAATAATACTTTTAGTATACTTCATACAAAAGTCACAGACATGGAATAATTGCTAGTTTTAACTATGAAGTTAAGTCTCATTGACTATGTGGTGTATTTTAAATCAGCAATGCCCAGAGTTTGTCACTTGTCTGTATTTAGCTTATGCATGCAATGTTTAGTAGACATGGATGCTAATAGGAACACTAACAAATAAAAAGGACCAAATTCATTGTATAGTGCTGAGCCAGTTTAGACAGTTGTTACTGATATCGGATGTGTCTGATAAAAATCAACTAGTTTAATGTTTCTAAGATTAGCTGTCAAGATTTTTCTGATGCTTCCTTTTGAGACACTTAAAATATTTAGGAATACTTTTATTTTTTTTGAAGGTCTTTTTAATCATATCATTCAAACATTCTGGCTTGAGTTCAGGGCCTTTCACTCTTCTTTGGCTTATTCCTCATTCAGATGAATAATTCTACCACTTGTGCTCAGTCCCTGAGCTTCTTTGCGCTCAAGGCTAACATTCTACCACCTGAACCATAGTACCAATTCTGGCTTTTTCTGAGTAGTTTCATGGAGATCAGAATCTTGTGGACTTTCCTACACAGGCTGGCTTGAATCATGATCCTCAGATCTCAGCATCCTGAGTAGGCAAGATTACAGGTACAAGCCACTGACACCAAGCTGCTTTTCATTTTTGTGACTATTTTCTCTAACTACAATGTGAGATTTTAGGTATTTGAACAATTACTCATCTATGAAGCCTAAATAAGTGATCCAATTGAAAAATATTGCTTGATTTTACAAAGTAAGGTCTGGAAACTTGATTTTAATATATTTTTGGGGGGGTCCAGTTGTGGGGCCTGAACTCTGGGCCTGGGTGCTGTCCCTCAGTTCTTCAGCTCAAGGCTAGCTCTCTACCACTTGAGCCACAGCGCCACTTCCAGTTTTTTTCTTTTTGCTTATGCGGTGCTGAGGAATCGAACACAGGGCCTTATGCATGCAAGGCAAGCACTCTACCACTGAGCCACCTTCCTAGCCCCAGATTTTAATATTTTTTAGTCAAAAATTATTTAAGACAATGGCATCAGTAACACATAGGTACTTAAAATCAAGTGTACAGAGGGCAGAATCACATTGTCTGCTTATTAAGCTTTGCATTTTAAAATATAAGGTTCATAACATTTTATAACAAGCATTGTTACCTCCTCCTTTATTTTCTCCCTACCATCAATTCCCTCCTCACCTCCCAAAATCCCCGTGCCCCCCCACCCTGACACTGTAAAGTTTTTTTTCAATATAGTGTCCTGTACATCTTGTTTTCACAATTGGTCAGCCCACATCCTCATTTAAGCGTTCTGCAATATCCCTTCCCCTCCCCAAATTACAAAAATATTTATACAAGGTGCAGAGCACCAGCATCAAATCCAGTGAAAACAGGGGTTATACCATGAGGGAAGAACATACAGTAGAAACAAAAGAATCACATAGTGTACTGTAAGTACATTAAAAACACTAGCAAAAAAGAAAAAAAAATCTCTTGTGTCTCTGTCTTGGGGTACATTTTGCTTAACTTTATCTCATATGGTCATATGTACATAGCCTTTGACCTACTCTGCTTGTCCTAGAAATGTACTAGTCACTGCAAACAAGGGAAACCATGGGACCTATGTTTCTTTGCGCCTGGCTTATTTCACTCAATATGATTTTTTCCAAGTCTTTCCATTTCCTAACAAAAGAGGCAATGTCATTTTTTCTGATAAAAGCATAGAATTCCATTATATATATACCACAATTTCTTGATTCATTCATGTACTGAGGGGCATCTGGGTTAGTTCCATATTTTAGCTAAGGTAAATAATTCTGCGATAAACATGGTTGTACTGGTAGCTATGGTATGACCTTGGTTGTGATCCTTTGGGTAAATGCCTAAAAGTGGGATTGTTGGTTCATAGGGGAGCTCTATGTGGAGTCTTTTGAGGAACCTCCATACTGCTTTCCAGAGAGGTTGAACAAGTTTACACTCCCACCAACAGCGCAGTAAGGTTCCCTTTTGGCCACATCCCCTCCAGCATCTGTTATTAAATTTTTTGATTATAGCCATTCTAGATGGGGTGAGGTAGAATCTAGGGATGTCTTGATTTGCATTTCTTTTATGGTTAGAGAGGTTGAGCACTTCTTCACGTGTCTACTGGCCATTCATTTCCTCTTCAGTGAAGTCTGTCTAAGTATTTAGCCCATTTGTTAATCCGGTGGTTGTTTCTTTGAGAATTTGTTATTGGGGGATTTCGTTTTCTGAGTTCCAAGTATATTTTAGATATGAGACCCTTGTCCGTTGTATGGCTAGTGAAGAACTTCTCCCAATCAGCAGGATTTCTATTAATCTTTCTAGCTATGTCCTTTGCCATGCAGAAGCTCTGCAACTTACAATCCCATTTGTCCAACCTTTCTTTGATTTGTTGTGCTTCTAGGTCTCTATTAAGAAAATTTCGGGCTTGTGCCAAGGAGCCCTAGAGTTTCTCCTATTCTTTCCTGTAATGCTTTTATGGAGTCTGCTTTTATTTCAAGGTCTCTGATACATTTGGAGTTGATTCTGGTGCAGGGTGTTATATACGGATTTAGTTTTAGTTTTCTACAACTGTGTGACTAATTTTGCCAGCACCATTTACTGAAAAGGCTGTCTTTCTTCCATTCTATATCTTTAGCTCCCTTGTTAAAGATTAGGTGGCTCTAAGTCTTTGGGTTCATTTCTGGGACTTCAGTCCTATTCCATTGGTCCTCAGGTCTGTTCTTGTGCCAGTACCATGCTCTTTCGATTTATGGCTTTGTAGTAGAGTTTGAAGTTTGGAATTGATATTCTTCTAGTGCTGTCCTTTCTACTAAGGATTGTTTTTGTTATTCGGGGTCTTTTATTGTTCCATATGAATTTTTGGATTGCTTCTTCTATTTCATTAAGAATGAGGTTGGAATGTTGATAGGTATCACATTGAACTTGTAGATAGCCTTTGGCAACATTACCATTTTCAGGATGGTCATCCTTCAATCCAGGATTATGGGAGGTTTTCCCACTTGCTTAGTGCTGCTTTAATTTCCTTTTTCAAACGAACTTTACAACTTTGGTGGGGGGAATGGGGGGGTAGGGAGGATACGAAGGGATGGGAAGGGGAAACAAAGGAGGAGGCTACAATGTTTGATAAGAAATGTACTCATTATCTTGCCCATGTAATTGTAACGCCTCTGTACAGTATTTTCAAAATAAAAAAAAAATCCTTTTTCAGATTTTTAAAGTTTTCATCACACAGGTCCTTCACCTCTTTTGTTAAGTTAACTCCTAAGTATTTTATTTTTTTGTGGGGCTATTACAAAAGGGGTTGTTTTCCTAATTTCAGCCGCACTTTTCTCATTATTGACATATAGAAAAGCCTTTGATTTCTGAGGGTTAATTTTGTATCCTGCTACTTTGCCAAAGTTTCTGATCAACTCAAGTAACTTGGGAGTGGAGTTCATGGGGTTCTTTAAATACAAGATCATGTCATCTGCAAAGGGGGAGAGTTTTACTTCATCTTTTCCTATTTGGATCCCCTTTATGTCTGCATCTTGTCTTATTGCTGTAGCTAGGCATTCTAATACTAGGTCGAAGAGGAGAGTGGCGAGTGGACACCCTTGTCTCATTCCTGAATTTAGAGGAAATGGCTTTAACTTTTCGCCATTAAGTATAATACTGGCTGTAGGTTTGTCATACACAGCCTTTATTATATTGAGGAATGTTCCATGGATTCCTAGTTTTTCCAGAGCCTTCATTATAAAGGGGTGTTGGATCTTGTCAAGTGCTTTTTCTGCATCTATTGAGATAACCTTGTGGTTCTTATCCTTGCTCTTGTTGATGTGACAATTATATTAATTGAAGCATATATTTCTTAAAATTAAATTTTGGTATTAAATTCAAATAGATTTAGATATAAATAATAGCTTATCCAATTACTAAATGAGACTTAATTTCTCAATACTTTATATTTCTTTATCTTATTAGAATGTATAAAATGTGCCTGCATCATGCTGTTTTGGAATGAAATAACATTTGAAATGTACTTATCACATTGCTTGACATATAGCAATTATTATGGCAGAGAAATATTTGTGATCACCAAGTGACTGTGATTTTCTGTTCTTGGAAACAGGAAAATGACATAGCACTGAGATGAAACTAACTAGCACTAGCAAAGGAAATGAAGTGTTTCTTGAAAGCTGAAATGAAGAACTAGTCCTTTGCTCCATGATAATCTCCTGCCCTAGAGTCCCTCCAGGCATTGTGGTAACATTGCAAGTCTATTGGATGGAAACAGAACAACCCATGTCTTTGCTATAAGAAGCTTGATTCTCTGAAGCGACACCAGGTCAGGCCATCTTTGTGCAGGAAAGAAATAAATGTTTACCTGGTAAGTCAGTGAGAATAACTAATGGAGTAGATAAGTAGCAGCCATAGTAGTAATTACTGACAATATTTTTTACTATATCTATATCTATATCTATATATATATATATATACACACACACACACACGCTTGAGTAAAGTATATCAATATCAATTATAAAAATTCTGAAATACGGTTTCTACATGAAATAACAAGTGCAGAGATTCTGCAAAGATTTGCACATGACTTTCTCTAGTAATCCGTGTAAAGCAAACAGATTCAATTACGAAGATAATTTATTGAAAGTATTATTTTCCTCATAAAAAGTGTCCAAAACAGAGTTACTATTGATTTTTTCCTAAATTGATTTCACTTATAAAATGAAAGCATGCAATTTGAAAAAGTTAATAGCACACACTTTGAAAATAGATGAATTTAGGAAGATAAATCCTCCATAGTTAAACCCATATAAATAAAAAAAATGTTATTATATACTAGAAAATATACCACACACCACACACCACACACACACAAACACACACACACACACACACACACACACACACACACACACACACACACACACACACACACAGTTTCCAGTTTATTGAAATGGCTAAGTAGTGTTATATGTATATGTATAACCACAGTCAGTGACCACTGACAGCTTTAATTTACTACTCAATTACAACAATATTTTTATACATTTCGAGGCATTCTACTGCTTTTGCCTACTTCCTGCCTTCACTGTCACCTATCAGTTTTTATGTATTTTATTTTTATTTTTGAAGTTGAGTCACACTGCATTTGAGGCTGTCCTGGATCCCTGATTCTCTTGCCTCTGAGAGCTAGAATTGCAAATGTTTGTTACCATCCTCCATTTTGGCCTACCATCTCTCAAGCCCGATTACTGGAAGCATCCTTCATGAATTCTGTATCTCTTCATATTGCTAGTCAATCCACTCTGCCAAACCCATTGGCAATTTCAATGCTACAGACATAAAATAATTATTTCTACTTGCATCTGATAATTCTTTTCTACATTCTTATCAAGTCAAAAAATTCCCTCTATTTGATTCCATTTTTAACATATTGTGTGACTTACTTGAAAGATGTCATCACAGTGAATTTCTACAGATATTTTCAGTTCCAGAAGATTTGCAGAATATTTCAGTTGTTGGAATTAAAGTCATTTTTGATATAGTAAATTAATTTTTTCCTTTAAAAGTTAGAGGAGTAATGATCTGATCCCTGGTTTAACTGTCTCTCCCAGCATGATTTTGCTGAGTGCTCAGTGTTATCAGTCAGGAGACAAAGCAAGTAGGAGATTTCTCATTCCATTGTCACAATCCATGACTGATGGACAGCATTAATTCCTTCCAAATTAAGTAGCTCCTTTGTTTAGCACCAAATAATTAAACTTTACATAACAAGATTTACATAAAACAGCTATTAGAAAATCAAGTAAATGAGAAAGACTAAATAATAATTACCAACATTATGGTATGCATAATAGAAGGCTAAATAGAATATATTTTTTAAAATAATAAAATTAATAGCACACTCCCAAATTAGATGTCTGTGCTTTAACACCTCTTGAATATTCTTGAAACAAATTGCCTATTCTTAGCAAATGGTAGCACCATTCGTTCATGTCACAAACTTTGTAATGATCTTAGTTTTTGCATCTTACTCTATATTCTATACATTTATACATATCCCGGGGTTCTAGAATCCAAACATATTCCAAATCTAACAGCCTTTTACCATTCATTTGTACTTTACAAAATGGTAACACGAATGATGTCCACAACCCACTTTCTCAGGTGTGGGAATATGTTAGAATACATGACACAGAGAAATACAAGTTGATGGCAGAATTAATTATGACCTCTAAAGAGCAAGACAATCCATTGAGGCACAGTTAAAGGTGACAAAAATTTTTTACACTTTTTACACCAGAATGGAGGCCTGCAGCTACCTTGTCCTGGACTAGATGCCCAGAACCAAGAACAGCCTGGACCACCAAACCTCCAAGCCTCCAATAGGCAGCCCCGACCTTTACTAGTTGGTCTGCAAACCTCCATACCTCAGACCTTCAAAGTTCCAAAGCTCCAAAAGGGAAGGCTTTTTCTTTTCCTTCTTTCCTTCTTCTCTACAGGACTCACCACTCTCCACAGGCCTGCCTGGCTCTGCTCTGGGAGGCGCCTCTCACAGGCCTCTCTAGAGGAAGGTCCCAAATGACCTCCAGAGGAAGTCCCAAATGGCCTCTCAAGAAGGCTTGCCCAGCCTTCCACAGGCCTGCCAGGCTCTGCTCTGGTAGGCTCCTCTTGCCTGCTTTCCCCTCCAGTTGTCTCTCTCCCCCACTCTCCCAGGGCTACTGCCTAATGGTTTCCATCTGCCATTCTTGCTCCTTCCCCAAGCTGCCCACTGTCCAATCACTTACAATAGGAAGCTCAACATGTGGCGCTCCAGGCCCCACCCCTTCCATTTCCAGCAGCACAATCAGTCCCCTTTTGGCAGCATGCCCCGCCCCATAGGGTGGAGATATCAAGCTTTGGACTTGCCACCCCCCTCCCCCCCCACCAGTGACTCTGAGGAGCTGTGAGCCTTGCCTCTTGATGCCCTGCCCCCTCCATAGATGGGGGAGGGGCATACTGATTATAGGGCCTTGCTGATTATCACGCCTCCCCACTGATTATTACAAAGATAATTGACATTAAGAGGAAGCTAATCCTGGATTTCCTGAGTATACCCAAAGTAATGAGATGAACTCTTTGAAGAAAACGGTAGAGGTAAGAAATAAAGAAGCCAGAAACTGTCCTTGGAGAAACACTTGCTTAAAATTAGAACCTTGAACTTGTAGATTGGGTCACAAACTAGGAAACAAATGGCCTCTAGAAGCTGCAGAAGTGTAGAAATATACTTTATGCTGAGTTGTCTGATGACACATTGCTGTTAACATTCTGTTATTTCATTTCACTGGCGCTAATCAGGCCACTACATTAATATCTCATAGAACTTAAGGGTTCTTATAACATCATTTATATTTAAGGTATTGTCTTTATAAACACAATAGCCTTTGGAATAGTCTCATAAATCCCGATAGCTTACTAGAATTTGTAGAATCTGTAAAAAAAATATGTCCACTTGGGCATTGAATCTCTATATTGAGCTCTCAGACATCTGACTGGATAAAATTTTAAGCCACCAGAGCCTGGTGCCTTTATATTTTCTAGCTCTAGCTCTCGCTCTTGCTCCACTCTCTCAAAACCTTTCTCTCTCTTTCTCTCTAAGAGCTTGTATTACCTGTAGCCTCACGTTTAGAACCTGATGCTTGGATAATTGATAAACACATATTGATATGATAAATTGATGAAAACACATATAATTATACTTTTATATTTGTTTATAGTTTTTATTGTAATATTCTACTATCAAGAATTAAGTGCTTTAAAAAAACTAACATTTGCTGTTGGGAATAATATTAATTTGTAGATAGTAACTAAGAAAAGGTAAAGAAAATAACATATAGCTAATAAAGCTCCATGTATATGTAAAAATTATTAAGAGTTTATAAGAAAAATGTAATTTTACTTGCAAGTCATCTAGTTCAAATTAGAGTCTTACCACATACTAGAAAGATGAGTGAATGTATTCTTTTCATGAGTGTATTTAAGATGAGAGGATTAATAAACAGATGACCTTGCATACCAGAATTAACATTAATTTGTTTTGTGTAGAAAAAAATGTAAAACAATGTTTACAAGTTTGCAATTTAATGAAATTGTAGAATTGATATTTACTTTCTATGAATAGGATAAACTAATGCAAGAATATATGGCAGAACAAATGTAGTATGAAAAATGATTTAGTGCATCTTAGTTACCCTAAGATTTTGAGTGTATGTTTAAGTAACTATATGAGAAATGACTAGATAATATTACACATCTGATACATAAGATAGTTAACTAAAATATTCATTTTGTAATGAACTTCAATTTCATTAGATATGCCAATTTATGAAATTTATACTCTAAAACACCACAATTATGCATTATGATATATTTGGATATGCTAGTCAAAAACCTCTTTTTCACATCATTTATATAATTGGTCATTTTCTGGTTTATTGTACAGATCTGACAGGTTTGAGTATAAAGTGTCACTTTGAAAATTTATGTTGTCAAACAATTGGCAAGATTCTTATGAAGCTGAATCCACTGCAGAGAAGAGCCCATTTTTTTGAGTAATATATCACACTGTGCCTCTTTGCTAAAGATCTATTACATGAACACACCAGCTAAAATGACAGTTGTGATGATGTATGGGGCGATCCATCATGAACGTTAAGTTTTGTTGCAATCCTCAAGGAGTTGTACACCTGCCAAAGAAGTATGAGGCACAACACCAGAGTGAGTTCAGTTCCAGTGGAAGGGTTTGTCAATCAGTAAAATGCAAAGAATGTATTTAATCCTCTGAGTATGATGCTACAGAAGAAATTACAGAAGGATGCTATATGAACAAATCAAGTTGTTCACCTTTACAAAGAACTCTACAAAGTGCGGACTGAAATGTATCCATTAGAAATGGAGAACTTCAGTCAACACAGTATACTTTTATTATCCCTACTTATATAAAATATTCCAAATGCTAGTATTGAAAAATTATTTTCTATCTAGGTGGATTGTTATAAAGGTGAGGAAGTTATCTTTATTTTAAGAATAAATAAAAGGTGAAAAATCTTGGTTGATACATAAACTACCTTTATTCATATTTTGGATTTAAAATAAGTACAGACGCTTAAATTAGACTAGGAAGAGAGCAAAGACTTTTACCCTATATCTGCCTTTACAGGAAATGACTTGCATATACTAACACTTGTAAAGATATTAAACAAGGAATATGAATTGCTTGGAGGGTGTCATCTATAGTTTGGGAATTCCAGTTCTGTGAAAAGACATGTTCTTCCTTTTCGTATAAACCCTGTTTTGATGTTGGTGCCCTGCATCTTGTGTATATGCTTTTCTAATTTGGGGAAGGGAAGGGAAACAACAAAATGCTAAAATAAATATACAGGTTGACTCATTGTAACAATGAGATGTACAAGACACTATGTTGAAAATGAATTTTACAATTTGGGGAGGGGGAGGGAGGAGTTGGGTAGGTGGGGAGGAAAGGGATGGTAGGGAATAAACAAAGGAGGAGGTAAAAATGCTAGGTAGGAAATGCACTTATTGCCTTACTCATGTTACTGTAACCCTTCTGTTCACTATTTTACAAATAAAACATTAAAAAAATTTTATTGTGAACATACTGTACAGAGGGGTTACAATTACATGGGCAAGATAATGAGTACATTTCTTATTAAGCATTGCAGCCTCTTCCTTTGTTTACCCTTCACATCCCTTCCCAGCCTTCCCCCTCCTCCGTCCCCCCACCCAAACCCCCCCACCTCCCCTCCCTTCCCCCCACCAAAGTTGTAAAGTTCGTTTTCGACATGACAACTTGTACTTCTCATTGTTGTAACGGGTCCACCTGTATCCTTAAACGACTTGTTTTTCCCCTTCTCCTCCACAAATTATACCGACATCAAATATAGTGAAAGCAGGGGTTATACTGTGGGGGAGGGACATACAAAGCAACAAAGAAATAATCTTATAAATGCGTTAGAAACAAATGCATGAGAGAAAAAAAAACATTTAAATACATATCTAAGGGTTCATTTTCCTAACATCACATGATCTGACCTTTTCTGCTTGACTCATACATATACTAGATATTGCAAATAAGGGAAACCATGGGACCTATGTTTCTTTGGGCTTGTCTTACTTCACTTAATATAATTTTTTCCAAGCCTTTCCATTTCCTAACAAATGGGGCAATAAAACATTAAAATTTTTTAAAAATAGGCAATAATGTATTGGGAAATGCCCAGATAACACTTGTTGGTCATTAAATTGTTATAGTACTCTGAACATTTATATTATATATAGTAATATTGACATCTAGCTGTATACATAATATGTATATAAATATGTATATATACAAATATACATATCCATAAATTCAGCCAGAAAATTATGAAATGACCAAATTAAAATATAAAGTAAGGCTGCATTATTTGTATATTTAATATGCATGGTTTTCAACAAGTATATACAAATTAATAAATAAACAATTTTTTTTAATTCTCATACATGTATTCTACAGTTCAGTTGATAGCTTTCAGTCAGTTTTGGACTATTTTCAGTTATTTTAAAAATGTTTTACAATCCACAGTTTGCTGTTTTCCATGCTTTTTATTTTTGTGAAGATATGCCTCTGAAAACAGCAATGTAAAGTTATAGTAATCTTCCAAAGGGGATAAAAAGGCATGCAATATGCTAAATTTAAGTGATAGAGTGAAAATTTCAGATTTGCTGAAAGACAGTATGCTCAGTATATCTTTAGCAGAAGGTGAATGATTTTATGAGAACAATGATGGGTCATGTGTCCATGGAATTGAACACAAAGAACATGGAAATGATGCCATTTATGGGCAATGTTAATATACATAGTGTTAATTTTTGTAACAGTTAAATATCTATTCCATATAATATAGATATATTTCAATAAATTAGAATACTGAATTCTGTATGTACTTAGCATTAAAAGCTATTTTAGTTGGTAGTCTACTTGAAACCATATACCCATGGGTATAAAGTGTTTCCTTATTATCTTACTTGGAAATAATGATCATAACATTTTCCACTTAAAGTTGTTCAAAGGTCTGAGACAAAGTTCTCTAAAAATTAACTAGAAATTGTGATTCTCTGCTAAGACTGTCGTAGACATATACTAATTATTATAAATGAGGGAAACCATGGAATCTATGTTTTTTTCTGGCTTATTTCATTTAGTAAGATTTTTTCCAAGTTTTTCCATTTCCTTATGAATAGAGTGATGTCATTCTTTCTGATGGAAGCATAGAATTCTATTGTGTATATATACCACTTCTTCTTGATCCATTCATCTACTGAGAGGCATCTGGGTTGGTTCCATATCTTAGTTATGGTAAATAATGCTGCAATGAAAAAAAAGCTATGTACATATGATCACATAAGATGATTGAAGCAGAATGAAGTCCAAGATATGGAAACAAGGGTTTTTTATTTTTTCTTTATTGCTGTAGTTTTTAATGTAGTATGTGAAATGGAAGAGGAACATCAAACTGCTGAGATAAAGGACAAAGGGTGAACCAATATAACTCACAAGACAATAATGTTGGAAATGAACTGTTCAACTTGGGGGGAGGGGTTGAAGGGAAGGAAAACTGGGAGAAAATTGAGGGAGAGGGTAACAATGTTGGACAAGAAATGTACTCACTACCTTACATATGTAACTGTAACATTGCCGTACATCATCTTCATGATAATTTTTTTTTAAAGAATAAACTAGCAAGATGGAATTCTCTGTCTACCTACCAGCTCAGCTTCATTTCAAACCCCATACCTCATAAGTTGAAGAAAAGTATATTGGCAGCATATTAATTTTTACTTGTAATACATATTTTAATTTTTAGTTGTAATACATATTTCAATGTATTGCTTTATACATTACTATAATTGTACTTATCAACCACAAATAACAAGATGTTTATGTGTAAATTATTAAATTAGGAAAATTAATGTATATTCTACCTTAATTTTGTAATAAAAACAAAATACTTTTTTAATATTTAAAATACATTCTTCTAATTATTTTTATATAAACAGTATATTACTAACTTTGGTCACCCTACTTGCAAGAGAACCTATTATTTTTTTTAACGGTATTTATTTATTTATTTATTGTGAAAATACTGTACAGAGGGGTTACAATTACATGGGCAAGGTAATAAGTACATTTCTTATCAAGCATTGTTGCCTCCTCCTTTGTTTCCCCTTCCTATCCCTTCCCATATCCCCTCATCCCCCGTTCATCCCCACCCCCCAGCCAAAGTTGTAAAGTTCGTTTTTTCGACATAACATCTTGTACATCTCATTGTTGCAATGGATCCACCTGTATCCCTATTTAAACAATTTGGTTTTTCCCTTCCCCTGTACAAATTATACCAACATCAAATACAGTGAAAACAGAGGTTATATCGTGGGGGAAGGACATACAAAGCAACAAAGAAATCATCTTATAAATATGTTAGAAACAATCGCAAGAAAGAAAAAAAAGCATTTGAGTGCTTATCTTGGGGTTCATTTCGCCTAACATGAACTTATTTGACAGTTTCTGCTTGTCTCAAACATATACTAGTAATTGCAAATAAGGGAAAATGTGGTATATATATACAATTGAATTCTATACTTCCATCAGAAAGAATGACATTTGTTAGGAAATGGAAAGACTTGGAAAAAATTATATTAAGTGAAGTAAGCCAGGCCCAAAGAAACATACGTCCCATGGTTTCCCTTATTTGCAAGTACTAGAACCTATTCTTTGTAACTAACTACATCATTAAACACATTGACTAATCTGTCTTCATCCGTTTGCTTTCATATTTGTCTCAGTCTCCAGAAACCTTTTTTCACATTCAACTTCTAGAGACCCAAATTTTTATATTTTATATTTTGACAATAGTAAGATCAAGCAGTTTTTTTGGTTTCTTTATCTTCCCTTTTGAATTAACATAGTGACCTCTAGGCTCATCTACATTGTTATAAATAGCAGAGCTCCATGATTTCCTTAATGGTGAACAGCCATTAATAGTAAGAATAATAACATCTACAATATTCATGTATATATACATATACATATGTAAATATCTCACATTTCCTTTATCCATTTATCAATTGGTGGACAATTGTGTTAAATCTCTTCGTTATTGTGGATGATAATACAATAAAAATAAGACTTTGCATTGCTTCCACAAGCTGTTATCATTATATATGAATAGATACATAAATTTATAAATATTTATACATGTTCATATATACATACATACATGCATGCATGCATACATATGTATAGGATTGGTAGATCATGAAGAGGTCCTACTTCAAATCTTTTGATTTTTCCATATGGTCATATTAGTTTGCACTCCATTAAACAGTATATACAGATGACTTTTCTTCCACTTAACCAATACTTTTTTTGAAATAATAATAGTCATACCAGAGTTAGGTAGTATCTAATTGTGATGTTGATTTACTTTTCTATAATGATTAATGTTCTTGAACATTTTCATACTCTTTGGCCAATTAAATGTATTATTTGAAGATATCTATTCAAATCTTTATTACTACTTAAGTTACTTGTTTCTTTGTAATCTTTTTTATTTTTAAAATTTTAATTTTTCCATTCAATTGCATCCCTTATATAGATTCTGTTTTTATCACATAAAAATCTTACAGTTATGAATATATTCTTCCATTCTGTAGTTGTAACCTCACTCTGTTATTTGTTTACCTGGCTATATAGAATATTTTAATCTGAAATAATCTCAGTTGTCAAATTTTGCTCCTCCTAAATTTAAAGTTATACTCCTAATAAGTTTTGATATATATGATAAGCATTCACTTTTTCCCACAGGTATAATAAATTTTCTGAAGAAGTATTTGATATATTATTCTAGGTCTATAACTTTGAAACAAATGTGAAAATCACACATATAAAATAATCGAATTTTCTTGTCTCTAATTTTAATCCATGCATACATATAGCAATCAAATAAAGAAGTCAAATGGAAAACTATGCATGTCCCATTTATGTTAATATAACTTGAGAAATAAATCTCTATTCAATGTCTACATATCTAGTACATCCATCTTGAGTATAAAAATTAAAATTCGTTAAACATGTTAGCAGATGCCAAAACAAGTTTTCTGAAGCAATTAAAACTAAGATTAAAATGCTTATTTCCTCTGAAAATATCTATTGCTTTGTTTACTATGATTTCTTGCTACAAAAAAAATTAGTAATGAAAATCTCCATCAGTGACTTTTCTAGAATAGAGCTTTCCACCCCCCTTCCCTTAGACTCTATGTTCTTATCTTCTGACCTAAACATACCTTATCTTCTGACCTAAACATACCTTTTTTATATCTCTAAAAATAAGAACAAGGACCCAAGTGTGGAAATGATCATGTATGTCTCCCAGACTATTTTACCCAAAAGGAATAAGATTTTCCCACCAGCTATATTAATGTATGTTTCCTCAAAAAAAGAACCTTAAAAAGTGGCAACAGCTTCCAATGGCTGCACAATTATGTGCTCACTAGTGATGTCTTTTTAGATGTCATTTACTTTAAATGGCAAAATGAATATTAAAGAAAAAATTTAAAACACCATTAATATACAATGAAATGCAATAAGGATGGAGATTTTTTTTTTAAGATGCAGAACTTATATAGAGCTGCCAAACCTAGTTACACTAAAAATGAGTGAGAAAAGATGAAGATTGCCTCCTGAGCTCTCAAAAACCATCAGACACTCAATGTGTAGTAATGACTGAACCCATTCGCTGTACTTAAAGCCTATATAAAAAGAAGTGTCTAGAGAAATTTGAATTAAAGAAGATGCGATGAAATTTGCCTAAGTACAGAATGCACATCTATTTTGAATTTCCTTGCTTTTATTTAAAACAAGTGGCAGATAATTTCACAGCTGTCAGTTAATGCACATAATGAATGCCTTATAAAAGGAGGAAAGCATGAAGTTGTATTCATGCCCTCCAAGTATGTAAAGTAAATTCAAAAGGATGTCAAGATCTGGTATGAAATGAAAAATGCAAGAACATTTGGTTTAGCATGTGTGGGGGTGGGTGGGGTGGAGATGTCGGTGAAATCCCTCCCTTGTCTTCACATAAATTCACTCAGTAAAAGAGTAGGCAAAGCACCAACTGCTCCAAATCTTTCATTTCCACATCATTTTCTCTAGGCTTTATTTTATAGCAGTTTGTGACATGCAGTATAATTTTGATTGCTTCAAAACACTTTGTCTCAAAGTTAAGACTAAAGCTTGACATTATTTAATTTTTAGAACCTTCTTTAAAAAAATCTATACAAAATAGATAAAATCTGGACATTATATAACTGGGGAGAGGAAGACATAATGATCTTCATCAAAGAAGAATTACTTAAAATTATTGGAAAGATTAAAGTAGCATAAATATCCATACAGGCTGTTAAAATGACATTCAATGAAGTCACACCAGAAGTATTTCTTGATTGCTAAAATCAAAATCTAGATAGCATTCCTTCATAACATTGTAATGCTTATCATATTGATTAAGAAAAATAAATCCATACATTGAACACACTGTAAAATTAGGCTTGCTTCAAGTTATTAAAAACAAAACCATAGATGTACATAGATAACTTTTAAATTATGATATTTTAAATTGAGATATTTTATATCTCAAAAAATATTCAGGCTTTTTGTTTTGTTTTGTTTTTGATCTGGTTCAAGGTGGCATGAACTCAGGACCTGAGTTTTTCTTTTGCTCAAGCCTAGTATTCCACCACATGTGCCACAGATTCACTTCCAGATTTTGTGTGGTTAATTAAAGATAAGTGTTTCATGGACATTTTGCCAGGGTTAGCTTTTAATAGAGATTCTCAAGATAGCAGTCTCTTGAGTAGTTAGGATAATGGGCATGAACAACTGATGCCAGGTTAATATTTCTATTTTTAATATTTTGAGAAAGTTATATACTGATTTCCATAGTAGGCTTCACTGGCTTACATTCCTCCCAACATTGTAGGGTTCTTTACTCCTGTACATCCTTGCTAGCATTCTGGTGATGAAATCTCAATATCTTCTCAGTAGTAAAGATCATTAAGCCAAAAATTCAGTTAATACGTCTATTATATGGAGAATCAAAGTCTAGCAACACAGCACAGTACACATATTTAGTCACCCTTGTGATCATGTGGCTCACTAGAATCTGTGGCCTACTGCCACTATCTGAGATCAGGCAATGCACCATTAGCTGGGAAAAAATGTTTGAATAAAAATTAAAGATGTTTTTACTAAACACATATTATATTACCTTTATGCCAACCTAAAGCTGCAGATGTCCTAAGTGAAATCATGGGATTCAAAGTATGCAGAGGTTTATTTTGGATGAGGACCAACTTAATTACATAATTAAAACATGAGATTATATTTGAATAGGGAATATTTCTCTTTTTAACTCATGGGGTTCTTCTTGGTTTGCTTGTACACACTTTTCTAAAAACTGTTTGCAAGTTTTTAAAACCTAACCTAAACACAGAAGAAAATAAACATCAATTTATACATTTCATGTAGTTTATTTTTTTATCATGTATTTAAACGACAAATCCTTAGAAATTTAAGCCAATGTTTTAAGGAGACTAGATAGCACTTGCTATTTCATTTTGGAAGGCTAGAATCACTCTCATAACAAAGCCAAACAATCATCTATTTTTGTGTGAGCATTTTGTGTGTGTGTGTGTGTGTGTGTGTGTGTGTGTGTGTGTTTTCACACCGATAGAGTATGCAGTGCATTGCCATATTTATGCTACTCTCCTAAGGTCCAATTCAACACAGAGAAGCTGGCAGCAGCCCACACACAGACACTTTTGGAGTTCACCCAAAGCAGGCATGCCAATAAACCAAATGCAAAGGAATGGCGAACAACTGATAGACATTATGAACCCTAAATTGAACCTTAGGAGGTAAATAAGCATGTGCTTATTGCAATTAGCATAAAAAGAATAGAAAGTTTATCTTGTGGACAAAATTTATTTCTGCTAAGCATATGCAATAGGTAACATTTTCATATATATATACACATATGTGTGCATATATATGTACATAAATAATGTACATTATCATTGATCTGACAAGCCTGATGCAATATGAACTCTTAACAGAAATACAGGCATTGTGTAACATTGATGATATTTTGATAATTATTCCCACTAACAAAGGTTGGATTTTATTGTCACATAAGCAATTAGATAATGATACAAAGAGAGTGAGTAAATAAAAACACCCAACAATCCATCTCACTATTTACTATCTTGTAGAATATCTGAATAAAACATACTCAACAAGGATTGATAATCAGTTAGAAACCAACTCTAAAGAAGCAAGTCGAGGGGCTGGGAAGTTGGCTCAGTGGTAAAGCGCTTGCCTTGCATGCCTGAGGACCTGGGTTCAATTCCTCAGCACCACATAGCAAAAAGAAAAAAGCCAGAAGTGGCGCTGTGGCTCAAGTGGTAGAGCGCTAGCCTTGAGCTGAAGAGCTGAGGGACAGCGCCCAGGCCCAGAGTTCAGGCCCCGTGACCGGACCCCCAAAAAAAAAAAAAGAAGCAAGTCGAGTAGTCAAATAATCTTTAGATATTAGAAGTGGTATATTCCACCTCTGAGATTTTTAATATAGTATTTGTCACAGGTTATTGGAAAATCAGACACATTCAAATTGTTTTTACCACAAGAAACTGTGAAAATAGTTCAACCATTAGCAGTGAATATTTTGTCTCTAATCACCTATGCCCTTCAGACCCCATGAGCTTACAAGAATATGATAAAAATGTACAGAGTAGAAGATTTCACCAAGGACTCTGAATTCTCAGATCCTGTAAGTACTTTTTGCCCAGTCCAAAGAAAGATGTAAAGAAAAAAAAATAAGCAATATTGAATGGGATGTTGAATGACTTACATTTTGAAATTCAGCTGGTGGATATAGCTAAGGTGAACATTAATTTCAGGTAACATGATGCAGTCTTCTAGAGTTGTCTCCATGTAAATCATATATCTTTTAATCACACTCATAGACATACCCTTAACAGAACTGTGTACATGTGAGCACACAGTCGTAGACTAGAACAATCAATTATCAAAGCCAAAGAGTTTTAGATACCCTTTAGCCCACTCACTAACCACAGAAACTGAATGATGGTGAAGCCATGTCATAAATTTTATACATATAGAAAATATTACTGGCACTAGTAAAATGCACATGAATTTTTTTTATTGTGAAAATACTGTACAGAGGGGTTACAATTACATGGGCAAGACAATGAGTACATTTCTTATCAAGCATTGTAGCCTCCTTCTTTGTTTCCCCTTCCCATCCCATCTTCCCCCTACCCCCATCCAACCCTCCTCCCCCACCCCACCAAAGTTGTAAAATTCGTTTTCGACATAACGCCTTGTACGTCTCGTTGTTGCAATGGGTCCACCTGTATCTCTATTTAAACGATTTGTTTTTTCCCTTCCCCTCCACAAATTATAACAACATGAATTTTTACAGAAAAATAATTCCAATGAAAGAAAACCAGAAAACAAAGTATTAAATTATATGAAGTTTTAAGTCAAATAAAAGTGATATCTGATTTGGGAAGTGAGACTATTTTCTACTTTTGTGGAGAAAATGACACAGTGGGAGGCACAAATTGAACTTAATTGGTTCACTTAGAGGATGTACACAAAAATGTGTTCTCTTTGGGAAAACTGACAGATATTTTGACTTGTGATGCTCATGTATCAGTTAGTATGTCTAGGTTAGTTTTGTGGTTATTTAAACCAAGCAAGGTGTGTTTGAAAACTGGATACATCATAGGGATGATTGTAAGCTTGTAATTTCAAAAATAAGAAGAAATACATGATTGCCAATTGAACCCTACTGCACTGTTGATGGGACTGTAAACTTGTTCAAACACTTTGGAAAGCAATATGGAGGTTCCTCAAAAGACTACACATAGAGCTCCTCTATGACCCAGCAATCCCAATTTTGGGCATTTAACCAAATGATTACAAACAAGGCTATATTAAAGATACCAGCACAACTATGTTTATCTCAGTATTATTTACCATAGCTAAGATATTGAACCAACCCAGATGCTCCTCAGTAGATGAATAGCTCAAAAAATGTGGTATATTTATACAAAGGAATTTTATGCCTCCATCATAAAGAATGGCATCACCCCATTTGTTAGGAAATGGAAAGACTGGAAAAAATTATATTAAGTGAAGTAAGCTAGGCCCAAAGAAACATAGGTCCTATGGTTTCCCTTATTTGCAATAAGGAGTATAAGTTTAGAACAAGAAGAAAAGGTCAAAAGCTATGTACATATGAACACATGTATTTAAATATGAAGCAAAAGATGTGGTGAAACATATGCTATTTAGCACTTTCTTAACTTGTCTGATATTGATAGTTCTTATTCTTCTCTAATTGTCAGCTTGGTTGATTGAAGTTGAAAATCTCTTCACTGCTAATAGTCTTGGCTTTCCGACTAGAGAGAATATTATACAAACCATAGAAGTCCTTGATATGGTAAATAATCAGGCTATATATATATAGCCTGTATATATAGAGAGATCAAGAGATAGATAGATATGTGTATATTCATATAAGTATATATGATATACATACTGATATTAGAACAAATACAGTTTTTTTAATGTAGAAATGTTTTAACTAGTGTTTTTCTAGCAACATTGGTTAGTGTTTATTTTTATCTACTTTTCTTAAGAGTATTTTTCTTAAATAATGAATGTATTATATCTGTCAATTTAAGAAAGAATATCTGCCTTTGAATGCCAAACAAAGAATGCCCTGAATTTCAGTGTTAATACTTAGCTAAGAGCCAGTGACACATGCCTGTATAATCCCAGATACTCAAGAAGCTACGATCTAAGGATCTTGTGGACCAAAGGCAGGCTAGTCAAGAAAGTCCATTAGAATATCATTTCCAATTAACTACCAAAAGAAAACAGGCAAACATGGAACTTGTGTCTGTGGCTAATTGTAGACTGCTAGCCTTGCAAAGAGAAAAAAAAAAGTTCAAGGTTTGTGCCCTGAGTTCAAGCCCCATGACTGGTTATTTCTTGCTCATCTTCCTTGTCTGTCTTTTTCTTTTTTTCTTTTTCTTTGTCGGTCATGGGGCTTGAACTCTGGGCCTGAGCGCTTTCCCTCGGATCTTCAGCTGGAGGCTAGCACTCTACCACTTGAGCCACAGCACCACTGGTGGTTTCTTGGAGATAAGAGTTTCACAGCCTTTCTTGCCCCGGCTGGCCTTGAAATGTGATCCTCAGATCTCAGGCCCCTAAGTAGCTAGGCATAAGCTACAGGTACCTAGCTTTCCTTGTCTTTCTTAATCACTGCCTTATCATGTGCTTAAATTATCAGAGAAGAGGCTGATAGGTGTTTCTCCACACATGCTTCAGTTGACAAATAAACCATATCTGTTGGCACAATGTGTTACATTTCCCCTCATTTCATTGACCAAATCAAATAAAAAGTAAGTCTTTAACACTTCAGATTTACCTGATGTAAGAAAGAATTAGAATATCTGGTAGTAGGTAATTAATTTTAGTAGGAAGTTCTAAGTGTACTGCTGTTTGTGTGTGTATGTGTGTATGTATATATATATATATATATATATATGTGTGTACATATATATATGTATATATATATGTACACACATATATATATATATATGTATATTCTGTGCTCTTCCTTCACCTTGAGTATAAACAAGATCTGAGTATATGATGACATAACATTCACATTCATGAGTGAATTTTAATAGGGAAAATTTGAAGATATCTCAAAGTTCCATATCAGTTGACTGAAGTCTCCAGAGGAAACTTCTCTGGCCATAAAAGAAATGCAAATCAAAACAACATTGAGATTCTACCTCACCCCAGTTAGAACGATTATAGTCAAATACTGCATTGTTGGGGATAATATAAACTTGTTCAACCACTTTGGAAAGCAGTATGGAGGTTCCTCAAAAGACTTCACATAGAGCTCTCCTATAGCCCAGCAATCCCACTTTTGGGCATTTACCCAAAGGATCACAAACAAGGCCATACTAAAGCTACCAGAAAAACTTACGTTTATTACAGCATTATGCACCATAGCTAAGGTATGGAACCAACCCTGGTGCCGCTCAGTAGATGAATGGATCAAGAAAATGTGATACATACCCACACACACACACACACACACACACACACACACCACAAAATGGAATTCTATGCCTCCATCAGAAAGAATGACACCACCGCCTTTGTGAGGAAATGGAAAGACTTAGAAAAACTTATATTAAATGAAGTAAGCTAGGCCCAAAGAAACATAGGTCCCATGGTTTCCCTTATCTGCAAAAACTAGTATTAGTCTAGGACAAGCAGAAAAGGTAAAAAAACTATATACGTATGACCATAAGATTATGTACCCAAAGAAGAAGAACATGAGATTTAGGAGTGTAAACTTTTGCAACTAGTCCTTGCCCTTCTGTTTCTAGGCCGTGTGTCCTTGAATAAATCACTAAATTCTTTAAAAAAAAAAAAAAAGAGTATGCCAAGCAAAATTAACCCCAAGATTGGGTCACAAAGGGTTTTATCTTTGTTGCTGTTTTTTTTTAATGTACTTGTAATGTACTATGTGATTTTTCTTTTGTTGTTGTTGTTGTGAAAATACCATATAGAGCGGTTACAATCACATGGGCAAGATAATGAGTACATTTCTTATTAAGTATTGAGGCCTCTTCCTTTGTTTCCCCTTCCTATCCCTTCCCATCTCCCCCTACTCCCCTGCCGGCCAAGTTGTAAAGTTCATATTTCGACATAACGACTTGTACATCTCATTGTTGCAATGGGTCCATCTGTATCCCTATTTAAATGATTTGTTTTTGTTCTTCCCCTCCACCAATTATACCAACATCAAATACAATGAAAACAGGGGTTATACCGTGGGGGAGGGACATACAAAGCAACAAAGAAGTCATTTTATAGATATGTTAGAAACAATCGCATGAAAGAAAAAAAGACATTTGAATACATATCTTGGGGTTCATTTCACCTAACATCAACGTATCTGACCTTTTCTGCTTGTCCCAGACATATACTAGTTATTGCAAATAAGGGAAACCATGGGACCTATGTTTCTTTGGGCCTGGCTTACTTCCTTAATACAATTTTTCCAAGTCTTTTCTTTGTTTCTTGTTTTATGTTCTTCCCCCATGTTATAACCCCCGTTTTCACTGTATTTGATTCCAGTACCCTGAATCTTGCATATACATTTTTCTAACTTGGAGAGGGAAAGGAATATAATAAAATGCCTAAACAAGGATACAGGTTGACACATTGTAATTGTGAGATGTATAAAACATTACTTTGAAAATGAACTTTGCAGCTTCTGGTGGGTGGAGGGGGGATTTGGGTAAGTGGGGCTGGGAGGAAAGTATGGTAGGGGAAAAACAATGGAGGAGTAATAATGCTCAACAGTAAATGTACTCATGTAACTGTAACCCCTCTCTACAGTATCTTTACAATAAAACTATGTTAAAAAAAAGCTACCGCCATCAAAAAAGGGATGCATCATTTTTATGCTAAGAAATATGAAATCTGGAATTAAAAGAATGAGAAGCACTATAAGGTCAGAGAAATCTAAAAGAAGGAAATAAGAAAGTTTTCATATTCTGTATTTCACTGTCTTTTTATTTTCCTCTAAAAAACATGATTCAATTCACCAGGTTACATCCAGATATTGGATCTGCATTTCAGTATATCAGCAATTATTTATATAATATAAATTATGAAAAATGTCCAAGTGTGATATCCCAAAAGAAGTTACAAACTGAAATTTGGTAAATAGTAATAATAAATAAGCAATAATCATTAATCATTAATACTCTCATACACAGTTATTTTACAAAGACTAATGATTCATTACAAAAAGACATTTGTATTATTAATAAGGATAGTAATCTATTAAGTATTGAATATGGCAACCCATATGTGATCAGATATAATTATATTTATTAGCAGGTGGGAATAACTATTAAACTATATTTGCTTCCTTAGAACAAAATTAGTTTAGAAGAAAATTTGTGAACATGACTAAATCTAATGTGTTGTATATCTCAGAAAAATCACTTTATTTTTAAAATAATTTGTCATAATTTCCTCACTGAAGATGATAAAGAATGAAATAAAAAGATATAGTTTTACAAAGAATTATAAATATTTTTATATATTTTTTCAAACTTAACACAAGGATAAAATTTGCAATAATTCATTTTTCTCATGGTATTCTATTTTTTTATTGTATTTAATAATCTAAAAGATTTGAGAATACCTGGGAAAATGACACTGAAACACAAGTTATATGATATAGTCTTATGGCTAATGGTAATCAATGCATTTAAGTTTGTTCCCCCATATTCAGGGAGGTCAAGGTAACTTCAAATAATCTTCCACCCAAATAAGTACAAAATGTTCTCCAAATACAAAAGCCTTTGAAAATACATGAGCCTGACAATTATAATTTGAAACAGTCACTTTGCTTGTTATGGTTCTATTTAGATAGATTAAAAAAATTTAAATAGATAAAGAAAACAAAATATTGTGAAGGATATTGTAGTTGTGAAAAACAACATCAAAAGAAAAGTTGGATTTGGTTAGAAAATGGACAAATATTGTGTACTTTCTTCCTATAAACATCAAACATTTTTAGTGCTAAGGAAGGTGTTTTAGGGTAAGTCATTCCTTCCAAATTCATTTCTCTTTATTTGGTACTTTTGCAGACTACTTCAGTTTCAATGTAAATACTGCCAGATTTGTTTGCCAATCTTGAATGGACATATACACATTAGTCTATCTTAGGTTCAATTTATATAGAGAGAAATTTTTGTGTTTACCTAAAAGTCTGTATATCATAAGCACTTTTTTTTATGGTAATGGAGGCTATGGAAATCAGGTTAGCACATGTGTTAGGCTCAACTTGTTGCACCCTGCCTCCAGCTCTGCTTTTAGTTGGCTACTTTTAGGATAGGGTCTTTATTTCCATTTGGTTGCAAATACCTGAGCCACAGTTTACTTGAATTCAGTCTTGCCATCCTCACTGAGATCAAAGACATCTACAACCACATCTAGCTTTCCTCCTTGGAGATGGAAAGTTGCAAACACTCTATCTGGAGTGTCTGGTATTTCTAAACTCAGCTATGAGTTGACAAGGGAATCTCATGAACTGTTTTGCCCAGGCTGGACTCTAACTACAATCTCCCCATTCTCAGCCTCCCAAATGGCTAGCATTGCAGGCATGAGCCATTGGTGACTTTCTTTGAAATACTTTGTGTCTGAAATGCAATCTAATTTTGATCTGAGTAAAGTATTCGCTTTCTTGTCCCCTACAACTATAACTGTCATTTTTTCTACAATATTTTACTCCTCAGATCTTGAAAAGTAATGCAATATACTATTTATTATCATATTATCATATCATGTTATTCTTCTTTACAGGATGACACTATTTATTCATCATTTGCCTCGCTGAAAAAGCTCTTTTGGAACTTTCTTCTATGGTTTCTCTCTTTCCAATGGTCTTAAGTCATAGTAATTTCTAATTCCTTTGTAGCCACAGCTCTGTAAGATTTTATGCATGTTGAAATACTGGGTCTCTAGTATAATCCCATTCCAATGTACTCATTCATTGGTTTCTGCCCTTTGAGGGCGGGGGGGGGGGTTAACTTGACTTGGATCTTGCTTTTTTACTCTATATCCCACCTCTTCCTGCTGATCATGCATAGGCAAATTCCTTAGCCATGTGCTGACATTGCCATCCATTCTGTTTTGCCTAAGGACAATACACTAGAGCCATTTGATTTTGGGGCTGAAAATCTTGACATGTGATTAAAAATAAACGTTTTTTCCTTTGAAGTGACTTTTCTCTTGTATTGCCTAATAATAGTGCAATAAAAAAGCTAATGAACATACAACTAACACATGGGACATCGGGATCAATTTTGAGGAAATATCTATGTTTCCCATAAAAAGACTGGAAAATAGTTGAATTGACCTTTTTATTCAGGTAGCTCATGGTAGATAGTAGAGATTGGAAATATTGTTGGAGATTTCATTGTCAGTTTAGGGTTTTTGGAAGGTTGTGGAAGCTTGAAACAGGGACCTAGTGGACAGAAGGTGAGTCATTGCAAACATGAACTTGAAAGGGACTACATTTCCTCCGTCCCTCACAGTTTGGATAAATAGAGCAGCGTGTTCCACTATGTACACCTCACCATGATGCACTGTCTTACCACAGGCCAAATACAACAGGCAAATCAACTAGAGCTTAGCATTTGGAGCCAGAATAAACCTTCCCACCTTTAAGGCATTTTGGTCAGAGTGATAGAGAACTAGTGAACACAGTAGTTAGATCTGTTATCTAGACAATTATTTTTGATGGCCTTTTATACAAATGTCAACTCCTAAGCACTTGTGTTTTAGGTCATGGTGCTAGTTTTCTCTTAACCTCACTTAATTCTATTTCTTAGTGTGACCCATTGTAAAAGTCCTTGTCTCTATTTGAAACATCCTTTCCCAAATTTGCCCCAGGTGACAAACTTCTGTGCTTTATCATACTTAATGATCAGTTTTGGAAGAATCCCTATTCTTATAAATAGATAAATTCTACATTAGAAAAAAATATAAACTTTTTTGACACTGACCACAAATTCAATATTTATGGAATAGTTCATGCAAGCTTTTAACAAATTTGAACTGCTAGTTATTGCCATGGCCCTGAAGCTATCAACTATTTTCTAGTGTTTAGCCATTAATAGTTTTATATCTCTAACACAATACATCCTTTATAAGTTTTAGAAAGATAGTTTATACCTGTTTTTGTTTTCCCTTTCTAAAACTTAGTGCTCTGATAACTCCCAAAAGAAAAATCTACCAATTTGGGGTAGAATCTATGACATACTTAAAATACTAAGTAAAAGGTATAAAATACAAGTATGACTTAAATATTACATAAATAAAGCTTGGCTAATTAGGCACCTGCACACTGACCACTAGCTTACTCTGGTCACTTTGGTTGATGCTTGGGACTGGCTATTATTTTAGTCAAGAGACTGAAGAGTTGCTGCTAAGTCAAGGCTCAGTAACATATTCTTCAGAGTGACCATCCAGAGACAATGAATTAATCCAAAGAGGTGATATGAGCAGAGAGAACTTCAGGGATATACTACGAGAACCAGCACAAAGTTTGCATAAGAAGGAAAAGCTCACCAATCACTCATCAATCACTTCAGCCAATCCCTGGAGGACAGCCCATCAATCCAGCGCTGAGGTAGATGTCCAAGGGCTCTGGCGTGGTAGATGGCTGCCCCAGAACCTGGTTTTGGACACACTGGATATCATTTGGATGTGGATGGTTAGTTGAGTTCTTGGCCTACAGACCTATGTTCAGTCATCTGCTAGTTATCATTCGTCTTTCTGTGCTGGTGTGGATTCCACATGCTCCTGGAAAACAGCAGCATGGAATTCTCAGACATTCTCTTTCCTCCCATAATTGTGTTTCTGAATCCTCTGAGATCACCAACCAAAATGTGTGGAAGCCTGGTGAAAACTCCGGAAACCACAGTTGTGTGATACAAGCCAGGAAAGGTGGCTTGTAAAACTGTGCGCCTGTCCTGCCTGAGCAGGTACCACCCATCCCCAACCAAACTGGACAGGGTTGGAGGAGGGTGGGGCTCCAGGAGCAGCTCTCATCACAACTCCACTCACGTGACTCACACGATTCTAGCCATGACCCCTGTTTTCCATGTCTCTCTCTGACCAATGGGATACAAGAATTGGGGCCATGCCCAGATTTCATGCTGCCTGGTACCTCTGTTGTCTAAGTACTACTACCAGCAGTTGAGGGAGGTAGAGGTGTTGAGTGTTGAGTGAGAGAATCAAGGTGATTTTGGAGATAGAGTAGGAAGCAGACATACTTGGTGGTGATTATAAGAAATTTCAGGGAGCATGGGAATGTGGTCTCCATCTTTAAGATCCCAGTGCTGAGATGTCTGAGCAAACGTGATTAAAAAGAAAAACAAAAAACAAAAAAACAGGACAAATACTACTGCAAGAATACCAGAAGAATTGGCCTGAAGGACCTGTGGAATCCAAGAAAGCTGAGTGAGCAAGAAAGGGAGTTGACCCTAAGACAACCACCACTGGGGACTGAAATTCATCTGAGAGTGCAGCCTAAATTCATGCTGACCCTGAGCCTCCACTACCCTTGGACACAGTAAGAGCTGCCAGGATCAAGAGTTTCACAGATCCCAGTAACACTGAAGATTTGTAAAGGCACAACCAATACCTAGTTCTTGCCCTGGATGACAGAAGAATACAAAACCAGGAGCTCTGTGATGAGAGTGAACAACGGAAGCAGGAAAAGAAAGACCTGAAGGATCAAAAGGGGATATAGAATGAGAAGATGGCCTGCGTGCAAGAAGCACTAAAAAGAGAGCTGGGGCTCTATAGCTATCAGTACAGATGTTGGTTTCAGAATAGTCAATTTCCAATCTGCTGTGGCACACATACAGAAGTGGCCAGTGAAAGAGAACTAGAACATGGAGGTCTTGCCAGTCACTTGCAGGCTTCCCAGCAGCTCATCACAAAGCTAAGGATGACATTGTTGCAGTCGCCACCATGCAGAATGAAACCAACAAGAACAACCTCGAGCTCATTAATACCCTGAATTACATGAAGCTGCACCTCCAGGAAAAACCCAGAATATATGAAGACCTGGAGGAAGAGAATATCGAGCTATACCAGTGGCTGGAAGTGCTCCTGAAAGATGATATGAAGGTCAAAATTTACTAGTTTCAACAAAACAAGCACTAGGGGAGAGGGCAGAGTTGGAAAGTAGACAACATGAAAGACTTGGTGAAAACATTAAAGTTGGAGAGAAGCTGGGAGCCGGTGGCTCATGCCTGTAATCCTAGCTACTCAGGAGGCTGAGAACTGAGGATCATGGTTCAAAACCAGCCCTGGCAGGAAAGTCCGTGAGACTCTTATCTCCAATAAACCTCTCAGAAAATTGGGAGTGGTGCTATGGCTCAAGTGGTAGAGTGCTAGCCTTGAGCTGAAGAGCTCAGGGACAGCGCCCAGGCCCAGAGTTCAAGCCTCACGACTGACAAAAAAAAAAAATGGAGAGAGACTACTTTGCTGAGGATCTGATGGTGGAGTGCTCCATGTAGAAGGACTAGGTTCAGCCACTATTGGAGCAGATGAACCAACTGAGAGAGGAGAAATAAGAAAGGGTAAGCTAGGTGTTGGACCTACTGATCAGCCTGGTAAAACTGAGAAAGCAGCTGACAGAGCTGCTACCCCACAACCCCCTGCATGATCATCTCAGGCTGAGCAGCAGCTGCAGGCTCAAGTCTACAGATGCACAAGGAGCTAACAAACCTGGAGGAACAACTTCACATCCAGATACAGGAAAAACAGAGCCTCAATCTCCAGAACCTGGAGCAGCAGGAGTGGCCATGGATTCAGGAGAAGGCTGAGGAATGGCAAGAGCATGCCATGAATCAGCATAAGATCCTCAAGAAAATGGAAAAGGAACCATGAGACCATGAGATGCACCCTTGTGCTCAACTGAGTTCTGAAAAATCAGCTGGCCCAGATGCAGGATGTATTCCAGCAGCTGAATAGTGAGAAGGAGAAGCTCACCAGCATTCTGTACTCTAAGTAGCTGGTGAAGAAACATCTGAAGGAGAAGCTGGACCAGCTAGAGGAGAAATTAGAAGAATGAAAGAGCTGACTGAAGAGCAACTTGGGGGACCAGATGGGGCCTCAAAAGTTACAGCACACATTGAAATGTCTGGAAACAACAAGACATGAGAATAAGCAGCTGCTGGCCCCGGTGAGCTTCCTGGTTTTCCCTAGGGAAGGTGAAGGGGTGAATTAAGAAGAACTGGGTGGGGATATAGACACCCCACAAACCAGGTGGGCATTTTATCTTGAAGTGCTATCACTTGATGAATCAAAGAAGGTGAATCTCAGCCAGCAGTGCAAGAGCCACTGCTGACAGCCCAGTGCCAGATAAAGCTGGACCACCAGGCTCTCTACCCCAAGAGCTGGAACCATGGTATGTCTGGGATAGGTAGCAGGACATGCAGGTGCCTGAAAAATCTGCCTTATCCACAACCTGCCTGGCAAGATGGGTTACCAGCGTCAAATAGATGACCTCCAACTTTAATGCAGCCAGCCACTACAACACATGACTACTCTTGAAGAGTCCAGATGGAAGTTCTGGGTGAGCTGTATCAGGAGAAAGATAAATGAGTTAGTTGGCTAACCCTGGAGAAGAAGGAGTTACAGGAACTTTTTTGGCACCTTTCAAGTGAAGGCACGGAGGGCCAAGACACCCTGGCAGTCACCCAGATTCCTGCTGCTGAGGCCACCTCAGACCTCTTGGTTCCCATGAAGATGGAAGTTATGGAGGAACGGCGAAGTTTTGAAGATGTGCAACTTGAAGACAAGATGGAGCCTGCCCCACGGAAGGCTGGAGTGCCTTGCCCCTAGAAGAACCCCACCACAGAGCAGATGATGCTCAGTAGATTTTATTTTGTAGATTTAATTTATTATATATTACTAATCAAGTATAGCTATTTTAGAATGTATATCTTTATCTTTATAGACAAAGTCATTTAGGCTGAAGTAAAGTTAAACAGAGTAAAAAGATACTCTATTAATAATAAACATGTTCATTGTTTCTAACAAGGCTGGGATTACTGGATTCTTCAATCATTATATTTATTTCATTTCTACAGGATATATGTAATAGGAATCTAAAAAAAATCTTAATACCAAGAGTAGGGAAAAATTACATATTCTAAACACATACCTTAAACTGCTAATCAAATTATCTCCTATAGGGTTTGTAGACTCTTCTATCTGTAACACTAAAAAATACAAGTTAACTTTGAACTTCTGGTAACAGCAATGATGGTAGTAGATTTCAGTATTTGTTCATCTGTCTGTCTATGATTCACACTGATAATTGCTCTTCATCCATATCATAATGAATCAAAACAAATAATTTCATGTTCATTAGGGTCTTCCAATCTAACCTATGGATGTGGTTCAGAGTATCTGACTGAAGAGTTACAAATGTATCAATTTTGTAAAAAAAAAAACAACACTGTATTTTTACCATTAAAGCCCTTCATTTTATAGGTCATCAGTAGCTGCTTGTTTATTTATAATGAATCATGTTATCAAGTCTGATATGATAAACAGAATCTTGTTACTTGTAGGTGGCTGTGGTCTGTTTCCGTGATTTGGATCTGATTTGAATAGTCAACTTCCTTTTGGAATAATCATTATTAAGTTACAAGAGGCCTTTTTAATTGTGCTAAGCATAACAAAGTAATTATATTTATTTAGCAAAAGAGCTGGATGAATGAATGTGATATAAATAATTTGGTCAAAATAACATTGCGCTCTCATTCCATGTTACCTTCCTTTAAAGCATCTGGAACCATGTCATGTCTCAGAGAACAGGTCACCAGATGAGTGGGGCCTGCTTTATTTACATGGTTGTTATGGTCTCATGGAACTATTTTTATGGAAAATGGCATCATTGATTTAATAAAAAAGGACACTGTTGGAGAAGATATAACAATATTGCATTTCTTCTCCAACAAACCACAAACAGGATTTTCAATGTAAAATTACTAAAGTTGATGCTTCTCATCTGGAGAGAAGATCAAGGAATTTGGCTTTGATGGACATCATAAAAAAGCTAATTTTTGTATGATGTATCTAGCTATAGATGAAAAATTTTCTTTACATGTCTTGAATGAGTGTTTGAAGAAAAGATTTATTTTGCAATTATTTCAAACTTCCTCTTAAACTCTTTTTCAAGGAAACTAAAGGTCACTTAAAGCAAGACTGTATTTTTTTAATCACTAATGATTTTTTTTAGGTGTCAGTAGTTGGGCTTGAACTCAAGGCCTGGGCACTCACCCTGAGGTTATTTTTCTCAAGGCTAGTGCTCTACCACTGTGCTGTAGCTCCCCTCAGGCTTCTAGTGAATAGTTTATTGAAAATGAACGTCGCATGGACTTTTCCTGCCCAGGTTGGCTTCAAACAGTGATCCTCAAATTGCAGCTTCCTTAAGTAGCTAACAGGTGTGAGCCACCAATGAACTCCAGGCTTTGAAAGATATATTTTTAGTGTACAATAATTGTACAAGGGAGAATTTCATTGTGATATCGCCAGAGTTACACGTGATAGATCATAGACAAATTCATTTCCCTCTCACACTGCCCCTCTTGTCTCTGTCCCCTAACACAATTTCAACAGCATCCAATGTTCTCTTTTCATATATATAAATACAACACATCAACAATAACCCTCCTCATTCAGTTACTCCCTTCAGCCTCTCCTCTACCCCTGATACTTCTCCACAAAATATAGTGTATTTTATTTTCTTGTCTTTTTTTTTACAATGTATTAACAGAACCAATAATTTTCCTCATAGTATTTCAAAGGTATATGTATTATATTTAAAATAGAACAAAACCCTCGGTTGCTTACCCTCCCCCCGAAGCTCCCTAATAATCAACAGTTTCATTTGAGCTTCTTTCTCTCTCTTATACATTCTATATGCATTCAAATAATGTAAGTACTTAATACATATAAAAATCTATTTTCACGTATTATGAATGTATGTGTACATATATATGTACTCATGAATATCTATGTCTTTTATAGCTAGCTTCCACAAGTGAGCAACAATATGTAAAATTTGGCTTTTAGAATTTAGCTTACCTGTAAAATATATCATTTTCCTGTAAAATATTTAATTGTATTTGGTATGTCTATGTAATATTCCATGGTATATATTATCATATTTTTAATCTACTTATTTGTCAGGTACCTCAACTGACTATTCAGTTTAACTATTGTGAAGGGAGATGTAATCAAGATAGTTGGGCAGATAACTGTCTTGCACATCTGTTTATAGGAATGGTGGAGTGATAAGTTATGTAAAGTTTGAGTTTTATTTGATATCTCCATAATGATTTTCCAAGTGATTGCACTAGTTTACATTTTTTACCAGTAGTGTGTGTGGGTTGTTTTTCCATGTATCCTAATAAGTATTTGATGTAATTTGTTGTCTTGATGATTGTCATTCTAGATGGTGTGCATTAACATTTCCATACAGCTATGAAATATTTCCTGTATGGTTAAAGACTTTAAATATTTCTATCTGGACTTATTAGGCATTTGTCATTTCTTTACTGAGAACTTCCCATTGAATTCATTTGCCCATTTATTAACTGAGTTATCCTTTTGCCATTCAGTTTTTTTTTAGTTCATTCTATAATCTGGATATTAATCCTTTATCTATTGAATAGCTGTGGAAAATGTTCTCCCATTTCAGGGATTGTCTCTTGACCCTACTAATTGTTTTTTTTTGTTGGGCAGAAATGTTATACCTCATACCAACCTTTTAAAGGGGATGAAGTGATGTTTGCTTCATTATTTTTGAAAGTAATTGATAGTATTCTTTAAAAATATTGCTTTTATTTTGACTTCTAAAATTTAACATGTACAATTTAAAAGTATCCCATTTTCATAATTTACATTGACATAGGCATTAAAAATGAAGATTCTATGAACCACACTGACTGAGACTAATCCTAGTGGAGTCATGTAGCCACTGTGTGATCTTGGACTAGTGACTCCATGTTTCTGGCTGTGATTCTCATATACTTGAAAGATAAAAGTGTAGTTACCTATTATATACTATTAAAATTATTCTAATTGATATATGTATATAACAAATAAACATATATAATAAATGTGATACATACAACTACTTCATCTATAGCTATGTCTATCTGGAGAGTTTTCTTGACATTTTATTCTTCATTTCCTATGGAAAAGTAAATTATAGGAAGGAAGATAGAGCTCTTTATGTCTTCTAATCTTTATTTTCTTTCAATCATTTATTTGAAAGTTTGAAGCTGAAGACTTAACCTTAAATTCAGAAACCAGACAAATAATATGACTGAATTCAAAATTTTTCAATTGCAACAATCTTCAAGAACAAATGCAAATTAAATCTGTTACTAGATCTCATGTTCTTAGACATATGATCACTTGAGATTAAGGATGAATTTCTTATATAAAATATATCATTCCTAGAATTCATTTTGAAGGATTATGATCTGTCTAACACAAAAGGCAAAGATTTCCCTCACTATAAACTGCTTCATTGCTATACATTGCGGTTTATACTTATGGAATGAAACCATTGTTACTTCTGTACATAAATTGCCATGATTCACAGACTGATTCATTCCACTCTAATTTTCTTGTTAAAACATTACATATGGGTTCTTTATTCACTCTACTAGCTTAAACCTTTTCAATTTTATCACATTTTAACCTGAAATATTATTTCAATTCTGAATTATGCAATTTAAAATATTTATTAAGTACTGTTGGTAAGTATGTATGTAGCTCTCATGGCTACCATACATTAAATGTACTATTAGTATTACATTTTACATCTAATTATGTCTTCTTGAATTTTAGTCATTTGATAATTTGGTAAGCCAACCAGAAACCACTTTTAAGATATTAAAACTAAATTCAAAATAGAGAACAATAGAAATGGCAATTTCATAGATTTCTTGATAGTTCTGCCTGGAATTATGAGTAGTCTAAACTCACATATTCAACTTTTATCCATTGGTTCAAACTTGTTTTCAGATATTATCTTGCTATGGCCTGAATAAATTTTTGTTCTCTGAACTTCTTGATATCACCACAGTTACTCTGGTCCAAGTAAGTAATTTACATCTCTCTGTCAGTCAAATCCACAAGTGCAGCCAGAAAGATCAACTATAGGAATAAACCCCTGACTAAAATCCCTAAAACCTCTCCAAGTTTTCTCAGTGAGTCATTTTACAGTTAAATCTAGTCTTTAAGATAATCTTTGAAATCATTAATAACCTGACCTATTTGCCTTTTATGCTCTAGTTATAATAGGCTTATTTAAATTCTACAATATTCTCATTTGTTGAGGTCTTACAAACATGACATTTTCCTTCTCTCTCTTCTTCTATAAACTCTTTCCTTGTACCAGTCCAGGAGTTAAGTTCATCAGTTAACACAAATATTATCCTGGGTGGAGCTTGTACTTTGATTGGGGAATAGACAAAAAAATGAAAGGCTAATGAGTAATACAAATATGTTACTGCATTTTACTTTTTCTGACGAAGGTTTTCGCAGTCATCAAAGTATAACATTTTTCATAATAAAAAATTATTCTCAAGCTAGGTACTAAAGGAGTGTGGTCTAAAACTAAAGCCTAAATATCAAAGGAATAGTACTGAAGTGTTGTAAGAAGCATTTTTTTTTGGTCATAGGTGGTGCTTGAACTCTGGGCTTGGGCACTGTCTCTCAGCTCTTCAGCTCAAGGCTAGTGCTCTACTACTTGTAAGAAGCATTATTTATCTCAAGAATTTAGAGTGAAGTGAGCTCTGATGTTCATAAATTCCAGTTAAACACATCTTTCCTCATTGTTTTTTCTTTTGGGTGCTGGGCTTGGGGCTGGAACTCAGGGCCTGGGTCTTGTCCTCAACGTTGTTTGCTTAAGGTTCTACCACTTGAACTACAGCTCCACTTTTGGATTACAGAAGTGTGAGCCATTAGTGCCTGGCTTTCTTTCTTCACTTTTAAAATGCATAGAGCCAATAATAAAGTTGACATATGTTAATTAAAGGGGAAAGTTTCCTTCAATAAAACCTTTGCTGAACTACATGGGCAAGAAAAAAAAGGCTAAATATACGACAGCTCCTCTGTTAACATCATCCATGATATTACAAAGCTTAGCTGAATGTGGTGGCTCTTATATATGATTATAGATACTCAGGATCTAGGTTTGGAGAATTATGGTCCAAAGCTTAAAGCAAGAAATCCAACCTAGGTGTGTTGGTACCTGTTGTTGTAGCTACTCAGGAGACTGGAAAGGGAGAACGGTGAATTTTAGGCCAGCTTGGGCTCCATAGCCAAATTTTAGTGCAAAACAAATTAGTAAGTAAAGAGAAGGTTAAAAAACTTAAACAATATCTCTCCCCCAAATTCAACAAATTTAAGAAATCCTCTTTATTGATTTTAGTTGATTTATTTAGTTGATTTCCATTCATATTACTTTGGTTTATAATAGACTTTTTAAAAATCATTTTATCGTCTCCTTGCTAGTGATTTCTTTAGGAGATCCTTTCATTTAAAGTCTATATTTCATTTCTCATTTATGTATTTCCTTCAATCCTAACTCTTGTTTTCCCAGCCTTCAAATAAAGAGAATCTGTAAGAGAGTTACTCTTATGATCTGTTAACACTCACCATCACCCCTAACAAAACTCTAAATACTTCCATTTCCCAATGTTTATTATTACTGAAGTGGGAACTATTTCCCTGACTTTCCCTGACTTCATGATACCATTTTGAGGACATTAATGGAGTGAGTCCACCTTCTATCTGCTGTGACTATCCTCAGATATAGAGTGACTTGTTTGGTTAATTCAGGAGGATTTAAGTACCATCTTCTCTGTGCCTAATTACAGACACAGGGCATTCCAGTATCCTCTGTGGTTCAGATCATCCTCAACATGTTGGGTGACCTTCAACATGTGTCCTCAGATGTCCCCCTGAACTCAGGCAAAGCGCAAAGAATGACTAGGGCTCTCTGTTTCAGTAGCACTTTTCTACAGCTGTAGGTCATGACCTCCATGTAGCTATTGCAATGATAAGCTGACCTTTTTGTGGCAGTATGTATATGTAAGAACTTAAAAGAACAAAGAAAATAACAAAATAATTGTCATTATTTACATTTATTCTCTCAACTGATTTTAGGAAAATAGGTGGAATTGGATAGTCTCATTAAGTCTCCTTTGTACTGCAAACTTGTTACATCAATTACATTGTAGAACTGGATGGGAGCAGTTATTTATTATACTTCTCAGTTTTTCTCTTAAATTTTTTTCTTTCAATAACATCCTTGTTTGTTTTACAATAATTCTTTTTGGAACAAAATGATAATTTAATATGTGGGATCAGATACTAAGCTTAGCTTTTATATATTTTTTATTCCCTCTTACTGATTATGTGAATGTTACTTTGCAAGCCATTCTTCAAGAAAAGGATATATTAATATCATATTAAATAATAGAATTTTCATTGGTATATTTTAATTCCCCTTATTATTTATTAGGAATATAATATGTGCAGACAAAAACTTTTATTAGTTCTTTAGAAAATTTCTTTTTGACAAAAAACTATTTGGATACTGTCTAAAGGTCTTTTGAAAAAAATTATGATGTGTGAACATGTAAAAACTTTTACATAGTTGTGCTGGTAGCTTAAGTATGGCATTGTTTGTGATAATTTGGGTAAATGCTCAGAAGTGGGATTGCTGGGTCATAGGGGAGCTCTATGTGGAGTCTTTTGATGAACCTCCATACTGCTTTGCAGAGTGGCTGAACAAGCTTACACTCCTACCAGCAATGCAGTAGGTTCTCTTTTGGCCACATCCCTTCCAGCATCTGTCATTATTAGATTATTTAATTATAGCCTTGTAACTGGGAGGAGGTCGAATTTCAGTGTTGTTCTGATTTGCTTTTCTTTTATGACCAGAGAAGTTGAGCATTTCTTCATGTCTTTACTGGCCACTCTTATTTCCTTTTCAGAGAAGTCTCTCTTTAAGTCTTTAGTCCATTTATTAATGGGATGGTTGAACTACACTGCCCCATTTGTTATGAAATGGAATGATTTAGAAAATATCATATTAAGAGTCTGGGAAGGTGGCTCAGTGGAAGAGCTCTTGCCTCGCATGCATGAGGCCCTGGGTTCTATTCCTTAGCACCACATAAGCAAAAAGAAAAAAGCCGGAAGTGGCGCTGTGGCTCAAGTGGTAAAGCGCTAGGCTTGAGTTGAAGAGCTGAGGGACAGCGCCCAGGCCCAGAGTTCAGGCCCCACGACCGGACCCAAAAAAAGAAAAGAAAAGAAAAGAAAATATCATATTAAGTGAAGTTACCCAGTCCCAAAGAAGCAGAGATCCCATGGTTTCCCTTATTTGCAATCATTAGTATACATATAGGATAAGCTCATCTAATAAGCTGAAAAGCTCAAAAAACCATATACAAACGACCATATAAGATTATGCTAAGTGAAATGAACTCCAAGATATGTACATAAGACGTCTGTCTTTATTGTTATTGTGTTAAATGTACAATGTGATTTTATTTTTTGTTGTTGTTGTTTTCTTCGTGTGTTCTTTCCCCCATGGCATATTTCCTGTTGTCACTGTACTCGATTTTGATGCCCTGCAGCTTGTATATACATATGCCTAATCTGGAGAGGGGAAAGGGAATAACAAAACGCTGAAACAAGGACACAGGATGACCCACTCATTGCAGCAAGGACATCCACAGGACAATGTACTGGAAACGAACTTTACAACTTCTGTGGTGAGGGGTGGGTAGGAGTGTGGGATGTAGGGTGTGAAGGGATAGTGGGACAACAATAAGGAAGGGAAGGGGTAACAATCATCCACAAGTAATGTACTCATTGCCTTCCTCGTGAAACTGTAACCCCTCTGTACAGCATCTTAGCAATAAAATAAAATAAAAATTATATTAAGTGAAGTAAGCCAGGCCCAAAGAAACATAGGTCCCACGGTTTCCCTTATTTGCAATAACTAGTATGTGTCTGGGACAAGTAGAAGAGGTCAAAAGCTATATGCATAAGACCAGATAAGATGAAGTTAAGCGAAATGAACCACAAGATAGGGGCACAAGTGTCTTTGTTTTTTTCTTGCTTGCTATTGTTTCTAACGTATTTATAGGTACCATGTGATTTCTTTTATAGCTTTGTATGTCCCTCCCCCATGGTATAACCCCTGTTTTCACTGTATTTGATGTTGGTATAATTTGGGGAGGGGAAAAAACAAAATGTTTAAATAGGGCTACAGGTTGACCCATTGCAACAATGAGATATAAAAGACATTATGTTGAAAAACGAACTTTACAATTTAGTGGGGGAGGGAGTGTAGTTGTGGAGGTGGGAGGGAAGGGGTGGTAGGGGAAAAACGAAGGAGGAGGCAACAATGCTTGATAAGACATGTACTCATTACCTTGCTTATGTAAATGTAACTGTACAGTATTTTCACAATAAAAACTTATTAAAAATAAAAAAGAATAAAATAAATGGAAATTTTGAGGTGTGATTTTTTTTTAAATTTCAAAAGTGTTGAACAGAATATAGAACCATAGGCATTGCTGAATTATGGCCAATTTGTTGACTTTTTTCCAAATCACATTTTTCTTCTAAACAGAAATTGAAGGCAAAAGTTCCATCTGCTAGGAATTAAGCATCACTTTAAGCAATTGACCTCTTTTACAGAAAGCCTTACTTAGACAACTGAAGTAGACATATTGCATGATATACATGGGGTTTTAAATGATATTTAAAAATAATTGTTTATCAATGTTTCTAATTGTGAGGCTATTTGAAGTGTTGCAAAGTTTACTTTCCAAATAGAGGAAAGTGAAGGAAGATGCAACAATGTCCAAGAGGCATTGTACCCATAAGTGGACTTATGAAATTGTAATCCCTTAGTACAATTGCTAAAAAGTATTGAGAAAAAGCTTGTTTCCAACATGTTTATGAAAAGAGAGAGAAAAATATTTTGCCAGCATTTCTTTTCTATATGGGGTTCGTTTCACTTAACATCATCTTATCTGACCTTTTCTGCTTGTCCTAGACATGTACTAGTTTATTGCAAATAAAGGACACAACTGTTTTTTCTTCCTTGCTATTGTTTCTAACAATACCATGTGAGTTTTTTTTGTTGCTTTGAATGTCCCTTCCCCATGGTATAACCCCTGTTTTCACTGTATTTGATATTGGTATAATTTGGGGAGGGGAAGGGAAAAAACAAATAGTTTAAATAGGGATACAGGTGGACCCATTTTAACAATGAGATGTATGTCGAGAAATGAACTTTACAATTTAGGCAGGGGGTGGTGATGGGGGAGGAGCTGAGGAGGTACGAGGGAAGGGATGGTAGTGAAAAACAAAGGAGGAGGCAACAATGCTGAAATGTACTCATTACTTTGATCATATAACTGTAACCCCTTTGTACAGTATTTTTACAATAAAAAAATAAAAAAGTATCATGATAAAAATTAGAAACAGATTTCTCTTCAAAAAACAAAATCAAAAATGAGATAAAACAGATGCTTCCTGTTAATAGGCTGAATATCAGACTATATCAAAATATATCTCTGTTGACTTTTATGAAGTGTGCTATTTATTAATAAAATTACTTAGATTAAATGGAAATCACTACCTTCTGCTACCCAGTATCCATGCTCCCATGCTCCAATTTTAATGGCAGATTTCTTTCTAAATATCTGAAAATACTTTCTGAAACTCCCTTGCTGCTATGTCTAATTATAAGACTCAATTCTGGCCAATGAGATCTTAGAGGTCAGCAGGAAAATTTTTTTCCTCATTAGAACTGAGTGAAATACATCATTTTCTTTATTTCTTCGTATATGCACAAGAAGCTTGGAATTGATAGAATTGGATTTTGGCCATGAAGTGACAGACTATGAGGCCTGAGGATGACATTCAGGGAGACATGAAATCATGCAGGAACAATTTTCCTTTTCTTTTATAAGCTTTTTGAAAGTTACTTTTAAGTAGGTGTACAAAGGAGCTGCCGTATAACTAAGTAGTTTAAGAATACAATGTATTTGATCAGTGTCACCACTTTCAATATTCTCACCTCCCTTGAACCTACCCCATTCCTTACTTGTCATAGTTTTGTGGTAGATAGGATGAATTCTTGACTACATAACTCACTTTCATTAGTCTTCTTCTCTTCCCTTTGCCTCATTGCTCCCCTCCCCCCATTTCATGGTGTTGGTTTGGCTGTGCTTTGACTTAGTCTTTCTAAAAGGTTAAAGATCTGAGCTCTCCAAACAGCTACTAAACTTCAGTTAATTTATTTGAAATAGTTTCTTGCTTTTGTTTAATATTATGTTCAACGTTCTCTGCCTTTTAACCCTCTTCATAAACATTAAATTCAATTAATTTATATTAATATAAGAACATTCTGGTATGCTTTCTCTTCATCTGTTTATGCAATGTATTATGTACATTGCTTATTTGTTGTACATTGCTTATCTGTTGGATAAGTAACAGTAAAGATAAACAGAAGTGTTTATTTTACATTTGTTTCTTTCTTGTCCATTACTCATGCTCTTGACTTAGATCTTGTTTTCCGGGACTTGCTATTCTCCTATCAAAATAATTTAGTTTGACATTTTCTTTCAAGGTAACTATTAATTTCACTATGTTGTCTCATTTTTTTTTCAGTTATAATGACTTCTTTTTAGATATCCTCAAGATTAGAGATTCTTTCCATAGACATGTCTGGGCTACTTTTACAAAAAGTCCACCCAAAATATCCTTCAGTTTTGTTACATTGTTCTTGATATATTGATATTTGAGATTTCTTTACAGTTTTTCCATCTAAAATAAATATTTCATCAGATCTTACCTGCTATCTACTTTAAATGTTAGAATGTGTATCTTCCTAATCATACTTGTTTTAAATTTGTTTTCTAGTAATTCTAACATTCCTGTCATTTCTGTATCTGGTTCTGGTATTTATTTCATCTACTCAAATTGTGGTTTTACATTTCAGTAGGTCTCATATTTTCTTCTCATACTCATTTGTCATATATTAGGTTAAAAGAACTTCAACAAACAAGTCTTTAGTACAATAATGTTAATAATATAACAAGCCTTTAGTAGGGCCTATGGGAAGAGAAGGCATTCTGTATTTCTAAGAGGTCTGTTTCTTAAGCAGCCTGTACCTCTTAGTGCATCTCACACTCTGGCCTCTTAGTTCCTGTCTTTTCTGTTGGAGAACATAGCTGAAGTGGGCAACAATTCAATGTTTTTCTTTTTCTATGTGGAAAGCTTAATAAGAGCTAAAATTGAGTCTTTCTCTTGCTGTAGTTACTCTCTTTTTCAACCATTTCTCTTGAGGACAGTTATGGTAATGAAACTCAAGTATTCTTGAATGTTTTCGAATGTTTTTCTCTCCTGCTCTTACTGCTGAACTGAGGGCATTGTTCTCCAAAATTCATTCTTAGAAATTTTTTTCAGTACTTTTAAGCCAATTTAACAAAATAACTAGGTCTCCTAATGACTGTATCCTGGAGGAGCATTTTATTGATTCTGTGTTTCTGTTTCCTGAGACAAGGCCTCACAATATAGCTCAGAAAGCACTGCTGCATGGGCTACCCAAAACACATGACAGTCCTGTCAGTTTTGGAGTACTATGTTTGCAGATACGTGTCAATATGCCCAACTTCTCCTGGAAACTTAATCATTTGATCTCTACCTACTGACCAAAGAAATATGTCAGTTATAGACTACTTTGGAACGATTTCTTGGGATTACTGCTTGTGGGATTATGACAAGAATCATGCTCTATGTTCAACTATTTGTCTCTCAAATTTTGAAAGCAATTGTTTGCAAGGTATTTTACCCTCTCTTTCAGAGGTAGGAAATGTTGTATATGGACATATATAAACATATATATATATATATGTATATATATATATATATATATATATATGGGTTTTATATTAAGGGTTTATGTGGAGTTATACACAAGGGTTCATTTTGTTCAGCCTTTTCCATTTCAAGATGAAACAGCAGTTTATAATCTAGACTGGAAACAAGAACTCAGTCTAAGGACTTTAAATTAAATACTGTTTTTAATTTTTTTAAGGTTTTATAAAATCACAGAAACATGGAATTAGCAGATTCCAGAAAACAACAGAGATTGGTTAGTTATGTTTTTGTAGACTGACAGTTTTCTAAAAAAAAGACATGAAAAATTGGATGCAATTCCAGGCTAATGGATATTTTCATATGACAGATGGATCAAGGTAGCTTCCCAGGGTTTCTTTGAATGAGGGCACTAATCTCCATAAGGGAGAATGATCCAATCATCATTCTTGTAACTATCACACTGGGGGTTAAAAACATGACTCCTGTATGTAATTATAACACATAAATTTGGGAAGTATACACACTCATATCATTTTAATGAATGAGAAAATAAAGATTGAGAAAATTAGAATTTTCCTACACTATTATTTTTCCTGAAATAAATTTAGTATTCAGATTCCGTATCTATTGACTGTGACCTATGGTAGGTTATGTCACAAGACTGTATAAGATGTGATAATTATACATATCTACTTCATGTCAACCCTGAGCTGAAACTCAATATTATACAACACTTGGTGCAATATTTTACTAATAGTAAATGCTCGAAACAAGTTAGTTATTGTGCTGTTGTTCTTATTGTTAATGTACACATATTGGAAAATTGGCCTCCATAAGGTATTTTCATTGTCAAGGCAGTTTCAAATAATGCAGTCATGATACTATGCTGTAATTTTAGTATACTACTGCATAGTTTTGATATAAAATATAACCATTTTCAATTTTATTTCAAGTGAAAAAGCAGCCTGAAAGAACAGTTGTATAAATAAATATTTAATGCAACAATTGAAAGCACAATATTCTACATATACAGAACTCAAAATTACACTAGAAGATACAGAATAAACAGAGATGATGCAATTTGTCATTGATAATAGAAATTCTTACAAAAATAAAGTCTTGTTTTTATGCAAATAGTAACTATAATGTGGGGGAAAATAGGTAAATTCTCTACTTATTTGAATTTGGTGGGGAGGTATGCAATCTTCTTTTTCTGTTCAAGGATCCAGCTCTGCTGTTGATTGTATTACTGGTTTAAGTTTACATAACACATTTATTAAGATAATAAATCATCCCATATAGGACAATTGTCAAATGTAGCCATGTAAACTGGGTCTTCTATTCTACTAATTAAGCTCTTTGCTTCTTCGATGAGCAGCATGATATTACTTATTAAAAGCATTAGTTTCTAAGTAATAATAATGGTATTTTTACATGGAAATGCATAGATTAATAAAGAAAGAACCACAAATGCTGTACTACAGATAAAATGATCTAAAAAGAATTTAATTATTACTCAAAGAATATTTTTCATAAATAGTTGACATATTTTTAACTGCAGCTACTTTATGTTGAATTGTATTCAAATCAATTCTTATATTCAGAAAGAATTAAGCTCAACTTTTGAGCTTAATCCTGTAGCAATCATAATTTCTTCCTCATTCATCACATTTTTTCATTATAGTAACTTTATCTAGAGAATTACTGTGAGATTTGCTTAATATTTGATAAATATTTTAATAGATGAAGAGTAAAACATTTTTTTCTAATTTGTTTCTATGCTTTATCACAATTTATCTAGGATTTATATCTGTTTTGTCACAAGAGCATTACCTACATGTTGTCTTCTATTTTCATTTTATCTCTAACAATTAAGTATTTAATAAGTAATATTATAGTTTCATAACTCCCTTTTTAAAAACTGTCTCTAGGGACTATTAATAGGATAGCAAATGAGAAAAATAACATGAATATGAAAATAGTCCACATGGGAACAGACTCTTGAAGCAAGTTTTATTAACTTGTTCAAAGCTTTATTCAAAATCATTTCATGGAAGTTCAGTCAAGACAAACAAGGGCCGTGTTAATAAAAGCTCTTATGTTATTATTTTTTAGATCATTGTATATATTGTGTAATGTTTACGTGAGTTTAAAAACACTGGTCTCAAACATTTGCCATTTCTGTATGGTGAAATCCTTTACATTCTTTATATATTTGCAAAATGTACAGCTGGTTTGTTATCTATAGCCATCAGTTCCATGCAATTTTTCCATCCAACTGTACCTTAGTATACATTTTAAAAAATACTGTAAAGGTGATGAATAGGGGCTACAATTATGTAAGTAAGGCATTGAATATATTTCTTTTTAAACACTGTTACCTCAGTTGCTTTATTATGTCAAGTATGCAGTTATTTTTATTTTTACCTTTCTAATTGGTTTTCTGTACCCTTTATCTTGTACATAAGTTTATCTGATCCATAGGAAAGGAAATCAGAGGAATGGCAGGACAAAGGATGTACTGATACAACAATGAACACTGTTGGAAATGAACTTTATATTACTATTATTGAAAAGCATCATTTAAAATATTATTCTTAGTTCTTTCAGTTATGACTGTCAATGTCATTTTGGTTATAGAGATGAATAAATTGAGGTTAAGAGCTTTATATAAATTTAACCAAAATTATGCAATTAATTAGTACCATAGCTCAATGTAACTCTTGTCTAACTCCAGGTAACATCATTTTTTCTTTCAAATACAAGCATGACTAAATAGAAACACTAGAGAGTAAAGAAGTTTCTCTTCAGAAAAAAAAAATTTGCAGAATGGAAAACTCACCCTAGATGTTGCTACATTGATGGCAAGAAGGCATCTACAAGACATTTAGAGAAAAAAAAATTGTTTTGTTTGCATTTATTTTTTAAAATGAAACTTACATGCACATTATTCTTGATTAGAATCATCTTTCAGAAGTTACTTGTTCTTTGCAAAACTGCACAATTTCCAGCATGGGATGATGTATTTTGGTTTGCACAAAATTCTCTTAAGGATAAAGATAAATTTCCTGTTTTACAGTCACTTTACATGTTGTTCCCTCCCCTGGAAGTAAGAGTCTCAGAAGTTTATCTGCCAAGGCTTGGCTTCAAACTTGCAGCTCTCAGCTGTGCTTTTCCACAAAATTTCTCTAATTATTTCTATGTTCCTATGATACAACTGGCATTCTCTTTTTATTTTTTTAAATTGTACACACACACACACACACACACACACACACACACACACACACACAGAGTAAAGATACTGTAGAGAGGGGTTACAGTTACATGAGTAAGGTAATGAGTACATTTCCTAACCTCCTCCTTTGTTTTTTCCCCTACAGTCCCTTTTTGCTCCTACTCACCAGCTCCTCCCGCCCCCTGAACTTGTAAAGTTTGTTTTCAACATAGTGTCTTGTACATCTCATTGTTACAATGGGTTGATTTGTGCTAGTGTATCATGGTAGTGTATGCAGTGTTGCCAAGGAAAAACCAAGAGTGCAGATCCAATCCTCATTTCAATGGAAATAAAGTGCTGAAAGAAGTTTTCTTTCCTGTGGCTTCAAGATGGATGTTGATCCATGGCAATAATGCAGCAAAGATCTGTTAAGAGACTCCGGGATTTTGGCTGTTGCCATTTTCATACTTAGCCGCACAGCTGGTGCAGGTGCATTTTCAGCCATGATAACTAATAACACTCCCAATGGAAACATTCAACTGCGGTAAAACAGACAGAAATCTATTATAAATATGAGTGCAATGTCAATGTTTACAGAAGGAGGTCAAATAACAGAATGCCATTTGGTAAATGTCACTACTGCATGAGTAGAAAGCATTCACAATATTTGCATTCTTATTTGAAGGATATGTGCAAAACCTACAAATATTACAAAGGGATTTTTTTCCTCCTATTTTTTTTCTCACTTACCAGAACTTACTTTTCTGGCCATTTTTCTATGCTTCAAAGTTCACTCTACTGCTAATGTGCTTTCCAGAATTTGAGATTTGTGGTGAGATTTTGTGGACTAGGTTAACTCTCAGAGGAGCTGTAGCTATTGTGACAGGCACCTTAGCATGTCAAGGTGAAGCTTAGGACTGAAAGCCTCACCTAAAGTGAATCTTCTCCAAAGGCAAAAGTAAACCTTTACTGGATCGTTGTACGTGAGCCATTACAATCTGCACTCACCCATCATTCCCTGAATTCTTCAACATGATAAAATGAGGTGGATCAATTAACTACATCTAAACTATTCTTAACAAATCAAAACTAGACTATGATGTTCAGTGAAAAATGCATAAAAAGTAATATATTTGAGTGGGTATTTCAGCAGATGTCAGAGTTGATAGTGTGAAGTTATTTAAAATCAGAATTTGAGAGTTAAGAATATTATTCTTAGAATCTTTGGGAAAAAATTTATTTTTGTTGTCGTTTGGAGGAAAGAACTAAGAAAAGTTAAAATAAAAAAACAACCAAATAATCACCTCTTATAGGTCAAATAAATGCAGTTTCATTGAACTTTATGATATTACTCTTCCTTATGTAAAATCAAGTAGCATTCACCTGGGAGTAGAAGGAGGCATCCAAATGTCTTGCTTCCTAGAAGTAATACTATGAAGAAGAACAAAACAAAACAGGCTGTCTGAAAGGTCAGAAAACTGAAGTGCAGATAACAGAAGCTAATTCCAGATGTGCTAAATGATTCTAATATGGTTCCATATGAGTAATATGCTCAAACTTTTATATAAGACAGGCCTATAATACTTTGAAATGTAGTTCTTCCTTCTGGGTGATGAGGACAGTTCCCTAGTCAACCATGTCAGTGTAGAACATCCTCAAAGAATCCTGTTGAAAAATGATTTAAATCTACCATCTTTATTTCTAGACATTTCTCTCAATTAAAGTAATAACCTCTCTGAGAAGTGATGTATTAGCCTGGGGAATTCTAAAAGTCACATATTAGGTTTGGTAATTGTGCTGAAGCAAATAAAATAATAAAAATATGTAATGAGAATATTAAAAAGAGATACAGAGAGATAGAGGAAAAGTTGTGGATGGTGAAGTTTAATATGTACATATATACACACATATATATTCAGATATTTAAAAATGTACATGGATTTCAGTTTCACCTGCTAGGATTTGAACAGATGAGATTAAAGATTAGAAGCCTTGAACTAATAGAAACACCATATAATAGTTTTCATCTCCAAAGATCCCCCCAAAACTGAAGGATTAAAGGCTCGATTACTCGCTTAATGCTATTGAGAGGCCATGGGGATGTTCATAGGTGGGCCCTAGTAGAGGATTTTAATATCATTGGGCATGGAGTCCCAAAGTGTATTATGGGATACCAATCTCTTCTTATATCTCTTGTTTCCTAACCTGATCAAAACGCTGTCGCTATTACTGATGTCTCACCACAGACCTCAAGGTAAAGGGGCCTCATTGTTCTACATGGGAGCTGAATAGGGCCACATGGACTGAAACTTCTAAAACCTCTTTATAAACGGACAGTTCCAGATATGTCAATTAATGAGGCTAACACAGATCATAAAGGAAGCTTGAGCAAATTATTTCTCCATGGATACATAGAGCAAATGGTTGTCACATACTTTGTCTTATAGACTATCTGCAAATGTGAAGTATTACCTAAGATTATAGCACTGAATATGAACTTTTTTTTTGGGGGGGGGGGGTCCGGTCATTGGGCCTGAATTCTGGGCCTGGGCGCTTTCCCTCAGCTATTCATCTCAAGGCTAGTGCTCTACCACTTGAGCCACAACGCCACTTCTTGCTTTTTTTTTCTGCTTATGTGGTGTGAGGAATCGAACCCAGGGCCTCAGGCATGCAAGACAAACGCTCTACCACTTAGCCACCTTCCCAGCCCTGAATATGAACTTTTTAACATATATTTTATTGTAAAGATACTGTACAAAGGGGCTACAGTTATATGAGTAAGGTAATGAGTACATTTCCTATCGAGCCTCTTATCTCCTCCTTTGTTTTTCCCCTACCATCACTTCTCTCTCCATCTCCCCAAGCTGTAAAGTTCATTTTCAACATAGTGTCTTGTACATCTCATTGTTATAATGGGTCAACCTTAAAGCTTATTTCATCATTTTCTTATTAGAAAACATATATACAAGATGTAGGGCACTGGAATCAAATACAGTGACAACAGGGGGGTTATAATGTGGGGGAAGAACATACAAGAAATATAGAGTTTATTTTGCAATGGAATTACATATTATGGATGATTCTTTCTAGTATTTTAGAAACAAAAAAGGAAAGTAACTAATTATACATTGATTATATGGCATACCCTGAGTTCACAAACATCTTTAAAAAAGTCATAATACTGAAGAATGTTGGTATTTATTCAAGGTTAGAAAAATTAAATTCTGAAAATCCCTTTGAAATATCTGTATTAAAGTCATTTACAGAACCATATAGTTTGAACTTAAGGATTAAATAGGGGGAAAGAGACAGATAAAAGGGGTGTCATTCAGTTAGAATGGTTATAATCAAGAAATCTAGTAACAACAAATGCTGGAGGGGATGTGCATTGTTGGTGGGAACATGGACTTGTTCAACAACTTTGGAAAGCAATATGGAGGTTCCTCAAAATATTACATATAGAGTTCCACTATGGCCCAACAATCCCATTTTTGGGCATTTACCCAAATGATCACAAACAAGGCCATACTAAAGCTACCAGCACAATTATGTTTATTTTATTGCAGTATTATTCACCATAGCTAAGATATGGAACCAACCCAGATGCCCCTCAGTAGATGAATGGATCAAGAATATGTTGTATACATATACCATGGAATTCGATGCCTCCATCAGATAGAATGACATGGCCCCATTAGGAATTGGAAAGACTTGGAGAAACATATTAAATGAAATAAGCCATGCCCAAAGAAACATAGTTCCCATGGTTTCTCTTAGTTGCAATAACTAGTATATGTCTAAGACAAGCAGAAAAGGTCAAAAGCTATGTACATATGACCATATAAGATGATGTTAATTGAAATGAACCCCAAGATAGGGACACAAGTGGTTTTTACTTTCTTGCTATTGTTTTTAATGTATTTATAATGCACTATGTAACATTTGTATTTGTTGTGTATATTCTTCCCCCAGTGTATTTGATTCCAGTGCGCTACATCTTGTATATACATTTTTCTAATTTGGAGAGGGGAAGAGAAATAACAAAATGCTTAAATAAGGATATAGGTTGACCCATTGTAACAATGAGATATACAAGACACTATGTTGAAAACGAATTTTACAAATTTAGGATGAGGGGAGGGAGGAAGTTGGGGAGGTGGGGAAGGAAGGGATGGCAGGGGAAAAACAAAGGAAGAGGTAACAATGCGCTAGATAGAAAATGTACTCATTACCTTACTCATGTAACTGTAACTCTTCTGTACAGTATTTTTACAATAAAAAAGCATATATAAAAGGGGGTGTCATTGATCAAAGGATGTTGCAATATCAACTGATATGTTGAATTTACCCCTTTATACAGTTACTTATGGACTAATAGAATTGTAACCTCTTTGTACAACTGTTAATAATAACAATAATTCAAAAAGTAAAAACAAGAATGCATGAATGATATTTGCAAGAAGAAGGATGAACCTCAAAATCATCATGTTGAGTGAAACAGAAGTATGAAAGTCTACGTTGTTACATTTAATTTTTTAAGTTTGAAATAATATATAATGATAGAAAGAAGATATACCAGTGGTTGTTAAATAGCAGTTTATGACACTGTGGGTAGGTAAGAGAGAGAAATAGTTCCATATAACATTTAGATGTGATTGGTTTTATAGTCTGTGATATGAACATTAGTTTCATATATATACATTTATATACATATAGATCTCACAGTGCCAATCAAATTTTACATGAAATGAATATTTTCCATTTAACCATTGTTCTTATACCTTAGAAAATTATTTGGAAAAAGTTCTGTCTTCACAAGGGTCTGATAGTTATTTTTAAATTTCTAAGCTCTGAGAAAACTTCCCAGTATCTCTGAATACTCTATTATAACAGAAAGAGTTGGATTCGTTAGAATTCAAAGCAAAGTTCTTTCAAAGCTTGCAGTGTAGCAGACACATCTCTCAAAAATCAGGAGGCAGTCAGGATGGTTCTTGAAACCTTATCCTAAAAAAAAAAAAATAAAAACAAAAACAAAAAGAAATCTTTTTGTAGCAATGAAAAAAAATCATTTTATCTCTAGAAAGTTTACTGACTTTACTTTTAAGCACTTAAAATTATTTCTATAGATACTAAAATTCCTTCCATATCTCTAGTTGTCTTATAAATTAATAAGAAATCCATTAAATAAATATTGTAAAGATTTCCCAGAACAAATTGAAAATATGTTGCTATCAGAATTTGTCAAACATTTTGCAATATCTGGATATGACTTTCTGTCTGACTAGATTGATGTATCTATATAATAAATTATTGCAGATTGTAATGTTACATTCTACACATTATGGCTAAATGAGCATGAATTTTGAAATCATAGATCAGTTCAATTCCTCTCAGTAATATTTACTAGTGACATGTCCTTGAGATCCAATCTCCTTGTCTCAAAAACATATTAAATGAAGTAATATATTTAAAATATATTGAGTACTACCTGACACATTCACTATATGTGAAATATTAATTTATTTTCCTTTGGCTCACAAGGTTATTTGAATATTTTATTAAACTGCCTAGCACAAATATCCTACACCCTCTAGAAATGGGCACTACATTATGATGATGATGATGATGTTTATAAGGTCTTACTCTGTTGAAAATCATTATTCTATAGTATAATTACCTTAGAAGGCTAATTTATTATTTTGTGAATGAATATCATAATGTTGTTAAATTTGGTCAAGTTCAAAAGTTGGCTTCAATGGGGAGGCTTGTAGTTCTCTGGCAATTAAAATTGTTTTAATTTAATTATATTTATGGCTATACATAATGGGTAATCTATTTCCAGTTTGGGCTATAGCTCTCTCTATATATAATTATATACATTATATATTATATGTATACTGTAGAGTTTTAAATAGTATAGTACTATATAGTATGAGTTTTTTGAGAAGCAATTTTTATTACCTGCAATGTTTTCCTTTTATGATAAGGCAGTTCAACAGTGAAGAATTATTTATGACCAAGTTTTAAAAAATATTGAAAATAATTTCCAAAAGTGCACAGTTGTAATATGGAATTGTTTGTTCTCACCTCATGATATTTGAAGATATATCTATTATTGATCAGAATTCTGATCAATAGTAGATATAGTTAAAATAGCATGGAATTTTTTATGAGTCAGGATTTTTTAATTATCAAATGTTTGAAGTGACATTCAATTTGGGTTTTTTTTGGCTTGAAAACTTTGATTTTACCTTAAAATCTGTTTATTAAGAGAGCCCCAAAGTTGATTTAGGTTAAACACATGGGAATAACTTGAACATGAAACTTTCAAAACTTAATTTGAGCCACATTTTATTAATGGCCCTGGAAACTTTAACTCTACATAAATAAATTTCTTCTTTAAAGATGTTTTATTATGTTTATGATTTCAAGACAATTATTTCAAGAGTAAGTTTTATTTTTGGCTCTAATAAAATTCTGAAATAGCTCTAAAACTAGACAAAAGTAGAAAAACTTAAAAGATTGGATGAAGAATTCCAACGTTTTCTCTTTCCAAATTTTCAGTTCACTAACCACAATTTCACTTTTGCAGCCTCTTCTTCGGACTGGATATATATATAGAGAGAGAAAGACTGTTCATTTCCACTTACAAAATTTATCAATATATATGTATATATACGCTTATTTATATCTTTTATACACATATCTATCTATACATCTATAGCTATCTATCCTTATATATCCACACAGGTGTCTACATATTTACACATCCCTAATTTCAGCTGTTCTATTGCCTTCAACTCTGACATCTATATTCTGGAAGGAAAATGAAAGAAAATCAAATAGGAATGGAAGGAATGATGAAAATGAAAAACCTTATCAATGTTTATTAAGATGAGTGAAGGTTATTATGTACATTGCATTGCAATAATCTGGTTGGAAACTATAGCTCCTGTGTCCATGTAACCAACCAGTTAATTCATGCTTTAAAATATTTACAGGGTTCACAGCTATTTCTTTCAAATTAAAAATATTAACCTGTATAAATATACTCATAGGCAGAATGTGATAGTATTTTTAACTTCTCTTTTGTTTACAAAGAAAGCATTGATTCATTTATGTGGAAGAAGTTAAATATTGATTTATTCATCTGGAAAGGAATTGAAATGATAGAAAATGTGAAATATTGCAATTGTAAAATATGAAGCTCCTCCAAATGGATAAAATTAAACCCATGTAATTCCATCAATATGTGATTCATGTGGTCTTTAAGATGCCATGTGTTGACATTAATAGCAAAAGCTGCTGTCTCTGTAATTTAAATATAGTTATCATAATACCACAGAGTACAAAAGTAGGTAAAATTGACAAAATAAAAAATGTTGTTATGAATCATAATCCTCCAAAGCCCAGAATTGCAATATACATAGAATAGAAATATTTGTATGGGAAATTCAGTTCTACTTAAAAATGAAATGAGTAAAATGGTCTTGAAATCCAAACCCCTGTGTGGTTTAAGAATGCATTCATTGACTTTCCTTTTTTGACTGCTGCTATTCACCTTGGACTCGCCTCAAGCATTAGATTCTGCTACCAGAGTATGAATTACATTCCTTCAGCACTTGTTAGAGAAATCTGAGTCTAATCAGTAACAAAAGAATTGTAATTTTCAGTTTTATATCACATTTCAACTTTGGAAACATAATCTTTGGCAAATAATATGATCAAAGCTTTAAAATGAATATGCAAGGGCAGAAGGTATATATTACATATTTATGGTACATTTCAAACATCTAAAATGGTCTTCTTTTTACACAGCATTCATGTGCACATTGAATGATTAAGAAAAAAATAGAAGACAGCAAGTCAGGTAGATAATAGCTTCCATATAATGGAACAGGATCAATTTTAAGAGAATTTTATATTATTGAAGGGGGTAGTAATAGATGATAATTCATTCATGAAAGACCCATTATTTTATCTTTGTGTTATTACTCAGAAATGAACATAAATCTCCTAGTAAACCTGGCATAGAAAAAAACTGTTGAGAACAAAAAACAATAAATTGGGATACCCTTTATCATAGACTTGAAACAAATTATCCCATTTTATCAACTTGTATAATGTTATAGTTTCATCCAAAACACTAATGAGTTTAAGTTTCTATGAACTATACTAATACTTGCTGCAGAGGAAAAAGTCCTGAAAAAAAAAAAAACTAAAATATTTTTAAAGAGGATAGCTTAAGAAATGGACTAGTGACAAAAACAGCATGTTTGTAATTCTGGCTGAGTCTAAGAAGTAAATGTACATAACTCCTCAAGTAGGAAACATGATGAATGATAATAAAATATTGGGATAAAGATGTGATTGTACATATATTGATGATGGCCTAAGATATTATGTATATCACATTATTTATAAAATGGGACTAACAATTTATATTCTACTAACTTTTGAATTTTATTATTCTTAAGCAGAGTTTATAGATTATGTAAATGTATTTTGGATAAGCTAAAAAATATTGAAAACATTAAGATGACATTACTACCAAAACATAAAAGCAATTGCATTTCAAGTCTGTAACTTAAGTTAGTAATATCAAGCTCTCTTGATGATTATCCATGAGAAAATTTCAACAAAATAATAGTTTGGCTTTAGGCACTTCACTGTATTTTGCCTATATAATAATAACACAATCTTACATGCTTTGATGATTATTTATAAAAAATATCTGCACAGATTCAAGACATATATAGAAAAGGACAATTAGGTCATATTTGTCTCCAGTGACCCTTTTATTTGTGTGTGTGTGTGTGTGTGTGTGTGTGTGTGTGTGTAGGATTTTCTTTTGCATTCAGCATTCTATATTTCTTTCTAACAGACTTAAAAATCCCTTCTCCTTCTCTTCCCCAATGTCTGGACTAAATATAATGAAAATGAGCTTCACAATAGCTTAGCCAAATAATCTTATTTTTCTGATATGCAATATGTCAGGTGGCAGCATTCATACAGTAAGTTCACATTGGCCAACAGGGACATAGTCACTTTCGGTCTTTAAACCAAAGCAGTCATTGAACATAAACATGAATATTCATTCTCACAATGTTTGACTTTTGTTTCATGATGGTTGCTACTGTGCCAGCCATCCTACTGGGCTTCCATTAGGAAGAGTAAGACCCAAATCAATTATATAGCCTGCATCATAGTTCTTTCAAACTAAGTAGTTTCAATTTGTGATTTATTGTGTCTCCACACTCTCTTTGTAACTCTATGGGATGTTGAGAAATACAGCATGTTTTTCTGATAAACATATCCTGATTTTCTTTTCTTTTTTTTTTTTTTAACTAGTTATGGGATTTATACAATGGGCCCGGGCACTGTCCACAGCCCTGTTTTTTTTTGTAATTTAGTGGAGTCTCATAGACTTTCCTGCCTGGACTGCCTTTAAACTGTGAGCCTCAGTTTGTAGTCTTCATTTCTCTTTTTAGCTTAATAAAATGTAAATATTTTCACTTAGAAAGAACAACAGACTAAGCCGTCTGAAATGACAGTCATTATAGGATTTGGTAAGATAATATTTGATAAAATATGGCTTCAATTTCAAGTTTAAGCAGGACATATAATTTTTTATAGTTTTTGAAGTTCCAGAAACAAAGAAAGATATTTAACAAATGTGAATACTCATCTATGTTAAGTTATATGAAAATTGCACACAAATACACTTATTTTTTAATTGCTGTGGACTCCATTCCCACTTTTAAAGTACCAGATTCCTGATACATATTTTGTTGGACTGTTAATTTTTCTAAGGAATTATACTCTTTGAATTCTCCTGGGAAATTGCTATATTTTGGCTAAGACACTTGTGAATATTTTCATACAACCCCAAATATTTACATGTACATTTACAAATTAGTTCTAGCTTCTATCTGTTTTTATTTTATTTCTTTATTATCTTTGAGCAGTTGCACAACGGAGTTGACATTTAACAAAGCAGTTTATGATTACAATGCATCTTAGTCAACATCTCCTCTTTCAACATTCTCACCCATCTCTCCCTCATTCTTAATTTTATAAGGTATATGTTGAATTATTGAATGCATTCTCCCCCTCTTCTCCTCTTTAGACTTCTACTCGTTGACCTCACTGAGTTTATGCATCCATTTCCTGGTGTTTATTTTATTGAACTATGTTTTTTGTTCCTTTCTAAGGAATTGCACTATTTGAGTTCTTTCTTGCATCTTCCATATTTCAGTTAATATATTTATATACACTTGCAGACCTCCATATATATTTACTTCTGAGTGGAAGCAAATCTAGCTTTCACACATAAGGAAAAAAGATGCATGCCTTATCTCTCTAGACTTGATTTATTTCACACTCAACTTAATTTTTTCTAAGTTTTTCCACTGCTTTACAAATGGTACATCATTGTTCTTTCTAATAGATGAATAAAATTCCATTGTTTATATATGCCTCATTTTCTTGATCCATTTGCTCCCTCAGGGACATTTGGACTGATTCAACATCTTGGTTATAGAATGTGGTTGTGTGTGTGTGTGTGTGTGTGTGTGTGTGTGTGTGTGTGTGTGAGAGAGAGAGAGAGAGAGAGAGAGAGAGAGAGAGAGAGAAGAATGTGTGAACATTCTCTAAAATAAAAATTCCTTTTCTAGATGAACATATTAACAAATAAATATATAGTTGCTAAAATCATAAGCCAAAATATTTGAGGACCAACATTCTCTATTGTCCCTAATCTGCAAAATGCTTTGGATATAATCAACATATAGCTAGAAAATGTCTTATGATATAGTAACACGTTTATACTATTGGCAAAAATGTGAATGGATCTCAAAAAGTTGAGTGAAACATGTCAAGTACAAAAAGAGTGTGAATAATATATTTCTACTTTTAAGGTACAGAAATGTTGAAACTAATCTCATTTGATAAAACAAAGGATACTCATTGCCCTGAAAGAGGTGAATAATGATTAGAATATGAAATGAAAGCGCTCCTGGGATATTTCAGTGTCTGTTTCAGAGTTTGTGCTCAGGTTTAAAAATACACTCAATTTATTAAAATTGAGCACCTATAAATGTAATTTGCATATAGAATAATAGATTCATAAAATCTATTTTTCAAATTATTTACTTGATTTTCCTTTTGTGACTTGCAAGATATGGGAATCAGGTGCTATTAACATGAGTCATTATTCTTCATTTCAAAAAATGATAGTAGAACAAGTTTTGAAACCTAGAAAATGTCTAGCCAGAAAGCTATCGAACTTATCACAAGTATATAAAAATGCAAACTTTCACTTGAAAAGTAAAAAGTAAGAACTATCAAATAAAGAAGTGATAGTATTTCTAGTCTTTAACTGTCCTCATCTCAGGGGATTGGCAGAGAAAGAAAGGAAGGAAAATGACAGAAACTAAGAGGAAAATGCAAAGTTGAATGATATATAAATCCATGACAATAAGAAAAGAGTTATAAACACAGATGGAAAAAATGAATCTGAAAGAGAAATTATGATGCCTACTTATATAGGAAACTTTCCCTGAGAGAGTAAGTACAACATAGTCACTATTTTGTCTATTTCCAGCATGATTTGCTAACCTGCTCCCATTAGAGTTCACCTATTCCTTTACTCTTCATCCATGGAGGTTGTTCTTTGGAATTGCATTGGGCTGGAGAAGGCTGAGACCCGGAATGTCACATCTTCTATAGTGTGTATGAATCTATGCTTCAGCAGCTGCCTAATCTAAATTAGACCTAACATAAATACCTATGGGATTTTATGATTAACTTAAATCAATTTAATGGATGAAAATAATCAGGATTCTAATTTGCACCACAGAAACATTTAGTATCATGAAATTTACAGATTAAAAACTCAGAGCCAAGAAAATATTTTTTCTCTTCTGATGAAAATATTGTTATATTAGTTAGAAATTTTGAACTAAGATTTATTTTCTTTTGTGGAAGATTTTACTTGGATTTTTTTTGGCAGGATCATTCTCCTTCCATATATTACACCCTTGTTTTTATGGTCAAGTGTATGAAGCTTTATTTTCTCTCTGTTTGAACATAAACGCTTGTAGCTTAATTAGGACTTGCATTCTGTTCTACATATTTATCTTCTAAGCATATGAAGCACATTTCCATGAGCCCAAAATAGTTTTAATTATGTGGTTTGGATTTGCTGCCTGCTATAAATCCATGCTACTTCAAATGCAGACCATGACATCACTAGGGAGCTGATTAGGCACTCCTTGTTTGACGAATAAGAACCTTTTTTTTTTTTTTAAACCATGGCTTGGCACCTAAGTGATGTGTATGTATATATATATATATATATATATATATATACACATATACATATATACACATCTATATATACGTATATCTATATATATGTATATATATAGATATGTGTATATATATACATATAGATATATATATGTATATATATAGATGTGTATATATATATTAAATAGTCAAATGTACAAGTCTAATAGTGTTTCCTCCTTCTGTTTGTAGGTTGCATTGGATTTGATTTTTACACAACAAGTTACTGGGCACACACTGGTGTAAAACAAAACCAAACATAATAGTTAATTATTTAGGGATATAGGACGGCTTAACTGGGCCTCCTGAAACTACAGTCCAGGTGTCAGCCATGCTGTTTTCCTTTCTGGAACCTCAGGTTCACTTAAAAGCTGAGGTAGCTCTGATGAACTCTTAGAAGAATTATGATAGTTAGTTCTTTGAGGTAGGCAAGATAATGTCTCTGATCATGGGGAAAAATGAAGTTGTATTTCAAAGATTTCACATGATTAAACAAGCCCATTTGTCAAAACTACACTTGATGATAATCAACTCATTATAGTTCTGGTTTGAATCTGAAAAATCACTTTACCTTTCCCATAGAATGCTTTCTATCAAAGGAGACATGGGCTTCTTACTTAGATATCATATATTCAATATAAAAAGAAATTATAAGAGCTATTCCATACAGTGGGTGGAAATCTTGCAAGCAACATAGGATATTCTTGTTCATGAAACATTTGGTTGACAGACAAAATGGGACTATGCATCAATAGGAAAATATAATTTACTTCTTCAAACATGAAGGTTAATATATATATATATATATATATATATAATGATAATCATTCATAATAAAGTATTATTGTGAACATATTTAAATTCAGGATACATACAAGACCTATTTTAATTCATAGATTTGCTTATTAAACACATCTACCCATTGTACTCTTTTTAATATTGGGTTCTCATCAGAACCAAATATATTCAATTTTTCTCTACTTATTTTGTATATGTGTACAAGTCCTGCATCTTGAACTCAGGGTTTGGGCGCTGGCCTGAGGTTATTTTGTATAAGATAGTGCTTTATCACATGAGCCACAGTTCCTCTTTCAGCTTTTATGGCCAGTGAGCGGAGATAAGAGTCTCTCGAACTTTCCTTTGAACTGTGTCTCAGCCTGTTGAGTAGCTAGGATTATAATTATAATACCTATAATTATAATAGGTATGAGTCACCAGTGCCTGGCTTGCATTACATTTAAAACCTATAAGGTTCAGTTACTGTTTTTTTTAAGCAAGTTATATAAAAGTCATAACTTTTATTTTTAAAATTAGAAATTGATAATATGGATGTTACTGATGTAAGTGTATATCCCTAATTTTTGTGATGCAAGAAGGAAAAAAAAGAAGTGTAAAATTTTGTAGGACATAGAAGTGTAAAGTACTTTTGTTATGAGAGAATTTTAAAACATCCCTGATTTTCAACTGTAATATTTAGAATCAGTAATATCAATTGATGCTACTGAAAGTAAAACAATGGGCTCTTTGCTGAACTTCATATCTTTTCCTGATTGGGGATATGATTATAATCCTTAATTATTGAGTTTTACTGAATACATGTTGTACTGTATTAAAAGTAGAGATTCACAAAAATATACCAAGTTTCATGTATCATATACAATCTAATTTATTCTTGATAGTGAATTATTTTTTCTAAAGAGGAACATTCTTTGGAAATTTCAAAGAATTGATTTTTGTGTTTTGGAAGATTTTCTTCTGTGAGTTGCAAGTACTCATTCTTAAAGATGTTTCAATGAGTTCTCATACTTCGCTATGCACTCAGAGTATATATATTTTACGTACATTTGTTGAAATACCGCTATATTGCAATCATTGTTTTACATGTTAGGCATAAATACTGAATTTAAAACATGGCTTTAAAACTGAGCTTGAGATGAATAAAATAATACAAATTTACATATATAAATTGTAAACTTATTTCAGAAAAGACAATTTGGATAGACAGAGAACAAAATGTCAAATTTTACCTACGGAAACTTTAGGATTCATAATGTCCAGCTATAGAAACTATAAGTAACTGTCCTCATATTGCATGGTAATATTATTAAACCAATTGTTAAAAGTTATATAATGAGTCAAATGGCTATAGTAGATATCCTTTAAATTATGGTTGGATCCATAGCAGTTGATAACTGATACAGAGATTGGTATAGGGATACTTTGGAAGCAGTTCTGTTTTAGTAATCCCTACAACATGGAACATATGTTTAAGGACAGTGTTTAGATGAGACCAGGAGAGTAATAAGGAAATTGCTACTAAAAGCTATATATTTGCTTCCTACTTTGAAAACTAGAAAAATGACTTATTCAGATTGTACAGCTGACTCAGAATGTTTTTACTTACCATCTATGATCAGCGATTGCAAGAAAATATTTTAATTTCAAATTCTGCCTAGAAAAAACATGTCAACTTAGGTCTTTCTGGGTTTGCAAATAAGGCTTGTTTTCACTCCCAGCCTCTCCAGATGGCACATTGTTCTTAACATAAGAAATGGCTTGAGGACAATGTTTAAATTTAGCGTATTACAGTAAAAAATGTCTTCTTGGGTCAAAGATCACACTGAGGGTATAAGACACCTTGTTAAGATCTTTAAAAGATTCAAAGGAGTACTTGTAAACTTCCTAGCTAAATTGTGTTTAATGCTTCCAAGAATATATTTTCACAGAATTTGAATTTCCTCAGAGCAATGATAGGGACATTTCTGTGGTATCTGTTGTGTAAAGGAGTGAACAATAATTTCTTCTATAAAAATAGCCAAAAAAACCTTTTAAAAGTTGTCAAGATTAAATTAATGCATGAAGAGAAACATATATATATAGAGATGTATATATCAATATAAACATATTGAGAGTGATATATATATAAACAAACACAAAGAATACATTGAGCATGATATATGTATATACATATACACGTGTGTATATTAGTGTGTGTGTGTGTGTGTGTGTGTGAAGGATACAGAGACACAATTTCTACTTGGTAGAAGCTTACTGAAAAAAAACTCTTTGGCAAAGTAGCAGGGTACAAAATTAACCTTCAAAAATCAATGGCTTTTCTGTATGCCAACAATGAGAAGATTACAGCTGAAATCAGGAAAGCAACTCCTTTTGTAATAGCTCCACAAAAAATAAAATACCTAGGAATTAACTTAACTAAAGACATAAAGGACCTCTATGATGAAAACTTTAAAAACCTGAAAAAGGAAATCAAAACAGAACTTAGAAAGTGACAAAAACTCCCATGCTCCTGGATTGGAAAGATCAACATAGTGAAAATGGCAATACTTCCCAAGGCTATCTACAAATTCAATGTGAAACCTATCAATATTCCAACCTCATTTTTCAATGAAATAGAAGAAGCAATCCAAAAGTTCATATTGAACAATAAAATACCCAAAATAGCAAAAACAATCCTTAACAACAAGAAAAGTGATGGAGGAATATCAATTCCAAATTTCAAACTCTACTACAAAGCCATAGTAATCAAAACAGCTTGGTACTGGCACAAGAACAGATCCAAAGACCAGTGGAATAAAACTGAAAATCCAGAAATGAACTCACAGACCTATAGCCACCCAATCTTCAATAAGAGAGCTAAAAAATAGAATGGAAGAAAGTCAGCCTCTTCAATAAATGGTGCTTGCAAAATTGATTAATCACCTGTAGAAAACTAAAGCTAGATCCTTATATATTATCCTGCACCAGAATCAACTCCAAATGGATCAAAGACTTAAAAGTCAAAACAGACACCCTGAAAACATTACAGGAAGGAATAGTAGAAACTCTAGGGCTCCTTGGAACAGGCCGAAATTTTCTTAATGGAGACCCAGAAACACAACAAATCAAAGAAAGGTTGGGCAAATGGGACTGCATTAAACTGCAGAGCGTCTGCATGGCAAAGGACATAGCTAGCAAGATCAATAGAAAGCCTACATATTGGAAGAAGATCTTCAGTAGCCATGCAACAGACCAGGGTCTTATATCTAAAAATATACTTAGAACTGAAAAAATTAAATACCTCAACTACAAATCCTCAAAGAAACAACCTCCCGATTCATAAGCGAGCTAAAGACTTAAAGAGAATCTACTTTGAAGAGGAAATAAGAATGGTGAATAGAAATATGAAGAAATGTTCAACTTCTCTGGCCATAAAATAAATGCAAATCAGAACAACATTGAGATTCCACCTCACCCCAGTTAGAATGGTTATAATCGAGAGCTCTAATAACAACAGATGCTGGAGGGGATGTGGACAGAAGGGAACCTTACTGCATTGTTGGTGGGAGGGTAAACTTGTTCAACCACTTTGTAAAGTAGTATGGAGGTTCCTCAAAAAACTCTACATAGAGCTCCCTTATGACCCAGCAATCTCACTTTTGGCCTTTACCCAAACGATCACAAACAAGGCTATATTAAAACTACCAGTACAACTATGTTTATTGCAGGATTATTTACTGTAGCTAAGATATGGAACCAACTCAGATGCCCCTCACTATCTGGTATATATATATATATATATATATATATATATATATACATATATATATATATGTATATATATATATACACAACGGAATTCAATGCCTCCATCAGAAAGAATGACATCACACCATTTGTTAGGAAATGGAAAGACTTGGAAAAAATTATATTAAGTGAAGTAAGCCAGGCCCAGAGAAACATAGGTCCCATGGTTTCCCTTATTTACAATAACAAGTATAAGTCTAGGACAAGCAGAAAAGGTCAAAAACTATGTACATTTGACCATACAAGATGATATTAAGCGAAATAAACCCCAATATAGGGACACAGGAGGTTTTATCTTTGTTGCTGTTCTTCTTAAAGTATGTATAATGTACTATGTGATTTTTTTTCTTTCTTCTGTATATTCCTCCCCCACAGTATCACTCATTTTCACTGTATTTGATTCTGATATCCTGCATCTTGTATATACATTTTTCTAATTGGGGAAAGGGAAGGGAAAAAAGCAAAATGCTTAAATAGTGATACAGGTTGACCCATTGTAACAATGAGATGTACAAGACACTATGTTGAAAACGAACTTTACAACTTTGGTGGTGGGGGGGGAGGGTGTTAGTTTGAGAGGTGGGGAAGGAAGGAATGGTAGAGGAAAAACAAAGGAAGAGGCAACAATGCTCAATAGGAAATGTACTCATTACCTTACTCATGTAACTGTAACCCCACTGTACAGTATCTTTACAATAAAAAAAAGTATAAAAAACAGATTATAACCAAAATAAGCAAAAAAAAAAAAAACCTCTTCAACTAACAATATACATTATTCTCTAAGGGTAAAGGAAGACAACTTAAATAAATAATAACTTAAATAAGCAAAAGAAACAAATCTGGTTGTGGTAATTCACACCTTTAGTCCTAGCTATAGTGGAGATGAGAGAATCACACTCAGAAGCCAGGACAGGAGAAAGGTGGTACCTTATCTCAAAACAAACTAAAAGTAATAGGCTCTGGAGCATGGATCAAGTGGTAGAGTGTTTACCTTGAAAGCATTAGGCCTTACTACTACCAAAAGGGAAACAAAACAAAATATACAAACAAAACATCAAAGAGCATGGAGGGTAGATCTTAAACCCCCCAATTTCAAGAATCAGAACAAAACTTTTATCTAGGGACAATAAGCAACCAGCCAAACACCTGGGCCTCTACTTCCTTCCCTTTCGGAATCGAAGCGTCCATTGTATAAACTCTGTTTCTCTTTGATTAATGACTATCCGGGAGCAATAGCAAGTCTCTTCAGGTTATGGTTTGTTACCTGGAGAAGAATCAAATCTCAGGAGCCTCATTTGTGTTTAACTTCATGGCAATTATTGAGATGCTAGGTTTCAAGTTGGCCTTTAAGAGGCCGGTCCTACTGGCCAGAAGTTTCATTATTTGGGATATACCCTCAGGGCATATTGTGGGACTCTAGTTACTTTCTCTCTTTTTTTTTTTTTTCGGGGGGGGGGGGGTCCGGTTGTGGGGCCTGAACTCTGGGCCTGGGCACTGTCCCTCAGCTCTTCAGCTCAAGGCTAGTGCTCTCCCACTTGAGCCACAGCGCCACTTCCGATTTTTTTTCTTTTTGCTTATGTGGTGCTGAGGAATCGAACCCAGGGTCTCAGGCATGCAAGGCAAGCACTCTACCACTGAGCCACCTTCCCAGCCCACTTTCTCTCTTTTGCTTTTTAGATACCATGAAGTAAGTAAGCAACTGCCATCAAGAGCTCCCTGCCATCTTGCAGGCACAAAAGTAATCGGGCAACTAACCATGATATGAAACCTTTAAAACTGAGCTGAACGAAAGTTTCCACTTTTAACTTGGTTGTCTCATTTGTTTTCTTGCAGTCAAGAAAAATTAAAAAAGGTAATTGTATTTCTTGTATCTGCATGGGCTTGTTCCTTAACAAAGAGGTAGAGTATATTCTTTATCCACTGAAATATGAAATATCCTATTTGATACTAAATAATAAGAGATTATTAGTGACCTGTAAGAAAGCAACTAATTAAAGTGAAAAGAATTCATAATGCATAAATGTATAGGGTTTGCATACCTACTATAGCATCAAGCACCTAGTCTTGCACTAAGGAAATACAAAAACCAAACAAAAAAATAACTGCAAATTAAATCTTGCTAACACTCTGAAGCAATTATGGAACACAGCTAAAATGGCAGGGCAAAGTCCCCTGAACCTTCTTGAAAAAATAAACTAGGATTACAAAGCTGTTGTTGAGACCAAAGACTATTAAGAGTTTGCCCTCAATTTTAGTCTCCTGGAATATCAGGCTATCCCATGAATCCATATCTTAAGGTCAAATTGCATTAACCTACACATAGATACTCCGTCTACTACAGTCAAAGAGGCCCATACACATCCTTGCGAGTCAGTGCTTATGCCATTTAAAAACTTCTTAAAAAAAATCACCTGTCACCTGGGAAGAAAAATTTACAATTAGCTTTCTGATTCTATCAAGGTTAAAAGTCTTTGCTTGCTTAAAGCAATTTCTCCAGGTTTCACCAGGTAAAAAACAGCATTCTTCTGTACTAAACCCAACAAGAGAAACAAAATCCCACGTTCAATTTTGCCAATAAAACTGCCAAGAAAAGACTACTTAGACCATAGCTTGCTAAAGTCATTGTATTACTGAGGATTAAGCTCACCATTTATTTTTGTAGCACAATTTACAAGAACAGAGTTCAGCTGAACAGTTGTTAATATTGTCATTATCTCTGTTAAGAAAGTTTTCCCTTGTGTTGGTTGGTTACATAAGCATTACAAAAAAAAAAATCTCATTAGAATACTTAAGAAGATACCATTAAGTTTGTATTCTTTATTAGTGTAGTTTAATTTTAATAATAAATCAGGAAGGATCACATTAAAAAACAGTTACCCAATTCTGCTGTGAATCATATCTATGGGCTGTCGCTCTTTTTCCCCTGAAGAGGTGACACTAAGTAGTCAAAAGACTTCAGAATTATTCTGATTAAAACTATAGCAAACAGGAAACAAAAGTCACTCCATTCATGAATCAAGGTATGCTGCAGTAGTTTCTAAGAACACAGGTGTGAGTATGTGAGTAAATATTCAGAAAAATGAGAAAACTTTATACAACAATTAGAGAACAGAAAACACTATATTGAAATAAAACGGGAAGAACGTAGAGTAATTATTATGCCTTTTAGAAGAAACTACATATTTTCTAATAACATAGCAAAGTTACTATCATTCATGGCCTGGGGAAGAACAAATAATAGCACCCTAAAGATGAAATTAGTTTTATGGAGAGATCCACGTAGCTAGAACTGAGTCAATGAGGAGGTATTGCCATATGAGGTAGGATGATGAACAAGATCTCCTTAGTAAGGATTTCACTACAATGGCTGAGGTTAATTGCAGATGGACTTACTGCGGGAGTAAAGCATGTTGACAACTTCTATGTAACGTGCATTGTGCATATTTAAATTGAGAATCTGGACTAAACACTAATGGCACAAACATTGAGAAGAATAAAAGGAAACAAGTGTGAGTTAATTTTTTTCAGTCACTAAAGGTTGAGATTCAGTTTGTATTTACTTATTTTTCACTGTGTTTCTCCTTTTATAAAGAGACATTTGTATAAATGTCTTACTACAGAGATTCTTGAATGTTGCCATAACTAATCCTGAATAACAAGATTTATAATTCTTTGGCTATATAATCACCATTTCTAAAATTGATCATAAATGGAATACTTATGAATATTGTCAAACATATGTAGATAGATAAGACCTTCTAAACTAGCTACAAATTTTCTTGATTAACTATTAGTCATACTACACTGACAAATCTGTGAATACAATGTGTCGAATATGACTATTGAGAGACAATTTTAGTAAATCATGGACATATATCCAAAAACTATTCCTCGATAACAGAAACTACACTCATAAATAATTAATATGACAAAGCAAAGTATACAGGTATGAATTTAAACTTTCCTGTATTAAAACGTATGATAATTGAAAAATATTGTTTATACATTTTGAATTATTATGCTATAAAATGAATTTTACTGTTTTCTAAGTTCACTTACCATAATTATTATGCAAAGATAATAACTATACACTTTCCTTGCCAGCATTTCTTTTCTGGCCATTATTATTCATTTCATATCATGATTATTATTTAAAATATCTTTTTCATACAGGGAAGTGTGGTGTTAAAAAAATGACTGGCTCCAGGTGTCAAATATGCTAAGTACACCACTGATGATAATTCCTTTGGGGGCAGAAGAAGGATTCAGGTTTCTAATCAAAGACAAAAGTAGTTCATGCACATGAAAGTAAAATTGTGTCCTCATTTCCATTGTGAGGGACTGTAATGTTAAGGATTGTTAGAATAAAAAGAAGCCATTTTGATTGTGTTCAGATTTCTTGGAGAGCACTTGGAAGAAAAGGAAATTAATTTTTAGTCATTAAATGCCCTTTCAAGCTAACTCAAATTATGTAAATAAAGGGGTATGCTTTTTATTAAGTAAGACATGTAATATGTTGTAATAAAATATCAAAAGAGGAAAAAAACATGAACAAATATATTTAGAAGTAACTAGCAACAATAAGTCTCTCTATGAAAAAAATTCTAAATATCAGTGTGATTTTTTCAACACAAAACTTCAATCATTTTAACTATCAAACAAAGCAAACAAGTGAGGACAGATATTTGAGAGAAAAGTCATATTTTGTGTAGTGGTAAGTGAATGGACTTTTGACAATGCCAAAATTGAAAGAAGATAACGATTAATTTCTAATGATTCCATCCTTTGGAAAATTCTAAGTAAAGAATGCAGTCGCATTGAAAGTTTCATCTATAGGTGTGCATTTTTTGATGATATTGAAAGTTATTTTAAGGACACAGAAACTGACTACTACGGCTAACCAGTAGCCTCTGTCTTCTCTTTACAATAACCTTAACTAAATATATAGATATATATATAAGTCACATGGTTTCCCTTATATGCAATAACTAGTATAAGTCTAGGATAATCTTATCAGATGAGCAGAAAAGCTCAAAAGCTGTGTACATATGACCATATAAGATGATGTTAAATGAATGTAGTCCTATTTCTGTATTTTTGCTTTTGAAGTTTATGCTTTTGATTTTGGTTTCTTTAGTATATATTTTTATTGTAAAAATACTACACAGAGGGATTACAGTTACATGAATAAAGGTAATGAGTACATTTCCTATGAAACATTGTTACCTCCTCCTTCGTTTTTACCCTTCCCCTCCCTTCCCTCCCACCTCCCTTAACAACAAAGTTTCCTCCACCCCCTCCTCCACACCCCCCACTCTCCTGCAGAAGTTGTAAAGTTCGTTTTCAATATAGTGTCTGCCAATCTCATTGTTACAATGGATCAATCTTATTTCAACATTTTGTTATTTCCCTTCCCTTCCCAAATTAGAAAAATGTATATACAAGATTTAGGACATTGGAAATACAGTGAAAACAGGGGTTATACCATGGGGGAAGAACATACAAAAGAAACAAAATCACATGGTACATTATAAATATATTTAAAAAAACAGTAAGAAAGGTAAATCTACTTGAAAAACTGTGCAAAAAAGGAAACAATAAATGGAATGACACGGCAACCTATATATTACAGAATATATTTGAAAATCACATCTAGTTTCTATGAAGAATTACTACAAGTCTATAACAACCACAGGAACAAGAACTCAACACAATTTAAAAAAATGAGTGCTTGGATATTTAAATCCTGGCTACTCTGGAGGCTGAGATCTGAGGATCAAAGTTCAAAGTTAGGCTGGGCAGGGAAGTCTGTGAGACTCTTAGTTCCAATTACCCACCATAAAACTGGAAATGGTACTTTGGTTCAAGTGGGAGAGTACTCGTTTTGAGCTCAGGGACAGACCTCAGGCCAACTCCCATGACTGACAAAAAAAATAATTAATTAATTAAATATGCAACTAACCCAGATGTCTCTCAGTAGATGAATGGATCAAAAATATGTTATATATATGTATATATATGTGTGTATTATATATATACATATATATATATATATATATAATGGAATTCTATTCCTCCATCAGAAAGAATGACACCACTGCCTTTTTCTGCTTATGTGGTGCTGAGTAATCAAACCCAGAGCCTCATGCATGCAAGGCAAGCACTCTACCACTGAGCCACCTTCCCAGTCCTATTGCTGTTGTTTTTAATGCACTATGTGGTTTTGTTTGTTTGTTTCTTTTGTATGCTCTTCCTTCTATGGTATATCTCCTGTTGCCACTGTATTTGATTTCGGTACCCTGCAACTTGTATATAAAGTTATCTAATTTGAGGAGGTGAAGGGAAATAATGAAATGCTGAAACAAGGACACAAGATGACCCATTTCAAAAATGATACAAGACACTATGTTGTAAATGATCTTTATAATTTCGGCAGGAGACAGAGGAGGGGGTAAGGTGGAGGAGGGAAGTGATAGTTGGAAAAAAAATAAAGGAAAGGGTTAACAATGTTCGACAAGAAATGTACTCATTTCTTTATTCATGTAACTATAACCCCTTTGCACACCATCTTTACAATAAAATAAAATTTAAAAACAAACACTTCAAGTCACCTCTTCTTTAAGGTAATTTGCATCTAAACCATCATCTGTACAGTATTTCTCATTCTACTCAAGGTAAACTCCCAATAGCATCCACTGAGGTCTTCGCTGAATCTTTCCATAACTCAGGTTTACCATCTTCCAAACTATATTTTATCACTTATTTATATAGGTTATACATTCTCCATGTTAGTTTCTATCTCTGGGTTTGCTTAAAGGGAATTTCACTTATGAAAATGATTCTGGAAATGACTGAGTTGAGAAGACAATGACATAGAAGTTTGGAGTTGGATCACCTGATTTGCAGATGACAGTGAGACAGATTCCCAGTTGTAGGAGGGTTGTGAGCACCACATACAGTTCTCAATCTCTTTTCACAAAGCCCCAGGGAACACAATCACACTACTAGACATTGCAATTCCTTTGTCATATCAGTCCATATAAATTCTGACTCATTATGGAAGAATTCCCAGCCTGTAGTCAAAGAACAGAACTCTGAGAGACAGCCTCAGACCCGGGAGATACCCTGAAGCCTCCTTTCAAATTGCCCTGTAGCCTGGCTCCAGTTCTGCTTGAGTTTCTGCTCCTTTCACACCTTTTGATTCCCCCATCCAAATCTTTCACAGTGGTCTTTATCTCAGATTAAGGTCTGCAGAAACAAACTATGACAAGTAAAAAGAGCAAGAAGACTTACTCAACGTATTTTGAAATTGTCTGTATGAGCTGGTTTTACAGAAGTAAAAGGTTTACTAAAAATACATATTATTATGCTGATAAGTGATAACCCCCATGGTTTACATAATTTTCATGTACTATTTTGAAAATACTTTTGTTCTGTATGATTTTATTTTTTTGTTGTTGTTCTGTATGATTTTAATGGCACTAATCCAAATTAATGTTTAGATCATTATTTCATACTTACCTTCATTAATTTTAGGATTTTAATTATAAGAAGGGAAAGGTACCCACTTTTATTTTTTAATCTGCACACTTAATATATTATCTATTGTATTAATGCCCTCTCAGAATGCAGAACAGTTAAAATCTTCATATCACTGTGAAGTTTTCAATGGGAAACATTATGGAAGTTGAACTTCAGGTAAAAAGACACAGCTAAAGATGGTAATGAACACGTACTCAGAGAGAATTGGGGTTTTAAATTGAAAATAGGAGTTTGAATTTTTTCCCTTCCTTCCTTTTTTTAACTTTATTGTCAAGGTAATATACAGTAGGGTTACAGTTACTTACATGAGGTAGTGAGTACAATTCTTGTACAGATCATTTCCCACATATTGTCTTGGGAGTATCACTATTGCATTGGTTCCCCTTTGTCCTTTGTCTCACAATTTTGTTGTTTCCCTTCCCTAATTCAAATAAATGTCTATACAGTACCCAGGGTACCAAAATCAAGTACAGGGACTACATGGGATAAACGAAAAGAAAATCCAAAAGAAACAAGAAAACACACAGTACATTAAAAACAACAACAACAAAGAAAAACCTCTTATGTCTATGTCTTAGAATTCATTTTGCTTAGCATCATCTTATATGGTCATATGTACATGGATACTGAGATATTCTGCTCATCTGCTAGCATTATCCTAGACATATACTAATTATTACAAATGAGGGAAACCATGGATCTGGCTTACTTCACCTAATATGATTTTTTTCCCAAGTCTCCCCATTTTCTTACAAATGGGGTGTGTCATTCATTCTGATGGAAGCATATGGCCAATAGACATATGAAGAAATGCTCAATATCCCTCAATATCATAAAAGAAATGCAAATCAAAACAACTTTGAGATTACACCTACCCCAGTTAAAATGGCTATAATCAAGAAATCTAATAGCAACAGATGCTGGCAGGGATGTGGCCAAAAGGAAATGCTGCTACACTGTTGGTGGAGTATAAATTGTTCAACCACATGGAGGTTCCTCAAAAGGCTAAGCATAGAGCTTTCCTATGACCCAGCAATCTCACTTCTAGGCTTTTACCCAAATAACCACAATCAAGGCCATACTAAAGCTATCAGCACAACTATGTTCATCACAGCATTATTTACCATAACCCATAACTAAGATTTGGATCCAACCCAGATGCCCCTCAGTAGATGAATGGATCAAGAAAATGTGATACACACACACACACACACACACACACACACACACACACACACTGGAATTCTATACTTCCATCAGAAAGAATGACATTGTCTCATTTGTAAGGAAATAGAAAGACTTGAATTTTTGTTTTTATTTGTTTTTTTATTATGCTTAGAATAGTTTCATTGTATTACCCTAGCTAGCCTTGAACTTTCCATCTTTCCCTTCCCAAAGTGTTGGGATTATATGCCTGTGCTACCAAACTCAGCTTGCCTCTTTAAAAAAAATTCATCTATATTTTAAGTGTATTTTATCAACTAAGTAACAAATGTAGAAAGAAATTTAAAAGAATACAGAGAAAATAAAATAAACTCAAATAATCATTTGAGATTGACTAATTTAATTTTGATAAATGTACTTGTTTCTGACATGATTTATCTTTTGATAACCATATTGGAAGTATTGATTGATTATGCAATATCTTTTGCCTGATCATGGTTTGAATTATTATTTTATAGCTTGTGGTGTTCACTGTCAAAGAACCATACACTATTTTACTCTGTGATGTATTGAATTGATTTGATTCATTCATTTGTACCCTATCTTTCATCTTTGGCTGTTACTTGTCTTGGTACCCTTCAAACGGAACTAAGTAGAATTCTTTTGTACTTCTAGGTTATCAGTTTTGCTAATTGGATATGTAATAAATTATAAAGAAAATCTTGGAAAATAGAGATAATGAATGTGCTGCTGCCTTGATCAGAAAGATAAAGTATTAATTTCATCAATAGCAATGTAGGAAGTGTTGTGATGAGGAAGATCCCGATACACATAGCTTCTAAATGAAGGCAATCCAAAGAATAAGTGTTGTATAATTTGTAAGTATCAATTGAAATGAATATGATATTATATAGTTCACAATGATTAATGTATTAGCAATGAGTAAGGACTTAAAGACTTCTAAAGTAACTAAGGGAATTATCAGGATAAAAACAGGTTCTTGCTATAAATCAGCTGCTTATAATCTTGATGAAGCACACGTGTAAAAATGAAGGACTTCTTAGAAGGAAAGCTAAGGAGATTTTTCTAGAAGAATCTTCAGTTCATGGACTGTGGAAGTTGAGATAACAAATCTGCAGGCCAACTTTGTCCAGATGTCTCACATGACACAGATGGGCAGGCAATATATTTGGCTGTGGTTGTCTTGTAAACAAGGGGAAAGCAGAACCCAAAACTCACTTTTGAAGGCAGTAGCCTTCCAATAGGGGAAATGCATAAGGCTGGCTGACTGTCACAGAACTGACTGCCGTCAGCACCCTGCAGCTCCGCCTTGGCATCTGGAGAGAGCTGAATCTCCTGTGCACACAACAGAGCTGCAGCCAGGAACAGCTGTCAGACTCCAATAGCTCCCTCTCTCTGTTCCATGACCTAGTTCAGGACCAGGACAACATTTCCCTTTTATACATTGTGAACGCTAGTATGCTTCTTCTCTGTAAGAAGTATATGGGGAAGATTAACTTCCCTGGCATACTGGACCACAGTGCTTGAGAAAAGAAAAAAACAGAGACAGGGGTTGAGTGAGTTTCCATTTCATTCAATAAAGAAGATAATCATTGCAAGATGTAGAGCTGTAAAAACTCACAAACTTTGAAATCATAATCAAGCATTGTGTGTATCTGTGTTATATATATATATAGATGTGTGTATATATCATACTGTTATTATTGTGTTGTACAGGTTTTACCATTTTGTAAGGCAGATAATGAGCACAAATCTTTTTGGAAAATGTCACCTTCCAGGAAATATTTTGTATATGTTCTTCTACAAGTTAATGAAAAGTGCAAACAATATCCACCAAAATATAAATGATTGTGTAATAGAAGAGGGAATCTAAATAGTCAATACATCGATGGACAAAATTTTATCTCAACATTCTCATTTGTATTCTAGAAATGTATAATTTTTTAGATGTCTGGTTATCTTACATCACTTTATTTGATGAATTAAACTATTAAAGTGTTTTATATGGCTATAAGCAAAACCATGCCTTATGTAAAATTAACTTCACTGAAAATTGCAAAATATCTACTAAATATGATCTAAATTTTCTCATTATTTTACTTTTGTAGCTCTTAATGCTTTTAAAATATGAATGTGGTTTACAAGGAGTTTTATCAGTTTATCAGAAGATTTCTAAAAAAAGACTGGCAAAATGAATAAAAATCAATATCCTAGTTTAAATAAACAAGTTACAGGATTCTCAGCTTTTTGAGGGCCCTTCAATTGATCAAGGAGACATTAAAAGTCCTAATTTTCAGAAACATGGTTTGAGGTAAAAATAAATGAAAATCAGGGTGGGGGGACGATGGGATGAGAAGGGCAAACAAAGGAGGAAGCTACAATGCTTGATAAGAAATGTACTCATTATCTTGCCCATGTAATTGTAACCCCTCTGTACAGTATTTTCACAGTAATTAAAAAAATAAATTAATTTAAAAAAAATGAAAGAAAATCATAGTTGAGAAAGTTTTTTGTTACACAGAGTTCTGTATGTAATCAGGTCTGGTATTTATCCGTGCTTTGCAAATTAGCAGATTCTATTTCTGTGTTTCATGTTTGTTATACTCACTACTGAATGCTGAAGCTTGCCCCAGAAAATGGCACATTTTTTGCCTTTATGTTAGATAATTAGATAAATTAAAAATGAGATGATGATTTAGGAGCCAGTGGCTTTTACACCTACAGCCCTAGCTACTCATGAGGCTGAGACCCAGATTCCAGATTCCAAATACCAGCACTGCAAGTATAGGCCTAACAAAGTTACAGTATTTATTTGTTTGTCTGTTTATCCATTTATTCATTCATTCATTTTGTAGTACTGAGGTTAGAATCCATGATCTCATGAATGCTAGGCAAGTGCTCTACCACTTGAACTATGCTATAGCCCTTTTGTTTTTATTTAGATATAGTCTTACTATGCCTAAGATGGCCTCAAATTTATAATCCTCCTTCATTTAATTTCTGAGTAGCTGGAATTACAGGCACGAGCCCTTCCATTGAGCTCAACGTACACATTGTTTAAAAACTTCTAAAGTATAAATGGTAAGAGAGAATATGAAGATAATATTGCTCATTGCAAAATCTATTTCAATTATTTCCCTTAACTTAAAGTATGCTAAATATTCTTATTAATTTGTATAAATTACATTAAGAACATTTTAATAAAGAATTGCATAAAATCCTGTATTTTAAGAAAAAAATAATTAAGGACTTATAAATTACTTATTTAAAAATATTTCCATAAGTATAATAATAGTTATTTACGAGTGAAGTTCTAAAAATAAATGTGTGGTGTCAAGTCTATTTATCTAAAAGATAACTTTTAGTACTTACACATAAAATAAAAAGAAAGAGCTCATGAATAGAGTGAGGTAATGTAGGTTTGAAAGCCATTAAGTAACACCTATGCTTTAACTGCTTTACAAGTGAGAAGGTAGGAAAATTGTTAAGGAAGCAACTTGAAATGTATTACATAAAGCATCATGAAATTGTTAAGTTGAGCCAATTAATGAGTGAGAATAAAAAATATCTAAAAATAGGGAAACATGAAAAAGAAGCAATATTCCATTTCAATGTTTGTATGAGAAAGTTTGACCTTCACTGATACTCAATATAGTTATTTTTGTTACAGTTTTGTTTTGACTTTTTGTTTAAAGAATTTCCTTTTAGTGACACTAAAATGTTAGGGGTCATGTAAAATTGTACAGAAATGCAGAGCTATACATGAAACACCTTATCACCTAATTACTACACCCAACAAGCAGTAAATATTATACTTTGATTATATTTAAAATCAGAGACAAATAGTATATTTTACATCAATGGTATAATTAGAAAAATGAATGAACAAACTATAAAACCTTAAGAGAGGAAGTTATTAAGTATAAATTGGCCTTTACAGTTTTGACATATAAGGAAAGGATCTTGGTATTTTCAAACTTTTACTTCCTTCTAAAATGTTAACCTTTTGTCTGTCATAGCTATTGGAATATTGAAATCTGTGTACAATATTGTATTTGTCAGCAAGAGTGTAAAAACAAAATAGCAAAGACAGTGACCTTTAGCTTCCACAAACTGTGATACACATGTTATAGTCACCAGAACCAAACACATCCATGTAGATTAGCATAAGAGGGAAATCAGTAATAAACATGAACTTTACAATGTTTACTGACATTTCACAAGTGCTTTTTGAGCCTACAGGTTTGGTTTTCTGAATATCACAAAATAAAGTTTTTGCTTCATATTTTTTTGAGGATCGTTGCCAGAAAAAAACAACAAAAACAAAACAAAACAAAAAACCCTCTATGCTGTTTCCTTGCAAGGATTTTGTATCATTGTTTTAAAAAACAATGTCTCAAAGACCAAAACTATGTCTTTGGTAGCTTTTTGCACCATGGTTTTGATTATACTGAATGTGTTTGCTGAGGACTTCATGATTGACATTTATGAGAAAATTTATTCTTTGTTCCCCAAAGCCACACAACATAGTTCCTTCCAGAAGAAATGTGATTTTTGTGTAGTATTAAGCCACCTCATTGTCACATAACAGTATGAAGGATTCATTAATGTTACATTAGTAAAGACTACTGAAATAATATGACATTTGTATGTTCTGGGCATGGAAAACTCATTGATTATAATGTGTTGAAAGGGATTGTAGCATGTATATATGTATATATATATATTACTCTCAAGAATACATTAAAATACATTTCATTGGAAGAATTTGTACAATTCTACATTAAAGCACACATTTAGTATTTGTAACAAACAGATTTCTGAGGGTACAACTCCATAAAAGTTTAGATTATTTCTTACTGATACTTGGAAATGTAAGATAAAGAATTATAATTTTAGCTCAAAACCACAAGTCTCTGTAATTTATTAATTTAACAAACATTTACTGTAATTCTTTCTTCCATATTTGTTTACATTCATAGATGGAGTCTCACTGGGTAACCTGGGCTGGCCTACATCAACCTATTAGGTGCTAAGATCCCAGATGTATGTTACCATGCCTGACACTCTTTTATTTTAAAATAACTTCAGATAAGTAGAAAAGTTTCAAAACTTTTCCTGTTTGTATCATGTCATAACACAATAAGAACAAAATAATCATAACTAAGGTTAGCAGATATATAGAAACTGGTCAGATTTTATAAGCTTTTCTATGATATGCATACTTTTCTCTTCCAAGATCTAACATAAGACCTACACTGTATGCAGTTATTTTCCTTATTCACTCCATACTCTCACAATTTATCTATCTTTCCTCATTTTTCATAATTTTGACATGATTATTTTTGGTAGTACAGCCAATACAGTTGATTTATGACTCTATCCTAGTTACTCACTGATTTTTTTAAGGAGTATATCTTACTTTCCACATCTGAGCTGTGATCTCTGTAATATAAACTTCTTATAGTCAGTGGCTCAGAGGCATGCACTTCTTCAAGCCTCCCTGCATAGAGATAACATCTCTATGTTCTAGCCAAGGCTACACTGCAACCATTCCCCTCCTGATCTCTCTCCCAGGTTGCTGGCATGACAGCCAAGAGCCATGAGTGCTGGTTGAACACTTTCAAAAATTCAGTTATGTTCAGAATATCATTTATTTCTATTAGAATTAGCGAGTGGCTTTTCATAAGATGTGTTTTCTCAGGGTATCTTGTTGGGGGCAGATATTGATGTTGTTATGACATAGTATTGATTACATAAACATTGAAAAGCTGGTTGATAGCTCAGATTTATCCATAATATGAAGATGTGAATATGCAACTTAACCAGATATAATCTTTGTCTGAAAAAATTACATATAAATATAATATACCAGGAATATGATAGAGATGGAATTTTGTTAAAACACTTAACAGAAAAAAAAATAACTAACAATATACTAGAATCAAGTATGAGGTGGGAATAAAGCAACTTGGTGAAGGAGAAAGACAGAAAAATGTATTCTGACCATAGCAAACACTGTGAAGCCCTACATGAGTTGATAAATTGAAAGCTGCTAAAGAGGCCTAAAATGTAAGTCACTTACTGAGGAACTTGAGGAGAAAGACAAAGAAAGTTGTCAGTATTAAATACTGACTTCATGTATTTTGTTTTTCTCAGAATTTTTACAACTTCCTAAATATTTCTCATTTTATAAAGATGGAATAAACATGTTAAAGCCTCATTGTCAATTGCTCCAAAAACATTATCAAGAACAGTTCAAAAATTCTATACTCGGGGCTGGGAAGATGGCTCAGTGGTAGAGTGCCTGCCTTGAATTCATAAGGCCCCGCTTCGATTCTTCAGCACCACATAAGCAGAAACAGCCAGAGATGGCGCTGTGGCTCAAGTGGTAGAGCATTGGCCTGGAGCTGAAGAGCTGAGGGACAGCGCCCAGGCCTCATGACTGGGAAAAAAAAAATGCATTTCAACTTTGTAATTGTACGTATTTACAGCACTCAATACAACAATATGCCTTAAGTTTCCTGTGCTATTATTTTTATCTGTCATATTTCTCTTTTCTGTCTGTACAACTTCTACTTATTTGGTAAAGCCTAAGTCAAACTCTACCTTCTCAAGTTATATTTTTGCAAATATTTTATCAAAATGCTATCAGGACATTGATCACTAAATGACCTTTGCTTGTATTTATTTTTACTTAATAAAATATGAGTGGTTGAGTGTATGAAAAATAAACTTTTTTTTCTGTTCAAGCCGTGGGGCTTGAACTCTGGGCTTGGGTGCTGTCGCTGAGCTTTTCAGCTCAAGGCAAGTGCTCTACCAGTTGAGCCTCAGTGTCAGTTCTGGTTTTCTAGTGGTTAATTGGAAATAAGGGTCTCACAGATTTTCCTGCTAGGGCTGACTTTGAACATTGATCCTCAGATATTATCCTCCTAAGTAGGTAGTATAACAGGCATGAGACACAGGCTGCTGGCTTAATATCCATATTAAAATCTTTCTTTTTCGGCTTTCTATCTCAATGTCTGGCTTAGTTTCAGAGTCCAATAAGAGACTGGTAAATGAATGACTGAATTAAAAACAAATAAACAAATACTCAGTTTAATGATACATGGAAAGTTCCAATTGAAAGCTATTTTTAGTTGTTCAGAGTTAATAAAAGAATTCAGTTCATGAGCATTATTCATGTTATTATTGCAGATAAAAATCAGCATAGAGAAAGAAATTAATGTGTCTTCTAATTTCCTGTCATAAATATTCAATGACATTTGGTGAGATTGCAAATGTCTTTTAGATGCCTTCATAGCTTATACATTAAAATCAAACTTTCTAATTACAATAAAATAAATATGCAATATGTTATTACTGAAGTTGTTACATAGCTAAAAACAAGGTAATGCAATGCTCTTTTTATAGATTTCCTCAGTTTTTTTCTATATTTGAAGATAATAATCATCATTAAAATTAAGGATGTAAACTCACTTCAATTGATGAATGAGGTAATTTCTCTCTTGCCAAACCTGAGAAAATATAAATGTGACTTGAAGAATATGAATGTCTATCTCTAGAAGCAGTACTTCAGTCTTAACTAAATAACACTAATATGAAAAGAGGTTTTAGTGAAGTATAGCATCCTATATGGAAGACATGAAATCTAATTTGGAAGGAAAGTTAGCCAGTATTGCCAAATCACTACAAAGGCAACCTGCTTCTTTTGTATAAATTCCTGTGACTTATAAGGGAAGTGGCAAGTGAAATTACAAGACATTAAAATTATTTTAATAATAACCCAGGTTCTACTAAGTTGATTTTTAATGGTATGCCTTAAAATTGTTGCTTTAAAAATTATTCTTGTAAAGAATGAGTAGTGAAAACAACACTGAGAAAGTCAAAGCTAAGAAATAAATACTGTAGTAAATCATTACTTATATTCAAGCAACTAGTGAGTGACTAAGGAAAGCAAATAATTGGGAGGGAGTGGATAGCATGAAAGCAAAGATAAATATAAATGATTTGGCAGGTGATGACAAGTCATTATTTCATAGAGTTCAAATTAAACTTTCTGTGCATGGTGGAATTGAGAGAGTCACTGGGATAAGAAATTTAGAACAGAGCAAAGATGCTGGAAAGCTACAGCAAAATAGTATCACATCAATCAAGAAATTCAAAACCTATGTCAAAGACAGCAGAAGTTAGTGAGCTATTCATTTTGGCGCTCTTACACAAGATGAATATCAGACGCTTACACTGTAAATGAAATCCAATCTGCATGGTACTGGTCCATCAACACAGCCTTGGAAACCAAGTTCTAAATAATGAAAACTAAAACCAAAAAGAAATGATAAGTGATGGTAGATCCATAGGGGGAAAACTGAAAATGTGAGTGAGACTAACAATGCAAAAATCAAAAGGCAGCTGACTTGCAAGACCATGACTTCTGGTGTTTGTGTTTGATGGACATAAACAATGCTTGATGATGGGGTTGACTGAAGAAATGGTGAAGAAGCAGAAAGAATGGAGCTGAAGAGGAAGGAGTGCAAGCTTTTGGAGAGTTTAGTTTTGAGAATTCAGTTGCCAACTATTTTAAAGTACTTTGCCAATGGAAAATGAACCCTACTGAGGCACACTTGAATAATAAGCAGCTCAGGGGTGAAAACAGATAATGAAAAGAATAAAATAGATAAAAAGTAGCAAGGTGATGAAAGATATAGAATATCCTAAGTACTTACATGTATTAAAATCTAGTTTCCAGGTTACGAGAATCTCAGCTAGAAGATTTGTTTGGAACTCGCTATATAAATCATTTCCTTAGAACATGCATTTTGGATGACAGGCCACATGGTGACTATTTCTTACATAGTTATACCATGCTGTGTCACAAGACATTAGAACATTAAAAAATAAATTACTTCAAATTATGTTTGTGCTAAAAACTGCATACCAAATCATCAATGTCCTACAGAGAAGATTCTTCATGGAATATAGACTAAAATACACTATTTTCTCTACCCCAAAATAGAAACAAGTAGGAATAATTCTTCTAGTTTAGTATTAAAGGTCTTCTCTATAGGGATTGAAGTTCTACTGAAGGTATTATATTATAATTAAAGTACAGTTGTTTCAGATGGAGATCACAAGTTTCAAAGAACCTTTCTTCATGAAATCACTCACTATTTATCTCGGTGTAAAATTTAAAGCGTAATTCCAAATAAAAGTAGTTTTAGTGAAAAATATACTCCTTTTGTACCCTCTTCCTTCCTTGACACATTTTCCTGTTTTTCTTAATTGGCATTTACCTTTCTTTTTAAACTTTTTGTCTCTGTCCTATCAGATGTATATAAGACCACTAGCAATCACATAAATAAGGGATCTTGAGAAAATGTATAAATTCATACTTCACTGAGTGCATTTCATAGTTTTAATTCGAGTTTCACAGATTAAGAAATTAGACCTTACAGTGTTCAAACAATTTTATCTGAAGACTGAGTTCTCTAACACAGAGATATCAGGAGGAAATAAATCTGGGACTGTAGTCATTTCAAAGCTAGTATTCAGATTGTAAAGATGATACAGACTTCTTCAAGTAGGAGAGATACTTCCTACCCTGTATAAAAGACAATATTCTGCATATTAGTACACAAATTGAAGTTCACTATATCTCCAAAAATGTTCTTCAAGTATACTAAACTCATCCTTACACATATTTCTTAGTATTTATATAAATTTAAGAGCACTTAAGTCTGCAAATTCATGAACAATATTTAGAATAGTTTTAAATTTTTAGTGTATTTTAGAAAGAATTTTAATTACTAGGGCTGGGAAGGTGGCTCAGTGGTAGAAAGAAGTTTAATTGTGTTAATGTCCTGTCTTCAGTTTCTCAGACATTTTTATAGAACACATTGAAACCCAAAGATTAATAGAAAAAAGGTTGATTTTTCAAGTGTATTTGATTTCAAGTATATTGATTGAAAAGAGTATCTGGTAATCTTTGAGTCAATCTCCTCTATTCATATCTACCCTCTAATATTAATCTGCATTTTGCTACATAATTAAGTCTTGTTTTGCCATCCTTGGGAATATTTCCCTTAACTATACTTAAAAAATTAAAAAGAATTTTTTCCTGTGCTGAACTAATTTTAAAAATCTAGTGATGAAAATAAGAGAGAAATGGCTACCAAATGGCCAAACAGAAAACAAGTATCCTTCTCTGAGGCACAGAGATTTACTGATACTGCTCCTCAGATACTGTGTTAGAAACTGTAAACTTTCTGAGTTCCCCCTGCTTACCTGGATTACCAGAGTCCTTGATATATCTCTGCATATTCTAGGTTCCCTTGGGCTCTTCATCCAGCCTATTTTCAGAAGGTTCAAATGTGTTTCATGTGCCAACCTATATCCTTATACCTACTGGAACAATGAGATGTACAAGACACTATGTTGAAAATGAACTTTACAACTTGGCTGGCTAGGGGAAGAGTTGGGGAGGTAGGTAGGGAAGGGATAGTAGGGGAAAAGCAAAGGAGGAGGTAACAATGCTCAATAAGAAATATACTCATTACCTTACATAACTGTAACCCCTCTGTACAGTATTTTTACAATGAAATTATACCAAAAAATGTGTTTCTTGTAACAGTAATGTTAGAAAGATTTGCTTTGTTCTTTCTTATCACTTCATATGTCTTCTCTCCATCATGCAAGCACTCTCCAATATTTTCCATTCAAATCTATGAATGTGAAGGGATACAATCACCCCATAAATGTTATGGAGAAGAAAAATAACAAAATATAGGAATGTTTGTCTTTGTGCATATCCTATTAGTTCATTTTCACAGATGATATCAGGATCATCCATGTTACTCAGAGGGATAAATTTATACTCATCAAAGGTTTATCTTTTTCAAAATACCTTCATTCTAATTCCTTGTTCACCTACCCAATAATTCAAAGGTGTTCAGGTTGTCTCCTATTTTCTTTTAATATAGTTACATTTCTTTTTCTATTATAAAGATACTGTACAGAGGAGTTACAGTTACATATGTAAGGTAATGAGTACATTTCCTATCGAGCATTGTTACTGCTCCTTTGTCTTTCCCCTACTATCCCCAGTCTCCCAAGTTATAAAGTTTGCTTTCCACATAGTGTCTTGTATGCCTCATTGTTACAATGGATCAACCAGTATCCTTGTTTCAGCATTTTGTTATTTCCCTTCCCCTCCCCAAATTAGAAAAATGTATATACAAGATACAGGACACCAGAATCAAATACAGTGACAACAGGGGTTATACCATGGGGGAAGAACATACAAAAGAAATGAAAAAAATCACATAGTACATTACAAACAGTGACAAAGAAAATACCTAGCACTTGGTTTCTTTGATTGCTTATATGAACTCTTAATTGATCTTATGTAGTAATCTTCAGTGTCCTTCTAGACCCAATTTGCTATACTCACTACAACCAATTTTATCAACTCACAAGTTAGAGGGTATTTTTATCCTTTACTCTCAGCAACTCCCCATTGTGTCTTTGGGAATATGAAATCTTTGTATTTTAACAAGATATTGTTTAGCAGTTCTTTAAGTCAGGACCTGTCAAGATGAAGTTGCATAATTATATGCTCCAATGAACATTCAGCATCATGCCTGAAATTTTCAAAGACTTGGGAAGTATTTGTAAGTATTGTGCATTATGGGAGAAGGTCATAGGCTTTCCTGGCTTTAGACAGCATACTCCCTTGGCTTCATTAGACTTATTTCTAGAAGTTTCTGATTTACAAGACATTTATAAATTTTCTTAAAAAACAGATGTAACCTTCTGTGTTACATCACCATCCTGCTTATCATCCAGGAGAACGAATTAGAATAAACCTGAGTTACACCAGCATCAGCATTTATCTGAGAGATGCTTTTCCCAAGTGTGTTACTGGTAGCCTCCTTAGTTTAAAAGTTTCATCATTTTTTATTCTTCCATTGTAGTACTCTTTATTTTGATTATATGCCATTCATGGAAATTATTTTGTCAGGTTTCTCCAGGCATTCCATTTCTTTGGAAACCATGTATCTCCCAAAGTCCCAAAGTCAAATGTGTTTCTTGTTCTTATTGCTCATATAAACCCATTCTCACGTTCACTTATGTATGTATACCTCTATTTTAATCCAAGAATGATGCTTTAATGATTATAGAAAATGTGTATAAGAATAATTAATATAGAAAATATATAGACATTTTCTAGATAAACAACTTTATATATATGTAATGCTTAGTTAACCAGAAATAATCCTTAAGAGTCAATGAGATTACATTTGCTGATCCAATAATATTTGTCCTGAATAAGAATTACAGGATTTTTCACTTTCATGGATGTTTAGCATGGGCTAATTTGTCTAGATCTTTTCTTCTCAATGTCAGTAGCCTGTGAGATCAAACTTGAGTGATATGAGTAATATCTCAGTCTACTAAATAGCTCTAATATAAATTTCAAATTGAGATTTTGCAGCTGTTGCTTACATTACATGGCACTATGTTAATTCATAGATCTGAGGCCGTGAATGAAGGAGTCTACTGATCCCTAAAGAAAGACTTAAGAAACATATAGAAAACAATCTACTCCTAGACCTCACTAGCATTCTACAGCCGGATGATAGAGATTATATGTAGCAATAGGGGAAAAATGCAGAGAGAGACTATGAAGTGTTTATGAATAGTGATATTAGTTAACATTAAAATGAACAATTTAAATGCCAAGCCTATTAGTTTGGGGAGATCAGGTGATAAATGAAACTAGGTTTTGAGTTTGTTTCTTAGAACTGCTGTCTTCATCACTTCCATGAACAGAGCCTGTATTCCCATAGATAGTTGGAACATGTACATGTAACAATAATACAATTGATACATCTTTTTGTCTCACACATTGAATAAGGCTTAATATACTAGTAAGAGTCAAGAACTTCCTGAAGATATTTTCCTCCCTATTCTGCTAGTAAATTTTGAGCAAAATTTCCAGGAAGCTCAGAGAAATGAACATGACAAGGATAAAGCAAAATGAGGCCTATTAATGACTTGTTTGTCATCCATACGGCTGGGAGGAAAAGAAGGCAGCAGAATAAAAGGAAGTGTGATCAGGAGGGAATATCAGTGTTTGTCATTCCATGAGAGGCATGATCTTCTTCTTCTTGGTCCTATCTGATATGTAGTTACAAAAATGATTTTTGTTCCTTTATACTGCTGTTGTTCTGTACATAACAAAGACTGCTTATTTGCAACTGACTGGATATCTGTATATTGTCATTATTTTGACTCTGAGCTACACCATCGATCTCACTCAATGCCACATAATTTGGTCAGAAGAAACTTTGATGATCTCACCATCCCCGGGAACATTTTGCCTGCACAATAAATTGATAACCTCATAAAATTTGTACTTGGAAAAACAATAAGCATATCCATTTATGCCCCTGAATGTCACAAGATGCTACATGTCATCATAGAACATGTCAGTGGCAGCTTTCAAGGCATTTGTCCTTGAAATATTATGTATGTACACAGAACATGTCCTTGTTGAAGAATTGTTAGTACCATGGAAGTTGACCTAGGATCTCTATCTATCTATCTATATTTGGGGGGGTTGTCTTCCTGTATCCTGGGACATGGAGGAATGGGGTAGCATGTTTCCAAAGATTCAAGTAGGAATTCTCTGTTTTCATTTTTGTACTTGTACTTATGGCAGAAGCTGTTATTTTTGAGTCTTTGGATTATTCTAGAAATTAATTATGAAAACTAGTCTAGGACATTATAATCACTAAGTATTCAATATTTAGTACTTGAATCCTTTTCACGTTAAGTTGTTGACTGACATTTGTTATTAAGCCTAAGAGATACAACTCACCTGTCCTGTTTTAGATAGTAATGGAACATATACATTATTTAAAAGTCAGCTAACTCATCACCGAGATAAAACTTGAAAAACCTTAGTGCAGAACCTGGATAAATACAAGTGGCAATATGTGGCTGAAGCGAGAAACACACAGCTATGACTTTAACACAATTTAATTATTAAGCTGTTTATCATATTTTAAAAATATTTTAAGTGTCGAGCAATAATAGCCCACATCTGTAATCCTAGCTACTCAGGATATGAGATTTGAGGATCTCCTTTCAAAGCCATCTGGGACAGGAAAGTCCTTGAAACGTTTATCTCCAATTAATCACCAGAAAATTGGAAGTGACACTTTGGCTCAAAGTGGTAGAGCACCAGCCTTGAGCAAAAGAACTCAGGGATTACACCCAGGACCTAATTTCAAGCCCCACAACTGCCCAAAAAAATAAAAAAATAAAAAGACTTATGGGTTTTTCTTGTCTAGTTTAAGAATATGTGGAACCCCAGAAAATTCCCATAGGGAATGTAGCCCCCATAAGGGAATGTCTCTCTCCACATCATTGTAAAAAAATATGTGCTGTGCATATAATCAATAGCACCATTTTTGCATATTTAGTGAACACTGGTCAGTTAATCCTACTTACCTGATCTTAAAAAAGAATAAAAGAAGAAAAATTCAAACCAATACTGAAGAAAGACATTTATAAAACACATACTGAGAGGAAAACAAAGAATTGTTATTCAAAATATGCAGAGGATTTTCAAAATTCAAGAATAAGAAAGAAAAATAACGAAAAGGAGAATGTGTCAAAGACCATAAGAAGAACATCAAGAAGTTATACAGCTGACAAATAATCATGAAAACTTGTTTCAAATAACATGTCACTAAAGAACTGTAAGATACAACAGTGCGCTAGCACTCCTACCTACTAGAATGGCCCAAACTTAGAACATTGACAACGCTCCATGCTGATGAGAACAGGGAGCAACAGGACCTCTCATCCACTCTGGGAATACTAAATAGTACCATGAAAAAGAATGTCAGTCTTATGAAACTAAATATGTCTTCTGATCCAGAGATTTTATTTTTTAGTAATTAGTCAAAGGAATTAAAAACGTAAGCATACAAAAAATAAATCCTTATACATACTTTTATAGATAGCACAAAATATGGGGGAAATTACATATCCTTCAGTAGGTAAATGAAAATGAATTTTGGCACATCACAAGATGGAATTTTACTTGGTGCTAAAGAAAAAAAGTCACTGGCTATCAAACAATGAAAAGTCATGGAAAAATGTAAATGCATATTATTAAGGAAAAAATAAGAGTCAATCTGAAAATGTTCTGGTATTCATTGCAAAAAACCTTGGAAACAGTAAAAAGTTCTTTAGTTGTCAATGTTTAGAAAGAAGAGAAGTTAGAATATGTAGAATGCACAGGCAATAAAAACCACTCTAGGTATAGATCTAAAAATGAACTCTGATGTAAACTATGGAGTTGGGGTGATTGTTTTGTGTCAATGGTTTGTGACAAATATACCATTCTGTTGTGCAATATTGGTGATAGAGGAAGTTTTATATGGTTTGGGAGATGGTAAATTATACTTCACCCCCAAGTTTATTGTGAAACTAAAATTGCTGTAAGCAAAGTCTTCATAAATATATTTCTCAGTGACTATCACATGTATACACAAATACAAAAAAGATAGAAAACATGATCATTGTGAAATATTGAAGCATTTGATCTCTCTGAAGATTAGAAAGTCAGAAATAAAGAAAATGATAAAATATAAGCAAATGACCCTTTTAATAAACAAAACCTTACCCATTACTAATCATGATCGTTGAATGACCTCTGAACATAAACAATATGATTAGTCATTATTCCCTGAGAAATGGTATAGAAGTTAAAGAGAAGGGAACCCATAATTTCTTCCTCTAAAACAGGAAACAGATAATATAAGAAAATTAATTTAATAAGTAATGAAAGATTTTTCTTAAAAAGCTACAGCAAATTGGGGATGGTAGGATCAGCAGTAAAAGTTTATGAAGATATAATTGGGATTTCTCTCATTCTTGCATTGACTTAGTTGGCAATTTCCATAATTAACTTTTATCCTATGTTTATCTCTTTCTAGGCATAGTGTCTACCTTTTTATTAAATCTGAAGTTTTGATATTATTTTCTCCATTTTATAAAGTATGGCTATTATCTGGGGTTTCCAGCCATTATATAACTTAGAAAAGATAGACAGTTGTAATCAGTAGTAAATATACTATTTATCTCTACAGTATTGAAAATTAGATGTTAAACATACATTCTTCCAGAATTATTGCCTCAAACGAAGGGTTGGAAGTGTCAGAGGATTTTCTAGGACAAAAATTGCTAATGAATATTGTTGTTTGAATGAGAATCCAAAGAACTTGTTAATTGTTTTCAGGTTAAATTGGGTCATTGACACATGTAATTTTCTAAATTGGCTTATATAACCTCTCTCTCTCTCTATATATATATATATGTATGTGTGTGTATATATATATATAAAGTGTGTACATTTTGCTTCATTCAAATTCATACAATGTTGTTAGAGAATCCTAAAGAAATCAAATATTGCACATCTTTTGCACAGATTTGGAATGGCTTGACATTGTGTACAATTAAATCTGAAACACTTTGTCTTCCTATTTTTATTTATTAAGAGATCTAGACCTCAAATGGAAAAGAAAAGAAGAGACGGATTTCTTTTCCTTTCTTTTTTCTTTTTTTCTTTTCTTGGCAGTACTAGAATTTAAACTTAGAGCTTCAACAACTTTCTCAAATTTATTGCTTGGCTGACACTCTACCACTTTATTTACACCCTCAACCATACATTTTGCTAGTTATTTTGGAAATTGAATTGACTCGATTTTTCTCATGGCAGTGCCTTTGAGCCAATGTTCTCAAGATCTCAATCCCCTGAATAGCTAGGACTACAATAGAAGTAATCGATTTCTTTTTTTTTTTTTTTTTTTTGTAATCGATTTCTTAAGAATAGGAATGAATAAGATTGGTACTTGGGTCTATTGTGTTTAGAATCAAGAAAGACTTTTGCGCCTTTAAGGAGCAAAAGCAAAATATCAAGAACATACATTTAGCTCTGTCAAATTTCTATTTACTAAACATTAGCCATAAACCTATTTATATTTCAAAGCTTATAAAATTGCTCAATAGTTGTGTCTGGTCACCAGTACTGCACTGAGGAAGCTAGGGAAATTAGTAATGCAGTATTGTTTGTGACCTTAGAAGAATCTTTTTCATTTAATTTCTTTGGTTCCTATGATAGCAACCTACAACCAAGTATTGTATTACTATTTAAATGTGGGGCCTCTTTCTGAAAAATATATTCAATAATTCTATGTCCTTTGTGGCCTAGAATCTGAAATGTCATAGGTTTCTATTTATAAGAAAACTTTGAAATCTGCTTTAGACTGCTAATTACAAATATAGTGAAGTTGTTGCCATAGTTTTTCTAGAGAAGCATAGCAAGTCATTGACATGCCACTTCTGGTTTCTTTGAGGTTGTGGCTCGCTAAGAAACAAACTTGGCAGGAAAATTACCATTTATTCAACACAATTACTTAAGCAAATGTTATTTTAAGTTTTGATCTGATACAACTGTGTTGCCCCATTCGTAAGGAAATGGAAAGACCTGGAAAAAATATATTAAGCAAAGTAAGCTAGGCCCAAAGAAATATGTTTCATGATTCCCATCATTTATAATAACTAGAATATGTCTATGATATTCTTAGCAGGGGATCACAACAGCCCAATCACTAAGTGCATAGGACCATATACAATGAAATATATCCAAATGAACTCAAGAATTGGAAAAAAGAGGTTCTTATTTTGTCCTGTATGCAGTTATTTCTATGTTTTTTTCTTTCTGTTTTGGTTTTCTGTACCCTTTGTCTTGTATATAAGTTTATCTGATCAATAGAAAACACAGGGTATTACAGAAACAGCAGGATAAAAGATGGTTATTGCAATACTGATACTCACTAGATACTATGGTTGAAATTAACTTTACAACTTGGTGGGGGAAGGGAAGTAGGGAGTGATAGGTGGGATAAAATGAGGCAAAGGATAACAATATTTGAAAAAAATGTACTAATTACCTTACTTATGTAGCTGTAATCCCCCAGTGCATCACCTTTACAATATATTTTTTAAATGTTTCTTGGGCATAATGGGTCACACCTATAATTCTAGCCACTCAGGAAGCTGAGATCTGAGGATTATAGTTTGAAGACAGCCTAGATAAAATTTATGCACAGAAAAAGCCTACCCAGAGTGCCAGGTACTGCTTCAAGCCCTGGTATATGCACACAAATACACACACACACACACACACACACACACACACACACACACACACACACACAAGGGTAATTTTTTGTGTAGAATAAGGATAAATAAATATATTTTTAATGTTATGGTCAGAAAAGTCACATAAGCTTTGGACAAACCATATGTTTTCATAGTTAATGTTAGAAATCAAAGCCATCACATATTCAATATATAATCATTGGTTTTTTGAAATTAATATTAATTAACATTTTCCATATCTGATGTACTACCTGTACTACCATATCAAAAACAAAATCTATAAAATTTAGCTGCAGGTGGGGTGAAAGAACTGTTTTTGTAAGGCTATCTGCCCATATGAAGTCAAATGATTTTCTAAATCAATTGTTGTGACTTACTATTCTTACCCATTTTTGTCAGGCTCTTTTAAACATACAAATATAATTAATGATGTAAAGCAGAAATATTTACAATGCTTGTGGTGAGGAAATAAATTAGATATAATTAAATGGCTTCCCAAAGCCACAATTTTATTTTTAAATGAAAAGATATTTTAGGACAATGACACTAGGAATTCAGAGGACATTGTTTTTATCTATAAAGTGATTGTCATCATCAGAGCCTAGCAGCTCTAGGTATTTTCTCTAGCTGGGTGCTGAAGGGGACTGAGCTTGTCAGGTAGGCTGTACCTATCTTCCTAATATCAGGCAAGACCTGGCCTACAGACAATGAATGAATCACATGACCTAAGCTGGACCACCTCCTTGTCTCCCCAGTGACCTAATCAGTGAGGGAACTCACACTTCCTTGCTCCCTATAAAATCAGGATCTTTCTAAGACATAACATTGGTTCTCTCTGTTACTCTATTTTTCCATCCTTGACCACCTTTTCTTGAGAGTTCACTTAAAAAAATTAGCACATGAAACAAATTCATGTTTTAGGCTTTGCCGCAGGAAATTTAATCTGAGGCAATCAGAATAATCAATTATTATGCAAATGAAAGTAACATTGGTCTGAAAGTCTGTTTCTGAGTCCATGTAATTGTATGTATTTAAGAATTAGTAAATTCTCAAATAGTCATGTCAGATCTACCTGTAAAGTTAGCTCTGTTCCTTCCCCTGATTTGGCTGTTACTAAACCAAAAGTATGAGATAATTGTTTTCTATTGTAGCCTTGTTTTCAGCTTTCCAAAGAGCATAGAATACTGAGTATATGAGATGATTTACTTGATGTCTCTGATGATGTCAGAACAAACTCAAATGGCAAAACATTTTTGGAAGCAGTTCAGCACATATACTTTATGCCTGGTAAGTATATGAAACAGCATCTTTATGCAATTAGGATAATGCTATCAAAAATAGATTTCCTTATCTACACTCTGATCTTTATCTCTCACTTGCTGTAAATATTAGGTTTGAAAGCCAGAAGTCTATAAGTCATAAGAGTTAGAATCTAATAAAAGATAACATGAACAATATTCTTCACAATTCTCTGCACATCTCCCCTGTAAAATTTCCAGTGATATGAAAGGCTCTCCCTACTCTAATAATAGTTTTATAACACAGAATAGAAATTTGGAATCAGATTACATTTGCACATTTTTGTAAAAGGGACCTTGATTGAATTAATTAAATGTTCTCTCTTTCAACATTATAAGAATGAGGACAGCAAAGCCAGGAGTTGGTAGTTCATGCCTGTAATCCTATCTACTCAGGAGGGTGAATCTGAAGATAGCAGTTCACAGTGAGAAAGAGAAAATTTTTGACACTCTCATCTCTAATTAACCAGCAAAATGCCAAACATGTAAGTGTAGTTCAAGTGACAGAGTGCCAACCTTGGGTGAAAAAGACAGCAAGAGGGTGAGACCTTGAATTCAAGAACCAGTAATTACACACACATACACACACACACACACACACACACACACACACACACACACACACACACACACACACACACAATGCAGAAAACAATAGAATCTATGTTGTTAGGCTGAGAAAATGTGATTCCAAAATATCTATGCCTCAAATCTCAGAAAATATAATTTTATGGCATAAGTACTTGAAGATAGGATTAAATGAATGAATAAAAAAGATAAGGATTATATGAACCTCACATTACCTCTATGGTCCTGAACGCAATAACAAACATTATCAGAGAGAAACAGAAGAATTGACTAGAGATGATAAGAAAGTGATGGCACAGCAATATTTTTTGACACTAAATGCCCTGCTCTTTGTATCTAAATACCTGGCTCATTATGACTGAACTATCTGTCATCCATAATACATCCCAGAAAAAAAATTAACAAATTAACAATGTACAGGTGACATGACATTCTGCAAAACAATATGAATGCGTTTTCTCCTTATGTTTACTTGTAAACACATGATAATACCAAGAAATATTAAAAGTTAACAATAAAAAAATCACAATACAAATTATTATCGTAATTAATGCCCTTATTCTGGACTTCAAACTAACCACTCTACTAATCAAGTAGAGCTCATCATTTAAAGCATGATCATTCAGGGATAAAAAGTTGCATTTGTCAGAATTCATAAATACATATTCACAAACATATGCAAAATCCCAGGAACTGGACATTATTAACACTGAATTATCAAAGTGGAAAAAAAGTGAAGTTCATCTTTGTCTGTTCTTTGTTCCTGTTCCCTTATAGAAAACAAGAAAATCTTACAATGCGTAGTATTAAAATAATTCATAGCCTATGCTGTAGTCATGATTATTTTCACTTTTAAGTTATTAAGTATTTTAGGTATGTAGAAAGAACAAACATACAAAGGGAACAAAGGGATAAAGTCAGTATTTCTGTCTAACATTAATTCTTTATGAACACAGAGTAATGGAGCATCATATATAAAAATTAAAAAAGTATTGTTTTCTATTTTAAACATAGATGAGCATATAGACATTTGGGGAAAAGGAAATGTATGTAAGCTACATGCTAACATTCAGTCCCTCCTTAACAAATGGAACAATATAAATTTGCATTCTCTGTCAGTCTAGCTCAGTGTGAGCTGAACCAGTCTCAGCAGTGGCAGTCATGTGAGGAGAACCATTTAGAGCAGCATTTACTTTGGCACAGGTCTGGTTCCACATTCAGGTTTTGCTCCAGATGGACTATCTCCATGTGCACATAGGTTTGCTTTTTAATTCAACTACTGAAATTAGGGACAATCTCTGCAAGAGCACTTGGGCAATAAGAGAGCCAGCAGGAGTAGAAGTGGGTATCAGCAAGACTCTTTCTTCTGCTCACTTGCTTCCTGGCGATGGATATTATGCAAAGAACCTCCTTTGCTTTGCAACTGAGTCCTGACAACTGAAGCTTTGGAATACATTATCTCTGCGCATAGCCTTTGTATTAATACAGATCCTCCAGTTTGTGGTGGATTCCTGATGAGCCATCAATGTATATGAAGAGACATTCACAAGCATCAAATAACTGGCTGAGTTTCCTGAAGTACAGTACTACAAGTGATTAAAGTTAATGTCTTTATTTTAAGCATTTTGAAAAGTAATTTTTGAAAGAAAATAAAAGTATCTTCAAATTTGGAATGTCAGACTGGCTTCTCAAAGTATTAACCTCTGACAGGGTATGAAAAATTCTAACACCATTAAGACTGCTATCCAGAAGGATGAGATAAATAGAATAATGGTACAGAATAATTAATGGTTGGAGAATAACAAGTTTCTATAGAAGAAGTTGCTACAGGATATTACTCTTGGAAATCTACCCAAATCATTACAAATCTGAATATGGTTTTTAAAAAAGCCACTTAAACACCCATGTTCATTGTTGCATTTTCCACAATAGCCTTATTATAGAAACAGTCAGGATGCCTGTTGGATGAGTGAACCAAGAAAAAGTGGCACATATAGACAATGAGATTTTAATCATCTATCAGAAAGAATAATATTATGCCACTTGCCAAGAAATGGATGGAACCAGAAAAAAAATCTGTTTAGGTGAAGTAAGCCATGCTCAGAGAGACAAATGGAGCATGTTTTCTCCATATGTGGAATTCATATCTAAAATACAAATACTCATGATAACATACAGGGCACTATGCATTTACACACACATGCACATACACATACACAAGCACACATAAGCTGACTAAAAGATGTTGTACTTAGGGGAGAAATCTAAGGTGTAACTCCTCTGAACAACTAATACACTGTTTATCAAAATGAGTAGAAGGAAGTAGAAACATATTTTTCAGGAGAGGACCAAGTGGGGGGTACATTAATGGAGGAAGGAAGGGTTAACCAATGCAGTCATTATTTTCGATGTATGTTCAGTAAAAACTGAACTGTGTAATTGAAGGTAGGGACAGCTGGGAGAGGAAATAGGGAAGAACAAAGGAAGAGGAGACATTGACCAAGTTATGAACAAGTTATGACCATAGTGCATACCTGACTCATGGAATTGTCACTCTCTTTAAAGAACTACTTAATAATAATAATAGCTGGAAAAGAGTATTTCATTCCTGTAATCTGAGCTATTCAAGAGACTGAGATCTGAGGATCCTAGTTTGAAGCCAGGCCTGGAAGAAAGGTCCATGGGCCTCTTCAATAAACTACTCACAAAAAGCTGGAAGTGGAGCTGTGACTCAAGTAGTAGAGCACTAGCCCTCAGTACAAAGAGGCTCAGGGACAGCCCTCAGGCCCTGAGTTCAAGCCCCAGGACCAGTAGAAAATAATAATAATGACAATAATAATAATAATAATTTAAAAAGAAGTTGCCTTAGACTTTCTGAGTTAAGGGAATATAAGGATTAGTTTAGATCAGAATGATAGGGTTTTTTTTTGTTTTGTTTTGTTTTTGTGTTGTTTGGCAGAATGATAGTCACTGAATGTACAATTTCTAAGCCAGGAAATTTAGGAGAATATTACAATATCTTGCACAGGAATACTAAAGTCCTTATTCACATAATTTAAATGAATTAAGACTATCCAGGTAGACACACTGCAATTGCCAGTATACCATAATAGAATTACAGAATCAGAATCAGAAAAAAAGATATTAGGTTAGAGTAAAAGGGCCACAAGTCAAAGAATACAATCAGTCTCTAGAGGCTGGAAATGGTAAGAAAACGAACTCTTCCCTAGATTGTGAAAAGAAACAAAGCTTTGCCGATACCTGTATTGTACCATGATGAAATCCATTTCTGGACTCTAACCTTCATAATGGTAAGAAGAAAGATATGTCTAAGCCAATAAATTTGAAATAATCTGTTATAGCAGTGATGGGAAACAAATATAGGGACCTAGAATAGAAAGCCAAAAAATTAGAATAAGACTGTTCCATTTGTATAGGGTAACATCTATACACGGATGATCATAGTTTATATGCAAGAATCTCCCAAGGGGGAAAATGTATGGAAGAACAAAATGGGTTATTTGACAAGTAAGAAATGTACATGTTTCTCATGTAGTATGCGAATATAGAATTGCCTATCAAGATTTGCCACTCATATACTTATCTAAGACATATTTTACTGATGTACATGAACTTTGCTTAGTTGAATCATGGCTGAAAACAAAAAAAAAAACACCTGGATTCAAAATCCATGTATGCAGTAATATCTATAGAGCTATTCATTCATATTTCTGTGGTTGGTACTGAGGCTTGAAATCAAAGCCTGAATGCTGTAATTTAGCTTTTTCCCTCAAGATTGGTTGGTGCTCTACTGCTTGAGTTACAGCTCCACTTTCAGCTTTTAGGTGCTTAGTGGGAGTTAAATGTCTCATAGGCTTTCCTAAATGGGCTGGCTTTGAAATACAAACCTGGGAATTTAGCCTCCTGAATAGCTGGGATTGCAGGCATGAACCTCTAGTGCCTGCTTTGATAGTGCTTTTTAAAATTTACTTCTTGCATGCTCATGACAACAAAAAAGGGCACATGATGTTATGATCATTTCCATAGTTGGAATAAGATTTACCATGTTATCAAAGTAATGAGTGTTCTGCCCCTAAATTTTTCATTATACATTTATGTGATTTCTGCAGTGTGATCCCAGAGCATTTTATTTCTGGGAATAAAGACATGAAATAGTTCCTAGACATATTATCTATGTGGTAAGTTTTTAGAAGAGAATCACAGATGAGAAATTGATGGAAGGATAAGAAATTATGGCACTGAAAGCTTAATTGCACTTTCAAATGTTTTTTTTTTTTGTTGTTTTGCTTTAATTTTTTGCTTTTTGTTTTGTTGTTGTTTGTTTGTTTTGTGCTGGTCCTTTGTCTTGAACTCAAAGCCTGGCAGTGTCCCTGAGCTTTTGTATTCCAGCACATTCAGCCACAGATCAACTTCCTGCTTCTTGTAGGTTAATTGAAAGTAAGAGTCTGCTGGAAATTTTGCTAGGGCTGTCTTCAAAGCAAGCTCTCAAGATCTCAGATTCCTGAACAGTTCATGTTACCAGTGTGAGCCTCTGCTGCCCAGCTTGCATCTTCTCTATGCTTCTAATAATTTTCTACCTTAGATTTTAGTTTCTCAGAACTGCTGCATTATGTGTGCATGTGTTTGTGAATAGTATACAATATGTGTGTGTGATTGTGCATGGTTTAAGCATGGACTTATAAGTAATGAAGAAATGAATCAATATTATCATTGCTTCTAAGCAATGAAGATATGAGTCTATATTAATATTAATTAATTGATATTCAAGTTACATGAACATATTCATATTCAGATATTCATATTTAACATTCCATTTTAATTTAATATTTTAATAATAATAGGATTATTTCAGTAAATTCCAGTTTAATCATCATATCATAACACTAGTATGGGATACTTGATGAAGTACCTGGATATTTTTAAAGATGTTTTCTTCAAGAGTCATTTTCATTTAAATAATTGAACTAAAATGTTAATTGTACTGACAACTTATCCATTTGTAATACATTCATAATATAAAAGAATAATCCTATGATTTATTTAAATGATAAAACTTGAACATTAAAAAAAAATCTATGCCCAATGGCATAATTCTCTGTATAAACCCAAGGTTACTATTCCTTAGATCATAAATTATAGGTTATTTCCCTATAAGAACAGGTCGTATTTTTACTTTAAATTTATTTTTCACTTATTTCCCGTATTTAATACTAATAATTATTCAATCGTGTGTTAACAAAAGGCTGAAATGATTGATAAATAATGCTTTAAAGCTAGTGTCTGTTATTTATGTTACATTTCTTTTGATATTCATGAAGTAGATGCTAACTCATCCTATACAAGATACAGTTGAAAGTTACATAGAAAATAGATGGAATGGCTGTCTGGAACAGGACTCTGGTACAGCTGTCTCCACTTCTTTTTTTAATTGATTGTGCTCTTGTGTATCAAACAATGCTGGATCCATAGTATTTGTTCAGTAACAATGTTTGGATAAATCACTGACTAACAGATGGCATCCTTTTTATCTCATGATTTTATATTATATGCATGCAATTCGGTAATTTGGAAGTCAGAATATTTCCAGTTAAAATTATTTTGAGCCTAACTCCCACTCTATTTCCGATAGAAAGAAGCTTTTTTTTTTTTCCTTTGAGAAGTTAAATTCAGTTATATTACTTAAGATAATGTACTCAACTTCAAGCTGTTTTCATTTTTTTTTTAAAGATTTGATTGATGAATTAGACATATTCCACATTTGGAATTGGGGGGGGAATTTTCATTTCGCTAAAACTGTAAAAATTAGATTTCCATACATGTTTTACATGTTTTGTGATATATTTGTATAATTTTAGTAGGTTGTCAGAGATACTATGTTTCAAAACTATATTTTAGAAGGAGGATTACAGTTAGTTTAGAGAACACACCCTTCCATACCTTTACAAGAATTGCAATTTCTGCCTAAAAGATTTTTAGAGAAAAAAAGGTAAAGGAAGAGGAGAAAGAGGTAGGATAATGAGAAAGAATGAAAGAAGGATGGAAGGAAGGAAGGGAAGGAGGGAGAGAGGGAGGGAGAGAAAGAGTGAAGGAGGGAGAGAGGGAAAGAAGGAAGGAAGGAAGGGAAAGAGGGAGGAAGGAAGGAGGGAGAAAGGGCAAGAGGGAGGAAGGGAAGGGAAGGGAAGGAAAGGGAAAGGAAGGAAGGAAGGAAGGAAGGAAGGAAGGAAGGAAGGAAGGAAGGAAGGAAGGAAGGAAGGAAGTGAAGAATAGAAGAAAGAAGGAGGTAGGGAGTAAAGGAAGAGAAAAGGAAACAAGAAGGGAAGGTGGAGGGCTTAGAACTGAATTCCATTGAAAAAATTGCAAATTAATTGCTTAATTATGAAATTACTTTTGATCTAACATGTGAGAAGGTACTTTCTTTCAATAGCCCTTCATTGTAAAGTATGTAAAACTCAACTTCAACCATCTCTCTAATATGCTTTAAGCCTGAAAATGTTTCAATTTACAGTTAATCATTTTTTGATTTATGTATTTAATATAGTTATAGCTTAACATGCAGTGTTATGACGAGATAACCCAATCTAACTGAGGTAAGATATATGAGAAAACATTCTTTCCTGATTCAAGTACCAAGGACAAAGCCAAAAGTATGAATTACAGAGGATTTTAAATAATCAGTACTTGGAAATGAAGACCCCAGGAAAAGATGCATCATCAACAGAGAAATAAAGTGCATATAAAAAGCTAAAATGATACTTCGTTACAGGGAGGGAAACTGAAATGACCTTCAATACTTGAAAAAATGGGATTTTCATTTAGCAGAATAAGAAACATTATTATTCAAATACTAATGTAAAAAGAAATTACTGATTATAGGTTTGTTTTAATTAGTCTCTCTTTCTTTTAGTTTTCATTGATTTTAACTACATTTTTATTTTAAAAATGCTGTACAGAGGAATTACAATTAAATGAGCAAGGTAATGAGTACATTTCCTATAGAACATTGTTACCTTCTCCTTTGTTTTCCCCTACCATCCCTTCCCTCCCACCTCACAACTACACTTTCCCCCTTCCTCCCCCGCCTAAATTTTTCCACCTAGTGTATTGTACATCTCATTGTTACAATGGGTCAACCTGTATCCCTATTTAAGCATTTTGTTTTTTTCCCGTCCCCTCCCCAAATTAGAGAAGTGTATATACAAGATGCAGCACACTGACATCAAATACAGTGAAAACAGGGGTTATACTGTGGGGAAGGAACATACAAAGAAACAAAAAAACCAAATCTCATGGTACATTATAAATACATTAGAAACAATAACAAGAAAGAAAAAAAAAACACTTGTGTCCCTCTCATGGGGTTCATTTTGCTTAATATTGTCTTATCTGGTCATATGTACATAACTTTTGACCTTCTCTGCTTGTCCCAGACATATACTATTTATTGCAAATAAGGAAAACCATGGGACCTATGTTTCTTTGGGCCTGGCTTTCTTCACTTAATATAATTTTTTCCAAGTCTTTCCATTTCTTAACAAATGGGGCAATGTTATTCTTTCTGATGGAGGCATAGAATTCCATTTTCTTGATCCACTCATCTACTGAGGGGCATCTGGGTTGGTTCCATATCTTTGCTATGGTAAATAATGCTTCAATAAACATAGTTGTGCCGATAGCTTTAGTATGGTCTTGTTTGTGATGGTTTGGGTAAATGCCCAAAAGTGGGATTGCTGGGTCATAGGGGAGCTCTGTCTTTTGAAGAACCTCCATACTGCTTTCCAAAGTGGTTGAACAAGTTTATACCCCCACCAACAGTACAGTAGGGTTCCCTTCTGTCCACATCCCATTCAGTATCTGTTGTTATTAGAGATCTTGATTTTAGCCATTCTAAGTGGAGTGAGGTGGAATCTCAATGTTGTTTTGATTTGCATTTCTTTTATGGTTGGAAGGTTGAGCATTTCTTCATATGTCTATTTGTCATTCTTGTTTCCTCTTCAGTGAAGTTTCTCTTTAAGTCTGTAGCCCACTTATTTATCGGGTAGTTGTTTCTTTGAGGATTGTTGTTGGGGGATTTAATTTTTTGAGTTCCAAATATATTTTAGATATGAGACCCCTAGCCATTGTATGGCTAGTGAAGATCTTCTCCCAATCCATACACTTTCTATTGATTTTGCTAGGTATGTGTGGGATTTCACACTTTTTACTAGTTTTAAGAGTAAAATAGGCTATGAGTCACTGCTATGCAAATTCATTTCTCTTAATTTAATTTCTTCCTTAAAAGCTATTCGGTAATTAGACTGGTGGCCTGTTGTGTCCTAGAACAAGAGTACCTGTACTGCTTAGTCTAAGCTGTTTTGGTAACCAATTTGTAGCAATAGGACACAATCAGAATTATGTTGTGGGATGTGTGTTTGTGTGTGTGTGTGTGTGTGTGTGTGTGTGTGTGTGTATGTGTGCATATCTAGGAATCAGATGCTTGAATTTCAAAATAGTAAAGAACCTTGTTGTAATTATTTCTGAATCCTTTGTCCATGATCACAAGAAATTTGTTATTTTCACAAGGGTGATCATGCTGTGTAGTAGACCTGTTTAATTCATTTATCCAGGACTGACTCTGAGATATGGATATGCTCTTCTGGTTACTCATAAAATTATTTCTCAGAAGAAGAAATAGGTCCACATGGCAGTCAGAGCCTCGGGAAACCATGAGGCAATAGATCTCCAAAGCTCTCAGTGGAAAGAATAAAATAAAAAATAAAAACAAAACCCATAGAATTCTACCTTTGTAAATATAGGAAGGTGAAAATAGCTACTATTAGAGATTCTTACAATTCAATTGAGAGTACATTAATGCATGCATCATTATATATTATTTCAGCAGATATTCTCCTTTAAAATTTTACATCTCTAGTACATTGGATTTTAAAGTTTAAGAAAGAAAATTCATATGACTGCTTTTCAGAATATATAAATTGTTAAGCTTTCTGACTTGAAGAGTTAGAGAGTATGTTCATAGTAATTTTGTTTCTTTGTTTTCTGAGACAGGGTTTCCTGTCCTCAGGTTGGATTCACGCTTCTGAATCTTTTCTATGATCTTCCCAAATGCTGGAATTTCAGGGATAAACCATCATAATTAAAAAATTGTCTTTCTATAGTTGATATACAGAGGGGTTATAGTTACTTGATTCAGGTACAATCAGTACAATTCTTTGGAACCATGTCTTCCCTTCTGTCACTCTCTCCCAGTCTTTCCCTTCTGTCCCTACCCATAAGATATCCCCATAATGTCTGGTGAATATCACTGTTGTATTTGTTCATCCTTGTTCCCATACTTGGCCTTTATGATGGTTTTTGAGTCCCACTGACATGCTAAATAAAACAAATATTATTAGTTCTGACTTAGTGTTTCCTAATATACAACAATTTAATCATGAGTTAGCCATACATGAAACATGAATAGAATAAGATTTCAAAGCTAAGGTTTTAAACAAAAAAAGTTTGAGACAGAAAAAATATGTATATACCAACTCTTCTAACATTATCTTGGTAATAATGCTTATCTAAATGATTAAATATCATCTGATAATCACAGGTTATGTTGATTTTTTTTTGTTAAGCAAACTGAAGTAGGAAAGCATTTCAGTATTTTAGTCATTCAAAGTAAACAATTATTCAAAACAATTTCACTATTCATATTGACAATTTCTTTAGAGCTTTATTGAATCATGTCCAATTTAGTGAACAGCAAATTGAAATCAGCATTAAACTTTAAGTATTTACAAAGTTAAGTTACAAGTGTAAGTCATTTTCCCATAAGTATTATAAAATATCTGAAATATCAACTTATAAATAGAAAGGCTTATTAGGATGTGTTTTGGAGGTTCTACTCTAAATTTGTTGACACTCTAGCTTTGACATTTTGGTGTGTGAGTACAATGTGATGGAAACCTGTGTTTGAGATTGAGTTGCTTATACACCAAGCCAAGCAGCAACAGAGGAAGAAGAGCTTGAGATCTCAAAAGCCTCTTCAAGAGTCCAATGACCTAACTAACTTCCACCAGACCTGATTTTCTCAAAAATTCCACCATCTTCCATTTGCATCAACTTGGAACCAAGTCTTCAACACATGAACTCTTCGAGGACTAGAGCAGCCAGTTTTTGTGACTGTCCATGCAACTGTTAAATTTAGTGCTACAGTATCATAATTTGCTGAAGAATTAACTACAGCTTAGATGGAACCTGAAATATCTCAGCTTTGCTAAATAAGAAGTACTTGGTATAATGCTTTTTCTACTGCAGTATTATTAAGGAAAATGATTTTAAATAGTATTTATAACTATTGTATGTTTACATAATCCCTATGGTATATGATTTGATTAGGGATATTCTTTTTTTTTTGGGGGGGGGGGGTCCGGTCGTGGGGCCTGAACTCTGGGCCTGGGCGCTGTCCCTCAGCTCTTCAGCTCAAGGCTAGCACTCTACCACTTGAGCCACAGCGCCACTTCCGGCTTTTTTCTTTTTGCTTATGTGGTGCTGAGGAATCGAACCCAGGGCCTCGAGCATGCAAGGCAAGCGCTCTACCACTGAGCCAACTTCCCAGCCCTTGATTAGGGATATTCTTAATCAGAGGGAGTGGGTTTGGAATGATGTAGGAGATTGATGAAAGGGGGAATATTGATCAAGATGCATTGTACTTACAAACTGACCTGTTGAGACCTCTTTGTACATCAATTAAGGATAGTAATACATATAAAATAATAATAACATAGTATGAAATAATACCAATAATAAAAAATGTAAAATAATAAAAGAAAGATCATATAAAGTAATAATAATAAAAAAGTAAGTCAGTGTGGAAGAGTTTACATGTTTTCTCCTGTTGATTTTATTCTCAGATTTATGGTTTAATACTTCATATTTCAGATAAAAGTTAACAAAAATATTTCTATTTAAGTGTCCAGTATGGGCTACTGTATAAATTTAAATCTGAAAATAAGTTACTTAAACATATACTCCTGATTTTGATGATTATAATATAACTAACATAAAATTAAAGCCACTAAAATATTTGTTATCAGTGGGCTTTGCTGAGATAATGTTCAAGTGAATGCTTTCTGAATGCTTTTTTTCTCTTCTAAATCCCTCTTTTTTTTCTCTTCTAAATCTCTGTCTCTGATGAGACAGAAGGTACTCATGCTTATTGCTCCCTACATAGCAGTGTTTGCTTTGAGTACCACTCCCCATCTCCTTTGTTGATCAAAAATATATCGATAGTGTTTTAGTTTTTTGCCACCCTACTTCCATTGTTAAACATGTACTTATTAGTAACAACTAGGATTAAAAAGTCTTACCCATTCTTTAATTCTTTTTCATTTCTACCATGCTTACCTAAATATAATACTAGAAGCCTTCTTCAGAATATCATTACTATATTCTTTTTTTCCTACAAGTAAAAGTTGGATACTGAATTTTAAGTCTAGAATGATAATGGTTTATTTAGGTACTAAATAAGTAAATAAATGAAACAAATGCACATCAACTGAGTTTTTAAGTTTACCAGACTAAACAGTAAGAAAGAATGTGCTGTTAATTCAGATAATAACATAATCTTTCTTAATCACTGAAAGTAATACCAAAAAATGTAAGATATAATGTAAATACCTTGAGTTACAAGCAAAAAAAAGCTCACATTATATCAAAATTTAAGCTTTCTCTAGATCCTTATATATCACCCTGCACCAGAATCAACTCCAAATGGATCAAAGACCTTGAACTCAAAGCAGACACTCTGAAAACATTACAGGATGGAATAGGAGAAACCCTGGGTCTCCTTGGCACAGGCCGAAATTTTCTGAATAAAGACCCGGAAACACAACAAATCAAAGAAAGGCTGGACAAATGGGATTGTATAAGGTTGCAGAGCTTCTGCAGGGCAAATGACATAGCTAGCAAGATCAATAGAAAGCCCACAGACTGGGAGAAGATCTTTACTAGCCATACAACGGACAAGGGTCTCATATCTAAAATATACTTGGAACTCAAAAAATTAAACCACCCAACAACAAATCCTCAAAGAAACAACTGCCCAATAAGTAAGTGGGCGAAAGACTTAAAGAGAAGCTTCTCTGAAGAAGAAAGAAGGATGGCCAATAGACACATGAAGAAATGTTCAACATCCCTAGCCATAAAAGAAATGCAAATCAAAACAACATTGAGATATCACCTCACTCCAGTTAGAACAGCAAAATTCAAGAACTCTAACAACAACAGATGCTGGAGGGGATGTGGACAGAAAGGAACCTTACTTCATTGTTGGTGGGAATGTAAACTTGTTCAACCACTTTGGAAAGCAGTATGGAGGTTCCTCAAAAGACTCCACATAGAGCTCCCCAATGACCCAGCAATCCCACTTTTGGGCATTTACCCAAATGATCACAAACAAGGCCACACTAAAGCTACCAGCACAACTATGTTTATTGCAGCATTATTTACCATAGCTAAGACATGGAACCAACCCAGATGCCCCTCAGTAGATGAATGGATCAAGAAGATGTGGTATATATACACAATGGAATTCTATGCCTCCATCAGAAAGAATGACATTTCCCCATTTGTTAGGAAATGGAAAGGCTTGGAAAAAATTATATTAAGTGAAGTAAGCCAGGCCCAAAGAAACATAGGTCCCATGGTTTCCCTTATTTGCAATATCTAGTATAGGTATGAGTCAAGCGGAAAAAGTCAAATAATGTGAGGTTAGGAAAACGAAACCTCAAATATGTATTTTAATGTTTTTGTTTCTTTCATGCATGTGTTTCTAACGCATTTATAATATTATCTCTTTGTTGCTTTGTATGTCCCTCCCCCACAGTGTAACCCCCGCTTTCACTATATTTGATGTCAGTATAACATGTGGAGGAGATGGGGACAAACAAGTCGTTTAAGGATTCAGGTGGACCTGTTGCAACAATGAGAAGTACAAAATGTCATGTCAAAACCAGCTTTACAATGTCGGGGGGGGGGGGGGGGGGGGGGGGGGGGGAGGGGTGGTATGATTGGGTGGGAGGGAGGGGGGAGGCTGGGAAGGGAGGTGAAGGGTAAACAAAGGAGGAGGCTGCAATGCTTGGTAAGAAATGTATGCATTATCCTGCCCATGTAATTGTAACCCCTCTGTACAGTATGTTCTCAAATAAAATAAAATTAAATTAAAAAAAAAAAAAAAAAAATTTAAGCTTTCTGAAAAAATACAATTGAAATTCATTTGTATGACATATATTAAGCAGAAATTGATTACGTTTTCTAACACAATAAGTTTGTTTAATGAAAACATCCAGAATACATTTGGGGAAAAGTTCAAAAATTGTTTTTAACCTTATTATACATGTCCACTAATGCAGCCTAAAATATTTATCTTTTGCATAAGTGGAAAAATTAATCTTTCACAGTTTGATGAATTTTTTTTTATCACACTGCAGTTCTTAATTGGAAGTAAGTGCTGATAATATAGAATTAAACACTATTACAAAGCTGTTCTGATTAAGTTTTTGTTCTTTTCCTTTGACGTTATTTTTTTGCAATAAATGTTTCTCTTGAAACATCAGTAACACAGTACCATCATAGATTGTTGTGTTTCTTATCAATAAGATCAACTTCCTCAATCAAAATATGCAAATACCCTTCATTGCTCTTTATTATAAAAAATGTCCAATTAGCTACTAGTTAGTCTTTTTTAATACAGATTTTCTTTTCATTAGTTTTATGCACTAGTTTCAGAATTTTAAATAAGATACATATTAGAATTTCCTTGTTCCACAAAAAAATGTATAGGTACCTTTTCCTTTTTTATCCACTTGCTCCATTGGTAAGCAACTTTTCAGGATAATTCTCAAATGTAACCAGGTAAATATAATATTTACCTTGTTAATAAACATAGAAATAATAGAGAAAAATAAGCAGGGGTAGGGAATAATAAACAGTAAAATAAAAGCTAAACTGAAGAATGTAATTGTATGGTATTTTCACAATAAAAAACTTATTAATAATAAAAAATGAACAATGGTAAACCAAAATGTACCATAACCAACGACTTCATAATAATAAACCTACAATTACCACCCCACCTCCCTTTTTGTCGACTGTAGGGCTTCAACTCATAGTCTAGGCTAAGTCCCTGAGCTCTTTTGCTCAAGGCTAGGTTGTTACCACTTGGATCCACAGTACCACTTCCTGTTTTCTGGTTGCTAATTGAGGTGGGGAGGGAAGGGATGGTAGGGGAAAAACGAAGGAGGAGGTAACAATGCTCGATAGGAAATGAACACATTACCTTACTCATGTAATTATAATCCCTCTGTACACTAATTTTACAATAAAAAAATAAAAGAATCTCACAGACTCTCCTACCCGAGACTGGCTTTGAACCACAATCTTAAGATCTCAGCCTCCTGAGTAGTTATGATTACAGACATGAGCCACCAGTGCCCAGCTTCTACATTTGTTTATTAAAATTTAATATAATTGTAATTATTTCAATCCTACTGGTTTTACTTTTGAATCCTTTGTATTCTATGGAGACCTTTCTGCTTTTTGTCATGATGAATAACATTGATTTTATTTGTAAATGTAATCTGGTTTCACCTTGATTTTTCTCTGATCTCCATTCCCACCTCTCTTTGGATTTTGATTTTCTTAGCCTTCACACCACTTTTTGACCCTTTTTCCATTTGATTTTCTGATTTGTTATCTAATACATACTTTTAAGGAGAGATAGTTAATTAAGTAACTAGATACTTAAACTAGATAGATACTTAAATTAAAATCATAAATTCAAATCATAAAGAATAGAATTATGCTTCCACATATTCATCATTCTGTAACTTCTTTTGGAGTTGTAATTCTCTGTCCAAGTCTCTTCTCTACAAAAGTTCTAAAATATTATCATTTTATATATTTTAGAAACTATACACAACTCATAATTTATCTACTTTCATTCTTCCAAATGATTGGGGAAAGTGTTTTTTTTATTTTCATTTGCAGATATTTGAAACATTGTATTTGAAGTATCATGAATAAATAGTTATTTCCATAATAAAGTATTTTGGTTGCAAATAACAGAACTGCACCCTCCTATTAAAAAAAAAATCCAGAACACTGAAGGACAGTTCTAAGTATAGAAAAAGACACATACTGGAAAAATCCTCTGACATATCACAAAATATATACAAGATGAGCAGGAATCATTAAAATTCCAGGACCTGTATACAGTGTCTAAGTACTAAAATTTAAGTCCCAAGATTCTAAATCCCTCCTAATCTATTTTCTTATTTACTCTTCTCTACTGGGTTAACTGCTTTCTAATTACAGTCAAACGCTACATTTTGGGCTATAAGTTTCTAATAATTACAGGAAAGTAGTATGAATGGATTAAATTTAATTCTAAATTTACTGTTCCCTTAACTGTTTCTGACTGGAAGTTTGGGGAGATATAGTTGACCAACTTTGGCATAGACTTAACCATGTAGCTAAATTGTCAGAGCATTGTAATTGGAAACCCTTCCAAATAATATAGACTAACTGTGGAAGGAACATTGTTTTCAACTAATGAAGAAGTATTTCTTACCAGAGAACAGTGAAAAATATCACCAAATTCTAGAGACTTTACTAGTTTTATATTTTAAAAACATTATCGCTCTCCTGTATCTCTGGCCAGTAAATGAATAAGGCAGAACTGTGATTTAGGATTAACACACACACACACACACACACACACACACACACACACACACACACACACACAGAAAAGAAAGCCAAGAGAAGAGATATTATACAAAATTGTTTTTATTATGCTATGTGTTCATTAAGCTGAAGATTGATTTAAAACTATATGAAATAGTTATTCCTCTATAGACATTTTCCTGAAAACACATTTCAATTCAACCTATCAGAATGACAAAATGCAATGCATTTAATTCTCTGTCATAACCTGACCTCTGTGTATTGAAAAGTCAAAGCTGAACCTCTGTTTCTACTTTTCCTGACTCTTGAGAATATCATGGGTGCTCAACCACAACCAGTACCACTGTGTAAAAAGTTCTACAGATCATAAGAGTGCAGACAAGATATGCATGACATTTCTATTTCTTATTTCAGTAAAGTTATAGTTTTCATTGGGATATTGAAATGGGACCTAGTGAATCTTGGACAGTTTTCATCATGCAGGCCTCTAAAACAAGCTCATTTTGTTTGCACAATTTAGAAATCCAATATTCTTTCAGAATCTGTTTAACCTCAAGTTATTGCATATGGGGGAAAAAAAGAAAGAAGTTATCTGTATTTGTGTTAAAAAATGTTTCCAAAAAATAAAATATAGCATGTTTGAGGGTATTATTTGTAATAATACTACACTGCCACCTTGTGGAAGCACTAGATGAAAACCAATTAAACACTGACCAGCTTTTACCTCTGGGGCTGGAACATGTCTCCTGATGATTCAGGTTATAGCTGCTAAATAAATAATTATTCACTACATTAATGGAGTCCTTGTGGTAACAGATTATACGCTTATGAATAAATTTATTTAAAAGTATTATCATTAGCTATTTATTACCAATTTCCAAATGAGTTATTCAAAAAATGACTATATTCTATGGAGTGTATTTACTTAGAGGTAAGAAAATATCCCATTTCATGCCTTTTATCTTTGTTTATGTATTATCTGGAGTTATCTCCTTTGGCCTAAATATTTCCATCTCAAAAACAATAGTTATGTTTATGTTCTTCAGCAATACTATTCAATGTCTAAAGTTTGGAATTTATTTGTGTCAGACATACATTCTGACATAAGTGAGTGTTGAGCAAAAGTGATATCATCCATTTATAATTCTTGTAAAAAGCCAGAGAAATTTAATTACAATAGAATATTAACAGTGAACATTTAAAAGTCCAAATTATATATAGATCTATTTCAAAGCCTAATTGCATTATTTTAAACTATACATTACTAGCTAAATATAGAGAATATTAGTAGAGAATTTGTCTTAATAAAGTTTTAACCTCATTTCTTTTATAAATATATATATCCTAAACCATTGAAGTTATATAACATTTTTATAATATTTTACTCAATACTCAGATATTTGCCACAATAAAAATGTGCCATGAATGTTGCTTAGGAATGGCAAATGAACTACTAAATTTACATTTTTTGAATTCTAAATAGTAAAATACAATTCAAGTCATAATCAATTGGTCTGCTTATGCTTTAGACACTGGAATACAATCTAAGATATATAAAGATTCTCCATTAGCTTAGTTATAAGCATCAGGTTTGGAAAAATCACTAAAATTTCTCAATTAAATTATAATGAAATCATGGCCATATCACGGATTATGATTGTCCAGTATGCTTATATATGTCTTATGCTTGTTGTATATATTTAAGAAACTATTAACTCAAATTTCTACTTTTCCTATGCTACTTAACTCTTTTATGCTAGGTCTTTCAGACTTCACTCTTGTTTCTCTATTGAATAATTATATAGTATCTGTAGAAGAATACTATATAATACTTTGTCCCACCTCTTGATTGATTTCAATAATTAATCATAATAGATTTCCGTGCTAATTAACTCATATAGTTTCACTTCTCCATCCGACAGGGTATAAGACAGCTCTACTAATTGACTAGAAATTACATTTAAATCAAACCTGTTGAACTATCTCTAATAATTATTTTAATAATTATTAATTTCATGATTCTTAACGTCAAAAATGACTTGTCACTTGGTATCATATATCTAAATGTATTTTAAGCTTCGTGGTATTACATATTTACCAAATAAAATCTAAGTTGAGCCATGGAAGCTGCAAAAACACAAATAACAGAAATTACTAAACAAAAATTCAAAGAAACATGGTTCACAACTCTTGGTTTTTGAAGTGCCTTAGAGAAAAAACAATCTCGTTTATTATTAAAAAGCAGGTATGAAAAATTCTTTTCTTTTTCTTTCTTTTATCTGATTGATTGATTGATTGATTGATTTAGGCCTGTTCTGGGGCTTGAACTCACAATATGGGAGCAGTTCATTTCAAGCTTGAAGAGCCAGGGCTCTACTTTTGCCTCTTGTGTGGTTAATTGGAGTTGAATCTCACAGAGTTTCCTAAACAGGCTGGCTCTGAACCACCATCCTCAGAGATAACCAGCTTCCTGAATAACTAGGTTTATCAATATAAGCCACCGGCACCCAGCCTGACCACTGAGGACATTTTAAATAAATGTTGGCCCACTGTCTCCAAACAATATGGCTGCATTACCTGTCAATGACCTTGCAAGAGGGCAAGGCTTCACATGATCTTGACAGATGATTATTTCTCTACCTTTTGCTTGCAGTCATCATGCAGAACATACCAAGAGGGCAACATCGTGAGGTAAGAGGGAACACTCAGGTTGTACCTTCATCCCTCCCACAACAGGACATTCTGTGGGCTTGAACTCAGTGATCCTTGTGAAGTCCACAGCATAAAACCCAGAGTGGAATGCTTTGAGAGTACCTTTCCTGTTGTTTTAACGTGAAATATACAGATAGGACTCCAGCCACTTTGGGCAGCTTTTCCTTGCTCTGAACAGCAAGCTCACTGTAGACAAGATGATTCTATTTGTCTGTACTATACATCTGTTAAAAAAAAAAAAAAAAGCTGTATCTGATCTGTTCTGAGAGTGTTCTGTCACATCAGACTAGAATTTACAATATATTTTTAGCTAATCATGCATTTGCTCATTCATATACCCACAAAATTTTAGATGCTTAATGTTTATTTGTGAACAAGATAGTATTTATTTAATATTAAATTGTTGGTTAATATATGAGATAGTAAATGTTTGCTTTGAACAACAACGGACAATATAGTCACTGTTTTGTTTGGGAATTAAGGTACAACCAAGAAGACGATTTAAAAATTGAAAATTGAAATCATGGAGATAGGAAAACTAAAGGATACATGCTATAGAAAATGGCACAGTAGATTCTACTGTACCTAGCCCTGAATGTCAAGGACACTATTCTAGAAGATAGGGTTATAAAATTGTGCAAGAAAGGTGGCCAAGTACTACCTGCATGAAGAAGGAAAAGGGAACATGGTCAAAATAAAGGTGCCAGTATACACAAAGTTGCAAAGATAATTCATTAAATTAAACATGTCAGTATTTTTGGAGATTGAAGTGGAGAGGTAAAGGAACAAGAGAGGACTCTGGAGAAGTAACCAACATGCAAACAAGAAAAATCCACACAGGTGTAGTAGAGTTTCAGCATTACCAACTTGAAAGCTTCGGTGCAATTCACTTTTTATTTTAGAGGAGCCACTCATTCTATTTGTGAGATCATATTGGAAAGCTGAAAACGTGAAAAAGGCAAATAGAAAAGTGCGAAAAAATTTTAGGTAAGAGATTATGATGACTGGGTCTCAGGTGGTCATGATCAAGTTAATAATCTGATTCTTGTTATCACAGGGAGTGGTAATATTGTAGTGCAGTGATGCACCAGGGTTGATAGAACAGAACAAGTGTATAGGATTATATAAAGAGTAGAATAAGATTATGAGTTAGTTCAGTTTTGGACGTGTTGAGTTTTTATATTATGTAAATATATCAGGTTGACATTTTGAAATGTATGATCTATCAGAACTCTGGATATACATATATATTCTCATATATAAGAAAATATATAAGTATGTGTACTTTTAATATGTGCATATAATTAAGAGTAGTAGGTAATAGATTAAGTTATAAAAATAACTAATTTGTAAGTATAAAATATCTAGGTAAGTGAGTGTTTGGCAAAATTAAAGTAACCATGTATTTAATATTCATGGTAGCATGAATAGTCTATCTTTTGTTCTTGCAGAATGGACCATCATGTCTGAACAGCAAGTCAGCAAATCACACTAACTTCTTATCCTCACACAAAGGAACAAACTCCTTGCTTTTAACACTATCACAAAAATGTCTTCAGATTAGAATGAAATACGTTAGAGCTCAGACTTTATCCCATCAAATATATTTTCAGCAGGAAATGTTAGCTCTGAAATAAAAGGTATAAAAATGCAAGAAAACTATTTAGGAATAATATATCCTATTGAATATTTTTGTTCAGTCTAATTAAATGTAATGATAGAAAACTGCGCAAAACAATGAAGATAAATCTCTGGGATGTTCCTTTTTTTTTTTTTTTGCCAGTCATGGGATTTCAATTCAGGCACTGTCCATGAGCCATTTTGTGCTCAAGGCTAGCTATCTACCACTTGAGCCACAGCACCACTTCTAGCTTTTTCTGAGTAGTTTATTGGCTGGCTTCGAATGGGGATCCTCAGATCGCTGGCTTCGAACAGGGATCCTCAGATCTCAGCAGCTTAAGTTGCTAGGATTATAAATGTGAGCCACAAGCCAGGCTTGGATATTTACTTTTAATATCTTCATGGATGATTTTAATTTTTTTCTCAGCCCTTTCTCACTGGAGTACTTCTTGGAACAGAAACCAGAAAATGTGAAATTCTCCAAGAGTTTCAAGAACTAATAATCTGTAGAATTCATAGTATTATAAGAGCAGAGTAAGAAAGTGGAAGATGAGGTGATGATGAGCTTAGTGACTGGAAAAGAGAGAGATAGAGACAGAGACAGAGACAGAGAGAAAGAGACAGAGAGACAGGCAAACAGAGACAGACAGAAAGAGAGACAGAGGAAGAAAGATATGATCTTAAAGCTTTCAGATAAGCCCTATGCTCTGTTTGGTAAAAACATGAAGGTTGATTAATTTTATTTGGAATGAATGTAAAGGAACTGGCTGTTAGTTGCTCAACAGGTGAATTCTGAGTATTGATTTTTGAACCCATCCCAAAGCAGGAAAATCTATGAGCACTTTATCTCCAATTAACCATGAGAAAAAAAAAATATATGTATGAATATAATTTGTGTTTGTGTGTGTGTGTAGCTGTGGCTCAAATGGTCAAATTTTTCAGATCAAATTGGTAATTTTAAAATTGAGGTAAAGATTTATTGAGTCACTGACAGTGACAAAACCAATACTCACTTTCAACTACATTCAAAAGCAATTAAATTAGCTGAACAGGAATTAACCTAAGACCTTCCATTCTGAAGATATTTAGGCTGTAGGTAAAAGATTTCATTTTGAGAAAATGTTGTAAATGCAAATTAGACTATTTCTGGGAGTGTAAAGCAAACACACAACTTAAAAAAGAAAAAAGCTGTGCACCAGTGGCTCAGGCCTGTAATCTTAACTACTCAGGAGGCTGAGATCTGAGCATAGCAGTTTAAAGCCAACCTGGGCAGAGAAAGCCTTATGTCGAATTAACATCAGAAACTAGAAGTGGTGCTGGGGCTCAAGTGGTAGAGTGCTGGCCTTGAGATGAAGAGCTGAGGGATAACACCCAGGCCAAGAGTTCAAGCTCCACCCCCCATCCCCCACTAAAAAAGGCAGATTTTTTTTGGTTGTTGTTTTGCTTCCTCCCCCTGCCCCTGCCCAAATACATATCTAAGTGATAGAAATTGGGGAAATTACTTGTACCCTTCACCTGGTGGCAGTTTAAAGTGAGCATTGGACACCTATCTTGGCATGTGGTCCCTCCAGAAGGGACCACAGAGTCTCCTCCATCTTAAACTTTAGCTCTTTGTTTTCTTATTTCTTGAGGCTACCTTCAATTATCAATTAAATTTTTTTCTCCCCAGGTATCTTTGTTGTAATTTACCTAGCATTTCTGCTCATATTGCCATGATGGCACTGTGGGCATTATCTGAGTTTGTCATTTCGCTTGAAGTTTCCCAAAAATTTCCTTTCAAAATGGAAGACTTTTCTATAGCTGGCAGCTGAGGATTTTGACTAATGAGAACATATGGTGTTGTCAGCACAACAACGGCATGCTATTTAGAAAAGATTCAATTATCTATCAGAATTAATCATCCATCCTTTCAAGCAGAAGATGTGATATTCAGGTTAGAATGTGATGTGAAATTCACATCCTGGAGCTCAAAACACTGACAGAATGGCAGACAAAGTAGACAGGTATGGGCAACACAACACACATGACAAGTGAACAGCTCAGGAGCTCAACTTTTCTGTGACCAGTAGTATAAGAATAAACCATAACAAATAATGCACCTTAGTTCTTGAAAAACACATGACGATTTTAGTCAGCCCTGCCTTTCTTCTTGGTTTCTAAATCTTCTTCCCTCAGAAGCAAAATTAGGATGTCAAACATGTCAGAGGACCAAGTCCACATTACACGGCACATATATGAACCCAGCAAGGTCACTGTTGGTTTATTAAACTAATTGTTGGCAGATCTTTGGGGAAATAGAGGAAAGTGGTGTGGTGTAAGTTTTGAAGATCATTGCAGTATTGTTTAGCAATTTTCCAAAACTGTTTTAACACTAATACTCTTTTGTTTTAATAACTCTTTTCTTAAGTAATTGCAACTGATATGTAAAGGTGGGGGCGAAACAAAATATAGAAGTGAAATAATCACTTTACATTCTGGGTTATACCCTGTTTTTTTTTTTGTTTTTTGTTTTGTTTTTGTTTTCCTGGTGAGAAAAAGAAACTGCAGATCCTTTTTGCTCTTATGTGAACTTTGGGAAAGTTTTGTTATATATTATTTGATTGAGGAATGCAACACTTGTTTTGATTATGCTTCAGATAATTATTTTCACTTATTTGGGAATATGTACTTATTCCTTAAAATATGTTGAGGCTTCATAATTTCTTCCTTTTTTCTTTTAATTTCATTATCCTAAGAAGTTGTATAAAAGGGGTTACATTTCAACCTGTCAGTTTATGTATATATTAATAAATGTCATCTCATCCCATCATTATTTTCTCTCCTCTCAACCACACACATTCACTCTATTTTTAGTTAAGTTTCATGGATGTACACTGAATATTATATATGCATTTCTATCGCTACCTCCATCACTACTCTGATCCTTAATGCCACCACACACCTTAAATATCAACTTTCAGATTTTTTATACTAAGTTGGTTGTTCAAAGGAGTTATACAATTAGAATTCTATCCTTTACATATGGCTTTAAAAAATCTTGATAAATCACTTTGAATTTAGACCTCTAAGATGCTAATCATTCAAAATATCACTAGATTATATCTAGAGACACTGTTTCAAAGTAGGAACTAAAAGGCATTAAAATGCCTAGAATACTATGATTTAAATATAGAGTTGCTGAGATTTAATAGAGTAAAAATGCTAGAATTTTAATTGTGACTAATGACAATAAACCTTAAAATCCAATTAATGTTGTCACTTTAGAAATTAGGAATTAGGAAAATAATATTTTTTTTACTAACTGTAGATGCTAGACAGAAAATAAATATCTATGCCCAGACTTAATTTCCAGACTTAATTTTAGTCATATTTTTATTTATATCTTGAAAAGTAATTGGTAGAATAAATTAATTTTGATCATAGTAAATTGTCTTAGCCACTGGCACATTATATTGATCTTGGATTTGCCAATACCTGTGTAAACATAGAAGAAGAATGAGCTGATTCCTTGAAAAGCCTGTGTTATAATGTCTAGCTCTGAAACTTATCAATGATTCAGCCGTCATGAAGGCATGTGGTTCTCCATTACCATCTCCAATATTTTTAGCAATAACCTATGGCTGTCATAATACTTGAAAGATGTCTGTTATTTCTGGCTCTAGCATCATTTTGTAAGTCCCTTGTCTCTGGATCATGAGTTTGAGAGTAAAGATGGGTACTTGTCTGCAATTTTTAGTTCACAGAGCCATCTTAAGCCAGTCAAGCTTGGCCTTAGCTAGCTCCTCACGCTTCAGTCACTGCTTCACTTTTAGTGACATTTATCTTCATTCCTTTTATCTGTTTAGCACTTAGCACTGAAGTGAGATTTCTTGCCTCTCATGAAAATCAAGATCTAACTTCACTGAAGAAAACAGTTGTCCAGTAAATAAGGCTGCCATTTCTCAGTGGCAGTGACAATCAGCTTTTCATTATCTTCCACTGACTTTGCTCATATTATTTGCCCTGAATATAATGATTTTGTTAGCGACTACAGAATTTTATTTATTTATTTATTGCCGGTTGTGGGTCTTTTTTTAATAAGTTTTTTTTTATTGTGAAAATACTGTGCAGAGGGGTTACAATCACATGAGCAAGGTAATGAGTACATTTCTTAGCAGTCATCATTTGGCCTCCTTTGTTTTCCCCCAACCATCCCTTCCCTCCCATCTCCACAACTACATTTCCACCCCTCCCCCTCCCCCTGCCTAAATTGCAAAGTTTGTTTTTCAACATAGCATCTTGCACATCTCATTGCTGCCATAGGTCAACCTGTACCCCTGTTTTTTTTTAATTGTGAAAATACTGTACAGAGGGGTTACAATTACATGGGCAAGATAATGAGTACATTTCTTATCAAGCATTTTAGCCTCCTCTTTTGTTTCCCCCCCCCCCCACCTCCCTGGCCAAAGTTGTAAAGTTCGTTTTCAACATAACGACTTGTACATCTCATTGTTGCAATGGGTCCACTTGTATCCCTATTTAAACGATTTGTTTTTTCCCTTCCCCTCCACAAATTATGCCAACATCAAATACAGTGAAAGCAGGGGTTATACCGTGGGGGAGGGACATAGAAAGCAACAAAAAAATCACGAATTCTGGGCCTGGGCACTATCCCTCAGCTCTTCAGCTCAAGGCTAGCACTCTACCACTTGAGCCACAGCACCACTTCCGGTTTTCTGGTGATTAATTGGAGATAAGAGTTTCACAGACTTTGAACTGAAATCCTCATATCTCAGCCTCCTGAGTATTACAGGCAAGAGCCACCGGCTCTGGCTACTACAGAATTTTTAATGAGCTATAAATATGATCTCTTTTCCTAGCATGTAATAATGACTCATTTTCTCTATTCTTTACTTTTTGTTTAAAACTATATGCCTCACATTCTGTACCCTTCTACTTGATATTTTATTATAATAAACATTCCATGCAAATTTTAATAATTCAAACAAGAGCATGTATGTACACATACATTTATCATAAATACTAAATGAAATTTATTAAACTGTAAGTATTAGATATAAATCTACAGAAAACACTTCATTATGATGGACTTGACAAAAGTTTCTTAGTTATACTAACAAAGACACAGGAAACAGAAGTATAAATAGACAGACTGTTATTGATGAAAACATTTCAAATTGTGTCTTAATGGACAAGAATAAGAGAAACAAAAAAAAGAAAAAAAAGAAAAAATTCTTTAGATAAACAATAAAAAATGTTTTCAAATTAAAAAAAAAGAATAAGAGAAAGAACAGACAACCCATATAACAGGATAGAATGTTTATAAATCATATATTGAATAAAGGAGTAACCCCCAGTAGATATAGGTAGCTATTTCAATAGATTTACATTTTTCACATATTTTTTCTTCCTTTTGTTAATGAGTCATGGTTTTGCCATGTAGTTCAGGCTGTCTTCCAAGACATAATCATCTTGCCTCAACCTTCCAAATAGTAAGATATTATATATATGTACTACGTACTATGACTGTTTTATTTTTATATATTTATTTACAAGCATATAAGCAAAATAAATGCATGCTACTTTCTCCTTCTTTATATAAAAGTATAATGGAGGGCTGGGAAGTTGGCTCAGTGGTAGAGTGCTTGTCTAGCATGCAAGAGGCCCTGGGTTTGATTCCTCAGCATCACATAAGCAGAAAAAAGCTGGAAGTGGCTCTGTGGCTCAAGTGGTAGAGTGGTAGCCTTGAGCTAAAGAGCTGAGGGACAGTACCCAGACCAAGAGTTCAGGCCCCATGGCAGACAAAAAAAAAAAAAAAAGGAAAATATTTACTTAATGCTTAGTATAAGACTAACGCTGTTAATGAATTATCATCTCAAATCTATGAATCAACTGATTTTGTTAGGAATCAACTGAACTAAAGAGGATTTTAGCAAATTTTCTTAAATAATACATCTAAGTATGTGAGCTGGAATTCAAATTAAAGAAATCTTTATTCAAGTCTGAAATCTTGCTTCATATACTCTGCCATTAAATAAGGTAGGATATAGGCTAGAATTCAGTGTGTAAAAGTAACAGTAAATAAAATACTTTCCTAGTCATGAAATTGGTGCTCATTGATTGGAAAATAGACTGAAAGGTAAATATTTGTGTAAATGACTTCATATACTATGCAAATATGTGACCTTGATCAAATCATTGCATATAGATGGACTGAGAATTCCAGCCTTGAACAATTGGGAAAATCATAGACTATGTTCAATTTTTTCCAAACTTAACAAAGATCATGCGTGTTTAGAGTGCTTGTCACATTGTCTGTCATACTTTAAATGCTTAGTGAATGTTAGTACATGTTTTCATTTCTATTGTTGCTAACACACTGCCTATTAATTATTCCTCAAAAATGTACCATATGAACATAGCTATAGGCTTTTGTGATCCTCTCCTATGGATAACCTTCTTTAGTCTCACTGTGTGAATGTATAGAGACCTGTATAATTTATCATGTCCAAGTGTATTTTTTTTATCTCTTACCATTCATTATTCTTACTTGTAGACTTATAGGCACATTATAGTTATCACAAATGAGGGACACTATAAAAACTATGTTTCTTTGAGGCTGGCTTACTTGGCATAATACAATCTTTTCCAAGTTTTCCATTTCTTTCTGAATAATGCAATGTCATTCTTTCTGATGGAAGCATAGAATTTCATTGTGAATATATACCACATTATCTTGATCCATCTGCTGAGGTGCATCTAGGTTGATTCCATATCTTGGCTATGGTAAACAATGTTGTGATGAACATAATTGTGCTGGTAGGTAGTGTGACCTTGTTTGTGGTCTTCTGGATAAATGGCCAGGAGCAGAATTGCTAGGAAAAAAAAAGAAGAGGTGACACTGTTCAAAAACAGTACTAATTACCTAATTTGTATAACTAACCCCACTGCACATGTTACAATGATGTTTTTTAAAGTGTCTCACAGACTTTCCTGCCTGGGGTTCCTTCAAACCTGTGATCCGCAGATCCCAATTTCTGTAGATAAGATTACAGGGATGAGCGTCCTGTATCTAGCACAGGCTCCACCCTCTTATTTTGAACAAAATCATCACTCAAAAGGAGAATTCCATCTCTCATGAATGTCTTCATAGAGATGTAGAACATATCTGTTAACATTTTCAGAGAGTGAAGAAAGGGGTGCCACTGTTCAAAAAGAAATGTATTCATTGCCTGACTTATGTAACTGTAACACCTCTATACATCACCTTTATAATAACAATGGAAATTAAAAATTAAAACAAGAAAGTGCACCTGAACCTTTAAAAAATGTAAGAGATATAGTCAAGAATCTTTTCTCATTTTGTTAACCTGGCCTAAAACTAGTCTAAGAGGCTAAATATAGAGCCAAACTTCTAGCCCCATTCCCTGAAGTAGCAAACAATCCAACTTCTATTTCTCATTCCAAACTGTCCAAGTACAGTGAACACTTGGGAGAATTTCTGTTTACTAATGCTCATGGATGTTGCCACAAGGAGCTGTAATTCTCTACCTGAAAACATTTATGTGGTGACTACATATTGCAAAGGCCCTTCTATAAGCCCTCTTTATTTTCCCTTCCTTGGTGACATTATTTTATTGAACTTCTCATACACTTGGGATACAAAATAATGCTGCAGAAATAGAAGCATGTGGGTCATTCTCTTGTAAGATATTTACACTCTAAAGACCTCTAAGTTCAGTCTTATATGTACTAGTTTTGTCTAATATTGGAGAATGAGTGTTTAATTTTATGGATTGAATGGTTAGTCAGACCAAGGTTGTGGTGGGCAATTTAGGTCCTATGGTAACTTGCTGGATCGCGTTAAACATTCAACCACTACTAAATTTCACTTAGAAGGAATACGTTGTTTGTAAAAAGGAGAATGTTTATATCCAAAAGATGCTTTGGCTTTGTTCTAAATCCTGTGGGTCTGGACTGTGATCCCCTCTAAGTGCCTACTAAAAGCTAAAGAGAGTGTCTCTAGTGTCTCTGCCACCATTATAACTGGATCTACCAAGTCACATAGGCCAGTGGCATTTTGCCCTAAGCCTAGGTCTGCTGTGTAGCCCTCCTGTTCAGCAATTTGCCTAAGCTAGCATGATTGAGGAATCAGGTAGGTGAATCAGAATAGCACACACAATTAAGCAGTGTAGTTTCCCCAATATGAATAGACCTCACAGTTCTGCTGTTCCTTTCTTTTTTCCTAACAGAAAGGTTTTGTAGAAACAGAAAAAAAATTGACTTGTACCTTAGCCCTTTGGTTTCATCTCTTACACAACCTCTGTATCTTTCCACCTCCACTTACTCTTGGTTGTTAAAAACTGAAAAGGCAACATGTAATAGCTGTGCTTAGGGGACTTAGAATATGTTTCTGGAGTTTGCTTTTGATATGTAGGTGTGACTGCCCTATCTCTTGAGGCCTAGCATGACAGCAAATGCTTGGGCAAACAAGTGGAGAGAGGAATAGTAGGCAACTATAGTCATAATACTCAGCATACATAGGTGAAAATGAATGAAGAATCTTGAGAAGTCAGTTGGGTTTGTGATAGATGGGGAAAAGGGGAGAATGATGAGGGGTGATAATATAATGATCAAGTTGCATTTACTCACAAATGGACGTGTCAAATTGAAACCTCTTTGTGCAACTATTTGAAGATATTTTAAAAAAAAAAAAAACAAAAGAAATACTCCTAAAACATTTTGGAATGTATCTCTTGAAGGCTTCTATCATTTTCCATGATAAAGCATCAAGATTCTCAACTGAGCACTGAGTTACTTACCTTTTAGTATTATTGTCTTTAAGTCGTTATAGTAAGGGATTTTAATTTAACATGTCAGTTTTAGTAGGGGTGTGTGTGTGTGTGTGTGTGTGTGTGTGTGTGTGTGTGTGTGTGTACATGCACATGTGCCTGACAATGGCATTTAAACTCGGGACCTGAGTGTTGTTACACCCAATGATGGTACTGTACTTCTTGAACTACAACTCCACTTTGGGTGTTTTGGCAGTTCATTGCAGATAAGAGTGTCATGAGATTTCCTGCTTCGTATGGCTTTGACCCCTATTCCTCAGATCTCAGACTCCTGTGTAGCTAGGATTACAAGCATGAACGATGAGCTCCCAATTTCTGAATTACATTTTTTTAAATCATAGATATCAGAAAAGCTATTGATACATCTTTTAACTCATTCCACCAAGCACTGTGACATACATTTTATCATTATTACACATGGTCTTCTTACTTGATATGTTCAACTACACCTTCTCCCTTGGTCATAAGGAGGTTGGTATTAGTGACACACTATTCATTGGCATATGGCTGATTTGTAGCCCTTATATGGAGACTTTCATCAGCTGTAAATCTCTAATACAAATCACAGGTCTTTCAAGTAGGATCAAAGGACAAAATTGAGTCTGAATTGCTCTGAAAAGTTTGTGATTCCTCAGAAATCAGACCCAACTTTCTCTCCATTGCTTTCAAGTAAGCCATTGAGAATGAAATATAGAGTATTACAACATTTTTGTTTATATGGCTACATCCTGGTATGAGCATAAATGGGGAACTTGAGAATGGACAAAGAGGTTTGGCTCTGTTAAAATTGCATAAATGGACCTTTTAAGAGTAACATTTCAAAGTCTTAGAAAAGCTTCCTCAAGTGGTGGGGCTGTGATTGTGTTACACTTAGTAGGGGTTTGAGACTGAGAACACAACAGCAGGCTATAGAATTAGGTTATAATTCTCTGCAGAATACTGTTAGTGTAGTTCAGGTTTTTGTTTGCCATGATGTGGCACAATTGTGGAATGAGTCAATTCAATCTCTATGCTTTTGAGGCTCTCAAACTTAGTGATAAGTAAAACCTTTATATAGAGTAGCAGTCCAAAGTATTTCACTGAGGTAATTAAAAAATAAGTAATATATATATATATATATATATATATATATATATATGATCATCTTGAGTATTGCTTCTGTTAAACAATTGGTTAGAAGTGTTCAGAAGGGATATTTTGCATGACTATTCTACATCATACCATGTTTCATCAGTCTCTTCTTTACTTCTGGAAATAGTCATTGGTGTCCTTAAATAGAAGAATGATAAATAATAAATTCCTGGAACAACCAATTTAGCAAACTCAGCCTCAAGATCTCATCCCAACTCTTACTGCTAACATGTTATATGTATGTCTATGTATAAGATTAATTTAATGTCCTCTTTCCTTTCCTTTGAGGAAATTTTAAATCAAACCTTTATTCGTGTGTGTGTGTGTGTGTGTGTGTTTGTTTGTGTGTTTGTGTGTGTGTGTATAGATAGCTAGATATCCCAAACCATTGTCACATCAGTGTTTTCTTTCAAGTGTTTATCTTAGCTCTTTCAAAGTTGGTATATGAGTTCCAAGTAAACACTAAAACTGAGACTTTCTAATATACTTGTGTGTTTGTTCTGGATCATTTATAAAGCTCTGATCAAAATAGAAAAGGTTATTTTGAAGATACGTGCCCTGAAGCTGAATTGTAAATGGATGAGCATGGTTTTTACCCATAGTGAATGGGGTATATATATCAATTGATGTGACATTGTAAAATACCAGCTTAATTTGGGATAGAAGAGCAAATCAACCTTATTGTTGATGCCTAGGGGATTAACGATTCTCCATTTTCATTTTGATTCACTTATTTTGATCTTAAATTGTGAGACTCAATTATGAGAGATAAATCCCATCTAGTCTCATTGCATAATTAGTTTTTGTAGAGTCCATTATCCTAATAATTGTATTTTAATTGGTATAAAAATGAAATATTCTGATAAGCAACATCAGGAAATAATAATAGTAATTAATAGTAATTAAATTCCATGTAGTCTTACAGAATACAAAGGTTAGAGGTGGTTTTAATAGTAAATTTATCTAGGATTTAAGCAGAAAACAAACAATATTTATTTTTAAATTAATCCGTACTATTTAAATTACATTACAATTCATAATAGTGTTCTCAAAGTTAGAACAACTTAAGGGAGATTCAATTGTGTGTGTGTGTGTGTGTGTGTGTGTGTGTGTGTGTGTGTGTGTTGTGTTAAATTGTAAGCTTTTATTCACTCATTTGATGAAAATATACTATCCTATGCTAGGCATTAAATTTAATATTGACAAATAACACATATGTAGCCTACTGAACATAAAATTTCATTGGAAATTTAAGTTGTAACATCAGTTCCCTAAACTGAGATTTTATGCCACAAGCCCAATGTCTAGGGGTCCCATATTAGATTTGGAAACTGACATTAATATGACAAATAAAGAGACATAGTGACGGGCAAAGAATAGAGATTTATGACATGGCAGCCATGACAAGACAGCTCTTCAGTGCCACGTTGGCCATCTTCCAATAAATATTAGAAGTGGACAGATAATATTCCATGTTCTATTTTGGCATCAACTCTTGTTAAAATTATTCAAATAACAAAAATGAGAAGCATTTTCAGAATAGATGCACTAGACTACTGTATCAAATACTGTTCAATCAACATACGTCCAACTCTCACTATTTATTCTGTGCTTTAGGCAATGGTGAGTAACTGATATTTTCATATTTGCAAAAGCATGTGCATTTCAAATATCTAAAATCTTAAACTTTACCTGGATAACTCTAGATTGTAACTTTCAGAAGGGATTATAGCAGTTATCTAACAATTTTGAGTGCTAACTGTATAAGGGATCTTCAAACTATCAGCAAGTGACCACCAAAAGATGTTCTTCTGAGATTAACATAAGAGAGACTATATTTCTCGCTTATTGTAAGTAGCAGAAAGCAATTGCACAGAGTGTTCCCTGGAAATTTCTCTCACATTTGGAATCATATTTTCTTCATTTTGTTTTCTGTTACCCAATATTTAATTTTTCTTACTACTCAAAGCTGAGGTGAAGATTTATTTCAGCAACAGCACAACTTAGAAATCTGCTGCCTAATCTACTCCTTTATATACTGCACCAGATAATATCTTCTGGCTGAATATTAGGTAGTAAGAAAAAGGAGGTGCCATAAAAACATGTCAATAGGGTTGATGGCCAGTCAGTTACATGATATTATATTTTTTCTCTTGTTTTCAATGGGCATTTTACACATCTTTTAAGAGTCTGTATCTCAGAAAAGTAAAGTCCTTTCAATACTGTAGCATGATTTACTCCCATAAAGCTCCAATAAACCACCAGAAAACTTGAAGTGAAGCTGTGGCTCAGGTGGTACAGTGTTGCCTTAAGATGCAAAGCTCAGGGACAGTGCCCAGGCCCAGGATTCAAACCCCACGACTGAAAAAAAAAACAAAAGGAGACACAAGACTTGAACTTCTGGTGCTTTCAAATGAAGATGAATGTAAAGAAAAGTCTTTCTTTTTCACCACTAACAAAAAAGTTGTTTCAAGTGGCAAACCTGGACCATAGACATGCTCTTGGTCTCGTGTCCTATTCTGAAACATCTCATCATAATATCTTATAATAATTGAATTGGAGAATGTAAGGTTATCCTTCCTATCTGGTACATGGCAAGAATATTTCATTTCACAGTCTCACAGTTTGTTACACAAGTATGTAAATCCTGCTTGCCATTTCAACTTGCTTCACTGATGGATATAATTCTTTGTCCAAAAGTATTCAAAACCTGACCTTGTCATACTTCTTCCTCAACAGGTTTTCCTAGTTTTTATTGTGTTTCAGAATCTCATGATTCTGTTTCATTAATTACTGGGAAGTATTGAAAGATCCAGATAGTTCAATAGTCTCTCTGGTACTTTTCATGGGAGCTGTAGTTATGAAACTACTTAGCCAAAGATATTTTAAAATATTTGAGAATAGAGATAAGCCTTCTACAAGCTATTCCAGTATTACTTTACAAATACACTTAGTTCCTTAATTTTCCAACCAGAGAGGCTGGACTAGAGCCATTCAAACACGTCATAATCATTTACTGAGAACTCTGCTGTCTGCTGGAGATGAGGTAATACACGAAATAGATTATTTTTCATTTAAGAGAATAATAGGAGGATGGTTCAGGCCCTGAAATCCTAGTGACTCAGCAGGCTGAGACCTGAGGATTGAAGTAAATCCAGGCAAGGCAGAAAAGTCTGTGAGACTCTTATCTTTGAAAAACACCAAAAAGCTGGAAGGGGAGCTGTGGCTCAAGGAATAAAGCAGAGGCCTTGAGAAAAAATTCTAAGGGATAATGCTCAGGTCTTAATTTCAAACCCCAGGAGTGGCACAAGAAAGAAAACCTAGAGAGAATGAAATCTCCAAGTAAAGATTATCATGGAACATACATGGTATTAAAGGAACAAACAAATACTTTTAGGCCTAAAAGGAATCCAAGGAAGTATTTTACAGGATTGTCATCATGACTAGGAACTGAGATTTAGAAAATTTTGTTAGATAAAAAATAAATAGAGGGGAATAACGCTCAGAAAATCAAAGCCAGTTTAAGACATTGAATGAAGTTTGGGGGACCCAATGTGTTTGAGGATGTGCAGATACAAGGTTGGAGGAGGACAGGGAACATGGCATGAATTGTAGGCAATATTACAGTGTAGAATCCATCATAATTCTTATTGACCACTTTTGCTAGTCTAGTATTTTTCTGAATGAAATTAGTACTACATGTCTCCTTTTAGTTCTTGTTTCTTGCTAAAACATACCATGCTTTTATAATATTTAAGAACTACCTTGAGTATAAATATTATATTTACAAGATATTTTCTTTGCAACATTGCCATACTAATTACCTCTGGCTATTTCTGCAGTGGTTCTTTTAATTCATCAAACAAGGTTTCTAAATCCCAGTAAAACAGCCTATGCTTGTTTTTGTCAGTAGATGGTTTTATTGCAAACATCCTGCTTCTAATTGCATGGATTTCTCTTTGTAGTTTCTCTTATTAAGTATAAACTGAACTTATGAGCTCAATACCCCAGCAGATTTAAAGTCATCATTAATTTAATATCACTCACTCTTCATTTATTAGTAATCGTAATTTCTTATCAACCCTGAAATATTTTGGGAAGTTGACCTATGCAATTTGTTCCCAGTTGCAAATCTTAATTAATCAAGATCTCTCACTGCCTTTGTGTTTTTAATGTCAGTCACTACTGAAGTGTTTGTCTCCTTCACTTCTTAGGTTGGTAAAATTTTGGAGAAATCTTTAGAAAAGGTGATGTGCAAACCAAATTAGAAAGTAAATATAAAACCAATGACATTGTTTAATCCTGGTTTAAATCTAAGTTTATCTTAAAATTTAACTTAAAGTTATGCAATAGGGACATGTATACTAGAAGCTATTTTTGATTATTATTCAAGTGAATTATTTCTGGGTTTTGATTTCTAGATACAAGCTTGGACCTTGCTGTCAAATTCCTTCCTTTGAAAACCAGAAAACAGGAGGCGTTCAGGGAATAGTGTCTTTTGTCAAAGCAAACATTTGATTTCTAATGATTCATAAGTGGTCTCTATTGTAGAAACTCATGAACAACTTTTTACTGAATTTTCTGAAGGTTCACTGTCCTCTAGCTTTGCAGAAGTTCCTGATGATTGCTTTTGGTAAATCTTGGTTTTCTGTGAGCTTTTAACCAGATCTGGAGTGTGAATGCTGTTTGTATTTTTCACTCTAGCTTAGCACACTGAACGCATTTGAATCTCTCTTGAAGTAGTAAGGAGAACTGAGGGTACACTGAAAACCTCCACTGCTGTTCAGCTAGCTGTCCTCCTTTCTTTACCACTCACAAATAAATAAATGAAATTTAAAGTATTTGAAGTACTAGATTCTCAACAACAAAGCAGTCAAAGAGATTTGTTATGCAATATTTAAGAGCCTTCGGAAGCTTATATAATGGAATTGAGACTTAGGTTTTACTTTGCAAAATGCTTCTTTATATGTATTTGCTATGTTTTTATTAACTAAAAAAAGGAATATTGCTTCCATGTAGACTTGAAGGATTGGCTTTGGATAAACAAACTCTTTGCTTCTTTTTTTGCCATATTTTATATAAGGTATTTCTAGACTTGTTATAGAAACTTGTTATTGAATTAGTTATCTAGATACAATTGATTTTATATCTAGATAAAATTTAAAAGACAATGCAAAACTCCTTATTTACTAGGGAAATTTGATTTTAGATACTTTCTGTAACAAGTTTAAAACATAGCTAGAATTAGAGAACAAGTCCATAAATGAAAATAAATCTAATCAAAGCACTCAAGATGAAGAGATTGCTAAATTTGAAAGGCCCACAAAACAAAGGACGCATTTCCTATCATATGTATAAGTTAGAGTTCATTTACAAATATACACAGATGTGTGTGAGCATATACAGGGTTACATACAAATACACATGTGTATTAACTAAAGTATGGTATATGCAGGAATTCTAGTGGTATAACTCCTTTGAACAACTAACTTATAGTTTAATAAAATGAATAAAAGGGACCTGAAATTTGGTGTTAGAGGAAATGGGACGTCAAAGAAAGGGGAACAAATGAATGAGAAGTAGGAGAATCCAATCATAATACTCTGTGTGTGTGTGTGTGTGTGTGTGTGTGTGTGTGTGTCTGTGAAAATGGAAATAGGATAATTGAAGGGATAGATGGGGTTGGGAGAGATGAGGGAGAATGAAGAAAAGGATCAGAATGTTGAAGATACATTGTACTCATAAATTGACATGTTGAATTGAAATTCCTGTGCACAATTACTTAAAAATAACTTAAAGAGGAAAGACACTCAATCATGATTACTATTAGTATCACTGTGGGTTTACAAATTAAGTAATAGCAATAAAAGAATTAAGTTCTTTTATTTCATTCTGTTTATCTGGTACCTAGAAATTTTCAGGCTCAAACAGCAAGGGGAAAATAACATGTTCTTCCAAGTAGTTAAGTTCAGAAAAAAAAAAAAAAAGAACACATAAGAAAACTGAGTAAACAAAATTACCACAAAAAACCTGGCAGGGGGGGTGAGGAGGAGGAGAAATGGCATAAACAGATTCATTTCTAGCTTTATTTCTACTGAGTGGTATAAATAAAATAAAGTCATTAAACACAGATTATAGTTTTGAATTTGTGGATTCAAGTTTTTTCTCCTTTATAAAGTTATTAGTATAAAGTTTGATATGTGCTATGCTTAATAGACTCTTACATATTTTTTTAAAGCTATATACAAATGGAGTACACTAACTATAAATGAAGTCTACTTTCAGAGTTGTAGTCAAAGCATTAAATCTCATTGTTGATTATAAATGTCTTTATTATGTAAGCATGAATATTCATACTAACACCATAGGGTACCAAGCATTCTCTTCAAATCTGTTTAAATAATCAAAAAGGAAGCAAGACCATGCTGACTTTCCCAGTAGCACCACCCATAACCTTCATAGTCTTTGCTCTTTCTAATTTCCTCATTCTTGCTACATGTTGCTGTCATATGGTTTTATGTATTAGGTAATAAAAGTTTGCTTCCTCAGGTCTGTCATGTTCTTAAAAAATCTGTTTTAAACATGTGTCTATACAAGACAAACATTTGAAGCAGTTTTGATGAATTTGAGTATAAACATGCATTGTATTTTCTTATAAACAGTAATATATTGTGAGTTGGGGAAGGAGCAGTCTAATTTATGGACATTCAGATCTTGCAATGATTCTTTTCTATTTATGTTTAAAGACTCTCCTTTTTGTACTATTATATAATTTATTTAGATAAGAACTAGTACTGCCGGGAGCTAGTAGCTCATGGCTGTAATCCTAGCTACTCGGGAGGCTGAGAGCTGAGGATCGCGGTTCAAAGCCAGCCCAGGCAGGAAAGTCCATGAGACTCTTATCTCAAATAAACCACTAGAAAACCGGAAGTGGCGCTGCCGGTGTGGCAGTAGAGCGCTCGCCTTGAGCTGAAGAGCTGAGGGATAGCACCCAAGCCCAGAGTTCAAGTCCCAAAACCGACCCAAAAAAACCAAACAAACTAGTACTAATCTGAGTAAAACAAACTTTAAGTTAGGAAAAGGCTATCATTATCATCATTACCATAAACATTTATTTGGTTTTCCATATCTATATTCAGGCTTCAATTTGTGACTTATTCATTTGTCTAGCTTTAATTTTGCAATGCAATGAAGTAAACCTTTGACCTTTTCTATGACACACAAGAATTCTATCACTAAGCTATACACAGCCCACTGGTGCTTTGATGATATTTTTAAGAAGCTCATTTTCATCATTTTAAGAAAAAATTTTAACTGAGTTATCAAAAATTGTTTATATTAAACATTTTGATAGTAAAAGTGCGGTTAAAAATAGTCGAGGTGTTTCAAGCATTTGAAAGTGATCTATTTACAAATGTAATGATTTCAACTATCAGATTTTTCTCATCAACTGATTAAAATACTTGTTAGATAATTAATTAAGTTAGATTGCTAATTACCTGAAATATATACTCAGGAATTCTTCATTAGAACTCATAACCAATTCAAATTAATAATATTACTGATTATATCAATTTTTCATATTTAGATAGCCTAATTTTAACTTCACTTATTTTTGCATAACCTCATATATATTTAATATTGATATTAACAAACATCAACAAGCAGCATTGTATGTCTGTAAGTATGTGTGTATATATGAATGCAGGTTTTTAACTTAAAATTATTTTCACTAGCTTAATACTTGATAGGGCTATCATTATCCTATATTTCAGATAAAGAAATTATAAAGATTATAACCATTTCAGATTATTCCATTTCATGTAGTTTTAAAAATAACTGAAGTTCTGCCACATATTGCTTAGTCTCTTGCCCATCCACTCCCAAGTAAAGGCATGGTTATTGAAATCTTGCAATTTCTGCAAGTGAAATGATTGATAATTCTCTTTGATACTTTCAGCATCACTGTGAATGAAACACTTGGACAGCAACTAAACAAGATTTATTTTGTCACCGTTTCAGAGAATTCAGCCAATTCTGCAAGAAAACACATGAAGTTGCAACTCCTAAATTTCCAGAACCATGACCAGTAAAGCATTCAACTCATGATCCCTTGGGGAGACATTTCATATTCAAACTGAAATATTATATCCCTATTGCCCAAAGATCCATTTTCATCAAATAAAGCAAAATGCATTCAGACCATCTTCAAAAGATAATCTTATCTCCATAACATTGAACAAAAGTTTAAATTCTGTCTGAGTCTCCAGACAATCTCTTAGTTGCTGAACCCTTATAAAAGATAATGGAGGAAATGGCACTGTGGCTATGCATAAGAGGGTTGGACAAGGGCTCAATAGCTTGATTATATAAAATAAATATTCTATGAAATGAACTCCAAGAAAAGGGAACAAGAAACATTCTTTTTCTTTGTTATATTTGTTAGTTAGTGATACTCACTAGAAACTGTGTGGGAAATAAACTGGATATCTTATGGGAGGGAAAGACTGGGAGAGAAAGACGGAAGGGGAGACATGGTTCAAAAAGAATAGTACTGATTGTACCTGATTCATGTAACTGTAACCTCTCTGTATATCAACTATACAAAGACAATAAGAAAAAAGAAGAAAAGATAGTTACAACAACATAGAACAAATGAAGTCATACAGGGGAGAAATTGGAACAAAACAAGACCAAAATCCACCAAAGGCAACACTGAATCCAATACCCTAATATGCATCATTGAATGAATGTATGTGGTGATTTGAGTTGTGATGGGAGTTCCAGCTGACCTGGCTGGTCCTCCTACTATAGTCTTGCCAGCAAAAGCTCACATGGCTACTCTTAGATTGACTCCACTCACTGTGGCTTGCTATTTTCAACAGATGTTCCACATTCTACATGTCTACAAGGTTCTAGGTCTCTTGCAATTTAAGCTTTGCATATCATCCTCTCAGACTCTGCCACATATTTCCTAGGTGCTCAAGCCTTCCTTTGAAATCTGACTAGAAGACTATGATCCATAACTCTTGCATGCCTCATGCTTGTAAACCCAGCATGAAGTGGATGATTCCAAGGTCTGCTATCAGCTGGATCAGTAGCTTGGCCCCTTTGGACCATGGCTGCAGCTGCCTCCAGTGCAACCCAGGAAAACACTTCCTACATAGTTCTGTAAAGGTGGAGCATGGTAGAGGCTACCTTTTCTCAAGGGAATTCTTTCGAATGAACATATAATTTTACATCTTGGAGCCCAGGTTTAATGTGGCAATAACCAGAATGTACTTAATATATCTTACCTGTTGCACAGTACAAAATGGTTGAGTACCTTTCCTTTTTCTTTTTTTTTTGGGGGGGGGAGAGGAATGGAGGGCAATGAAGAGAGGCTCATGGGACTTGAACTCAAGGTCTGGGAAATATCCCTAAGCTCTTTATCTCAAGACTCTACTGCTACCACTTTGACCCACAGCTCCACTTCTTGTTTTTGGTGGTTAATTTGAAGATAAAAGTCTCGAAGACTTTCTTGCCTGCACTGCCTTTGAACCACAACCACAATCCTCAGATTTCAACCTCCTAAATAGGTAGGATTATGAATGTGAGCCACCAGTTCCCGGCTGACAAATGTTTTTTTATTTTATTTTTTTTGTCTGTCCTGGGGCCTGAACTCTGGGCCTGGGTGCTGTCCCTCAGCTTTTCAGCTCAAGGCTAGTGTTCTACCTCTTGAGTCACAGGACCACTTCTTGCTTTTTCTGCTTATGTGGTGCTGAGGAATTGAACTCAAGGCCTCATGTATGCCAAGACAAGTAGTCTACCACTGAGCCATCTTCCCAGCCCCTGACAACTTTTTAATGATATTCATTTCTAATAAATATGCTCTCCATAAACTGGAACTCCTCTTTCTGGCCAGACTATACATTTTTCAGAGTATACTGTTCTGTTTTTATCTTTACTTTATTCAATGTAATACCACTAAAAGCAATCACAACTTGAATAGTATCCTATCTTGAAATTTTCTTCACTAAATTAATCTGTCACCTTTCACCAAAGCAAATAAGATTTATTTTGCTCATGATTTCAGAAGATTGAATCCATATGCTAGAGCATCTTATCTCATGCTGAACAAGAAGTAGAGACAGGATAGGAAGCTGGCAGATGTACCATATTATACTTAATACCATGAGGATATGGTATGTCCCCCCAGTGATCTACTACCCCATTTAGTTTCCACTGCCTGAATTTCCCAAAACATACTAAAATAGTTCCACTAACTGAGGACCAAGTGCTTAAAACATGAGACTGGGCATATGCAAATCCTGGCAGTAGTTGTATATAGTTACTCATTTCATTTGTAGGGAAATTTATTTTAGCTTAAGTCAAACCTTTGATCCAGCAAGAAATTGTCCATTAGGCCTTATTTAAAGAAGTGAAACGACCACTCTTTTTACTGGCAAGTGGGAAGTATATTGATTTGAAATAATGCATAGGTGTATGTTCACACTAGAGAAATGATAAAACACTAATATTTACTTGTTCCCCAAATCTGTAGCTTCATTCACCATTAGGGTCCTTGGACTGAGAGTTAATGGTAGAGAATCATGATAGGATGCTGAGTTAGCAATGACTAAATTCTTGGAGCTGATATTTCAACTAAACATGTTTTTTACATCTTGATAACTTACACAGGAGGGGAAAAATTAGAAACAATCACAATTGATCACATAGAAAGTAACCTGTACATCATAAGCATTTTTTGCCATTTTTATTAAATGAAATAGTTTAATCTAATACATAATGTAATTCAATATATTATTTATATGTATTATGATCTCCTTTGTTATTTTTATACATAATATTTTTAAACTATATTAAATTTTTTAAAAAGTTGTGTGGCTTGAAGGATCATATATGGCTCTCATTAGACTTTTCTTCACATTTAATATACATTAACATCTCTGTTAGTAACCTTGAAATCAATTAACTTGAAATCACTTGTCTTTTTATTTCTGATAATTCATGATATGTACTGCATGTAGTAACCAGCATTTTAACACTCTAATTCTAAAATAATATTATATCACAAGTGAATTTTACATCATTGCTAAACAGAGGATCATTACATCAATTCTTATGTAACAAATCATACAAATCTGCTGCAGCAAATAAGCCAAATGCAAAATTGACTGACATACAGAAAATGAGTTTGTTGAGAAATCGCATGCTGGTTCAAATTATTTTAGCCTTAATTGAATGTCTCCAATGAATATAAGGCTCAAGTACCTGACATCTTACAGGACCCTGAAATACAAGCAAGAAGTCAAGGGGCATCTGTTTTTATTACTCTGGTTGGACAACAAATGTACTCTTTTGCCACAGAAATAGATACCGTGCATAGCCTTGCAGCTTATTTTCTATGCTTATTTTCATGCCTATGTCAAGCCTAATAACTCAACTCTTATGTCCTCTGAAAAGTATTAGACATATAAATGTGAAATCACAACTTTTTTTGTTTGCTCAGTCATGCATTATTTCTTTGTTGACTCTGACAATACAACAAACCAATTTAAGATAGGTGTAGTTATGAGATAAACTTTATAATCCACATGTAGATTAATATGAGCAAGAATTCCTTATCGACAATTGTATTGAACCTCCATAACATTTCTTCCTCTCATAAAACTGATGGCCAGAAAAAGGAAACCAGAATCTATATATCCTTGTAATCAGCCTCAGCAGCTTTTAAATAATACAGTAGAAACCAAAGAATCTGGCTACAGATTTCCACCCTCAACCAATTTACACTGTGACGTTTGTATTGCCTTTCTATCTACCTACCTATCAACTATTCTTTTTTTTTTTTTTTTTTTTTTCGGTCGTGGGGCTTGAACTCTGGGCTTGGGCACTGTCCCTGTGCTCTTCAGCTCAAGGCGAGCACACTACCGCTTGAGCCATAGCGCTACTTCTGGTTTTCTAGTGGTTTATTGGAGATAAGAGTCTCATGAACTTTCCTGCCCGGGCTGGCTTTGAACCACTACCTTCAGATCTCAGCCTCCTGAGTAGCTAGGATTACAGGCTTGAGCCACTGGCTCATTCTTTTCTATCATTTATTGATATTCATTATTAAAAATACTATTGAGTTCTGCACCAATTCCTATTATGTAAAGTCTAGTGGAAAACTCTTGATCCTCATATTCTCTACAAATATTATTTTTAAATCATATTTCTTTGCAGTAAAACTTTACATAGTACAGTAGACTACACATATTATTATTTTCTTTTCATTTTGTACCTTATTAATGATTATCTATGTACACTATAATCCCAAATTTTGCCCCAGGCCATGTTTTAACTAAGAAAGGAAAAGTGACTCTCTGTAAAATGCCAAAAGAAAAATATTTTAAATAGAATCTACTTAAAACTAATTTCCAATTATATCTTAATTTTCTGGATGTAAATTAAGGACCATGATGGCACAAGCCTACTAGACAATAATAACTTTCTGTGTTTGGCAGAACTTTCCAGAGAATCATCTTGTTTCACTTTAGTACTACTAAGAATAATACTAAGGATAATAGACAATGTTTGAGATGGGGAACAGAGATGCATTTTGGAGAGAATGACTTCTAGACAAAATGCTGACTAAAAATCTACCCTGCTGAGAACAAAATGGCCCCGATTCCAAGGCTTTTTCCTGTTTTTCCAATCTTAACTGTTATGAATCTGCAAACCAAAATTTAATCCCCAAAGCTATGTTCTATATTGTTTTCCTGAACTTAACCATTCCACTCTTTGATTATATATTGTTCTTTAATTTCTGCTGTCATATTTTTAGTGTGCATATGAAAATGAACCATCTAGGTCAACGAAGCACTCACTTATTTCAGCCTCTTTACATTCATTATTATGTTCCCAGATGCTCACTTTCATAACCATTTTTATCTCCTGTAGTCATTTTCTATATAATGAATATAGGCAAAATAATAATTTCAGACAATTAACATCTCTTAGAAACTTCAAAGAAATCCCCCCTCTCCTACAGAATGTATAACAACTACCTTTATTTTCCACCATTGAATATTATTCTTTGCTAGTTTAAATTTAATAAAACCAGTAAGTTACATTTGCACTCACATGATCTCTTAGCTAATAATTAAGCAATGAGTCTATGAAAATAAATATGAAAGTTTAGAAAGGGTGAAGGCCCATGAAATTCTTCCTCACTAAGGAAAAATTCTTTTTAATTATAGAATTCTAGAATTTTAGCAAGTGATTTATAATTCTAGCTAATTAAGACAAAGTATGACTGTGAACAATCTTTTTAAATAAATCTAAGTGCAACTTAGTCTCCCATTGACTTTTTCAATAAACATCTACCAAACACCTGACATATTAAAGGAAGGTATTTTTCAATACTACTTAATAGAACAAATAACAATTATTTCATTTCATAATGAAGAATTTTTTACATAGGTAATGACAGTAGAGAAGACTCCGTGGTACAAAAGGAGAAATAATTTATCCATCAAGTTAACCTTTGGGGTTAAATTTAAAGAGGTCAACCATTTCCACATTTTGTAACTTAATCTGATTTATTGTGTAATCCACTAACTCAACAATATTGTGAGTACTTAGTGAGAAGTACTCAAATTGATAGCAAATCATTTTTTAAAATACATTATCTTTGACTATGTAGACAGAGAATGTACTACAACTTATATTTATCTTTATTTTCTGTTCCCTATTATTGGAAAGTTTCACTGATCCTCATTTCACTAGATACACGATTCATGATACTAAAGGAATCAAAGAAAGAAAAGGTCAAAGTTAATGAAAGCTTCTAGGATTTTTGCCTACGAAAATTGTGTTGATGACTTTGTTAATAGATGAAATTGAAGACTGGACAATGGTCAAAAGTGAGAAAAATGGAAAGCCATGATTTCTATTTTGTTGACATTTGAAAAACCAGTTATATTGAAAAATGAGTATGTAGAGTAGGGGCTGGATATATGAATCCCAGGAACAGAGAACCATTTGTAACTGGAGATATATATCTATCTGAGATTAGTCAGCATAAAAATAATATATGAAGCCATAAAACTTTAATGAAATCATATAGAGAGTTAAAATTGACAGAGAAAAGCAGAAAATTTTGTTATAACACTAAATGCATTATAAATTTCTAAAGATAATATATTTCAGGGAAAATCGATTTGTTTAGATACTAGAGTCTGAATTGAAAGCTAAAATGATTTTTACTTTGTGTTTTTTCTCTTAGTGCTAGGCCTCCTGGCACAGAATGGGAACTATTTCAAGAAGGCAATAAAATAAAATTGAGGGGGAAAAAGAATTAGTGAAGAGCAAGTATTTAAGGAAAAAGGAAAGAATTTATAGGACCAGCAGTATATTCCATTTGCCTGATCATCTGCATATACATGAACACTTCAAACATTTCATTCTTTCTGATCATGGTTTTCCATCTATTTTCCTTTCACTAGTGAGTCACAAAATATTTCTATGTGTGAGTGAATAGCATTTAAAAATTGTCTTGTGCAGTTTATAGGAAAAAATTTAAAAATCTGGAAAATAAACTGTGTTTTGAAGTAGAAGTGAGAAATGCTGTTTAACTCATTGGAGTGGATGGAATTTATATTTCTGGATCTGCACTACTGAACTGTGCAGAAGGAAAAGTAGTGGAAATTAGTTGTAGGAATCCCTGGGTGCACATCCATCTCCTGTAAAAATAGTCATAATTCTGTACTGGACCTTTGACTATCTTTGGTTGAGTGATTCTAAAAGAATTTCACAGAATTTTGCAATTAATGTGCCCCTTATATGACTGATATATCATTAACTAACATTAAAATAATCTATTATGCTGGAACAATTTTTCTTTATTGGCTGGATTAACTTTATATCTTCACAATTCAGTATATGACAAAGAAATAGATGAAGAAATTCTCAAAATCTTTAATAAGCAGAAAACATGACTTAAAGTTTTATAACCATCAAACTGGCAAGTGATCTTTGCTGACACTTATTTTCTTTTTTATTTATTTATTTTCTGGTACTAGGGTTTTCTGGTACTGCACTTTCTAGGCTGAAGATCTCCAACTTAATCCCCAACTCTAGAATCTACAAAAAAAGCCCAGCTTTTTTTCTGGTTATGTTGGAGATGGAGCCTACTGAACTAGATACATATTTCTCTGTGTATCTTCTCTCTGTCTTAGTCTCTCTTTGTCTTTCAGTTTCTCTGTCTCTGTCTCAGTTTCTCTGTCTCTGTCTCTGTCTCTCTCTCTCTCTCTATATATATATATTGTATGTACATATGCATACATGCATGCATTCAAGCATACATGTAGTAGATTGAGGGAGGAAAAGAAAACATTACAGGCAGAACAATATATTGTATCTACAAATTAAGAAATATGAATGGAAACTCTCTAAAAATGGTTAAATAATATTGGTTGTTAGGATTGGTGAAAGTAAGAGTAAGCTGATTAGTTTGATGGAAGTGTCATGCATATTTGAAATATCTAGGTGAAATATCTTTGAACAATTGACTTGAAAAATGAATGACAATGTTATAAAACAGGAGCTGTCTCTGTGTGAGTACTGATAGTGGGGAAGGGCAGGGATTAGGGTAAAGGAGGATACAACTTCTAGAACATCCTATGCACATTTTTGAAAATAGGGTGATAAAATTTTTGAAATTAATTTCAGGAAGGGAATGTGCATACTGGACAGTAGGAGGGGTAATTCTGATCAAGTCATTGTGTAAATGCCTACGTAGATATATCAAAATAAAATCCACAGGAACAATTAAGTGATGCTTGTAAAATAAGTAGGGAAAAATTAAAACTGACATCCATTGCTATATTTTTGGAAACTGTTTCTTATTAATCTAAATAAAAAAGCAGTAGCTATATTCATAGAAATTAGCCATTTTTACAAATTGTCTTTAGGAAATTCATACTTCTCTTCAATTGGAAATTAACCAAATTGTTCATTTATTGATATATATCATTCCCTAACTGACAATTTGTTAAATGCACTAATATTGGAGGTCTATATTTAGTATATACCCTTTGTTTTCAAAGTTTCCCTTTTGTTTGTATCAATGTAAACATATTGGACTAACACTTTATAAACACAAATCATTGCACACATCCTTATTTAGTTAAAATTATTAATGATTCCTTTTATTATCATGTCAAAATACTTTTCTTTTATAAGTGTATGACTATGATCAGTCCTGTATGACATTAGTTTTAACTTTGTGACACATTTTTACTTTTACCAGCTCTATTTAATACTATCTCCTCTTGAAACATTGCTAATGCATAAGACTTAATAGAATCAACTTGGATAATATAAATGATTACACTCACATACAAACAAATCATTACACAATATTAAAACAAAACACATATTCTCCAAAAATTAATGTATAATAATACCTCGTATTTAAAGTTATATATTTATCTCTGATGAAATATTTGGTTGATAAAATGATAAAGCTAAAATATTTAATCTTACAATAATGAAAAACAGATATTATATTCTTAAGAAATGTTATTTTATAAGAAAAAATATAAGTATATTTTACTTTGAAATGAGGAAAAAGCACAAATAAAGATATTAATTCCCACAAATATACATACTCACACATATATACACATGGACAAATTTCAGAACTTCAGAAAAACACTGTCCTTGTGATTAGTCTGGTGGGGAACTCATTTTTAATTTTAATTAAAGAAAAAAGCCTAAGAAATTTAAAATGACTTACTAAGACCTGGTATACTTTTAGAAAAAGACCAGTTCGCACCTCAGTAAAAATGAGGATTACCCAATATAATGAATCTCATGTTTCTCTTATATGAAGGCAATTCCAAAATCAATTCTGTCTTAACAGAATTGATCTGGGCTCAGGATTACACATAAATGCCAAATCACCATTCAAAAATAACAAACCAGTGATGACCTTCTGAATGTTGATTGACAATCACTGGATGAATGTGGCATACCTGATCTTAGTTCATGCCCTTGATGATTATTCAGAGATATCTAAATGATTTCAAAAAGAATATTTATTTCCTGTTCAGTTTCTTTCTTTAAATTATCACCATTTCCTATTTCCTAAATTTTAATCTTAATCCAATTTCCAATTTTGTTATTCTAATTACAATTACTAGCAACATAAAAGTCTAGAGGATCTTGGAAACTTAGTTATGTGAAAAGCTGCCCCAGAAACCAATTAAAAATTAAAAAAAAAATTAGAGAATGCAATTTTGAAAATAGGTTCAGATGAATGACAAAAAATGTTGGTAAGTTTTTGTCTCAAATTTGAAAGTTTAGCATGGTTTTGTGTTGATACAGGTGAATACTAGTGGCTCATGCCTGTAATCCTAGAGACAGGAGCCTGAGATTTGAGAATCATGGATCAAAGCCAGCTCAGGTAGGAAAGTCCATGAGACTCTTACTTCCAATGAACCAGACAGACATAACAAAAAATGACAAAAGTAGACACGTGGTTCAAGTGGTAGAGCAGTAGCTATGAGCAAAAATACTCAGAGACAGTGCCTAAGCCTTGAATTCAAGCCTCACAACCAGCACAGTAAGGAAAGAAAGAAACAAGCAAGCAAACTAATTAATTAATTTACACTTAGTGGCTACCAAAAATTATAATTTTATATTTCAAATAAAATGAGGAATTGGCCCAGCACTGGTGGCTCATGCCTGAAATCCTGGCTACTTATGGAGACTGAGATCTGGAGATTATGGTTTGAAGCTAGCCTGGGCAGGAAACTGTGAGACTCTTCTCTCCAATACACTACTCGAAAAAACCAGAAGTAGTGCTTGCCTTGAGCAAAAAGTAGCTCAGAGACTGTACCCAGCTTCAGAGTTCAAGCCCCAGGATCAGAAAAAAAAATGTTGGAAAAATGCATCTGTAACAAATATTAGTCACCTTCACATGAATATATGGGCTTCATAAATTAAAAAAAAAACAAATACAAAAAGAACAAACCACTAGATAAATAACAAGTGCAGTAATCCAAGTTACAGAATATTTTTGTGATCTCTTTTGCTGTGGAGTTCTAGTTTTATTCCATTATTGTCTGATAGAAGGCAGGGAGATATTACAATGCTCCTATATTTGATAAGAACTGGTTTATGTCCTAAAATATGATTAGCCTTAAGAATGTTCCATGGGCTGCTGAGAAGGATGTGTCTTGTGAAACTGACAGATGAAATACTCTTCACACTTGTGTCAAGTCCATTTGGTCTATGCTGTCACTTAATTTTGAGCTCATGGTTCTGCTTTAACCTCTCTGCTCTTTGTATTGGGTGAATTGGGGCTACCAGACACTGAGCCCCTTATTGATTCCCTAGTTCAAACTTCTGCTTGCAGCTCCCCCCGCCCCCACCTCAGAGCATTTCCCTGCTCTGTCCAACTCTAGACATGCAGCTAAACTGACCTGATGACTCAGGCAGCTCCTGCTGCTTTTGCTCTCTGCTAGTGGAGGCTGGTACTTTCTTTGGAAGCTCCCACTGTGAGCTGTCCATTAGCTCCCCAGGCACAACCTCTTCTGCTCTGTGTTCACCTCGGGCTGGATTCCTCCACCTGAATGCCAGTGGTCAGGTGACTCAGTGTTCCCTGGGATGCAATTGTTTTAAGTACCAGTATGTGGCTCAATCTTCAGGGTCTGTCCGGCTTTAGGGTACTTGAAAGAAGCTAAAGTGGTCTGCTAATCTGTCAGCTTCTATAAACTGTTCCTTCCTACTACTAGCAAAGACTGATCATCGTTTTCTTCCCCAGCTTCAATATGAGTTCTTAGATTATTTGAATGCATGACTTCTGTTCTCTACTCTCTCTAATGTCAGCAGAGGCTAGATGATTCCTTTTTAGCTCTGCTGTGATTTACCAGATCTCCCTGAAGTCCAAACATCCAGGGCTATATGCTCTCTATCAAAATCCGGGTCAAGGTGTGGCTAGGGTCTAGTGGCAGCCCTTGTGACTTACAGTGGCTGAGTACTTCTTCCCAAGCTCAAGGAACTCTTAGTTCACCCCCCCAGGCAAAATCTCTCTGCTCTGTCTTCCTCAGGAAGGATTCTTCTACCTAAATGTTGTGGTTGGGTGATTTAATTTCCTGGCTTGTGATTGTTTGAAAACTTCAGCTATTGCTCATTTCTTCAGCTTGTCTGGCTTAAGGCTGCTTGCCTCAAGTAATGTGATGTGATCTCAAGCAAGAGGCCAGCTCCCAAGAGGCCACATCCTTGCAGCTCTCTGAAATATGGGAGCAAATGATTGTCTTGTGTGATGACCTGCTACTCTCTCAGGTCCATCACCAAGCTTACTTTGCCATCTTCTTTTCCTCTGGGAGCTAACCATGGCAGTTCAAACGGTTTCCTACCTTTCTCTATGCTGTTGAGTCATCTTCTTCTCTCACGGTGCTCAGTGCCCTGCCTCACCTCTGTTCTTCCAAATATTATCTTTCTTCCATGTGTCAGATTTCTCACTTCTGGGCTCTGATGATGGATGCTTCTACTCAACATTTGTATGCTCCCTCTCCTCAGTAATTTTCTGGCATTAACATGTTTTACCGGTGAGAAGGACATGAGCTTTGAGGAAAGCAGAGGTAGAATCTAAGAGAATCAACGTTTAGGTTCCCCCCAATTGCCTATTCTGTGAGCCAGGCCAAATAGCAAAGCTTTCATAAATAAGATTAGTGCTATTTTAAAAGTGGACCCAGAAGGATTTCCCCCCTCCTTTCTCTGTCCTCCGTCGCTTCAGGATGCACCGATGAGGCAAAATGTATTATATTATGTAAAGCAGTGGCTTAACAAACCTAGGCCAGACAAACTTTTACATTGTAATTCCAGTAACAATTCACAAGTTGGAAAAGGATTCTGTACTGATTCAAGAGGTAATCCTAATTATCTTCCTCTATTAGCCTATTGTTAGAAACTATAAAGAAATACCTCAGGAACCTAACTTTATACAGACAATAATTTTCTTTAGATCATAGGCTTGATGGTTTAGTGTGTAAACATCAGGGCATGAGCACTGTGAAGCCCCACATCTTCAAGGAGGCTGTACAGTTCAGCTCCAGGGGTAATGGGGAAGGGGAACATTTTTTAGTAGTGAGTAATTGCATGGCAAAACAGGAAGTCAAAGAGACCAGGTAGAGCCATACTGAGGTTTCTATAAATCCCTCTCTCTAGAAGTAGAACAAAAATTCAGGAGAAATATCTTAAGCCATTCTGAGGAGGTAGCCTCACTTTTCTAAGGACATTACACTAGGGCCAACCTGCATTATCACAAAAGATCCAGTGCCTAATATGTAATCTTTTGTGGACAGCAACATAGAAACCATAGCATTTAGTGATATTGCAATCACACATAACTGAAGATGAAACACTGAAAGATTGATTGATTGATTGATTTTTAAATCACAGTGTTCTGCTTTTATCTTAGGAGATTCTACTGTAGGGCAGAAGACTACTGTATTGTGTGCCCTGAACACTGTTTTCAAATCCTACATTAGAACATTTCTAACAAATACTAACATGGTGTCTAAGGGAGCATTTATCAAGTATAAATATGTAAAAGTGTCCACCATTCTTGGGAATTCTTTGGTTTGACTATAAACATAAGAAAACACAGGACACACTAAATTTACATGATGTCCACCTTGATCAATATAACATGTGAAATTTACTTGTATAGTCATTTATAGCCTTGTTCTAGAAATCTAGAAATCCAGAATTCCCTTTCTAAATACAGTCATTATTCAGTTACAGAGTATGTGGCTATAATACAAACATTGTTGCATTGTTTGTTGCCTTCTTTGAACATGAAAGTTAATCTTTTTTTTTTTTCTCTTGTTCTTTTTTTTGGTCAGTTGTGAGGCTTGAACTCTGGGCCTGGGTGCTGTCCCTCAGCTCTTCAGCTCAAGGCTAGCGCTCTACCACTTGAGACACAGCGCCACTTCCGGTTTTCTGAGTGGTTTCTTGGAGATAAGAGTCTCTCAGACTTTTCCGCCCAGGCTGGCTTTGAACCCGATCCCCAGATCTCAGCCTCCTGAGTAGCTAGGATTACAGGCGTGAGCCACCAATGCCTGGCAGTTAAACTTTTTAATTGTCAAGGTGATATACATAGGGATTACAGTTACATAAGTAAGGTAATAAGTGTTTTTTTTTCAAACTTGTTACTCCCTCCCTCATTTTTCTCCTACTCTTTCTTCTCCCCAGTCCCCTCCCCTGCAATTGTGCAGATCATTTCCAACATATTGTCTTGTGGATATCGCTGTTGCATTGGTTCCCCCTTGTCCTTTGTCTCTCCATGCAGTTTTTTCCCTTCCCTTCCCTAATTCAGATAAACATAAATACAATACCAGGGTACCAAAATCAAATAGAATGACAGCAGGGGATATACCATATGGAGAAGAACATACAAAAGAAACAACATTAAAAACAACAACAACAAAGAAAAAATTCTTGTGTCCATGTCTTGGAGGATAATCTTAGCAGATGAGCAGAATAGCTCAATAGCTATGTACGTATGACCATACAAGGTGATGCTAAGGTAAACTTTTAGATCAGACATTTTTTAAGTAGTGGATTGGTATTAGATTCACCTACTATTTGCAGATGACTTATGTCAGATGCATATTGAAAATTGGAAGTATAATATTGATCTCTGTCACCTAGGATAAAAATTAAAATATTTCTGCTCCATAAAACAGTATTAAGAGTACCTTAAGTGTAAAGCTTTTTTTTCTTTATGGTCAAGTTGGTTATTTCCTGGAATTTGTTTTTCCAAAGTAAATTGAAGCCAGTTACTCTAGGAAAAAAATAGCAATGTTATGCCAGATATATGGATATTTACATGATATTTTGCATTTCTGTGGTTTCAAGGTCACTCCTAACAGATAGGTTTCCTTTCAGAGTATTCAATTATGCTGATTCAATAGATGAATTGTAGTTTGACCCCACCCTTATGAAAACTGCAGTACTAGGGATTGTAAAGGTTTAAAATATCAGCTTAAATCACTGTCACAGGGACCTGTTTTTAATTAGTTTTAGATATCTTCTCTACTTAAGACTGATATATTAACTTGCTTGATCTTTATTATTCATTACCGAAGTCCCAGACTGATTAACTTGTTCTATGATCTGTGTAATCAATTGTTTATCATAAATTGAACCAACAGCTGCAGAACACAGTTGGAAATAACCCTGGAGGAAAGAAAGACTTGACTTTAGGAAGAGAGAAACAAAGTACAAGGAATCAAGCCAACAATAATATAGTTTTATGCAAAGATGAATCTGAAGGTGTCTTTATTATTAAGAAACAGTCAAAGTCCTAGAACAAAAACATGAACACTATGTGGTAAGTTATCTATGCACATGATTGAAAAATTGAAGGCTGTATATTTACTTATTGTGCCTAAAATTATGATGTCCTTCAAAATTTTGTCATCTGTGGCTAATTGTATATATCTGTTGAGATTGTATGAATTTATCATTTTGATGGACTGTTATACTTTTAATGTATATATTAAGAAACATCTGTTTAAAAGGGATTTTTCATAGGGCTGGGAAGGTGACTCAGTTGTAGAAAGCTTGCCTCAAAAGAAATATAAAAATGGGCTGGGAAGGTGACTCAGTGGTAGAGCTCTTGCCTTGCATACATGAGACCCTGGGTTCGATTCCTCAGCACCACATAAGCAAAAAAGAAAAAAGCCAGAAGTGGTGCTGTGGCTCAAGTGGTAGAGCGCTAGCCTTGAGGGACAGCTCCCAGGCCCAGAGTTCAGGCCCCACAACCAGACTCCCCCCCCCAAAAAAAGGGGGGGATTTTTTACTTACTAATCTCTAAATTCAGTGTTATTAATCTTATAATGACTAACATTAATTGAAAAAATTGACATGAATAGAATAACACCATTATTATGGACCATGGATTATTTGATTTCTATTAATTAATCTCAAGCAATATAATTAAATCTGACACACAGGTAAATTAGGTTTTCAAATACATTTTCATATTTAATAGAACATCTTTAACTTAAAAATATTGTCTTGGAATGAAAATAGATTCCATTGAATTTTTTGTCATAATTCAAATTTAAATTATTTTCTTTTTTTGACTCATAATTTGTTTATCATTTGGGCAGCTTTCCCTGTTATTTTTCACAAGATGTGATCACTCTAATTTTTTTTCGCAATTTGTGTTTCCTCTTCAGCATTTTATTCTGGAGAGTTTAATTTGTGGCAATTCCCCATATGCAAATCAGATAGAATTCATTTTATAGCATTTTCTTCTAAGCAGTATTAGTTTTATTAATTGAGTCTATTCCATTTTTCTTTCTTCATACAACTTTAATGACTTAGAGAAAGTATAAAGTTACTTTGTACAAAATGATTGATCTTATTAGCTTTAGCAGATTCATTTAACAAAATTAATAATATGTCTTCCTGAACAGCTCATTGACTGTTTCCACTAAAACAATTAATTTTCTTTGTAGAAATGAGAGAATGAGATCAGAATGTGGATGGTACAAGAAGGGATGTATGGAAAGAGAGTGAGAAACTGTATTCTTTCAAGTTTTTCAAGTTAGCTTTATTATTTTTCTACTGTTATTAAGCTAAAAAATCTATTTTCTGTGAGAAGACTATTAAGGTAAAATATTTTAGGTCCCATGGTTTCACTTATTTGTAATAAATAGTATATATTTAGGATAATCTTAACAGATGAGCAGAATAGCTCAATAGCTATGTACATATGACCATATAAGATGATGCCAATGAAAATGAACTCCAAGACATGGACACAAGAGGTTTTCCTTTGTTGTTGTTGTTTTCATTGAATTATGTGATTTCTTTTTTGTGTGTGTGTTTTCCCCCCTGTGGTTTATCCCCTGCTGTCACTGTATTTGATTTTGGTAATCTGGCTATTGTATATGCATCTATTGTATATACATTTATCTGAATTAGGGAAGGGAAGGGGAACAGCAAAATGGTGAGATAAAGGACAAAGGGGGAACCAACGCAACAGCGATATTCACAAGACAATATGTTGGAAATGATCTGTACAACTTTAGGGAGGTGAGAGTGGGAAGGAAAGTGGGAGAAAAATAAGGGAGGGGTAACAGGTTCAACAAGAAATGTACTCACTACCTTACTTATGTAACTGTAACCTATGTAAATCACCTTGACAATAAAATTAAAGTTTGAATTCAAAAAAAGAGAAAAGGAGTGGCTCATGGCTGTAATCCTAGCTATGTAGGTGGCTGAGATCTGATCTGAGGATTTCAGTTCAAAGCCAGCCTGGGCAGGAAAAATCTGTGAGACTCTGATCTCCAATAAACCATTCAGAAAACCAGAAGTGGTGCTGTGCCTCAAGTATTAGAGCGCTAGTCTTGAGTTGAATTGCTGAGGGACAGTGCCCAGGCCCAGAGTTCAAGCCCCATGACCAACAAAAAAGAGAGAGAGAGAGAATAATTGTATAAAAATTTAACTTTTAAAAATATAAATACCAGTTTTATACTCATGTGTATATATATATATATATATGTATATATGTATGTATGTATGTATACCTTCGCAGCCCTAGTTATGTGTTTTTAAAATTACTTTGGTACTGTTTATTTTAAGCATGTATATATTTATTAGTCTATTTAAAAATATTTTATACTTAAGAATACATTATTTTTGTTTTGAATAACCAGTGAGATGTAAACATAATATGAAATAAAGGATGAATTTAATTATTTATACAACTTTAAGGACTCATTGAGATTCCAGAAAGATAATATAAGCTCATAGACCTGGAGGATATAAAATATAAATTGACTATATGTCTTTCCAAGAACTTAGAGTTTATTAATGAATATGGAGATAACAATATAAAATTATAATACATTACAACAAATGCAAACCAAGAATATAGTATAATGAAAGTCATGTTCACAATGGAACCACAAATTCAAACATGGATATGATTAGAAAGTGAACTAGACAGGTGTCAGAGAATACAAGCACACAAAGACATACACAGAGGTCTACAGTCACACACATACACATACATACAGCCACCTAACTTGATGTATTCTAGCCGCTCACTGAATAAAGTGGTTTGACTATATCTTAATTGTGGGTTAGTCCATATGGAAAAAAAGGAGGTTACTTTTACAAATTTTAGGAGTCTGTAAATAATAATTCAAACACATGGTTACTTAGTGTATAAGTTCTGCTTTAATTTAATTATTTGGAAATATCTTGTTGTTTTTTGAGTTACATGGTAGTTGCCTCTGGCTTCCTTATCTTCCTATCAATCACCATTTTTCACTTCTTTCTTCATTGACTCACTGCCTTATTCCTCTCGGGCTCCTGTTCTTGCATTACCTTACTAAAGTTGCTATCTTTAGCCTCAGTACTCCTTCCCAATCCTGCTTGCATTAGTTTCAACACCAACATCTCTATAATTCTTTATCATTACCAGGATTGAACACAAAATTTTTGGATTATCAATTTCAAAATGTTTTAAAATTTTTGTTGATTAGTGGTTATATTTTTATTTGTCCCATTCTTTATTTGCTTTCTAAGAAGCATGCATTTTATAGGCCCGTATCTGAAAATGCAATTATTCTACTTAACACGTGGACTAATAGTGACCTAGAAAAAGACATTATATTTTCTCAAAACTTCAGATAATTGTTCCATGGATTTCATTCCCATAGTATTCATATTCTGAATTGTTACTGGTCTTGTCATTGTAATCAGAAGACCTTTCATGTTCTATTTGTTCCAAATATTCATAAAATTATGTCCTGGTTGGGAATTTTTAATTTATATTTTTGGCCTTCTGGGTAGTTGTTTGGGGAATGAGATTTTTGTGTTACTTAGTAATTCTTTTCCTTAATTCTTCATTAATTTTAGTCACTTTACTGAGATTTGCTCATCTCATATATATATATGCATATATATATACATATGTATATGTATATATATAAAACATTTTCTTTATTTTTTGCCTTTAGAGAGCTTTTTGTTCCTTACCATCTAAAGCCTAAATTATTCCCTTGAATTCAGATAGCAATGAAATATTTCTATGTAATGCTTTTATGTAATAATTTCTATGTGATTCTATATGATTTCTATGTAGTAATGTCTATGTAATATTTCTATGATGTATTTCTTGTTCTCTGAATATTTCTTCTCTTGATCATCCAGGTGTTTTTTTTTTTTTCTTTGCTTGTTTATCACAGTCATCATCTTTGATACATTAGGTCAGTTCTTCATTTTGATCATTTTGAGTTTAATGCTTTTTGTTGGAGACTTTTCTGAAATTTCTGAAGGTGTTGAAACCTCCATTCACATTTAATGTACGTGGGGAATTTGTTAGTCTTACAACAAATTGGTGACTCCCTTATAGAATAAATGATTTTCGAGTTTACTGAGAAAAATCCTGTAAAATCAACAGACATAAAATTGATTGCCTTAAAAAATTGATTGTCTTTCTTTATTGAAATGATGTTTGGAGCAGAGAAAAGAAGCCCAGTGATCTTGGTGAATCTTCTTGTTGACTAGGATTCTGAGTAATCAAATGAATGGTAATTGCTAAGGGTAAGAAATCTTAACTAGGAATACCTTTATCAGGGTGTCCCTAGCTGAAGATTATCTACAGTGCCTAGTAACTGACTATATTATATGTGAAGCATTGCTCCTTGGAGAATGTCATATAAACCATGCATTTGCTACAAACTTGATTTATAATCATTTTACTGCTTCCTATGGGTAGGTAAGCCTGCAAATCACACATAGTAGCCTCATAAATCTTGAACAGATGTGAAGAAAGTTGAAGCACTACTATTTTTACTGTTTGTTTTTGTGAGGGTCTTGCTACATAGCCTAGGCTGGCATGGAACTCTCTATATAGCTCAGACTGACCACAAATTCAACATCTCCCTGCCTCAGCCTCTTAAATGCTTTGATGGTATGTTCTACCATGTCTAGATGAGACACAATTCATACTAATTTAACTATGGCATTGCTTGCTCTGCATTTTGGTAGTTTATAATCTCCAGTTTGTTGATGCTGTAAATATTTCAATTTCTAGGAGTCCAGTTAGATAATCTGATCATATGTGCTAAATTTAAAAACCTGCTGGTATTCTGGCAACCAAACATAGTAGGAAAGACAAAATTCCTTTTAGCATCAAGGCTTTTGTTCACTCTCATACTTGTCATTATTTTACCTGATTTAAATAAACATTATACCCAACTTCCTGGTGATTGAGAATTGTTGAGCTTGTTTATTTTGATTCTTGAGAATAGACATTGTATCTTTTTTGGTGGATGGAATGAACCTAGTTATTGAGATGGATAAGAGAAAGCATAGAGAATTGTGTAATATATCTTTTAAAACATTTTCAAGTAACTTCGACCCTTCAGTCTCACCAGAATCTGACATTCAAATGATTACATGGATTCTTCAATATCTGAATGCTTTCACCACCTTCAGATGATTTCCCTAATGAACATTCTCATGCACAGGCATCTTTTTTTAGTTATTTTTTGGCCATATACTTCATACTTTCAGAAATTGTATTGCTAACTGTATCACACTGTTTTTCTACTTTCTTTGTGCTTGCATATGTGTACATAATTTAATCTTTTAATTTGATTTTAGTAAAATTTGCAAAGGGTTTGGACATGAAAGACATGCTAAGTCTATTTTTTTTGTAAGGGAAAATTTTCCTGCTATTTTGTTCAAACCTCAGTAGCATGGATTACACAATATCACTCCCAGGATATCTATAAAGATTTATAATGAAATGTCAGCCCTTAAATTGATTATTTGCCATCTGTGATCCTAAATTATAGGGGAAGATAAGCTCCTATCTGAATGAACTTTTGCAGAGTAAATATAAACTCTAAACAAAAGGAAACCAAACAAAATTTCCCAAGGCATTGGAAATGACCCCAAGTTGGTACAATCTGAAGAGTATTCCACACTGGTAATAAAGAATGGCAAATGGATTGACTAATTTAAAAAATGACTTGCATTTCTGAATGATTGTGGATCCATTAGAGTAAATAAATTTGAAAAAGGTTGACACGGATCAGAATATATTGCATTCATAAACTGCTTTGTTTAAAGGCAACTCCTTTGTACAGCTACTTGAAGATAAGTTTTAAAGGGTTAAAATAAAAAGTTCTACTGAGCTTCACATAATCTGTAATGGTTTTATTGTCCAGATATCCTCTACTAAATGTTAGTTAAGTTGCTTCATGTTATGTTCTTGTTTCCCCTATTTGTCTCTAATTAATTTTTATAACTTCTTTAGCTACATCGTTTCTATCATCTTATTTCATCCAAGGCATCAGAAAAAAAATGACTAAATTATCCAGATTTGACATTATAGGCACATGCTCATGCTTTCACTTATAGTTCGTGATAATGTATTTTAATGAAATGCACTTACCTGCTAGATAAGATTGCACTTGAACTTTATAAACAACATAGAATGCATAGTTAACTTGAAAATGTTAAAATTTTCTGAGGTTTTGCTCTCTTATTAAACACCTGTCCAGATTGTTATGAAGTTTCATGTTATTTTCTTTCCACATAATTTAATAATACATTTTCAAATGTGAATACCAAAGTCTTCTTTTCACATGAAAGTTATCCCTTCCCCATTTTATAGAATTATCTCTTGAATGACACCCTTGCTGAAAATACCTCAACATTTTAAACTTAGTATTTTAAATATTTCTAGACCCAAGTATTTATAGTCCTCTGTCCTTTAAACTATTAGGTAAATTTGGTGATTACACTTGGTACCACTCTAAATTCACAGTGTATTAAAATAATGTGTTGACTATAAATAGGCTCACCTTCTTCTCCTGGGATGATTCCTAATTGACATAATCCATCCAGAATCATTGCAATCACAAGATCACAGTAACTGCAGTGATGATAAGTAATTGCTTAATGATTGAAGAGGTACTCGAGGTCATAGAACTCTGTGGTAGAAATCACGTAGGATCTACTCTTTAGCAAAGTAAGAAAACAAGGAGAACATAAGAATAAAAAGAAAAAAGTAATTGTAATTCAAGATATATAATATATATAATATATATATATATGGGGGGTCCATTGTGGATCTTTAACCCTGGGCCTGGGTGCTGTCCCTTGGCTCTTCAGCTCAAGGCTAGCACTCTACCAACTTGAGCCACAGCTCCACCTCCGGTTTTCTGAGGGGTTTTTTTTGTACATTTTTTTTATTGTAAAAATGCTATACAGTGGGATTACAGTTACATGAGTAAGGTAATGAGTACATTTCCTATTGAGCCTTGTTGCTTCCTCCTTTGATTTCTTCCTACTATCCCTTCCTTCCCACCTCCACAACTACTCCCCCCACCCCAAAGTTGTAAAGTTCATTTTCAACATAGTGTTTTGTACATCTTATTGTTGCAATGGGTCAACCTGTATCCTTATTTAAGATTATGTTTTTTTTTCTCTTCCCCTCCCCAAATTAGAGAAGTGCATATACAAGATGCAGGGCTTGGACATCAAATACAGTGAAAATAGGGGAGGAACATACAAAGCAACCAAAAATCACATGGTACATTATAAATACTTTAGAAACAATAGCAAGCAAGAAAAAAAGATATTTGTGTCCCTCTCTTGGGGTTCATTTAGCTTAACATCATTTTATATGGTCATATGTACATAGCTTTTGGCCTTTTCTGCTTGTCCTACACATGTACTAGTTATTGCAAATAAGGGAAACCATGGGACCTATGTTTCTTTGGGCCTGGCTTATTTATCTCCAATAAACCACTCAGAAATTTTGTCTATGGAAAGACTTGGAATATAATGCTGAGTGGTTGATTGGAGATAAGAGTCTCATGGATTTTCCTGCCCAAGCTGATTTGAACCGCAGTCCTCAGATCTCAGCCTCCTGAGTAGCTAGGATTACAGGCATGAGCCATCAGCCCCACAGCTCAAGATAATTTTAAATCAGGGGATAAGGAATGAAGATTGAACAGTTAAATATACAGCATGGTATCTTGATTATCATAGAAAGCCTGTCAATGTAAAGGAAACTATCATTAGAATTGAACCTTGGCTTATTTAATAAAAAGATAAGCAAATTACAAGTATTGTGATTAAATCATTGTTTAATATTTGTCCTTCTCAAGTCATTCAATGATAGAAACAATACACACCTGTAAAGTTAACAATAATTTGAGTCGGTTTTACGTGTCTTGTAACTAATGATTGTGCTTTGTTTTGGATTTAAAGTGTTAGGCTTTAGTTTTACATTGGAAGCGTCTTCATTTTTTATATTATTATTAATAAGTTATTTAATTGTGAAAATACCATACAGAGGAGTTACAATTACATGGGCAAGGTAATGAGTACATTTCTTATCATGCATTGTTGCCTCCTCCTTTGTTTCCCCTACCCATCCCTCACATAACATCTTACCCCTCCCCTCCCCAACCTCCTCCTGCCAAATTTGTAGTTTGTTTTTCGATATAAGTTTTGTACATCTCATTGTTGCAATGGGTCCACTTGTATCCCTATTTAAACAATTTGTTTTTTCCCTTCCCCTCCACAAAGTATACCAACGTAAAATACAGTGAAAACAGGGGAAGCTTCTTCATTTAAAAGTTAAATGGGCTAACCCACATACTATAGCTGTTGCTCGATTCAAAAATTAGCCACTCAATTAATGAGATATGTTGGCTAGGGTTAAGGGTAAAGGCAGATGTATTATTCATTCATGTATTTATTATGTATTTCATGCCACAGTACATTACCCCGAATGCTTGTCTTATAAATAAAAATTGGGAGCCTTGTTACACACTGAATACCAATGTATCTTAGCTGTGTTGAAATGTATTATAAGAACATGCATTAAAATCATAGCAAATTAGACTGAGGACCTTACAGGTCATTCAGTCCAGTTTGCCCATTTTTCAAGTGGAATGGGGTGGCTGGCCATGGGAGCTGTTTTACAGAACTGGAAGAATAGGTTAAATAGGTTCTTGAAAGTCACAGGTATCTTTACTGTCATTGCAACATACTCTGCCATTCATTAGTCTTTCAATCCAAATTTTAAAAACAAACAAACAAAAAAAAACAAGTGATGTTCTATCTGGCAAAAGAAAATTGCTGGTAAAAATGAAATATAAATAATTAGAGCCTCTGTTCTAAAATAATGTTCAAATAACAGAAATAACAGATTTGTCACTTTATATTTTAGTGTGGTTGATACAAAATTATGAATGATGGACATCAAATACTTACCCGTCTGCATCTGAAGACTTTTAAACTTAAAACTTTCCATATTTTTTGTATTCATTATGTATGTGTGTATATGTATATAATGTGTACACATATATGTATTCATAGTATATATATATAGATAGATGTATTATACATAGATATTCATAGTAGATATATATCTTTGAATATATATATTCATAGTATATATATATATCTTTGTACATATATATCTGTATATATATGCATATATATGTGTCCTAAATAGTGTAGAAACTGTCTAAACTATGTATATTTTCACTTTTTAACAAGGAAAAGTAGGTAAATAAATTGTTGCCTCTTTTGTCAGAGCTTACTTTAATTGAAATCTAAATATTTTTGGCAAAATATTCAGGGAGAATAGAACCCGATGATTGTTACATTTTGTTTGAGCTAGTTGAAGTGTCCTCTTTATAGATATATTGTCTCTTTATCTTTTTAGCTTTTCTCTTCCTATTATGAATAGCCATATATAATCTCAAAATAAAATTGTGAGAAGTTAATTTGAAATAAAGCTGACATTTTATAAGCATCTTAGGAGAAAGGAAAATAGACAGTGGTTAGAGACAATGGATAGTGTGTATAATTACTGCTGGCCTGTTTATTCAGTAAATGTCTGGGTTTCAATTTTCTTATTCTTTTGGAGGAAAAGAAGACCTATAAAATATCTGTGCTGTTATTCAGTTTGCTTCATACTTTCCATATTTATATATATATATTTTTTGGGTCCGGTCGTGGGGCCTGAACTCTGGGCCTGGGCGCTTTCCCTCAGCTCCTCAGCTCAAGGCTAGCGCTCTACCTCTTGAGCCACAGCGCCATATCCGGCTTTTTTCTTTTTGCTTATGTGGTGCTGAGGAATCGAACCCAGGGCCTCATGCATGCAAGGCAAGCACTCTACCACTGAGCCATCTTCCCAGCCCCCATATTTATATTTTTATAGTCAAAAATATCCAATCTTCAGCAATCTTACTTCACTTAAACTAAAATTCAAAACTAAGAACTACTCAGATCAATAAATCTTTTTTCATCAGGGACAAAATGGTATAAAGTAACTCAAAGAACTTAAAACTATTTAAATAAACACATAATCTAAATCAATTATATAGGTCAGTCAGTATGATTTTATTAAAGATTGGGAGTGGCGTTGTGGCTCAAATGGTAGAGCACTCTCCTTGAGCTGAAGAGCTCAGGGACAGCGCCCAGGCCTAGAGTTCAAACCCCATGACCGACACACACACACACACACACACACACACACACAAGATGATTGAAAGTACCATTTACTAAGATCTTAAAGTTAAATAATTGTAGTATCTGGTTCATTTTTAGAATTGCTTCCTTAAAACTTAAAGTAGGGAAGGTGCCAATGATCACACCTATAATTTCAGCTACACAAAAGACTGAGACCTGGAGGATCACAGTTTAAAGCCAACTGGACAGAAAAGTCTAGGAGAATCTAGCTCATCCTAGTGACAGGGACAAGGCCTTGAGTTTAAATCACTGTATACACACACACACACACACACACATACACACTAACAAAAATAACCTTATACAAAGTTTAGTAATTATATTAATTTAGTTTGAAGGAAAGAAATGAAACAAGGTTAGTATTATTTATTCTGCATTAGATATACTAAATCAGGATGAAATGACTAATATTTCAGAAGGGTTTAATCAGTAACTCATTAAAACCAAATAGATCCAAAGGTTTCTTAAACTGTAATCCTTTTTTGTTGGTGGTGGTTTTTGTTTTTGTTTTTCTGGTATTTCATTCTAGAACTCCCTAGTTCTGAAACTGTGGGAAATTATGACACAAGTCAACATTCTAATATGTAGTTGAATTCATTGAGAATATGTTAAATCACTGATGCCAAAGAATCACAATGGCTGAAAATTAAGAACAATGCAAAGAGGAGCTAAGCTACTGTCATCAATGTGTGGCGCTGGCACTTGCTAATATTTTAATTTTAATTCCTAGGCATGGAAATGAAAGATGAAGGCTCACGGAATGAGTGATTAGAGCTGTGTTCTTCACAAGGTACTAGAAGCTAGGACAGGGAAGGTAACACAATAGTAAAACAAACCTCACAGAGAGGAGATCTTAGATCTATTTTTTTTATTAGACTTTAAAATGTCAGAGCTGTCAGTTTAAAATCTGTTACATAAATGCCAGTTCTATCAATACCATTTTGTGAAAATATGTTCATATATTTACCATTTTTGCCAAAATATACGAGTTCACTTAATTTCAAACATTCTTTGATAAACAAGAATGATATAAGTGTACATGATAGAGCTTAAGAAAGGGAAGACAAGATGTAAGATTGCGAATTTTTTGGATATTTATGCCATTCTTCATATAGTAATTAAACATGCAGTATAACACTTGATAATACATCTATATTCAATAGTGGGTGGAATCTCTTTACGTATGATGAAAATAAGCCATATTTTGATTGAAAGAATGGCTATTGTACACAATGCATCTGGAGCTTTTCACTTAGAAGTCAGATGTTTCATTCATGAATATCTCAGTCAGTGAATGTTAACAGAAGGCCATGATTCAAGACTGTAAGGCTGGACTAGCATCCTATTTAGTAGGGCATCTATAATAGCTCTATAATTACAGAGGAATTACATGTTCCCACAAATTACTTGATAATTATACTTGATATTACAGCGTAATTCAAAGATTAGTTAGTATGTAACTTGCAATTTTGAGATCTTATTGCAACATTTTTTCTCTTTATTTTAAGCACTCACTGCTATTCTGAATAGACAGAATGTATTACAAAATTTTGGTTATTTTCTGTCTGCAAAATTTCTTTTTTTAGCAAACTTAAATACATTCAGGAAGAACATTAAATATATAAAGGATTTTAAATAGTTATATCCCCACTTAATTTTTGTTCATGATACATCTCATAATTATATTTCCTACAATCCTGATGGTACTTTAGTACAATCAAGTGATTGTGATAAAAGTAACTTTAAAATCAAAATTATTAATTAATGAAATGAGTACATAGTAAATTGTATGGCATAATACTTTATAGTGCCCAAGCACTTAAAATTTTATTTATGTTATGTTATGATAATTAATAAATCTTAAACATCCAATGATAGGCCAGTTAGGTTGTACCAGCCACTTCTTAACATGATATAACATTCATTGATTTTGGGAACTTGAGTTTTAAAAAGTACTGAGCTGATATGTTAGTTACAATAGAACAAGTAGGGTGTGAAATTTAATTTGTTGTTGTGTGTGTGTGTGTGTGTATGTGTATGTTTTCATTTTAACAAAACCCAAAGAAGAAAATCGGATTTATGAAACATTTGTGTAATATTTTGTGCCTGTTAATTGTCAGTGCTGCATGCTGTGATTTTCAGATTCACATGTGTTCAAGGCACTATCTAGTGTGCAGGAACTCAGTTCAGGCACCATACCTCCTTCCACCCAAAACATTAAACAAGACCCTTTCAGTAAATAAAACAATACAAATTCAATAATTCAGTGCCATAAGCATAACTCTAGTTAAAAGTGAGATATTAAACCCCTGCTGAAAAATGTCACCTTATGCCAAACTATTAATAATTTCAACAAAGTAATTTCTGTGCATTAAATCAAAGGTGAGACTTATCCGACTAAAGTATTTTCTTGCTCAACAAACTCAAGGACCTGAGTTCAAGCTTCAACATAAACAAAAATAAACAAACTGGAACTTAATGAGTAGATATATTCATCTCATTAATGAGTAGATATATTCATCTCAAGAAATCAAAGGAAGACAAACACAGGCTGTTGCTTTATAGTTTGCTTTATAGATTAAGATAGAGCTATTTTAACTAGCATGACATGGTAAGAACTGCATATTCACATCACAAAAGGGGAGAGAAAACTCTCAGTGGTCAGTTTAATTAGGAAGTAATCTTCTTTTAGGAAAATCCTGCCTGAATGACCAACCTAGCTGTCTATGATAGTCCTGTACATCTTAATACCATCATATGAAAAACTAGGTTTTAACACATGAATATTAAGAAATGGTGGTTTATAGCATCATGTTAGTGCTAATCTGGGTTGTAATTATATTTCAGGTATCGATTGCTATTTTACAAATCATGTCTGTTCTTAAAATTTATAGCAATCCTAGTGGGTCAGTATTGGTACCGTATATATGTATATGTATATAAATTGTAAAATATTTGTGATTTCTTAGAAATTTAGGTCAAAGGCCTCTGCAAATCAAGATACTTTTATTGAAGACTCAACAGAAAGAAAATGAGGAATTTTTCATTAACTGAGAAGCCGTGACAACTTTTAGGAAGTGTCAGAGTATTTGGCAGCCTGTTGGCTTATGATAACCTGAATTATTTACAATGTATCTAATAATGTGAGTCTTGCTTTGTTTTAGTCAATTTTGGTCAGGGTTTATCAATCTGTCTAATCTTCATAAATCAACTCTGGTTCATTGATCCTTTGTAGGTTTTTCTTTAGTTCTGATTTTATTAATTCAAAATTTATTTTTATTATTTATATCTCATAGTTATTACTTTGTCTTGTTGTTGATTTTTTTTAAAACTTCAGGTATTTTGTATGTCTGCTTTTAAAAATAGAGACATTGAGCTCTAAATTCCCTCTAGGACTGCATTTAAAGTAGGTTTCAGATACTGGTATACGATATTTGCATTTTATTAAAGGAAGCTTGTAATGTCATATTCTCACCCTGGGTCTTTAATGATCACTCAATAGCATAATGTTTGGTATCCATGTGTTTGTATACTTTCTGGCATTTGTCTTTCTGTTCATTGTATCTCATTGTGATATGCTAAGATAAAAAAAATTCAATGTTTTTTTAATAATTTTATTATCTTTAAGTAGTTATACAAAAGAGTTGTCATTCTCCAAAGCAGTTTATGAATAAAATACATCTTGATCAATGTTACCCCTTTCAACATTCCCACCAACTCCTTCCCTTATTTATCTTAATTTTAGGGTATATATTGTATTTTTTGCCATTTATTTAACCATTTTTTTCTGTACAGTGTATCTTGATCTGTGATACTACTTCAACAGCTTCACCCCCCTCAATCCACTCTTTCCCTTACATTTCTCAGTGCAGTGATATATACAATGAATACTAGTCTACATTCTCCCCCTTCTTCTCCCCTTACCTTCTAGCTTCATTCTTCAATTTTGCATTTGTTAAAATTTGCTTCAAGCCTGGTGCTGGTGGCTCATACTTGTTGTCCTAGCTACTCAAGAGGTTGATATCTGAGGATCATATTTTGAAGCCAGTTCGGGCAAAAAAATTCTCCAACTGGAAATGGTGCTGTGACTTAAGTGATAGAGCACTCGCCTTGAGCTAAAGAGCTGAGGGACAGCATCCAGGTACAGAGTTCAAGCCCCACAACCAACAACAACAACAAACCCCAACTATAACTTTACAGATAAAGAAAATTGTTCAAATAAACCTTCAGTTTGAAGTAGATCAAGTAATCATAATTCAAAAGGGCAAATATACATATTCTGAAATAGTGCCCATGAATATTTGCTAAGGCTTCTGGCTTAATTTAAAATAACTTTGTTGTGAAGCTCTGTTTTTTTTTTTTAATAGTGTTACCTATTTCTTCTCTTTGCTTATGTGAAAATTATTGAAATGCTCTCTAAAAGACTAAAAATAATGCCTCACAGATTTTTCCAGGGGAAGAAATATACAGAGTAGCTACCATCCTCTAACACCCTTCTGAAGGCTTGTCAAATCTGCACATTATGGAGAGATCATTTCTGCTTTATGGGCATGAAAATGCTTGTAATTAACTTCTCAAGCCCCACATCGTGGTGAGAGGGATAATTAGAAAAGAATTCAAACCAATCTCAGCTTAATTATTCTGCACAGAGATGGGGTGGGGACATTTCCAATAGCCTCCTATAGTGCTATTGGAACCAGACAGAGCAGGCCTGATGAGGGAAGACTATGTCAGGATTCTCTTCATTCAAATAGGATTTACTTTATACTCTCAAGGTAAAGTACAAGTCATAATCTTTCTCTCCTTGTAGAACAACTTCAAGGAACTTGCTTTAAAGTTCTCTGAAAGAGGTCATCAGGTTATAGCATAGGTAGAGGTAATATGCCTTTGAGAAGAGAGTTGCTGGGACAAGGACTCAAACCTGACTTGATAACAGTGGCAAGAAATAAAAACCTGTCATTGTTTTTGACAGGTTTGGTAGTAAGAGGCTCTTCTTATTTGATTTATGCCATTATGTAAGAGAAAAGAAATCACTGTAATTTCTATCATCAGAGAAATTATAAAGTAATCTTATTGTTTTTGTTATTATTACTGCTATTATTATATCAGCACATTCTTGTTCCATATGCTTTCAGTTTCTGTAACTTCAGAAACTAGTAAGGACTGCTATGTTATTAAGTCTTTTACATTTAAGGAGAACAGAACTCTACCACTTTTGCTGCACTGATGTGTCAAAATGATGATGATAAATGAAGCTTATCACATGAAGTGGTAGATACTGAAAGGGATGTTACTAAATGGACAGTATTCTGTGAGGGGCGGGTCTAGTGATCTTTCATGTTCTGAGTATCTTAAGGATACTGTTCATATGCCATAAATAAATATTTGTTTACACGCATATTGAAGCAAAGATTCTGAAATACATCATACCAAAGAACCTACTAATATTATAACTAAATACTACTAATATTATACTAATATCTATAACTAATACAGTTTTCTACAAAAATTCTGACACAAAGCAATATAGGCATGATGGTACATGCCTATAATTGCAGCTATTCAGAAGGTTCAGATAGGATGATCAAAAGTTTGAAACCAACCTCTGCAAAAGGTAGAATTTAGAGCTCAAAATCAAAAGGGCTGAAGATACAGCTCAAATGATAGAGTATTTAACTAGTGTTGGAGAAAATTTGGGTTAAATTTCCCTCACCGTACACACATACACACACACACACACACACACACACACACACACACACACACACCACAATGCAAAACATAGCTCTCAGCTTCCTGAAAGTAACAAGTAACATCACTCTCATTGGTTAATATCTACCAAACACAAAGTGTTTGTGAAATGCATTTCCAAGGAAAACATACATATGTAATATTTCCAATGCTTCTATTCACTTTTTAATTATTAAGTAATTTTACAAAGAATATAAAATACCAAGTCAGGTTATGAGTACAATGCTTCTTGATCAATGTTACTCCTTCCATTGTTCTACTTTCCTCCCCTTCCACCCCTTCCCTCAAGAGTTGTGTTTAGTTATTACATAATATATATTGAATAAAAATTTTACAATTGCACCTTTATTTTTTAATATTTTAAATACTGACAAAGTCCACATTGAAACTAATTTTTAGAGTATTCTGAACATATTTCAAAGAAAGTGAGGAAATGGTGCATTTATGTAGATGCATGAAGTATGCAGGAGATTTTAAATGATTATACCTGATTTATTCGTATCTAGTACTTTTCAATTCCACATTTACAAGAGTTCTGTTTCTGTAGCTAGCATATTTATAAAATCAATGTCCATATGATTAGCTGCTTACAAAGTTATGTGAAGAGTTCATAAATTAATTATCATTTTTCATTTTTCTCCTTCTTGAATTTTGGCCACTTACATTAAACAGTACCTCAAAATTATCATCCCATGAAATAAGTTTATATGTGATTTTGTGAAAATAAATCTCAGGAACAGAATTTTTAATGTAAATTTTCACATTAATCAACTTTCCATTCATATAATAAATACCCAGAACACCTTAAAGGTATGTTTGGCCTACAGTATTAAGAGGTTCCTGTCAATCATGTTAGTCCTGTAGAAGGCCAAGCACAACCTTATGTAGTCGGCCCGTAATTGTGGGAGACTGTGGTGTTTTGAAAACTTTAGCTCCAATCCAGAACTCAAAGGAAAAAGAAGAGGTCTGGGTCCCACAAGTTCCTTTAATGGAACAATGACTAAAGACTTCTTCTATCTATTAATATTCAATTACCTACCAGTAGCACACACTGGATGCCATGACTTAGGTGAACTTTCATCATTCAAACTACAGGAACTCTGAAAATGTGGATAGTGTCAGGTTACCATTTCTTTTCGACAGTTGTCTTATAGCATGATCACACACATATACAGATACACATACGTACGTATACGTACGTATGTGTGAAAGAAAAGAGAAGTTGAGCACTTTTGGTTCATACCTGTATTTCTAGCTATTCAGGAAGTTTATATCTAGATTCAATTCGGCCTTGGCAGGAAAGTCTACCTGATTCCATCTCCAGGTAACTAGGAAAAGTTGGACTGGAGTTGTGGTTCAGGTGGGAAAGAGCCAGCCAGCCATGTGCAAGCAAGCTGAGGAAGCCAGTGATACACTGGGTTCAAATTCCAACACTGGATGAAAGGAGAACATGCAGGAATGCAGTGCTGGATGGAGTCAAGATAAAGGAAAACAAAAACAAACAAACAAAAAAACCATTTGCTTCACATTCTATGTCTGTAGAAAAAAATTAAAAAATACTTTTGCTTTATTTCCAAATACGCAAAAATAATCCAAGAATGATCATTTACATGTCTAAATTCACACACTACCAATTATGTTATATCATAGGCATTTCTTCAGATTTTTTAAAAAAAATAAAGTTTCGGGAACAGAGCTATTACTAGTATTCCAGATAGTTTCACTTAAAATAATCCTAAAAAAATGGCATCTTATAAATATTTAGTTTAAACTGCCTTTCAATTATAGAGATTCTTTATGTCAATCCTGCCAAGTTGAAGATTTTTTGTAAGCATGATTGTTCTTAAAAGTCTTATAAAAGCCTGGGAGTTTCACTGGTTGAGAAATTGAATCTGTGTATAAGTATGTCTTTACATTCATGTGTATGTGTATGTGTGTATGTGTGTGGATATATATATATATATATATATATGTGTGGATATATATATATATATATATACATATGTGTGTGTGTGTGTGTGTGTGTGTGTGTGTGTGTGTGTGTGTGTGTATGTATATTTCATTAACCTTGCTAGACTGTTCACAAGATAGGCTTTTGGTATTCACTTTCTACTAGAATCAGCCCTGTGTTTTCATTATAGTAAGATATGCTTATTTCCCCCACAGCGGCAATTTAAACAAATGTATACTAACTGCTTAATTTACTTGGGACAACTTTCATGGAAATGTAGTTTCCCTGCTGGGTAATTCAATCACCTGCAGGAACTAGGACTGACACCTGCCAGAGTGTGCTGTACTTTCCTCCATGAGCATGGTGGCTTCTGATGTTGACCGTCATGGATAGGATTCAAGGATGGGAGATAAAGTAGATTCCATTGGTCCTTTCCTGTCTATCAGTGGCATCTTGGGCCATAATTCTGATTCACTAGGCCCTGATCCCTCTGATGATGCACTGTAGTTACTTCTACTCAGTGTTCCCAGATATTGGGCAATAGCCCTTATCTTTCTCAGAATGTAACTGCTTCCTGCTTTACTAGCCTCTATATTTCCTCACTGTTAACTTGGATTTTTAGTATGTCTAGGTATGTTTGTACTTAAAAGAATGAAGTTTAAACTCACTTCACTGAATTGTGGGGAGCTCTTTTGTTGTCCTTTCTGGAACCTGACTTAAAAAAAAAAACAACAAGTATTACTGTTTTTAGAAATACATGAAAATATAGGAGAATACTTGTACTGAACGTATAGGTAATGCAATAAAAGAACTAGATTGCTAAGAATAATAAAAATCTGTATTAATAATTCTGAGGTACAACCAACCCAGATGCCCCTCAGTAGATGAATGGATCAAGAAAATGTGGTATATATACACAATGGAATTCTATGCCTCCATCAGAAAGAATGACATTTCCCCATTTGTTAGGAAATGGAAAGGCTTGGAAAAAATTATATTAAGTGAAGTAAGCCAAGCCCAAAGAAACATAGGTCCCATGGTTTCCCTTATTTTCAATATCTAGTATATGTATGAGTCAAGCAGAAAAAGTCAGATAATGTGATGTTAGGAAAATGAACCCTTAGATATGTATTTACATGTTTTTTTTTTCTTTCATGCATTTGTTTCTAATGCATTTATAAGATTATTTCTTTGTTGCTTTGTATGTCCCTCCCCCACAGTATAACCCCTGCTTTCACTATATTTGATGTCGGTATAATTTGTGGAGGAGAAGGGGAAAACAAGTCGTTTAAGGGTACAGGTGGACCTGTTGCAACTATGAGAAGTACAAGTTGGCATGTCGAAAATGAACTTTACAACTTTGGTGGGTGGGGGGTTGGGGGAATGGGTGAGGGGGGGGAGGCTGGGAAGGGATGTGAAGGGTAAACGAAGGAGGAGGCTACAATGCTTGATAAGAAATGTACTCATTATCTTGCCCATGTAATTGTAACCCCTCTGTACAGTATGTTCACAAAAAATAAAAATAAAAATTTAAAAAAAATAATAATTCTGAGGTAGAGATTTGAGTTGATTTTATTATAAGGAAGATTAAATAAAAATGTTTTTTAAGTGGTTGGTACATAGTTTTTAAAATGTGTTTTTGTTGGTTGGTTGGTGGTGGTTCTAGGGAATTGAGGTCAGAGGTTTACATGTACTAATCAAGTACTCTACTCCCCAGCTACCAGCTCAGTTAAGTGTGATCATGCTTTCATTTTAGAAACAAATACAGTAATGTGCTCCAACGTATATTCAGTTTGGATAGACTTCTTCTGAATATTCATATGAAATATTCAACATTATTTATTCATTACTCAATATTCACAATCTTTAGAAAAACAGATATTATATGGAGAAATAAAAGTGACATTCCTTCTAGTTCTGATTCTAGAGACATAGAATCTTTTGTTTATTTCTAGTATAAATATCTAGCACCTTCTTCTTTGATATGAAATTCAATTCCTTAAAAATAATAGATTTTGGCGTTCTGATTTTATATCTATCTTTATCAAATAGTAATTTTTTAAAATAAATCAATTAGGCAATGCTTCTTTTAGAGGTTTTTTAATATTCTTTAACCAATTTTCTCTCATAGGTTATATTTTTCTTTGTGGAAAGGAAAGGTAAGAGAATATTTACTCTTGTATTCATGTCACCTAGAAGTGATTCATATTTAAAGTTTATTCTTTTCACCTTGGACAATCTGACAAGGACAAATGGTTCATATATCAGGAAATACCCTGAACTGGGAGGTAAGGCACTCACACTTTGTATACACAGTGTCCTACAGAGGTGACTATAATGACTGCAATACATCATCTAGAAATGGAGCTACAGAACCAGGGTGAATCCATGTCCCAGGAACAAAGGTTATTTATTTCTGCTGTTTTGATAGGAGCTGCTAGAAACATTTTTCTAATGGTCCTAATGAGTCTCTGAAGACCTTGCTCCTTGTCTTGTTTCTTACACTTCCTAAAAATAGTAGTCAGTGTTTGGCAGCAATAGAGCTAGATAAATAGATTCAGGAGCATTCACCAAAGTACTGCAAAAACATTCTTGTTTTCTGGATGGACAGTAGCAAAGTTTAGACTTGCATTTTTACAGCTAACTTTTAACAACGTGGAAGTGTAGTAAAACGCATATAATGTATGCAGAAACACTCAAAGCCTTTTGGCCGTAAAGTCATAGCATTTTCTAGAAATGTTCAGAATCTTTCGACTAAATGTTACTCATATGATCAGTTTATACCTGTCAGTTGACTGGTATGATATCTGCATATAAAAATATACAAACTGATCTTTGAAAGAATGGTTTGGTTTACTTCCAGAGGACTGACTGCAGTATAACTCCTGGTAATGTGAGAATATCTGATCTGCTCAAACATAATTTGTTCATGACATCATGATCTTTAGAATGCTATGTTTAGTTTGACAATGTCTTCACTAATTTCTCAAATTGGGGAAACAATGGCCTGAAGCAATGTGTCAAGGCACTGATGTTAAACTGTGCTCAACAAGGTACTTGACAGGAATACCAAAGCAGAGCAGTCAACTGCCCCTGCAGGATGAAGCCTGGAACATCCCATTCTAAGACGATTTAATGTTTTGCTTAATCTTCCAAGTGTATCCAAATGTCATTTTCAAAACATTAAAGGTAAAGACAATTTTTGAGAGATCAAATTATTAAAATGATCATACATTTACAAGGAGTAACCAGATTGTACTTTGGAGAAAATGTGTATGTCTTTGTATAAATTTTAGTGGCTCATTAATTGTCAAGTGATTTAGCATTTCATGTGTCCATTTATACTTTCTGAAAGGATATAACACTAGCCATAGTTTCCTTGTGGATTTTGTTACTGCATTCACTTATTGACCTCTTTTCATCTTTTTTTTTCTGGTCATGGGGCCTGAACTCTGGGCCTGGGCACTGTCCCTCAGCCCTTCAGCTCAAGGCTAGCACTCTACAACTTGAGCCATAGCACCACTTCTGGCTTTTTCTGCTTATGTGGTGCCAAGGAATCAAACCGCCGGCCTCATGCATGCAAGGCAAGAGGTCTACCACTGAGCTACCTTCCCAGTCCCTTTCCTATCTTTTATTGTCCCCTAATATACCAAATAATCATATACATTTCAAATCACATATTCAAATTCTTGTAACTTGATTATCAGTGATCCTGTAATGATGAACTTTGTAATGTCTCCTTAGTGCTTTGAACACCAAGAAAAGAAGCAAAGCACCCAAGTCATTGTACTACCCCCCCCCAAAAAAGTGTGTGCTCTTTTCCTTATGTTGACATTTTTTAAATTCAAAAATCTGAAAAAAAATTCTGTTGCTCTAAATAGGTTCTACAACTTTTGGTTAAGCTCAGTCTTAATAAGGGATGTAAATAGGCCTACATTTCAAATAACAAATAGTATTTGTTATTTAGAAAAATGTTATTTCTAAATAACAAAAGCAAAACTAAAATTTTATTGAAATTAACATAAAAGGTGCAAGCTTTCTTCTCAACATATTTAAAACTACAAAAAGCAATCAGAATTATTAACTTTAAATGCATTTGCTGACATTTAAGTTTGCTCTAATAATCTAGTAGAGATGGTTTTAATGCCACTTAAAGGCATTGAAATATACAAAATACATATGAATTAGAAAACTATGTGTTGAATGAGAATTTCTTATGTACAGACATTAAATAGACAATAATTATGTAATTTTGACTTAACTGAACAACATGTCACTAAAATCAGAATATAACTGCAGAAGATTTGGAATTTTATATCTGCCAAGTTAAACACTCTGAAACTTTTCCCTTGTGAGCATAAGATGAAGAAACATTAAATGTAGAACTTTTAAATTTTGCTTAAAATTTTATCTATCATAGAAATTCATTTGTTCTTTGTAACTTAATTCCCATGAGAAACATTAATATAAAACATAGTTTCTGTAGCCTCATTTTAGTGAGTAGAACCATTTATTTTACTTAGCATGGCTATACAGTTTTTTCTGATGGATTACATAATCTTAAAGAAGTTTATGTTTCAAAAATAGTAATGCCTCTACTTCTTCTTGCCTGTGGATATCATGTATGTAGTAATCAACTCATAATTATTCTATTGAAGGCAGGTTGGTGTAAAACACATAAGAGAACTTTAAAACCAGTATTTTTAAATGTGTTAGCATTTAAATGCTCAAAATGTCAACTCTACTGATAAATCTACAATATTTTCATCTGTGCATTGTTTATAATAATGCTTTATTTTCATTGTCTATCACTTTCAGAGACCAAGTACTTGTTCTTCTAGCAAAAATCTAAATGACATGGTATATTATTCAATACTTTTCATTATAAAAGTTCAAATGTAAATTCAAATAACAAACACAGTGAGAAGTGCTTAGTTGACCTACTTATTCAAGTGCATGCAGCAGTATATTTAAAATGAATAAATGGAGATAGCGGGTTTATACTTGGAGAACCTGTGATAATAGTTAAAGTAATACCAAGTTACACACAAAAAAATAGCCTACTGTCAATATTTCAAACCTTGGATAAGCTTTATAGATATGATACATTTAAAGTTGGAAAATTCCCTGAGTTTTACTTTTTATATTCATTTAAGGCTGATCCATAGAAAGCACAGATATAGAGTAACTGGACAGATTTATTTTTTAGAGGTTTATTTAATTATTTTAAAAGCAGTGAACTGGGTGCCGGTGGCTCATGCCTGCCTGTAATCCTAGCTACTCAGGAGGCTGAGATCTGAGGATCATGGTTCAAAGCCATCCTGGGCAGGAAAGTCTGTGAGACTCTTATCTCCAATAAACAACTAGAAAACCAGAAGTGGTGCTGTGGCTCAAGTGGTAGAGCACTTGCTGAAGAGTGCAGGGACAGCCCCCAAGCCCAGAGTTCAAGCCCCACCGACTAAAAATAAAATAAAAGCAGTATCATTTTGCCACCTTTAAACAAGAGTGATTCAAGAAAGTATGAATGGTTACATTTTTCACATTTCCAACCAAAATCGTAACTTTCTCCATAAAAGCAAACTTCAACCATCTTTGGCATTCTTTCAGTATGGTACACAGGAAATGTGTTATACTAAATGGAGAAGGGAAAGGGATTGTTTAAGGTGACCCAAGAGTGGATAACTAGGAATAATGACATGAAATGAAGTAAAAAGGAACCTAGACTGATCTTCTGATGGATTTACTAAGTGATGTTTATTAAGCTATACAATTCTCTCTCAAGGGAAATAGTGAAAGCTCCATTATTTCAGTCACTTAAAATTAACTAGGTAGAATATTTCAGGGCATAATGTACAAAAATAATACTTTCTTGTCAGAATCAGATGGAAGAAATGATCTAACAGGTTTTTTCTAGCATTAATTTCCATGCTCTATGAACTGGTGTGATTGTGGTTGAAATTAGCACTGTTTAAATGAATGAGCTATTTCAATACCATGACGAGCTTCCCTGGAGCTAAAAAGCTGGGCCCAATTCAAAGCAAGAACAAGGAGAAAAGGACTTGAGCCAAATGTAACTACAATAAATATACTTAGGAAGGACAAAAGAGAAATTCTAATGTTGTCAGAGCTACAGAGCAGGGCCATTTAGCCTTTCTCGTCTTTTCTTACAAAGGAAACTTTGGTGGCAGTCCCAGTATTATTCATTCTCACTCATGCATCATCTTGATTCATTGATTTATTTTCAGGTCTTGGGATAATTAGAGTGTGGAGAATGTAAAGCCTGGCTCTTTAGTTAGTCACTTGAAATTTGTCCATGTCTTCATTCTCCTCATTTACATGTTATTCCATCAAGAAAATTCTAAAAGACTTAAAATGCATAAATCACTTGCTATTGATGCCTATAAAATCAGACTGTCCATGGAACTGGAATACTGAATATTTTACTCACTTGGTCCCCACCCTCTTAATAATTGTCTATGGGATTATTTAAAACCATTATTTAATTTTTTTTCAGATATCTTCTGAAAGAAATTTTAAATCTTTTAAAAAATAACGTTCATTGTTAAGATGGGATTCATTGTTAAGAGGGATTACCACTTCATAAGTCAGTCAGGCAATATGTACAGTTCCCTTTTTTGAGACAATGTTACCCCTTCCTTTACTTCCCCCAATTTCTTCTCCTATACCTGCCCACAAAGTGCATAGTTCATGTTCCGCATAGTTTATACTGAATACTATGACTGTGTTTGTTCACCCTTCCTCACTTCTTTTCTGTACCACAATATACCCTCCCTCAAAAGGGGGAAAAAGCACAAATAGCACCTCTAAAAACAATAAAAACAAGAAAACATGAATTTCTTCCCTTTATTGTATGAAACACAGAAGAAATAAAAATAAGCAACTCTGTGTTTTATACTCTAATTCTAAAAAAAAAAAATCTGTGAAATTAGAAATGAGACCATGAGTTGGCCATCATATTTTCCAAGTACATATTTCCAAGATCAAATGCTGAACTGCAAGGAGTTTTTATCAAGTTGAGGAAAACTTCTATTATTTCACTAATTATAATCACAGAAGTATATCAGATGTCTGTGGAAAAAGAAAAAAAGTGTTTAGCTGATATTACTTTTGGTTAAAAAAAGGAAAAGAAAAAGAAAAAGGAAGCTAGGAACTGGTGACTCATGCCTGTAATCCTAGATGAGATCTGAGAGTTCAGGTTCAAAACCAACTGTGGCAGGGAAATCCAATTAACCACCTAAAATGTTTCTATGGGTCAAAATGGTAGAAAACTAACCTTGAGCACAAATCAGGGATAGTGCCAGGGTTGTAAGTTCAAGCCCCAGGACTCATACACACACGAAAGGAAGAAAGAAAGAGAGAGAGAGAGAGAGAGAGAGAGAGAAAGGAAGGAAGGAAGGAAGGAAGGGAGAGAAGGAGGGAGGGAGGGAGAGAGAGAAAACCAAAAAGGATAAACATCACCATTTCCCTAATTCTTTCAACAAAATAATGTTTGTGATTTTACATTTTATCCAACAGTCATTAAAAAGACATAGTGTATGCATGTGAAAAGAACACGTTGGTCTAGTGTGTGGAAGAAGGCAAAAAATGCACTGAATATGACACACATTGCAATCAGATAGTATAACAAGTATGACTATAGCTTTCATAATTAATTATACCGGATTCAGGAACAGTCACAGTGTATCAAATATATATTGCGAAGACTTGAAAAAGCACTTCTGAAAGTGGAGTCAGAATGACAGTATAAATAATGGATTATGTGAGTGTAATTAATGATGGGTGTGTCCAGAAGAGACTAGTTTAGAAATAAAGAGAAAAAATAGAACAGAGACCTGGAGCTCATTCATTGCCAATGCTAGATCATAGAGATACTTTATTAAGTTCTTTGCCTGTGGATCACACCAGTATAATGGACAGAATCGAAAAAGTTGTTGAAACCAGGAATATCAGGGAAAAGTCTAATTCAACAATTAAAAAAAATGGTCATGGGCTGGGAAGGTGGCTCAGTGGTAGAGTGCTTGTCTTGCATGCATGCGACCCTGGGTTCGATTCCTCAGCATCACATAAGCAAAAAAAGCTGGAAGTGGCACTGTGGCTCAAGTGGTAGAGCGCTAGCCTTGAGCTGAAGAGCTGAGGGACAGCGCCTAGGCCCAGAGTTCAGGCCCCACGACGGACAAAAAAAAAAAAAAAAGCAAATTTTATGTTGTTTAAAACCTAATGTGTTCAACTTTACTTTTTTTTTTTTTTTAAATTTAATTTTATTTGTGAACATACTGTACAGAGGAGTTACAGTTACATGGGCAGGATAATGCGTACATTTCTTACCAAGCATTGCAGCCTCCTCCTTTGTTTACCCTTCACATCCCTTCACAGCCTCCCCCCTCCCCCCCAATCCCAATCCTTCTCCTTCCCCACTTCCCCCCCACCCCCCCCCCCAAACCAACGTTGTAAAGCTCGTTTTGGACATGACAACTTGTACTTCTTATTGTTGCAACAGGTCCACCTGTATCCTTAAACAACTGGTTTTTCCCCATCTCCTCCACAAGTTATACTGACATCAAATATAGTGAAAGCAGGGGTTATACTGTGGGGGAGGGACATACAAAGCAACAAAGAAATAATCTTATAAATGCGTTAGAAACACATGCATGAAAGAAAAAAACATTAAAATACACATCTAAGGGTTCATTTTCCTGACATCACATTATCTGACCTTTTCCGCTTGACTCATACATATACTAGATATTACAAATAAGGGAAACCATGGGACCTACGTTTCTTTGGGCCTGGCTTACTTCACTTAATATAATTTTTTCCAAGGCTTTCCATTTCCTAACAAATGGGGCAATGTCATTCTTTCTGATGGAGGCATAGAATTCCATTGTGTATATATACCACATTTTCTTGATCCATTCATCTACTGAGGGGCATCTGGGTTGGTTCCATATCTTAGCTATGGTAAATAATGCTGCAATAAACATAGTTGTGCTGGTAGCTTTAGTGTCCTCTTGTTTGTAAACATTAGGGTAAATGCCCAAAAGTGGGATTGCTGGGTCATAGGGGAGCTCTATGTGAAGTCTTTTGAGGAACCTCCATACTGCTTTCCAAAGTGGTTGAACAAGTTTACATTCCCACCAACAATGAAGTAAGGTTCCTTTCTGTCCACATCCCCTCCAGCATCTGTTGTTGTTAGAGTTCTTGATTTTTGCCGTTCTAACTGGAGTGAGGTGATATCTCAATGTTGTTTTGATTTGCATTTCTTTTATGGCTAGGGATGTTGAACATTTCTTCGTGTGTCTATTGGCCATCCTTCTTTCTTCTTCAGAGAAGTTTCTCTTTAAGTCTTTCGCCCACTTATTTATTGGGCAGTTGTTTCTTTGAGGATTTGTTGTTGGGGGGTTTAATTTTTTGAGTTCCAAGTATATTTTAGATATGAGACCCTTGTCCGTTGTATGGCTAGTAAAGATCTTCTCCCAATCCGTGGGCTTTCTATTGATCTTGCTAGCTATGTCATTTGCCCTGCAGAAGCTCTGCAACTTTATGCAATCCCATTTGTCCAACCTTTCTTTGATTTGTTGTGTTTCCGGGTCTCTATTCAGAAAATTTCGGCCTGAGCCAAGGAGACCCAGGATTTCTCCTATTCCATCCTGTAATGTTTTCAGAGTGTCTGCTTTGAGTTCAAGGTCTTTGATCCATTTGGAGTTGATTCTGGTGCAGGGTGATATATAAGGATCTAGCTTAAGTTTTCTACATGTAGTTAACCAATTTTGCCAGCACCATTTACTGAAGACGTTGTCTTTCTTCCATTCTATTGTTTTAGCTCCCTTATCGAAGATTAGATGGCTATAGGTCTGTGGGTTCATTTCTGGGTTTTCAATTCTATTCCATTGGTCCTGAGGTCTGTTCTTATGCCAATACCAAGCTGTTTTGATTACTATGGCTTTATAGTAGAGTTTGAAGTTTGATATTGATATTCCTCCAGCAGTGTTCTTTCCGTTGAGGAGCGTTTTTGCTATTTGGGGTCTTTTATTGTTCCATATGAATTTTTGGATTGCCTCTTCTATTTCCTTGAAGAATGAGGGTGGAATTTTGATAGGTATTGCGTTGAATTTGTAGATAGCCTTGGGAAATATTGCCATTTTCACGATGTTAATCTTTCCAATCCAGGAGCATGGGAGGTTTTGCCATTTTTTAAGTTCTGTGTTGATTTCCTTTTTCAAGATTTTAAAGTTTTCATCATAGAGGTCCTTCACTTCTTTAGTTGTTAATTCCTAGGTATTTTATTTTTTGTGGGGCTATTACAAATGGAGTTGCTTTCCTAATTTCAGCCACACTTTTCTCATTGTTGGCATACAGAAAAGCCATTGATTTTTGGGGGTTAATTTTATAACCTGCTACTTTGCCAAAGTTTTGAATCAGCTTGAGTAATTTGGGAGTGGAGTCTATGGGATTCTTCAAATACAAGATCATGTCATCTGCAAAGAGGGAGAGTTTTATTTCTTCTTTCCCTATTTGGATCCCCTTTATGTCTGCATCTTGTCTTATTGCTGTAGCTAGGCATTCTAATACTAGATTGAAGAGAAGTGGAGAGAGTGGGCATCCTTGTCTTGTTCCTGAGTTAAGAGGAAATGGCTTTAGTTTTTCACCATTGAGTATAATGCTGGCTGTAGGTTTGTCATATACAGCCTTTATTGTATTGAGGAATGTTCCATGGATTCCTAATTTTTCCAAAACCTTCATCATAAAGGGGTGTTGGATCTTGTCGAATGCTTTTTCTGCGTCTATTGAGATAACCATGTAGTTCTTATTCTTGCTCCTGTTGATGTGATGAATAATATTAATTGATTTGCGTATATTGAACCAGCTATGCATCCCTGAAATGAATCCTGTTTGATCATGGTGTATGATTTTTTGGATGAATTGTTGAAGTCGATTGGACAAAATTTTGTTGAGAAGTTTTGCATCAATGTTCATCAAAGAAATGGGTCTATAGTTCTCTTTCTTTGATGAGTCCCTGCCTGGTTTTGGGATGAGGGTTATGATGGCTTCATAGAATGTGTTCGGTAGTGAGCTTTCTCTTTCAATTTCATTGAAGAGTTGGAGGAGAATTGGTGTGAGCTCTGCTTTGAAGGCCTTGTAAAATTCCGCTGTAAAACCATCTGGTCCTGGACTTTTCTTAGCTGGGAGGTCTCTTATTGCTGTTTCTATTTCAATGCTTGATATGGGCCTGTTCAGATGGTTTAACTCATCTTGGTTTAGTTTTGGCATGTCAATATTTGCTAGGAAAAGGTCCATTTCTGTCAAGTTCTCAAACTTATTAGCATAAAGTTTTGAGAAGTATTTCAACTTTACTTTCATACCCCCTCCAAAACATAAAAAGAAAAAAGAAAACTAGGGGATAATAAAACTAGAAAATATAACCATATCTTTTTTGTTTGTTGGTCGTGGGGCTTGAACTCAGAACCTGAGTCCTGTCCCTCAGCTCTTCAGCTCAAGGTTAGCTCTCTACCACTTGAGCCACAGCGCCACTTCTGGTCTGGTTGTTTATTGGAGATAAGAGTTTCATGGACTTTCCTGCCCAGGCTAGCTTTGAACCTCGATCCTCAGATCTCAACCTCCGGAGTAGCTAGGATTACAGGCATGAGCCACTGGTGCCTGGCTTTAACCATATCTTTGGAATGAGTCTTTTTATTGTGGAGGCCGACCTAATTAAGTTGAAAAGAGCAAAGTACATTTATCAGCTCATTGATAGCAAGACAAAGATCCCAAAAGGCCCCATCAGCACCTTGAGCAGCAAGATAAAATCATAAATAGAGAATGAAACTATGTTCTAATCTATGTCACTAAGTAAACACTTGGCCTGAGGAATGTCATCTGCCTTGCAAACTCATCTAAGTGAGGATTTTGGAATCCAGTACTGTCTGATGAGTATTAGAGAACTGGGGAGGCAAATTTTCAAAGATCACACAGGGGAGGTTGGTTTACTGAGACCAGTATTATTCATTACTCCTTATCTGAAATGAGACACACACACACACACACACACACACACACACACACACACACACACACACACACACACGCACCTCAAAAAACAAAAATCTTTTTTGACAAAAGTGTATTTTTGTTTTGTTTTAATTAATTTATTGTCAAGGTGATGTGCAGAGGGGTTTGTTACATATGTAAGGTAATGAATACATTTCTTGTTGAAAATTGTTACCCCCTCTCTCATTATTCTTCCACTTTCCCTCCCCAGCAGTTCTCCCCCACAAGGTGTAAAGTTCATTTCCAACATATTGTCTTGTGAGTATTACTGTTTCATTGACCCACCCTTTGTCTTTTGTCAAACCATTTATTATTCCCTTCCCTTCCTCAAATCAGATAAACATATATACAAGACATAGAGTACTAAATATGTTGACCACACGGGGTAAACCAAAGTGGGGGGGGAAACAAACGAATAAAAGAAATAACTTCACACAGTAAATTAAAACCTACAGATGCTGGAGGGGAGGGGTGGGAGTATAAACTTGTTCAACTGCTTTGGAAAGCAATATGGAGGTTCCTCAAAGACTCCACATAGAGGTCCCCTGTGACTCAGCAATCCCACTTTTGGGCATTTACCCCAGCAATCACAAACAAGACCATACTAAATCTACCAGCACAACTATGTTTATCGCAGCATTATTCACCATAGCTAAGAAAGATATGGAACCAAGCCATATGTCCCTTAGTAGATGAATGGATCAAGAAAATGTGATATATATATATATATATATATATATACATACATACATATATATATATGAATTCTATGCATCCATCAGAAAGAATGACACTCTTAGGAAATGGAAAGACTTGGAAAAAATTATATTAAGTGAAGTAAGCCAGATCCAAATAAATATAGGTCCCATGGTTTCCCTTATTCTCAATAATTAGTATAAGTCTAGGACAAGTAGAAAAGATCAAAAGCTATATACAAATGACCATATAAGAAGATCCTAAGTGAAATGAACCCCAAGATAGTGACACAAGTGATTTTACCTTTCTTGCTGTTGTTTTTAATGTATTTATAATGTACCATGTGATTTTTTTGCTTCTTTTGTATGTTCTTCCCCCACAGTATAACCCCTATTGTCACTGTAATTGATTCTGTTGCTCTGAATCTTGTATATACATTTTTATAATTTGGGGAGGGGAAGAGAAATAATAAAATACTGAAATAAGGATATAGGTTGACCCATTGTAACAATGAGATGTACAAGACAATATGTTGAAAACGAACTTTACAATTTTGGGGGATGGGTTAGGGAGGAGTTGGGGAATTTGGGAGGGAACTGATGGTAAGGGAAATACAAAGGAGGTGGTAACAACACTGAATAGGAAACATACTCATTAACTTCCTGATGTAACTGTAACCCCTCTGTACAGTGTTTTTACAATAAAAATATATACAAAACAACAACAACAGAAAAACCTCTTGTTTCCATATCTTGGAGTTCATTCATGATTAGCATCATCTTATATGGTCACATATACATAGCTATTGAGCTATTGTAATTTCTACTAGGACTATCTTAGACATATACTAAGTATTACAAATGAGGGAAACCATGGAGCCTATGTTTCTTTGTGTCTGGCTTACTTCACTTAATATGATTTTTTCCAAGTCTTTCCATTTCCTTACGAATGTGGCTATGTCATTCTTTTTGCTGGAAGCATAACATTCCATTGTGTATAGATACTGCATTTTCTTGATCCATTCATCTACTGAGGAGCATGTGGGTTGGTTCCATATCTTAGCTATGGTAAATAAAGCTGCACTGAATATGGTTGTGCTGGCAACTTTAGAAGTATATTTTTCCTGTAGCTACTTTTAGAAATTTCTTTTTTCTCTCATCCTTCTTGATGACAAGAATGTGAATATAGCAATGTGAATTGAACATTCATTTTATCATTTCATAGGAATCCTATAGCTCTGGTCACCTTTATTGGAACAGTCTTTTAATCATTTTGAAACGACATCTATATTTGAGTACCAACTTTTTTCCCTCTTTCCTTCCTTCCTTCTTTCCTTCCTTCCTTCTTTCCTTCCTTCCTTCCTTCCTTCCTTCCTTTCCTTCTTTTCTCCCCCCCTCACCTTTAGGCAATTACCAGACTCAGTGGGAAGTTACTTTCAACTTTTAAACAACCAGTATTTCTCCTGAACATTAGAAATTTCCCAAAGACTGTTAGTATTGGCTGTTAGAAATATTTAATGTTATCATCAAACCTGTGCTACTGAACATCACCCACCAGATTATTTCACCAGCAATTGTTCCTCAGAAAGCTATCTAGCAAGCTGCAGTGTGTTAAATGCTACCGTTTGTTTCTTGCAGCCTACCTCTGTGTATGTAAAGAGGATTATATATTATCTTAAAAGCTGTTCTGAAAACTACTGGTATCTCATTCAGTTTGGGTGACCTTATCTTTCAAGGTCATCAGAACACACAGTAGAGATAAAGTATAAGAACTGTTAGAAACAACTCCACATGCTCATATAAACTTCCCTTGATGTTCAGACATCTCTCTCCTCTTTGTTACATTGCATTAAAAGAAAAACTCCTTCTGTGTATATGTGGTGAATATTAAATATCCTAAGACATGCAGAGACAAAATGTGAAGTAAGTGCCTCTGAGAACAAGCACTTCTAACTCATTGGACACAGTAGGAAGTCTTATTTCTTCTGTTGAATTCATCATGTTCAGTTCTTCACAATGACAACTTGTATCAAAATTTGAAGTATTACACCAGGAAATGGTATGTCTTAAGACATATTTGATTGATACTAATCTAAAATATTTCCATCTGAAATAGGAGAAACATGAATCATACTTATTGTTATCTATATTAAGAACGGTGCTTTTACTTATCTAGAGTCTGAATTCCAAAACATAGTTCAGTTCTAACATTAAGGCCAGCATTATTCTATAACAAATAACATTGTTGAACACATTAAAGAGAAGGAACTAGTAATTGGGTATTAAGTGATTCACCTATGGTCAAAGCCCGGTGTATTGGATTTCAGAGCATTTTTTAAATACTATCATTTTGTTTCCTGAAAGTACTTAGGTACATATTTTAAGCTATCATTTTTATTGGTATTTTCTCTACTGTGTAAAATAGGTACCGTTATTCTACTTTTTTTGTATAATAAAATAACCTACAGAATTGAGCAGGAGCTGTAGAATCTGAGGTCAGTTCTAGTCATTGTCTCAGTGACTGAGAAGGGAAGCATTCTCTATGATGTTAAGGTTCCCCTCCAATCTCAGAAATCTGAGCTGGGAACTCAAGAAAGATCTGGAGGGTGCTGTAGCACCAGTGATCTCAAGTCCCATCTTCTTCTAACAATGCCTACCATAAGATCTACTTAATGCAATGACATTCAGAAATATATATTAGTACAGTAGTGCAATTAAAAACAAAAACCCTTGTCTGTTGTATGGCTAATGAAGATCTTCTCCCAGTCCATAGGATTTCTATTGATCTTCCTAGCTATGTCCTTTGCCATGAAGAAGCTCTGCAGTTTCATGCACTCCCATTTGTCTGACCTTTCTTTGATTTGTTATGTTTCTGGGTCTTTATTAAGAAAATCTTGGCTTTTGTAAAGGAGAACTACAGTTTCTCCTAATCTTTCCTGTAATGTTTTCAGGGTGTCTCCTTTTACTTCAAGGTCTTTGATCCATTTGGAGTTGATTCTGGTGCAGGGTGATATATAAGGATTTAACTTTAGTTTTCTACACGTGTTTAACCAATTTTGCCTCATCATTTACTGAAGAGGCTGTCTTTCTTCCATTCTATTTTTTTTTGGCTCCCTTATGGAAGATTAGACAGATATAGCTCTGTGGGTTCATTTCTGGGTCTTCAGTTCTATTCCATTGGTCCTCAGGTCTGTTCTTACTCCAGTAGTAAGCTGAATGCCATGGCTTTGTAGTAGAGTTTGAAATTTGGTGTTGATAATCCTCCAGCATTGTTCTTTCTGCTAGTGAAGTAAGCCAAACCCTAAGAAATATAGGTCCAATGTTTCCCTTATTTGCAATAATAGTATATGTATAGGACAATCTTATCAGATGAGCAGAAAAGCTCAAATGCTACGTACATATGACCATATAAGATGATGCTAGGTGAAATGAGCCTCCTGCTGTCACTGTATTTGATTTTGGTACCCTGTATCTTGTATATACATTTATCTAATTTGGATAAGGAAGGGGAAATAACAAAATGATGAAACAAGGACACAAGATGACCCATTACAGCAATGATACTCACAAGACACTATGTTGGAAATGAACTTTACAACTTTGGAGGGGGGGAGTGGTTGAGGTGGGAAGTGATAATGGGAGAAAAACAAAGGAGGAGATAAAAACAAACAAAAGCAACTCAGTTATACAGCAGCTGAATGTTCAAATGAATGTTCAATTTGATATTGTCAAAGATGATGATGGATAGAGCAAATGCTATAGTTAGTGTTTCAGTGCAATGTGCATAAAGTAGATCATAACTATCATAAATATTCACCACAAAATTACAAATAGCAGCAGTGAAAAGGTGAAGATCAGAATTTACTTCTTGAAAACAAACCAAGATTGCCCACTTTACTACCACAATGGAAATTCCCATATTCCTTGATATGAAGATACTTTGACTTCTTCTTATTATAGACTAAGCTTCATGGGAATAAGAATGTTGGCAATCATGATTAAGGTCCAGGAAGTGTGCTAATGAGATGGGACATTCACTAGGGCTGCAGATGGTCACTCTACAGTTAGCCTCTTTACCAATGCTACCTCAAAACATCAGTGCAGAGGACAAAAATCTAGAAAATAACACAGAAAAATCTCCTTCCCCTCAGTTTAGGTTCTGCTATAGGGTCAATTAATTGCTCGGGTTAAAAAAAAAACTCTATTCTGCAATATATAGAGAAATCTTGAAACCACAAGATAATAAAGAGAAAAAGTGAACTGTATTAATCATCAGAAGAATTTATTGGCCCAGAAAAACCTCAACTGACATTGCTCAAAGTGTAGTACATAATTAAAAGCTTCAACACCTCCTAATGCCTTGTTAGACATGCAACAATACAAATACCACTAAATCACACCAATCAATCAAAATCTGAACTTAATGAGATTCCAGATTGTACACATATGTGCATATTTTATATGTCTTAGAACTATTTCCTTAAATCACCAGAGGCCAGCTGTGGACTTAATATGTGTAAACTCCACAATTCATATACCATCATTTTGGGACATAGTTTCCATATATGGATTTTGAAGTTTCACATATATCCTTTGAAAAGGAACTCAATCATGGCGTAAAACCATGTTGAATATCTTAGTACTCTTGTAAAAAAACAAAACAAAACATGAGAGCTGTTGTTTTTTTTCCTTCTCCATTACTCTGCCATCTGATAAGACTTTGGGAAAATAGTTCTGTACCAATAAAAGAAATGAGAAATCATCACCTGCATCTTGATCTGGAAATTCTTAGCCTGTAGAACTATGAGAAACAATTTCCTATTTTTAATAACTCACCCAAACTATTATTTATTATTATTTATTATTATTGTGGAATAAACAAACCAAGACAAGGGCAAATGTACCATAGCAGCAGATCAGTCAGCTAGACAGAAAAATGTCCTTCTAAGGTGTGCAAGTGGTGCTGATTTTCCTGCCTTAGCAACTCCAACCTCGTCCAGTTTACTTACTCAACTGAAAGTAATTGACATGAAATTGCAGCAATTACATTTGAAGGAAAGGAAACAGACAGAGCTCAGATGTTAGAACATGTCTGACACATGTAACACAGTGAAGTCTATTAACTTCAAAACTGTTTAGTATGCTTGAGATATCTTGAAATTATCCATAAACTACTAATAATAATAAACTATCACCAAAATAAGAAAATTAAGCATCTGTCATCCAATAAGTAAAGAAAATTTATAATTATTTTTATTATCCTTGAACTTCAGTCCATTCAAGTGGATATAAAATATACTTTGGACAGATCAGTTTATAAACAGCATGAATTTCTTGCTCATAGTTCCAATGCCTGGGAAATCCAAGATCAAGCCAGAGAAAATTTGGTTCTAGTAAAAGATCACTGTTTCCTAGGTAGTATCTCTTGTATTCTCGTGCAGAGAAAAACAATTTCCTTTAGGCTGTTTTGTTTTGAGGAAGGATCTTTGTTGGTACTGGATTTGACCCCAGGATCTTGAGCTTGTTAGGCCAGTATTCTACCATTTTAGCTATAATTCCAGCCCTACTTTTTGCTTGTGAATTTAAAGACTGAGTCTAGAAAACTTCTCTCCCTAGGCTTGCTCCAAACCTCAATCTTCTACATATCAATCTTTTGAGTAAATAAGATTACAAATGTGAACCACTGGTACTAAGTTTTCTCAGTGACCCTCAATAATTCACAGAAATCTCAAGACAATATTTTTTTCGATAAAACTGTTGCAACTAATAAAGAAGAAATCACAGATAATATCCTTTTATAAATGACTAATGAAATTTTAGATTCAAGTAATTATGACTGATAGGATAAGTACCACAAACACACAGAGACACAAAAAGCCAGCTAATTTTCACCTCCAGATGGAATAACACAGATTTCCCATGAAATATTCTTCCCCAAACAAATCTGAGGATAGACAATGAATTTAATGATGTTTTCCAGGGTACCTGGGGAAAATATGATAGAGGAAGGCAGGAAGAGAATAAAGGAGGGAGAGAGGAAGAGAAAGAAAGAGCTGGAGAGAGAGATTAATGACAGAGAGGAAAGAGAAAGAGAGAAAAAAAGAAGATTGAAAAATAACCCACAGGTTTAAAACCACTAAAAAGAATGAGCCTCTAACAGGAGGGGGAGTAGGGAGGGGGTGTTAGGTCCACCCTGGGAAGGAAAGGCAGGCTCCTCCCTCCTCTTGGTTAAGTCTCTGCCCAGTACCTGTGTCACACCTGGGCACATCTGGGCAGTCACCTACCCCTCCTCCAAGGTCACAGCCTGAGCCATTCCAGTAACACCTCCCATCCCACCAGGGGACGTCCCAGGCCCTGAGGTCACCTAGTTACACCTCCTACCCATCCCTTCCCTACTTAAACCCAGGTCAAACCATAGCCTCTCTTTTTTACCCATGTAGCATCCACCATGCATGCCAGGGGCAAGCAGTTTGGTAAAATGAACTTCTCTTCCTGCCTGAATACCCATAGACTAGCCATTACCTTATAAGGGGCAGGGCCAAAGTCACATTAAATTTCATTCAGAACAAATATAGTCCTGATTATGGCTTAAGGCGAATCACATACACAATAGAATATCTAATTCACTGTTCCTCCAACTAGAAATATTAACCATTCTTTCCTAGCTAAGACATCAAATAAAGAATAATCAATTTAGTGGCACAACTGAGATTTAGGAGTAAACAAAAAGTTAAAGTCTAACAGCATATTTCCTTCTATTCTTAAAAATTAAATAAGGCTATGAGGCATTGAGCAGAAGTGTCACCAGAAAAAACAAATATTTTCCACACGAGTCTTCATTAATTTACTAGATGCTACTTTCGTTAGTTTGCCCTCAGGTGTGAACTGTTAAAAAATCTCAATCAAGTAACAAGAGATTGTTGTTCAAAACCAGCTCATGCAGAAAAGTCCAAGAAACTTTCCTTAATAACACTAATTAATCATCAAAAAAGCTGTGTTAGAAGCATGGCCCAATTAGTAGAGTGAGAATCATGAAAGGAAAATCATGCGAGAACATAAGGCCCTAAATTCAAGCCCTGGTACACACACACACACACACACACACACACACACACACACACACACACACACACACACACACACACACACACACACACACACACACACACACACACACACACACACGTTAAGAAGTTAAAACCCAAACAAGTCCCTTAAGTATTTGACATGTCAAATTCATCAATTAAGAAGATTTTCATATTTCTGCAATCTATCTCATTCAATTTAGTAACTATATCTCTTTGTTACACTGGAGAATTATGATTCCTGGTGGTGTATTTCTATAGCTACCTGATACTCAGCTCTGCCTCTAAAACAGCTTTTCCCTGAATACTTCTCACTCTTCACTGATTCAAGCACAACACATTCCTCAATAAAAGCAGACATGTTTTAATTTAAGTATGCATCACAAATCCAAATTGCCTTAGAGTTCAGCAATGCAGGTGTGATTTACTAACGAACAGACCACTCAGAATTATTTTCTCAAGGAAAGCATATAAAGCAGGAGGAGGGATAAACTGGAGCAATGTTTCATTTCTTCAAGAGATAACCTTGAAGTAAACTAAACATGTATCCTGCCAAATTGAGCTCAACTAAAGACCTGTCATGGTCCTCCTGCTTATGAATCACTTCTACACAGGAAGCAGAAGCATACCTCTGGAACCTAAGTATCTGTTCACTACAATCAAAAGGCAGACTTAGAACTCACTGCCTATTTCTCCCTACTTCACATATCTACTAATTGGAACACATTTTAGTTTACAAGGTCCCTTTATAATTTTCTCCAAGAAGAAGAAATTATTCATATATCACGTTGCAGTCACATACAAAAGTCCATTATCCTAAAATATTATGAAATACACTTTCTTTGCGTTATTTGATAATTCTGTGGTTGAACTAATATCCTCATATGTGCTATCAAACCATGATGGAGTCTCATGGTTCTTGATAATTGTGTCAAAATAAATGATATATGAGTGTTCTCCTGGAAAACAATGCTGTTTCACCAGTTTAACATCTCTGTATTAATAAATTAATAGGTAAATGACTATGAGTTCTTTTAATATAAATATATTATATGGTTTTCTTCTCTAATATGTATTTTGTAAATACCACCTTGTACACAATATTTTTTGTGACGTTAATGATAACTTTTGTGTTTAAAACAGTAAACATGTTAAAAATGGTAACTTGGCCACATTACAGCCACTGCAAATTTGTTTCTACCTTGTTTTATGAAGGTATTAGTTCATAACATCATGGATAAGAAAGCCAAGTCCTCCATGTGTCTATTCTAATGAACCTTAGATTAAAAATAAGGGCCAAGGAAATCTCCCTTGCTGCCATATTTTGGTCCTAAGCTTTCCCTTTGCATGCAGTTTTACTGAAAGATTTCTCCTTTCTCTCAACCTCTATTTCACTGGCTCTGGGAATTTGGTAAATTAACCCCACACAGAACAAAATCACCCAAACTTGGAATACATTGTTCCAAATTAATCTGAGGCAATTGTCTGAGTGTTGGTCAGAATAACAAAATGATTCGTCGGGATTTAGTATTTTAGTATTTTCCATGCATTTGAGCCTGATGCATGTACAGTCTCCCAATCACTTCAGGCATCAAAGAGTAAAGATTCTTTTTTCCCTTTCTCTACTTCCTGAAAATGTTTTTTGAAAAAGCACACATACACACACAGAGTAAGCATCACAAAATTAAAATAAAATTGGAAAAGAAAAGCACATTGTTTAAGACATTAAGATATTTTTTTTCTTTTTTTTTTAATTTAATTTTATTTGTGAACATACTGTACAGAGGGGTTACAATTACATGGGCAGGATAATGCATACATTTCTTACCAAGCATTGCAGCCTCCTCCTTTGGTTTACCCTTCAAAAACATTAGGATATTATCCCACCCTGATGTAAGATAATTTTAAATTGTTTCACTATAAAATTAACACAATATATTTTATAAATTTGCACCTAAAGTTTAAGAAGAATTAATTTCTCATAGGCAGTGTGAGTTATTAACTTACTTTTGGTCAATTCTAAAGCTTCTTTATAACAGAATGTTTTAATTCATTTCATTTTCACCACAATAAAAGAATATAGGAGTGATCAATATCTTCATATTTTTTCCTATTTGACAGCTAAAGGGAATGAATGAAGCTTATAAGTGACATGTTTAGAACAATTCCACTACATTGAAAGTAATCTAAATTAGTTATTAAGATTAAAGTTTAAAAAAATCTTAAATAATATCTATAAATAAACATGTATTGCTCACACAGATGCAAAATATTTAGGACTTTGGGTTTAAAATAAAATTAGTTCACAAGTGATATTGTTGTAAGTGACAAATTCCAAATATTTATAAAATAAGATTTAGGGTTTAGGATGTTGAGATAATTTTGCAAGCATTTGGTTTTCTAGGATGTTAAAAGAAAGGGAAAAAGAACAGCACTTTAAACTTTATATTTCTACTTTTCACATCCTACTCTATTTTCTTGTAATAAAAACTTAATTAGAGTGGAAGAATGAATTTTCTGGCCTTGACTGAGTGTTTATGACTGAAGTTTAGTGTTTGCATTATAATCTAAATAGCATGAGGGCAAAGAGGAAAATCGACAGAAGTACAATTCTGATTTGGAATCTGCAGATGGAAATATCTGTCAAAGAATATAGTCCATGTGTAGGGTCCTATGAAGAAAAGTAAACATGAAAGTTTTCTTAACAAAGTTTCCTATAGCATAGTAATGAAATTGCTTTATCAAAAGATGTATGTTGATTTATTCAGTTATTTAGTTACAGCCTGTGTATTTACAGACTTTTATGTCATGTGCTTTTGATGGTATTTATGTTTTAAAGAAAGAAAAACAACAAAGGACATACTCTATTTTTATAACTAAAAAGTTGCATGCTTTGAAATTTAATACAGGTCCATTTCAATTAATGAAATATTGTGTCTAAATATTTGCTTAAACTTAACTGTAGGAAAATGTGGGGTTTTTTTTGTATTACTGGGGTGTCAACTCACAGAAGCCTCTTGAGTCACATCTTCCTGCTCTTTATGCTTTAGATTATTTTTCACATAGAATTGTGTGCTTTGCCCACGGATAAGTTTCAGCTATGATCCTTATACCTTCACTTCCTAAGTAGGATTACAGGTGTGTTCAATCATGTCTTTCTGGGAAACAAAGAAGTAGGCAACAATGCTTGATAAGAAATGTACTCATTACCTTGCTCATGTAATTATAACCCCTCTCTATGGTATTTTCACAATAAAAAAAGATTAAAAAAAGAAAAAATTACCTTTTTTAATGCAATACAGTGTTTTAGGATCAGTTATCCGAAAAGCTTAATATAACTTCAAATTGCTACTTCTCTGAGAGAGAGAACAGTAACTGTGTCCTGGGTAAATCTTGACTAGTTCTGGGTAGACAAGTTATGTGCCAGCCTGGTTTACTATAGTCAAAGGAACAGGCATCACTGCTCATCAATAAGAGGTGGTTAGCAGATAATAAACGAGTTAATTAGCATCTATACAACATTATCCCCATGGATTATGAGTAATAAGACAAAATTTGAAAATATTAAGTAGTATGTACAAAATATTTGGTGTTTGGCAAAGTAAAGGTAGAAAGAATGAGTATTCTTTCACCTTATCTTCCAAATTCACAAATCCTATATCTTTGAGTTTCATAGAAGTCTTGAAATAAAGAAAAATGCCATTAATTCTGTCTAAATTACATTTTAAAATTTGAACCAAAGTATTTCTCTATTTCCAAGCTGCACAGCCCTATCAATCATTCTTATGATTTAGATTTTTCACATTCATTTTAATTCAAACAGATTTTGATACCTACATGGATGTATTTAAAGAGAAGTATATCCTAACATATATGTCAAGTAAGAGTATAATTAGCATGCTTAACCAAGTTAAATTTGCATGAACAGGCTAAACACAACATATACACATATCTTGCATTTAAACTTTTATTTGGAGTAGATCTGTGTCCAAGAATGCATATAATTATCAACATAGTTCACAAAATTTCCATACCCCTTAACTTTTCTATATTTATGTAAAAAAATCTTATTTGTCACTTGAAGAATTGCCTAGTTTTAAAAGTACCCTCAATAGAAAATAATATAGAAATTGTTTGGGAAAATATATAAATTAAACTTAAATATTAATATTGCAACATGGTTAAAAATTTCAGCCTTTTACAAGCCAAAATGAGCCTGAAATTTGCAACTTCTACTTCTTAAAAAATGGCTTTCTAGTTAGCAAAATAAGTGACAGTTTAATCCTGATAGTATTGCTGTATGGATTGAATTAATGAATATAATGCTTAAGACATTCTAATTTTGGCCTTATAAATCTAAGAGACATTATTAATTTATAGTTTAAGATCACTTTGATTTCACTCCAGTGCTCCACCTAGTTCCTTTATGAAATTTATAAATAAATCCAGGGATGAAGTTCACCATATATGCCATATCTAGTGGCTCAGAACACACTACAAAATGGAATAATACCACTTTATCCAAGACACATTTTTACTAAATATTTTACAACATTATTGAAATATAAGAACAACAAAAATGAAACAAAATCATTGTGACAATCTGTACATGTATATCCCCCCCCACCCCAAGCACAGAGTAACAAACAAAAGTAAGGAAGGTCACATGAATATATGTTCTAAGAAAAGTTGAGTTTTAGACTATAATATAGCATTTCACTTATTCTGATATAAAGTTCCTAAACATATAGTATAATGAAGTGTTGAGAACCCCATCTAAGTGACGCTATTCATAGAAGTGTAGATTATCTGTTTTATTGTTTTGTCAATTAAAAACCTAAGAGTCTTTGAAGTAATCTCCTCTGACAACTCATTTTGACACAGAGCTGGCAGATATTATCTATTCGAATATGAAGTGACAATCCTAAGATTAAACTATCATTTCCTTATGAAGACTGTGAAGGTGCATTTACTTATAATTAGTATGCATGGTTTGATGGACCCAGACATTTGCATCACTCTTTCAAATAAAAGGACTAATTAGCTATGAGTTAATATTTATAAGGCAATCTACTGCCTGAATATGCTGTGTGTATAAGAAGATCCTTCCAAAAAGAAAAACAATAAGCTAAACTCTGTCTTTAAGGAGTGAAGAGGGAAAGGCTATTTAAAATAAGATCTGACATGATCTTCCTTTTCTGATGTGCAATTCTTTTATTAAAGATGTCTAAACTAATATTTGGAAACACTCTTAAATACAATTTTTGTTTTGATAGATAGATGATTGCAAAGGCTGGCCATTCATGTCCTAGTTAAAAGCAGTCTCCAGAATGTGGTGCTAAAAATTCTTTCATTTATAAATGCAAGGTGTATTTGAATTATCTCCAGTAAATGATAGATTGATGATAGAAAGACAGCCAACCAGCTAGCTAGGCAGGCAGGCAGACCGACAGACAGACAGACAGATAGATAGAAGGACAATGACAGATAGATATTGTTTATAGCAGGAAACAAGCCAGTTAGAAATATCATTGCCATGGTTTTTTTTGAAAGACATAGAAAACCTTAAATACACTATAAAAATTCTAATGGATTTAAGGAATTGCATAATAGCTCCTTTATTGTTGCAGTGGAAGACCATTTTTCAAGTTCTACATTCTTTGTTAATTTTTGCTGACATACATTACAGAATAGTGACTGCCATATTTATTTCAATAACCTATTAGGCTATTGTTATTTAGTCCTTATTAATCTGCAATGATCTGCTTATACTATTTTATTTTTACTTTAAGCATGCTTAGAGATAGAATACAATATATACTTCTTCATGGTCTGTTCAATTATGCCTTCTGTCATAAAGTTAAAGTATCTCCAGACATGATTTTTTAAATTGATAATTCCTTATGCATGATAGGTGTTGCAGAAATGTTTCTTAAATAATTTTGTGAATAAATTTTGAGTCATTATTTAGGTTAATTGAAACTTTGTTTCATTAGCTCATTCTTTTTGCATACAGAATCAAAGAATGAACAAGAAAAGAGAAATAAGAATTTTAAGTACTATCTCTGTTTTGTACTTTTTTTCTAGAGTCTATGACATTCAGTGTTTCTGTTACATCCCAGGCAAAAGATATACTAAAAAGGACTTTTTATAAAGCACACATATTTGCAATTATTCTTAGCTTTCTCTTAGAAAGTATTTTCAAATACAAATTAAATATCATCTGAGGAAAGGGTCAGGCCAGTTTAAGCTACTTAGTGAAATTTTTCTTCAAAGAAGAAAAAATAAATATGAAATTGAAATCTTATTTCAGCAAAGTTCCTTTGACTCTGTTCTTTGAAAATATATTTTTTACATTGTCTCAATTCAAATAATTCTCTTGTATGACTAACATAAACAAAAATAGAATCTGAGCCTTAAAGAAAGAAAATTCTGGAGAAAATATTTCCTTGATTCAAGAGGAAAAATATAATTCAAAGTCAGAACAAAGTAAAGAGGAACAAATGTGTTCATGGTAGTATTACTATTGAATATATATGAAGGAGAATCAGGGATCATTACATAGTACAAAGCGATGTGATTGTGTTAAATAAAATGTTTTAGCATGTAAGTCAGAAAAGGTAGGTTTTACAATCTCGTATGGACAGTTTTAAGCCAGTGATTTGTCATCTTTCGGCAGAGTTTAGGAACAACCTGGCAAGATAAATTAGAAGCATTGTGAATAATTCTGCTGTTCTTCATTCCTGCTGTAGTAATTCCCTCATCAGAGTACTTTATAGGCTGTGATGCTACAATGGGCATGATTTAAAATTGTGTTCTTCCTGAATGTGTGTGTGTGTGTGTGTGTGTGTGTGTGTGTGTGTGTGTGTGTGCATATGCACACATGTGCGTGAATATCCACACAAAGTCCTTTGATGTTTTAGAAGAGGTTTTCTGAGGATCTCTAAAATGTAAACTGAACACTTTCAAAACCTATCTATCATCACATCATAGCCTTTGTACTCCAGTCAATGACTTTCTCCCTTCAAATCCATCCTTTGGTTTTCATAAGGCACTGTAAATTCCTTAGTAAACTGATAATTGAACTTTACAATAGTAATTGTGACTAACATTATAGCTGATAAGAATGTCTTCTCACACTTTCTTTTTAAATACCCTCTTCTCTTCAATGAACAAAAGGAGGAAACTACTTCCAATTCAAAGGAATGCACACATTGACACACTGGTGATAAATACACTGGGATAGCAAATCTAAAGAATGACATCTTAAAGGAGAGCACACATTGTTATTTGCTTATTATTTTACTTTTTGCACAGCACAAGCTGTTTTCATGTGGTGTGCAACCTACAGGCATCCTGTGTGACTGATTTAGTTCTACGTAGCAAGTTTCAGGAATCACCTGTGAATATAACATATATAAACAATCAGCTTCATAAAAACAAAAATTTAAAAAAAAAAACAGTCCTTATGGAGTGCTCATGGATACCTGAGTTCCTAAGCAGAGAGTATCTAAGGAGGTATGTACCTACTTTAAATCACATATGTACTATACGCACGTGTGCTAACATGTATGTTTAATATTCAGTTTCATATTGAAATAAGTCTCATTCCTAAGATGGACTGAAACATTCCGTCAAGGAAAAAAAATGAAAGCAAGAAACAGCTACAAGCATTCTTAGATTTGTGTTTTCTCTCAAACTTAGATTTTTGAAATTAGTAATTTAACTTACTAAACATGAACTTAAGTTCAAATAACTTCTCTCAATAGCATGTTCAGTTCTTTACAGACAATCCTTAGGCAAAATGCAATGCATCTTTAATTAGTTTATTTAGAACATTGTTTGTCAATTAACCTGAAAAAATGACCTGGGTTGTTTGTTCATGAGTTCCAGAGCTTCGCTGCCTGGTTCCAAACTTTTGAGGAGCCAATTTCTAATTGTGGGTGAAAATTACAGGTAGTACTTGTCCTAAAGTTAGCATGCTTGTTGAGACTTCCATGTTTTCAGCTAACTTTAGTATTCTAGATTTCTATTTATGCTTCTGTTCCATGTTGTAGTCCTTGCATGCCTTCTTCTTCCCACACTCATGTAAACTCGGTAATTATAAACTATTGGTACATTATATCTCAAGTGCTTTCTGGGGATAACTAGAGCAGTTAATAGATATTACTTACAACTCTTCAGAAAAATTGTTTCTCTACAATATAGATCTTGGTGTAGACACCCAGATCCTGCTGAAATCACCACATCCTTTCAGGTCTCAGCATGCTAAAATCGGTTGCTGAACTTTCTACCCCTCCGTCCAATATAGCTGATAAATTATTTCAAACACATGTTCATTAACAAAAATCAAAATTTTGCACAAGTTACTTATGTAGAAATATGAAGAGGACCAATAAAGTGTAATCTATTCAGCATTAAAGTCAAAATTAATTGTCATGATTTCTGCTTGGCATATTAAACCTAAAGGTTTGCATAGTTACTGCAAGAAAGAGGTGTAGATTGTTTTTTCAATAAACCAATTGTAAAATATATTAATTATGGAAGTCTATGATTCCTTTATAAAGTATTTATTAATAATAAACCAATTGTAAAATATATTAAATATGAGCTTGGCTTACTTCACTTAATATAATGTTTTCCAAGTCTTTCCATTTCCTAACAAATGGGGCAATGTCATTCTTTCTGATGGAGGCATAGAACTCCATTGTGTATATATACCACATTTTCTTTATCCATTCATCTATTGAGGACATCTGGGTTGGTTCCATATCTTAGCTATGGTAAATAATGCTGCAATAAACATAGTTGTGCTGGTAGCTTTAGTGTGGTCTTGTTTGTAAACATTTGGGTAAATGCCCAAAAGTGGGATTGCTGGATAGGTCCCATGGTTTCCCTTATTTGCAATATCTAGTATATGTATGAATCAAGCAGAAAAGGTCAGATAAGGTGATGTTAGGAAAATGAACCCTAAGATATGTATTTAAATGTTTTTTTTCTCTCATGCATTTGTTTCTAACGCATTTATAAGATTATTTCTTTGTTGCTTTGTATGTCCCTCCCCCACAGTATAACCCCTGCTTTCACTGTATTTGATGTCGGTATAATTTGTGGAGGGGAAGGGGAAAAACAACTTGTTTAAATAAGGATACAGGTGGACCCTTTGCAGCAATGAGAAGTACAAGTTGTCATGTCGAAAACGAACTTTACAACTTTGGTGCAGGGAGAGTGGGGGGAGGCTGGGAAGGGATGTGAAGTGTAAACAAAGGAGGAGGCTACAATACTTGATAGGAAATGTACTCATTATCTTGCCCATGTAATTGTAACCCCTCTGTACAGTATATTCACAATAAAAAAATAAATAAATTTCTATAAAGAGATAAAAGAATGTTAACAAAAAGCCATCAGAATATAAAATAAACTAACTTTTAAAATGTCAAAAAATATATTAAATATGGAAGTCCATGAGTCTTTATAAAGTATTTATTAATTTATTAATTAATTGATTAACCTGATGTTGATTTTAATTTTATTATTGTAATTATTTGCCAGCATGAATTGAAAAAAATATATATGCAACTATATTATGTGGTAGACCACAACTCCTTTGCGTTTAAGTCATTGAACAAAGGGATTTCAGTTCAATATGTCAGTTTGTGAGTACAATGCATCTTGATCAATGTCACCCCTTGCATCATTTTCCCCCCACAACTCTCTTTTTAGCAGTCATAATGGAACTCTGGAAATTTCTGGCATAAAAAAATAATACAGCAATTTGGTTTACATTAGAATCATACTGAAGAATGTTTTAAAAGAGTCATTGTAGGATAAAACATACAGATGATGAAGCATAATGGAAGGAGCTGTGATAGAAACAGAATAGGAAAATAAGAGGGGAGAAACTGAGACAGCTGCTTCGCACATCTGGGACAGCTGCTTTGAACAAAAGTGACTGAAACTGGCAGAGTGGGGAACAGCTCTTCAACAACATTATGCAAAAGAGGGTAAATTGGAGCAAAAGCTATTATGTGGAGAAAAAAACAAATTCCTTCAATTATTTCTAGGTCTATAAGGCCTCTATGGTCAAAAATCTGTAAACTAGATAAGACATGAGCTCTTTGGAATAAAAAAAAAGAGATCATGGAGAAATGTTTAAAGCTGTGATAATGTTTAAGAGAAGCTATTGCCTTTTTTCAATTACTTTTATTCTAAATCATGATTAAAAAACTGATGACTGTATAACAGAATTATAGAGAATCATTTAATGAAACAGGAGAAACACTGAATTAATAACTTACAAGATTTGGTCATCTAACATGTAGAAGGGATATAATTTGGTTTAATGTAACAGTTGACTGAGACAGGTTAAAGTTCCTCTCAACTTGAACGTTTTCAGATCTTTTTATGTAGACCCTAGGGTCTCCATGTCTCTCTTTTTGTCTTTTTAATACATTTATTATCTTAAAATGGTTGTACAAAGGAGTTGCCATTCAACAAAGCCGTTTACAAATACAACACATCTTGACCAATGTCACGTTCTTTCAATGGTCTCACCCATCTCTTCCAACCCAACCCCTTCCCTCATTTTTCTTAATTTTGTAGAATACAAATGTATGTATGTATGTATGTATGTATTTACTTCCCAAATTTCCATTCCCTTCTTCTGTCATCTACCCTCCTCCCTTGGTCCCCATCCCACCCCTTTCAAGTACACTTGCCTTGTGTTTATTTTGTTTGAACTATGATTTTGCCTTTCTAAGGAATTACATTGTTTGAGTTCTCTGCTCAGTCTCCCCTATTTCAGTTAGTAGGTTGTGTATACTTGCATTCCACTCAATGTATTTACTTATGTATTCATAAACTAATTCTAGCATCCACATATGAGAGAACACATTTATGTTTCTTTTCTGGCATTTATCTCATAAAACATGGATTTTAAATCCCTGGAAAGATAAACAAAAGATTTTTTCTCTCCATGTTAGCATTTGTCAATGTGCAGAGGTATTTTTGTCATGCCCGGTGAAGGGGACTATTGGTATCTAATGAGTTGAAGCTGGGGATATTGGCAAACATTCTGTATTGAACAGAACAACCCTACAACACAGGTGTTTTTGGTGAAAATATCACTCTGGATAGAGTTAAAAATTTCTACATGAACATAAAAGTGAACCTCCACTATTGAACATACATTTCTATTAAAGATAAATTTTAGCCAGGTGCTAGTGACTCACACCTGTAATACTAGCTACTCAGGAGGTTGAGATCTGAGAGTTGCCCTTTGAAGCCGGCCTGGGCAGGAAAGACCATGAGTCTCTTATCTCCAATTAACCACCAGAAAACACCAGAAGTGGTATTGTGATTCAACATGGCAGAACAGTAGCCTTGAGCACAAAAGCTCAAAGACAGCACCCAGGGCCCAAGTTCAAGCCCCACAACTGACAAAAAAGAGTATATTTATAAATACATTTGATCAGAAGTCACCTTCTATTAGAATGATATATAAAACCAAAACCCTTTTTAAAACTTTTTTTATTGTGAAAATACCGTACAGAGGGGTTACAATTACATGGGCAAGATAATGAGTACATTAAGGTGATCTTTACCTTTAAGTAGTTGAACAGCAAAGTAGTATATGAATACAATGAATCGTGATCACTGATCCTGAATTAAATAAATCACTATTTTGTCTAATCATTTTGATGTGGGTGGTTTATAAAGGCAGAAAAGGGTAATTGTCAGGGAATCCATAAAAATGCACTAGTTAAATATTAATTTCTTTAGCTTTTAGTGCTCCTGAAATAAAAGTTAAACCCCTTTTCTAGTACTTTGAATAAGAAACATCTACCTATTATTACTGTCAAAAGCCAGTGTAGGTAGTTTTATTTTAGTTCTTTATTATAAATTAAATCAGTTTTTCTAAGACCACAAGACTCAGCAAATGGAGGCCAATGATCAAAAAACATTAGTCTATGGGAATTATCGAGAGAGAAATAAAATGCCCCAGGTACTCAGATAAATACTAAGCTAAAACTCAAAAGACTGATTACAACAAAAGTTTTGAGAGTGTATTTTGGATACCATTTATTATTTTGCTCTATTTGACACTGTGTGGTATATTGCAACTATAAATCAGTCACAGCAAATTATTTAATGATGCATTAACTGTAGAATTTCACATATATTACTGTTCTTTAGCCAATGTTGAGTGCTTTTTCAATAGCTTAATCCATCCCTGAAGTACTGGAACAAACAAAGTCATCCATCATTGGGAGCACAGAGTTTGAATTGCAGTTTACTTATGTTCTTTCATTTTATATATATTAAAAAATGTTGCTATCACTTGTATGTCATATAATAACTAAGAACACCAATGTGACTGTACATACTGACTTTAATTATTCCTTAAAGTTTTTTATTAGTTCATTTACGGATAGGTTTTTTTCTTTCTCAACTCCCACACATATTATATGGAAAAAGTTAAACTAAATGACACTGGACAATAAATTTTAAAAAGAGGACTTGAAAAAATTAACATCATTATAGTATATTTGGATAAAGATAATTAAATAATGAATAAAATTTAGGTAGTTATTAGACAGAAAGTGTATTACTGGAGCTTTCATTAAACAGACAGAACTGAACATACTTATTTATCCCTACTCCCTGCTGAAATTTAGCTGAAATGATGGTAATTAAATATGAAAGTTATTAATCCACTAGGAACCTACAAAATTAAATCTGGGATTAGAGTTTTAATTTTGAAAGACTTGGTGTATGTATATTGATTTTTAAAAATTCTTGCCCCCAAATCATGCTTTCTTGAACTACATTTCCTCTCAAATACCATATAAAAATCCATCATCAAATCATCTTTGCTTGAGTTTTAATGTATCTCTGAGTTCTTACCACACCTGCCATGGCCCCAGAGTGATATTATATTTTGCCTCAATTATTATTAGTTACTTTCTAATTATTTCTATTCTCATCCCTTTTTCTTTCCAATAAAGGCAACAGTGACCTTAAAATGAAAGTTAGACTATGACAACCATCTATCAAAACTCATGAAATTTATTGGAAAACAAATCCCTTTTCTAAGTCACCTATATGTCCTTGAGGAAGTGATCTCTTTTCTGATTCCTCTTCCACCTCTTATCTTATGGATGATGCTCCACAGTTTTCTAGAACATCCAAAGGTCCTGCTTCAAAGTCTTTCAACTCATTCTTCCCTTGTGCTGAAATATCTCTTTCAGAATGGTTTGCACATCTTCTACTCATGTTTTACAGCAATGTCATTTGTGGTCACATAGGAAATAATAACTTTGACTCACTTGACTTCTCAGATACGAGTCAATGGTATTGTTGTCTGTCCATTTGCTGATGTCTGCGTGTTATTTTTCAATTATTTATTCCTCTAAATTATAAAATAAACTTCATGTCCAGAAAATTTTCCTGTTCTGTACATAGGTCTATAGCTACCATATATATCACATATACATATATATATATATGTATATATATATATATATATAATATACACATATATGTTAATAGAGGCATTTTTTTCTTGGTCGTGGGACTTAAACTCTAGGCCTGGGCACTGTCCCTCAGCTCTTCAGCTCAAGACTAGCATTCTACCACTTTAGCCACAGCGTCACTTCCAGTTTTCTGTTGGTTAATTAGAGATGAGCGTCTCACAGACTTTCCTGCCTGGGCTGGCTTTGAACCGTGATCCTCAGATCTCAGCCTGCGGAGTAGCTAGGCTTACAGGCATGAGCCACCAGCACCTAGTGAGGTAAATATAATTTTTAATAATCAGATGGATTAATAGCATTGAGATGCATCATCCATGATAAATTATCTGCCATAAAATTTTGGATTCTGGAAGTCCTCACTTTGACCTCTTTCCTATATAGATCTTTGTAGTTTTCCAAAGTAATCCCATCAATTATGCTTAAACTCAGCATTCCTCATGCATCCACATTTATTCATAAGCTTTATTTTCTCATTTCTTTTATAACTAAAGCAAGAAAATGTTAGTCTTTTCAAATGGTTCTAGGTCACAAAGATCTTCTCTCAAGCTCCTAGAGTTATGTTCATACTGAGAAAAATGCCTCTTCCTTTCCTTTGCTCTTATTGCCACAAAATTTCGTAAACCTACCATTTTTTAATTTAGAACCAATAAAACTAGCACTGTTATTAAGTTAACCTATTTATTAAGTTCTTCTGAACCTTACTGTTTTCTATATGGAAGTATATTATAAGTTATAGCTATCCTCCATCCCTCTCAATGATATAATAGAAAATATTATTACAAAAGGAGAATAAAACACATCCTAGTATAAATATCTCAAAATTCATATTTGTTATTTAGCTATATTCTAACTGGAGATATCCTGTCCCATGAACTCCAGTGCTATTCTCATTTTTCATAATGTTAGAACATATAGTCCTACTATTTCCTATGTTTCAATGTTCTATCTGAAATACCATGTAATGATCATTCCTGACCTGTAGTATTATATTCCTCCCAAGACAAAACACTAGGCTCATTCATTCGCAATAATGAACTTACTTAGAGAATTATCAGAATGTTAGCAATTGCTATTCATCTTTTAAATATCCTATCAAAGTTATCATACCATAGTAAACATTTAATATCTTTTGGTAAGGTTAGAGCATGCACATTTTCTGACAATAATAAATACCTCTTGATTCTTTGGATTTGTAAATTATGTAAATTTGGGCAAATATAGAGTAATCTTTCTAGGACCCTACCTTTCTGTGTATCTTGTATCTTATGCATGAAGAAAAAGTGTGATAAAATATTGCTTCAAATTTCTTTGTCTTTTAGTATCCTATTCTCACCAACAGATAGGTAATATTGCCAAAACATTAGAAAAGAAATTTCAAAATTAAATAGCACAATGGAACAAATGGACTTGATAGATTTCCACAGAGTATTTCACCTAACAGCTATAAAATAACACATTCTTCTCAGCAGCTTGTGGAACTTTCTGACACGCCATTTCAACATAGAATAAAATCAGATTATTACTCTCATTGTACACATGTTTAAATACTGCAGATAATGATTCAATACACATACTCATGAGTATTGTCTTTGTTATGATGTTGATATACTCATGGCTATGTTCATATGTGTAATTGTCTTCTGAAGTACCTGTTGAAATCGTTGTAACACTTGTGGGTGTTACATTATTTGGATACAATTCATTTTAGAGGTCATCATTTAATTAAGATGTCATCATTAGAATGTTCTCCAATCAATTTGACCAATATGTGAGTGAAAGTAGGTGATAGAGAGACAAGAGTAGAAGAAGAGGCAGAGACTGGGGTTATATGAAGGATGTGACACAGATGAACAACCTCTTCCAGAAGCTATGGAAAGACCAGAAAAAAGTTCTTCCCTAGAGTTCCAGGAAAGCTTGATGTGGCCAGCACTTTTTCTTGAACTTCTAGTCTCCAGTACTGAGACAATAAAAAAATCTTTTTGAAAACACTCAATTTGTATCATGGTACTTTGTTCCAGCAGTTCCTTAAACCTAATGCATTAACTATTGTTATCAAATCCTGAACAGCTTTGCTGCTAAAGATGATTGTTGAGAGTCTTTGTTTTAATTGTGTCATTTGAACAGACTCCATAGTTCCAGTGGGAGTAACATCATCATATTTGAGGAATTCCAGGGATTTTTAGATAGTTTTGTTCATGTGAAGATTTGGAGTCCTAAAAGTTCAATGCTATCATTGAGTTGTTTTATGTGTCATTGTTGGACTTCCAAAAAATCTGTAGTTATCAAATAAAATTATCTGGGTTTGGAAAAAAAGAAATAAATTCTTAAATTTTAAAAAAAACATTCCTTAACTTATTGTGGTGACAGCTATTTTCACACATAGGTACAAATTCATTATTTGGAATCATGGATCGGTAGTATAAAATTCAGAATCAAATATACTGAGCAATCATAGACATTTCAATGAGCAAAGGTGCATGACATAATATAAAAATTAAAATATTGAAAAACACCTCTGTTCATTATCTACTTGGACACATTCAAGTCTTATTTAACTTCATTTGATTTCAACGTGGCCCAGGAAAAATATGGGACAAACATTTAAATGGCACCTATTTAAAATGACATAGCAATGAAACATGGCAAAATGAATCTCTGGGGAAAGCAACTTAATAAGACTATAAATTTCTCAATATAAATTTAAATGAAATGCCTTACAAGATTGTGAAGGATTGCTGGTTAGCCTCTGGCTATCAGGGAAATGGTGGAACTATCCCGTGAGAACAGAGCTTCTGACAAAGAATGGTTTTCTTTAAAAAGGGAAATACTATGTTGGGAAATTAATCTCAGCTGGAAAGCCTAAAAGGGCGGAACTTAATGGGTTTTTGATAACCCTCATGTATATAGGTGGTATTACCTGGCTTTGAAGAACATTCTTTTGTGTGATGAGCTTTGATATAATGTATAACCCTCACTCATATTTTGAGTAATAAGTGGTATATTTTTGTAACCACCTGGAACTGACATGCTGTGTGTCAAATCAGAAAATGTTTCATTTCATATAAAAAATGCTTTTATCCCAAATTGTTTCTTTCCAGAGAAATATTTGCAACACGCATTTCTGATATACATTTAGAGGAAAATTCCATTTTTATTATCACAGAAAGTCACTTCAGGCTGTTCTGAGGTACTGATTAATGCTTGTCTGGGTTACAGTGAAGGTACTCATGTTTCACCGCGTTCTCTAGACAGTCATTAATCCCTTCCAATGCTCCATGCTAAGTCATTTCTTTTCCCACCTTGGAAGCACTTTAAAGAAAAAAAGAAAACCTTCCAACATGGGGTGAATAACACAGTCAGAAAAAAAAAAAACACAAAAAACAAAGCTGAGAGGAAGCTGAAAGGACCGTCACCCTTCTGGCCTTGTTTCTGTAGCCCTAATTTAATTTTCCTGACTTGTGAAACTGGGTTAAACCAACAGACAGAAAAGAAAACTTGCCTTCAAGCTTTCATCTTCACATCATGTTAAGAAATATAAAATAAAAATTGAGAGGAAGAATCAAGATATCTTTGCATCCTATTATATAAGTTATGGTATAAGGTGTAGGGCAATTTCTTCTTTTGAAGTCTGTATTTGGTTCATCTGCATTTATTCTCTGATGATGGATTCCGACATTGATTAGGATAGGAAAGGCTAGCCATGCACATGATGAGCTGACTGAAACCAGTTATCCAGATATAAATTTCAGGCACTTCTCCTTTATACTCCACTGATCAACTGCAGAACATCTTTCTTAATATCCTGCCAAAATCATCTTCCTATTAATATTATCACTAAAATGTGTGCAACCAAAATTAACTACATTGTTTTTGTTTATTTTACTGTTTGCTGGTCCTCAGAGTGTGGAGCTGTTTCTGAGCTTCTTTTGCTCAGAGCTTGTGCTCTACCACTTGAGCCAGAGCTTCACTTTACCACTTTTTTGAGCAATTCATTAGAGGTAACGAAACTCACAGACTTTCCTGCTCAGACCAACTTTGAATGGTGATCTTAAGATCTCATCCTACTGAGTAGCTAAGATTATAAGCATGAGCCACCAGTGCTTGGCTCTACATTATTTTTATGTCTTAGCTATTACCTTAACATTGACATGCACCAATATATTTAATTATCAGATTAATGCTACATACTTTGTGATAGTTCAGGAAAGTATTACAATGATTAGGAGACTAGGAAATTAAGGAGCAAGGATATTTTATGAGTTTTGTTGAACTAGTGGTAAACAGATGGAGGAATTCAAACCCACTTTGGTTTCAATTCTTACTGAACAATCTTAGCTATTCTTGAACATGATGACATCAGGAGTGCAAATTGTCCTTTGAAATATAAGAATATCAAGGTTCATGAGCTGATTCACATTTCTGTAAATAACTGAATTCAAATATTTGAGATGACATTTAGGAAATCAATTCATATGCATGATATTTTCAGCTATTGAGGTTATAAAATATTCATAAAAGAAAATATTTCTAATTCAATGTAGAACAATGTCATTAAAAAATCATTTCAATTAGATCTCCTATAAGTATGTCCCTTGGTCAAAGCAATATTTCAAATGTTATCTCTTCAATTCCCAGAATAATGGAATATTTTTTTTTGGTTGGTCATAGGGCTTGAACTCTGGGCCTGGGCGCTGTCCCTGAGCTCTTCAGCTTAAGGCGAGCACATTACCACTTGAGCCACAGCACCACTTCCATAATGGAATATTTTATCTACTTTAGCTAAATAATAAATAAAATTGAATTTGATCAAAACAGTATAACATGATGAACATTTCTGCAATTATCAATGAAGTTAATTGATTTTATAACAAAATATAAGAAAATATATTTTGTTTTTATAACAAATTCCAAATTTTGACACACCCTTAGTTTCTACTAAGAAACACATTAGAAATAGAAAGAAAGAAATGCAAAAGAAGAGAGTTACAGGGAAAATACATTTCTCAGAAAGATCAGCAAATTATTATACCAATACAATAATAATTCATAAATCATTCTAACTTTTTCTACATAAATACGATTTGTCATTCTTGTTTTCCTCTCAAAGCTAAATTGTTATGAAGAAATCTTCAATTTATAGTAATCATATTGAAACATTATAAATTGGATTTTCAATGATTTCACCGTAAAGAAATGAAACGTGGGGGCTGGGAAGGTGGCTCAGTGGTAGAGTGCTTGCCTTGCATGCATGAGGCCCTGGGTTCAATTCCTCAGCACCACATGAGAAAAAAGCCGGAAGTGGCACTGTGGCTCAAGTGGTAGAGCACTAACCTTGAGCTGAAGAGCTGAGGGACAGCGCCCAGGCCCAGAGTTCAGGCCCCACGACCGGACCCAAAAAAAAAAAAAAAAGAAAAGAAAGAAATGAAGCATGTTGGAGGAGATTTAATATTTAAATCATATGAAATTGATTTAAATATTATACAATATTTATATGTACTAAATAACATGGTACCCAGTAAATAGGTGCATTTTTATGATTTTTATGCATACGATATAAAATGACTTAAATTAACTATAGTGCCTTTGATTAATAACCCCACAGATGCCTACATTCTGCTAAAAATGGCATCTTCTGTTTAGTAAGCCTGGCAGGCAAATCTAGATTAACCCAGGACACATTATGCAATGTAAAGCCTTCTGTTTTCTGTTCTTTTCTCATGATTCCTATTGCTCTAACAGGGTTATTACCAACTTGACAATTCAGGTGCTTCATCTCTGCTGAGCATATTTTCTAATGTGTCACTAAAGGTGTAATTTATCTCTCCTTGTCCCTTATCACTATGTATGAAAAATTTAATAATTGACATGTTACATTGTCTGTATTAAATCATTATGTCAGTAGCCTTTCATTTATTGGAATCCACACAATCATAGCTTTTGTCCCCTATGATTTGAAAAGAGAAAATAAAATCCATATTGCTATGGCACAATCTCCTCCATTGGTGGAACCGTTAAATCGTCTTCATGCTTACTCTCTAGTGCATTACAGAATACTTTGTATTTCCAGAAGTGACAATGAGTATTGAATAGAGAATTTTTACTCTGAGGTGGAAATCACCTTCTTCCTCAGAAGTCCAAACATGCTCATCTATAAATTGGGCAGATTGAATCTAATGAGCACTAACTTCATTCCAGCTCTACCCTGACACAAAGCTATGAAAAGGACTCATTGCTACATGGGAAATAAAATGGTTATAAAATTCATTTAATTCATTTTATATAGAAGCTGAAAATGAAATATGAGCACATAGTTTACTGACCCTAAAGTAATGTCTAGTGAATCGCCATGCGATCTAATACCAGTGGAACAACTGAGCCAACAGAACATTCAGTATCCTTTAACATCATCACAGTGTTTACCATATACACATAGTTTCTGCCATAATTTTCTAATGCACATGTATTATTAATCCACACAAAAATACCTGTCTGGAATCAAGATGATGCATACAGGTTGAGTTTCTAGAGAAAGGAGTCTTGTTTGTCACAATTATAGAGGAAAAAAATAACTAATCCTTACTTGTATTGAATTGTTTAATCTAATTGTTTAATGTCCTGCCAGCAGCATTAAACAATTTCTTTCATCACTGGAAAGTTTAAATTGAGGAAACCATTAGTATTCTGAAGTTAAAAAAAAATCTGTTTCCCTGTAATTTTTATTCCTGCGTTGTATTTCTATGTGTTAAAGATGTGTACTAAGTTTGGCTACTTCCAGGTTCAAGTTTTCTCTGTTTTAGGCAGATTGTTCATGATTAAACTATTCTTAAATAATTTGGACTTCAAACATTCACCAACCTAATTACTGCCAGCTGGGGAGACTCATTTTCCATCACGCCCCTGATATATGATGCAGACAGTGAGACACATCACTGAATCAATATTTAAGACACCAAGGAGAATTAAGGCTGTGATTTTGTTTTTTAGAGTATTGACAACCATTGTAGTGGTTTTACCATGGTAATTTTCAGAGAACCCATGATTTGTGCCACCAGACATATTTGTGTATTCTTAGGCAGTATGAGAAGCACACTTGAAGTGAGAATTTATTACTCAAGAGATTTTATGGTCCCATTGCAACCGTTAATGTCTATTATGTGAATCTGTATCTTGGCAAACACTATGACATCAATGAATAGGACATACACATTGTTAAAATCTACATGGAATTTGTTAGGAAACCAAATATGTGTATGTATGTTAATGGTAGTAGCAAAAATATTTAGAAGATCTGATCATTTGGTTGTTTTTTAAATACTTTAAAGACTGAAGTGCCGTAAACAAATTAGCCTCCCAAAATGATTTTAGATTTAGAAAAAAATAGAATGGAGGTAGGAGGAATCTGGAAACAGAATCAAGTAAGACAAGATAAGAGGAAAAAAGCTGAAAGAATTCAAAGAACTATATGACTATATTAAATTCCTCACAAACATAAATTCTAAGATTTTGGCCACTGTTGACAGCACATGATTCACAGGTGAAATAACATATAATATATTTTTAAATTATTTTTTCTGTCAAATCACTGATTATTTTTTACTAAGAAGGAAGAAAGAAACAAACTTCAATTAAACTCATCAATATCAGGACTTTCCTACCCAAGAATTTGACAGAGGAGTTTGTGTATGATTAGTATGCTTTGTTTCACTTTACCTTCACTCTGGAGTGATCCTAGGATAGAGGGAAAATGCAGAAAACTTATGACTGAGTATACAATATACTCACTGATACATGCCTTTAAATAATGACTGTGTAACTACTAGAATTGTCTGAACTCAAACAGGTTTCTTTGATAAAAGTTCATTTGAAAGTTGGTGTACATTGAAGTCAAAATCAGAATGTCATCTCTTAGGAAAACGGGAGGAGGCAGGTGTTAGTATAAACACTCTCCTGTAACTTCTTAAGTATTACTTTTGTTTTAAGCAAAGAAACTGTCCTCCACTTCTAAGGAAAATATAAAATGTTAAATTGGAGATATCGAAGTGTTTTATTAACAAACATTTATGTGAACCTGGACCAACACCCCCCCCCCCCCGCCATATTTCCTATCAAGAAAAAGTAAGTGACCATATTTCAATTCTCCAGGGTATTTTTGTTTGTTTGTTTGTTTGTTTTTTATGTGCTCATCCTGGGGCTTGAATTCAGGGCCTGGGCATTATCCCTGAACTTTTGTGCTCAAGGCTAACCTTTACCTCACTCGACCTAGCCACAGATCTACTTTTGGCTTTTTTGTTTTGTTTTGTTTTGTGTTTGGGGGAATGGTTAAGAGATATGAGATAAGAGCTTCCCAGATTTTCCATGATCCAAATATCTCAGTCTCCTGAGTACTAGGATTATAGGAGTGAGCCCCTGGTACCCAGCTCAACTCATCAGTCAGAATTCTCAGAATTCTCATGCTTCTGGGTGCCTTAGAAACATGCTTCATATATTATCCCTTATGCCATATCACACTGTTTGTAAGGCTGTATGAATAAGTGAGTACATCCATGTAGGAGATGTTCATATCCACATCCTTATGTCTAAAAGACTTGCTATTTGTAACCAAAAGATCTTATTCTCAAATTTAATAGTCAAATCTCAGAAAGGGAAGACATGTTTGTGTGTGCTGTTCTGATTATTCTCTTATAAAAATAGAGTACGGTATTTTATAATCATATAATCTTGAGTTTTCTAAGGCATTTTTTAATCTCTAGTCAGTCTCTATCAATTCCTTTGTTAGTGAAGAGAACTTTCCTAAAGATCCAATTTTAAAATGGCTCTTCTTTTCCACCTGATGGAAAAGGATATCTCAGGAAACACTAGTCATTCACCTTGGACTTCAGGTATTCTGGGGAAGGATAAAAAATAGTCACACATGTATATTTCATGTGTGTTACTTGAGATGACACAGAAGATGATACAGGAACCATAAACTCTATTTTCTCTGCTTCATCTATTTACAAAGGCCAGATCAGTTAGATGAGCTGTGCCAGGATGGAAATGCACAACACTAGCTTTATGACTGGTCTCCAATAATGGACAAGAAAAAAGAGCAGTCTTATTTGTTTACTCCCTCTTCAGTCAAACAAGTCAGCAAGCACATAAAAGCCAGCAACAACAAAAGACAATAACAAGTACTTGGGCTTTGGATTAACCTAAGTAAAGGAATTTCTTTGCAATACATTTACATCTCTTATATACTGAGGATAAAACTATGTGAAGGACACTTTCTCAAAATAATTCATTTTAGATAAGTATTTTCTTTCCACTTATCTATACCTTAAACTCATCAATGTTAAAGCTAATTTTATGGAGATCTAGATTCCATCTTCCCACAAGTTTTTCTCTTTCTTTCTTTTCTTTTCTTTCTTTCTTTCTCTCCCTTGACCTCTCCCCCTTTCTTTTTTTATTACTGTGAAAATACCATACAGAAGGGTTTTTTTTAAACAAATTATCCATCACTACAAGGGTATCTTTCTCACTGAGCTTCCTTTTCTTAGTCCCTCTATATTAGGGTGATGCAAATTAAAAGTGAGTTAGTTTTCTCCCTTTTTTTGCCATAAGACCTAGGAAAGAACATGTAGGAGCATTCCTGCACAATATCATTTTTATTGTCCTAAATTAAGCGGATACCAACTGCTGCCTTAAATATCACTGAAATAACATCTCCTATTTTTATGATATATTTTAAGCATTCAGACATAAACTAACAGTGACTAACAGTGATGGAAACTAACCTATAAAATATTGTCATTTGCTTGATCCATTCATCTACTGAGAGGTATCTGGGTTGGTTCCATATCTTAGCTATGGTGAATAATGATTAGATAAATGTAGTTGTGCTGCTAGCTTTAGTATGGCCTTGTTTGTGATCATTTCAGTAAGTACCCAAAAAGTAGGATTGCTGAGTCATAGGGGAGCTCTATGTGTCTTTTCAGGAACCTCCATAATATTTTCCAGAGTTGTTGAACAAGTTTACACTCCCACCAACAGTGCAGTAGGGTTCCATTTTGGCCACATCCCCTCCAACATTTGTTATTAGATTTCTTGATTGTAGCCATCCTAATTGAGGTGAGGGGGAAACTCAGTGTTGTTTTGAATTGCATTTCTTTTGTGGCCAGAGATGTTGAGCATTCTTCATGGGTCTATTGGCCATTCTTATTTGTGGTATATATGTATGTATGTATATATGTGTGCGAATTTTATGCTTCCATCAGAAAGAATGGCACTGCCTCATTTGTAAGGAGATGGAAAGACTTGGAAAAAAATCATATTAAGTGAAGTAAGCCAGACCCAAAGAAATATAGGTCCCATGGTTTCCCTTATTTGCAATAATTAGTGTATGTTTAGGATAATCTTAGCAGATGAGCAGAATAGTTCAATATCTGTGTATATCTGACCATATAAGATGATGCTAAGCAAAATAAACTCCAAGACAAGAGGTTTTTTATTTGTTGTTGTTGATTTTAATGTACTATGGTGATTTTTTTTGTTTCTTTTATATATTCTTCCCCCTATGGTAAATCCCCTGTTGTCACTGTATTTGATTTTGGTATCCTGGTATTATGTATATGTTGATCTGAATTAGGGAAAGGAAGGGGAACAACAGAATGGTGAAACAAAGGACAAGCGGGGAACCAATGCAACAGTGATATACACAAGACAATATGTTGGAAATGATCTGTACAGCTTCAGGATGGAAAGGAGGGAAAGTAGGAAAAAATGAGGGAATGGGTAACATGTTTGACAAGAAATGTACTTATGTAATGGTAACCCCATTGTACCTCACCTTGACAATAAAAAAAATATTGTCATTTGGTTTTATATTTGTTTGTAACTGGAGACAGGTTTCTACAGACTTTTCTGCCTGGGCTATTTAATTTAATTTATTGTAAAGGTGATGCACGAAAGGGTTACAGTTACATAAGTGAGGTTATGAGTACATTTCTTATCAAACATTGTTACCCCTCATTTTCCCCCCATTTTTCCTCCTCCAACTCTCCCCACCCCTCAATTTGTAAAGTTCATTTCCAACATAGTGTACTGTGAGTATCACTGGTGCACTGGTTCACCCTTTGTCTTTGTCTCACCATTTTGTTATTCCCTTTCCCTTCCCCAAATCAGATACACTAAATACAAGACACAGGGTACCAAAATTTAAAAACAGTGACAACAGGGTATAAACCAAAGGGAAAAACATGAAAGAAAAAAGAAATAACTTCACACAGTGCATTACAAACTACAAGGACAACACCTAAACCTCTTGTTCTTAAAGAAATACAACTCACAACTTCTCTTGGAATCTGTAAGGACAATGAATCAGAAACTGTGGAGTTGGGCTAAAATATGAGTATTTGCAGGGTTCCAATTATGGAGTGTTCTACTATGGTTTGAGAAGCACTGCTTTAGAGAAGTGGCTATGTTGTTAAAATGCACCTTTTCATTCTGCAAATCTGTAAGTTGGTCTAAGATTATTTCTAGCTGATTCCTGGGTAATTGGTTTACAGATTTCACTTTAAATACCAAGAACTCATGGAGTTAATCTGATCCTGGATGTTCCCTTTAGCATACTTATTTGAACTACGTTCATTTGGAGGTTGAAGCCAACCTAATCCTATTGTTCAGCATTCATTTTGGTATGAGGTAGATTCATCAAACTGTATGAAGTCTTATAGGGAAATTATTAAAAACTGGTAGGTGTAAGAGATTGCTTAAAATGGAAAAAAATATATGTTGGAAAAGAATATTGTATATGTCTTTATTAATCAGATGAATGTTGTTAAAGAAATAAGACTAAAATGTGCGTTTTGGAAAAGACAGGTAATACAAACTCTGTTTTACAAGCCACCCCTCCCCCAGCTGCATGCATATGCATTGCATAACTACTGCCACCTTCCACATCCAGCTGCCTAAACCACCTTAGCATGCAGTTGTTGATTTACTCTGACACTCAGCAGTACATTCTGCTCCATTGCCAATGAGATAGCATTACTCTAACCTTTGCTGCTGGTGATTTAGACTTTCTCTTTTCCTTTCTCTTTTGTTAATTTAAACCATGCCTAGATGGGTTGTCATAGCATGTATTTGCCCTCCACTGTCACATAATAGCTCTAGCTCATCCAAGCAGTTTCTATCTCTTTCAGTAGTCTCAGGCCCCACTTGCAATGATGTACTGGTGACCTTAGCTTCATTGGTATTCTGTAAATGTCAAAGATATGCTTGCCTCAGCTGCCTGGCCCCTCGTGAGCAGGTGGAAAAGTGACCAGTTGAAAATGAGTTGTTAAGACCACTACAGTGAAAGGATTGATGCAATTAATTTTTCATTATGCACAGTGTCTGTGGATTCTAATCAGTTTGGATTGTTCTTCCTTTGAGGCACAAATAAAATGCAAATGGATTTGGAATGAAAGGGAGCATTCTTTATGGTATAGACTTTTCAATGCTGTAAAATGGTTCAGAACTAATCTGTGGTGTTAGAAATATTTTATGAATTAAGCCGAGGCAAGCTGATGTAAGTTCTGTCTGGAAAAATCCAAGCTGTAATAACTGCACGAGGCAACTTAAAGGTGAATTTCAAGGGCACTTACAACCAACAAGAATGATCTATGAAGAAAACCTCATTGGTTTAAACAGCGAGTAGAGGGAATAGAGGATTTTATTGACTAAATTACTAAGGTATAAATAACCTAAAATCAGTCATTATACATGTACGTAGATAGGTTTATTTTCATAATACATGCAAACAACTATGTGAAGAAGGAATATAGATTTTAAATGTTTGTTGCAAAATTGTATTCTATTTTTGTAGAGCTGCTAAATTTCACAAATGTAAGTATCATAATATTTGGAGATGGGCCACGTGGGTCCTAGAAGTAAAGTTGTTTCTTCTTAAAGATGTTAGTTTGAACAGCAAAAAATATTTGTATTTTCCACTAATTGAATGAAATGAGGAATTAAAATATGCCTTAAGTGAATCTTCCTTAAATGAGATAACATTTTATGAGTTGTGAAAAGCTTTTGATAGCTTTATATTATAACATGACTTTAAAAAACATTTGAATCACTCCTACACACTGTAAGTCCATCCCAACATGAATGACTCAGAGTAATTAGTCATACAAACTTTTCACAGAGAAGATAATAGCTACAATTGTGTTTCATAATCTTTCATACAAAATCAATTTACCTTAGGGACAGAATGCACTCATTTTTGTCAAAGTTTTAATTCCCAATTTACCAAGTTTTTGTTTTTCAAATCATAACTACATGTATACACTTTAAAAATTAATTTTAATTTTATTGTAAAGGTTATATAGAGAGGAGTTAGAGTTATGTAAGTAAGGTAATGAGTATATTTGTTTTTGAACAGTGTTACCCTCTTCTGCATTTTCCCCATGTCCCGCCCCGCTCCTCTCCTCCCCAACTGTTATAAAGTGCATTTCTAACATACTCTGCTTAACATTCAATTAACTATGACAAATCTTCATTAGGAACATTCAGATGTATGTGGTACAAAGTACAGAAACCTAATCATTCTCAATAAACGTTATTGGTTGCCCTGGTCATTTTTCCTAAAGTCTCCTCTAAGCTACACAAGCAATGAAGGATTTGTTGTTGTTGTTGTTGTTTGTTTTTTTGTTTTTCTTCTATTTATTTCTAGCTGTATTTAATTTGCTCCAGTCAGCAAACTAAAGATCTGAAAATGATAGTTGCAAATCACTAGTCCCCATGCACTCATACTAAAATTTTACAAGCAATGAAAAGTTGAAAGTCTGAAAGATTTTCTAACTTGGGGGTGATGTGGAGAGGCAGAATTACCTCTGTGCTGTTGAGTTGTAGAGATATTCTGTCTACTTCAATATCAACTCTGCTTATTCACTCTCTCAAACACTTAGAAAAACCTACCCCAGAAAAAATATTAACTAGATTTTAAAATTTTGATTGATTGATTGAGAGAGAGAGAGAGAGAGAGGGAGAGAGAGAGAGAGAGAGAGAGAGAGAGAGAGAGAGAGAGAGAGAGAGAGAGAGAGAGAGAGAGAGAGACTCCAAAATTGGGGGGAAAACAACTTCGAATGAGGTAACAGTACAGATTTCATTCTACATGTTTTTTTTCTGGGTACTTTTCTTGAACTTGTGTTTTGGAGAATGGGCAAAATTTCCATAGATTTCAACTCTCATCTTACGACTAGCTTTTCGTGTTTTTTGAAGAAATTCATAATATAAACATACTTGTTAATTATCTCAAGTCTTAACCTTGGAATGTAAGAAAACCAAGGATATCAAACAAATTGTGCCATAACATCAGATATGCGAAAAGACTCATTTAGTGAAATTATGCTAAACTTGCAATAAAGATCAATGCCTCTCTCATTCTTATATGCATTTCTGTGAGAAGAAAATGTGGCATTTGAAGTCGACTTACTTAGATACAAACATTCCAATGTATTACAAAGTTAAATGGAAATCATGATAACAGATTTTTGTTAAATGATTCAACCTTTATATTATATTTATCCCCAAATGAGTGTAAAAGAAGGCATTAGTGAATTCCTAAAATACACCATTTACAATTTTATGAGAGTTGTTCTGGTGAGTGTTTGCTCCATAAAATGTTACCTTTAACTAAAATCAGCTGGTATAATGAGTAATAACTAATAAAGAGTCTTGAGAAAACAATTTTTTTGTTTGGTTGTTTGGGTGCTTTGATTGAATTAATTGGAAACCAAAACCTGAGGTTATGTGACTTGAATGGCTAAGAAGTTTTTAGTGAAACTGAAGGAAAATCCAAGTAAGTTGAAATAGTCATGTGTCATACATCCATGAATTAGCCAAGGTTGGGCTACAATATGTGTATGTGATAGTAATTAATACAACTCTAACTGCTAATGATGTTGCAGCTGTCTTAGTACTTGTAAGTATACACTATCGTGTGCACATTGACAAATGTCTAATGACACATTTCTTACATAGTTCCCATAATTAAGTGATGTGTGGCTGCATACATTAGTACTTGCATAGTAAAGAAACTGTGTGATACACACCCTAGGTCTTGGCACAAAATCCAATAGCTGTCATTGATATAACCAAACTTCTTCTAGTCTCTTCTTGGTTTCATTATTAAGATGTCATAATACTTACATAAATATATAGGGAAAGCAGAACAACACTGCAAGCTAAGCAGTGCCTTCTTCTAGTCATTAGAAATTTTCATTCACTGATTTGTGAAAAAAAAATTCTGATGTAACAATGCACTTATAAAATTTCATATTGAATTTGTGTTGTTTTAATGAAACAGACACAAATAAGTTCATGGTGTGCTTCAATCCCAGCACTAGGGAGGATGAAGAGATTCCCAAGTTAGAGCCTAGACTAGAGAGAAACAATTTCTCAAAAAAAAAAAAAAAGACATAAAGAATAGTGCATGTAGAACTGTAATGATTTCTCATGCCAGAAAAAAAGTTATTAGAGTTTTTATATGAGAATTTATAGGAAGAGAATATTTAAAATGAATTAAAAATTAAGTCTAAAGCCGGGAGTTAGTGGCTCACATCTGTAATCCTAGCTACTCATGAGGCTGAGATCTGAGGATCCAGGTTCAAAGCCAGCCTGGGCAGGAATGTCCATGAGACCAATAAACCACTAGGAAACAAGCAGTGGTGCAGTAGCTCAAGTGGTAAAGCACTAGCCTTGAGCTGAAAAGCTGAGGGACAGTGCCCAGGCCCAGAGTTCAAGCCCCATGACTGACAAAAAAAAAGTCTGTATGCATTTTCAAATAGAAGGTTTTATTTATTTATTTATTGCATCAACCTAACTTGGTAAAGACTCAGGGTCTGGACACTGTACCTGATTCAAGGCCACTTAAATAACAAACCCAATTCCAGCTTTTTTTTTTAAGTAGTTAATTCAAGATAAGAGCTTCTTATACTTTTCAGCACAGAATAGCTTTGAACCACAGGCCTCAAATGGCAATCTCTTGAGTGCGAAGGATTATAGGTGTGAATCACTAGCTCCCAACCATTGTTATTATTTGTGAGAAGTATTAGAGTATCTTCAATTAAATAACAGTAAATATATTTCATTATGATAAATTATCCTAGATAAAATTTAGTTTAAAATAAATATAAAACAATTTAGATCTCCCATAAAGCCGAGTTTCTTTGGTTATTTTGAAATAAATAGTGGAACTGAGTATCATAATGAATAAATCCCTTTGTATATGCTCAAAAGTATATTGTTAAATTTCTATTGAAAACTATCTGCTTACAGTAGGATAAAAATCATATTTTGCAAGTCAAGGCACAGTGCATTGTATAGTCAATAAAACTTAAATTCATGTCTACATTGTATAGACATTTTCCAAGAAAGACTGGGGGAATCAATCCCTCAGAATAGTTATGAGGTCTGATATTCTTACTAAAACCCCTATGTGGTTATATAGTGCCCTTGGATGCTTGATGACGGAGAGGGGAAATCTACATATAGTTCTTGCTTAGTGAGAAATTTCTTTAAACTAATTTGATGGAGTGTAATTGTTACTAGTCAAGTAGTGTAAAAATAGCCTGCTTGTATTCTCTTACCATTCACTGTGACAATCCATTATCATCACAAGACCAGAGGTCACATTGTAATATGAGCATGTACAGTAGTGTTGAGCATTTGAAATATATGGATGGTGCAAGAAGACTAAGTTTCAAGTAAATCTGCCCAGAAGCTACCCTGGGAACAATTCTTTGTGTGTTTGTGTATGTGTATATAAATAATATAAACTATATAATAAACTTATATAATATAGTAATTTATATATAGTAATAATATAATGTAATATTAGTAACATATATGATTACTCTCAATGCCTATTTTAAATAGCAATCCTCTGTCATCAGGAATAAGCTTGAAAATGCAGTTCTCACAGTTAAAAATATACCATTCCATTGAGAAAGTATTTTTTGTAGAAATTTTAGGATTCTTTGTTGTATAATTAAACCTAGCAAAATAAAGTAGACAAAGATATTATATTTTGCATAGTCACTGTGTATAGAAGACAAATTCCAACCATCTTGATAGACTATTATTTTTTTAGTAGTTAATTCAAGATAAGAGCTTCTTATACTTTTCAGCACAGAATAGCCTTGAACCACAAGCCTCAAATGGCAATCTCCTGAGTGGGAAGGATTATAGGTGTGAATCACCAGCTCCCAAAAGGTAACAGAAAGTCATTGTCCTAGGAAGACAAAATAAAAAAATTGGCTGCCAACACTCCCATTTCCAGGAAATATTAGAGGTGAATATCATCAATAAATTGTTTTCTTGGATGTTTTTTATACTTTTCAGTTTGTTATATTTATAATATTTTCGGTTCTTTCTCATATAAATATTCTTATTGTATCTTTATAATTTTGTTTTCTTAAGCAGAGTTCTTCAAATTGTTTGAAGTCTATATCCTAGAAATGGCATCTTCTTTCACTTTTGAGATGATTTAAACCGGAGAAATAACTATATGAACTTTATTATGCATATACATATAGTTATACATTATATATACAAACAGAACTGTTGAAGGAAGATTTTTGGATGAAGATTTTAGAGATTAAGCTGTGGATGAGTCAAGCATCAGGGACTCCTTCTTGTTATCCTTACTATGCAGGAAACTGAGATCTGAACCTGAGTAGACAAAATTGATAGACTTTAATTTTTCTAATTAACCAGCAAAAAAGCCAGAAGTGAAAGTGTGGTTCAAAGAATAGAGTGTCAGCCTTGAGCAAAAAAAAGCAAATATTCAACTTCTTGAGTATAATCTCCAGTACCAGTGCGCGCGCATTCTTGCGCGCGCGCGCACACACACACACACACACACACACAATAAATTTTAAAAAAACTAGATAATTAGCTGTTAGGGCTTTGGCTTAAGAGATGAAATGCATGTAGAAGGAAACAGGGGTGATGTTACTCCACCTTCCAAGTCCTGTCCTCCAGCTTCCAGTGCATTGCTTCCTTGTCCACCCCAGTGGAGAAGGATGGACTTACTTCCTCCAGTTGCCCTGGGTGACAGGTACAATATAACTGCTTTCTTCACTTCATCTGTAGCATTGCAGGTACACTGCGGTGCAGGTCTCACTGAAGTTCTGAAACCAAATATTGACTGTTTTCAAGAGACATTATTAATATTGTTGTTGCTGCTGTTGTTGTTGTTCAGTAGGTCTTGGGGCTTGATCTCTGGGCCTGGGCGCTGTCCCTCAGCTCTTCAGCTCAAGGCAAGCGCTCTACCACTTGAGCCACAGAGCCACTTCCTGTTTTCTTGTGGTTTATTGGAGATAAGAGTCTCACAGACTTTCCAGCCTGGGCTGGCTTTGAACTGAGATCCTCAGATTCCAGTCTCCTTAGCAACTAGGATTATAGGTGTGGGCCACCGGCATCTGGCTTCTTATTATTTGTAAAGATAATTCAGACACCAGATATGACCAAGCTACTTTGGCAATCTAATTAAACTTCACAATCTGATAAACTAAAGGCATCATCACATTTGATTCAGAAAACACTCTGAAAGAACATTTAGACTAATTAAAGTATATCATCAGTTAAGAAAATCCGATGAATATGGAAATTATGTGGTTTTAAAAAATCAGTAAAATTACAGTAGTTACATTAAGATGAAATAGATACTTGAAGTGAAGATAAATTTATCTCATCTTCAACTGGAAGTAAAATGTGACCTAGAGTAAGAATAGAAACCTTTAAAGGGTGGGGGGGAATCTTAGAAGTTTAAAAGTTAACATTAGTACTCAGTCATTACCTGACCTATGTAGCTCTCTGTACATCTTCTCTACATTAACAATAAAATATGTTAAAAAATTTAGTACTCAAGGGCTATATAACACTTAGTGGTGTGAAAATGGAAAATAGAAGAGCCCCACACCCTGAGGAGTTACACAATGTTGGCTTCTGTCTCAATTGCCAGACACTACTTCGAATTGACTCTAGTTGAAAAAGAAAAAAATCTCATGAACCCTGTTTTTTTTGTCTCCTCTGTAGATATTTTCCTTCCCTTTTATAATGTGACCTAGTTTGGTATCCAGAGCCTTATTACTTGGCTGGAGACCTCAATTTTGGACGTTTTAAATTCTGTATGTTTAAAATGAATATTTATCTTTAAAGCTTAATAAAAAAACAACAACTAAGTTGTGGTTGAGTGAGGCCTGCAGTGACTTATATGGATCCTTATTATTTTTCAAAATCATCCTTAAGTAGTTATGCAAAGGAGCTTCAATTAAACATGTCAATAATGTATCTTGATCAATCTTTCATCTCTCCTAACTCCACCCAAGCCCATCCTTCAGTTTTCATAGTTCCATTACATGCATCTTAAAAATAATTGAAAAATCAAGCATACGTCCTAACAACCCCTTATGTTTGCAAAATATAGACATCATTATCTAATAGTAAATGTCTGTAGAACTACTGTCCTTATTAGCAGTCATAAAAAAAGAAATTTCCAAGTGATATCTAACCATAATAACAATGACAGTTTTGCTGCAATTAATATTAATAGCATTTACTCTGAGGACGAGTAATTAGGATATCAGAAGAAATTCTCTCCTGATTGACTCTGTCTACTTCTGTTTTTGATAAAATACAAGAAAGTAAGTTTCAGTAACCATCATGTCAGTCCTTAGAGGTTAACCAGATGACTTACTCGATGCTATATAATTTCTTATTCCTATGATTTATTAATATTCTTCATATTAGTTGCTATTACTACTCTATTTTTGTTGCTTGATTTGCTTCATTTGTTTTGAGAAATAGTAATTTACATCAGAAAAAAACAATTAAATGTCAAAATTATATTTTATTTTCATTATGACTAAAGAATCTACAGAGACTTGATTCTACCAGAACTATTTAAACATATAAGGAGATTAAATCATACAGTTTTGCATATCAAATAAATGTTTGCATATGGATATATATATCAGGATTGATTAACCAAATGCATTGTAGTGCTGATGTGTCATAGTGTAACTGAGTTGGCAGCCAACTTAGAAAAAAAATAAGATGATAATGAAACTGAATAGAATTTTGCCAAAATTCTTACTTTTTTATCAGTGAAGAGATTTAACACTAAATTCAAGTTCAATTAAAGACAAAATTCTAGAATATGTTTTGTTGTGTGGATGAACTTTGCTGAGGCTCTCAATTTTTGAGAAAATATCTTGGCTGCCTATGGTGAAGATATCAGCTGCCACACTAACAAATCTCCACTGTGACTTGTAGAAAGGGCCATTGTTCAGTTCCTTAGCGTGGTATAGCTAAATTTGCTAAATAAGTAAGTAAATAAAATTTGCTAAGTAAATCTACTCACTCTGTTCAGAGTGAATAGATTAGACAAATGTATTTTAGAAATGACGTCCTAGCAAACCTAATTACTCTGAATATTTATCATGCCTATAAATATTTCACATTTTACATTGCTATCTATCAAACATTGAGTTGATGAAATTATGGTATGGCTGTGGAAAGGGTACAATAAGCTCATTGTCCCAAGAAAGATTCCATTAATGTTTTTCTCCAGAAGTGACTTACTTACATGAAAAAACTCAGAAGCTACACTTCTGCAAGGTCATCTGTTTCTAAGTTATTTAAAGTGTAAATTTACATCAGCTATTTCAGTCCATCGCTGTTATATGCATATTATATGGGTTCTTTTACTACTTAAGAATAAACTACAATTTCAAAATTATCAATACCATATTTTTCTCCATTATAGAATAATTGTATTTCCAAGAATATTCTCCTACAAAATACTAATGTGTGGAAGCAATTTTACCACATATTCATCTCTTATCATTTTCTATATCTGTTTACAACTAATTAATTTTTTATTAACAAATAAAATATCAACAAATACAATACCAATATTAACAGCTGACCAACAACACTGCTGTGGGAATTCATATCATTTACCATTTCATGAAAATGGTCTATAATATAGTTACAATTTAAGTCAGAATTTGATCTATTAGAGGGTTTATTGAAAATCCTATGCCATCTCTCTTTATCTGAATGATCCACAAGGCATTTTATACTTTCCCTGGTAAGAAAATAAATGAAATATATCAAAGATAAGAGCTCATTGAAACTGAGGTGACTGAGGAATTACCTCCTTTAATAAAGCACTGGCCAGTCTGTTCAATGACAAAAAAAAATCCACCAATGAGGTCTTCAGACATAGAAACAGACTGTAAAAAGTATGAGAATACATAAATGAAGCTTGATTCATCGTTGAATTCTAATACATAGTATAGAATTCCTGAAAGCCTGTTGATAGATTCAATTGCAGATCACCTATACAGTACTTGGGTTAAAATATATGCTTTTGTGATAATGAGATATATAAGTCTGACAAATAACTCAAACTTTCCACATCCTCTTTTCTTTATGTGAACAATGAAAATAATGGTATCATCCTTTCAGACAGTTGTGCATCTCCAACAGAGAACCTGAGATGTATCTATGAATAATTGTTAATCCCCCTCCAACACACTTTATGCAGTCCTTTGCCTGTGGGTAAAAAAAAAAATAGCTGACAGCTTTTGCAGTATTTTCCTTACCTAGCTTTGGTGCTATCAGTAAGGTAGAACTATGTAAATCTCTGGTCATTAGCATCTATTTCTTGTCATAAAAATCCATAGAGCAACTCAGAATTGCTTTTGCCAGCTGCCTGATGTATCTCAGCTCTATATTCCTTCTGCTCACATCTCTTTGCCTCCTAGCTGTAAGCAGTAAGGGGCTCAAGGAGAGGGGCCAAGAAGCTAATTTCTCTATTGTAAACAAAGCTCCATCTTAGCTTTTTGTTTTTAACTTAAATTTGCCAACCTGCATCCTCATAGAAAATAATATATTGGGATTCTGTATAGCTTTATGTTTCCACAATTTCAGAAGATAAACATAGTCTAATGAATGAATGAAAGTTCTACCCTAAAAAGGTAGTAACAATCCAACTACATGAAGTAGATCACATTTTGAAGATGATTTACTTCGCTACACCACTGTATCTAACATAAACCAAGTCAAACAAGATGAACATATGCACATTGTTGAGCTGAGCGGAGGAATGACTCTTTCTAGCAGCAACACACCTGTGTAACAACATAATTGCCAGGTAAATAGCTGTTTTATAGCTTATTAGAATTCAGGTTGAGATAGTGTTTTGAAGCATGAGCCAGAAAACACAGCGATTTGTGTGCATCCTTGACAGGAGAATTATGTGTCTGGGAGATGGAAAGGTCATTTTCACATGGTTGTTTTGTTGCTTTCACATCTGCTGATGAAGAAAACAGACATGGAAACTGTTTCAGTTACCCCACCCACTCATCAAATAGTGGGCAGTTTGATCTCCTTGCTAGATAGTCTATATGAAGCACGTTACTGAACTTTTCATGAAGATTAATGTGCTACTTAGCATGCTACCTGTAGAGTTTTGAGTACCTTTGGTGCTCGCTTTGCATTACGTATCGAAGTGTGTATGTGCGTGTGTGCGTGCATGCGTGTGTGTGTGTGTGTGTGTATGTTTGCCAATACTGTTCTTTAAATTCAGGGCCTTGAGTTCTTGTGTTCTTTTTCTTTTGTAAAAAAAATCATTTTATTGTAAAGATGCTGTACAGAGAGGTTACAGTTCCATGAGTAAGGCGATGAGTACATTTCATGTTGAGCATTGTGAGTCCCTCCCCTGTTGTTCTCCCACTATCCCTTTCCTCTCCCACCTCCCTTGCTCCTAACTCCCTCCTCCCCATGTTGTAAACTTCATTTCCAACATAGTGTCTTGAGAATATCACAAGAGAAAATGGTCTATCCTGTGTCCTTCTTTCAACATTTTGTGACTCCCTTTCTCCTCCCAAAATCAGATAAATGGATATGCAAGTTGCAGGGTACAAAAAATCAAGTACAGTGACAAACGGAATATACCATAAGGAGAAGAACATCCAAAGGAAACAAAAAAAATCACATAGTACATTAAAAACAACAACAACAACAAAGAAAAAAACTCTTGTGTCCTTGTCTTGGAGTTTATTGTGCTTAGCATTATCTTATGTGGTCATATGTACATAGCTTTTGAGCTTTTCTGCACATCTGATAAAATTATCCTAGAGGTATACTAATTATTGCAAATGAGGGAAACCATGGGACCTATATTTCTTTACGTCTGGTTTACTTCACTTAATTTGATTTTTTTCCAGGTTTTTCTATTTCCTAACAAATGGGGGAGTGCCATTCTTTCTGATGGATTCATAGAATTCATATATGTATATATATATATATGTATATGCATATACATATATATATTTATTTATTTACCACACTTTCTTGATCCATTCATCTACTGAGGGGCATCTGTGTTGGTTCCATATCTTAGCTATGGTGAATAATGCTGCAATAAACATAGTTGTACTTTAGAATGGCCTTGTTAATGATAATTTGGGTAAATGTCCAGAAGTGGGATTGCTGGGTCATAGGAGAGGAGTTCTATGTGGAGTGTTTTGAGGAACCTCCATACTGCTTTTCAGAGTGGTTGAACAAGTTTACACTCCCACCAATGATGAAGTAAGGTTCCCTTCTGTCCACATCCCCTCCAGCATCTGTTGTTATTAGATTTCTTGATTATAGCCATTCTAACTTGGGCAAGGTGGAATCTCAATGTTGTTTTGATTTGCATTTCTTTCATGGCTAGAGAAGTTGAGCATTTCTTCGTTTGTCTATTGGCCATTCTTATTTCCTCTTCAGAGAAGTCTCTTTTTATTAATGGGGCAGTTGTTTCTTTGGGGATTTCTTTTTTGAGTTCTAAGTATATTTTAGATATAAGGCCCTTGTCTGTTGTATAACTAGTGAAGATCTTCTCCCAGTTTGTGGGATATTGAACTTACTATCTATGTCCTTTGCCATGCAGGAGTTCTGCAGTTTCATGCAATCCCATTTGTCCAATCTTTCTTTGATTTGTTGTGTTTCTTGGCACAGGCCAAAATTTTCTTTTTCCCTCAGGGCCAGCACACTATCACCTGATCCACACCCCCACATGGTCTATAGGCTATGATTACAAACATTAGCCACCAGCACTCCTTACTCTGTAAATATAAATATCAACATGGTTTCTTGTCCAAGCAGAAAGCTGTTATGAAGAACCTCCTTATTCCTTTAGCAGGAAGCCCAAATCCTGTGACTCTTATGGTTTTAGGGGAAAGTCTGAGGGAAATGAAAGAATAAGATGAATTAAAGTGCTTGAAACTACTGTTAATTTAAAATTAGTTGGCTTTTCCATCAGGAAACAAAATCCTCAGCAGAGCAATACAGAAGTAGAGTTGAATCACTTATGGCACCAAGTCTTGTTCTTTAATGATTTTCTTCTCCACATAAAGGAGACACACCAATGTTTAGGAAAGAAAATGGGGAATAAAAGTCAAGGAATTATCTCAGTGAAAATAATTCAGACTTATTGTTTATAATTGAAACAACTGAGGAAATCTGCTTTTGTAAATGATCCAGCTGGATTGACCTGGATGGGAATTCTTATCTCTTTTTTCTGTTAAAGAAAGAGCTTTCATGTGCTTGATGGTCAATGTTTAACAACAAACATAGAAGTAAATTTTTCTCTCAGTCCAGATCTTGGCAAATAGTTTCAAACAAGAATTTATGTAGAATAAAAGGTTAAAACAATCACATTACATCAGGGAAAACAAAAAGAAACTTCCTAACTGTATTCTAAACACAGAAAATAATAACAGCAAAATGATAGCATTTGTATCTGTGCTTTTCAATCACAAGTTTTACAAGTAGACTATATTTGCAAAGTTGTTGTACCTGGACAATGCTAATTATTTTGTTAAAATCCTATACAAATAGCATATTATGTTTACTAATGCCGTCATGATTGATCTCCACTCATTTTCTTTTCTCTCATAAAATACTTGTGGATATAACAGTTATAGATCCCAAATTCCAAATATATGTTGTTTATGAAATTTGAATTTTAATTGTCTACCATAAATGAAAAACAAAAGCATATTACAGTTTTTCTGTGGGAAGACTACCCTCTTGTGTTTTTAATTGGAAGTGCATTAGTCCAACTTTGATAAGCCTGCATTCCTACAAAACTTAGAATAGAAAAATTTGAGAGGTAAAAATCACTTTAATAATTGTCTCATAAATTACATATTAACATCACTTTGAAACTAGTGCACTGAAGTCTGTGAGTGCAGAATAACATAGAATTAAGAGACAAGCCTTAAAAACAAAATACTACTTAATCATTTAATAGTTGGATTTGTACATTAACTTTACTATCATTTTATGTCATCAATTAACTAATATTTTAAAGCTACAGATGCATTTAACATAAAATTTAAAATTTATTCCCCATATTTTGAGCTTACATCTTCACAAGTTTATATGAGGATTATTTTTCTGGTAATTTTTTTAAAGTCAAAAAATGCAGATTTTATGTAGCATGAAATTATCACAGAAAGCAAGTTATTTATCTGGATGAAATAATATTTTGGAACGCCTGTCAAAAAAGAAAAGTTTAATGCCCTAACACTAAATGGAAACAGGAAGTTACTAATTCAAGTGGTTAGGCAGTTCCTCAGTCTCAACCATATTTGCAAATTAGAAATCTTGAGGCCACTAGAGAGCTTAATTGTGTAGAATTAAATTATCATATAAGCCCAGAAAAAGACTGCAGTTGTAATTTGATTCTAGACTACAAAGAGGACTCTTTTGTTTATTTTGAATCACTGTAGCCACAGGTGCCTAAGCACATATGAGCCCCAGTTCCCTGTGTGCATACCCTATTTCCATTAGATTGGAAAACAACAGGATAAAGAGCAAAGGAAATTCAATGTGATACTCAGCAAGATTCCAACCTCATTCTTCAAGGAAATAGAAGAGGCAATCCAAAGATTCATATGGAACAATAAAAGACCCGAATAGCAAAAACGATCCTCAACAGAAAGAACACTGCTGGAAGAATATCAATACCAAATTTCAAACTCTACTATAAAGCCATAGTAATCAAAACAGCTTGGTACTGGCACAAGAACAGACCTCAGGACCAATGGAATAGAATCGAAAACCCAGAAATGAAGCTACAGACCTATAGCCATCTAATCTTCGATAAGGGAGCTAAAAAAAATAGAATGGAAGAAAGACAGCCTCTGCAGTAAATGGTGCTGACAAAATTGGTTAACTACTTGTAGAAAACTAAAGCTAGATCCTAATATATCACCCTGTACCAGAATCAACTCCAAATGTATCAAAGACCTCGGAGTCAAAACTGACACTCTGAAAACATTACAGGATGGATTAGGAGAAACTCTACGTCTCTTTGGTACATGCAGAAATTTTCTTATTAGAGACCCGGAAACACAACAAATCAAAGAAAGGTTGGACAAATGGGACTGCATGAAGTTGCAGAGCTTCTGCATGGCAAAGGACATAGCTAGCAAGATCAATAGAAAGCCCACGGATTAGGAGATCTTCACTAGCCATACAACGGACAAGGGTCTCATATCTGAAATATACATTGAACTCAAAAAATTAAATCTCCAACAACAAATCTTCAAAGAAACAACTGCCCAATAAATAAGTGGGCTAAAGACTTAAAGAGAAACTTCTCTGAAGAGGAAAGAAGGATGGCCAATAGACACATGAAGAAATGCTCAACCTCCCTATCCACAAAAGAAATGCAAATCAAAACAACATTGAGATACCACCTCACCCCAGTTAGAATGGCTAAAATCAAGAACTCTAATAACAACAGATGCTGGAGGGGATGTGGACAGAAGGGAACCTTACTGCATTGTTGGTGGGAGTGTAAACTTGTTCAACCACTTTGGAAAGTAGTATGGAGGTTCCTCAAAAGACTCCACATAGAGCTCCCCTATGACCCAGCAATCCCACTTTTGGGCATTTACCCAAATGTTTACAAACAAGACCACACTAAAGCTACCACAGCACGACTATGTTTATTGCAGCACTATTTACTATAACTAAGATCTGGAACCAACACAGATTCCCCTCAGTAGAAGAATGGATCAAGAAAATGTGGTATATATACACAATGGAATTCTATGCCTCCATCAGAAAGAATGACATTGCTCCATTTGTTAGGAAATGGAAAGCCTTGGAAAAAATTATATTAAGTGAAGTAAGCCAGTCCCAAAAAATATAGGTCCCATGGTTTCCCTTATTTGTAATATCTAGTATTTGTCTGAGTCAAGCAGAAATGGTTAGATAAGGTGATATTAGGGAAATGAATCCTAAGATATGTATTCAAATGTTTTTTTTTCTTTCATGCGATTGTTTCTAACACATTTATAAGATTATTTCTTTGTTGCTTTATATGTCCCTCCCCCACAGTATAACCCCTGCTTTCACTATATTTGGTGTCGGTATAATTTGTGGAGGGGAAGGGGAAAAACAAATCGTTTAAATAGGGATACAGGTGGACCCATTGCAACAATGAGATGTACAAGTCGTTATGTCGAAAATGAACTTTACAACTTTGGTGGCGGGGGAGGGGGAGCAGGGAGGATTGGATGGGGGGGCAGGGGAAGGATGGGAAGGGATGGGAAGGGGAAACAAAGGAGGAAGCTACAATGCTTGATAAGAAATGTACTCATTATCTTGCCCATGTAATTGTAACCCCTCTGTACAGTATTTTCACACAAAAAAACAAATAAATAAAGAACAAAGGCAGGAGATGTGCCCCAATTAATGTAAATTTACGCTTCTATTCATGTAGCAGATTAGATTATTGCTCAGAAACATTCATGGGTCTGCTCACCTCCACCAGCACAGCTTCCATACTCAGTCTGGGATGTTGGGCTACACAATGTGAGGAATTTTTGATATCAAGATGTCATCAGATACATTCTGGTACACATTAATGAAATTATAATTGCTGTAACAAAATACCTTGGTCTGGGTTTTATCTAACAATTTATTTATAACATTTATGTATATTTTGTATATGTTGTGCATATTATATATTATTATATATGTTAGATATAATATATTTATATTTGAAACTTGAAACACATAAGGATCAGTTCCGGAGGCCCCAATGAACTCAGTCCATGGAAAATTTTTTGTCCCTACACACCATCATGATATGGACTAGGGGTGCAAATAGGAGCCAGAGGAAAAGTCACATGGTGAGACAGCAAGCCAGCCCCATTTTGTTTTTCTTTCATGATAATCTCTTTCATAAAACTGACCAGCGTTCCAAGGAAACTGTCTTAAATCCTACTAAGGATTGATTGCATATCACAGCTATGGTAAATAATGCTGCAATGAACATAATTGTGCAGGTAGTTTTAGTGTGATCATTTAATGTGATCATTTCAGTTAATGCCCAGGAGTGGGATTGCTGTATCATATATGAGTTCCATGGTTAGTCTTTTGAGGAACCTCAATATTGCTTTCCAGAGTGGTTGAACTAGTTTACATTCCCACCAATAGAGTAGTTGCATTTCCTTTTGGCCACATCCCTGACAGCATCTTCTGTTATTTGTTTTCTTTGTAATGTCTATTCTAATTCAGGTAGGGTGGAATCTCAATGTAGTTTTGATTTGCATTTCTTTGGAAAGAGATGTTGAGCATTTCTTCATGTGTTTATTGGCCATTCTTATTTCTTCTTTAAAAAAGTCTCTTTTTAATTCTTTAGCCCACTTATTGATGGGGTGTTTGTTTCTAGGACAGTCCTAGAGGAGGGTCATAATAGCCCATATGACCACATAAAATGATATTAATTGAAATGAGCTCCATGATATGGAAACAAGACGTTTCTTTTCTTTTTCAGTGTACTGTTTGCAGTTATTTCTCTTTTTTTCCTTTTTTTTAACCTCTGGTTTATTCCTTGTGATCACTGTTTTGTTTTGTTTTTAATTTTGGTACCCTTTGTCTTGTTTATAAGTTTATCTGATTTGGAGAAGGAAAGGGGAGTCACAGAAACGGTGGGACAAAGTGTGCACCATCCAACAGCAATATTCATTAGACACTATGTTGGAACCCCAAATTGTAAGGCAAAGAGAGAAAGTGGGAGAAAATGAAGGAGGAGGTGACACTGTTCAAAAACAAATATGATCATTACCTTAACCTCTCCGTACAACACCTTTACAATAAATAAAATAAAATGAAAAAAAAATCCTACAAAGGGTAGTGGGCTCATCCTATTGACTCCTCATCATATTGCATCTCTTACAAGTCCCTCCACCTGTCAATATTACCAAGATGAGGAGAAAGTTAAAAGCTTATCAAAGTTAAAAGCTCCACACTCAAAGCTTGAGTGTGGAGAACACACTCAAACAAAGGGATAATCTTCTTGTGTCTGCCAGTGTCTGCTCATTTTTGCCTCTTTCATGACCACCATAAAAGAGTATGCAGCTGGGTCAACTGGTCCCAGGAGGGAGAAAAAAAATCCTTGAGCCTGCTTCTTTGAAACAAAACCAGGCTAAGTCAGTTGACTCTACCTCTCAGAGAATTCAGAACAAATTAAGTGTTGAATGATTTCATTTACTTTCATTGTAAAGGTGACATACAGAGGGGTAGAGTTACATGAGTCAGGTAATATTTCTTTTGGAACAGTCTCACCCCTTTCCTCATTTTCTCCTGTTTTTATTTTCCCTCTAAATACCCCTCAGCTACAAGTTGTAATAGTTCATTTTCAACATAGTATCTAGTGAATATTGCTGTTGCATTGGTTCACCATTTGTCCCACCATTTCTGTACTTGCCCTTCCCCTCCTCCAAACAGATAAACTTTTATACAAGATAAAAATTACAGAAATCAAGAATAGTGGTAAAGGAAGAGGAAAATAAAGCAAAATGCAAAATAGAAAAAATACTTGTGTTTCCCTTTCTTGGAGTTCATTTTAATAAACGTTATTTAATATAATCATATGCACATATCTCTTGTGACTTTTTGTTAACTAGACCACCAAAAAAGACCACATAAAAGCTACCAGCACAACAATGCTCATTGCAGCCAAGATATGGAATTGACCCAGATGCCCCTCCATGGACAAATGCATCAAAAAAACTTGGTACAATGGACTTCTATGCTTCTATCAGAAAGAATGACATTGCCCCATTCATAAGAAAATGGAAAGACTTGGAAAAATTATAAGCAAAGTAAGCGAGACCCAAAGAAACAAAAATTTCATGGTTTCTCTCATTTGTATTAATTAGTATTTGTTTATAAATCTACAATTAAACACAATGGATGGTAAAAGACAAAAAAATACTTGTACATGATAAACTAAACAAGACTCTAAACATGTAAACAGTAAGACCAAAATGTTCCTTAGTTATAGAGCTATACATGTGTGTGGGTGTGCTTTTAATTGGTCTTGCATTTTATAGTATTGTCATTTTTCATAGAACACAACTTTTTTTCTTCATGTACGTCGATGCTTCATCCTGACCTTGTAGTGATGCTCAGCCAGTTTTCCTCTTCAAATCTTTTTATACCTCATTGTTTTTCTTCTTAATATTAAATTAATGTCACCTTCTCAGCTTTAGCTGACTGCTTGTCATCTTACTGACTCCTTCATGTAATTAACTTGTTTTGTTCAAAATAATTTGAGAAAATTTCCATTTCCTCTTCTTTTTCATTTCTCATTGATATCTAATTCCCCAATCAAATATAACATGCAGGAAAGTAAAACCCATGTGTTTGTTGTTGTTGTTGCAATTTTGCCTGCTATATATGAAGTCTAGCTCTATATTTTTCTCATTAAATATTTGAATAAAAAATGAATGATTCATTGACATTAGTAATGTATCAAAGAATTCTATTATCTGATCATGTTGTCTTCTTGAAATAGCACTTTATAAACTTCAATTTAGATTTAATGTCATGCATAACTGTTCTTTCATTACATCTGTGTCACAACTGTCATGGATTCAGTAGTTGATCAATACTACATTATTGATACATAACTTCTAGCTCTTAATCAAACAAAGCACACAGTTTTCTCAATTGCCGTCAGCTATTTTCATCTGAAAAACATTTCTTCTTGTTATTACATTAATCAATAAAGCAGTACTCATCTTAACATTTGTGTAAAACCTGTATTTTTTTAATGAGAAACAAAACTGACCCCATAACTGTTTGTGGGTGTACTGCCGTTCATCAGTTTGCAACAATGCATGTGTAAATATTGGAACATTTCTAGAGATTTCAGCTTGTGAATTGCATTTGCTGAATCTTTTTTCTTCCCTTCTTCATTTCTCCCTTTCTTCCTCTCTCTTTCTCTTTCTCCTCTCTTTTTCTCTCTCTTTCCCATTTTCTGTCTCTCATTTCTTCTTCCTTTCTCTCTTTCTTTTTCCTTCTTTCTTTTCTTCCTTTTTTCCTTCATTCTTTCATTCCTTCGTTCATTCTTTCCTTCCTTTCTTTTTTCTTTCTCTTTCCTTCCTTCTTTCTTTCCTTCCTTCTTTCTTTCCTTCTTTCTTTCCTTCCTTTTTTCTTTCCTTCTTTCTTTCTTCCTTCTTTCTTTCCTTCTTCCTTCCTTCCTTCCTTCCCTCCCTCCCTCCCTCCCTCCCTCCCTCCTTTCTTTCTTTCTTTCTTTCTTTCTTTCTTTCTTTCTTTCTTTCTTTCTTTCTTTCTTTCTTTCTTTCTTTCTTTCTTTCTCTTTCTTTCTTTCTTTCTTTCTTTCTTTCTTTCTTTCTTTCTTTCTTTCTTTCTTTCTTTCTTTCTTTCTTTCTTCCTTCCTCTCTTTTGCCTGTCCCAGGAATTAATCCAGAGCTTTGTGTATGGTAGGCAAGTGCCCACCCCTCAACAGTAAATATGAATAGAAAGACTCATTTAAGACCCAGAAATTCCAATTCTGGACATTTACCCAAATGACCATAAACAAGCCCATACTAAAGCTACCAGCACAACCATGTTTATTGAAGCATTATTTACCACAGCTAAGACATGGAACCAACCCAGAATGCCCATTCATTAGATGAATGGGTCAAGAATATGTGCTATATATACAGAATGGAATTCTATGCTTCCATCAGAAATAATAACACCACCCCATTACTAAGGAAATGGAAAGACTTGGAAAAAATCATATTAAGTGAATTTAGCCAGACCCAAAGAAACATAAGATCCATGGTTTCCTTCATTTGTAATAGTTGTATGTGTCTAGGATAGTCCTAGCAGGGCATTGCAATAGCTCAATATGTATGTACATATAACTATATGAAATGATGCTAATCAAAATGAACTCCAAGATATGGAAACAAGAGGTTTTACTTTGTTGTTGTTGTATTTAATGTATTATGTGATATTTTTTCTTTTCTGTTTTATTCCCCTATGGTTTATCCCCTGTTGTCGTTGTATTTGATTTTGGTACCCTGGGTCTTGCATATACATTTATTTGAATTAGGGAAGGGAAGGGGAACAACAAAATGGTGAGACAAAGGACAAAGGGCAAACCAGTGCAACAGTCATACTCAGACGACAATATGTTGGAAATGTACTTTATAACTTGGGGGGGTGGAGAGAGAGAAAGTGGGAGAAAAATGAGAAACAAGTTTGAGAAGAAATGTACTCACTACCTTATTATGTAACTATAACCTCTCTGTACATCACCTTGACAATAAAATTAAATTTAAAAAGTACTAAATGCCAAAATAAGAGTCAAAATGGAACAAGTATTGAGAATACAGTGAAAACAGAATTGGTAGGAATGTAATTGTATGTATTTTATTGAATGCAATTGTAATATGCTATATGACATAATAAATTATAAAAAATATTTTTAAAGAATCAGATCAGAGAAGTGGTTCTGTAGCTCAAGTAGTAGAGCGCTCTCCTTGAGCTGAAGAGCTGAGGGACAGTGCACAGGCCCAGAGTTCAAGCCCCATGACTGACCCCAAAAAAAAAAAAAAGAATCAGATCACATTTTCAAGTCTTAACAGCTTTGGAGAGGAGATAAATACTTTCCACCATGAAGAAGCCAGGTAGATATTGTGATAAACGATATATAACAATGGCAATTTTATGACTGAGACTTCTCTGGCAGTTTGTAAGTTTCAAAAGCTGCATTTTCTAGAAATATTCTTAAGCATTTGTTTCAGACGGATGCCCAGCTAATAAAGGAAAACAGCTAAGCATAAGACAATTTGTGACATGACCAGTCCTTGATGGTAGACTAGAAATGAATAGAATGTTATTCTTACAGGAAGAAGACTGCCATTTTCAAGGCTGGAGAAGGGAAACCCATCTGCTAACACCTTGCTCTTGAGACTTGAGCTCCAGAATTGTGGAGAATAAATTTCTCAGGGTAGGCCTAGCAAAGTAATATAATGTTCAATATTAAGATCCCATTATCAAGTTTATAAAATAATGGAAAAATGTTAAATAGTGAGGTATAGTTTCCCAGAAAATACAATATAGTATTATTCAATCAAGTGCCATTTGGTTCATTCCAAACTGAACTTGCCCTCTTTTAACTTTGGAAGAGCTCTTCACATTTCAGGACAGAGGGAACACTGAAAATAATTGAATAAATATTCTTTCTTACTTTTCTTCTTTTCTTGGCAATACCAGGCTTTGACAAGACAAAAAGAAAAGAAAAAACAGCAACAATGAAAAAAGAAACAACTCTTGCTTCCATTTCCTGGAACTCAGTTTAGTATGTATTTTTTTTTATCAGATGCACATAGACATTGTGCCTTTGTGTTCCTCTCTTAAGAATACCCTCTTTGGTCTTAATGTGTGTGAATGCCTACAGTCCTGTATAATTTATCAGTTACATTTATCATGTATTTTTGATCTAGCTTCCACTTATGAGAGAAAACATGCATCATTTGTGTCTCTGAGCTTGGCTTACTTCACATAATTTGCTCTTTGTGTATCAATTACCCTGAAAATAACACAATATCATTTCTTTCTAATGGCTGTGTAAAATTCCATTGTGTATCTATACTACATTTTGGGGGGATCTACTTATTTATTGTAGGGCATCTGGATGCTTCCAATGCTTGGCTAGTGTGAATAGTACAGCAATGAATATGGATGGGCAAGTTTCTTGTGATCTTGGCTTACAATTTCTGGGTAGATTCCTAGGAGTGGTATAAATGGGTCATAGGAAAGATCTGTGTTAGTTTTTTGAGGAATCTCCAGATTGCTGTCCAGAGTGGTTTATGTTCTCATCAACAGTACAATAGCTTTTCCCCCACATTCTTCCCAATATTTGTTGTTGTTTGAATGTAGGATATTGGCCAATCTAACTGGGGTAAGATAAAATTTCAGAGTTGTTTTGATTTGCATTTCCTTTATGGCCAAGGATGATGAGCATTTCCAAATGCATTTCTTTAACACACACTTTTTTCATGCCCTTCATCCCTGTAATGATATTTCCCTCTTGTTTTAATAGACTTAAGTAAGAAAAGGAAGAAAAAAAGTGTGTCACAAAACACTTAGCAAATGGGTTTTTCTCTTACAAATTACTGTGCCACCCAAAACACCTGTTCTGACCTGTTGTGAAAAAGAGATAGATTCTAGTCATCAACTCACACTTTTATAACAAAATGATTCAGCCTGGATAGCTTATATACAAATTCATCTTCTTAGATTTCTTGGTACTAGTCCATAATCCAGTACCAGCCAACAGGGTTTCTAGTGAGGGCTTCCTGGCTGTGAACAGCCATCTCATCTATTCTTTGCATGGATTTCTTTCTATATCTGTCTCTGTATCTCTGTCTCTCTTTCTGTCTTTGTCTTTCCCTTTCTAGCTCTGTCTCTCTGTTTCAATCCTTGCCTTTCTCACACTCTCTTTCTGTCTATACCCCTCTCTGTCTATGTTTTTGGCTTTCCTTCTGTCTGTCTCTGTCTCTATTGCTCTACCCTTATTCTAAGAACAAAAATCTTATTGCATCAAACCTACCTTAGGACTTCACTTAAAATAAATTACCTCTATAGAATGTCCATCTCCAGATAGAGCCATACTGAGAAGCCTCCAACCTGAGTTCCAAGGGAATAGATTCAGTCCAAAAGAGTGGCTAATAGCAGAACAGTAACTTCAACAAATACGCATCCTTTTCTGGTCCACTGGCTACATAGTTTCCAAATAATACCTCATGGTCCTGAGGGGCCAAAAACAAAAACCAGAAAACAGAACAAAAAAGCAAAACAAAAAAAAGTATATGCTATGGAAGAGAAAAACACAGGGGACATTCAGTGCCTTTGCAAATATCTGACTTTCATTTCTTTTCTTTCCATTCCACTGCTGAGATCCCAGTACATTTAGATCAGGCCATCTGGTGATGCATCATTGCTACAGCAGCTGAAGACAATGGGACAAGCCTACAGAGCCCTCAAAAATGATTGCAATGTCTAATTAACTGCTTAGGCATCATTCTCCATTCAGTATTAGATGCTTAAATGATGTTGAATTAGATATCACATGACCACACATAAATGCAAAATTTTGATATAAATATAAAACATAACATTATATATATACATATATATATATATATATATATATAAATTTTATAATGGAAGCAAAATATTTTTTTACAGTGAGATTCTAAAGTACATTTTCCACAGGGTAGTTTCCTCTGTTTTAAAGAAAATTTGGTAGTTGGTTTTTGAAAGTGAAAGAGTTAAGAACTTGGACTATAATTTAAAAAAAACTGACATTAAGTTTCTGGTTCTTGTACTTTGTGAACTTCAGCAAGTTATTTAGCTTTCCTAAGCCTTGTCTTCTCATTGGGAATAGTTGAGTATGGAGAATAAAATGGGAAGAATATAAAAGCTATTCCACTGGATCATTCTGAAAGCTAAATGTGCTGAAAAATTAATCTTGTAAAGTTATCACATTATTATTTCCTGCAATATAGTAAGCACTAAGTATTATTACCTGTATTGCTGTAACAGATATAACCGTATAACTATAACTTTGGAAGTTGAGCATTATGGTAAGCCCCTAGACGCCCAGCAACCTGAAGAATGCAATGGGATGGAGAGTTTAAGGCAAGCATACATACATACATACATGCATACATACATATATATATATATACATATATTCATATATACCTACATATATATATGTATGTATATCAACACTGATTCAAACACCCAAACAAATAAACCACAAAACATTATTGACAAAAGAGCATGCAGAACCATGGTGGGGGAAGGGAAAGTGGCTGTTGAGGCAAGAGCCCTGGTCAATCCTGACTCTTGCCATGTGATATATCATGTCATAAGTTATATTAGGTCACCAACTAACAATTTTACATGACCTGAATGTATTTTTACTAAAAATATCAAATTAAGTGCACCTATGGCCTGAATGTTTGGGATTCCCAAACTGTGTGTTAACTTCCTAATCTAACAAGGGAATGATGCTAACGTGATTAGATCCTAAAGACAGGAGTCCTCACAAATAGTGTTAGTGCCTTACAGAGCAGCAACTGGGGAGCTTGCTGCTGCCCTATAGGAGGAAGGGTCCATCGATGAAGAAACTGAGCTCTAATTAGACACTGTGTCTTCTGAGTCACTCTCAGAACGGCCTTCTCAGACTCTAGAACTGTGAGCAAAAAGCCTCTTTCATTTAAAAGCTCCATAGTCTGTGTTAGTATAACATCCCACATGTATTCGTGGTAGGGTACTTAACTGGCTTTTTCCCCCCTACGTGCTCATGTTCTACTTAAAAACACAAGAGAACTTTGCATTTAAAATTAGACCATAAAAATGATGCTAAGTGAAATGAACCCCAAGATAGGGACACAAGAGGTTCTTTTTTTGTTGTTTATTTTTTAATCGGTGGTGGGGGTTGACCTCTGGGCCTGGGCTCTGTCCCTCAGCTCTTCAGCTCAAGGCTAGCGCTCTATCACTTGAGCCACAGGGCCACTTCCGGTTTTCACAGCAGTTTATTGCAAATAAGAGTTTCTTGGACTTTCCTACCTGGCCTGGCTTTGAACCCGGATCTTCATATCTCAGCCTCTGAGTAGCTAGGATTATAGGCATGAGCCACCGGCACCCGGCTTTGCTGTTGTTTTTAAATGTACTTATAATGTATTATGTGATTTTTTTGTTTCTTTTGTATGTTCTTCCCCCATGGTATAACCCCTGTTTTCACTGTTTTTGATGCCAGTGCCCTGTATCTTGTATATACATTTTTCTAATTTGGGGAGGGGAAGGGAAATAACAAAATGCTGACATAAGAATACAGGTTGATCCATTATAGCAATGAGATGTACAAGACACTAAGTTAAAAACTTTACAACTGTTGGGGGGGGGGGAGGGAGGAGCTGCGGAGGCGGAAGGGAAAGGGTGGTAGGGGATAAACAAAGGAGGGAGTAAGAATGCTCGATAGGAAACGGACTCATGACCTTACTCATGTATCTGTAACCTCTCTGTACAGTATCTTTACAATAAAAAAAATTTAAAAAGAAATAAATAAATAAAATATGTGAAAACGTACTCACATATAGCTACATGTATACAGGGTAGCCAGATAAAAAGAAATACAGATGTTTGTAATCCAGATTTCAGAGAAAGACAAAAAAGCAATTATCATAATATAAGTAGAGTTCCTGAGAGGAGGGGGAAAAAAAGATATTTCATTTGCAGATGAGAGCCACACAAGTTTTTAAAATCACCTGGTGAGGTGATTCTGATTTTTTTTAAGCTACTTAGGTCTCCTATATTAGCAATATTGACATTAGAGTATAATTCAATGTGAACATTTTCCAGGCAGAAATCACAAATCCTGGCTCTGTAATCCTATCATAATCTTTGCTATGTACTTGACTTATAGTGAGTGTTAGAATTAACACTCACTAAGCTTCTGTTCTCTAACTTTAAATGGGAAGATCAAGGTTAGGGAAAAAAGAAAACATGGAATAGCAGATTTAATTTCTTGCTTTCTTTCTTTTCAAGTAACTCAGAGCAGTTAGTTCCCAGAGACATTTTATGCCTGATAGAATTATTGCTGCTTGGAGAGACAAAGAATCCCCCTAGCAATAAATTCTATTTGATCATTAGATAAGGAATATCAGATAGAGTTGTGGAGGATGTACTTCACCACTCTTCTGATACGTATTGAAATTTTCTTCTAATAATTAATTTTTATTGAGCTTTTATCATAGTTGAGAAATGACCATCTTAATCGCAAGCATATTTTTCTCTTTGGTTTGGATCATCCTGATGCTTTATGTTCCCAGAGCTACTTCATACAGTGTTGTCTTTACTTTCTCCCAGAAATTATCTATGTACATGGGTGTGTAAGTTAAATTATCCTTTGAATTTTTCATTCATAAGATACGTATTAAATTAGAAGTCCTATCAGAGAGAATATCTACTTAATAATATATCAATGACCTACTTTATTTGAATATAGCCATTTTGATCCTGCTGAGAAATTGAAAGCAGAGCTTTATATATGCTAGACAATCTCTCTCTGACTCTGTCTCTGTCTCTGTCTTTCTGTCTCTGTCTCTGTCTCTCTTTCTCTCTTTGAGCTACAGGTTCATCCCTACACATCTTAAAATTATCCTTCTTTCCTTCCTTCCTTTCTCCTTTCTTCTCTCCCTTCTTCAATTTTTTTTCCTCTTTAGCATGAATACACATATACAGATGCATATACATATGAATCGTATTTACTATACAAAGCACATATTTCTGTGCATATAACATACAGGTTACGTAAGACATTTTCTTGGACAAAAAATTATAATTGTTGTCATTCATGAGTAAATATATTCTTCTATAAATATCTTCCAGGTTCAATCACTTCTAATTTTCTTTGCTAAGTGAAACAATGACCTTTATCAGCTTGGCACACATCAGTTTCCTAAGATGAAACTTATTAGAATAAGAACACAATGCATGTTCCCATTTCAGTTTGTCCAATCATCTGTTCATTGTCTGAGAATGCATCCAATGACTAAAGATGCTGCTTGTTTCTCTTCAGGTTTCCCAGTAGCCTTGTACTTTAATCCAGCTGCTGCTTTGCATTTGAAAACTGAATCAGCCTCAATATTTCATCATCTTTTTGATCTTGCCTTTTATGATAATGAGATTTTTGTCCACAAAAAACTCTATTCAGTTCATTCAAACAGATTTTAGCACCTGTTAGCAGGTGTAAACGAATAAATAAAGTACCTTATTTAATTTCTTCCATCTTTTGATTTAAGTCATCTACAATTAAAACCATTCTGCACATGTGAAATAACCTATAAAGGGATGGCAATGCTTTTGCATTTTTATTTCTATTTTTATTGTAAAGTCCCCAAATTGTTAGCTTCTTATCTATTCCTATCTAAAAATGGGGAGGGATAATGGAGGAATCAGCCATTTGCTAAGTCACTAAATGAACAGTTCCATAGTAATACGTAATAAAGATAGCCAAAAGTATGCAGCATATTAGCCTCACCAAGGCAGTAAAAACAAGAAAAGTAATTTCCAGGGAACAATGTCCCACCTACTTTTAAGGCTGAACTACCCTGTACAAGGGATGCTGTGCAGTTTGGGAATTTGCTTTCATCGCTGCCTTGATGACTGGCAAAGTTACTTTTTAAGGTAACATTTTGTTTGGCACTGTAAGAAACTTCTTTTTGAAAGTTATCTTATTAAATGAGTCCCTCATGTTTATATTATTGTTAATGGTGAAAGAACTTGGCAAAGAAAAAAATTGTTGAATTATGGAAGAAAAATCAGGGGTTATATTTTGTTTCTTTTGTAAAATATTGAGTGTGTGACAATTATAAATGTATAGGCACATTGTATTCTAAAATGTAAAAGCATTTAAATTCATTTCATGCATCTCTCATACATGAAATAATATTCCAGAGTAATTTTTAACACTTCTTGTTTCTTTGCTTTCTAACGAATCCCTGAAATGCTTTGAGAAGAAGCATGAACTTTTCAGCTCATATTGGCCTAGAACAGTGATCCCTCCCTTCTCAGTGTCACAATTAGTTAGGATTACAAGCATGATCCATCAGTGCCTAGCTTGAATGTTCATATATGATTAGAATCTATATGGCTGGGTTTAGAATAAATTTGAACACCAATGTACTTTATAAAAAATAAAATAAGAAAAAAAGCAAATCGTCAGAATACATCTTATGGATTAGTACAAAAGTGGTATTTGAGGATGGAGAAGAACCAGTGAACCTATCCTAGAGAATAACAGATTTCTGAAGAAGTCACAACAATGTTCAAACATTTGAAGGAAATAATTCCAAGAAGACAATAGAAACATCTGTACTTCTCTTTGGAAATGAAGAAACAGGGTAAAATTATTTTCAAATAAATAACTTTTAACTAAGATATTAAGATATTAATAAAAGGATGCATATTTTCTTGGTATTGCTCATTGGTGATGGGAATACTATTTTAGATTCATAAAGAATACTGTTGGAAGAACTGGAATTTTGCCTGTTATCTAAGAATCTCCCTTGAAAACTGTCACTCCAGTCTTTGCCTTCACTTCCATGTCTGGTCAGTTCCAGTGCATTCACATCACCATTTATTTTATAAGAAGAACACAATTATGGAAGTCAAGAGTCCAAGATGAGGGCTCAGCATAATCTGGCTGAAGATCTTTTTTTTTTTTTTTTTTAATAGTCCTGGGGCTTAAACATTGGGCCAACATGTTATCTCTCCCTGAATTTGTGCTCCCCCTTGAGCCACAGCTCCAGATAGGTGTGTGTGTGTGTGTGTGTGTGTGTGTGTGTGTGTGTGTGTGGTTAATTGGAGATAAGATTCTCAATGTCCAATAGACAAATGAAGAAATGTTTAACATGTCTAGCCCTAAAAGAAGTGCAAATCAAAACCACATTGAAATTACACCTTACCCCAGTTAGAATGGCCCTTATCAAAAAGAAACAAAAACCTAACAAAACAAATTATGGCAGTGATATGATCAAAAGGGAACTCTATTACTCTGTTGGTGGGGATGCAAACTTGTTCAATCACTTTGGAAAGCAGTATGGAGGTTCTTCAGAAAGCATAAACATAGAGCTCCCTATGCCCCAGCAATTCTACTCCTGTTTTTTTTTCCAATAGAACAAAAATCCAGCAACACTGAAGTTACAGCACAACTATGAATTTTGCAGTATTGTTTACCATAGCCAAGATATGGAATCAACCCAGATGCTCCTCAAATGATGACTGGACCAAGAAAATATGGTATATATACGCAATGAAATTCTACTCATCCATCAGAGTGATACTGCAAAGAAATGGAAAGACTTGGAAAAAAATAATATTAAGCGAAATAAGCCAAGTACATATAAACATAGGTTTCATGGTTTCTCTCCTTTGTGGTATCAAGAATATGCTTATAAGTCTACAAGCAAACATACTAGATGGTTAAAAAAAATACACTGAATTGAGCCAAGTGAAATAACTATGTGCATCTTATCATATAAAATAACATTTACCAAAATGAACTCCAGGAGTTGGAAACAAGAGGTTCTTTGTTTGTTTTCTTTTGTTTTGTTCTTCTTGTTGTTGCTGTTTTTCATTTCCCTTCAATTGCTTATCTGTCTTTCAGAAGATAAGGAGAGTGGTCAAGAAATGGTATGACAAAAGGTGAACTAATGCAGCAATTATACTCACTAGACACTATGTTGAAAATAAACTATACAACTCACAGGTTAGGAAAGGAGGGAAATACTGGGAGAGATCTGGGGAGGGGATGTCTTTGTTCAAAAAGCAATGTACTCTTGCTGGGTGTTGGTGGTTTATGCCTGTAATCCTAAATTATTCAGGAGGCTGAGATCTGAGGATCATGGTTCAAAGTCAGCCCAGGCAGGAAAGTAGGTGAGACTCATCTCCAATAAACCACTAGAAAACCTTGTGCTATGGCTCAAGCTTTAGAGTGTTTGGCTTGAACTGAAATGCTGAGGGATAGTTTCCAAGCCCAGAGTTCAAGCCCCAAGACAGAAAAAAAAAGAGAGAGAAAGAAATGTACTTTTAAAATGCTGAAACAAGAACTTGTTCAACCACTTTGGAAAGCAGTATGGAGGTTCCTCAAAAGACTCTACATAGAGCTCCCCTATGACCCAGCAATCTTACTTTTGGGCATTTACCCAAATGATCACAAACAAGACCACACTAAAGCTACCAGCACAACTATGTTGATTGCAGCATTATTTACCATAGCTAAGATAGGGAACCAACCCAAATGCCCCTCAGTAGATGAATGGATCAAGAAAATGTGGTATATATACACAATGGAATTCTATGCCTCCATCTGAAAGAATGACACTTCCCCATTTGTTAAGAAATGGAAAGCCTTGGAAAAAATTCTATTAAGTGAAGTAAGCCAGGCCCAAAGAAACATAGGTCCCATGGTTTCCCTTATTTGCAATAACTAGTATATGTCTGGGTCAAGCAGAAAAGGTCAGATAAGTTGATGTTAGGGAAATGAACCCTAAGATATGTATTCAAATGTTTTTTTTCTTTCATGCGATTGTTTCTAACACATTTATAAGATTATTTCTCTGTTGCTTTGTATGTCCCTCCCCCATGGTATAATCCCTGCTTTCACTGTATTTGATGTCGGTATAATTTGTGGAGGGGAAGGGAAAAAACAAATCATTTAAATAGGGATACAGGTGGACCCATTGCAACAATGAGATGTACAAGTTGTTATGTCGAAAACGAACTTTACAACTTTGGTGGGTGGGGGAGGAGGATTGGGTGGGGGGGCAGGAGGAGGATGGGAAGGGATGGGAAGGGGAAACAAAGGAGGAGGCTACAATGCTGGATAAGAAATGTACTCATTTAGCAGCTGCAATATTATGAATAAACTAAATGCCACAGAAATCTACATTTTAAAATGATTCGCTTTGGTATCTGAAAATTTCACCTACATTGAAAAAGTTTTAAAAAGATGATAAGAATATAAATGAATTAATAGCAATAATATGCTTGTAATTTGGCTATTTTCAACAGTACTAAGTTGAACATGGATGTGCAAGCACCTGCACTGTATTCTGATTTATATTCCTTCATATATATATACATATATATATATATGTGTGTGTGTGTGTGTGTGTATATGTATGTATGTATGTATACCAAAGAGTGGAATAGTTGGATTACATCATTTTTTCTGTTCTTAATATTCTGATGTTTAAAAAACAACAGATTTCATACCAGTTATACTACATTATATTTCTACAGTGTTTAAGACTCATAAAGAATATGGAATTCTTATTTATAGTGTTATTTATGTACTTTCAAAATTATTACCCTGGAAAAAAGAATAAAACACAGTAACTAAACAATACAAATGAAATGAAGTAATGTGACACAATCATGGATCTAAAGACTCAAAATTACCCCCAGGTTTATTTATTACAGTTTAATATATAATTATTTTCTTACTTAAAAGATTAGTTGTATAGAGATATTGTGGACTGAATATGATTACATAGATTACAATAGGCCTATGTATGCAGGTTATGTAGCACTTTGCATTTTTTGATATAATAATTGTGCTTTGCTACAATTGCCTATGTTTTTCAGTATAGAAATATTCTGAGTAGTTTTCCAACTCAGAAACTATGATATTTACAACACAGCTCAGGTATATAATAAGTGTTACTGATAATCAGTGCCTATCACTGTAATAAAACACCTGGGATCATCAACTTAAAAAAGGAAAGGGTTCTTGTGGTTCATGATTTCACCATTGCTTTTCCTATGATAGTACAAGACATCATGGCCGAAAAGCATGGGGAAAGGTGATGCTTACCTTATTACACCTGGATGTGAAATAGGGCAGAGCAGGGACAAGCATCCCAACAACTGCTCTGAGGATGTGCCCTAGTGACCTGGCTTCCCACTTTCTATGGTTTCCAACATGTCCCAATAACATCAGAGGCTGCAACCAAATCTTTAATGCATGGGCATCTGAGGGACATGGAGGATCACACCTGGTGTTCACAGGTGACAAAGTGTGGAACGATGTACTTATCAGAATGCATTCCCATTGCTTAGTGATATGTGACTAAAAATTTGGAATTTCCCTTTTTTGTGAAGAAAATGATATTGGAAAAGGTTACATCAATGAGAAGCCTTTAAATATTGATGGGAAAAATAGAAAATTTTCTATGGAACATTTTCAACAGCAATGTAGAATCACTGCAACAAAAAAAAATCCATTCATGAAAAGTACTACCTAGACAAAAGACACTTTGCAGTTTTCCAGATAACTGTGCAAAATTATTGGAAGAACTACTTGAAGAATATTTTTTTTCTTCAAGTTATTTCAAATAATTATATAAGGATCCATTACACTGGCATTGGCCTACCAATATAAAAAGACATATAAATTAAATTGACAAATATATTTTATAAGTTGTCATGTTTTCTATGATTTGACTAGATGTGAGCATATTTGTTTATAATTTTTAATGACTGTTGAATTATCTAATAATAGAAATTTTGAGGAAATTATAGGTGATTGAACTAAGACCATCATCTCAAGCAAAATATACCAGATATAGAAATAAAATATACTGAGAATTTAGACATTAAAAACTTGAAATTATTATTATTATTTTTTGGGTGAGGTCTGGTCGTGGGGCCTGAACTCTGGGCCTGGGTGCTGTCCCTCAGCTCTTCAGTTCAAGGCTAGTGCTCTACCACTTGAGCCACAGCACCACTTCCAGCTTTTTTCTTTTTGCGTATGTGGTACTGAGAAATCGAACCCAGGGCCTCAGGCATGCAAGGCAAGCACTCTACCACTGAGCCACCTTCCCAGCCCCTTGAAATTATTTTTGAGTGTTAATTTTATACCAAAGTTTCTGACCAGCTTAAGTTACTTGGGCGTGGAATCCATGGGGTTCTTTAAATACAAGGTCATCTGCAAAGAGGGAGAGTTTTACTTCATCTTTCTTTATTTGGATACCCTTTAGGTTTGCATCTTGTCTTATTTCTCTAGCTAGGCATTCTAATACTAAATTGAAAAGGAGTGGAGAGAGCTGATATCCTTTTCTCATTCCTGAATTTAAAGGAAATGGTGTTAGCTTTTTGCCATTAAGTAAATGCTGTCTGTAGGTTTTACATACACAACCTTTATTATATTGAGGAATGTTCCATGGATTTCACTCTGGAAAGCAATATGGAAGTTCTTCAAAAGACACATAGAGCTCCCCTATGACACATCAATCTCACTTTTGGCATTTACTCAAACGATCACAAACAAGGCCATACTAAAGCTACCAGCACAAATATGTTTATGGCAGCATTATTCACCCTAGTTAAGATAGGGAACCAACCCTGATTAAAAAAAAAATATATATATATATATCACATTTTGTATATATCACATTGTATACACACACACACACACACACACACACACACACAATGGAATTCTATGCCTCCATCAGAAAGAATGACACTGCCCCATTTGTTAGGAAATGGAAAGACTTGAAAAAAAAATCGTATTAAGTGAAGTAAGCCAGACCCAAAATATATAGATCTCATGGTTTCCCTTATTTGCAATAACTAGCATACATCTAGGATAATCTTACCAGACAAGCAGAAAAGGTCCAAAGCTATGTACATATGACCATATAAAATGATGCTAAGTGAAATGAATCCCAAGATATGGACACAAGAGGTTTTTATTGTTGCTGTTGTTTTTAATGTACTATGTGATTTTTTTTTGTCTTTTGTATGTTCTTGATCCTATAACCCCTATTGTCACTGTATAGATGTCAGTGTCCTGTATCTTTTATATACATTTTTTTTCTAATTTGGGGAGGGGAAGGAAAATAACAAAATGCTGAAATGAGGATACAGGTTGATCCATTGTAACAATGAGATATACAAGATTCTATGTTGAAATCTAATTATACAACATTGGGGGCTGAGGGAGGGAGGAGTTGGGGATGTCCAGAGGGAAGGGATAGTAGGGGAAAAACAAAGGAGGGAGTAACAATTCTCAATAGGGAATGTACTCCTTACCTTAGTCATATAACTATAACCCCTCTGTACAGTATCTTTACAATTAAAAAAAAAAGATTACTTAAAAAAACTTGAAATGAGGGTTGGGAATGTGGCTTAGTGGTAGATTGCTTGCCTAGCATGCAAGAAGCCCCAAGTTCGATTCCTCAGTACCACGTACACAGAAAAAGCAAGAAGTATGGCTGTGGTTCAAGTGGCAGAGCGTTAGCCTTGAGCACAAAGAGGCACTCTAAATTCAAGTCCCAGGACTGGCGAAAAAAAATAAAATCAAGAAAACAAAAACAAAACAAAACAAAAAACAAACAAACTTGACATGAATATAAATTGACCAGTGAGAATTGAGTAGGAAAATCAATGTGTGATCTAGTGATGGATATACTCAATATGTAAGAATTAAAATGAGGAAAACTTTAAAAGTTGTAAAAAGGAAAAAAAGTACAGAGGGGACAAGAAAGAGTAATAGTGGGTTTGAATATAACCTAAATACATTATATGCGCAATTATAAAGATCAGTTTAAAACCTTTTTGTAAAATTAATACATATTAATATAAAGTGCATAATAAAACTGAAAATAAGATATAAGGGTGCCTCTAAAATCACAGAATACACATAAATATAATTAAGTATAGAATCTAACATCTAACATAAAAATCATATATAATATATAGAATACAAAGGAATATATAAAGTGCGTGTTTATGTGTGTATGTGTGTGTGTGTGTCTGTATCATACTATATTTTTTCTTTAGTCTGAAATCTGCTGAAGGAAAAAGCATTAAAACCCATCACATTCACATTTAAATAAGGCCCATGTTGCAGATGCTAAGGTTAAGAGGGCATACTAATCAACACAGCTGCCATGTTTTACTATAATTTCCATCCCTGTTGCTCTTTTAGAAGAAGTCCACATGTTGTTAGAAAGAAATAGATGATTTCAAATCTGCTAATTATTATCATGATGTTATTAATTTAGAGTAAGATAATAATAAGATGGTGTCTGTGAAGAAAGACTTCATTATAGAATTAATTGCTTTGATTAGGGTCAACACTGGAGAAAAGATTTGCATAGCATTTAAGAAACAATTACTTTGATGGCTATTCAGAAGGCAAAGACATGCAAATTTAAAGAAAGCATTCTACATTTTCCCTTTTTACATTCAGATGTTAAGTTCTCTGATAAACTCCATTTGTTCAACAGAAAATTAAAATTACTGAATTGAAGTAGCTCAGAGTAATGATGCATTATCGATGTATTCTGTAAATGTTCAAATTATTCTTGGCTTCAATTTTGAATTTATTTTATGGAAACAAAAAATAGCATTGCAAAGTCAATTTTAATCTTAGTGTTGATGTTTTGGTTGTGTTCCCTTAATAGAATATCCATAGAAGTAGATTATAGTTATCTCTGTGAATTTACAGTTACACTTTTTATTCCCATAGTTCTTGACTTGATGGTACATTTTCAGAAAAAAAATTCTCAATTTAACACCTGCTTTTGATTCATTAACTAAAAACACAACTTCACTCTTTGGTTTTCCTTTTACTAAGTTTTTCATTATTATTATTTTATTTTCCCTTTAATGAATTTTAAACTATATTTAAAGGCAAACACATCACATATTCAAAATTTATTCCTCAGGAAAAAGGACAGATGGCCAATGGATTTGGCATATATGAAGAGTTTAATAATTATTCTTTTGATTGATTTTTCCCTACAATATTCCTTTGAAATAACTGACAGAATTACCTCAACACAAGATTAGGTTTCTAAAAATAAGAGACAGAGTTGTGAGATGTAAACGTCAAGACATTTGACCCAGATTGAATATTAATTATATTAAAATGTATATTACTAATTGTTAAAAGTGAGCATTAACTAAACAGCCAGATGTTTTCCTTAAAGGCATACATGCAGAAAAATGTTTTCTTTGTTTTTATGTGATGATCGCACCCACCCCCAGGTTGTACAGATCTTTTCCAAAATATCACTGTGTGCATATCGCTGTTGCATTGGTTCCCTCCCCTCCTTGTCCTTTTTTCACCATTCTCTTGCTTGTTCCTCTTCTCTTCCCTAATTCAAATAAACATATACACAATACAAAGTGACAACAGGGGATATAAAATCACATAGTACATTTAAAACAGCAACAAAGAAAAACCTCTTCTATCCATGTGTTGGAGTTCATTTTACTTAAAGTCATCTTATAGGGTCATATGTACATAGCTAATTGAGTTGTGCTGCTCCTCTGTTAAGATTATCCTAGATGTATACTAATTATTGGACATAAGGGAAACCACGGGACCTATGTTTCTTTGAGTCTAGCTTACTTCACTTAATATGATTTTTTCCAAGTATTTCCTTTTCCTTACGAATGGGGCAGTGTCAGTCTTTCTGATGGAGGCATAGAATTCCATTGTTTTTAGACTGCTATGACCCTGTAATTTCAATGTGTCAGATTAGTTTCCATCAAAGATTTGCAAACCTAGGAATTCACCAAATATTAAGAGAAGATAAATTATTGTCTATATAGGTATACTCTTCAACGAGATTTTTTTTTCTTTTGTATAGCCCTGAGAATTAAGTTAGGGCCCCCAATCTAATAATGCAGATGACCTCTCGCTTTATCTACATCTCCAAGAACTTTTTGGTGCCAGTTGTTTTTGAGGTAGGCTTATTTAAAGGCTCAAGCTGGCTTAAATTTCTTTGTTTTTTTATTGGGATTGTAGCTACATGGCCCCTATTGTGTCCTGTAGTTATGGTAACAGACATGAGTCTTTTTGCCTAGTCATTAAGTGAGATGGAGTTCCTCATACTTTTATGCCAGGGCTAGCTGAGAACTACTGTCCCTTGATCTCTGCCTCCCTAGTAGCAAGGATTATAGACTTGAACCACATATCAAACATCAGGCATTTCTTAAGAAGCAATGGAAAATACTGAGCTTAGGGAGGAGTTGGGCAGTTGGGGAGGGAAGGGATGGTAAGGGAAAAACAAAGGAGAGGGTAACAATGCTCATTTCCTTATTCATGTAACTGTAACCCCTTTGTACAGTATCTTTACTATATACATATATGTATATATGAAATTAACATAGATTAGCAAATATTTTTAAAAGTAATAAAATAGAAAATACATAGTTTTAAAACTAAAAAGCCAAAAAGTTAGAATTGCTTTGGGAACCAGAGGTGGTAGAGGGAAATCAAACTCAAACTTTTGCCATCCTAAGTAACTATGTAAGAACCCTATAACAAGTTGGGAGCTTTCAAAGAAATTGCAAGCTTAATAATAGACAGTGCTAGAAAACAGACTTAGCAGTGGTTCCATGATTTCCACTCAAACACAGCAAATTTGTAGAAATGCACTTTATTTAATAAGTAAGGTTTACTATAGAAATCTGAAGTTAAAATGTAAAATTCCCTGATCCATCTGAACAAAAACACAACTGTTGAATACCTAAGTTCATAAATAGGCACGAGTAGGTTATGACGTTGACAGGTGTCATGTCTATTTTCTCTCTGATACAGACTATATTATGAAATATTATTATATAGTCAAATATAATTTTTCACAGATAAACTAATCTTTATGAATGTAGTTTGCTTTGTAGATGGCGTTTTTGTGTTTTTGTTTCTGTTTTCCCATGCTGTAGATCTAATCTAGCCCTTAGTAAGTGAGAGTAAAGTCATGTGTGTGCTCTACCCTGAACTTCCTCAAAAATTGAAGATATTTTATTTGACATTAATAGAGTACATATGATAAAAAATGTTAGAAATGGTCTGAGAAATAACATCTGTCTAAAAGAGAATGTTTGCTAAAATACTTTATAACAATATAAAAGTTATCATCTTGTATATTTAAAGTTGTTAAAATATAACTGCAATTTCTCTAAGATACCATGTTAAAGGAGAAGGTTAAGGACATATGTCTTATATGAGGATAATTATTCTTATTTCCCAATGTATTTGATTTTTTTCATTGAATGAAGAGATATTAAAGATACTGTTGGACTATATAAGGGAAAAAAAATCTTCTCTTTGCAAAGTAATCTCCTAGCTAAAACCATATGATAGAGCAAGGAATCTCTAACAGGGAATTAGCCTGATTTAGATGATTTCAACTCAATTTTATCTCTTCCTTATTCCAATTTTAATTGTCTATATTTCACTCTTTTCAAAGTAATGCATTGACATTTTCCTAAGATACCTTGTGAGTTTGTATTAAATTGTGTCTTAAATCATTTTACATAGAAGACTAAAATTGCACTGTGGTTTTCAAAATATAGAAATACAATCATTCAGTCTGGTGAATTGCTATCAGAGTTGTAGTACATACTTTAAAGCAAGGGTTAAGGAGAATATTCTCTTTTCCTTTCTTTTTCATATTTTTAAATAGCCTTTATTTTAGTTCCTATTATTACAATTGTTGTTTATGAGCTTGGAAATCTGTTCCTTCATCTTAGAATATGTCTAACCAAATAAAATTATTCATTTTTAAATGAGCAATGTAATGTTTAATGGCAAAAAGGTTTCCAAAAGCTTTGCCCTAAAGTAGTGCTGCATTCCAGGTGATGTGAGGCAGTAAGAAAATGAGCTTATGTTGTAGTATGTTCCACAGATGGCAACACAAGTATCATGGTATAATAATTGTGGGATTTTCAGCTTTCTGTTTGAAGGATACAACAACCAATCCCAAATTTCTCACATTTAGAATGTATAGAGCCCAAACCCTTACATTTGAATCATTCATTGCCTGGCAATGACACTTGGTTTAATAAGTTAAAATCAACGCAAGCTAACCTAAACAGAAAATGAATTAATTCTGATTGTAATTTGATTGGACTCCTCGAAAATAAGGAAAATATAGAGAAATTAGGCAGAAGTATCAGGTCTTTGCCAGTTTGATCAGAAACTATTGTTGGCTTGCCTATGATAGGATAACACTAATTTTGGGTATTACTAAAACATGAACAACTTGCAGCACCACCTTATATTTCTCTGCCAAGAACGTTCTGATTCATGAGGTGAATAAATATGATCCTTTATTGTCTTTCTAGCACTTTAAAATAAATTGATAAAAGACCCATTCACCGCAAATGGTTCACATGCCAAGCCTCTTGCTGCCAGTGTGTAAGGGAAACAATGCTAAATTATTAGGCTTTAGAGTGAAAAGCCATGGTTTGTTTCATTGTATGAAAAATGCGTATTTTTTGTGGCTTTGTTGTTTATTTTGGAGATGGAGACTCGCTGATTTTTCTGTCCAGACTAGCCTTGAACCACAATCATCTGGCCCACATTCTGTTTAGTTAGATGAGATTACAGGTGTGAACCACCCATCAGTGTGTCACGACAATTTTTTAAAATAAGTTTTCTATTGTGAAAATACTGTACAGAGGGATTACAGTTACATGAGCAAGGTAATGAGTACATTTCTTATCCAGCATTGTTGCCTCCTCCTTTGTTTTTCCCCTACCATCCCATCCCTCCCACCTCCTCAACTACATTCCCCCTCTCCTCCCATGCTGCCCCCACACTCCCACCTCGCCTAAATTATAAAGTTTGTTTTCAACATAGCATCTTGTAAATATCATTTTGTAATGGGTCAATCTGTATCTCTATTTAAACATTTTGTTTTTTCCCTTACCCTCCCCAAATAATACTAACATCAAATAGAGTGATAACAGGGGTTATACCGTGGGGGAGGGACATACAAAGCAACAAAAAATCAGATGGTACCTTATAAATATATTAGAAACAATAGCAAGGAAGAAAAAAAACACTTCTGTCCCTATCTTGGGGTTCATTTCACTTAACATCATTTTATTGGAGCTTTTCTGCTTGTCCCAGACATATATTAGTTATTGCAGATAAGGGAAACCATGGGACCTATGTTTTTTTTGGGCCTGGCTTACTTCACTTAAAATAATTTTTTCCAAGTCTTTCCATTTCCTAACAAATGGGGCAATGTCATTCTTTCTGATGGAGGCATAGAATTCCATTGTGTATCTATACCACATTTTCTTGATCCATTCATCTACTAAGGGAATCTGGGTTGGTTCCATATCTTAGCTATGGTAAATAATGCTATAATGAACACAGTTGTGCTGATAGCTTTAATATGGTCTTGTTTGTGATCATTTGGGCAAATGCCCAAAAGTGGGATTGTTGGATCAGAGGGGAGCTCTATGTGGAGTCTTTTGAGGAACCTCCATACTGCTTTCCAAAGTGGTTGAACAAGTTTATACTCCCACCAACAGTGCAGTAAGGTTCCCTTTTGTCCACATCCCCTCCAGCATCTGCTGTTATTAGAGTTCTTGAATCTAGCCATTCTAACTGGGGTGAGGTGATATCTCAATGTTGTTTTGATTTGCATAGCTTTATGGATAGGGAGGTTGAGCATTTCTTCATGTGTCTATTGGCCATCCTTCTTTCCTCTTCAGAGAAGTTTCTCTTTAAGTCTTTCACCCACTTATTTATTGGGCAGTTGTTTCTTTGAGGATTTGTTGTTGGGGGATAAATTCACATGGAACAATAAAAGACCCCAAATAGCAAAAACGATCTTTAACACAAAGAACAGTGATGGAGGAATATCAATACCAAATTTCAAACTCTACTAAAAAGCCATAGTAATCAAAACAACTTGGTACTAGCACAAGAACAGACCTCAGGACCAATGGAATATAATTGAAAACCCAGAAATGAACCTACAGACCTATAGCCATCTAATTTTGATAAGGGAGCTAAAAAAATAGAATGGAAGAAAGACAGCCTCTTCAGTAAATGGTGCTGGCAAAATTGGTTAACTACTTGTAGAAAACTAAAGCTAGATCCTTATATATCACCCTGTACCAGAATCAACTCCAAATGGATCAAAGACCTCACAGTCAAAGCAGACACTCTGAAAACATTACAGGATGGAATAGGAGAAACCCTAGGTCTCCATGGCACAGGCTGAAATTTTCTTAATAGAGACCCAGAAACACAACAAATCAAAGAAAGGTTGGACAAATGGGATTGCATGAAGTTGCAGAGCTTCTGCAACATAGCTAGCAAGATCAATAGCCCACAGATTGGGAGAAGATCTTCACTAGTCATACAATGGACAAGAGTCTCATGTCTTACATATTTTTCTTTTTGTGCTAGAGCTATAGCTTGAACTCAGGGAATGTGTGCTTTCCCTCAGCTCTTTAGCTTAAGACTAGCACTCTACCACTTGAGCCACAGAGCCACTTTCAGTTTTCTTGTGGTTAATTGGAGATAGGAGTCTCAAGGACATTCCTGCCTGGACTGGCTTTGAACTGTGATCCTCAGATCTCAGCCTCCTGAGTAGCTAGGATTACAGGCATGAACCACTGGTGCCTGGCTGTCCCTGGGCTTTTTGAATAAGGCTAGCACTTTATCACTTGAGCTACAGTTATACTGTGGCTTTTTACTTAATTGGAGATAAGAGAATCTCAGACTTTTTTACCTAGTCTGAGTTTGAATTGCGATCCTCAGATCTCAGCTTCCTAGGAATCCATGCATGAGCCACAAGCATTAGGCTTAAGTCTACATTTTAAAAAGAAGATACTCTTATAACTTTGTCTCTTACATTGAAAACTTTCATTAATTTTTGCTAATACTTTGTATATTGTTTGAATTGAAATCTCAGATTCTTTTATGTACATCATTTTATTTTAATTTATTTTTTTTAATTTATTTTATTTTATTTGTGAACATACTGTACAGAGGGGTTACAATTACATGGGCAGGATAATGCGTATATTTCTTACCAAGCATTACAGCCTCCTCCTTTGTTTATCCTTCCATCCTTTCCCAGCCTCCCCCCTCCCCCCCCAGTCCCAATCCTCCCCCCCACCCCCACACCAACATTGTAAAGCTCCTTTTCGGCATGACAACTTGTACTTCTCATTGTTGCAACAGGTCCACCTGTATCCTTAAACGACTTGTTTGTCCCCATCTCCTCCACATGTTATACTGACATCAAATATAGTGAAAGCAGGGGTTATAATGTGGGGGAGGGACATACAAAGCAACAAAGAAATAATCTTATAAATGCGTTAGAAACACATGCATGAAAGAAAAAAACATAAAAATACATATCTAAGGGTTCATTTTCCTAACATCACATTAGCTGACCTTTTCCGCTTGACTCATACATATACTAGATATTGCAAATAAGGGAAACCATGGGGCCTATGTTTCCTTGGGCCTGGCTTACATCACTTAATATAATTTTTTCCAAGTCTTTCCATTTCCTAACAAATGGGGCAATGTCATTCTTTCTGATGGAAGCATAGAATTCCATTGTGTATATATACCACATTTTCTTGATCCATTCATCTACTGAGGGGCATCTGTGTTGGTTCCATATCTTAGCTATGCTAAATAATGCTGCAATAAACATAGTTGTGCTGGAAGCTTTAGTGTGATCTTGTTTGTAAACATTTGGGTAAATGCCCAAAAGTGGGATTGCTGGGTCATAGGGGAGTTCTATGTGGAGTCTTTTGAGGAACCTCCATACTGCTTTCCAAAGTGGTTGAACAAGTTTACATTCCCACCAACAATGAAGTAAGGTTCCCTTCTGTCCACATCCCCTCCAGCATTTGCTGTTGTTAGAGTTCTTGATTTTTGCCATTCTAACTGGAGTGAGGTGCTATCTCAATGTTGTTTTGATTTGCATTTCTTTTATGGCTAGGGAGGTTGAGCATTTCTTCGTGTGTCTATTGGCCATCCTTCTTTCTTCTTCAGAGAAGTTTCTCTTTAAGTCTTTAGCCCACTTATTTATTGGGCAGTTGTTTCTTTGAGGATTTGTTGTTGGGGGGTTCAATTTTTTGAGTTCCAAGTATATTTTAGATATGAGACCCTTGTCCGTTGTATGGCTAGTAAAGACCTTCTCCCAATCTGTGGGCTTTCTATTGATCTTGCTAGCTATGTCCTTTGCCCTGCAGAAGCTCTGAAACTTTATGCAATCCCATTTGTCCAACCTTTCTTTGATTTGTTGTGTTTCCGGGTCTCTATTCAGTAAATTTCGGCCTGAGCCAAGGAGATCTAGGGTTTCTCCTATTCCATCCTGTAATGTTTTCAGAGTGTCTGCTTTGACTTGGAGGTCTTTGATCCATTTGGAGTTGATTCTGGTGCAGGGTGATATATAAGGATCTAGCTTTAGTTTTCTACAAGTAGTTAACCAATTTTGCCAGCACCATTTACTGAAGAGGCTGTCTTTCTTCCATTCTATTGTTTTAGCTCCCTTATCGAAGATTAGATTGGCTATAGGTCTGTAGGTTCATTTCTGGGTTTTCAATTCTATTCCATTGGTCCTGAGGTCTGTTCTTATGCCAATACCAAGCTGTTTTGATTACTATGGCTTTATAGTAGAGTTTGAAATTTGGTATTGATATTCCTCCAGCAGTGTTCTTTCCGTTGAGGAGCGTTTTTGCTATTCGGGGTCTTTTATTGTTCCATATGAATTTTTGGATTGCCTCTTCTATTTCCTTGAAGAATGAGGTTGGAATTTTGATAGGTATCGCGTTGAATTTGTAGATAGCCTTGGGAAGTATTGCCATTTTCACGATGTTAATCTTTCCAATCCAGGAGCATGGAAGGTTTTGCCATTTTTTAAGTTCTGTGTTGATTTCCTTTTTCAAGATTTTAAAGTTTTCATCATAGAGGTCCTTCACTTCTTTGGTTAAGTTAATTCCTAGGTATTTTATTTTTTGTGGGGCTATTACAAATGGAGTTGCTTTCCTAATTTCAGCCACACTTTTCTCATTGTTGGCATACAGAAAGGCCATTGATTTTGGGGGGTTAATTTTATACCCTGCTACTTTGCCAAAGTTTTGAATCAGCTTGAGTAATTTGGGAGTGGAGTCTATGGGATTCTTTAAATACAAGATCATGTCGTCTGCAAAGAGGGAGAGTTTTATTTCTTCTTTCCCTATTTGGATCCCCTTTATGTCTGCATCTTGTCTATTGCTGTAGCTAGGCATTCTAATACTAGATTGAAGAGAAGTGGAGAGTGAACATCCTTGTCTTGTTCCTGAGTTAAGAGGAAATGGCTTTAGTTTTTCACCATTAAGTATAATGCTGGCTGTAGGTTTCTCATATACAGCCTTTATTGTATTGAGGAATGTTCCATGGATTCCTAATTTTTCCAAAACCTTCATCATAAAGGGGTGTTGGATCTTGTCGAATGCTTTTTCTGCATCTATTGAGATAACCATGTGGTTCTTATTCTTGCTCCTGTTGATGTGATGAATAATATTAATTGATTTGCGTATATTAAACCAGCTTTGCATCCCTGAAATGAATCCTGTTTGATCATGGTTTATGATTTTTTGGATGAATTGTTGAAGTCGGTTGGCCAATATTTTGTTGAGAAGTTTTGCATCAATGTTCATCAAAGAAATGCGTCTATAGTTCTCTTTCTTTGATGAGTCCCTGCCTGGTTTTGGGATGAGGGTTATGATGGCTTCATAGAATGTGTTCGGTAGTGAACTTTCTCTTTCAATTTCATTGAAGAAATGCGTCTATAGTTCTCTTTCTTTGATGAGTCCCTGCCTGGTTTTGGGATGAGGGTTATGATGGCTTCATAGAATGTGTTCAGTAGTGAACTTTCTCTTTCAATTTCATTGAAGAGTTGGAGGAGTATTGGTGTGAGCTCTGCTTTGAAGGCCTTGTAGAATTCCCCTGTAAAACCATCTGGTCCTGGACTTTTCTTAGCTGGAAGGTCTCTTATTGCTGTTTCTATTTCAAGGCTTGATATGGGCCTGTTAAGCTGGTTTAACTCATCTTGGTTTAGTTTTGGCATGTCAATATTTGCTAGGAAAACGTCCATTTCTATCAAGTTCTCAAACTTATTAACATAAAGTTTTGAGAAGTATTCCCTTATAATGTTTTGAATTTTGGTTGTTTCTGTGGTGATGTTTCCATGCTCGTCTCTGAGTTTATTTATTTGGGTGTGTTCTCTTCTTTTTCTGATAAGATTTGCTAAGGGTCTGTCAATTTTGTTAATTTTTTCGAAGAACCAACTCTTTGTTTTGTTGATTCTTTCTATAGCTTTTTTGGATTCTAATTTATTTAATTCTGATTTAATTTTAATTATTTCTTTCCGTCTACTGGATTGGGGTTTATCTTGCTGCTCTTTTTCACGGAGGTTTAGATGTGTCATTAGATTGTTGGTTTCAGATCTCTCCAATTTGTTGATGTAGCCGCTCAGAGCTATAAACTTGCCTCTGATTACTGCTTTTGCTGTGTCCCAGAGGAGCTGGTAATTTGTGTGTTCACTTTTGTTGAATAGCATGAACATTTGAATTTCCTTTCTAATTTCTTCCATGACCCACTCGTGATTCAGCAGTGTGTTGTTCAGCCTCCATGTGATACCAGACTTTCTTTGGTGGCTTTTGGTGTTGAGTTCTAATTTTATTCCCTTGTGGTCAAAGAGAATGCAAAGTATAACTTCAATGTTTCTGAATTTGGACAAGTTTGCTTTGTGGCCTAAAATGTGGTCTATTTTAGAAAATGTTCCATGTGCTGCTCAGAAAAACGTGTATTCTGATGCTGCTGGGTGAAATGTTCGGTAGATATCTGTTAAATCTAGTTGATCTATGCAGCTGTTTATATCTGTAGTTTCTCTGTTGAGTTTTTGCCGAGTTGAGCTATCTAGTGGGGAGAGTGGTCTGTTAAAATCCCCAACAATTAATGTCTTTGGATCTATATGGGATTTGAGGGAAAGTAGTGTTTCTTGGATAAATTTGGGTGCTCCATTGTTTGGCGAATAGATATTTAGAATTGCAATATCCTCCTGAAAGAGAGATCCCTTAATTAGTATGTAGCGACCTTCTTTATCTCTTCTCACGAGTTTTAATTTGAAGTCTATTTTATCTGATATTAGGATTGCAACTCCTGCCTGTTTATGGGAGCCGTTTGCTTGGTAGATTTTGTTCCAACCTTTAACATTGAAAATGTGTTTGTTTTTACGGGCAAGATGTGACTCCTGAAGGCAGCAGATAGAAAGGTCTTGTTTTTTAATCCAACTAGACAGTCTATGTCGCTTAATTGGAGAGTTCAGTCCATTACCGTTAAAAGAAAGGACTGAGAGGTATTTGGGAGTTCCTGCCATGTTATCCACCTTCTTTGGGGTTGCGAACACTGGGTTCTTCCTATGGTTCTTGGATTCTCAGTTTGGGTGCAGTTTCTTGACCTTTATTGTGGTCTTGTTGGTTTTCTATGTGTAGGACATCTTTAAGAATCTTTTGTAGGGCTGGTTTGGTGGAGATGCATTGTTTCAATTTTTCTTTGCTATGGAAGGTTTTTATTTGGCCTTCAGTTATGAAGGAGAGTTTAGCTGGGTACAGTATTCTTGGTTGATAGTTGTTTTTTGGGCATGGCATACTTCGTTCCAGGCTCTTCTTGCTTTGATTGTCTCTGCTGAGAAATCTGAGGTGATTCTAATTGGTTTTCCTTTATAGGTGATTAATCTTTTCTCCTTGACAGCTTTAAGGATCTTTTCCTTGGTCTGAGTTGATCCCGTGTGGATTATAATGTGACGGTGGGATGTCCTATTCTGGTCTGGTCTGTTTGGAGTTCTAAAAGCTTCTTGTATCTGAATAGGCCTATCGTTTTGCATATTTGAGTTCTCTGCTAGGATCCTGTTAAACAAATTTCCTACACCATTGGCTTCTGTTTCTAGGTGCTCCTCTACACCCATTATCCTTAGATTAGGCCTTCTGATGGTGTCTTCCAAGTGTTGGATAGATCTATCATATTTCTTGGACTTGTCTTGGATGTTTGTATGTTCTTTCTCTATAATATCTAGGCTGTCTTCAATCCCTGAGATTCGATCTTCTGCATGGTCTAACCTGCTGTCAAGACTTTCTACTTTGTTTTTTATCTCTTTTCCTTCTAATTGGTCAGCTTTGATGGCTTCAAGTTCTTTGTTGAAGCTTTGTTTTAGATCTTGTATGAACTTCTTTCCTTCCTTAATTTGATGTTCAGTGTTTATTCTCAGATCACTTAGTTGATTGGTTATGGTTTCCTTGGACTACCATTCCTTCTGTTGGGTTCCATTCAGCATTCCCTTTGTGGTCTCCCTGACTTCCTTCAGCTCTTTGTTAACGGATTCCATGTATGCCTTTAGTGATCTTTGTGTATTCTCTTCCTTCTCTCTCAATTCCTGTATTACTCTTTGATAAGCTTCCTCCCGTTCGTGGGATTCCTGTAGTTCTCTTTGAGTGTTTTCAGCCTGTTCACACCATTCCTGTCTTTCTCTTTGAGTATTCTCAAGCTACTCATGCAAATCCTGTATCAGCTTTTGAGTAGCTTCCTTATGCTTATGATATTCCTGTATAAACTTTTGAAATGCCTCCTCTCTCTCCCTATCACGCTCATACAGAGACCTTTGTATGCTTTCAATCTTTTGATTAATCATGTTTGCCAGCAGTGTTTGTAGAGCTATTTGGTAATTCTCCTCTGGATTATTCATTATCTGTTCTGTCCCCTGATTATCGGGATTGGGAATTGAGATACCCGGGTTTGCCATTTTTCTTGTGTTTTTACGGCTTACTCTGCCCATTTGAGATGAAAATAGCCCCAGTTTTGTGCTAGAACACTATCTTAAGGCAAGCATCAACCCAAGTCTGAATTTGCAGTCAATAGTCTACAGATACAATCTAGTTCAACAGGTACATCTATTCAACATCAAACAACTATACGTTAAAGGGCTACGGACTGCAAAGAAGAATTTGGAAGACCAGAAATTATTAGGGTTAGGGAAAGATATGGGTAAAAAAATAGGAATAGATTGATGTGGGGAGGCTCTGGGGGAGTTAACTAAGTCTTAATCTCAAAGTAGGAAATAGATTGGGTAGGATGAAAGTAGAAGAGAGAGAAAAAAAGAAAGGGAACGGGAAAAGAAAAGAGACCAGAAAAAATAGAAAGATAGAAATTAATAAAATTATGTAGATAACAATCTATTTAGATAATCACGTGAATTTATTGAGAGAAGGGGAGGAATATAAAGTAGATGTGAAAAACTTAAAAATAAAAATGCTTAAAATATTATTTAGGTATAAAGAGGTAGTACTGCTATTAGGGAATTTACGTCTTAGAGGTTTTGACTTGTGTAATAAATTTGTGGATTAAGTGTGTACACAATGGGGGATAGGGTCTAATAGTCAACTACAGGTTTATCTGAGGGTGTGCAGGACAAGAATTAAGTCACATAAAGAAGAACGAAAGAGAGGAGAAGGTGAAAAAGATAAGAAAGGAAGAAGAAAAAGATGAGAAGTTCAGTAGAGCTAAACAAAAAACAAAAAGATAATTTAAAGAGAGAAAAAAAAAGAGAAAGAAATCCAAAAAAGAAAGCAAAAACGCACAATCCCGTATCCCCAAAATAAAAATTATAAGAGGAAAAGAAACTTTCTGGATAACATTTTTTTTATCAAAAAAGGCAAAGATTAAAGATTGAAAAAGTTTTAGAAAAGAAAAAAAAATGTTTTTATATAAGGTACCAAAAATAAAAACTAAAAAAAAAAAAAAAAAAAAAGAAGATGAAGAGGAGAGAAAAGAAAAAACAAACAAACAAAAACAAAAAACAAAAAACAAAAAAACCCAAAAATTTCTTTGATTTTTTTTTTTTTTTTTTTTTTTGGGGAAGAGTGGGAAAAATCCTGTATCTCCCTTGTGTCCGTAACCAGCCTCTTGTTGGAGTCTCTGGTCTGCTTGTGGTCCTGTGGCTTGGTTGGTTTCTTAAGTCAGTTTGTTCGAACAGGTAGTAAAATGCTCTGCTTTACCCAGGATTTGGGGATCCTCCGCCCAGGCTAGTTCATTGGGAGACAGAACTGCTTTGAGTATCACAAAAGAGGGGGATGCAGTGATGAGGCTAGGTTCTGGTAGCTTTTCCGGGGCTGGTTTGTGAAAACCTCACAGAGCCCAGCCTGGAGCCATTCTCAGGGTTTCTGTTTACTGATATTCAATTGCTTGTCAAGGCTGCTGGAGGGAGGGGCAGCCTCTGGCTCTGATTACCCAGTAAAGAAACCCACTCCTCGGGCTGGTGCCCGAGCTGGGTGACTTTTCCCTGGGTGGAGCTGAGTCTGGCAGGTCAAACCACCGTTAAGTTCTTGTGACCTGCTAAATGACTCGTTTTATTCCAAAGCCTGAGCTGGAGCTAGCAGCTCCACCGAGCTTTGTCGGTATCCAAGATGGAGATCACCGGTGCTGGGGGGGAGGGGTGGCCTTCCCTCCTCTGCTCCCTGAGAAGGATTGAGTATGTCAGGCTTCTACTCATGCCGAGTCTTGGTTCCTGGGTCATCTCTGGTCTGCGAACTGCAGGATGAAGATGTCCACTCCTTGTCGGTTCTTGCTGGTGTTGAGTAGAATCCGCTCACCCGCTGCGTCTGGCTCCTTCGTCCCGGACTCTCTGTTGCTTAGGTATGGGGGCTGCGCTCTCCCACCACCGCCACAGCTGCCGCCACCGCGGCGGCTGCTGGCAAGGGCTCAGAAGTGTCTCCTTGCCTGGGTTTCCTTCTCTGGCTAAACTCTCTGTCCTGTGATGATTCACTTGGTGTAATTCTCTGACTTAGGACTGTTCACTGGAACTCTAAAACTGCTTTCTATGCGAGAGCTTACTTAGACTCCAGCTTCTCCGCCATCTTCCCGGACTCCCACCATTTTATTTTTATAAAGTTTGATGGAGACTGGATGGTGATGACTCACGCCTATAATCTTAGCTATGCAGGAGATTGGGATCTGAGGATCATGGTTCAAAGCCAGCCCGGTCAGAAAAGTTCATGAGACCCTTACTGTGCAATAAACCACCAGAAAACTGGAAGTGGCGCTGTGGCTCAAATGGTAGAGAGAGACCTAGCCTTGAGCTGAAGAGCTTGAGGCAGCACCCATGCCCGCAATTCAAGGTCCACGACCAAAGAAAAATTGTTGGAATCACATCTTTTGCTATAATGACTACATGATTAATCAATGCTTTCTGGCTACTCATATTCTGGTTAATTTCTCCTTTTATTTTTGTTTATTTTTATTGCTAAGAAGTTGTACAAAGGGATTACAGTTCTATAAATGTTTATGAGTATAATGTTTTTTCATCAATGTCACCCCTTCCATCTTTAATTTCTTTTTTTGGATTTTTTTTTGTAAAAATGCTGTACAGAGGGGTTACAATTACATGAGCAAGGTAATGAGTACATTTCCTATTGAGCATTGTTGCCTCCTCCTTTGTTTTCCATCCTTAATTTCTAAAAGTGATATCACTGAAATGAGTCCGCTCTAATCATCTACTATTTTATATTTTATTAATTTCTTCATCTAATGTAATGTGTTTTTAAATTATTAACTCTAGTATGTTCAACAAGGCATATTAAATACTACAACAGGTATGTAAATTCTCTACCAAAATCATTTAGACATTCAGCATATTCATCAAGATTGCTTTAGTTTCTGAACTACTAGAATGAAGACCAATCCCCACGTCCCAAGAGAGGACTAACAAAGACTGGGTGTTCTGTGAACTAGAACAGCAAACAAAAGCCTGGGTTTATGTGTTATTAAACAAAGTAAGATAGGAAGGTTTGTAGATTCCCCATCAGCAGTACAGACATTCTTGAAAGATTTGTGTAAGGTGTTCTGTAGGAAAGTCAATCAAGTCCATAAAAATACCAAGTCATTGTGCAGAGGCTTATAGTATATGTGTGAAAGGGGAGTGGGTAATCAGAATTAGGCCTAAGTGAATTGGGGTACACAAAGTCAGAAGTAACAAAAGATAAGAATCAAAATAAACTTTTTGACACGTGGTAGTGGATCATGCCTATAATCCTAGCTACTTAGGAGGCTGAGACTCAGACAATCAGGGTTAGAACCTACTTTGGGTAGAAACATCTATGAGACTTTCTTCCAAAATAATTAGCTATTAATGTAAGAGGAGAAAATGAACATGTAGATGATGGATCTTTAGTTGAGGTAGCATGGAATGGAATTCTGAAATAAACATGTGAGATTCAAGTTCAATGAGTAGACAGCATAATCACTTTAAAGCAAGGAGTATTAAAAAAAAACCTACATATTGCAATGCTCTTTAGTTTTCACTGAATTACAGCTATTTCCTACTTCTAGATCTAAGGATGTGTCTTTTAAAATGTAGAATAAACATATAAAGCAAAAGGAAGCCTAAACCTTAAAATATTGACATTTTCTTTAGAAAATTATAATTAAGTTTCATTATATAGTGCTGTCACTTTGAAGCATATAGTGGAAGTTACACTGAGCAGCTGTTATTTAATTTTGTCAAGAACCACAAGTGAGCAAGTGTGAGAACTGGCTAGATTAGATTGAGTAGAAATGAAGGTATCTTCTTTTTATGAAGAATAGTGCATTGAGTAAGAAGTGCACATCTTTGGCACAGTTATCCCAAATGAAATGCTGAGTCCACCAAATACCTGAAGGCAGAATTTTATTTATTTATTTATCTTTTTTGTTGGTCATTGACCTTGAACTCTATGCCTGGGCACTGTCCATCAGCTGTTCAGCTCAAGCACTCTACCACTTGAGCCACTGAGCCACTTCTGGTTTTCTGGTGATTAATTGCAGATAAAAGTCTCATGGGACTTTCCTGCCCCCCGGTGACTTTGAATGAACCCTGATCCTCAGATGTCAGCCTCCTAAGTAAGTAGGATTACAAGCCTCAGCCACTGGCACCTGGCTGAAAGCAGAATTTTTAAGAAACAGAAGGTAAGCCGTGGACACTTGAAGAGCTATTCAATTTTCCCTCTTTAAGAAATCAGATTTTGCAAGTTCCCAAGATCACCTTTATGTGTTTTAATATTAAAATATATGATCTCTGGGTGGAAGGTTGAATGCTATCTCCCATTATTTCTTTGTTTCTCTTTTTGCTAAATTCTTATTGTTCTTCCTCAGTTTAACTAGAAGTCAGATTTCAGAATGATGACACGTTTTTGGTTTTTTGTGTTTTTTTTTTTTTTGCCAGTCCTGGGGTTTGAACTTAAGGCCTGGGCACTGTTCCTGAACTTCTTTTGCTCAAGACTAGTGTTCTACCACTTGTGCCAGAGATACACTTACAGCTTTTTCTGTTTATATAGTACTGAGGAATCAAACCCAGGGCTTCATGTATGCTAGGCAAATACTTACCACTAAGCCACATTCCCAGCCGAAATGATGACAATGTTACCTTACCTATAAAAGGCCTAACAAACTTGGAGATACTTCTATCAGTATAAGGTTGATATCACTGATCATTCTAACAGTTTTTTTCCTGTTCTTTTTAATAAAGGGATATCTACTAATACATTCCAGAAAAAAAGATAAATGCAGTTAATCCTTGCAAATGTCTGCACTGAGATGTAATGCTACAGCTATTTTATGATAAGACTGCATCTGTGTAGTATTGAATTGCAAGGTCAGTCAAAGTTAATCGATTACTTTGACTATTTCACCACTTATACATAGTCCTCTAATTTTAGGTGATGTGAATCAGCTGATCGATAGATAAAACCTTCTATCTAGATTTTAGAAGCACTTCTGTCAGGCATTCTGCTATAATTATCTCTTGATGAACTTAACATGTTTAATGGCTGTGAAATTGTATTTCTACAGAGACAATGCACATCTGGAACAACAGCATGAATTCAGCTGCCTCCAGAGTACTGTCATTGACTTCAAATACACTCCTCACCATGAAAACAAGTTTGTTCTTTGACATGCTAATGCCTATGTTGGCTGGGTATCATTTTAGGCTTGCCAGTACAACAAACAAACTTCAAAGCGTCTAGGGGGTACTTTAAAGTTGCAATAACATCCGCTTGTGTGGAGGAATGCACTCTTACTATTAGATGAACAGTTTAGAGCTTCTTTATCTCACTTTCACCTTATCATCTTTAATTAGTGAAAAATCCACAAGGACCTGCCTGTGAGATCAAATGGAGATGCCTGTTTGATGATCCAAATGCCTTAAGAGGCAAATGGAGGAACAAATGTTTTGTTTAAAGTGAAAGAAAACAGAAGGTAGCATAGAGGTGATGTGAGTGAAAACTTAATCATCTCCAAATGCCAAATGGCCATGTCATAGTTATATGATGTGAAGGGCTGTGACTGGGAACATTTCCTACTGAGGGTCCCTGATATCAAAGATCCCTTCAGTTCCAGCCCTGGGGCCTTGGGCTTAGTACCAGACAAGAAAATTTTCCCCTGAGCTAGTATTTGGCACCATCACTTATGTTCTTTGATAGCATTTTCACAGTTGGTGCTCGCATTTCTACCCATGGAGGATGAACTGGATGAGTGAACTATCTTCGTTGGAAAGTTTGAAGTACTTTGCCATTAAAGTATATGGATTATCATAAAATTGGTCATTTTTTATAACTATGCTCATGTAATGGCATTCATTAGCCTTCAAAAATGTTGGAGATGACAGAAAATAAAGTTTGATTTCAGGCTGAGTTGTTCTAGACACTAGGAAACTTCTCCCTTCCTCTCTCCCTCTCTCCCTCCCTCCCTTTTACTTTTCCTTCTTTCCCTCCCTCCCTCCTTCCCTCCCTCCCTCCTTTCCTCCCTCCCTCCCTCCTTTCCTTCCTTCCTTCCTGTAATTTTTGGTAGAATTAGGGATTGAACTCAGAGCCTCATTCTGTCCAGGTAGGTACTGTATCACTCAGATTGATTTGAAGATAGAATTTATCCACTTATTTGTGGAGAACCCAAGTTAGCCTTGGCCCATGATCCTCCTATGTGTGCTTCCCTAGTGGCCGAAATTACAGGCATGAATCATCATGTCTGCCTTAAATATTTCTAAGACTTCACCATAGGGCTTCCAAAATAGGATACTGTATTTGTAAAGAGACAATGAATTTTATGTTTAAACTATAGTTATTTCATCAGAAAAATCAAATTCAGATCAAAATAATAATAATAATGATAATGAGATTTAGCAATGTTCTCTTAGTAATTGTTATAGACATATTTATACTACTTGAAGGCTTAGTTAGTCATAAATTATATGGTAAGATATTATAAAATTTTCAAGCCTATAGCCATCTTTATATGGTTAGATAGCATAGAATTTCAGAGTATTACTATATTAGTCAATTCAGCAACAAGGATAAAGGATACTAGAGTTTATAATTTCATTTTTTGCAGGGGTTTTACCTCCAATTTAGACTTCAACATTGTTATAGCTATATTCCCTTCCTTGGGTCACAGACAGTAGACATTTTTCATATTATTTCATATTACTTCAGAAACAGAATGCCAGGTATTACACTGTTTCTGAATGGACTCTATGGATTTTCATGTGCTTAAAGCAAGGGCTATTAGTTTTAGAGCTCTTGAGTAAAATGATTAAACACGGGTATCAGCTTGAAGTTAGTGGAAGAACACATAATGAGCAGAGCAGCAATCTTGTCCAGGCACCAGGAACATTGAGAGAAATGGATGTTTTCCTCTGAGCTCAATACAAGGGCAATGCATGAGTATCTAACGGAGAATGTAGTCCATTAAACAGTGATGACCTAATTCACTTTAGCTCAGTAATTGGGTCAGGATGCAATAACTTGTTACAACATCACATAATTCTAGATTAAAAGGGGAAAATGCTCTCTCTCTCTCTCTCTCTCTCTCTCTCATACACACACACACACACACACACACACACACACACACACACACACACACACACACAAGTGTACCACAACTTTATATTTGTTATTTTACTAAAACATATGAGAAATTTGTCAGAGTAAAAGAAAGTCTGGATGATGTAGCAATGACAACCTTAGAATCTTAAGAATTAGAATGTTTTTATCTATCACTATTCCAAGTAACACACTTGATATACACCAAGTTTGAGAAAATAGATGTTAAACTTATGATCTTATCTAAAATGTTTCTAAGAAAAATCCTCAAGTTATTAATATGCATGATTCAGCCTTCAACTCTCCCCTAACTTTCTATGCCTTTATTTTTTTCACATGTGAAAGGTGCATAACAATGTATATGTTCCATAATTTTCTATACAGTTAAATGAGCTAATGCATGTTAAGTATGGGAATCATTGCTCACTTTTGTATAAATAAATATAACCACACATTAAAAAGGTTTCTATCTATTTATCCTTATGGATGTTTTAGGGGTTGGTTATTAGTACAAAATGTTGATTTTTATAAATGTGCTAATTAATGCCCAAATATTTCAGCTATGGCAAAATTTGGGTAATAAATCAAAGGTGGACTACCATCTGCTTTTATTAATGGAGGACTAGTGAAAGAAAATCATCTAAATTTATTCATGTATCACTTATAACAATAGTTATGCCACTAAAGTATATTTGAAAAGTTGCATACTTGGCTTACAAAACTGTAAATATGGTCTACTGAGTAATTTACAGAAAAACTTTCAAGACTAAGTCATAGAAGAAAGGCATGTTCTTATCCAACAATGCTATGATAACAAAAGAATTTTAACATGGATACAATATAGAAAAGTATGCACTATGTGTTCAAATTATCCCAAGTTTCTGTAATGATTCCTTCAAGTTATTTTCTTGGGATCTTTCTAATCTTCTTTTTCTGTTCCTCAATACATAATACTTTGATCAATGGATTTTCACTTGTACAGGAACAGGTGGCTCATGCTATAATCCTAGCTACGTGGGATGTTAAGTTTGGTAGATTATGGTTCAAGGTCAGACTGCACAGAAAAGTGTGTGAGATCTCTTCTCCACCCCCACCCCCCGTTGGTATTAACAGTGGCATTCATCTATCATCTTAAACTATGTGGGAGGCCAGTATTGACAGGATCACAGTTGGAGGCCAGCCTAGCACTGGAAGTGGGTATGGGAAACATTTACACTCCCATTTGAACTTTGGGAAGCTGAGCTGTCTAGAGAAAACACCTAGGCAAGAAGTGAGACCATATCTTAAAAATAGCTAGCAAGAAAAGGGGATAGCACATCTTCTATCTCCTGCTTGTAAGCTAAAAGTCATGGGTTCAAACATGAGTACCACAAGCTTTACACTTTTTCCAATATTTTCTCATTTAGAATGGGCCTCCATCTGACATGGAGTCAATTTGTCTGTATTCCAGCCCTCTTCTATCTCCTTTCATTAATCACATCATCTCCATCACTCTGTCCAGAGGCCTGCCACCATAGCTGCTTTACTTTATGTACAAATGGAAGTTTGGAGTTTGCTATGGTGTGAATGCTTATGTCCTTCAGAGATTATGTGGAAATTCTCATCACCTTCAGGATAACAGTAAGAACTGAAGCTTGTGGGAAGTGATTATTTTATGAAATCTCTGTGAACATTAATACTTCATTATGGATGAGAAAACTAGATTTTTTCTTTCTTTCTGACTCTGGGCCACATACTTGATAGGAAAGGGAGCTACCCTTGAGCCTCTTTTAATTTCAGTTGTGTTTTAGATAGGGTCTTGCTTTTGCCCTTTGTAGCTTTAGCTTTCACCTAAACTTCCACATAGAACTACAAACAAATGTCACCACATTTTACTTGTCTATTGAATGGGCCCTTCCCTATTTTTTTTTTGTCCAAGATGGCTTCACATGGTCATCTTTCAAATCTCTACTTCCAAAGTAGCTGGGATTAATTATATATCACCATATAAGGCCAGAATAGTCTTCATTTTAAAAAGTCCCTACAGATGATGGCTCTAAATATAAACTTATTTCAAGTTTTACCTAGCCTAAATATACAAAACAAACAAACAAAACAAAACTTGAGGGTGTTAGAACAACTAAAACATCAAAACAAAATAGCTCAATTCATCTATATGTGAGAAATTATATTCTCTAACTGTTGCAAATCATGCCAAGCAGTCTATATGTCTCAAATAAATATGTCATAATCTTTTTGCTATGGCTTCATAATGAGCTCAGATAATTTTCCTTAAGAAATTAGTTCAGTAGACACAAGTCACAGATATGGTTTGGTTGACCAAGAGCTTTGAACTCCAGAGATCTGAAGGGTGGTTTATAGCTTTTGCTTATTTTCTTCAAGATAGTAAGTAAATGTCATTGCCAGAAGAAGGGCAGTTTGACTTTTGTCACAAGAAGTTTATCAGTAAACCATGTTTTTCTTGCCCCTCAAGATGATTGTAAAGTAACTGCAACAAGTCAGAGGTCAGATCAGAGGGCACCGAGGCAAACTTGGGACAAACTGGGGACTGAATATCAAGCTTTTACTTAGTTCATAAGCCCAGCAGATACAGCTTTTATGTTGCCTCTTATAAATAAATTTGAAAAGATATTTTTAATGTTATTGACAAATAATTATCATTGATAGAGGCCATTTGGTCTTGCAATATAATATAAATGGTTGAAATTCACAGGAAGAGAAATGTTAAGATTTTGAAGAGCAGATTTTTTGGATACTACATTGCTGTGATTTGTGTATAGAATAAAAATCCTTATAATGAATGATATACTCTATCACTATCTGCACAGATAAAATTTAAATGATGATTTGCAATACTCTATATTAGATGGATCTTCTTAAGAAGATAGGCATCATTTAAACTGGACTGGACTTGGAGTTCTAAAATCTGAATTTGTATATTACTTCTTTGTGACTTACAACCTAAGGAATAAATGATATTTTTGTTCTTTTAGGCTCTTGGAGTCAAAATCCTAATTTTGTTTTGCAGTATTTTAATTTTCCCTCTGGAAATCTTTGCATCTTTAATGCCTTCTGGTTATGTATTTTCGACTTAATGATATACTTATGGTTTTTTTGTTGTTTTTTTTTTTGTTTTTTTACTTAGTAGTAACTATTATTAGATCCATTTAAGACTCATTTTCTTTCAGAAGGAAAACAAAAACCAGAGCATTAAATTGCTCTTCTTTATTGGAAATACTTTAACATTAGCTTTATATAAGCTTTATGTAATTTTATTCAAGCTGAAACCTTCATTGTTTCATTAAATAATAATAGTTTGTCTGAACCACACTGAATTATTGTTTCCAGAAAGAATCCATCATTAAGATACTTTATTTTTAAACTTAATTCAGTAATATTTAGTATCTTTTATGAGTTATTCAATTATGAGTTAAGAGATTTTTCAATCATATTTATACACAATGAAGACCCACACTGATCTCTACCAATCTCAGTTCTTAGAATCTGGCAAAATAGCCAACAAGGAAAGCTTTTGTTTTTTTTAATATGAAAAATGAAATCTTGCAAAGAAAAGACAAACTAAAGGGATCATTATTGGGAGATTCTTGGAGATAGGTATAAAGCTAGTGAATGATGAGAGCTACTTTAGTGAGTACATTGATTAGTTCCAATGCAGCACCAAATCTATTTACATTTAATAAAATCAGAGAAAGCACACTTCCTAAAGCCAACATTGGAGGTAAGTGAGGGAGAGGTAAGTCAGATAGTAATTCTGCAGATTCAACTAATCATGCTAATTATGATAGATTCTCACTGATTACTATACAGTGAAAATAAAAGAACAACATTTGGGAAGTAAAAAAGCATTACTGTGGAATTGAAACCATGACTACTTAAATAAGAAAATTAAAATAAAACCTACATTAAATTAAAAATTGAATAAACACAATATATACCAAATTCTTCTTTTTTTATAATCTATAGTGCTTGGTAGAATTTTATAAGGTTTTAGTAACAAAAAATGCTTCATATTTAAAATAGAATGAAAGAAACCAACATAGATGAGTGTAAATATTTATTTTTATCTATATTATCATTTTTCAATACTGATTTTAGGACAAATGGAAGAAACCCCTGTTTTTATTTTATAACATTAGTTAATGTTAATGGGAAAATAAGTACATACCATGTGCAGTCACTTTGGAGAAATTTTTCTCATGGCAATTCATATTTTATTTAATAGTTACATGAATTTATATTTATATTTTATAATTTATATTACATTCATAATTTATATTATAACATTGAATTCACATACATAAAAAAGTGTATTGTTACTTTGACAAAATATAAAATTAAGTGATCTCAAGAATGTGTTGGAAAACCTGTTTAATGCTTAAAATGTTTTGTTTTGTTGTTTTTCTCTGATTCATAGTCAGCTCTATGTTTTTTGGACTTTTTACAATGCTACATAAAAAACTGAGGAACTAATCATACCCAAATGAATGGTGTTACAAACTAGTTTTCAAATTTGTGGAGTTAGTAACATTGAGATTCTAAATACATTTTTTCATATAAAAATATTTTGACAAGCTTTGTTACCAATTATACATTATTAAGAAATGAACATTCTCTTAATTGATATTAAGGATATATTAAAATAATTCTTGGTAGAATGATGATATGCATTTTCATGCTGTATGTAGCCTAAAGTTGAACAGAAACTAGGTTTAAATCACAGACATTATTTAAAAAAGATAAAAATATGATTTTCCTAGTAGTTTTTTGATACATACTCTACACAAATCCATTTTTTCCCTTTTATTCTTTATTTCTCATTGTTCAAGTTTCTTTCTTACACCGTTACACAATGGAAACTGTCCCATTGATTGGCAAAGAATGAACACTGATGAATTCCACAATACCATACATTATGCAAAAGGCAGGGTGTCTGAAATATTCCTGCAATGCGCTATTGTTCTCCTTGACAAAGAAGAAAACTAATGTTGAATGCTGCTTGATTTTCACAATATTTAGCAAGGCCTTAGGGTTTATTTTATTTTATTTTTTACTCTTTCAAACATAATTTTTTCACCAACAAGCCATGTTATAGTTGAAATTATATCTTATTATGGAAAATAAACCAAGAAATAGTTTTAATTTATATTTGATTATATTTTTCCTACATTACTTATTAGGTGACAAAAGTATGTAATTTTTTCTTTTTTTGTCTTTGACAATTGTAACTTTTGCCATCTGTATACAATCTATAAAATGATTAAGATATATGTATATACGTGTATATGTATGTATGTATAAGTCTAATCTTTCTTTAATTATATGGCATCGATGCAAAATAATGCTAACAACATGGGAATTTGAAATGTTTCGGGATTTCTCACATATTCCACTGAAAATTAATTATCCTCAATGATCTTTGCCTCTTTACAAATAAAATTAAGTATTCCATTTGTTTCTTATGTGTGGAATGTGGTGTGTTTTTTATGGTCCAGAGAAAGTTGTGCTGGGCTTTTCAGGATCATTGCTTTGTGAAACATATTTGTAGTAATGATGCTTTATTGTTCTTTTCCTGATAGTATAACTTAATTTTCTGATTAATTTTGTAAATTACTGATAGTATTGAAATTCAGATTTCAAGTGAGACCTATCCATGTTTAACAATGGAACTGAAAATAAATGTAATATAAAGCTTTAAGTTAAAAGATGTGAAGAATGGAGAATACTCAGAATAAAAGTATTTATGAATACATAAACTATTATTTATGCTCTTTTTATAATTCTTGTCAGATTGTTCTGAATATAAGATTAGAACGAGATTCGAGGTTCAAAACCAGCTGAGGCAGGAAATTCTTAATCTTCAAAAAACCACCAGAAAACCGGAAGTGGTACTGTGGCTCAAGTGGTAGAGTGCTAACCTTGAGCTGAAGAGCTGAAGGACAGCACCCAGGCCCAGAGTTCAAGCCCCATGACCTACAAATAAAATAAATAAATAAATAAATAAATAAATAAATAAATAAATAAATAAAATTAGAAAAAAGTGTTTTCCCTAAACTAGATATAATAAAGGTGTTTAGGATCAGTATATTGATAGATTTTATTTATTTATTTTTATTTTTATTTTTGAGGTGGGGTGGGTTCTAAGGCTTGAACTCAGGGTTTGGGAACTGTCACTGATCATTTTTGCTAAGGACCGAGCTCTACCACTGAAGTGGGGATGCTAGATCTAACTGGAGCCATCTTGGCCACATGGTGGATAGAGAATTGGTTTTAATGGCCCTATGTTTGTCCTCAAAGTAGAGGAAGGAAGTCCCACCTCCTAGCTGATGGGCATATCTGAATTCCTAGAGGCAAGGGCAGAGACTTGTATATTAGGTTACTAGAGCTGTCACTCCTGTGCCCAGAATGTGGGAGACTGTTGAGTTTCCTGTGACCCTGTCCCCTGACCTGTGTTGTTATGCCAGGTCTCCTGTACTGTGTTGTGTCTCTTGTTTCTCCTCTGGTCAACATGGCATCCCACTTGAGCTCTCCCTTAATCTGGGTTGTTGGTTTTGTTTTTCTGTTTTTTCTTTCCTCTCCTGTGCTTATGGCTCAGTTTTCTAACAGTGTTAAGTGTATTTGCTGGGCTACAAGTCTTTGTGTCAAGAGTCAGTCTGTAATGGCCAACTTTCTAATAAAGACTCCCAATTCCACCTCTCGAAATGTAGCTTCTCTGTGCCTTGCCGACTGGATTCATCTTACACCATTTGAGTCACACCTCTACTTCTTTCTTTTTTGGGGTAGTTGCTGGACATAGAGTTTCACAGGCTAGCTAACTACTAACCTGGATCCTCAGATCTAAGCCTCTTGAGTAGCTAGGATTGCAATATATGCATGAGTCATCAGCTCTGGTTTATCTGCAGATCTTGGTGTGATAATCATGGTTGGTATATCAATCTTACCTTGATTGATTGATACACTATTATATGATATTTTTGCCATATACTAGCAGATGTATTGATCATCTTTGTCACTGAGTCATGTCTGAGCAAACCATCTTGAAGGAAGAAAGATTGATTTTGCTCCTAGTTTTAGAGGCCTTAGTCCATAATTGTCTGGCTTGATTGTTATTACGTACTGGGGAGGCAGAAGATCATACTGATTTAATGTGACAAAGGAGGCTGCCCACTTCATTGTGGAGAGGAATTAGAAATGACCTGTGGGATACTTCACTTAATACAATTGGAGGGGGAGGGTAATTGGGACAAGATATGCCTTGTAGAAATGACTCTAGTGACTTTCTTCTTCCCAGTATACCACTCAAACTCTGCTTTTCAATGATATCATCATATTATGACTACATCAGTGGAATATTGCTCAGATTTAGTTAGATGATCATAAACTATTCACCTCTACATAATGGGATCCACCCAGTGAGGACCAAGCCTTCCTCATTACCCCTGTGACAGAACATTTCATTTTCAAATCAATATTTAAGTCAACAATTAGCTTTCCCTAAAAATTAATAGATGCATACGACACTATGAACTTTACAGCTTTGTGGCAGGAGGAATTAGGGAGGTGGGGAAGGGGAAAGAAAGTAGGAAAAAAACAAAGGAGGGGTAACAATGCTCGACAAAAAATATAATCATTACTATACTCATGTAACTGTAACCCCTCTGTTCAGCATCTTTACAAGAAAATGGAATTTAAAAAATTAATAGATGTTTTCTACTTTTCTCTTTTACTTTGTGGCTTTTCTCCATATTAAGAAAATTAATTATGGTAAATTTATAGGAAAAGATGACCAGATTGGCTGATGGAACATGACTTGAAGAAGGCACATTAAGTGAAACAAATGTATCAGCAGATTTAACCTAATGATTGAACATTAATCTTGTGAACATTATTTTTTGAAAAAAAAAACAAAAGTATAATCAAGCTATTTCTAATAGGATGCGATCCTTTCTAGTGTATGATTTATAATGTGTACTTAAAAGTTCAGTTAAAAATAGAATGTTGATAGGTTTTTGGATAATATATACATGAAAATAAAATTTTAAAGGAAGCTACTCATTGTATTTATAGAGGAGTGATAATAATTTTCCAGATTCTGTATTATTTGTTAGTGATGTTTAATTGTTGGTTTTGAAAGCTAATAATGACTCATTTGGAACTTAACATACTGTCCCCTTATCCTGAGTCATAGCAATTATCTTCTCGGAAAACAAAGTGCAAAAATTCTGACCAAATGCCAAGGCTAATTATTGGGGTGTAGAACTATTGTATAATTTTTCTAATTTATCAGGAAGATGCAAATGAATTTCAAAATTGATTTTATTTTTGATTAAACTCTTCTTGCACATTATTATGCAAATTGATGCCCTTGGGTTCAAAGTAATTTGTCAGTACAGTACCTCTAACCAGGCAAACGAAGCACAGCATATTGAAGTCAGTCTGTAAAGTAATATGAATATAGTCATTTTTTGGCAACTATCTTAGATATTTTTCTCATAGAGTCAATCAGAGATTTCAAAAATGAAAATAAAAGTTAAAAGCAAGCCACTTATTGATGTGGTTTTGGTTGAGGAAAATTTATTGTTGCAATATTTCCTTTGTTTTAGTATTCCACATATAATTTTGATCTGGTTGATGGGAATTTGATTTATTAAGTATGTTGAATTAAATGATCACTCATTAATATTACTTATTATATATTATAAAATTATATTATTAATACTCAATATATTATATATAAAAACACATATTACATATGAAACTATTATGCATATATAATATCATATGTATTTTATAGAAATCAGTTTAGCATTACACCAGTAGTGTTTATTCCAAAGTGCAGGCACTGACAGAGAAGACACCCACTCTCAGAGGAGCAGAAGTAGAGTTTCTCTGTGTACCATCCATGAGCCATTTTATGACATCTTGCACTTACAATATATGACTCCATTGACCAGGATATTTCATAAATCTCAGTATTTTTACTGTCTTCCTGCCCTCCTGCTAAACTTTCTCACTGATTCAACCTAACAACGTCTTCATTATTTAGGTGACAAAGTACTAGAAGAGAATACTTGCATCTTTTTTATACATTCTAAAACATGAGTAGCTTCCCTAATTATTTTAAACAATTGTAAAGATGTAGAATATAATTTTAATCACTTATCAATCAGGTAAAAACACATTTACTGAACCTCTACTTTACTTCAGTAGATGTAATTAGAGTTTTCCCCTAGAGAATTTTATTTCATGTTCACAGTGACATTCAGAGTAATAATCTTAATTTTTAGATAAAGGAAACAAATTCCAGAGTGAAGTACTAAGTCAAGTCATGAGTGTTAATGAACTGAGATTATGTTTCCTTCAGATTTTCTGACCATGCATTTAGAATATAGAATTTATGTCTTTAATTAATGACTTCAAAAAATACCACTTTGCCATTATAATTCTGGCAGTGAAAACATTTCCAAATTATTAGGAGCAAAAGTTATAGTAGTTTCTCAATGGTACATCTTTAAATGGGTAAGTAAAGCCTACATAGAGAAGAGAGGCAATGGAAATAATTGTGACAATTACCAGGAACATTTTGTGACAATTTATGATGATATAATATAAGATAGATCAATAGAACTGCAGAAAGTGGGGCTGTGGCTCAAGTGGTAGAGCAATAGCCTTGACCTGAAGAGCTGAGGGACAGGGCCCAGGCCTAGAGTTCAGGCTCCACAACTGACAAAAAATAAAAAGGAACTAAGATAGGCAAATTAATCTTTTATGAATATCTTTCATCTGTGTATTTACTTATCTGAGCAAGTGTTACCATCTTTTCTGAATTGGTATCTTTCATATCTGATTTTAGATGTTACTAATCACAAGAAAAGTTCAAAAATCCTATATAACAAAATTAATTTCAATTAACATGTTTTTATTAGTTACAATGTAAGAAATTTTTAGTGTCACCAATTTATTAAAATAGAAATGTTTAACAATTCTTAGCTACTTGACTTAAGATACTTTAGCCATAAGAAAATGTTTTAAAAGCTGTTTAAATGTATACACAATTCTTTATCATCCTCACTAAGATTGTAAGTTTTATAAAACAAGTGTTCTTAAAAAAAACTAAAATTACTGTGCAAACTAAATTTAAAATAACATTTTGCATTTTTCAAGTTTTATTTGAAAATTTGTGCCAATTAATATCACCAATCTCATAACAAATATTAAGCAGAGTTCAAAAGATTCTCCAGGATATCCATTTTATAGTTATGACAAATCATTTGTAAAGTTTTTAATCTGATGTAAATTGTGATGTGATGCCTAATAAATTTTTATTATTAATATCTATGAAGTTGTTTGTGAACAAATCTTAATATGAATTGTGTTGGTTCAATTATAGTGATTAGAATCATATGAAAGATATATTTTTAAATTTTTTTATTGAAATATCAGATTGTTGTAAGTCTATACTGCTTTCTGTATATAAAAATATAAATTCATCAATAAAATAAACAGAAAAGAGAGGACCAATTGTAATTTTAGGAATTCACATGAATTTGCCTGTTGAATTTATAAAGGTTATGTAGTAGGAGCTGACCATTTTGACCAGAACATAAAAAATGGTTCATTTCATCTTCCCATAATAATTAGAAATTAAACACATTGAAATATATTTTATTTATAGTTGTTACAAATTGTGGAATTTTAGGAATATGTATTATAATTATACTATAATACACACAAATTATATAATAAATGATATGACATTTGCTTACTTTTACTATCATGAATATCTTCATTTTGGATTTGTATTTTAGCTTATTGTAAAAATGTATGAAAATTAGACTGTATTCTGCTAAAACAAGGCAAATGGCACAAGTGCTCCAATACTTAAGAACTGCCTTCAATCTTTATTTTCCCAATTGAAAATTTGCACTTTTGCAATGTTGATCATTGAAATCTTCATCTTTCTGCTAAATGCCACACATCTGTTTTTTTTTTCCTGCCTTGTGTTCATATGAATCAGAAAAACAGATTTAATTCAATCCATTAACCATTCTCTTTCTTCACATGTGCAATCAAGTACAATTTCTTTCTAATTTGGATATTTCAATTTCAGTATTTGTTCTCCATTTTTATTTTGAGATTAAGCATGAACAATCCTCCACTCCTACTTTATTTTTAATACGTTTTTTATTGTAAAAATACTGTACAGAGAGGTTACAGTTACATGACAAAGGAATGAGTACATTTCCTATCAAGCATTGTTACCTCCTCCTCTGTTTTTCCCCTACCATCCCTTCCCTCACCACCTCCACAACTACACTCCTCCCTTTCCCCTCTCCCCCAACCCCCCCCTGCCTGCCCACCGGCCTAAATTGTAAAGTTTTTCAACATAGTGTCTTGTACATACATCTCATTGTTACAATGGGTCGACTTGTATCCCTATTCAAGTATTTTGTTTTTTCCCTTCCCCTCCTCAAATTAGAGAAGTGTATATATAAGATGAGGAGCACCAACATCCAACATCAAATAGAGTGAAAACATGGGTTATACCATGGGGAAGGAACATATAAAACAACAACAAAAAAAACACATAGTACCTTATAAATAAGTTAGAAACAGTTGGATGAGTATTGATGTGAGGTCTGCTTTGAAGGCCTTGTAGAATTCCCCTGTAAAACCATCTGGTCCTGGACTTTTCTTAGCTGGAAGGTCTCTTATTGCTGTTTCTATTTCAACGCTTGATATGGGCCTGTTAAGCTGGTTTAACTCATCTTGGTTTAGTTTTGGCATGTCAATACTCGTCCAACACTTCAATGAAATTGAAAGAGAAAATTCACTACTGAACACATTCTATGAAGCCATCATAACCCTCATCCCAAAACCAGGCAGGGACTCATCAAAGAAAGAGAGTTATAGACCCATTTCTTTGATGAACATTGATGCAAAACTTCTCAACAAAATACTGGCCAACCCACTTCAACAATTCATCCAAAAAATCATACACCATGATCAAACAGGATTCACTTCAGGGATGCAAAGCTGGTTTAATATACACAAATCAATTAATATTCATCACATCAACAGGAGCAAGAATAAGAACCACACGGTTATCTCAATAGATGCAGAAAAAGCATTCGACAAGATCCAACACCCCTTTATGATGAAGGTTTTGGAAAAATTAGGAATCCATGGAACATTCCTCAATACAACAAAGGCTGTGTATGACAAACCTACAGCCAGCATTATACTTAATGGTGAAAAACTAAAGCCATTTCCTCTTAACTCAGGAACAAGACAAGGATGTCCACTCTCTCCACTTCTCTTCAATCTAGTATTAGAATGCCTAGCTACAGCAATAAGACAAGATGCAGACATAAAGGGGATCCAAATAGGGAAAGAAGAAATAAAACTCTCCCTCTTTGCAGACGACATGATCTTGTATTTAAAGAATCCCATAGACTCCACGCCCAAATTACTCAAGCTGATTCAAAACGTTGGCAAAGTAGCAGGGTATAAAATTAACCCCCCAAAATCAATGGCCTTTCTGTATGCCAACAATGAGAAAAGGGTGGCTGAAATTAGGAAAGCAATTCCATTTGTAAAAGCGCTACAAAAATAAAATACCTAGGAATTAACTTAACCAAAGAAGTGAAGGACCTCTATGATGAAAACTTGAAAAACTTGAAAAAGGAAATCATCACAGAACTTAAAAAATGGCAAAACCTCCCATGCTCCTGGATTGGAAAGATTAACATCGTGAAAATGGCAATACTTCCCAAGGCTATCTACAAATTCAACGCGATACCTATCAAAATTCCACCCTCATTCTTCAAGGAAAAAGAAGAGGCATTCCAAAAATTCATATGGAACAATAAAAGACCCCGAATAGCAAAAACGCTCCTCAACGGAAAGAACACTGCTGGAGGAATATCAATACCAAATTTCAAACTCTACTATAAAGCCATTGTAATCAAAACAGCTTGGTATTGGCATAAGAACAGACCTCAGGACCAATGGAATGGAATTGAAAACCCAGAAATGAACCTACAGACCTATAGCCAATCGATAAGGGAGCTAAAACAATAGAATGGAAGAAAGACAGCCTCTTCAGTAAATGGTGCTGGCAAAATTGGTTAACTACTTGTAGAAAACTAAAGCTAGATCCTTCTATATCACCCTGCACCAGAATCAACTCCAAATGGATCAAAGACCTCCAAGTCAAAGCAGACACTCTGAAAACATTACAGGATGGAATAGGAGAAACCCTAGGTCTCCTTGGCTCAGGCCGAAATTTTCTGAATAGAGACCTGGAAACACAGCAAATCAAAGAAAGGTTGGACAAATGGTATTGCATAAAGTTGCAGAGCTTCTGCATGGCAAAGGACATAGCTAGCAAGATCAATAGAAAGCCCATGGATTGGGAGAAGATCTTTACTAGCCATACAACGGACAAGGGTCTCATATCTAAAATATACTTGGAACTCAAAAAATTAAATCCCCCAACAACAAATCCTCAAAGAAACAACTGCCCAATAAACAAGTGGGCGAAAGACTTAAAGAGAAACTTCTCTGAAGAAGAAAGAAGGATGGCCAATAGACATATGAAGAAATGCTCAACCTCCCTAGCCATAAAAGAAATGCAAATCAAAACAACATTGAGATACCACCTCACCCCAGTTAGAATGGCAAAAATCAAGAACTCTAACAACAACAGATGCTGGAGGGGATGTCGACAGAAGGGAACCTTACTTCATTGTTGGTGGGAATGTAAACTTGTTCAACCACTTTGGAAAGCAGTATGGAGGTTCCTCAAAAGACTCCACATAGAACTTCCCTATGACCCAGCAATCCCACTTTTGGGCATTTACCCAAATGTTTACAAAAAAGACCACACTAAAGCTACCAGCACAACTATGTTTATTGCAGCATTATTTACCATAGCTAAGATATGGAACCAACCCAGATGCCCCTCCGTAGATGAATGGATCAAGAAAATGTGGTATATATACACAATATAATTCTATGCCTCCATCAGAAAGAATGACATTGCCCCATTTGTTAGGAAATGGAAAGACTTGGAAAAAATTATATTAAGCGAAGTAAGCCAGGCCCAAAGAAACATAGGCCCCATGGTTTCCCTTATTTGCAATATCTAGTATATGTATGAGTCAAGCGGAAAAGGTCAGCTAATGTGATGTTAGGAAAATGAACCCTTAGATATGTATTTTTATGTTTTTTTCTTTCATGCATGTGTTTCTAACGCATTTATAAGATTATTTCTTTGTTGCTTTGTATGTCCCTCCCCCACAGTATAACCCCTGCTTTCACTATATTTGATGTCAGTATAACTTGTGGAGGAGATGGGGAAAAACAAGTCGTTTAAGGGTACAGGTGGACCTGTTGCAACAATGAGAAGTACAAGTTGTCATGTCGAAAATGAGCTTTACAACGTTGGTGCGGGTGCGGGGGGGGGGGGGGGGGGGGGAGGGGAAGGTTTGGGACTGGAGGGGAGGGGGGAGGCTGGGAAGGGATGTGAAGGATAAACAAAGGAGGAGGCTGAAATGCTTGGTAAGAAATATACGCATTATCCTGCCCATGTAATTGAAACCCCTCTGTACAGTATGTTCACAAATAAAATAAAATAAAATAAAAAAATAAGTTAGAAACAATAGGAAAAAAAGAAAGAAAGCAAAGGAAAGAAAGCAAAGGAAAGAAAGAAGAAAGAAAGAAAGAAAGAAAGAAAGAAAGAAAGAAAGAAAGAAAGAAAGAAAGAAAGAAAGAAAGAAAGAAAGAAAGAAAGAAAGAAAGAAAGAAAGAAAGAAAGAAAGAAAAAGAAAGAAAGGAAGGAAGGAAGGAAGGAAGGAAGAAAGGAAGAAAGAAAGGAAAGAAAGAAAGAAAAGAAGAAAGAAAGAAAGAAAGAAAAAGAAAAAGAGAGAGAAAGAATGAACACTTGTTTCCCTATCTTGGGGTTCATTTCACTTAACATCATCTTACCTGGTCATATGTACCTAACTTTTGACCTTTTCTGTTTGTCCCAGACATATACTAGTTATTGAAAATATGGGAAACCATGAGACTTACATTTCCTTGGGCCTGGCTTACTTCACTTAATATGATTTTTTCCAAGTCTTTCCATTTCCTAATAAATGGGGTGATGCCATTCTTTCTAGGAGACATAGAATCGCTATACATACATACATATATATATATATATATATATGTATATATATATACCACATTTTCTTGATCCATTCATCTGCTGAGGGGCATCTTGGTTGGTTGCATATCTGAGCTATGGTAAGTAATGCTGCAATAAATCTAGCCATACAACAGATAAGGGTCTTATATCTAAAATATACTCAGACCTCAAAAAATTAAATCTCCCAGCAAATCATCAAAGAAACAACTGGCCGATAAATAAGCGGGATAAAGACTTAAATAGAAACTTCTCTGAAGAGGAAAGAAGGATGGCCAATGCACACATGAAGAAATGCTCAACCTCCCTAGCCATAAAAGAAATGCAAATCAAAACAACATTGAGATACCACCTCACCCCAGTTAGAATGGCTAGAATCAAGAGCTCTAATAACAACAGATGCTGGAGGGGATGTGGACAGAAGGGAACCTTACTGCACTGTTGGTGGGAGTGTAAACCTGTTCAACCACTTTGGAAAGCAGTATGGACGTTCCTCAAAAGACTTCACATCGAGCTCCCCTATGACCCAGCAATCCCACTTTTGGGCATTTACCCAAATGATCACAAACAAGACCATACTAAAGGTACCAGCACAAATATTTTTATTGCAGTATTACTTTCCACTCCTACTTTATATTCCCACAGCTCTTTCTAAATTTGTTTCAGCCTTTCCACCTTGATGACAATTGTTTCTCCAATTCTTTTACCAAATGTTAGCAAGCAACTAACACATATAAACTGATACATTAAGACACTTAAAGAAAACATACACACTGAGGCACATACATGGACACCTTATACAATATAGAATCCAATTCTTTAAGTAACATTCTCTCATGTTTCTGCACTTACACAGTTTCTACTAATTACTGGACTACGTCTTGAAGATTTTGGTCTTTAACTGTCACTTCTCTTTGGAGTTTCATTAGGTGTAAAATCATGATTAAATCATACATGGGTGTGGCATTCAGAAATCAGAAACCAGACTAAACCTTTTAGCTTAAAACCACTGAGTGGTCTTGATATCAATAACAAGGGAAGCAGCCTGAAAAATAACCAAATTAAAGAAATTAGCTAAATATGATTATTTGGAGGAATATTATGTACACACATTATGTACACTATTGTGGACACATGAATGCACAAGGATCCAGGGGTGGCAAAACCATCAGATAAGCAATTATCCCAAGCAAAGCCAAGTGTTGGGGATTTTAGAAAATAATAAAGCAATTTAATACAAGTTCAAATGCAAACAATGAACTATTATTCTTTCCAACTAATTACTAACATGTGTATCACTCATACAGTGGTAGTATAATAATTCAGATAAATATTTTTAAGACAAATATAATAGTTATGTTTTTTAAACAAGCTCTGTTTTTCAATCTAACTGCCAAAATACATATCAGTAGGTATTGTTCTTCAAAAGTTTCGAAGTGTAAGATAATACATTATTTAAAAGATTCATTGTATCTTTATCTGGATCAATAAACACTGCAGTATTCTGATTTCTATTAAATAAAACATTCATTTTTAGACACAGAAATTTATATATATTTAAAATACATATTTGGTTTCTAAATTAGTATTACATTGAGCACCAATAATCATGAAGTAAAAAATTAGACTCTATACATTAAATGAATATTTCATTTAGTATAACAGACACTTTAAAATCAGGTAAATAGAATTACTTAATACACAGTGTTATGATTGATAAGTTTTGCTGATATGATTTTAAAAAGCTACCAATGTGGAAGTAGGCATTCTATAATTTTAATTGCTGTGATTTAATGATGATTTTAGGAATGATATTGAAATTCTGATTTTGGTACTGTGGGCAAATTATGTCATTTAAATTATTATCAGATGAAAGATACTATGACTGAAATTCAATGGAAGAATTTGTTATGACTTACTTTGTTAAATTGCAACTAATGTTAAGTGAGTACATGGGGGTTTTCAAAAGTACATAAAATTATTTGCAAATGAAAGATTTTTTTTACATTGGTGATTTTTCCTTAGAACCAGCATTACCATTGGTAATTATTGAAGAGCACTTAGTAAAGAGGACCTAAAAGAATGCTGTGCTTCATTAATGGGAAGAATTCACAGCAGTAAACATGTTGCAAGTATGGTAAAACAATAGTTTTATCAAAATGACTGCCTTCACTGATAAATCTGCAGAGAAATGTGAGATCAGATCTTAAAGATATTGACTGCATATTTTAGAAAAAGATTATAACTTCTTGTGCAGGTGTGAATGAAATAAACAACATGAAAATTAAAAAAGACAGAAGTGTAGTTACTTATGAATCCTTAGCTCTTTTTTTCATTATAAGCTTTTTTCTCATCACCAAAAGTAATGTTGAATTTTCATGTTTCTTCTCTTTGATTTAGTAGTTTAATATTTGTATTGAACATTATTTATTGCACAGTTGTTTCTTTGAGGATTTGTTGTTGGAGGATTTAATTTTTTGAGTTCCAGGTATATTTTAGATATGAGATTCTTGTCTGTTGTATGACTAGTGAAGATCATTTCCCAATCTGTGGGCTTTCTATTGATCTTGCTAGCTATGTCCTTTGCCATGCAGAAGCTCTGCAATTTCATGCAATCCCATTTATCCAGCCTTTCTTTGATTTGTTGTGTTTCTGGGTCTCTATTAAGAAAATTTCAGCCTGTGCCAAGGAGACCTAGGGTTTCTCTTATTCCATCCTGTAATGATTTCAGGGTGTCTGCTTTGACTCCAAGGTCTTTGATACATTTGGAGTTGATTCTGGTGCAGGGTGATATATAAGGATCTAGCTTTAGTTTTCTTCAAGTGATTAACCAATTTTGCCAGCAAAAGAGGCTATCTTTCTTCCATTCTATTTTATTAGCTCCCTTATTGAAGATTAGATGGGTTAAAGACTTAAAGAAAAACCTTTCTGAAGAGGAAAGAAGGATGGCCAATAGACAAGTGAAGGAATGTTCAACCTCCCTAGCCATAAAAGAAATGCAAATCAAAACAACATTGAGATACCACCTCACCCCAGTTAGAATGGCTAGAATCAAGAAATCTAATAACAACAGATGCTGGAAGGGATATGGACAGAAGGGAACCCTACCGCAGTGTTGGTTGGAGTGTAAACTTGTTCAATCACTTTGGCAAGTAGTATGGAGGTTCCTCAAAAGTCTCCACATCGAGCTCCCCTATGACCCAGCAATCCCACTTTTGGGTATTTACCCAAATGATCACAAACAAGACCAAACTAAAGCTACCAGCACAACTATGTTTATTGCATCATTATACATATATATATAATATATTATATATATTTACTTATAGCAAAGATATGGAACCAACACAGATGCCCCTCAGTAGATGAATGGATCAAGAAAATGTGGTAAGTATACCCAATGGAATTCTATGCCTCCATCGGATTGAATGACATTACCCTATTTGTTAGGAAATGGAAAGACTTGGAAAAAATTATATTAAGTGAAGTAAGCCAGACCCAAAGAAACATAGGTCCCATGGTTTCCCTTATTTGCAATAACTAATATATGTCTGAGACAAGCAAAAACGGTCAAACAAGTTGATGTTAGATGAAATGAACCCCAAGATAAGGACTCACATTTTTTTTTCCTTCTTGCTATTGTTTCTAATATATCTATAAGATGATTTCTTTGTTGCTTTGTATGTCACTCCCCCACGGTATAACCCCTGTTTCCACTGTATTTGATGTTGGTATAATTTGTGGAGGGGAAGGGAAAAAAACACATTGTTTAAATAGGGATACAAGTGGACCCATTGAAATGTACAAGATGTTATGTCGAAAACGGACTTTACAACTTTAGCATGGGGTGGTGGGGGAGGGAGGGAAGGAAGATGGGAAGGGATGCGGAGAAGCAAAGGAGGAGGCAACAATGCTTGATAAGAAATGTACTCATTACCTTGCTCATATAATTGCAACCCCTCTGTATAGTATTTTCACAATTAAAAAATGTTTGTATTGAATATTTAAAGTGTACACCATGTTGTTTTTATATATGTAATTGTACATACATATAGATATAAATGTATATAATTCCCAAAGGTAAGCAAATTGTCATTACCTTTTCTTTGACCTACTGTAGGTATATTTTTTTAAATGTAGTAAAAACACTTAAATCAAGGAGGGGGTAACAATGCTTGACAAGAAATGTACTCATTACCTTACTCATGTAACTGTAATCCCTCTGTACAGCATCTTTACAGTAACATAAAATTTTTAAAAAGGTGTCCCTCAAATGGATTCAGTACACAATATTACACTGTATCATAGGATTCATTTGTAGCACATTAGATCTCTAGGCTTGTTTAATATACATAACTACAGACAAAATTTAAAGAAAATTTAACAATTGCTGATAAATGAACATACTTGTGGATAAGGAAGAAGACCCACTGTGATTCTAAGTTAACTCTTTTATTCTCAGCAATATCAATTTACACACTTAAGAATTTTTAAAGTTTATTATATTACTTACAGAAATGCAAAGTGGATATTTTTTTCCTTTTTTGTCTTTGGTATCAAAAATACATAGGCAAATGGAATGTCATACACTCATATACATGTAGGTAGATGTATAGGTATATAGATGAAGAATTTAGGAAACTGTGAACATTTGGAGCTATAAAACATGATAAATGTTTTCAATAAATAATTCTAGAATAATTGAATATGCATATGAATGAAATAATAAAAATCTTCAAAAATATTTTAAAATGTCCAGATGAATTTATATACTTAAATGTTAACTTCCTTTTAAACAGGATACAAAATAACTGAATATGAAACATACACTTATGCATTCAATTTAAAGTAATACCTTTATGCACTGAAACATACCATACACAACAAAAGCTAATACGTAGAGAAAATACATAGAGAATTTATTCATTTTATTTTACTTATTTACTTATTTATTGTCAGGTGTGGGGCCTGAACTCTGGGCCTGGGCGCTGTCCCTGAGCTCTTCAGCTCAAGGCTAGCCCTCTACCATTTGAGCTACAACACTACTTCCAGCTTTTTCTGCTTATGTAGTGCTGAGGAACTGAACCCAGGGCCTCATGTAAGGTAAGCACTCTACCACTCAGCCACCTTCCCAGCCCAAATTTATTCATTTTAGAAAGTATTATGCAACCAAAGAAAAAATAAGTGCAAAACTACCCAAGATAATCTACTTCTCTATTTTAAATTGTATTTTAAGTATTTATACAAATAGGTTACAATTCCAAAGGTCATCTTACGAGTACAATATCTCTTGATCAATGTCACTTCTTCTCATCCCATCGCTAGGTGCGACCCAATGAACTATAGACTGATCTCTGATGAAAATAGATGTAAATCTCCTTAATAAAATACTAACAGAATTCAATAGCTACTCAAAACAAAACAAAACCTGCTGCACTACAATCTAGTCAGTTTCATCCCAGAAATACCAGGCTAATCAACATATGCAAATCAGTCAATGCAACACACCTCATTAACAGAGTCACTAACAAGAATCACATGATCATCTTGATAGCTGAAGAAAAAGCCTTCAACAAAATCAAATATTCATATACAATAAAAGCTCTGGAGAATCTAGGATCAGAAGGGGCACACCTCTATAATAAATGCTATCACTGGCACACCTACTACTGACATTATATTAAATGGTAAAAAACAAAAGCTATTTCCTCTAAAATCAGGAACAAGCAGGAACATGTCCACCATTCCACTCTTTTTCAATTTCTTTTAAAACATGAATGTTTAGGAAAAGAAGCAGCACATGCAGCACTACAAATGGTGAGATTCCAATAGACAAAAACCTAAGCTCTGTTGTATGATGATGTAAACGTAGGAGAGCAGAGGAAATAGGGGCACATGGGGTGAGTGACTGCATCTCTCAAGTGGAGAAAGTCCTGACACCTACAAGAATACTCTGTAGTAACCCCAAAAGGTCATATGTTGAATTTTTAAAAGATAATATTTAATCCGCAAATTTATGTTTCCAACATTTTTCTGTCTGTTTCTTTCCTGTCAAAATAAGGTATCTGAAAAAGAAAAGAAACGGGGATTTAGAAATTAGAAGGGACCCCATGAAACAATGTGACATTTGTCATTGCCTTCTTATTGGAGAGGAGGGTAGCAGCTATGCTAATGGATTTAAATCTTTTGTATAAACATTCAAGATACAATAAAAAAGAATAATGAAGAACAAATGATAGGATAAAAATACTCCTCTTCACTGTTCACAAGTAATGAAATAATCTAGAAATAAATTATTAGGAAAATCAATTTGAATTTTAATTTTCTTGCAACCTATTATTATTTGATAAAGGACTCTTTAATATCAATGAACATATGATAACTGGTTTCTAATAATAAAAGCAAGTGAGTATTTAAGTGATAAAAATGCAGGGGCATTTATTAAATCAGCTTCTTAGAATGGAAATTAAAAATATATAAATTTAATAATGCAAGTTAACTTAATTTTTAATCATCTGTTAGAAATTCTGTTTGCCATAAAAAGAAATTGGAAATAATACATGATGGCAGATTAGCAAAGGACAATAATATTTATTAAATTTATTTTTTGCTTGGTTCAAGGATAAGCCACTAAACTTAATTTGACCTAGAAACTAAATATGATAGTCCCAACAGCGCTGATTAGAGGATCTGAATTTTTAATAAATAACCTTCAAATCATCTCTAAATTTATTCTTTGCTTGTAAAACTTGCTGCTTTCCCAAGTGCTCCATATGTCTCATTTCATATTGCTAATGAAACAACTCAATCAACAAGCCAGGTTAGTACGTGAGCAGATTTAGGCTGAAATAAAAGCTAAGTAAAAGCTAAGCTCTGCCCCATATATGTTTACTTTCAAGTGAGAAGAAACTACTTTATTTTCAAATAATCCATTCATTACTTTCTAATTCACCTATTCATTGTTTGTTTGAGTGACCCTACAACTAATTATATTGGTCTTTTTGGCAAAATAAGAGAGCTGCAGGAATAATTTTAATCAGCTATAACTCCCCTCTTATTTTGATGATGAATTTTATAGCATTCTAGATATTTTAAACTGTTTATTTGTTTGTTTGTTTTATTTTTTTATTTTTACCAGGCCCCAAATGTGTTTTTCTGATTCACCAAGAGTGTGAAGGGCTCACCCTATTTAGTATGGAAGGAGAAAGGAACCATCAAGTGAACTGGCCAATGCTCCTGAATGGAAAGTGACATGAAAACACCAACAAAAGCACAAACATGCCATTAATGCTTACATTCAGTGTTCTTACACTACTAAAGAATCTTTTTCTTTATTTTATTTCACTTTATTTTGGGGGCTGGTCCTGGGGCTTGAACTCAGGATTCAAGCGCTGCTGTCCCTGAGTTTTTGGACTCAAAGCTGGAGGTCTACCACTTGAGCGACAGCTCCACTTTTAGCTTTTACATGGTTCATTGGAGATAAGAGTATCAAGGACTTTTGTGATCATCAGATACCAGCCTCCCGAGTGGATGACAAATGTGAACCACCGAAGCCCAGGAAACATCCATTCTATAACTCAGCACAATTTTTTTTTTAAATTATGAAAATACCGTACAGAGGAGTTACAATTACATGAGCAAGGTAATGAGTACATTTCTTGTTTTTTTGTGTGTGTGTGGTTTTTTTTTTTTGGGGGGGGGGTCGGGTCGTGGGCCTGAAACTCTGGGCCTGGGCGCTGTCCCTCAGCTCTTCAGCTCAAGGCTAGCGCTCTACCACTTGAGCCACAGCACCACTTTCGGGCTTTTTCCTTTTTGCTTATGTGGTGCTGGAGAATCTAACCCAGGGCCTCATGCATGCAAGACAAGCGCTCTACCACTGAGCCACCTTCCCAGCCCAAAGAGTACATTTCTTATCAAGCATTGTTGCCGCCTCCTTTGTTTCCCCGACCATCCCTGCACCCCATCCACACCCCCCCACACCCCACCCTCCCCACCCCCGCCAAAGTTGCAAAGTTCGTTTTTCGACATAACGACTTGTACATCTCATTGTTGCAATGGATCCACCTGTATCCGTATTTAAACAATTTGTTTTTTCCCTTCTCCTCCACAAATTATACCAACATCAAATACAGTGAAAACACTATTTTTGTTGGACAAATTGTAAAGATAAAAGGAATAAGAGCTGGGTGCCAGTGGCTCATGCTTGGAATCTCAAATACTCAGAGGCTAAGAGCTGAGGATTGAGTTTGGAAGCCAGTTTCAAATGTATTTATATTCTCTTTTTTCTTACAATATTTCTAAACATTTCTTTCATTTACTCAATATACTGTTATACACGTGTGTGTATGCATGTATGTGTGATACAAACAAATGAAACCATGCATATACACATAGGCCGAAAGTTCCTGTTGATAAAAGTGAGAAACTTTAAAATTATCTTTTTGTTTATTCTTTGTGATCTACAAGTATATGGGTTCCCAAAGGAAACACACTGTAATCAAAGAATGCTAAAGAACTTCTAATCTAAGTTCCTTTTATTCTCATCTAATTTCTCTTTTGTTGAGTAATAAAGAACATTTGTCAACTTATAAGAAAAACATTCATTTCTGTGTTCTATATTCAATTTATGCATACATTCTTTTATTTGACTTTATTCAATTATTCATTCTTTATTTATTTATTCATATATTCAATGAATATGTGCTTATCACACTACACCAAATCTCTATAATTGGCTGAAGCAGAAACAATTATTGCTTAGCCCACTGAACTTGAATTCTGCCCAAGGATCTATATCTGAAAAACAAATAACTATACTACAAGTTCTACTGTAATCTATTAATTTTTATTGTGAAATCTTGTATTGTAAAGATGTAGCATAGAAAGTCAGGGATAATTTCACCTTCAAAATAGGTCTTTATATAAAAATGAAAATATTCCTGATAAAGAAAAGAAATAAGTATATTTTATATATGTTTAAACTATAATCCTGAAAGACAGTATCCTCAAATCTAAGATCCTAAATGATAAAAACTATGTAATTGGAATTAGAGAAAAATTTAAAAGATAATTACTTGGGCTGGGAATATGGCTTAGTGGTAGAGTGTTTGCCTACCATGCATGAAGTCCTGCATTTGATTCCTCAGTACCATATAAACAGAAAAGGCCAGAAGTGTTGCTGTGGCTCAAGTGGTAGAGTGCTAGCCTTGAGAAAAAAAAAATGCTCGGGGTCAGTGCCCAGGCCCTGAGTACAAGCCCCAGGAAAAAAATAAAAGAATAAAAAATTACTCAATTTAAAAAAATATTTAAGATAGAAAACACAATGGAGCACATCAGAGAACACTGCACAATAAAATAGGCAATGAGAACACATAGATTTTTTTGCATCCTCAAAGCCCTGGCATACAAGTGACTTTGCATGGATATAACAGTTATGAGTAAATAAAGAGGATTCATAAATGGTCGTACAAAAAGAAAAATGTAATGTTGCAAATTGTTCCACATTTGGTCCTTATTGAATGGAAATTGTGCTCATCTAACTTTATATCAAAGGTCATCTAAAATTCTTCAATGAATAACTTTATCTTTAAGGAGATTGATTCCAAACCACAATCATGGTTGCAATCTTGAAAAGATGAAATCCTGAGACATTTTATCTTCCACACATGAAGATGCCCCCAAAATAGCTGTATTTTTTCAATTATTTGGGTTTATTATGAAGTCTTGTATTCAGAGGAGTTTCTGATTCCTTAATGATACATAGTTCTCTTCAGAAAATAAGTTAATTTTTACATTGATTTGCTATTTTGAAAATTACTCTAGGGTAAGTTATAAACAGACCTGAGCATTCCCTACTAAAATTTCCCACATTCTAGTCCATTCTCTGTTTATTAGATCCATGAAAATTCATTCCATTTGTATTCATATATAAACAATAAATTTGTTGCACATCTGTCCTACCTTTGAGAGAGACACTGGTTTCTTTTCTGTATCTAAATGATGCTCCTCGCTATATTGAGAAATGGTCTTCCCCGCAAGTCTACTCACATACACCAACCTCCTCTCCTAACACCTTGATGGACGAATCTTAAGTAATAGGACCAGACTTCTACCTGCATTTTCTGCCTAGCATGATCCTACCCTCAGCATACAACTAAAATCACACTAATCTTTTCATAAGCATTTGTCTTTCTAACCATATACATTCCCTTTTCTGGGAAAAAAACTGAATTTTTCAGAATATCAGCTTTAAGAATTTCAAAATTCATTATTTTAATCTTTGGAATTGTGAGTTTTAGGATTTTCAACTTGAGAGGTTGCGAACTTTCAAAAGGTCAGCAGTGTATTACTTGCATTATTATACACATTTCTTATTCAACTACTTAAAATCAAAGGTCTATAATTTATGTACCAGAAACTATACAAGTTTCCTTTTAAGCCTAATGTCTTCTTTATTCATTTGGCCATGGAGCCACACATTTGTGTAGTGTGTGCTAATTATTCAAAGGATTGCACTATGGTGTTTTGCACATGCATATAACTGAAATGTGGTCAGATTGATTCACTTCTCTTACTTTCAGTTCATATCACTCTTTCTCATTATTTAACAGCTTTCTGTGAGGTTCTTTTTGCCATCTTCCTTTCTAGGGTGGTGCATTTTGGTGTTGTTGAATCTTTACATATCTTTTCCCACCTCATATTTTATCCTTTCAAACAGTTTTATGTTCATGTCCGTATTAGAAACTATCATCTGGCTTACTTAGTTTAAGATGGTAATCTGCAGTTCCATTTATTTCACTGAGTGACATAATTTCATTCTACCTTATCATTGAATACTTGTTATAATACCTTAATTAAATTTTAAAAGTTCCCAAACATTTTCTAATCAAACGAAAATCCATGAAAGAGTTATAACCTATCAACTCCTTGACAATATTAAGCAAATTGTGTGGCTCTTTTTGAGATATGGTCAAGACTATTTATTAGAGTTGTGTAGAGTATAACCGGGTGTCCAATGCCATTTATTAAATAAATGTGAAACTTGAGAACAAGTTAAGTTCTTCGCTTTCAGAACTACGTGGAAATAGAAGAACGGTCATATTGTAAGAACAGGCTCACACTGGCTCACAAGAACCGGTTGTGCACACCCTTTTTCAAATCTAGGTTTTCCGATCTCAGTTTAGTTTAAGATGATCTGTAATAAAAGAATGAACACCATGAATACCAGAAAAATGGCTAGAATTAATTAGGGCAAATGGCTACCTCAGGAGAACTGGTTATCTAACTGGCAATGGAACAGACCAAAAATTATAAAATTGCTCTCACATTAGAGGTGAAGAAACAACAGAGAGGTATTGCATATTCCTAACATTCATGTCATATTGAGGATGCTAGAGTCATAACGTTTTCCTGGCAAGCCTGGAAACACCAGTCCAAACTCCATTCAATGCTAAAAACACATTACAACAGAGCTTTATCCTGGAACCAACAAAAGAATGGGGTATATGAAACACAAACTCCCCTTTTTTATCCCTTAAAATTTTCAGCAAGTACATTCCATTGAATCCAGCTGGATTTCAGTAAGTACATTTCATTGAATCCAGCTGGAAGTCAATAGCTGAAGGGCTGTGAACCACATTTATCAGGTGTCAGCCTTACCCTTTCTAACCCAATGCATAGGAAACAAAGAATAGTTACAAGAACTGGATCCAGAAGCATTAAAATTTTCAGCAAATAACACAAAATGAGTCTAAAAGGAGCATGGATAGAGTTTTGCAGGGAATTGTTAGGAACAATAGCTTTATGTACCACAGACCTATCAATCATAGAGCTTGCTCTTCAACTAAATGACACAGTAAGTGTGGTATGTATTTATGTGATGAAAATTGATGTAAATATGTAAACAATTCTTAACGTTCTATTATTTGTACAAGCTTCTATAGATATGTTCTTAACTAACCTAATAACTACTAATGAACCTAACCTTCTTAGAAATATTATCATTTCTTGATTACCGATAAGCAGCAAACATGAGTTCTGATAGGGAGATTAGAGTAAATCAATAGAAATTTGCCCCTAGAGAGAAATCTGCCCTTTAGATGCATGGCATATGACCTACTTGGTTATTCAACAATGTCCAGAGAAACTAATTTCTATGCAAGGAAAACTCAGTGGGAAAGAATCTCATTCAAAAGCTAGAAGACAATAATTGCGTAGGAATTTAAAACTAAGCAATTAGATAGTTTTATGGGTACTAAAACCTATAATAAATCTGTTATTCATGAAGGTGGTACAAAATACTTTTGTTTTTCGGGGTCCGGTCGTGGGGCCTGAACTCTGGGACTGGGCACTGTCCCTCAACTCTTCAGCTCAAGGCTAGCGCTCTACCACTTGAGCCATAGCGCCACTTCTGGCTTTTTTCTTTTTGCTTATGTGGTGCTGAGGAATCGAACCCAGGGCCTCTGGCATGCAAAGCAAGCGCTCTACCACTGAGCCACCTTCCCAGCCCCAAAATACTTTTGTTTTATGGCCGAGTATGTACACATAGCACATACTTTTGAAACTATTGTTTGATCTAGTATGAAAAAAGATATAAAAACTAAATGAGACTGTACTGATTAATGCATTTTTCCCCCAAATGCTAAAAAGACCATTAGATACCTAGGTTATACTGAGATAGTTAAGTGTATAATGAAAACATGATTTTTAAAGATGAACTTTCAACTAAATATAATTCTTTTGTGTGTGTGTGTGTGTATGTGTTCTATGCCACTTTATTTTTTGACTCAATTTTATTGTCAAGGTAATGTACAGAGAATTTACAGTTATATATATAAGGTAATGAGTACATTTCTTGTCAAGCATTGTTACCCTCTCCCTTGTTTTTTCTCCTACTTTCCCTTCTAATAGTTTTGAAATTTAGTATCTCTGTCTCTCTATCTCTGTCTATATATCCATAAACATGCAAATATATAGATATATAAAAGTAATATGAATATCTACATAATTAGATACTACTTATAACATAAAATATGTTTGATTATATGTATGATTTCAATATTGTATCTGTATAAGAGTATTAATAATAAAAATTCTAAGCTGAATGTACATAAATATCCACATGTGTACATGGAAGAATAACTTTTTAGCCCTGTCTCTAATATTCTTAATACATTTTATAAGATGTGCTGATACAAGTCTGAAAATACAAGTGATTTCTTTCAAGCTATCTCAGAGTATATCATTATGGTTCAAAGACCAGGCATTCTTTTTTTTTTCAGCTGCCAGGAGTTTGACGGTCATGTCTTCATAAATTGTGGCTTCCTGTTGAAAATATGTCCTAGCTGCTCCTCTTAAGGCTATATCCATCTTTGAGATAATTCATTGAAGTGGGAGCCCAAAACTTCTTGTTGTGACAAAGACTAAAATATGACATACTAATTGGTAAATATTCTGAAATATTTAAATATCACTAAACTTAAAGGAGAATCAAGGTTGTATGGCATGTTATTAGTTCGGCAAGAAGAGCCAGATGGTTGGGACTAACATGACTCATGGGTCTGCAAAGGGATCTCAGACACTAGGAAAGCAAAAGGCTGTGTCTCTCAAAGAAAAAGCAAGGTTGAATACATCTGTGAAAACAGAAGTATCAGCCTACTTAAGGGACCTCTTACTGGACACTTGTGTTAACTCCTATCTTAAAGTCTTCAGGATTAAATTAATCAGCTAGCTAAAGAAGATAGAATGAACAGAAAACAGCAATGGAAAGAGTACAAGTAAACATTTTTATTTTATTGAAAAGAGTTTAGCTTAACCTTTAAAGAGAAAAATAACTATGTTTCTTTTTCTTCTGTTTTACAGTTCAACCCCAATATAGTTCATTGAAATGTGTCGTATCTCATCAATAAAAATGACATTTCATAAATGCTGATATTAGTAGGGTACTTAATTATGGAACCACCACAACTATGTGCTTGGATATATATTAAACTTTTTATTGTTTTTTGCTATATTTTTATCTTTTTCTTTTCTTTTTGCTTTTTGTCAGTGGAGGGTCTTGAACTCTGGGCCTGGGCGCTGTCCTCAGCTCTTCAACTCAAGGCGAGCACTCTACCACTTGAGCCACAGAACCATTTCTGGTTTTCTGGTGGTTTAATGGAGATAAAATCTCGAGGACTTTCCTGCCCAGGCTGGCTTTGAACCATGAACGTCAGATCTCAGCCTCCTGAGTAGCTAAGATTACAGGCATGAGTCACCAGTGCCTAGCTTTAGTTTGATTATTAAGTAGAAGTTTCAGTTAACAAATCAGTTTATGTATAATGCATCATAGGCAACATCAAGTGTGTACTTTGTCAGTGAACTAATTTTATTGAATATTATATGATGAACATATTTTCTAAACAAGTTGTTACTAGAAATTATTAAGTTTAGTTTTTTGTGAAAAATCTTCTTTAACAAAATTTTTCCCATAATTTTATAATACAATTGTAAACAATCAAGATTTCAAGAAAATGACTTTTACATAAACAGACTCATATCTCTTTATAGTTTTTGACTCTGTTATTTACATGGTTCATTGCCTACTACCTTTTGGATCCTTTTGTTGTCCTAGAGAAATTTTCAGATATTGAGTTCCTGTCCTATAATGAGATGCATAGAAAGTAGAACTGTGAGACCCATTGTTCATCTTTACATGTACATTTGCTGTTTATATCCAAAGAACTTCAAAGTAAGTCATAATTAGTAGAGCTTTGAAATACTTAAGATTCTGGTTTGGAAAGAAATTGCTTTAAATGTGAGATAAAAGGCAATTTATTGAGGGAAATCCATACTACAATAAGAATTGCGCATTCTCTCTTCCCCCTCCCCTCCCCTCCCCCTCCTCCTCCTCCTCCTCCTCCTTCTCAAAAAGGTTCCTTCCAATTAGAAGGCAGTATTGAGACATGATGTGGGGTTTGGCAGGCCCTTCAATCCACACTTTCCCCACATGTCCTCATTCTCCTTCGACCAATAGTACTGTAATGCATATCGACCAAATTTAAAATCCAGTTTTCACTTGCAAGAAAGACTTCATGTATGGGAAGGGGAAACAAAGGAGGAGGCTACAATGCTTGATAAGAAATGTACTCATTACCTTGCCCATGTAATTGTAACCCCTCTGTACGGTATTTCACAATAAAACAAAAACAAAAAAGATTTCATATAGTGGGTGGGATGACGTACTATAACGTACATAGTTCAAACTCCAGGCATTCTTTTCTTCAGATGCCAGGAGTTTGAAGGTGAGTACATCATAGATGACAGCTTCAGGTTGGGAAGATACCCTGTCTCTTCCTCTTGGGGCTATGTCCATTCTTGATATGCTTCACTGAAGTGGGAGCACCTCTTCACACTTGTTGCAGTTCAGGAAAACCCCAAAAGGCCATCTCAATTCAAGAGAGATTTTGGATCAACAGAAACCTCTCTTAGGACTATATTGAACTGCAATACTGTTTAATCTTATTTTCATTCATTTTAATTAATCAATGAATTTTAGTGTTACAGGGTATTGTGCTTGTTAGGAGCACTGCCATCTAAAGCATGCATTCCTAACTGGTGTATGTCTGAGACAATCAGAAATGGTCAGACAAGTTGATATTAGGCGAAATGAAGCCCAAGTTAAGGACTCAAATTGTTTTTCTTCTTGCTATTGTTTCTTACATATTTATAAGATGATTTATTTGTTGCTTTGTATGTTCCTCCCCCATGGCATAACCCCTGTTTTCACTGTATTTGATGTTGATATAATTTGTGGAGGGGAAGGGAAAAAACAAATTGTTTAAATAGGGATACAGGTGGACCCATTGCAACAATGAGATGTACAAGAAGTTATGTTGAAAAACGAACTTTACAACTTTGGCGGAAGCTGTGGGAGGAGGAGGAGGGGGGGAGGGATGGGGAAGATGGGAGGGCAGGGATGGTAAGGGGAAACAAAGGAGGAGGCAACAACGCTTGATAAGAAACATACTGATTACCTTGCTCATGTAATTGTATGGTATTTTCACAATAAAAAACATATTAATAAAAAAGCACACAGTCATTTTTACATATGAAATTGAAATATTATTATTGATAAGATACATACTCCACTTCTCCTTAATCATACTTCTGCATAATCTCTCTTAGATAATCATTGTTATATATTCTGTTTAATACTGTATAATATTTTAAGTTTTTCATCTTTAATACAAAGCCCATGTTTACAGATATTTGCCCATGCACATATCCAAGCATAGGGAATTATTTTACATTACGTTAATACAATGTAATAATAAATAAACATTTAATAACTAGTAAAATCAAAATTAGCATACTTATAATAACAAAACTATATTGAAACATGGATATTATGGCCTGTTAAATGATTTAGAAGGAGGTATAGACCCAGAAATCCATCCCAAGCAAAATTGAAAGCAACCATTTTGAAATGAAGAACTGTACCACTTTAACAGCCCACAACCTCTCTGGAACAAGACAATTAACCACTACATCCAATGAAAATTGTCATGGGAATTTATATAGGTAAAATGTAATTAACCGAATTAGAAGTAATGAAAAATGCTGCCCTTAAACAGTAGTAGATTGTACAGAGATTTGGTATACTATGGTGGTCTGAGGTCCATTTGAACTCCTATATACAATTAAAAGATATTTCCTCTAAAAAAAAATCAAGGGATTTTTATCACAGAAAAACTGCTGCTTCTAGCCAACTCTTTTCCTAATGAGCTTTAAAATGCTTATCTTGTACATGTGCCAACTGGCCCCATTTTGTCCTCAGGCAGGTGGTTGATGTCATGCTCATGTCACTTCTATCTGGATAATAACAGTGTCACATTGTCTTTTCCATCTAGCCCAGATCCAAAATCTCACAGCTCTGAAATCTCTAGCAGGGTAGAAGGAAAGGACGTCCTTGACCTAGTCAGACAGAAAAAGACAAAACATGAAGTGAAACCCATCTTTCAGGATTCCAATTAATATTAAATAAACATTTCTATTCTAATTTTTCTTGAGGATAACAAATACAGAATTGTAGTATTTTTCCTATGATTTTTATTTTTAGTGGAACCCACAGCAAAAATGCAAAGAATATATTCTAAACGTCAGTCTAGTTTTTACCATGTTTATGAATTGCAAATATTTTTATTTATTTTATTTTATTTTTTTTGTTTGGGGTCCGGTCGTTGGGCCTGAACTCTGGGCCTGGGTGCTGTCCCTCAGCTCTTCAACTCAAGGCTAGCACTCTACCACTTGAGCCACAGCGCCACTTCTGGCTTTTTTCTTTTTGCTTATGTGGTGCTAAGAAATCGAACCGAGGGCCTCATGCATGCAAGGCAAGCGCTCTACCACTGAGCCACCTTCCCAGCCCCAATATTTTTTATTTTTATTTTATAAAATAGATAACTTGTCAAAAAAAATTTCTGCTTATCAAATCATTTATTGTATGTAGATGAATTTCAGCCATATAGTCCTTTCCTCATATAACTTTAGAAAAACATAATATAGCCTGGCACCAATGGCTGATGCCAGTAACCAGGTAGCTGAGACTGAGAGATGGGGATCTTGGTTCAAAGCCAACCTGGACAGGAAAGTCTATGATACTCTTATCTGCAATAAACTACCAAAAAATCCAGAAGTGGTGCTGTGTCTCAAATGATAAAATGCTAGCCTTGAGCAAAGAGCTCAAGGACAGCATCCAGTTTCTTAGAAAACCAGGACTGGCATAACACACACACACACACGCACACACACACACACACACACACACACACACACACAAACACAACAACAACAACAGCAACATCAACAATATAAAGCACACAATAAAGGCTAAGTTATGAGGAACTGCTACACACTGAGTTCATGCCACATCACACCATGTTTGTTCAGCAGAACGTATCTGTGTATCATTGTTCTTCAACTAACAGTGAAATACATTTTTACAGCTGAAAATGTATAAACCACATGGGAAATGAAATAAAGGAAAAGAAATATAATATTGGGATATTTTCTGTTTTGACTGAAGAGATATTTAATTTATATGTTAACCTACAATATATTTTAATTGTGTGAGATATAACATCTATGCCAAAGATATTATTTCTATATTTACATACGAAAATATCTTATTGTTGTTGTCACCCTGGTTAATTTATATATCACCTTTCTTCCCAACTGAATTTTAACCACTGAGGTAAGACACCTTGTTGCACTGACTCGATATTTTACAGAATCTGGATGGCAATACCTGACATTCAATAAATACTACTTAGCATTTTCACACAAAATTATGTTCTAACTTGCTAAAGATCAGGTGAATTATTCATCTTTTACTTCCTAATTGCATTTCAGTTACATGATTTCTCCTGAATATGTGAACTTTGCAATTGTGATTCATAAAAGTCACGATTTTGTAACATTAACAGGAACATCTTAAGGTACACAATCATACTATTACTTGAGATGTCTATTTTTACCAAAAAATATCTGACAGAAAGATCACATCATTAATTAGTTTTTTTCATAAACTGTAAGCTAGCTTTTACAGAATTTTTTAAAGCCTTTTAAATGGAAAATAATGTTTAAAATTTCATTCTTATGAGTAAGAATTTTCATAAATTGAGAACATGAACTTTAGAGAAAGAAAACCTGTTTTTATCTGCAAGGATCTGATGGACACATGTTACCAGACTGCTTACCTATTGTAATGAGAAGCATGAAAGCATATGTAAATAATCTTAACTTTGAGAGGAAAAGTCATTTATGGTACTATTTTCTATCTAACAAGATTAAATACAAAAATGATAGCTTTTCATTGTAAAAGCTTTGAGAAATGAACCCCAACATAGGGACACAAATATCTTTTTTATTTCCTTTCTATTGTTTCTAAGGTATTTATAATGTACCATGTGATTTTTTTTTGTTGCTTCGTATGTTCCTCCCCCATGGTATAACCTCCATTTTCACTGTACTTGATGTTGGTGCCTCACATCTTGTATATACATTTCTTTAATTCGGGGAGGGGAAGCGAAAAAATTCAAAATGCTTAAATAAGGATACAGGTTGACCCATTGTGACAATGAGATGTACAAAACACTATGTTGAAAATGAACTTTACAACTTCGGTGGGGGGAGGGGTGTAGTTGTAGAGGTGGGAGGCAAGGGATGGTAGGGGGAAAACAAAGGAGGAGGCAACAATGTTCAATAGGAAATGTTCTCATTACCTTGCTAACTGTGACCCCTCTGTACAGCATTTTTACAATAAAAAACTTACAAAAACGTTTTCATAAAAGGCAAGCAAGAATGTTTTAACAAAAAGATAAATATATCTACCCACTGAAGTATTTAAATGAAACTAAGATATTGCTCTTAATTTCAAATCGATGTCAATTTAATTGTGTCCTAAAACTGCATGTGTATGTATTCTCTAAATACAAAAGACATTTAATCAATGTAAGGCAATATGTCTAAATAGGAGACATTAAACGAGTCATTAGGATCTTCTGAATGCTGGGTACTTCATAAGAAGCACCAACTACCGACGACAAGAATGCTATAGGAAAATTTATTATTTTCATCTTTAAACAATTCTTTAGTACATAAATTGAAACAGCTATGATCTGACAATGCTTAAAGTTCTTTTAGGACATTGTATCCAACAAATTACATTTCACTGTCCTGTGTTTTTGGAAACACAGTTCCAAAAACTATGATGCTTGAACCTACATAATTAAATACAAGGAATAGAGTCCTGCAAATTGTACAATTCTTGAAAGAGATATTCATCTTCACTAATCCCAATATGCTCTGCATGTTCCACAGTTGAAGACCATGGTACTGTGGTTCTCCTCTCTTTTAGTTACATTTTAAAATTTCATGATTAAAAGATTTCTTACATTAAAATCTTTTCTGTGTGACAGTTGTGTGTACACATTCTGCTAAAAATCAACTGATGGAACAATTATAATTTCACACTCATGAGTATAAAAATAAGTACCCTGATAACAAATGATAAATTATTTGGGGAATGTTTAAGTGGAAAATTTGACAATTTGGGAGTGTTTAATGAATCAAACACTGCAAGAAGCCTTGAAAACTGTATATGGTTAAATAAGTAAATATATATATATATATATATATCAACCATTATTTTGGGCTTCAAGTAAAAAGAAATATAACTAACTCTAAAATTGTTGCTGACCCATTTTTTGTTGAAAATTTCTAACCTATGCAGGACTATAAGCATAAAATACAAATGATACTCTAATAAATCCTGAAAAAGAATAGTAATTACCAGAAATATTTTGGAATGTACACGTGTTTCAAAATTATTAAGAATACTTTTGTCTTTCATTTTTGTTTTATTTTTTCTCCTCTGATTTATTCCTTGTAGTAACTGTCTCTATTTTGGTAACTTTTGTCTTGTATATAAGTTTATCTGATTTGGGGAATGGAAGAGGAATCACAGAAACAGTGGGACAAATGGTGAACCCATGGAACAGCGGTACTCACTAGACCCCATGTTGGACATGAACTTTACAACTTGGAGGGAAAGGAGACAGGGTGTGTGGAAAAGCAAGCAGAAACAAAGGAGGGAATAATCACCTTAATAATAAAATAAAACTTAAAAAGAAGTAAATAAATTAACAGAAGGAGGAGAAATAAAATTACTTGCTTTCAAAATTGGCTTGTGAATAATTAACACATGTATTAGTATGTAATGAATTTTGGATAAATACACAAATTCTATGCCATTTCCTAACATTGTCCCAATCTAGTGCTTTTATCTGCTGGATTATCTTGCATGTTCATTTTATTTGTTCATTTATAGGTATGAATTTTAAATATATAAGTGGGTATAGTTGGTTACAATTTTCTGTACTATTGCTTTATTTCTGTGACATATTGAGAATTTGCAGTTTATTCTTACAAGTGAAAAATATTGACATGAAAAATGGGAACACTTTATAATGTGTATAATTTAAGTACATATATTTATCTCTTAAATCACCAACATCTAGAAATGTAACATTTAAATTATTCATACCTATAAACATTCAGAATACAGAGCCTTAGTGCATCATTAAGAAAATAAATGTCTCCTCTTTGGCATTTTTTGAATATAACTCTAAGATCAAATTATTTTACATGTGTTGAAGAAATAGTTCCCCTGTATGGAATCGTTATTATTGGAAGTCTTGAAATTGGAAGAAATACAGTCCCATTTTTAACTATTCCTCTGAAAATACAGATATTAAATCATATACAGATTATTAGAACTTGCTGAATTGATCACTGTGCAAGTGACCATAAAGTATTTTTTTTATTTAAATCTAGGGGATATTAAGACATAGTATTAGTAAACACTGGAAGCAACTTGCAACATAAACTAACCTAAAACCTTTGTGCAGTATGTTGACTCTTTTGCTGCTACATATACTCAATGTTCCTGTATCAATTATTAATTTTTTGAAGAAATATATATTGCATTCTGTGTCCCTCCAAGGTTAGAATATATCCCATCAAGGAAAATTGCAGAGGGGACCAGTACATTAAGGTTTGGGGGGGGGGAGGAGGAGGAGGAGGAGGAGGGGGAGGGGGAGGGGGAGGGGGAGGGGGAGGAGGGGGAGGGGGAGGGGGAGGGGGAGGAGGAGGAGGAAGAGGAGGAGGAGGAGGAGGAGGAGGGAGGGAGGGAGGGAGGAAGGGGGAGGAGGAAGGAAGAAGGAAGAAGGGGGAGGAGGAGGAGGAGGAAGAGGAAGGAGGAAGGGGGAGGAGGAAGGAAGAAGGAAGAAGGGGAGGAGGATGGAGGGGGGGGGAGGAAAGAGGAAGGAGGAGGGAGGAGGAGTAAGGAGGAGGAGGGGAAGAAGGGGAAATAATAACTGAAAAAGCAGTATGGATCTAGGCAGCTTTTACAGTTTTTTTTAAAATGGATAGGCTCAGGATTATTGCAGTAGAGTACAGTTTTGTAGCATGAGCTGATATGAGAATTTATAGAAAGAAGTAGTGTCTGAAGAATGCTTCCATATTCTGATTTGGATGCCCTCCTCAAAATTCCTGTTGGAACTTTATATTTCCATTGCAAAAGTTTTTAAGATATGGTAAAAATAATGTCATTATTTCAGAGACTTATAGCACTTTTGTCAAAGACTTAAGTGTTATGGATCAGTCTCTTCTGCCATGTGAAGAGTCAGCCTTTTTGTCCTTTAGAACAGATTCTGTTGGAAGAGAAGGGACCATCTTGGAAAGACCCTTACCAGACCTAGAACCTTCCAGTGGCTTCATTTTGGACTTCCTTTCGGACTCCAGATTGATAAGAAATACATTTCTAACTTTTATAAATTACTCAGTCTAAGACATTCTATAATAGCATCATAAATGGACTAGGTAGGTACCTATGGAACATATTTGGAGGAAATAATAAGAGTTTGTCACAAACTCAAAAAGAAATTTTAGATAGCATCTCAGATTTTATGTGTTGACTTAAGGTAATTGAAGGCAGTAATTACATAGAAAGAAACATTGCTATTGATATTCCAGCTAAATAAGATGATTGTTTTGTTTTACACAGTAATTTATATTTACATTTAAGTAGTCCATATGGATAATTGTAATGGTTACTCTTATCATTTTAGTAGAACTCAGAAGAAAATATATTTACTGCTAGAAAACAACACATATTGAAAAGTATACAAGCTTAGAACATCAGATTGTAATGGCTTATATCTTTAAATGACTGAAGAGAATATTTAACACGTATTTAAGAAGACAAGTACAAATCTGGGTTTTATTAATAACTGCAAAAGTGCACAGACGTTTGAAGTATGGAAACTAGAGCCTGAGTCTTACGGTGCTCGGAAGCAGACTTTTCACCTTCTTTGTCATGCTTCTTTCCCATGTTCTGAGCTGTTGGTCACATATCAGCTTGATGTCTCTAGATTATATTTGTATTTCATTCAATCTTAAACTATAGCCTAATAGATATCAAAGAGTTATTTTAAAAATCAGTGTGATCTTAAAGTATTTTTGAATGAGAAATACGTCAATAGGAATTGATAGGATCATAGCAATGGACTCCTACATACGAGCTAGTTGATATACGACAGATGAATAGGGAAAGGACAGCCTTTTAAACTAAAAATTGCATAGACCCTAACCCCAATTCAAGAGAGGGAGGTAGGTTTAAATACAAGGAACAAGCAAAAATGGTGAGAAAGAACATGTTGTCATGAAATTAAGGAAGTAAAAATATACAGGATTCAAAAGTGGTAATAATGCAAGCTAAAGGGAAAAAACATATGATATAGATAGGTAGGTAGGTAGATAGATAGATAGATTCAGGTAGCTCCAAAAAGGAGAAGACAATAGAAGAAATTATACTCAGTACAAGTGATCAACCGATTCTAGAGTTTACTCCATGTGAGGATCATCTCAGCAGCAATTAGAAAACAGACTGGCGCCGGTGGCTCAAGCCTGTAATCCTAGCTACTCAGGAGGCTGAGATCTGAGGATCACGGTTCAAAGCCAGCCCGGGCAGAAAAGTCCGTGAGACTCTGATCTCCAATAAACCACTAGAAAACCGATGTGGCACTGTGGCTAACGAGGTAGAGTGCTCACCTTGAGCTGAAGAGCCAGGCCCAGAGTTCAAGCCCCACAACCAACAAAAAAAGAAAACCGAAAAAAAGAAAAGAAAAGAAAAAGAAAACAGACACAATTCAGCAAACACATAGGCATGAAACTTATACATGCACTTCGCAGGAGAGTATTAAAATAGCTTATTTCTACATTAATTACTCCCTTCCTGAGAGTCTAATTACATATGTAGGTCTGCTGAGTACTACATTTCTCAGAGGAGCACAATTTACTCTCAAACATTTTTTTTCCCTCTCCTTCACACAGATAGTATTGGCTCACTGATATTTCTTTCAGTAACCTCTAATGTGCTCTCAGACCATAGAATTTTTTAAAATTTCATTTGAGGTCTTCCTTTTGTTTGTTGTGTATAATAGTCAGTTCTTCATTTAGGATTCCTATCTATTATCTCATTATGCAAATTAATCAATTTGTATCTGTGAATATATTTGAGTTAATTACTTCAAAGTATTGTCTAACTAGATATCCATATGTGAACAAGACAAAGTAACAAGACGCAAATAGCTAACTTCAGCCTAAAACAAATGAACAAATTGGCAATCTCTCACATACATACATGCCCAATAAAAGTTTATATTCCTCTCATAAAAGAAACAATTTATAACACAACCTGACTTAATACTAATATGTAACAAAGGAAAAAGTTCTTGAAGCTCTCTGAGAATGGACTTTGCACATAGTTTCTCCAGGGGAAGCCATCCTGTGACACTAGCTGTGTCTGCCCCTTGCCTCTGGATGGCTCTCATCATGCATCTTGTAACACAGCTGCCAGAAAGATCTGCACTCACATCTGCGGCTTTCTGTCTCCCTAGACTCATCTGTAACAGTAGTTTAACAAAAAGGATAAAGTTGGCTTTAATTTTTAGAAGCTCATTAACTAGCATCACCTAAAACCCCTGAACACAATCATTGTCAACTACAACATGTATATAAGACCAAAGTAAATGAGATTTTCCACTTAGATGAAACGAGCACAAAATTCAACTAATTGTTGGACAGAATTAAAAAAGATGTGGCCAGGTTAACATCAAACTACAGGAATCTATGAATGCTGTATTAATAACATGTGAGGTAGATTTCCACAAAGGTTTCAAGGCTAAAGATTGTACCCTATAATGGTTAAGGGGGTAATTTGTCAGAAGGCATGAGAAAGTACAAAGTTTGATATACCTATAATAAAACTGAAGAGCATGAAGGATGATCTGAATTATAAGACATAGGCAATCCTACAACTATAGTGAGAGATTTCAACATGAATACCCTCAAAATTGATAGAGAAAATAGTCAGTAAATATATTACATACTTGGGCAATAGGATCGCCCAAGTTTCCTGAACTGAAATTTATATAGTACTTCACATGAGAAGCATATAAATCTGTTCCATTTGAGTCTACTCTAGAAAGATACTAAGATAGATGACTTAGTGTGTAATGAAACTACTGTCAATAAATTTAAAATAGTCTAAGCCACAAAAGTATAATCTATGGCCTCAATGGAATTAAGCAGAAATTCAATAGTAAAAAGATATTTGTGACATCCCCAAATATTTGGAAACTAAGTAATATACTGCTAAATAACTTACATATGTTCATTTTCCAGGATTGCTCTATAAAATACTGACACATGGGTATAAACAAGATATATTACTTTTGTCACAGGTCGACAGGATTGAAATCTAAGAACAAGGTGTCAGTAAGCTTTCTTTTCCACACCAGTTGATTGCACCATCTCCCGCTTTCATCATTTGGTCTTTGCTTTGTGCACCTGTTCATGAGTGTATGCATCTATTTTTACCATTTCTTGCAAAGACAGAAGTCAGATTGTATTAGAACCAATCTTTTTGATAGGACTAACTGAAATTGCCTGTTTAAAGTCCCTTATTACCAAGTAAAATTCACATTCTGGGGCACTTCAACATACACCTTTTACAGGGATTTTTCATATCCATCCATGATATTATATATGCAAGGAAAATAACAAGAAATTAAAAATATTGAACTGCATGTGACTTAAAAATAAAACATTTAAATCTTCAAGAACTGACTACAGTCATTTAGAGAGGGAGTTATAGCACTTAAACCACATATCAGAAAAAATTTATATCTCATATCTTAAGAACAGAAGAAGAAGATTAACATAAGATCAAAGTGAACAGAAAATAAAGGAAACATTAAAGAGTAAAAAGACAGAAAGAACAGATCAGAGACATAGAAAGTACATTTAGAAAACAAAATCTGCTTTGGAAAGGTTTATAAAATTCACAAAAATAGCCACACTAAATTTGAATAACAACAACAACAAAGAGCCAATATCAGAACATAAAAGCTACGCAACAAATCTACATCAACTTTTCCCTAAAAAATTATATTTTATTATTGCAGACACGGAAACTAAGGCTTAGAAAAATTAAATTGTATGCCAAAAATGAGCCATAATTTTTATACTGGCCTTCCTAACAAGATTACTGTATAATTTCACATATTCTTATATTCTATCAAAATATGGCAACAAAATTGAAATATTTACTTGTTTTTAATCTTATATGAAATTAACCGTGGCTGTGGAAATTATAAAATAAATTCCTGAAGAATAGGTCCAGGATTTTTCTTTCTTTCAATAAACATGCTGAGAAGTCAAAGGATTCGATGTATTATATTGGCAACACATCATGAAAAGTAAGTAAGATATTAGATGTGAATTATATTTACTTGGTTATCTGGTCATTTCCTATATTGGGTCCAGGCACCATGTCTCCTATTAAACATTTCTTCATGCTGAGAAAATGCACTACTTTGGTTTGGTTTAGGAAGGACTCAGTGCAAAGGGAAATGTCCCACTCCTGACACCTTGTGGCAGCTGCATGTTCTTGCAAGTCCTTTTCAAAGTATGAAGGAATTGATAAATTACCTTTAATAATTGCAATACAGACTTCAATATGGTAGAACTATAAACTCATGCTTAAATAAGAGATACTTTATTTCAGAATGAATTCTACATCAAATCCCTCAGCTACTTATCTTTGCCACATGATTGTACTTATCTGTAGGCTCCCATACAAAATATGTATTTGTCTAAATTCATACATGTTGCAAAGCACATTTTTGTGCATAACACAAGTTTTAAGTCATAGTCCTTATAAAGTGATTTAAATAATACTAATGTCATTTTCTCTGCTGGATTTGCAAATAGTGACATGCCTACTATGAAGAAATTGTCCTCATTTTTGACAAATTTATTGTTTGGAATTGTATTTTAGGGATTTTATTTTTTTTTAAAGTGAATCCTACAATTCACTTGACTGTGTTGAAACCAGTATTAATTTTCACACAATTTCAAGTTAAGAAGCTTTACATTCTCATCTTTTAGGAAACAATAATGTAGCACTATTTCTGTCTCCAGGTCACAACAAAGCTGTAAACCTTCTTGAAATATTTGAGCTGCATTGCATAAAGAACAAATATAAGTTGTTCTTAGAATAACTCAATAAACTATATTTTTATTTATCCTCTATTTGAATGGAAGATTTACATTCCACACTATTTTATAGTACACTAAGAACATATCTGTATATAAGAAACAATGAGAGAGAGTATAGGCAGATTAAACTTTTATTTAAGTGCATATTAGACTAAATAAAAGATGTATAAATTATTTGTACATACCTATATTACAAATAATCAAAGTAATTCTGAGACTAAATGTGAACATTTGTTTAGGATTCCAAAATGACTGATTATAATCACTAACTACTTGTTAATCATTAAGTTAACAAGATACATACTGACACTAACAAAAAGTTTTTTAATTAATGTCATAAATTGCATAAATTAAAAATCATTGTTGCATTTACAAATAATATTTACACATAAATACTGTTTGTATCAAATACACTGTTTCCTTGTTAAAAAATGATCATGACCCATAAATAAATTATAGACTTTAGAATACAATTGAATTTTGTTTGAAGTGAAAATAACACATATATAAATGCCCAAGAGTAGAATTGCTGGATCATAGGGTAGTTCTTTTTTAAATTTTTTTGAGGAGCCTTCACACTGCTTTCCAAACTGGTAGAGCAATGTTATATTCCCAAGCAGCAGTGTATTATGTTTCCCTTTTGGCCACATACTTTTCAACATCTACTACCATTAGTTTTCTTGATAATGGTCATTCTAACTGAGGTGAGATATGATATTTTAACTTGCATTACCGTATGGCCAGGCAGGTTGAGCATTTCTTCATGGGTCTATTGGGCATTTTACTTCTTCTGAGAAGACTCTCTTTATCTTATGAGCTCACATGTTTATTGCAGCACACATACATATATATATATATATATATATATATATATACACATCTATAAAGACATGTTAAATAAATAAATGTGTCTTCATAATTTTCATAAGCGGTCTATTTCCTCTGGGAAATCTCTGTACCTTAGCAACAGGACAATGAATTTAGAAAGAAAACAAAGTCCATGTCTAGTTATTTTACATAAATTATTAAGAACAAGAGCAAACATAGAACTTAAAGTGTTACTACTATTGGCAAAATGGAGAAATTTTACAACTATTCACTTCTTCTTCTAGAGTGTGTTGAGTGGCTGTTATTGATAGACCTATGTGCAAAATTGCCAGAATGAATGCATTTTTTTTCTCTTTGGGTATTTCTTTCTTTTACTATTCAATTGGCTAAAAGGTATTTCTAATTTTTCTTTCTTTTTTATTAGGCTCTGGAAAATAATGCAGCAAACTTGAACTGCTGTCTTGTAGTGTAGACCCCTGGAAAGTCCTTAGAAAACTCTTGAAAATAATTTTAAAATTCTTTTTTATTTCACATCAAAAATGTAAAACATTGGTCAACATATAACATAAAAAACATGCAGACCTCACCATTAAAATACCAAAGAAACTAATGATATTTGAAAATCATCTCCAAATTTACTAAATAAATTTATTTGTGAATCAAGGAGGAAATCTTGACTTTTAAGTTTTCTTTCATACATGGTTGGCAGTTACATAGATTTTTTTTCTATCAAATCAAATAATTATTAAATTTCAAATCTTTTCAATTAAAATTTACTGAAATTGCATTTGGCCATTAACAACTGAAGGATCGCTGAATGTAACGCCGTGTACCTTGTAAGGTAAACATGTGTTTCAGAGTTTTATCTGTTTTTCTATTTCACAATTAAAATCAACAGATCCTTTTGTTTTTTGTTTTTGGGGGATTTTTGGGTCCGGTCATGGGGCCTGAACTCTGGGCCTGGGCGCTGTCCCTCAACTCTTCAGCTCAAGGCTAGTGCTCTACGACTTGAGCCACAGTGCCACTTCCGGCTTTTTTTTTCTGCTTACGTGGTGCTGAGGAATCGAACTCAGGGCCTCATGCAAGCTCTCTACCACTGAGCCACCTTCCCAGCCCAACAGATCCTTTTAAGAAAGCAAGATACATAAATATTTTTTCTTTGATTCAGTTTAACCTAGTTACAATTTCTCAATTTCCTATTAGTGTGTTAGTGCTAATTTAAGGAACCCCATTTGCCTACAGAAATAGTTCTGTGTAAATAGTCACTTTCTCTAGCCATTGGATGAGTTTCTCAAAATAGAAAAATCCCAAGTTGGTAATTTGGCTGCTGAAATTACAAAGATGTATAGCAGAGATAATTTATACAAGATGGAACTTTGTTCTCATTTGAGCCCATGAAGCCATGTGAAATCATTCAAATTAAGCAAAGATGCTTTTTCCAGTACATTAGAAAACCTATTACAAGTCTGTAATTGAGCAGGCTGAAGAGTTTTAACTATGCTCAGCTGCCTATAACTTCCTCAAATGAAATTTTATCATATATTTTTTGAAGAGCTAGAAATTATGTCCAGTAATTCATGATGCACATCAGTTTTTTAAAATTTATATTATTTAATGAAACTTGAGGAGGGTATTGGTGCCCAGAATGTCCTGTAGAGATTCTCAGTCACATTCGAGTTTTGAGTCAGCCTATACTTGCATTTGTGGTAATGATCCAAACACCTTTATACTCTTCACAAAACTCCTTAATTGGATACTGGCACTTGTTTGTTTGGAAGAGTGCACTTTATGGTATTTTAATAATCATTGTATATTATTGCCTCTTTTATTACTTCAGGATGCATCTGTTGGACATCCTGTAATCCTTCTTCAAAAACAAAGAAAAACACCAAACAGTGATTACCTGTGTTATTACAATTTTGCAGGTATATATTTGCAAAGTAAATTAGTATTTCCATTACCATAACATTTCTTGCTAATCATTTACAGCCATGGGCACGTACTTCAATCTTATTTCACTGAAAATATTTATCCCTGAATAGGTAATAAAAATCCTTCTGTGTAATTTTTATGCAGTGGGGAAATAGCATAGTCATCATGAAAGTAATTGCCTAAAATGACAATGAATCAGAACAATCATTTATGTGAATGCACAGAGACTTTGAAAGATTTTCTATAATGTGATTTAGTACTAATTACATAGATCAATAAAGATGTTATGCTTGCTTTTTTTGGAACACAATTAGTGCAGTCGTGATAGAAATCTACAGAAAATAGAAAAATTATGTTCCCAATAGAGACAAACTAAGTGATTAAATATAAGCCTTAATTAGAGCATCAGTATTGCATAACCACCCAAGGCTCATGACAAGAATCGAAAACAGAGATAAAGAATTGTTGTTTCCTCATTATTATATCACTAACATCCTTTACTTACAGCACTAGATTTAAATTTGTATATTTATAAAATAAGATTATCGCAAGATGGAATAAACCACTGACACTGAAATTATTATTGAACATTAAGGCACCCTATGTGAGCTCGAAAGTACAATTCACTGCAAATTTTACAAATACCCAATGGCATAGAAATATATTGTGTGTTTTTATTTCTTTGAAAGCCATTACTAACTTGGTTTTTTGTTTTTTGTTTTTTTTTGTTATTAAAGAAGCAACTTTATTGAAAAGGTTCCTACACTGACCGGCCAGTGCCGCAGCACAGGCTCAGGAGCTGATACTGTCGCCATTACTAACTTGTATAAACTCTGTCACAAATACTGAAAGTGTTTTTTCCTGAAACCGCAAAGGTTTGCATGTGGATTCTACTGTTACTTCACCAAGGAATGTAGGCTGAAATCAAAGAAATCCCTTTATTTTTCCTTAAAGAAAATCTAGAGACTCTAGAATCCCACTATGAGAAATAGACCAATTCAAAGTCCAAAATGTCTATATTTATAAAAGCAACAGCTTTCCCACATTCTCCTACTTTTCACCCTTCTCTTTCCTTCTTTTTGAGTGCTGGTTTAAAACTCAGGACCTCACCAAGCCAATGAAGCCATTGACCTACATCCTTAGCCATGTTTTTACATTAGGTTTGTAAATACTTTTATCTGATAAATTAGTCTGCATATTCTCTGGGTTTCTCTTTTCATTTTGTTTTATTTCTATATGTGGGTAAGTGATTTATGCTTTTTATGTCTACATACATTTTGATTGTGTTTATCAGGGACATAGTATTGCTCTAATTGGAGAGTCTGGATAGTATCTTTCTGGAAAGTGTTTTGGGTTTTGTTCTGTGTTTGTTAATTTAGTGATGCTGATGAAATTTGCTCTTAGACCTGTTATAGTAGTTTGGTGGATGCCCTTAATTTCATAATGTATTACTACTTCATCATGCAGGACTACTTCTGGAATAGACTTTGTTTTTAAAAAATGACATCCTAGTCTGCCACTGACTATAACGTAACTTTAGTAGCATTTCTATTTTCGGTGGCAATTCAGCCTGTCCTAGACACATACTGTCTTTTCAATTTGAACCTACCTCTTGATTTTAAATTAACAATGTTCAACTAGGAAGAATTCAGTCTTGGCCGGTACATATTCAGTTTATCAGTTTAGAACGTGGGGTAAACTCAAAGAAATCTTGAAACATCTTTTTCAGGTACTTTTTATCTTTTCCATCCCCTTCTTGTTGCAGGATCTCGTTGACAATTATGTCATTAGACAGGAAAGGCAATCTCTACTTCAGCTACCTACTAATTCTATTCATTTCTATTTGGTTTCTTCTCCTGCATTGCCTGTTTACAAAAATCTCAGGTTCACTGTGTTTGTTTTTCAGTTTCAGAAACCAGTTACTTCATATTCTTTTTCAGGGGGCAAATTAGTTATGATACAAGGCCACATCTTCAATCTGTTCCTCTGTCATCTCTAAAATGTTGACATGAATTACTAGAAATATCTACTAAATCTTTCATAGGCTGCTCCAATCTCTTTGTACTTTTCACTTAATATAAACTCCTCTGTTAAGCAAAATATTTTGAAATGCACATTCATGCATGTTCTTATCATATGCAGCATCATGCTTGAATGTACTGTGGCTTTCAAGAGAAATAGTAAGTCAATGAGTGAAGGACAGAAATAATTAGCAAAATAAGTGATACATGTATATAGGTTGATCAACCCAGGTTGATTTCCTAAATATGACTTATAGGAACTGAATTATTAAAAGATAAGAACTATTTAAGAAGAAATAAGGAAAGATCATTCCAGAAACATGCAAAATTGCTCTAGTGAGAAAAGAGAATTTCCTTGGGGAAATAATGATACACTGGACTTTGGCAGTGTAAGATAAAAGAGCCAATAGAAGATAAAAGAATATTCAAACTAATTGCTTTTGTGTCTAATTGGACTTTTGAAATGTGAGAGATAGAATAAACCTCAGACATTCTTTTAACATGGTCAAGTAGGTAAGTAGAAAGACCAATCAAGATAAGAAATACAATAGAAAAACACTCTCAAAGGTTTAATGAACATCACTTTCATTATGTATTTCAAGTTTTGAGAAGATTGTCAAACATGTGAAAAATAAAGTCTGGAAAGTACTAGAAAGATTTAAACTGCTTCTGATCCTGAAATAGAAATATGAATTTCCCAAGCTGGTGAGTAAAGAGGAAGAAAGGTATAAACATGAATATATCAAGTAAACTAACATATAAATTGAGGAAATAATCTAGAGAAGAATATGGAAATCTAGAAATACACATGGAAAACTACCAGAGAAGTACAAGTAAACTTTGGTAAATGCAGACAGATTTTAGAAGAAATGGGCCATCTATACAGATTTAGAGAAATGCCTAATCAGAAAGGAAAACCAGTGTCTTTTGAAATTGACCCATGAGGTTGGAGGCGTGGCTCAGCCTCAGGTACCCAGTTCAAGTTCCAGTTGCAGACCTAAATTAACTTAATCCAAGATTTGTAAGTAGACAAGCACAATGAAAACAGGTTATTCTTTGAAGAAGCTCAGCAGAGAAAATGTGAAAAACAGATGTGGTTGATTATATTAAACTTCAGGAAGAAAAGAAACATGCTATTGAAAATAAAGCAAAAACTTTGCTTCAGTGGGAGAATGTGTGAGAACAGCTAAGAGAATTGTACTGCCAGAGTCACCTCCACCCTTTATAAAGTTTTTAATTCCCATCCAGTTCCTTTTTCCTGTGACCATCTGAAAATCCACTCAAGACACACATCATCTCCTCTCTTCCATTTTTTGTAATTCCCTTGGCTAAGGCAGCTGAAAGTGAATTCCTTGGACCCAAGCATAGATACTATTGCTCCTATAATTTCCAGCAGAAGAGGTCTGAGAAAGGGAAATTTGTGCTTCTGAATCAAGGTCAAGCACAGGAGTTTCACCCCACTAGGTGATCCCATATAAACATCACTGTACAAGTAAACGTCTCATGAAGAGCCATTATCAAGAAATAATTAAGATTTTCTAGTACCAATAAGCACATTGTAGAGTCAAGGCCACCATTGTCACACACATAAAGGCAGGCATTAGAGAGTATCCCAGTGACACTACCCTAGGTTTTAATATTTGTGTGATTGGATAGCAAGAAATTTATGTGCAGATGTATGTATGTATATACATATGTGCATATATGCATACATTTATATGTATTTCTGCTTATCACTTTATATTTACCAGATTCTCTATTATTTTCCAGTTGCTAATTTATAAGCATTTCTACAGTCTTGTCATACTAAAACAAAACACTTATCTTGTAGTGTGAAGGACTATAGGCTAAATAAAATAGAAGGCTGACTTCCTTCTAGACAGCTTTTGTTTCCTGCCTTTTATTTCCTGCTTACCTAATGACTTCATAGCACTCTTGTTACCACTTCACTATTGTATCTCCCATGACCCTTTAGTCTGTTAGGCCCCCCTGCCATACAAGTGAGAATAATCATCCTGTCTCAAGGTTCACAACTCTATCACACTTTTAAAGTCCTACTTGCCCATGAAATTTAGCATTAGAAATCAATAATTAGGATCCATTACTTTTTGTCAATATGTGAGGAGCATTCTGTTTGCTTTTCAGAACATTAAAAAGAAAATAAATAGGAAAATTTTTGAAAAAATATATACTGGATATATGCCTGAAATTCTATGAAAAAAGGATTGTCTATGATGAATTTGGCATATTATTAATTTACAAACATGCCTATAAAGATAGGAGAGGATATCAAGACTTTCCAGATAAAGGTAATCTGAAAATTTACATGTTGCTCAGTTAAAGTCTCTTTTTCTACTTCCACTGCTTTACTAATTAAATGTTTGCTTGCAAAGGCCACTATGTTAATATTGACAGTAGCCAGTAAGTGTACCAACGTGTTGACCTGGGCGGACTGATATTCTCCTAGGTAGTTTGCAAAGCCCCATTGCACAGTAATAGGAACTTAATGATGGGATGCTGCCGTCAAAGCAGCACTATATGACGAATGTCATATAGTCTTACCTCTTGATTGTTATTATCTTTGATAAGGTTATTGGCTTAAGATTATTTCACAGGTGAGAAGAGCTTCATTAGGAAACCATAGGTTAAAAGCACAGCCATCACCAAGTTGCTATTTTTACTAATTTAAAGTAAGTAGTTTTGCATCCATGTGTGGTACCATTAATGATGTTATATGTCAAGGTAGTTTGCTCGCCAGTCTTGTGTTAGCAATCTTTCTTTGAATGCATTCTATATTTCTTATAGCTTCTCTCTTCACTTTTTTTTTTAAAGAATTTAAGCCATGGGGCTGGGAAGGTGGCTCAGTGGTAGAGCGCTTGCCTTGCATGCCTGAGGCCCTGGGTTCGATTCCTCAGCACCACATAAGCAAAAAGAAAAAAGCCGGAAGTGATGTTGTGGCTTAAGTGGTAGAGCGCTAGCCTTGAGCTGAACAGCTGAGGGACAGCGCCCAGACCCAGAGTTCAGGCCCCACGACCGGACCCAAAAAACAAACAAACAAAAAAAAAAAAAAGAATTTAAGCCATGCTTTAGATCATTAGTAGTGTTGTTTATTTAACTGGAAGTACCTTGTTCCCTGTGTGGGTTTGATGAAGTCAGGCTCGTACATAAATATAATTCTGCACTAAGCCAGAGGACAAATTCTGGGCATCTCAGTTCACCAGTTCACATCAGCCAGTGTGAAGGTGCTAAGAATAAAACAGGTAACTTCCTCCCGCTGGTACAGTGTGACACATCTCTGATCCAGCACTGGGAAGGTGAAGGTGAGAGAAAGAGCTCTGGTTTTAGGCCAGCTTGGGATATAATTACTTTCCATCATACCAAGGATTAGAAACTCTCTGCCTTAAAAAAGAAAATAAAGGTTTCCAGAGAAGGAATGAAACGTCAGAGAGAATATAACTTTTAAACATTCAGAACATTTAGGGTCGAAATTCGTCTAATTCATCTAATCCATGGTGTTTAAGTGACTAGTGTCTAGCATATATATATGTATATTATATATAGTGTATAACATATATACTATATACAGTGCAATTATATAATACATAGTATGTATTATACGATATACAGCATTTACATATGTATATAATGTTTAATTGTCTGTCTTTATATTTGCATATGATCACATTTAATAATTTAAGGTTTAAAACATTAAGAATGTCTCTGAAAAAGCTGTGTTACTATATCATTTCCAAGTTAGCAAATGTTAAGGGCATGGAGAGAATAATCGTGCTTTAGAGAGTCAACACTTCAAAAAAAAAGCTCTTTCTTCTTGAGTTTGCAAGCAGTCTGGAACTCTGCTAAGTATTCCTAATTAATCTACATAAATACACTTGTAAATGAACATAGGCAAGCTGTGCTCACTCCATCCCAGTGTGAGCAGTTTCACACTAAATGTGTGCTTTAAAGATGTCTCATACCTGTGTATTTTTCTGCATCTTATAATCATTATACAATCAATTACAGTGCTTGCCTTGTGCTTGCCAGGCTGACACTCTATCACTTGAGTCATGCTTTATGTTGGTTATTTTGGAGACCAAGTCTTGGGGACAGTTCTACCTGTGTTAACTTGAACCACTGTTCTCCATAGCTCAGGCGCCTGAGTAGCTGGAGTTGCAGACAGGAATCATCTAGTTATATTTTTCCATTATTGATTATTAATGCTAATGAAACTGTGCAAACTAGAGTTTCATTATGACATCCTCATACCTGTATAAGCTCTTTAGTAAAACATAGAGTAGTTATGGCTCAATCAGTGGGTCTTCTGTCAATAGAGTAGTGCCTGACTGTAGTACTGGAGATGCAGAGAGCCAGGCCATGTATTTCTTCTATACAAATCTGTTACACAGGAGTCACCGAAGGCCCAAATTCCAGCCCTGGGTTTAAGGCTGGTGAGATCTAGGGAAATAAGGGCTGCCTGCACTGTCTAGATCTGACCTTGTAGCTGTATCGTCTTCTTTTTCTACTTCTGGGGAGCAGGGATTGAAGTGTGGACTATTTCATACATTCTCTGTGTGACCTTCCTGTATATCATTTTAGCTATGGTCACCTGTGGTTTGATTGCTGACGCTTCTCTTTTTCCATGCTCAGAATAGTTTCTCTCCTTAGTTCTCCCGCTTTTACATTCACAGGTACCTCATGAACACACTCCTCATCAGCTGTTTATCATGGTAGTCCTACTTCACACAGTTCTCCAACCGAGTTTTTTCTTTTATTTAAAAAACATTGGAATGTTTTAGATTCTTACTGGCTCAATTAATTGATTTAATAATATTTTTATTGTCTTCCCAACAATTGTATAACTACATTTTATAACTACATTGGTTTTCTTGATATGTTTTTAGGGTCGTGGGGTTTGAACTCAGGTCCTGAGAGGTGAGCGCTGTCCCTGATCTCTTTTGCTCAAGGGTAGTGTTGGGCCAATTTGAGCCACAGCACCACTTCCTGTTTTCTGGTGTTTAATCAGAGATAAGAGTCTCAAGGGCTTTCCAGGGCCGGTGGGCTTTAAATCAGGATCTTCAGCTCTCATCATCCAGAGTAGTTAGGATTATAGGCATGAGCCACTGGTGCCCAGCTTACATTTTTAAATAAATAAAACTATCTTGTATTTTTTTTAAATTTTAAGTGATTTCTGACTCTTGTGTTCACAAACAACAAACAATACCTTTTCAAGAGAGTAAATAAGCTTTTTTTTTCTTTGTTGGTCATGAGTCTTGAACTCTGGACTTGGGCGCTATCCCTCAGCTCTTCAGCTCAAGGTGAGCACTCTACCGCTTGAACCACAGCACCAGTTCTGGTTTCCTAGTGGTTTATTGGAGATAAGAGACTCACAGACTTTACTGCCCTTGAACTGGCTGGCTCTGAACTCTCAGATCTCAGCCTCCTGAGTAGCTAGGATTACAGGTGTGAGCCACCGGCACCCAGCTGTAAATAAACATTTTTATGACTTACCATTCTTGAAAATATAGCACTAATGATTTTATTCAGCCACAGTTTCAATGTAGGACATGTTGGACATGGATTTCTTGTCAGCTTTGAACAAATCAAAAGGGTATTTTGTTTTATATGGAGAACAATTATTTCCAAGCTTGGAAATATGTATTTTCTGTACTAATATTTATTTCAATTGGAACAAAAAAGAAATGTCCAAGAGTTCCATTTCCTAAACTTATACTAGGAATTTAACATTATTATGGGACATATTTAGCTAAAAGGTGTATTACTACAGGCTGAAACTGGTATATCTAAGCATTGACACTTTATTGAAGTGTATAATTACAGGTCAAATCTCATATAGAAATTTCTTGGAATAACTTTTGCTTTCATCTGGTGGCATCCAGGTTTTCAGTCTTTCCTGGATACATCCCCCAAACTTTCAGAATTTATTTTCCATATTTGCCATATATATGGTCACTGTGAATATATCTTACATTTATTAACTGTCATTTGAAAAATAGTGGTACCTAAACACAATTGAGTTTCTACATGGAAAACACCATCAGTCTGTGTGCATTCCTAAGTTTTTTTTAAAAAAAAGCTGGAAAAAATCACTAATTACATTCAGTATATGTAGATATTTTGAAATGTATGGTTGAAATAAAAATGATATTTTATGATTGTTATTTGGATGAGTTATGACTTTCTCACTGAAATTCTTTCTCCCTTCAAAATTTAGGAATTTTGTGAGTTTGCTTTTTAATCATTATTTCATCTCTGACTTGGATCTTAGAAGAAAATTACCATGCAATGAATCATATCTATTTCTTGATCTACTAATTAAGTGAAAATATATACTGCAATTTCTGTGTCCTTAACTTTCATGGCTTTATTTGTTTGTTTTGTTTTATTTTTCTTCTCGGAGTAGTGATGGCTCAGTTATTATGTTAGTTATGTTTCTTGTGAGGAATATAAATAAGAAAATTTCATCTTTGTCTCTGTCATCCTGTGTGTGTTTGCAAGGAGTATTTATTGGATTGATTTTAAATGATTAGAGGCTAAATAGTCTAACAATAGCCATCTGAATGTGAAGACCCAGAGCACAAGGTGACTCAGGCTCTAATCCCACTCTGAGAGACTGAGGGCTGGGAAGCAACCTAGTTGTCATCTGGCTGTCACTGGCAGGAGTCCACATCTGATGAAGTGGTCCAAATTCATGGTGGTTCATCCCCACTCAGCTGCTCTCTTACTGCATAATCCTCTCTAGAGATGCCCTTAAGACACAGAAGTGTGCTTTGTTAATCATTTATGTACTGCTCAATCAAGTCAAGGTGACAATCATGATTTCCCATTACAGTTATATGACTAATGCAGTTATTTAAACACTCATCAATTTCAATATTAATATCCTGTCTTAATTTAGGGCAATATATCATCTTTTTTATTTAAACTTGGATTCCACACAAAAGGGAAAATATTTTCTTTCTTTTTTTTTTTTGTCAGTCATGGGGCTTGAACTCTAGGCTTGGGCACTGTCCCTGTGCTCTTCAGCTCAAGGCAAGCACTCTACTGCTTGAGCCACAGCGCCACTTCCAGTTTCCTACTGGTTTACTGGAGATAAGAGTCTCACGGACTTTTCTGCTTGGGCTGGCTTTGAACTGCGATCCTCAGATCTCAGCCTCCTGAGTAACTAGAATTACAGGCGTGAGCAACCAGCACCCGGCCCACGGAAGATATTTTCTATGTATATCTAACATCAGTTTTACTCTTAAACTTATTTTTTAAATGGAGGCACCTTGAACTTGGCTTTTTTTTTAACCTAAATTTTGTTTTGCTGTTATTCAGGAAAAACTAGAAATACAGATACATGGTGATAATATTGCTAGATAAGGTACCAACTAACTAATAGGTAAGTTGCTAACTAGTAACTACCCTGTTAATTGTTATTTATTATTAAAACGATATGACTATGCACTAATTAAAAAATGTATTCATTGAAGTGTGTGTTTTGTCTTTTTGAAATGTTTAAGTCTAACTCTATTAATGACAAGGAATACCTTCATTGTCTAAAGAATAAACTGTTCTTGCATAGGTGTTTGCTTGTTATTTCTTTGTGTAACTGATGGCACTGATACAAAAAAAAGTCCTCTATTGTTCAAATGTCTCATATATTTGTACTTTATTTGGGTTCAGTTTCAATTTTCTACATAGAAAAGAAGGGAATTTTGTCAGCAAGTGGATAGTTTGTGTGCATTACAATATTTAATCCTCATAATGACTCTGTAAGATTAATATTGTTAATACTTTCATATGAATGAGAAAACAAAAGTGCATTTTGTCATGGACCTTCAACAAGAAAGGGAAAAATCATGACATTTTGGCTTTTATTCTCCATCATTTTTTATGCTGAATATTTTATTTCTTCCATATGTATTCTCTTCATACACATACATTTGATTTGTATATTCAGGTCAAAATGCATGTGATTTAACTTGTCCAATTCTGAGTCTTCATTTCTTCAAATCCACTTAAAGTATAACTATTTCTTAGCAAAATTAAGATTAATAGACTTTGCCAGAGAACCAAGCAGACATCCCGGTACAGAGAACAAAGAAAGGGGGTGGGGAGAGGGGGCCGGCAAGACTCCTTCTCACAAGGGAGGAATTTTCTGGGGTGACCTATATAAGCTAGGAGGTTTAGGAGGGGCTTGAAGGGGCTAGGAGGTGGAGACCCCCGTGTGGATGTGTGGGCCAGGGACTTCATCATGGTGGACTAGGATTTATGGCTGTCATCTAAGTAGATTAGGGTCCTGCAGCTGCCCGGACTTGAAGATCTCTCTAAGGGACTCTTATTGCCTTATGTGGTGGTAGCTGCTCCAGATAAGTTCCATCCCAAGGTAAAGGGGATTGGAAGTTGGTTATTTACTGCCTTTACTACAGGGGCCTTGTGCTACCTAGGAAGGAAGCATGCTAAGCTGTGGAGAAGGGAAGGAGTGGACTAAGCTATGGGAAAGAACTCAATTCGCTAACACTATTAAAATTTAAATTCTTCCCTCATTGGGACGCACATTAAACCCATTGAATACTTCTATAATTCTGAACCTCTTCTCAAATAGCAGACCTTAGAGCATGTTACATTATGCAAGAATTACCATAGAGTTCACTGCAGGTAGTCCTAACAGATTATGCATAAGGGACTACTATTATGAAGTTTTGCCAGTCAGAGTGACATATATATGAATCTAGAGTACCATTGTGAGAGAGGGTATTAGACAAAAGTGAAAATTCAGATTAAAATACCAGAATAAAATGTCATATATTTAGATAAATTACTATATTCAGTAATGGTAATGTTACAAAATATTGCCCACATTAGATACAGTTAGCTAAAAATAAGAATACATTGAATTATTACAGTTACAACTACAGTTTCAACAGTCAGAAAACGTATTCCATGGCTTTAAAGACTTTAAAGGACTTTAAAGGTAAGTAGAAAGAAAATCATTCCCATGTAATTCCACTAGAGGGTAGTATTGTAACACTATACACTAAGAAAAAAAGTTTTAACAGAAGCCACATGCATCAAATATTTTGATTATGAAAATTGATTAATTGATTAAGAATATGTTTTAATTGTATTATTGTTTCATTTTCCACCATAGCCAAGTGACTAAAAATGTCCCTGTGATATTACTGATTGAGTTAAAAATAGTTTTGTTTTAGTTGTTACTGTTTATGTTTTGTTTTGATTTGTTTTGTGGTCATAGAGCTTGAACTCTGGGCCTGGGTGCTGTCTCTCAGCTCTTCAGCTCAAAACAAGTGCTCTACCAGTAGAGCCCACAGTGCCACTTCCAGTTGTTGTTTTTTAAAATTAATTAGCAACTATTGGTCTAAACACACACATAACAAAAGCTCCACTGTGTTATTGCACCTCTCTTATATATCCTTAAAACATTGTTAGGAAATATAATTGAAACACCAAACTAAGAATAATGTTGTACACATGTAATTCCAGTATGCAGAAGGCTGATTCAGAGTGTTCCTGGTTTGAAACCAGCCTGGACCATATAGAAAGCAAAATGTTAAATTACAAGCCCAAATTCATTAACAGTATTTTAAAGGATTTGATTAGCATTTAGCAGGTGTACAAGGGCACTTCAGTGACATTCTCAAACATTCCCATACATACCACATACCCTAGCTGACCACTCTCTATCTGTCTCCTTCAGACCCTATGTCATTCCTAAAACACATGCAGTAGAATTCACTGTGCTATGTTCATGTGAGTAGAAAAGTATTCTAAATGTATATGCCCACGTTTGAATGAATATTTTCATAATTTTAAGTATATGAGTCTGTAACATTGCTAAAAATTCAAAGTTAAAGCATAGTTACGATATGGATCTTGATATTTCTCATATTTTGACTTTTAATGAACGTTGACTTTGTCAACTGGTCCTATATATTTGTCTCAGCTACTTCCACTTCACCCTGAAAGGCTTTTCTTGAAATCAGGTTTAGTTATAACAAGTACTTCAAAAAGGTTTTTACTCATTTGTCTTATGTTTATATTATTTTATTTTAGTGGTACCTGTCTCTGCATATATGTATTTTTATTGGCTTATGTGAGCTGCACAGAGTATTTCAATGTTAGATTCCCAATAATGTTAATCCCATGCTTCAATTTCATCCCCTCCACAACACTCCTTGAACCCCTCTTTCTAACGAATCCATGCCCTCCGTAGATTTTCCGGTTCCATTTTCATTGTTGTAAATACACTTTTGAGGTTATTCAGTCTTCTTTATCCTTTTCTCTTTTTCTTTTCTGTGCATTTTCTATGAAAATCCACTCATGTAAAACTTACCTAGTTCTTGCTATCTGGAGGGAAAGTAGGAGAAAAATGGGGGAAGGGTGACAAATTGGACAAGAAATGTATTTATTACTTTACTTATGCAACTATAACCCCTCTATACATCATGTTGACAATAAAAAAGGGGAAAAAAAAGAAAAGAAAAAGATATAAAGAAAGCCAGTCACTCTTTTGTAGCTGATTCTTTCCGTTAGAATTACTAAAAAACAACTCTCATCCTATATACTTAAAAATGAAAAGTTTTAGTACAGAGAAGTTTTGTTTATCTTCTTCTACAGACCTATGACAGCATCTAAGGTGATGCTATATAACTCACTTGACCAGGTCTTCAAATCATACACCTTTCTCCAACCCTTGTTTGGATGCCTTCTCTTTTAACATAATTAACATACTCTAAGGAAGCCATAAACACAGACAATTAGACTCCTCACTCTGCTTTGCCATTGAATATTAAACCCTGCAAGTTATGGAAATGAATTTTTATGAGAAAGGTCTATCAACAACCCATCAAACTACCCCAACCTATACCATATGCAATGGAAGTGAGTTCTCCTGCTGAGTAGTGTCCTAATTGAATATGCATGTTGCTTATGTGTGTATATGTATATATTACACTTATACAAGTGTAATAACATGTTAAATCCCTTCACATAATTAATATATACCAATAAAAGAGTTTTATAATTTAGAAATAATTCTAACTAGCTTTAGTGATTATGACGTTGTTTTCTAATTAAGAAAAGCATATAGATAATAATAATAACATACTCAGGATTAAATAACTAATGATAAGAAATCTGTACCTATGGCCATGCTTCTTTATTCTAGGTTAATTAACTGGTCTCTATGTCAGATTATTACAGCTCTCAAGTTTTGCTGATAAAAAAACCATAATCCAGGGAAATTGTATAATTCTCCTAATATCTCAATGATAATTAATGGCCAGGCAAAACTAATTAATGATAAATATCATAATATGGCCTTTAAATTACAAAGCAGCCTTTCCTATAATACAATGTATTTTATCTGGTTACAATTAAATGTTTTGAAGCACAAGTCAAACAAGCTCGACAAACATCAGTAACTAAGTAAAATCATGAATCTTTTATTTAGGAAACTGTAAGATAATGTTTTATTTCCTAACACCTGTTACTAGCAGTTCTTGATTTTTTTCATGGGAATATGGTTCTTCATTGATTTATAAGAGATGAAATATGTCAACTTTTCTCAGAGCATAAGTAATAGTATAGAGCATAAGTTTGTTCTCTGAATTAAATGTAACCTTTTGCTTACCTAAATTCATAAAGGACCCATTTTATCACTACATAGTATAAATGTAATATACATTTCTAAATGACAAGATTGGTGGATATCAGTCTGAATTTTAAACGTATTTAGTGACTTTCTCAGCTAGCAATATTTGATAAATTTCATGCATCAACAATTCATTCCCAACTATATTTGATGAACTCACCTATACTCTTATAAATTTTATGTTCTGAACCATCTATTTCCCTGCTCTATAGTTCACTTTATTGTTTTGTTTATGATAGATAGAGCAAAGCTTGCAATTTTCCCTCTCCTATTTGGTTTTTATGTCACAAATTACTTTTTATGGCATGTACAATGTCTTGTAACCTTTGCAAGTTTTGCTTTTGTTGACAATTTATCATTGCTGTCCCAGAAAGTATTTATGCTCACACTATCTGATCATTTTAACCGATGGTTTCTGTGCTTTCTAGCCTATTAAATATGACTCATTGCTTCTCCACACAGTGATGATGAAATAATTTTGACCACAAGGTAAATAAAGCATGTTTGATTGCCATCTTGATCATAAGTGAATGCCAAAAGTCTCCAGAGCTGATTTTGTGAAGATATCTGCACTTGCAGTATTCTAACATTTGTGAAAATCTGAAAAGAAAAGATAAAACAAACAAAAAAACTGTCTCCTCACCACTCTAAAAAAAGAAGTCATTTTTTAAAAAAAACTAAGTTTTTTATTGTGAAAATACTGCACAGAGGGGTTACAATTACATGAACAAGGTAATGAGGACATTTCTTATCTAGCATTGTTGCCTCCTCTTTTGTTTCTTTTCCCCCTACCATCCTTTCCCTTCCCTCCAACTCCACAACTACACTCCCCCCCTAAATTGTGAGGTTTGTTTTTCTACATAGTGTATTGTTTAAATAGGGATACAGGTTGACCCATTGCAAGAAAGAAGTCATTCTTAAATATTTGCAATAACTAGTGTATGTCTGAGTCAAACAGAAAAGGTCAGATAAGTTGATGTTAGGGAAATGAACCCCAAGATAACTATTCAATACTTTTCTTTCATGTGCTTGTTTCTAACATAGTTATAAGATGATTTCCTTGTTGCTTTGTATGTCCCTCCCCCACGGTATAACCCCTGCTTTCACTGTATTTGATGTCGGTATAATTTGTGGAGGGGAAGGGCAAAAACAAATCGTTTAAATAGGGATACAGGTGGACCCATTGCAACAATGAGATGTACAAGTTGTTATGTCGAAAAACGAACTTTACAACTTTGGTGAGGGGATGAGGGAAAAGATTAAAAAACAAAACAACAACAACAAACAAAATCTGTTCTTGGGAGGGGAGCTGTCACTCAAATAATACAGCAATTGTCTTGTGCAAAAAAAAAATTCAGGGACAACCTCCAAGGCCTGAGCTCAAATCCCAGGACCAGCATGAAAAAAAATCATAATAAGAAAAAAACAAAATCAGTCCTCTGCTAGTTTTTATCCATATCTTTCACTAAAATTTTCCACTAAAATAGGACATTTTTGAGGGGAAAAAACATAGTTTATAATTTGAGTTTATATTTTGTTCATATAAAACAAATTTCATATTAATTCTGTAATTGTTTAGCTAATTTATTGATTATTTTTAAGTAGTTTTACAAAGGAGTTGCCATTTAACAAAGCACTTTATGAATACAATGCAGCTAGGTCAAAGTCACTGCTTCTATCATTCTCACCCATCTCTCTCAACCACTTTTTCCCTCACATTACTAATATAAAAAATGATCCAGAATTCTTCATCTATGGTGACAGATAAAATAATAGCAAAATTAAAGGTAAATTAAAATAACAGGAAATGGCCAACATAGTGCACTGAAATAAAAGTCCTATTTGTTTCTGGAGAAATAAATTTGCATTGAGGAAAACTATAATTATTGACTGAGAGGAAAATTTTCCTTCCTTCAGATTTGCAAAGGATGCATTTTTTTAAACTTTCTGCTTATTGATCTGTGTGCTTTTATTGTTTTTATTTTTTTTTTAACAGAAAATGACCTCTGCATTAGTAAATTTGGGACTAAAAGAGGCAAGAATCTTTCCTTCCTTCCTTCATTAGGGTCACTTAACAGGGAAAAGGAAAAGACTGAAAAATCATACAAGAGAAATCACTGACTGCCTAGTTTAATTATGTATTTCTCACAATATCCAAGTTTGGGAATCAACCAAATGCCCATCCATATCTGAGCAAATGATGAAGCCATTTAGGAAAATGTTTGGAACTAGAGATGATTATGTTAAGCATAAAACAAGCAAGATATGGAAAGAAAAGTACTGTGTGCTTCCTTTCATATGTGGAAGCTAGCTACTCTTTTATAAAATATATATTATATAGCATATATAATATATCACATATATTTTATGAATATATTTTATAAAACCTTATACTATATAGATTTTATAAATCCACATAAAAATATGTGAAACAATTAAGACTGTCTTCGTGGGGGCTTGAACTTTGGGCCAGGTGGCTGTCCTTGAGCTTCTCTGTGCTCAAGGCCAGCAGTTTACCTTGAGCCACAGCTCCACTTCTGGCTTTTTGTGAGTAGTTTATTAAACAAAAGTCTCATGGGCTTTCCTGTCTGGGCTGGCATCAAACGATGATGTTCAGATCTCAGATTCTCTAGTAGCTAAGATTACAAACATGAGCCACCAGCACTGGACTTATAAAACCATTCTTGATATATGCAGCTTATATTCACTAAAATTAGAATTGACTTTAAAAAATAACAGCATTGAGAGATCAAAAAAGGATTTTCTGTACTATTTCCTTACCAATCAGTGTTGGAAAAAAAGAATGTTTTTGTTTGTTTGTTTGTTTTTAGAGATGAGCTAGACTATTTTGTCTCTGACTTTGGGGCACTGGTAGATTGGACCACTGCCTGACATATGCTTTATTTTCTTTTTCTGTTTTATTCCTCCCATTTCTCATGTTTCTTTTCAGACGGATGAAAGTCAGAGTGGACATTTAGATGTAAACAGCTGCCAGAGATCTTCGTAACTCAGTAATATCAGAGAACTTAACTATATACCACATTCGAAGAAAAGAATGGGTCAAATATGTAATTGCTTTCAGAAATAATATTGTGTTTTAAATGGAAATGTCCTTTAAGTTTTTAGTAATTTCTTCTAGTCTAATGAAGTATAATGAATATAGATAATGTTTTATTATTTAATGCTTATTACATATCCTAATTTTTAGAAATCTTTTCTGAAAGAGAATTCATGTCATTATAATTCAAGTAAATCTTCAGATTTAGAGTGGGAGTAGAAGATATTTAGGTGTGTGTTTTATTAAAAAGTACATCTGAGGATCCTAACAATTCAGGAGGATAAGGTCTAAGGATCACAGTTTGCAGCCAGACTAGGTAGGAAAATGCTTGAAACTCTTATCTCCAATTAATCACCAAAAATAGTGTATATAGAGAGGGGCCTCAAGTGGTAGAGTGCTACCCTTGAGCAAAAAAGCTCAGGCATAGCACTCAGATCATGAGTTGAAGCCCCAGGACCAGTACCAGCCCCCCCACCCTGAAAAAATACCTCTAAGGTTATATACAAAGTGAATATAACATTTACATAGGGATAACACTATTTTATATGACTTTTCTTCCTATTTTACCCATATAATTTCCAATGTTTGACCCGAGGGGGTCACACACATGAGAGTGAGTGTGTGTGTGTGTGTGCGTGTGTGTGTGTGTGTATGTGTGTGTGTGTGTGTGTGTGTGTGTGAATGTTGCATGGGGCTACTAGGCTACTATGTTATAATAAAGTTAACATTTTAACTACATAAATAATATTGATGACTACTTTAAAATTTCATGTATCCTTAACTGGGCAGCAGATATTATTATAACTGTTTTAATGCATTTGGAAATTTAACTTTTACAACCATCTTTCTTACACATTGCCACTAATTTATTGGAGATTTCAAAATGGAGTTCTAGAATGATTAAATAACCACCTTGTACTCCTGACCCATTTTATATTCCAGAGGGATAAGATATAACTTGCTGTCTAGTATCTCACCACACGTGATACAAAATTGTGACACTTTATGATATGATATACTTGTAGGCACAACAGGTGATTTCTGAAGAAAGCCATCCATGAAATTACTGAGTAAATATTAACAAGCACTCTGTAGTCTTTCAAATTTAAACAAAGAACATTGAAACAACTGACAAACTTACTTGGTAAACATCAAAACAGGAATTTCTATTGTCAGTTTTTTTTTTTTTTTTTAGGGATTTCTTTTTATAAGTCACTCCTGGGATTTTTCATATGTCATCTGGGAGATTAAAAATGAAAATATATGATTTTGTGATAGTTGTAAATGACAAAAATGACAAAAGAGCTGTATTGGTATCGACTGTCCATGGGCTCTTTTTTCCTTTTCTTTTCTTTTTTTTTTTTTTTTGTCAGTTGTGGGGCTTGAACTCTGAGGTTGGGCGCTGTTCCTGCGCTCTTCAACTCAAGGGGAGCACATACTGCTTGAGCCACAGCACTACTTCCGGTTTTCTAGTGATTTATTGGAGATAAGAGTCTCATGGACTTTTCTGCCCGGGCTAGCTTTGAACCGTGATCCTCAGATCTCAGCCTCCTGAGTAGCTAGGATTACAGGCTGAGCCACCGACGCCTGGCGTTGCCAGTGGGCTCATAGTTAAACAATCAGTACTAATTCTAGTTCTCTATTTGCCCCTGTGTGAAAAAAAAAATAAAACAATTGAAGAACAAAATAGCTGATTTAAGTAGAATTCTATTAATCATATCTGGGTTTCTTAAATATGTTTCTTGATTTATTCTTATTTTTTGTGCTTCCCAAATCAAAATGGCAAATGTGAAAAAAAATAAGAAAATTATGAACACTGGTCTTTTCCTGTTGCTATTGGTTTATTGTTCAAACATTCATTTTTAAATCTAGTATTTGTTGAGCATTTTCCATCTAAAATGTTTACTGTATGCAGTTGTTCTCCACTTGCATTCTTTGTCATCATGAAAGCTGTTAATTACTGATTTTTATATTTAATATGTCAATATAAGTCTTAATAATACTTCTAAGAAGACAAAGTCATTATTTTGATTTTGAAATTCTTTAACATAAAATATCTTTTCTGAAAGAATTTTGTCTAAAAGACATCAACAATATCTTTTTACTTAGACCAGTTACCAAAGGACCACCACCATGCTGTTGAAATTGAACACAATAGAAATACCTATCACATTTTGGGAATAAACATAAAATCTATATACCTTTGCTCTTTTGTTCAAAGTGGAGATTTATGTACTACTTCCAGCAAATTGAAACTTTCCTTGGACTCCGAAAAACTATTAATTAAAGTAATATTCAGTGTAAGTTCATTAACTCAGTCAAGAAGAGATAATGTCAATGTGATTACTGTAGTTGGTTTAATATTATTGCTAAAGAATTTCAATCTGATTCTTAATTTTTTGTTCCACTGTTTAACATAGTATAGTGTTTCTGATAAAGAAAATTTTTGATTTTTATGATGAAATCAAAGGAATTCGATTATAATGATCATTTGCATATAATGGATTAGGACAAAAAAAAATTAAGAATAAGGCACAGTAAGGAAGAGATGCTTGTACATATGGCCAACAAATTTAAAGCACTATAGAAAATTGCCAGATGAGAACAAGGAAATAAATGATAACTGAAAATAAAAGAAATTGAATAGATAAAAAGACAAAAGAGACAAGGAAATTAGTTTGCAGGGTTTTTTTGTTTGCTTTTAATTTCCAAGATTCAGTTTTTTTCTGAAAAGAAAGCTCTAATTACTTGTCTCTGAATGTCTCAATCTTCACTCTTCATTTTACTTAAAATTAAACTCACACACACACACACACACAGAGTACAAAATAGCATACTATTGTGGAATTTGTAGATTTAATAGTTATTTTTTTTATAATTCCTTTTCTTGGTATGAACTATAAGATATATGGCTTAATGACAGAACAATGAAGAAGAAATTTGATCTTGAGTGATTAAGCTTTAAAATTAAAAGAAAAACATTTTTGGCTTCAAATTTTGTCTAGACAATTTATTTTTACATGTGTAACAACTTTTTGTAAGATAGTTCATATTTACTTGCAGTTGCCACTTTCAAATATGTACATTTTCTATTTCACAGAATCGAAATTTATTTCCACTCTAGGGAAGAGTGAGTGTAACATGTCAATTGGAACCCTGAAGCCAGTAAAATATAATAATTATTTAATTTAAATGTGCACCTAATAAAAAAGCAGTATTATTTGACATCCCCCAAAGGAGTTAGTAGAATAGTAACCATAGCTCAACAGGCCAATTTCATTGCAACAAGCAAATATGAAATCTTCAAAATTCATGGAAAAATGGGTAGTATTCCTAAATAAAATTTGCCTAAATGTGGGGGAAAATGTACTTTAATATGTATTTTGTCTACTTACTATATTCAGACTAAACATTGCTTTGCTTTGATCTTAATGACAAACCTAAAAAAATTAATAGAATATACTTTAATGTAGGAAGAATCTCAAACATATTTTGGGGAATACTAAGAATTGTCTATCTCTAAGAACACAGTAAAATACGTTGTACGTTATTTCTGTATCACTAAAAGCCTGGTTAGTAATTAGGAGAACAATCAGCCAATTAAAATCATTCATAAATGCCATGGATTACATTAGTAGTCAAATATTAAATTATGGTATTATTATAACTATCACATAAGAAGAAGCCATTACTCTTAGGCTGTCTCCATATTTTGTATTTCTATATAGTAAACTACAATTGAATTGTATATAAACAAACTAAAAAGTAAGAAATTAACTTGCAGTGTCAGTTGATAATTTCAATCATATTTAAATCAATCAAAAGAACTTTTTTCTTTGATTGATAAAAATAAAGCAAGTCAATAACAACTAAAGTGGAAATAACTAGTACCAACATAGATATCTTTTATTTATAATAAATGTCTTTGTAGTTACTTTCGGTTTTAATGGCAAACATAATTCATTAAAAATTAGGATCAATTAATTTGAGTTGGATAAGAGCAATAGACTTAAAGGGGGAAAAAAAAAATCACCGGCCAAGATTCCTCATGGAATATAAGAATCTTTAAAAAGATCACCACCAATTTATTTAAAATAAAATATGAGCCAGGAGCCGGTGTCTCACACCTGTAATCCTAGTACTTAGGAGGCTGAGATCTGAGGATCATGGTTCAAGGCCAGCCAGGGCAGGAAAAGCAGTGAAACTCTTATCTCCAATAAACCACCAGAAAACCTGAAGTGGCATTGTAACTCAAGCGCTAACCTTGAGCTGAAGAGCTGAGGAACAGCGCTCAGGCCCAGAGTTCAAGCTCCATGACCAACAAAAATAAATAAATAAGTACATGCATACATATGGAATTACTAAATGGTGAAGTGTGGTTTCTTGAAAAAGATTGCATCAGTTTAATTTTTATAAATAATGTAATATGTCATAAGAATATATTTAGCTACACTGTAAATACAATTTCAATATATTCTAATAAAGAGTTTTTGTCCTCAGGTTAATTTTAAGATAGAAAAATTGAGTTGTATTCAACAATGAAGCAACAAAAAAGCAATAAAGTTGATACAATATTTTAAATGTATATTCTATGACTCTATTGACATGACATTCTATAACGTATTAAAAAAATGAAAGACTAAGGACAACTCAACTATTTATTAATCTCCTTGTTCTTATACTATTCATTCATTCATTATTTTATTTTTAAGATAGTGCTTTATTATGCTGGGTTCAAACTTGTAATCCTCCTGCTTCTCCTCTTCAATTACTGGGATGATAGCTATACATTTTAGTAATTTTTCTTTTTTGGTCGGTCATGGACTTGAACTCTGGGACTGGCCACTATCCCTCAGCTCTTCAGCTCAAGGATAGCAGTCTACCACTTGAACCATAGTGCCACTTCCGGTTTTCTTGTGGTTTATTGGAGATAAGAATGACATTGCCGTATAACCCCTGCTTTCACTATATTTGATGTCAGTATAACTTGTGGAGGAGATGGGGAAAAACCAGTTGTTTAAGGATACAGGTGGACCTGTTGCAACAATGAGAAGTACAAGTTGTCATGTCCAAAACGAGCTTTACAACGTAGGTGCAGGGGGGGGGGGGGAGGAAGGAGGGGGGAAGGAGAAGGATTGGGATGGGGGGGAGGGGGGAGGCTGGGAAGGGAGGTGAAGGGTAAACAAAGGAGGAGGCTGCAATGCTTGGTAAGAAATGTACGCATTATCCTGCCCATGTAATTGTAACCCCTCTGTACAGTATGTTCACAAATAAAATTAAATTAAATTTAAAAAAAATGACATTGCCCCATTTGTTAGGAAATGGAAAGTCTTGGAAAAAATTATATTAAGTGAAGTAAGCCAGGCCCAAAGAAACACATGGTTTCCCTTATTTGCAATAACTAGTATATGTCTGAGACAAGCAGAAATGGTCAGATAAGTTAATGTTAGGTGAAATGGTGAAATGATAAGGACTTAAATGGATTTTCTTTCTTGCTATTATTTCTCACATATTTATAAAATGATTTTTTTGTTGCTTTGTATGTCCCTCCCTCATGGTATAACCCCTGTTTTCACTGTATTTGATGTTGGCATAATTTCTGGAGGGGAAGGTTAAAAACAAATTGTTTACATAGGGATACAGGTGGACCCACTGCAATAATGAGATGTACAAGTTGTTACGTTGAAAAACGAACTTTGGCGGGGAGGGGGGGATGGCAGCGATGGAAACAAAGGAGGAGGCAACAGTGCTTGATAAGAAATGTACTCATTACCTTGCTCATGTATTGCAACCCCTCTGTAGGGTATTTTCACATTAAAAAAAACATTAATTAAAAAAAAAAGAGTCTCACAGACTTTCCTGCCCAGGGTTGGCTTTGAACCCTGATCCTCAGATCTCAGCCTCCTGGGTAGTTAGGTTTATAGGCGTAAGCCACTGGCTCCTGGCCATCTTAGTAATTTTTAAATGTCCCCAAATTACTGAAGTTCCTGGCTACCTGTAAGCATTTATCTGGTGTAGATGCAAATGGTTTCTGTCCAGTGGAAAAGATTATTTCAAAATGTGTAGTTTATTTTCACATAGGATATTAATCACATGAACAGCTTTCAGTTATTTATTATAATACTTAATAACATACAGATGTACAAATGTGGTGTGAACCAGGTTTGTCATATTGTTCATTTCTATATGAATGACTTGAACTAAATTCTTTATAGATTCATACTTATATGAGTATCACAGTTTTACAGCATAAAAATCATACTTTTAAAGAATGAACATTGTAGGACTTAGTCCAGAATTAAATGAAATAAGCTGAAAAAATAGTAAAAGCAGTACTTTGCTATGTGGTAGTGTGAGTATTAATATTTTATTACAATGCATGGCATGTTTTGTGTATAAGTGTATAATTACTGCTCAGATGCATCTGGGAACTGTATTATTAAAGTAAGGCAGAGCTTTGCATACCTCATTAGGTCACAGCAGAAATTCTGTGTGTGCCTAATAGCATTCAGATGAAGGAAAGTTGTGATCTTGTTTTCAGAGAAAAGGAAGAACTGTCCATCATGTTGTCCATTTTGAAGTTTCATATAATTTCAATCATGAAAACTCTGTCAAGTTTCATCAGTGTCGTGGAAGAATTTTTTGTAATCCCTTGTAAGCCTGTGTACCTGGAAACGGAAAAAATAGCGATTATCTTTAGTATGAACGCCATGATTTCATCTGCCTTATTTTAATCTATGTATCAACTGTATGAAGAATATAATATCTACTCCAATTTATAGCTGAATATGCCAGGCACAAGGAGTTTTAATTGTATTATCAGCAACATAAATAAAAGATGTTACAGAACTGACATCTGAATTATTTGTCAATCTACAAAGATACTGATCTTTAAATAGTAGTGTACAATCTTTTTAAATTTTATTTTATTGTAAAGATGCTGTACAGAGGGGTTACAGTTACGTGAGTAAGGTAATGAGTACAGTTCTTGTCGGACATTGTTACCCCTCCTTTTTTTTTTCCCTATTATCCCTTCTCTCCCCCACCTCCCCCACTCCTCCCTGCAACCAAGTAGTAAAGTTCATTTCTAACATAGAATCTTGTGAGTATCGTTGTTGCAATGGGTCATCCTGTGTTCTTGTTTCAGCGTTTTGTTATTCTCCTTCCCCTCTCCAAATTAGATAAATGTGTATACAAGATGCAAGGTTCCAAACATTAAAAAAACCTGGTTCCTGTAGCTTGCGACTGTAATCGAAGCTATTCCAGAGGCTGAGATCCAAGGATCGCAGTTCAGCGCCAGCCCAGGGAAGGAAAGTCCATGAAACTCTTATTTCCAATTAACCAACAGAAACTGGAAGCGGCGCTGTGGCTCAACATGGTAAAGGGCTAATCTTGAGTGAAAAAGATCAGACACAGCACACAGGCCCTGAGTGCAACCCCCAATAAAAGCAGACAAATACATAGAAAAAGAATCGACAAAAAGCTGAAACCTTGGTCGCACTGGAAGAGCTCAGAGAAGGAGCCAGGGACAGGAATGCCACACAATAGCCAGAGGAAACCTTACGCTTCTGGGAATAATAGCAAACCTGAGTGAAGACCCGCGTGGTGGACTGGGACACGGAACCTTGGCAACAAGATCCAGATTTTCAGAGCTGCTGCAGGGGGTGTTGATGCATCCTTTGTGCAAGGGAACATTGCCCTGGCCTGTGCCACCTTGGCGGTGCTCAGCTAGCCAGAGCTCCAGGTAACCTCCGTGGCATGAATTTGCCACACTTGAGAGAGGCAGGGCCTCCAGGAGCGGACAAAGCCAGAGTAGAGCATGTCTTAAGGAAAAAGGAGGGATAGGGAAGTAAAGGGATTCTGGAAATGACTCAAGATCTTCACTGTCATTTTGTATAGCTCACCTACACCAGGCCACCCATTCTAGAACTTTGCCTTCTTGACCCTCCCCCCTCCTCCCAATTCCAGGCCCACCGCAGGATCATTTCTCCTGTCTCTTGTCTGCCTCCTCAATCTTCTTCTGTCTGAGCTGCTGCCATCGATCCTATAGGGGACTGAGCCATACCTTCCATGGCCCTCCATCTCAGGTGTTGCTCCTTGGTCCCCACTCCTAGGAGAGCAATGGGGGATGGGGGGGATGGGGCCTGAACTCTGGGCCTGAGCACTGTTAAACTCAAGGCTAGTAGGGCTCTACCACTTGAGCCACAGAGCCATTTTCGGCTTTTTCTTCTTAAGTGGTGCTGAGGAATGAAACCCAGGGCCTCAGGCATGCAAGGCAAGCGCTCTACCACTGAGCCACCTTCCCAGCCCAGGAGAGCAATTTTTGTAACAAAGCGAGTGTAAAAGCACTTTATTGCCCTTCCCATGCCCCCGTGCTAAATAAAGGGCACACTCATTAGAAAATTAAAAAAAGCTGAACGCTTGTGTTTCTTATTTATTTGGTCTGAATTTCTGTGTTTGCTTGATATGAACTGGTCAAACAATTCTCTTGAATCTAAACGAGACTCTTTACCCTTGCTTATTCAGGTCAGGATCTCCTACTTCTTGTCAATAATCACAATGTTTATTTTACTAATGTGGGGAGTGTGATCTTCTTTTTTCTTTCTTTTTTTTTTTTTTTTTTACTGGTTTTGATGACATTTCACTTTCTATTCAGCTGAATACGTATAGATAAATAGATAGAAGCACACATTTCATGTCCATAGCATCAGATATTAATATTAGACAAGTTATTATAAGTAGATTGTAAGTTTATATTTTCCTAATTACATATTCAAAGTAAGACATTTGATTGTTTTCTACTCTTACGGTAATTTGCGCATGTTTTTCTATGAAATGGGAATATATTTATGTTCCATAAATACTTACATTTATGTCCAAATTTGGCATTAGCCTTCTGATTTTGTTTTGAATTTCACATTTAGAGTATTTTATTTGTAAAACATCATTAACATTTGAGGATGTTAAATAGAAAAAAAAGGAAACATGAAGATAATGTTACCATTTTTCACTGAACTTGTGTTCAAGTAAAATACCAACTTTTTGCTTAAGTACCATTTGTGCTATGCTAGAATACTCAGGCTGTAGTGGTTTTGTATAAGACAAGGGAGCTTTAAAAATGGTTTCCTTAAAAAAAAAACTAATAAACAAAAAAACCAAAACTTTCCTAATTTACTTAAAAAGCAAAATAAAGTTTACATTTAAATTAAAAGTAAATTAAAAGTTGTTAAAACTATCCTTATCTCATAAGTTGGTTAGAGAAACATAATAAAATCGATTCAAGGTTTAAAAGACATTTTGAAACACAGTTTTCTAATATAAAAATAATGTATATACACTTATCTAATTTGGGGAGGTGAAGGGAAAAAACAAAATGATTAAATAGGGATACAGGTTGATCCATTGTAACAATGAGATGTACAAGACACTATGTTGAAAAACGAACTTTACAATTTAGGTGGGGGCAGGGGGTAGGGGGGTGAAATTGTGGAGGTGGGAGGGAAGGGATGGTAGGGGAAAAACAAAGGAGGAGGCAACATTGCTTGATAAGAAATGTACTCATTACCTTGCTCATGTAACTGTAACCCCTCTATACAGTAATTTTACAATAAAATGTATTAAAAATTATGTAAAATCAAATTCAGAAAGATTTAAACTTTTTTCTTTACCTGCCTTGCCTGCCTGCATGCCTGCCTTCCTTCCTTCTCTTCCTTCCTTCCTTCCTTCCTTCTTTCCTTCCTTCCATCCTTCCTTTATTTTTTTATTTCTTTCTTTGTTTTTGTTTTTGGTCCAAGACTTGGACTTGAACTCAGCACCTAACACTTTTACTCATTGGCTGGTGTTCTACTGAGACATGCATCCAACCCCAATTTTAAACAGTTTTCTCAAACATATACTATCATAAATTATAGTACCATAGTACCATATCATAATAAACTATTATATTCCAGGTATTATACCTCTCATGCATTTTTCCCTTACTTAATTCTATTAATAACATCAAGTATATGTGTATATATAGTGAGTATTTACATTTACTATGTAAATCAGTTGAGGTTTGGAGAAGTTATATAACTTGTCCAAACTCCTGTAGTCAGTAGTTTGTAAACTGGAGCTCAAGTTCCATTTTGTTTTATTCTGGAGCTCAAAATTATGGTGTCCCTAAGCTCACTTTCCCTTTGCTGTGGTGTCTCCATTAAATTATCAAAGACAACAATAGACCTCTATTGTTTTCACACTGGCTCCTGGAATGACAAGACCAACTAAGTGGAATACCTGACTTCTGAAGAAGATATTTAACTTTGAGAGACACAAACTACAACATACTGAGGAAAAATATTCTAGCAAATATATAAACTGCATTTCCTAATTAACGAGTAAACAGCATATCTGAATACCAGATTTAAAATTATTCGAATGTAATCATAAAAGAGACTCTGGTTTCGGGCCTGACATTAAATGGCAAAATGGGTACTGCATAAGAACAAGTGAATTCATTCTGGCCAGGCCCTGCATATACAAGATGGCATTTAGAATGCTCTGAAGAGCAGGTGCTTGGTTTGCTTTCCAAGTTCAAATATATTGATTTTGTAATTTACGTGTTTTAAGCTTTGTGAGAGGCAAAGTAAAGCCTCTAACCCCCTTTTCAATTGTGGTCCACTTTTAATGTTTTCTTATATTATCTCATTGTGAACACAATTCATTCCTGATTTTAAGGCTGCAAAACTATGCTTCAAAGTCATTGTAACGTTCATGTTTTTACGCAATTAATGTGCTAATCATGGTAAATATTGTGCTTAATTTTACTTTCAAGGCTGTTCCCTCTAAAGCATGTATGCTTAAGGGTGGAAAATGAAAATATTTAAGTCAATATTAAGTAAATAAGAAAAAGTAAGGCAATGGTAATGACTTCTCATTTTCATTTCAGCAGAAATTTGAGGGAAAATTCTTTGCCAAAATATATGTGTGTGTGTGTGTGTGTGTGTGTGTGTGTGTGTGTGTGTGTGTGTGTGTGTGTATGTGTGTATAAATATTTCAGAAAGAGAGAACTCCATGTTCACTAACTGACTCAAGGAAATCTGTGTGTGATTGGCTGTAGCAAAGGCAGGATACCCTGCTACCCAAGTGCTCAGAAAAGGAGGTCTCCCAGATTCTATTGCTCTTGCTTACCGGGAAACATGATTTGACTATTATTCTCATGGATAACCAAAATATTGTTCAGAGAAGATCATTGGATTTGGGTAGGTGGTTTGGAACCATAATAGAAAAGTGTGTATAAGCGTAAGAAACTGCCTGTTGCTAGTGGCTCATGCCTGCAATCCTAGCTACTCAGGGGACTGAGATCTTAAGGATTGCAGATCAAAGCCAGCCTGGACAGAAAAATCCATGAGACACTTACCTCCAATTAACCACCACAAAACTGGAAGTGGCACTGTGGCTTAAGTGGTAGAGTGCTAGCCTTGAGCTAAAGAGCTGAGGGACAGTGCCCAGACCCAGAGTTCAGGCCCCATGACTGACAAGAAAAAGAAAAAGAAAAAAGAAACTGAGATAGAGTTTTTCCCAAGAGTTAATGATGGTGGGATGTCATTCGCTTACACCAGTAATCCTATTTACTCAGGAGGCTGTGGTTTGGAGGATTGCAGTTTGAAGTCAGATTGGCCAGGAAAAGTTCACTTAGACATCATCTCCAGAATAGCCAGCAAAAAAAAATCCAGATGTTGGATTAAATGGTAGAATAGCCAGACTAGAATGTACAAGGACCTGAGTTTAATTACAGTATTCCCAAAATAAATAAAGAAGTAAAAATGAGTAAATGGTAATTTAAATTAGATAAAAATCAAAGCTTAAGATAACTAAACAAAACAAAGTATCTGTAAATATAATGATAGAGCCTAAGGACAGAGAAGATTTGAGCCTAAAGAAGGTAGTGAATTATTTGTTAAAGTTTAAAGTGTGATGAATTTTTACTAGTGAAAAAAACATTCAGTAGTTATTGAGTAATTATTTTCTATGTATTGCTTTAGATTAAACACTTATCATCCCACTTACTGTTGTTAAAAGGCAAGCCCTGAAATGAGCAATTTTTGAAGAATAAAGTTGGATGTGGTCCACAGTTTGTGTTTTATAGTGGTTCTTCCATTGGTACCTGTCATTTTAGGCTGTGGTTAGTCCCTCATGTACGGGAATGTTGGCCAAACCTTTTCACCTCATGACACATTCTCAATGATGTGTAGATTTTTCAGTATTATCTACCTCTTCACTGTTCCAGAATGTACCCAATGTACAACAATGTTAACTGAGCCTTAACATATGGCTTTTGGGAGACATTGAATATCCAACTTACAGCTTTACCCTTGAGACAATAACTACATATCACAAGGAAGTTGAGATACAATGTTATTCATAAAAGCCATGTAACTGAGGAAAGTGGGTTACAATCCAGTTTCTTTTCAATTTGATACCAATATCTAGAAATCTTGATTTTGTCCAGTAGAGAAAGGATCAACGAGATCCTTTCTGACAGAACAATAGGTCCAATATAGAGTAAGAGAGGTTGTGTAATGACTGAGAGAGCTGTCTGTGATGTAATGAGCCCTGTGCCATCCACAGTTAGGGAGTATTGCCCATGATTGATGGGAAAGAGGAAGAGATCAGGGGATGGTAAGTCTTGAATGGGTAGTTGAAGTAACTACACCTGCAAACAGAAGATTGGATGGTAACAGTAAAAACTGCATCATTAATTGAACTGCACAATTATTTTCAGGCTTTAGATATAATGTTGACAAAACAAGGAATATAACAAAAACAACCAATTAAATTTATTTTCAAAGCTAAATGGCCAAGATTTATGGATTTTACTATTTTATGGATTTACTATTGCTATGAGAACGGAGATCTTTGTTCATCATCACATGTAGTGATTATGTAAAAAATAATAAGATTCGGATGTTAGAAATCAGGCAAGTATTAAGAAATCTAATATTGGGGAAGAGATTAGAATATATTATCATATGTTTATCCCATCTGTTGTCAGAACAGTATACACAAAAGTATACAAATCACATATATATGTAAAGTTCACAGATAGCATGAAAGCCTGTCTTTGGCAAAGCTTTATAGAGCAGAGTTTTTAAACTATGGATATATTAACATGTGTACCAATAATTTCCTAAACATCTTACTAATTTCCAAGTTGTGTGTACTGGGAATAGAGATGAATAAAACATTTCTTACACTTTCCTCTGAGAGACTGGCAATGAATTTGCATATTTATTTTCAGACTCTGGTAAAACACGTTTACTCTTTAGTAAAACTTCAGTGAGGAAGGAGATGAGGATTTTTAATGACTTGGATAGGAAGTGGGCAAAGGAGAAGTAGGTCAATGTTCTGCATTAGACTTATGGCTCTGGAAGATTTTCAAATAATTTCAGTCCATGGCAAACAGAAATATCTAAGAGGGCAAATGTGAAGATACATTACTGTTTATTAACTAGTTGATGCATTGCTGATTACCTGACAAATTTTATTGACTTTTTATATTCTCAATGACTTGCCATCATCCTTATGCCCTTATTTGTTTCGATCATACTCATGCACATACAGGTATCAAAGACTACAAGTAATTTAATACGTCAGTGTACATTAGTGACAATTCAGTTCAATTTTCATTCAAAAATTTTGCAGTTGAGGATCTGTGAAAATAGTTCCATAGCTGTCATCTTTGATTAGGTATGGACTATTTTACCAGTGATGCAATTCTTCCACTAGGTGTCAGACTTGCTTTAGCTGTGCAGGATATTAGGCTCAAACCAAAATGTCATTCTTACCAGTTCCAGTTAATGTGTTTTCCATTACAAATTCACAGTTAATTGATATTTTTTTAATGTATTGTTTTCTTTGAGACAATACGTATATCATTAAATGGAGTGTGGAGAATATTTCAGATAAAAGAAAACTTTGCACATAAAAGTGTAAATTCAGTGTCTTCAAATCATATTTTAATATTCAACTCGCTTATGATAATGTATTACAAAGAATTTTACTATGTTTTCAATTGAGGGCTTAGGGTCCACAAACTATCAATATTGAAAATGAACAATGAGACTTTATTTTTCCATAAGGAGCTAAGAGCACATTTACTTAGCTTCTATTTTCAATGTTCCTCCAATACCAAGAAAGACAAAGCAATACAATCCAAGATCTCATTCTATTTCAGCACTGCCTGTTATTGATGTGGCATTATTCAGCATGGTTATAAGCTTCTTTCAAACAAAAGTCATTGAAAGCTGTGGAGACAGACACATTAGGCTTAGAGGCTCTGTGAGTTTATTTACTGTTTGCCTTTAATTACCTTTCTGACTTTCTCAAAGAACAAAAGTGTCCAAAGTGACATTTCAATAACTGCAATTTTCCTGTCAGGTTGGAAATGATAGGTAGCCAAAAGAACCAGCAGTATTACAGGGAATGCTGAGAGATCTTCAGGTTTATTCTTCAATTGAAAAGAACATACTATGAAAGAAACAAGAGACACAGTAGGAACAATATAGTAGGGCCATACAGTACAACAGGATTTTGAAAAGCCTTCAGATGAATTTTGGGCTGACAAAATAATTTTCCATTTAGTTTCCCCCTCTGTTTAAAGTAATTTTTTTACACATGTCAAAGCTATGAAGAAACCCTTAGAGCTGAAAGATCAAGTACATTATAGAGAAAAGACAATATATTTAACAATGACAAAAGTACTTTGATGGTTATCTTCTATATATTACATTTTTTTTGTTTAATTCGTTTCTACTGTGATCATTCTTACTCTCTCCCCAATTTGTTGGACATTGTTTTCATTTTTTTGCCACTTTGTTCTTCTCTATTCCTATTTTTTATTATTTTTCTTAATTTGTCATGTAGGAGAGATTAATTGCTCTCAATTATGTAAGTGAATATATTTACTGATGTTTATGAATGTTTTGTTTCAAATTAAAGGTCAATTTGTGGAGAAAACATGAATGTGTCTATGAGATAAAAGACTGAGTAAATTATAAGCTCATTTACTTATCTATGAATAAATGAGTTCCCAAGAGAAAGCCATACAATTTGAGAAGCTACCAGAGCATTAGCCCATTCATATAAATTTAGTATCTAAAACAAGGGCAACCCCCCAAAAAACGAACAAGCAAATAAACATAAAACAGAAGAGGGGTACCCTGACTCTTGTCTGTAATCCTAGCTACTCATGAGATTAAGATCTGAAGATCATGGTTCAAAGGAGGCAGAATAGTCTCTGAGAGTCTTATCTCCAATAAACCACCAAACCACCAGAAAACCGGAAGTGGCACTGTGGCTCAAAGTGATAGAGCACTAACCTTGAGGTGAATGGTTGAGGGACAGTGCCCAGGCCCAGAGTTCAAATTCTATGACCGACAAAAACAGAACAGAACAAAACAAAAAACAAACAAAACAATTAATAATATACATAAGGTTTTAAATTAGCTTTGGGTATAAGACATTAAAATATTGCACCAAAAAAATTTCAAGTCCAGAGAGAGTTCCGGGAAGATGGCGGAGGAGAAGCTGGAATCTGAACAAGCTCTCGCATAGAAAGCAGTTTTAGAGTTCCAGTGAACAGTCCCAAGCCAGAGAATCACACCAAGTGTGCCATCACAGGACAGAGAGTTAGACAAGAGAGGGGGAAGCCAAGACAAGGAGACACATCTGAGCGCCTGCCAGCAGCCGCCGCCGCGGCGGCAGGGTCGCAGCGGCGACCGCAGCCGCGGCCATACCTGAGCGCTCACACAGAGAGTCCGGGACGAAGGAGCCAGACACAGCGGGTGAGAGGATTCTACTCAACACCAGCAAGAACCGACAAGGAGCGGACATCTTCATCCTGCAGTTTGCAGACCAGAGACGACCCAGGATCCAAGACTCGGCGTGAGTAGAAGCCTGACTTCCTCACTCCTTCTCAGGGAGTAGAGGAGGGAAGGCCACCCCTCCCCCCCAGCACCGGTGATCTCCATCTTGGATACAGACAAAGCTCCGAGGAGCTGCTAGCTCCAACTCAGGCCTTGGAATAAAACGAGTCATTTAACAGGTCACAAGGACTTAACGGCGAAGTGACCTGCCAGACTCAGCTCCATCCAGGGAAAAGTCACCCAGCTCAGGCGCCAGCCATTGGAGTGGCTTTCCTCACTGGGTAACCAGAGCCAGAGGCTGCCCCTCCCTCTAGCAGCCACCACAACAATTGAAAAACAGAAACCCTGAGAATGGCTCCAGGGTGGGCTCTGTGAATTTTTCACAAAATAGCCCCAGGGAAAAGCTACTGTTTGTTGAAAGGTCTCAACTCTACCAGAATCTAGCCTCATCACCCCTCTTTTGTGATTCTCAAAGCAGATCACCCTCCCATTAAACTAACCTGGGAGGGGGATCTCAAAATCTTGGGTAAAGCAGAGCACTTTTCTGCCTGTTCGAACAAACTAACTTAAGAAACCAATCAAGCCACAGGACCTCAAGCTGACCAGAGACTCCAACAAGAGGCTGGTTACAGACAAAAGGGAGATACAGGATTCTTCCCACCCCTCCCAAAAAAAATTAAAAAAAAAAAATCAAAGAACTTTTTTTTCTTTTCTTTTTTCTTTTTCTTTTTTTTTTTCTTTTTGGTACCTTATATATATAAATTTTTTTTTTCCTTTTCTAAAACTTTTATTAATCTTTAATTTTTGCCTTTTTTGAAAAAATAATTGTTTTCCAGTAACTTTTTTTTCCCTCTTATAATTTTTATTTTAGGAATACGTGAATGTACGTTTTCCTTTCTTTTCTTGTCTTCTCTCTCTTTTTCTTTCTTTCTTAATTATCTTTTTATTTTTTGTCTAGTTCTACTGAACTTCTGATCTTTTTTTTTTCTCCCTTTCTTATCCTTTTCACCTTTTCCTTTCTTTTGTTCTTCTGTATGTGACTTAACTCTTGTCCTGCACATCCTGATAAACCCATAGTTAACTAGTAGACCCTATCCCCCATTGTGTACACACTTAATCCACAAATTTATTACTCAATCCAAAACCTCTGAGACTTAAATTCCTTAATAGCAGTACTACCTCTTTATACCTATATAATATTTTAAGCATTTTTTAAGTTTTTCACATCTCCTCTATCTCCCTCCTGTTTTCTCATTATATTCACATTCCTCTCTAAATAGATGGTCTTTCAATCTCCATAACTATATTAATTTTTACGTTTCTAATTTTTTTTCTGGTCTCTTTTCATTTCCCTTTCCCTTTCTTCTTTTTCTCTCCCTCTCTACTTGCATCCTACCCAACCTATTTCCCTGCATTGAGATTAGGACATAGTTAACTCTCCCTGTGCCTCCCCACACCAATCTATTCCTAATATTTACCCACATCTCTCCCTAACCCTAAAAATTTCTGGTTTTCCAAATTCTTCTCTGCGGTTCGAAGCCCATTAACATATAGTTGTTTGATGTTGAATAGATGTATCTGTTGAACTAGATTGTATCTGTAGACTATTGACTGTATAAATGCAAACGTTGGTTGATGGTTGCCTTCAGATAGTGTTCTAGCACAAAACTGGTGCTATTTTCATCTCAAATGGGCAGAGTAAGCCGAAAAAACACAAGAAAAATGGCAAATCCGGGTATCTCAATTCCCAATCTTGATAATCAGGGGTCAGATCAGATAATGAACAATCCAGAGGAGAGTTCCCAAATAGCTCTACAAACACTGGTGGCAAACATGATAAATGAGAAGTTTGACAACTTACAAAGGATTCTGTATGAGCGTGATAGGGAGAGAGAGTAGGCATCCCAAAAGTTTATACAGGAATATCATAAGCGTGAGGAAGCTACTCAAAAACTGATACAGGATTTGCGTGAACAACTTGAGAATACTCAAAGAGAAAGGGAGGAATGGCATGAGCAGGCTGAGAACACTCAAAGAGAACTGCAGGAATCCCACGAACGGGAGGAAAGAGAACTGCAGGAATCCCACAAACGGGAGGAAGCTAATCAAAGAGTAATTCAGGAATTGAGAGACCAGGTAGAGAACACACAAAGATCACTAAAGGCATTCATGGAATCCATTAACAAAGAGCTGAAGGAAGTCAGGGAGACCACAAAGGGAATGCTGAATGGAAACCAACAGAAGGAATGGGAGTCCAAAGAAACCATAACCAATCAACTAAGTGATTTGAGAACAAACACTGAACACCAAATTAAGGAAGTAAAGAAATTCATACAAGACCTAAAACAGAGCTTCAACAAAGAACTTGAAGCCATCAAAGCTAACCAATTAGAAGGAAAAGAGATAAAAAACAAAGTAGAGAGTCTTGACAGCAGGTTAGACCATGCAGAAGATCGAATCTCAAGGATTGAAGACAGCCTAGATATTATAGAGAAAGAACATACAACCATCCAAGACAAGTCCAAGAAGTATGATAGATCTATCCAACACCTGGAAGACACCATCAGAAGGACTAATCTAAGGATAATGGGTGTAGAGGAGCACCTAGAAACAGAAGTTAATGGTCTAGGAAATTTGTTTAACAGGATCCTAGCAGAGAACTTCCCAAACATACAAAAACATAGGCCTATTCAGATACAAGAAGCTTTTAGAACCCCAAATAGACCACACCAGAATAGGACATCCCACCGTCACATTATAATCCACACAGGATCAACTCAGACCAAGGAAAAGATCCTTAAAGCTGTCAAGGAGAAAAGGGTAATCACCTATAAAGGGAAACCAATTAGAATCACCTCAGATTTCTCAGCAGAGACAATCAAAGCAAGAAGAGCCTGGAATGATGTATGCCATGCCCTAAAAACAAACAACTATCAACCAAGAATACTGTACCCAGCTAAACTCTCCTTCATAACTGAAGGCCAAATAAAAACCTTCCATAGCAAAGAAAAATTGAAACAATACATCTCCACCAAACCAGCCCTACAAAAGATTCTTAAAGATGTCCTACACATAGAAAACCAACAAGACCGCAACAAAGGCCAAGAAACTGCACCCAAACTGAGAATCCAAGAACAATAGGAACAACCCAGGTTTCACAGCCCCCAAGAAGGTGGATAACATGGCAGGAACTCCCAAATACCTCTCAGTCCTATCTCTTAATGTTAACGGACTGAACTCTCCAATTAAGCGACATAGACTGTCTAGTTGGATTAAAAAACAAGACCCTTCTATCTGCTGCCTGCAGGAGTCACATCTTGCCTGTAAAAACAAACACATTTTCAATGTTAAAGGCTGGAACAAAATCTACCAAGCAAAAGGCCCCCATAAACAGGCGGGAGTTGCAATCTTAATATCAGATAAAATAGACTTCAAATTAAAATTTGTGAGAAGAGATAAAGAAGGTAGCTACATACTAATTAAAGGATCTCTCCTTCAGGAGGATATTACAATTCTAAATATCTATTCGCCAAACAATGGAGCACCCAAATTTATCAAAGAAACACTACTTTCCCTCAAATCCCATATAGATCCAAAGACATTAATTGTTGGGGATTTTAACACACCACTCTCCCCACTAGATAGATCAACTCGGCAAAAACTCAACAGAGAAACCGCAGATCTAAACAGCTGCATAGATCAACTAGACTTAACAGACATCTACCGAACATTTCACCCAGCAGCATCAGAATACATGTTTTTCTCAGCAGCACATGGAACGTTTTCTAAAATAGACCACATTTTAGGCCACCTAGCAAACTTGTCTAAATTCAGAAACATTGAAGTTATACCTTGCATTCTCTCTGACCACAAGGGAATAAAATTAGAACTCAACAGGAACAGCCACCAAAGAAAGTCCGGTATCATATGGAGGCTGAACAACACACTGCTGAATCAAGAGTGGGTCATGGAAGAGATTAGAACGGAAATTCAAATGTTCATGCTATTCAACAAAAATGGACACACAAATTACCAGCTCCTCTGGGACACAGCAAAGGCAGTACTCAGAGGCAAGTTTATAGCTCTGAGCTCCTACATCAACAAATTGGAGAGATCTGAAACTAGCAATTTAATGTCACATCTAAACCTCCTTGAAAAAAAGCAGCAAGATAAACCCCAATCCAGTAGACGGAAAGAAATAATCAAAATTAAATCAGAATTAAATGAATTAGAATCCAAAAAAACTATAGAAAGAATCAACAAAACAAAGAGTTGGTTCTTCGAAAAACTTAACAAAATTGACAGACCCTTAGCAAATCTTATCAGAAAAAGAAGAGAACACACCCAAATAAATAAACTCAGAGATGAGAATGGAAACATCACCACGGAAACAACCAAGATTCAGAACCTTATAAGGGAATACTTCTCAAAACTTTATGCTAATAAGTTTGAGAACTTGACAGAAATGGACCTTTTCCTAGCAAATATTGACATGCCAAAACTAAACCAAGATGAGTTAAACCAGCTTAAAAGGCCCATATCAAGCATTGAAATAGAAACAGCAATAAGAGACCTCCCAGCTAAGAAAAGTCCAGGACCAGATGGTTTTACAGCGGAATTTTACAAGGCCTTCAAAGCAGAGCTCACACCAATACTCCTCCAACTCTTCAATGAAATTGAAAGAGAAAGCTCACTACCGAACACATTCTATGAAGCCATCATAACCCTCATGCCAAAACCAGGCAGGGACTCATCAAAGAAAGAGAACTATAGACCCATTTCTTTGATGAACATTGATGCAAAACTTCTCAACAAAATTTTGGCCAACCGACTTCAACAATTCATCCAAAAAATCATACACCACGATCAAACAGGATTCATTTCAGGGATGCAAAGCTGGTTCAATATACGCAAATCAATTAATATTATTCATTACATCAACAAGAGCAAGAATAAGAACCACATGGTTATCTCAATATATGCAGAAAAAGCATTCGACAAGATCCAACACCCCTTCATGATGAAGGTTTGGGAAAAATTAGGAATCCATGGAACGTTCCTCAATATGATAAAGGCTGTATATGACAAACCTACAGCCAGCATTATACTCAATGGTGAAAAACTAAAGCCCTTTCCTCTTAACTCAGGAACAAGACAAGGATGCCCACTCTCTCCACTTCTCTTCAATCTAGTATTAGAATGCCTAGCTACAGCAATAAGACAAGATGCAGACATAAAGGGGATCCAAATAGGGAAAGAAGAAATAAAACTCTCCCTCTTTGCAGATGACATGATCTTGTATTTAAAGAATCCCATAGACTCCACTCCCAAATTACTCAAGCTGATTCAAAACTTTGGCAAAGTAGCAGGTTATAAAATTAAGCCCCCAGAATCAATGGCTTTTCTGTATGCCAACAATGAGAAAAATGTGGCTGAAATTAGGAAATCAACTCCATTTGTAATAGCCCCACAAAAAATAAAATACCTAGGAATTAACTTAACTAAAGAAGTGAAGGACCTCTATGATGAAAACTTTAAAATCTTGAAAAAGGAAATCAACACAGAACTTAAAAAAGGCAAAACCTCCCATGCTCCTGGATTGGAAAGATTAACATCGTGAAAATGGCAATACTTCCCAAGGCTATCTACAAATTCAACGCGATACCTATCCAAATTCCAACCTCATTCTTCAAGGAAATAGAAGAGGCAATCCAAAAATTCATATGGAACAATAAAAGACCCCGAATAGCAAAAACGCTCCTGAATGGAAAGAACACTGCTGGAGGAATATCAATACCAAACTTCAAACTCTACTATAAAGCCATAGTAATCAAAACAGCTTGGTATTGGCATAAGAACAGACCTCAGGACCAATGGAATAGAATTGAAAACCCAGAAATGAACCCACAGACCTATAGCCATCTAATCTTCGATAAGGGAGCTAAAACAATAGAATGGAAGAAAGACAACCTCTTCAGTAAATGGTGCTGGCAAAATTGGTTAACTACATGTAGAAAACTAAAGCTAGATCCTTATATATCACCCTGCACCAGAATCAACTCCAAATGGATCAAAGACCTTGAACTCAAAACAGACACTCTGAAAACATTACAGGATGGAATAGGAGAAACCCTGGGTCTCCTTGGCTCAGGCCGAAATTTTCTGAATAGAGACCCGGAAACACAACAAATCAAAGAAAGGTTGGACAAATGGGATTGCATAAAGTTGCAGAGCTTCTGCAGGGCAAATGACATAGCTAGCAAGATCAATAGAAAGCCCACGGATTGGGAGAAGATCTTTACTAGCCATACAACAGACAAGGGTCTCATATCTAAAATATACTTGGAACTCAAAAAATTAAACCCCCCAACAACAAATCCTCAAAGAAACAACTGCCCAATAAATAAGTGGGCGAAAGACTTAAAGAGAAACTTCTCTGAAGAAGAAAGAAGGATGGCCAATAGACACATGAAGAAATGTTCAACATCCCTAGCCATAAAAGAAATGCAAATCAAAACAACATTGAGATATCACCTCACTCCAGTTAGAATGGCAAAAATCAAGAACTCTAACAACAACAGATGCTGGAGGGGATGTGGACAGAAAGGAACCTTACTTCATTGTTGGTGGGAATGTAAACTTGTTCAACCACTTTGGAAAGCAGTATGGAGGTTCCTGAAAAGACTTCACATAGAGCTCCCCTATGACCCAGCAATCCCACTTTTGGGCATTTACCCTAATGTTTACAAACAAGACCACACTAAAGCTACCAGCACAACTATGTTTATTGCAGCATTATTTACCATAGCTAAGATATGGAACCAACCCAGATGCCCCTCAGTAGATGAATGGATCAAGAAAATGTGGTATATATACACAATGGAATTTTATGCCTCCATCAGAAAGAATGACATTGCCCCATTTGTTAGGAAATGGAAAAACTTGGAAAAAATTATATTAAGTGAAGTAAGCCATGCCCAAAGAAACGTAGGTCCCATGGTTTCCCTTATTTGTAATATCTAGTATATGTATGAGTCAAGCGGAAAAGGTCAGATAATGTGATGTCAGGAAAATGAACCCTTAGATGTGTATTTTAATGTTTTTTTCTTTCATGCATGTGTTTCTAACACATTTATAAGATTATCTCTTTGTTACTTTGTATGTCCCTCCCCCACAGTATAACCCTTGCTTTCACTATATTTGATGTCAGTATAACTTGTGGAGGAGATGGGGAAAAACCAGTTGTTTAAGGATACAGGTGGACCTGTTGCAACAATGAGAAATACAAGTTGTCATGTCCAAAACGAGCTTTACAACGTTGTTGCGGGGGGGGGGGGGGGGGGGGGGTTGGGGGGGGTGGGCCGGGGGGGGGGGGGGAAGGAGAAGGATTGGGATTAGGGGAGGAGGGGGGAGGCTGGGAAGGGAGGTGAAGGGTAAACAAAGGAGGAGGCTGCAATGCTTGGTAAGAAATGTACGCATTATCCTGCCCATGTAACTGTAACTCCTCTGTACAGTATGTTCACAAATAAAATTAAATTAAATTAAAAAAAAAAAATTTCAAGTCCAGCCACACCAGCAATGCCTGTGTTCTTGTTTGTTCTTGTGTTATTTCTTCAGTCAGGATTCCTTTACCAGGGATGATTTATATAATGGTGCAAATATAAATTCATGCCACACAATCTGAACAGAAGTAACATAAAAACCCAAGACATATAGACAAATGTATTGTAATTCCTTTTTGATACAATGGTTAAATATGTGTCTTGTGCCACATGCTAATCTTCATGCTTTGAAGCAACTAAATGCTATATTTTGTCCTTGAGTGTAAATAATCTGTAATCTTTTGTTTTTCTCTATCTTGTTTTTTACTGGATTAACTAAAGGGCATTTCCTTTGTCTAGGCTCTGAAAAATTTGAACTTCTAATGGCTATTATCTTAAGACATGTAAAATAACATATTTAGTGGGTTTTTTCCATATTAAAAACAGTTTTTTTAATAGAAAACTTCTCATCCAGACAAAGTGACAAAGAAGAGGATGTTTTTTAAGCTAATTATATTTTGAATCTTGATGTACTGCTTATTTTGTCTAAACATACATTCAGGGGAACAAACCCCAACAAGTTATTGTTATGGACTTGAGAATATCAAAGAAATTACACTGTGACTGTCACCTACAGAACGATAGAAAGATGTAAACTACAAAAAGAGAAATCAAAACCTAAACTCACTAATAAAATTAGCCTGGCCAGTGACAAATGTAGTCCTGGAAATGAAATATCAACCTGATATGTAAAAGCTAATCACTGGGGATGTCGCTTAGTGGTAAAGCCCTTGTCTAAGATGTGCAAAAAGTTTTAGAAGGGGTTTCCATTCCTTGTATATGTGCAACACAACTTGATCAACCACTCCTCTCATCATTTGCTCCCTTCCCACCTGTCCCTTCCTCGACCAGTTCCATCACAAGTCCTAGTTGTATATCATGAACATCATTGAGTCAGAAGTCTGTATTTGTCCTTCAATTTTCTTTTCATTCATCTAGCTCCTCCCATTCAACTAGATTTCCACTCCTGCATTTACCATACTTTTTAGTTTGATATATTCATATAACTATGCATGTGCTTACATTTATGTTTATGTTTTAGGTCTAATATCCTAATCTAGTTCACTCATATTTTTCTCAATATTAATTACTCTAGATACATCTCTTTCCCTGTGATAGACATGATTTCATTCTTCCTGATGAATGGATACAATTCCAGTGATTAAATTCAATTGTGTCTAATATGAATTATCTATCATCTAACATTTATCAATCAATCAATCTGTCTATCCATCTATCTGTCACATTTTCTTGATCCATTCTTTGTTTATAGGGCATCTGGTTGCTTTGAACATTTATCTGAGATAATTTCAATCAAGCCATTATAATGTCACATTTACACATATGTTCATTCCTTGAAACTTTTGATGAATTCATTTCCTACTAAACACTTTCTATGCCTTGATTAGGAAATGAATGCCCAATTCACCAAAAGCTGATTTTATATTCATAAACTCCAACTCCTTTCTTTATTTATTCAAAAGGAATTTGTTGAGAACACTTTCAACAAGAACTTGAAGCACTGGGCATGTGGTGGGAATTAGATCTGGTTAGTGTTGCTTACATTATTTTAAAAATAAATATTTACTGAATTATTATCATGGAAAAGGTCAAATTATATTGAGGTATACAGAAATGTATACCTCAAGAAATTAACTGATAAATATTTCTGTAGAGATCAAATCATACATAGCTCGGTGATAGTATAAAATGTAACTATGCTTTACTTATCCACAGAGCCTAAGAAAATTGAGAGGAAGGAAAGGTAGTAAAGTGGAAATATGTAAAAAGAAAATATCATAAAGAAATGGATGGACATATATTCATAGAAACCATTGCATAGAATTAAAACTTAGATGGAGGATACATAGGTGTCTATAAAAATCTTTAAAATAACTAAGTCAAACATGATGTTCTTTTATCTTAAAAGATGAAGAAACAAAGTGAAGAAAATGAACCAGGACTGGGGATGTAGTTCAGTATTAGAGCACTTGCTTAGCATATGCAAACCCTAGAGTTTCTTCTTACAACCACACATGAGAGAGAAAGAGAAAGAGAGAGAAAGAGAGAGACAGAGAGATAGAGAGACAGAAAGAATTATTTTTTTGTTAGTCGTGGAGCTGGAACTCTGATCTTGGGTGATGTCCTTGCGCTCTTCAGCTCAAGGCGAGCGCTCTACTGCTTGAGCCACAGCACTACTTCCGGTTTTCTAGTGGTTTACTGGAGATAAGAGTCTCACAGACTTTCCTGCCCAGGCTGGCTTTGACCGTGATTCTCAGATCTCAGCCTCCTGAGTAGCTAGGATTACAGACGTGAGCCACCAGTGTCTGACTGAGAATTTTTTTTCTTCAGCCTACAAAATGACATCCTTTTGTTTTTGTTTATTTATTTTTTACCAATCATTACTATGTAATCTGTAGTTCTATAACTCAAAGTTCTAGGGAGGTCATATTTTCTTTAGTGAGATATTCTGTAACCCAGTGCTGTAAATTATTTTTCTATTATTGGTAAGTAACTACTCTATCATAGAGCCCTTTTCGTTATACTTTCAAATTGTCACTTGATTGCGAGTCTGACTTCAACTGCTTGCAATCCTTGCCTAGCAAAACAAACATGTCATGTGGTTACAATGTAGTGTCATGTTTAGAAGAATAGCTGCTTTATGAAAAATGTTTAATCAATAATTTTTGAAAGAATTAATGATAGTTGAAAATAGATAATCTCAGTCATTTCTAATTCCCCATTTACTCCTTATTTACTCTCATGGAGTTTAAGTTTGTTGAAAAAAACATTAAAACTTGCACATTTTTTTCAATTTGTATTCAGTAATTTTTTTTTTTTTTTTGGGTCCAGTCGTGGGGCCTGAACTCTGGGCCTGGGCGCTGTCCCTCAGCTCTTTAGCTCAAGGCTAGCACTCTACCGCTTGAGCCACAGCACCACTTCCGGCTTTTTTCTTTTTGCTTATGTGGTGCTGAGGAATCGAACCCAGGGCCTCAGGCATGCAAGGCAAGCACTCTACCACTGAGCCACTTTCCCAGCCCTCAGTAATTTTTTTTATTATATTATTTTATTTTTTTAATTGTGAAAATACTGTACAGAGGGGTTACAATTACAAGGGCAAGGTAATGAGTACATTTCTTATCAAGCATTGTAGCCTCCTTCTTTGTTTCCCCTTCCCATCCCTTCCCATCCTCCCCCCCGCCCCTCCCCCAATCCTCCCGCTACCCACCCCCCACCAAAGTTGTAAAGTTCATTTTCCAACATAACGACTTGTTCATCTCATTGTTGCAATGAGTCCACCTGTATCCCTATTTAGACGATTTGTTTTTCCCCTTCCCCTCCACAAATTATACCGACATCAAATACAGTGAAAGCAGGGGTTATACTGTGGGGGAGAGACATACAAAGGAACAAAGAAATAATCTTATAAATGTGTTAGAAACAATGGCATGGAAGAAAAAGAACATTTGAATACATAATTTAGGGTTCGTTTCCCTAACATCACCTTATTTGACCTTTTCTGCTTGACTCAGACATATACTAGATATTGTAAATAAGGAAACCATGGGACCTATGTTTCTTTGGGCCTGGCTTACTTCACTTAATATAATTTTTTCCAAGTCTTTCCATTTCCTAACAAATGGGACAATGTTATTCTTTCTGATGGAGGCATAGAATTCCATTGTGTATATATACCACATTTTCATGATCCATTCATCTACTGAGGGGCATCTGGGTTGGTTCCATATCTTAGCTATAGTAAATAGTGCTGCAATAAACATAGTCGTGCTGGTAGCTTTAGTGTGGTCTTGTTTGGGTTAAATGCCCAAAAGTGGGATTGCTGGGTCATAGGGGAGCTCTATGTGGAGTCTTTTGAGGAACCTCCATACTACTTTCCAAAGTGGTTGAACAAGATTACACTCCCACCAACAAAGCAGTAAGATTCCCTTCTGTCCACATCCCCTCCAGCATCTGTTGTTTTTAGAGACCTCGAACAGCAAAAACGATCCTCAACAGAAAGAATAGTGCTGGAGGAATATCAATACCAAATTTCAAACTCTACTATAAAGCCATAGTAATCAAACCATCTTGGTACTGGCACAAGAACAGACCTCAGGACCAATGGAATAGAAATGAAAAGCCAGAAATGAACCTACAGATCTATAGCCATTTAATCTTCAATAAGGGAGCTAAAAAAATAGAATGGAAGAAAGACAGCTTCTTCAGTAAATGGTGCTGGCAAAATTGGTTGACTACTTGTAGAAAACTAAAGCTAGATCCTTATATATCACCCTGCACCAGAATCAACTCCAAATGGATCAAAGATCTCGGAGTCAAAGCTGACACTCTGAAAACATTACAGGATGGATTAGGAGAAACCCTAGGTCTCTTTGGTACAGGCTGAAATTTTCTTCATAGAGACCCAGAAACACAACAAATCAAAGAAAGGTTGGGCAAATGGGATTGCATGAAGTTGCAGAGCTCCTGCATGGCAAAGGACATGCTAGCAAGATCAATAGAAAGCCCATGGATGGGGAGAAGATCTTCACTAGCCATACAACGGACAAGGGTCTCATATCTAAAATATACTTGGAACTCAAAAAATTTAATTCCCCAACAACAAATATTCAAAGAAATAACTGCCCAACAAATAAGTGGGCTAAAGACTTAAAGAGAAACTTCTCTGAAGAGGAAAGAAGGATGGCCAATAGACACATGAAGACATGCTCAACCTCCCTAGCCATAAAAGAAGTGCAAATCAAAACAACATTGAGATACCACCTCACTCCAGTTAGAATGGCTAAAATCAAGAACTCTAAGAACAACAGATGTATTCAGTAATTTTTATACTACCTTCTTATGTATTTCCTCCATTTTTCTCCTCTTCTTGACTTTTATTCCTATTCTAAGCCTGAACCTGAGCATTTCTGTCAAATATATTTGGAAAACTAATTGCAGTCAAATTTGCCACCAAACATTTTTTTACCATGTGTACTATTTCAGCTTTGTAAACTATGTTTTATAATGCATAATTATGTTTTATAATTTAGAGCTATGTATTGTACTTTCCTAAGTATGTTACAATTTAAGATGATAATACTTAATGTTAAGATCCCTTAGTTTAGGGTAAAACTTTTTAGCATGCTTTATAATATGCACTGTTTCAACATCCTCAAACCTCCTTGAGTCAGACATTTTCCCTGATCATAATCAATGATGACTTTGATTTGCTAAATCCACAACGCAAATCTAGGGTTTCTTACTTAAGCAAGCATTTGTCACTTGCCACTATTTTATCTTCTCTCCAGTGTTTTCATTTCCAATGCATTTTTTGCTCATATCATTAGTTATTTAAGTTTGAATTTCCTGTATAGATTTATCTTGATAATATGAGAATATTCAGTCACACTACAGTTCTTAGTACTTTGTACTTAGACTTAAAAAAAAAAGTACCCCTTGGTGTATGTGCAGGCATTTCAGGATTTCAAATAGAGTAAATGATATGTGTATCTTTCCTAATGTGTATCTTTCTGGACTTCACTCCTGAACCCTAAATTAGTATTTTATGAACATCTATCTTCAATGTCTGTAGCAATCATAATGTGCTCTGATCTAAATTACCTATATACCTGTAGTATAGAACAGCATCTTGGCCTAAGTGACTCCATTCTGCAATGTAGCAGTTTGCTCTACTTACAGTTCAATGACTGAGGCAGAGTGACTACCTCTTGTTTGTGCTTGCAAACCAATACTTCTCTAGCTAAAAACGATGGGGTAAAATTGATAAATAACTTATTTACCTTAATATTTTGTCATCTAGTCACTCACCAAATTAAATCACGAAGGTACAGAGACATCATTGCATCAAAAATATGTAACAAAGAAGTTAGACCAAGCTTGGCATTGGTGGCTCATTCCTGTAATACTAGCTACTCAGGAAACTGTGATCTGAGGATTGTGGTTCAAAGCCCACAAGGGCTGAAAAGTCCCCATGAGACTCTTATCTCCAATTAACTACTTAAAAATCAGAAGTGGAGCTGTGGCTCAAGTTGTAGAGCACTAGCATTCAGCACAATGAGTCTCAGGGACAATGTCCATGCCCTTAGTTCAAGCCTCAACATTGACAAAAAAAAATACCTTATAAAACATTTCAACATTCTTTTTGATATCAGGCCAGTCAGAGTATGCTACAGAAGATCCAAAGGTTATTAATTCCACTTGTTTCCTTGGTTTCAGCTCTGCAAGTGTTCAGAGTAACCCCTTGAGTTAAAGTGATTCAATAAATATTCTTCTGGATTCAGTAAGCCTGGAACCAACTCAGTCTTGACATAGCTCTGTACCTTAAACCAACTCTGGGTTTTAAAGTACAGATGAACTCTTTATTATAGAACTACTTGCAGTAATTATTTGGCTGCGCTAGCTTCTTGCTTTCAATAAGTACCCTCGGAGCCCTCCTAGTGTTTTAAAACTTAGATACCCTACGATCTATGTATCTCAGTGTGACACATATGTTCTGATCATAGAGTGATTATAATTACTTTAATCACTAGTAAAATTGGGTGAAAAGACTGTATTTGCTCATTGTTCTGTGCACCAAGTAAAATTAAAAATACCTCAATTATAGACAAAGTGATATAGCTTGATCATTTACTGTTATGCAATAATCTTCAAGTGCAGAATAACATTAACTTATCTACCTATAATATAGCTCAGTCATGACAATGTTTTTAAGAAGTTCCTGAAATCTGTCTAAAATTGAATGCAAATCCTGCTCTTCACTCCAAGTCCACCTCAAACTTCTTCCATGGTCAGACTTGTGTCTGTATGGAAACTAAAATCTTTTCAGTTTTGCTGGTGTTGAGTAGAATCCGCTCGTCCGCTGAGTCTGGTATTTACCATAGCTAAGATATGGAACCAACCCAGATGCCCCTCAGTAGATGAATGGATCAAGAAAATGTGGTATATATACACAATGGAATTCCATGCCTCCCTCAGAAAGAATGACATTGCCCCATTTGTTAGGAAATGGAAAAACTTGGAAAGAATCATATTAAGTGCAGTAAGCCAGACCCAAAGAAACATAGGTCCCATGGTTTCCCTTATTTGCAATATCTAGTATATGTATGAGTCAAGCGGAAAAGGTCAGATAATGTGATGTTAGGAAAATGAAATCTTAGATATGTATTTTAATGTTTTTTTCTTTCATGCATTTGTTTCTAACGCATTTATAAGATTATTTCTTTGTTGCTTTGTATGTCCCTCCCCCACAGTATAACCCCTGCTTTCACTATATTTGATGTCAGTATAACTTGTGGAGGAGATGGGGAAAAACAAGTAAAGTCGTTTAAGGATACAGGTGGACCTGTTGCAACAATGAGAAGTACAAGTTGTCATGTAGAAAACAAGCTTTACAACGTTTGTGCAGGGGGTGGTGGGGGGAATCTCTCTTCTCATAATCATAGAAATAAAGTCTGAAACACAGTGGACCACTCACATAAGAGAGTTAATGGCGGCTTGTTTCCAAGGAGAGGGTATGGATCTGGGGACAGGATGTAGAATGGTGTGTGATGGATCACACTCATACAGAGAGATTAGTCTGCTCCAAATCAGAGGAAGAAATAAGATCTTTTATTAAATTTCTTGAATTGTCCAGGATCTAGTAATTTTTTTCCACTGGTCACAAGGGTGGCATTCTAAGAACGTTTCTTTTGAAATGTTAAAAAAAGTGGGTTTTTTTTTTGTTGTTGATATTTCTGTCTGCCATTTGACAAAGACGTCATGGATACAATATATCTTGATCAATGTCACCCCTTCCAACATTTTCACCCAAACCTCTCCTATCATCTCCCCTCACTCTTCTTAATTTTGTAAGATCCTCATTGGATTCTTGACTGTATTCTCCCTCTCTTCTCCTCTTCATTCATCCACCCCTTTCCCATTGATCCCACCCCACCCCTTTCAATTACCCACTTACTTGTCTTTTATTTTGTTGAAATTTGACTTTGCCTTTCTAAGGAATGAACTACTTGAGGTCTCCCTTGAATCTACCATATTTCAGTTAATAACATTTGTAACCACTTGCATACAACCCAATGTATTTACTTAAAAGAAGGGTTTTTTTGTTTGTTTGGGCAGTCATGGGGCTTGAACTCTGGTTCTGGGTATTGTCCCTGACCTCTTCAGCTCAAGGTAAGCGATTTACCACTTAAGCCACAGGGCCACTTTCAGTTCTCTGGTGGTTAATTGGAGATGAGTCTCATCGATGTTCCTGCCCAGGCTGGCTTTGAATGGCGATCCTCAGATCTCAGCCTCCTGAGTAGCTAGGATTGCAGGCGTGAGCCACTGGCTCAAGGATTATGAGAAGTTTTACATACAGTTTTTCTCTCGTCATGATGTCATTTTACATGTTATAGGGTTTACCCCAGGGTATGAGAAAGAGAAGAAATGTAAGAGACTGGAATGTTGCACACACCATTGGTAGGGGAGTAAAAAGTCAAATACTTATTTTTACACAATATCAATTAAAGGTAAGAGAACACGTCCATCTATTGTCCCCATAGAGAATTAGCCATTCTGTCACCTAGAGTGCTATGTGGAAATAAGAGACATTCAGGCTATATTTTAAATACAAAAGATGATGTAACTTAAAGAATAATTAAACAATGTAATTCTACCAATGAAGAAATGTTTAACCTCTCTGGCCAAAAAAATAAACCCAAATCAAAACAACATTGAGATTACACCTCACTCCAGTAGAATGGCACATATCTTCTGTACGTTGATAGTTCAGTTGCCTCTTATGAAAAGTGGGAAGGCTAATTATAGTAGCACAGTAAATAAAGTATGAACATACAAAAATAGGTATTATTTATTTCAGAACTTAGAGACTCATTTCTTATAAGGTGACTATAAATATTTGAGGTTCTCAGATCCGATTCTTCATAGGCCTGCTTATATAATTTCAATGTTCAGATAAGTTTTAAAAACAACACAATGAAATTTTCAATCATATAAGGAGTAAAATCAACTCTTTGTGTTGGTTATACTATATGTTTTTATCTTTAAATCTTCATAACTCTCATGAATTTTAGTTGGAGAAATGAGTGAAAAATGTCCAGTTTTAATTGATTTTTATTTTATCAATGATGGACATTATTTAATTATATTAGCCTAAAAATTTTAAAGCTTGTATAGATTCATAAAGATCCTATACAACTCACTGAAAAATGGTTTAAGAACTGTAGCTGGTAATGACTTAATTAGTCTGGAAAAAATTATAGTCTATTGATTAATAAGTATGGCATTCATAAGCTTTCAACTTTGTTCAAACTGGCATTTACTTAAGTATTTTTAATGTATGTTCCATTTACATGGATTTTAAACTTACCTTCAGGAAGTAAATACTTTTTCATTGTCATTTATTTGCTAGTTGTTTTCCTTCTTAATGTGCACACAAAGTATTTCCTGTATCTCATTACTACAATGATGAAAATAACACATTTACCACACACTGATTTTGACCTTTTATATAATTTTATCATACAGTTATTCAGAAAACCATGAAATGACAGCAAGCAAATTGTTCCATATATTTAGTTAGGGGAATGAAAATATTATCAGTTGTTTCCAGCATTCTTTGCAATATGATAATAATGATAGATGGGTTCCCTTTCAATATCATTTAGAATTTGAATACCATTACATGTCTTAATTCATGGAAAACAGTTGATTTTAAAATACTAAAATAATGACTTTTATAAATGGTTATTTTATAGTCTTATTCTAGATGTACTTAATTGGCAATCTCACAAGGATATAATTCAGATCTACAACCAAACGGCTTCGCACATATCTGACAAGGGAATAGGAGATATAACCTAAAATGTAAAATTTAAAAGTCCACATTCCATTAACGTGTATCTTCATAAACTGGTAGTCATTTCTTTTTGTCCATTATGTTTTCTGGGAAATACAAATACTAAGAGAAGATTAATAAGCTATAACAGAAATGTTATTACAAATTGTGTGTACTTCCATATCAGCAGAAATATGACAAGAAGGCATTAGTGACATTAGTATAAGAAGAAGATAAGGAATGAGGTATTAGGAGATTATAAAAGACAAGCAGTTACCTTCATTTGTTTTTTACATAGGATCTTTCCTCCAGCAAGCTCTGAAGTAAAGCTTGTTCCCTAGAGATCACAAGGAATCTGGAGAAAGTCCCGAAAAAGTTAGTACAAAGTAAAATTTGGTGGTACCATTCCTGGATGTATTTAAACATATATTTCAAATATACATATATATATATATGTATATATAGTAAAGACATTTTAGATTAATAACAAAGTTTTCAAACTTTAATAGGAATTCCATTACTTGAGTTCAATTCTCAGAGTAGTTTAAAATAATAGTATTTATAGTTTAAATAACCAGGTGTTCTGAATGTATATGAATCTAAACTCTTATTTTAAGATGATCCCTTTCTCAGTTACACAAGCACTTCATCACATATTAAATTTTCATAATAAAACCATCGCCTATGTTATTTTCTCCATAATTGTTATAAATGTTATCTCAGTAACTTTTGGTATGTTGGAGTTTGTTGTATTTTCTCCTTAACAAGAGATGAATAAAAAACCATTTCTTTGAAGAAAGCCCTAATTCTGATATTGTAATTATGATGGAGGTCAACAATCTTACTAAAGAAGCCACTGTATTTACCGTCATCAGTTAGATGAGTCCTAGTTATTAACAATATCGAGGGCACAGGTCACTTAGGCTTGTAATCCTAGCTGTTAAGGAGATGGAGATATGAAGATAGCAGTTAGAAAGCCAGCTAGAGCAGGAAAGTCCATGAGACTCATGTTTAACCACACACATTAAAAAAAAAAAAAGCCTTCCGTGTTGCTGTGCCTAAAGAAGTAGAGTACTATTCTTCAACAAAATCCTCAAGAACACTAGTTCCATGGCCCTTAATTCAGTCCGCACAGTTGGCACATATATACACAACAAAACTGGTGTTTTTGGGTTTCCAAAGTGGGTTTGTCTGTTTGTTTTAACTGTCTTTTTTTTTTTTTTGTCTTTTCTTTTTTGGTACTGTGGATCAAACCCAGGATGTTGCACTAGCTAGGCAAGCGTTTTGCCACAGAGCTACATCCAGCTCAGGTTTCCAAAATTTAATTCACATTGGAGAGATTCAAACACAGAAACCAGTCAAAGAAAACTTAATTAAAATTTGTTAAAACATATTTTAAAATATTAATATAGCCACAAAAAGCAAACCTATGCAGCGCATTATTTTTTTCCCTTTGAAATTGAGATACAAAAATGAAAGTGTTAACTCTATTTTTGACTTAAAAATATGATATTTGTTATTGTAACAATGTTATTTTACCATGGGCAATGGTTGAAAATTTATTGACAAAGACTGTAGATATTTTCTTTAAATTAAAAAATGTAATTAAAAGAGTTGCGGTGGCCCAACTTTGGAGTGATTGATGACCATTGAATACAATGATTTAGGGTAGACACGAAAAAGATTTTCTTGCTGAATTTTTATAATAGCCTATATAATACATTTTTATGACCTTACATGTAAGGAATTTGGCTCATAGAGTTTCACTAACTGTGCCAACTAACCTACAATTGTGCAATTTGGAGTTGAGTATAGATGCTTCTAAGAAAAATTTCAGTCAATTTGTTTTAGCCACTTCATGATGTATAACCAAGGCTTATATTAAGTCATATTGTGTTTTAAGTCTTTATACTTTCATACATAATAGCTGACACACACTTACCCACACATACGTTAATGACATTAAAATATGAAGTCATGTTGTATATTCATAATAACTCTATATAAATGAAAGAATCCTTAGAGATTTTTTTTGTTATTGTTTACAATAGTAATAGAACTTTAATTCAGGGTCAGGGCATTGTTCCTTAGCTTTTGCTTCTCAAGGCTGTCTATCTACCACTTGAGCCACTCCTTCACATACCAGTGTTTTCTACGGTTAATTTGAGATAAAAATCTCATGAATGTTCCTGCCTGGGCTGGCTTTGAACTTGATCTCAAGTTCCTGAATACATAGGAATGAAAGTGTGAACCACCAGCAGCAGTTGTAAAGATCCATCTTATAAGTTGAAAATATCACAGCTGAGAACAAATCAATTGTTCATCATGATGAAAAAAAAGGACATAATGGAACAAATCACAAAATCTAATTTTAAATTAACCAGTGGGTTTGGAACTAAGGGTCACTTTTGGATTCAAGGTGTGAACATCATGCATGTGATTCTGCCTCTTAAATAGTTCCAAATGAGGCAGTGTGGCTGTCCTTCTACTCAATGCTACAATCTCTGTGGGTCTGTAAACTAAGTCTTTGTATTTCGTATTGGCACATACATTTGTTGTAGTTGTTTACTGCTAGTCTGATTTACAAGTCCGCTTTTGTGGTTGCAATTAAAGGAGCATTTACTTTTGTTTAGGTACTTTTAATGCTCTCTTTATGTATCTAACATTTTCCATTCCCAGAATAGTGTTATTTTTTTTACGTTTTTCTTTGTTGTTGTAACAAATTCTAAAACATGCCAACATTTCCCAAGTAAAAGCTTTCACTGATTACCTGAACGTTTTTTTTTTTATTGACATAGATTTATCTTAACTACCATGCTGAAGTTTCTTAGAGTTCGAATTTTTCAAAATCTCTGGAATATGAGCTTTTAAAAATGAATTCAGAAGATAATTGATCTGAGTTCCATCTGATTCCAAGTCATTAAGTAGGAAGGAATAGAGTATGGGTCGCTGACTTTCCTACGGAAGGTATAAGATGGATGGTTACTGAAAAAGATGGATTGTCCATCCTTACTGTCAACAGTTGCCTCTACAAGATTGACTGTATATATATATATATATATATATATATATATATATATATATATATACACATATATTTTTTTTTCACAAAGACACATAAGCTCTCTCCCTCTGGCCATCCATGTGTAGTAGAGAAATGCAGTTTTCTTCCACATTCCAAAAATACTAGGAGCAGTTTGGTTGATTAGTATTATCAAGCAGATTTAGAAACTTCAAGTTAAAAGTACTTTTTACTGTAGCATCATTTGAACAGATCATACTAAGAATTGCTCAAACATCAAGGAAGTATTTTTCTCCAAGAAAATAAAATCACCTCATATTTTGAGAGGCACAAAAAATCCTGGTAATATTTATATTATTTAAAACATAAATAATTAACACTGTGATAAAAGGTGCTAATTCGGGCCCTTTAGTTTTTCATTTCTTTTCTCTTCCCTTTCCTTTATTTCTTCCCTTCTTTCCTCTACTCCTCCTTCCATCTCTAACTCTCTCTCCTATCATCCCTTTCCTTTCTTGTCTGTCTGTCTGTCCATCTGTCTGTCTGTCTGTCTGTCTCTCTCTCTCTCTCAAATACATATACATATTTAAAGGTATTTACTAAATGCTCAAAGTCCTAAAGCTTTGTGATTTTACCAATATTTTCTGACATTTCTGGTAGCCAGCCGTTCATCAGTTGGACATTTCTTGTTCTAATTGTACAATAGTCTTTTCTAGTAACTGCTACAGTAAAAGGTACTCATTCTTCAGAAACTCCTGATTTTTTTTCACTTTGAGGAATTTCCTTAGTCTTTTATTATTTTTGTAAAATGGCTTCTAATATCTTACATAGCTTCATCTTGTCTTTGTGCAGAAGTGGGTGTAATTCACATTCATGCTAAATAAGTATTGAAATTTGTTGAATTTTTATTTTTATTATAAAAGTGATATACAGAGGGATTACAGTTATTTACATCAGTTAATGAGTACATTTCTTGTCAAACTTGTTACCCCTACCCTCATTTTTCTACTACTTTCCCTCCCCCTAGCTGAACAGATCATTTCCAACATATTGTCTTGTGTATATTGTTTTTCATTGGTTCCCCCTTATACTTTGCCTCACCATTCTGTTGTTCCCTTCCATTCCCTAATTCAGATAAATGTATATACTATACCAGGGTACCAAAATCAAATACAGTGACGACAGGTGATAAACCATAGGGGGAAGAACATGCAAAGGAAACAAAAAAAACACACGCAGTACATTAAAAACAACAACAAAGACAAAACTCTTGTGTCCATGTGTTTTTCCCTTACTGGTATTTTTTATTTTTTTGGGGGGGGGGTCCAGTCATAGGGCCTGAACTTTGGGCCTGGGTGCTGTCCCTCAGCTCTTCAGCTCCAGGCTAGAGCTCTACCACTTGCGCCAAAGTGCCACTTCTGGCTTTTTTTCTTTTTGTTTATGTGGTGCTGAGGAATCGAACCCAGGGCCTCATGCATGCAAGGAAAGCACTCTACCACTGAGCCACCTTCCTAGCCCTCTTACTGGTATTTTATATGGTCATATATACATAGCTATTGGGCTATTCTGCTCATCTGCTAAGATATTCTAGACATATACTAATTATTGCAAATAAGGGAAACCATGGGACCTCTTATCATTTATTTTTGTTTCTAGGGTTGTTCAGTCCTGTAAGCAACAACCTGAGTGAACAAAGACTTATTTTAGGATCATTTTGAAGTGGATATTGGAGAAATAATTTTAGTTTTACTGCCTAATAGTGGGATTATAATAGCTAAGTTTTCACTGTCTATATGCTTCCTCTAAACACTACCTCATGTTGTCTATATATGTAACTACTGATGAAGATCTAATATAGAATAGGAATGACTGAATGTATGTTAACAAAGATAAATTAGAATAAATATCGGTGGTAGTCAACTATAAGAACCTTGAAGCCAGTTTCTTCCCTTCAATTTATTTATGTGTCAGTAAATCCCAAAATGCATAAACCAGTATATATTTTGCCTTAAACTAGTCAACGTTGAATTTCTGTTGCTTAAGATTAAAAATGATATCAGTAATTACACTATGCTCCTGAGAGACATGTCAGTAAAATTGACCAGTTAGATGATAAAGTTCCTGACATCCAAGTGCTTGTTCCAAGGATTGTTAAAAATCACTGAATTTATTTTTCCCCTTTGATGCTGGTAAAATTTTTTCCTCTTCCTCACTACAAAGTATTACTTAATTTGTGAACAAATTAAATACTACTTCTGATGTTATATTTCTCTATTAAAATCAGTAAAAATTTGAACTTGATTTATATATCTTAATACAACATGAAATTTACATTCTTTATTAGAAAATTGAATGGAGTATTTTCATATTAGATAGTTTTATAGTTGGGATTTAGGGAGAAGGATATAAAATGATTAAAGAAAAGAAAGCTATATGTAAATCTTGATCCTTTGTATGTTCCTTCTCACTAGTCATTTAGGAGGAAAACAAATTTAAGATGTTTCTGTTTTTGCATTTAGTAATTACAGAAGTAAGGACTGTTTTGTAACTCAGCTGACACCTGCATTTTGTTTCATTATTATTTATACCAAGCTTTTGAAGAGGTTTTGATGGATATTACATAACTTAAGAGAAGACATCTTTACTTTCCTAGGTCAGTTATGATAAGCTGAAAACATGAAAGAAATGTAAACATATATACAAGAACTCAGGAAACTAACGCCTCCCAAATTGAATAAATCTACCACTAAATTGTCAAAGGAACTAAGGAGAGACTTCTCAGAAGAGGTAAGAATGGCAGAGAAACCCATAGGAAAAGCTCATGATTCCTGGCCATAAAAAGAAATGCAAACCAAAGCAGCTCTGAGATTTCATCAGACTACAGTTAGACTGGCCAATGTCCTGAAGTCAAACAACAAATGTTGGTAGGGATATGGGGGAAAAGGAACCTTATTGCTCTTTTGGTGGGAATGTAAACTAGTACAATCAATCTGAACAGCAGTCTGGAGTTTCCTCAAAGCCTAAACCTAGCCATATCACTCCTGGATATCTACCCAGGACATCAAAAGCTAGGATAACATAAAGACGAGTGCACATCCATGTTCATTGCTCCATTATTTGCAATAGCCAAGCACGTGGCACAACATCTTTGACCCTCCACTTTCACTCTCTCACTAGTGTCCACAATTTGAACAGGATCTTTTTTTTTTTACATTATTGTCATCCATTTTTTCTAGTGTATGCTAATTTTTCTAGGGGGTTCCACTATATTTCGCATACATATATAATGTTACAAATAGATTAACCCTCTTGCTTATATGCAATTTTTTTAGTCTAACTCCTCTCCTCTCTCTTATTTAACAGCTTTTACTGTTTTTTTTTCCATTTTCATTCACAGATGAAAAAAAATTCAGTATACTTCATCCTCTCCAACATTATTTTCCTCTGCCGAAATCTCCATGTATGTGTTGCCTATATTTGTGAGATTGTGAGTGGTTTGGTAAATATACATGTTCCTATAATTTTACATGTAAGATTTTCTTTTAGTTCTAGAATCTACATATGAAAAAAGTGAAACCTTTTCCTGATGATAACTTACTTCATATAACATGATATTTTCCAGTTCTAACTATTTTTTCTATAAATGATATAATTTCTTTCTTCTTTATGGTTCAATTATTATTATTATTATTGTTGTTGTTGTTGTTTTGTTATAGTGGCAGTTCCATATTTAATTTTCTGTAAGGTTCCAGGATTGGTAGCTTAATCTCTAACAATAACTTAGAGAAGTTCTCAGTTGTTACTCCTTCTTTTATTTAATTTAAATTTAAATTAAATTAATTAATTAATTTATTTTTGGTGCCAGTCCCGGGACATGAACTCAGGACTCAGTCCCCGGGATTTTTTTTCGCAAGGACAGCACTCTACCACTTAAGTCATAGCTCCAATGCTTTCATTTTTGGTAACTTAACAAAGATAGGAGTCGCAGAGTCTTTCCTACCCCAACTGGCTTTTAACTTCGATCCTCAGAGCTCAGTGTCGAGTATAGTTAGTCGTTATTCTTTTACAAACCCACTGTATTCTTCTGTCTTTTTTCTTTCAGGTAATGTGATATGTGATATATATATATATATATATATATACATATACATATATATGTGTATATATATATATCACATCTATTACATTTTCTCACTCTCTCACTCTCTCTCTGTCTCTGTCTCTGTCTCTCCTTATCTCTTTTTTATCCCCACCACCCGAGGTTTATACTCGGTCCCTTAAGTGTTTCATTGGCAACTTGTACATTTCAGCCATTCTTCAGCCACTTTGGCTTTAGTTATTTGGCTTTAGTTATTTAGTTATTTAGTGCCAGCCTGGCCCACTTGCTTTAATAGTCATTGAGATCTGATTTCAGTACCTTTTTGTTGCACTAGCCTTGGACCAAAATTCTCCTGTTGTGCATCCCCTGAGTAACTAGGATTACAGGGCTGAGCCAGGTTCCTGTTCTTTCACTCCTTTGCTTATTCTCTGTCATTGATTTCACTGCTTTTCAGTTTGGGTTGTTGCTATTGATACATTTTAAGGTAAGAAATCCTTTTCTGATCTGTCTGAAATCTACTAATAAGATTGCAAGTGGCATTGCTGATTTGCCTTGTAGTGATTCTGACTTCATTCCATTTGGGCCCTTTCTTAGAATTGAATCTCTCTGTTGACATTTTGCCTACCTTCTTCCATACTGCCCTTCTTTTCCATATTTCAAGCTTTTCTTTTACTAATTATTTTACATTTTGTGACTTTAATTAATTAAGTACTTTACGCTATTCAACCTTATCTGTTCTCATGGTTTAGCAGCTCTCACTTTTTAGAACCCATCTCATGTTATTTATTGTTGTTTTAAACTCCTGGTATGGTAATTCTAATATCCCTACCTTGTCTGGTTCAAAGGTTTGCTCTCGCTTATTGGTTTTGTTATTCTTTTTAGTATGTGCTATGTTTTTGATAATTAGCGAAAGGCAAAGTAGCTGAAAGGAAATTAGTACCATAGAATACAACTGTGAGGAGAAAATGCATTCTGCAATTAGATCTCTGTCTGGAGAGAGCCTTTGTCTCTGGGCTGTGAATTTTGCAGGCATTTTTCAGACTCTTAGCCTGCCTCAGGATGGATAGGATGCATAGTGAAGTCTGCAGTTAGATATTTCCTTTTCCCTGGTCATTAGGCATTAACAATGCCACAACAGATTAGGCTATGGTTAACTGCTTTTTCCTGAAGTAAAGACTTGGGGAGGACAAATTATTCTGCTATATTTTTCCAAAGATTCTTTGTTCTCTTTATGCTTTGAATCTGGTCAAAACCTAGAGGTAAATATCACTTTTTTTCCCCACATTTATAGCTCACAATATTGTGTGTTAGGAGTTTTTCTTTTCTTTTTTTTGTTTTGTTTTCCAACTTGTTGGCACTAATTTATCACTGTGATTTGAAATTTTCAACTCAGGATATGTAGACCTATGTTCTCCACTTTCTTTACCATCCAAGGAAAGTTTCTTTGTTGTTGTTGTTTCCCCCGCCCCCGAACTCTGCATTATTTGTTATTAGGAAAGAAATGTAGAACTGGAAGTGAGAAGTTACCTTATGTTTTATAGGATGTAATACATCTTTACTGGTACTTATGAACAATAATTCTGTAATTGTGATTATATATAAAAAATTAAGAATTACTAGGTAAAATAATTTGAAGATCTTTAAAGGGCTTTTTACAGAATTCTATTGGTATCCTAAGTACTTAACAATAAACCTCTTCATTCAGTTTTTGTTAGAAGATAAATGCTACAGTTTAATCCAGACAAAATGTCAATGGACCTGACTTTCTTCCTATTGTCTTTCCTCTCCTATTAAGTAACTAATTGCCCCATCAATAATAAAGAGAACGATTTTTAAAGAATGCAAGTGTTTGTCGAAACTACTTTTCTTTAGATTTCCTTGTGCATTGTTCTTTTACTAGTACATTGTTACAAGATCCTCTCTGCTATATTAACTCCCAGATTGGCAGAGAAAACATAAGGAAATTGTTTATAGACACCTTGCCTCAAAGTCAGTGTAGTGCTCACCATTAATTTGATAGGGATGTGTCGTGATCTCTTTTGCTCTGATAAATTTCACAGTGTCAGTGACAGATCTCAAGTCTGTCCATTTGTGAGAACAAAAGAAGAAGAGACTATGCAGTAAGAATTTAGGTTTCATTCCATTGATTGCTGAGAATGCTTGAATATCTTTGAAAAAAATTGTTAATTATTAAGCTGAAAGTTAGTCCTTATAAATTGATAATGCTTCATTATTAAGTTAATAAGCAGGATACTAAATTAAGAAACAAAAATTTTCATCTGAATCAAATCATAAAATATTCAAATATCAACCTGCTAGGAATACTTGATTATCTTTAAAAGGTATAAACTATTGGTGTGAAATTTAGTCCATCTAGGTTTATAGCATTTCATTTTTCGGCTAATAAACAGATACTAAAAAAAAATAAAAAAATTCTCATCTGCATAGACTGATAACGTTTGAAAATTTTTATTTCTCACCAGATACGTGCAGTTAGTTTGGATACCTTCTGAATAATTTAAAACAGTATTTACAACTGTCTAACCAGAACTTCTTAAAGAATACTTTAAGGTTGGGTGTGTTAATGTGTAGTATTTACAGTAATCTATAAGTTAAATTTATTACATAAATTATCAGCAAAAAATGCTATCAATAAATTTAGGACTGTGTTAAAGAGGAAATTATTTCATGATAACTAACAGTGATTAACAGTATTTTGGTATGTTTTAAATTTTAATAAAAATGATACAACAATATTATAAAAATGTAATGTATTGCCTACACCTGTTTTATCTTTCAAGTGTCCAATGAAATGTAAAGTAGAGTAATTGAGGCACACTTCATTTATTTATATATTTTACCTTCTAGCTTCTTTTGCTTTCTTCTGCTTTTACTAAACTATCTAAACTAAAAGTGCTGCTATATATGGATCAATCTTGACCCCCTATTATTAGATGGAAGTATGATAATGTGAATTTCTTTTATTAAACTGATGAATAATCATCTGATCGGTGTTCATTTTTTCAGATTCCATTCCAAGGGAATATGAATGAGTAATGAAGCTTTGTATTTAAAAAGTACTAAATTAGACCACTGTAATCAGCAAAATTACATATTATGGTCACATCATTTAGAATATTCTGAAATTTTATTATATAAATATATTACTATGGCCATAAGCTAAAATATGTAGCAGTAGTTTAACATCTAGGCAGATGGGTAAAACCATATGATTTGTATTATACCGTGGTAATACACTTGTTGAAATTGTCATCTCCCTTATTTTTGGAGGCTATCGAGTTACTAACCTGACAGCAGTAGAGAAGTTGAAAAGTAAAAATTATAAAAAGATGCACTGGCTACTAATGGTATGGCAAGATGCTACAAAAGATAGATGGGCAGACATTAATTGTTTAGAAAGTATTTTGAAGTATGCTTTTTCACAGGAGAAGAATAGGATTGTGATCTTTGCTGAAAAATATAATTAAAAGAATTATTGGATTTGAATTCAGTATATGTTCTTTTTTGATAAAATGGTTTGGAGTAATAATTGAATTTATATTAGCTTTGCAAGGCTCTCTATCTTCTCAAATTACAAACAATAGGAAATATTTGTTCTTCTAAAACCTACTTTAGAGGTTTAGTCATCCATGCACTTGCTATACTGAAAACTCTTCTTTCGGCAGTGCTACTTTTCTTCATTTTCAAGCAAGATAAAATTTTAATCATCTTTGACAAATTGGTATTTCAGCTCATACATAGTACATTTTATTCTTTTATTATCAATAATGTGATTTGAGGCCACATATGCATGTTTTATTTTTCCATTGTGCTAACTTTCCCTCATTCAGAGAACAAGACCCTTTAGGGTGAGTATGGAAATAGCCAACCCTTTGTGATTCAACACTAACCCCAAATCAGAGTACTGTAGCATCTTCTCCTTAAAGGTGAAGATCTTCCTAAGTAGAACTATACCTTGGATATCCTGTTTGTTTATTTTTTCTCTTTAGTACTAATTTGACCTTTATAATTTTTTTCTTTCTTGGTTATTCATTGAATGTGAACAAGTGTTACAATAGTTCAGGTACCATGGGAGGAGAAATAGGCAAATTTTAATACAATATGATTAGGTAAGATGAGTTTATGAACTAGCTAAGACTCAAGTTTCTGTATTCTATTGATGAGATAGTGATAAATTTTATCTGAATAATATTTATATTCCTAATCTTTTTTTTTTTTGTTTGTTTGTTTGGGTCCGGTCATGGGGCCTGAACTCTGGGCCTGGGCGCTGTCCCTCAGCTCTTCAGCTCAAGGCTAGTGCTCTACCACTTGAGCCACAGTGCCACTTCCGGCTTTTTTCTTTTTGCTTATGTGGTGCTGAGGAATCAAACCCAGGGCCTCAGGCATGCAAGGCACACTCTACCACTGAGCCACCTTCCCAGCCCCTATATTCCTAATCTTAATTTGACTATTCCCAATATAATATTCCCAGAAAATTTAGAACCATCTTCCATCATCATATTACTAGTCAATATTTTTGTACTAAAATTATTATTTTAGTTGCATTTTATGTTTCGTCCCTTTTTTTCCCCTTAAAGTTTCATTGGACTTGGGGAAGGAGCAATCTTGCTGGTAGCTTCTAAGAAATGTTTCACAATTTTAATATTCATGGGTTTAATGAAACTTTTGTATGTGTTGGTGTTGATACATCATAGCAAGTTGCGATAACATTGTTATTATTCCAGTATATTGTATTATCTTTTTAATATAAATGTATATCACATGAGTGCATCAAAATGAGTTAACAAATAAGTTTCGAGCTTCTTTGGCGTTGATAATAAAATGTACACTGGAGTTACAAGTATAGTGATTGGACTAATAGTCACTAGTTAAGGAAAATTTGAACATGAATATGAAGAGGATATTAATGGATTTTAGTCCTTCAAATAAAGCCAAATTCTTGTATCTTCACTACAAAAACACATAAGCCAAAGAGAAGGGACATATCTTCTTTCATCAGATTATCAAGTAAGACAGATGGAAAAATCACAATGGTAATAAAGTATGGCAGACATGAACATTGAACCTAATGGATGACATGTTGGTGATGGATAGAGTACATCTTGTCATAAAGGATTGTCATTGCTTAGATATTACACAAGTAATAAAAAGAAATTTAGACTATTTCACTTTAGTGATTAAAATTTATATCAACAATTTAGAAAACATTGATATCATAATCTCTCTTGATATATTTCATCTAAAATAGAACATTTGTATTTTATTATTGACCAAAATGCACACTCAAATGAAAATGAGCCATCAGACATTCCCAAACCCAGAGAAAATCTACAAATCAATGACCTATTGCCTAAAATATTTGATTTGATGATTAAAGAATAACTGAGTCTTTCCATTTCCTAACAAATGGTGCGATGTCATTCTTTCTGATGGAGGCATAGAATTCCATTGTGTATATATACTACGTTTTCTTGATCCATTCATCTACTGAGGGGCATCTGGGTTGGTTCCATATCTTAGCTATGGTAAATAATGTTGCAATAAACACCGTTGTGCTGGTAGCTTTAGTATGGTCTTGTTTGTGATCACTTGGGTAAATGCCCAAAAGTGGGATAAGCCAGGCCCAAAGAAACATAGGTCCCATGTTTTCCCTTATTTGCAATAACTACTATATGTCTAGGACAAGCAGAGAAGGTCAAAAGCTATGTATATATGACCAGATAAGATGATGTTAAGTGAAATCAACCTCAAGATAGGGACACAAGTGGTTTTTTCTTTCTTGCTATTGTTTCTAACGTATTTATAATGTACCATGTGATTTTTTTTTTGTTTCTTTGTATGTTCCTCCCCCCACGGTATAACCCCTGTGTTCACTGTATTTGATGTTGGTGCCCTGCATCTTGTTTATAAACTTCTCTAATTTGGGGAGGGGAAGGGAAAAACAAAATGCTTAAATAGGGATACAGGTTGACCCATTGTAACAATGAGATGTACAAAAGACTATGTTGAAAACCAACTTTACAATTTCAGTGGGGAGGGAGGATACAGTTATGGAGATGGGAGTGAAGGGATGGTAGGTGAAAAACAAAGGAGGAGGTAACAATGCTTGATAGGAAATGTACTCATTACCTTGCTCATGTAACTGTAACCCTTCTGTACAGTATTTTTACAATAAAAATGTATTAAAATAAAAGAAGAATGACTGATAATTTTATACAAATTAGATAAAATTTGTGAATAACAAATCGAATGTGTAGTCTTACACTGAATCTATTATTGGAAAATTCTGAGGGAGAGATATTGAGAAATTAACAAAATTTGAGTACAATTATAAATTATTGATTAGTAGGAATGTTTCAACTTCAAATTTACTGATTTCAGTAGCTCTATCATGAAAATACAAATCATATGTTAGGAAAATACATTTATATATTTATAGACCTATTTGCATGATGTTTCAAGTAGGTCTCAAAATAATAACAATGCTTATCTGTACATATATATTCACATTAAAGTCTCTATTAGAGACAATACATGGTAAATCAAGAACGGCAAATTGTTTTAATAGTCAAATCTAAATGAACGAAGGTATATTTCAAACTCTAAGTACACATTTTTTTCAAGATTAAAGCTTCGCACTAGCTATGTTTTTAGTTCCATAATATTATGGTTTTGAAATTAAAGTAATACTGCTTGAGTATGACACCATGCATATATATGGACATATATGAATATATATATATATATATAAACTCAAAACAACTATCACATCAACAGTAATTATAAGAAAACAGTACTCAAAGCAAACAATTGGCTTTGCTATTTAATATAGTCTCCTTTACTAATTTTGATTGCTATCATGACCCCATAAACTAGTAAAAAGGAGATGCAAACTTGTAAATTATCTTTCACTAGCAGAGGGGTGGCCTTTAGTGAGATAGAGGAACACTTCCAATGTAATGCCTGGCAAAGGGAATCATGTTATATAAATAATTTTCCAGAATGCTGTTTATGAAAGTTGTGTATGTCTCAGTCCAAATAAAATGGATGCTTATTCTACAAACCCCACTACAGGTTTTCTGGTAGTATAATTTTGGAGAAATATTTCCATGCATGGTAAATGTGATAAGCTAATTGGAAGTAATGACACTAGAAACAGAAATAAGCTCTAAGCTCTAACAAGTGTTAAGAAATCCCAACATTATTTCAAAACATCATAGATTTTATATTATACACATAGATTTAATTTCTTTCACAGATTCACAAAGTATAAATCAATCATATGTTTAGTATATATTAGTAATTTCTAGGGATGGAGAATCAATGTTACCATATTATTATTAATTGTACTACTCTGTTTATTATTGATATATATTTTTTCAATACATTTATGTGGACATATTGCTAAGACTTATAAAACAATATTTCCATCTTAAATTTTATATAACTGTACTAAATATTCAGAAGCAATGTTTTCCTTCAAGGCTAATAGTCTACCACTTGAGCCACTCCAATTTTAGCTTTTTGGAGTTTAATGGAGATAAGAGTCAAGCAGAGTTTCCTGCCTAGGGTGACTTTGAATCAGTTTTCGACTCTCAGTTTCCTGAGCATCTAGGATTACAGGCATAAGCCACTGGACTCTTGGCCACAAGCACTTTCATATGACAAATTCAACATAGTATTAATGTCAAGTCAATTCCTTAAAATATATTAATAAAATGTTAATGAAGTTCTACTATAAAATGAAATGGTGATGCTCCAGTAAAATATGATATATGCATGTCTTGTATCCAATTATATTTTATATCCATATATGACACAAAGGAAGATTCAGTGTGTTGTTATTTTTGACAATGAATGACAGTGTATGACAACTTGTTTGGTATGTCTTTGAAATAGAAAGTGCATTTGTTTCTATGTCTGCTTTGAAACAACATTTGGAATAAATTTACTAAGCCATATTTATTGCTTTATAATTTCTTAAAATTGTACTAAGCCATATTTATTGCTTTATATTTTCTTTCTGTATATTCTTTTAGATAATGGCTTTAGTTTACTAAACATGAGAATTTCAACTAGTCTTTAATGATTTTACTTAAAATTTCCTTCTAGTTAGTGTTTTGTTTTAGAAAAAAATAAAGTCAACAGACTCAACACACTAGAGCACTGATAAAAATGTGAATAAAGATTACTATGTATTTTAGCATAAAGTGTACTGTGTACCAATCTTTCCCTCTTCCTTTCTTCCTATATATTTGTATTCATCTTTATGACTCAGAGATTAGTGTTCACTCAGTTACAATTGCTCAAAAAAATAAACCGATGTGGGGAGTAGACCATCATTATGATAATTAAATCAGTTAAATTGGATATCACCATGTTCTCTTCTCATTTATATTAAATATATATGAAATATTCAATTGATTGTCAGCACTAGCCAAACCGCTGAGGGAAACTGCTTTCTGACAACCCAACACTGATATGATGTAGACTTGCACTTTCTTAGTTCAGGAAAACACCCTGTGCTATTTTCTGATACGATGCTAGATAATAAACCTGATCAGCATGTGCTTGAACATCTCCATGCAGTGCTCACCATGTTCTCTGGCATAAGACTGATAGGTCATGCCCAACACCAGCTGTCTCTTCAGATGTGATTTGCCATCTAGCCTGTCAAATGGCTCAATCAAAAAAATATATATATCAGCATCGTCGGCTGTCCTGTCACTGAGAGAAATGTGGAATGTTTCATAGTTTTGCAGTTGTCCAGGGAACTGACAAAACAAAAACAAAAACAAGAAAAAAACCTCTTGCTTCATACCACATTTTCTCAGGCATTCATCTTAGACAATGGCCGGTTTACAGAATGGATCATTTTGATTGAGACATTTGACCCATTTCACATTTTCCATCTTTGTTATTTATTTACAGATATATTATTTTGTTTTGTAAATGACACTATCTTATCGGAGGTAGTAGATATGTTTTTATTTTGTTGTATTGCTATTTCAGTTACATTAAAAGCTAAGGAACCATTATATTATGTGACAAAAGGAAAACAAAACTGAATGTCTTGAATTAAATTCTTGAATTAAATGTATAAAAGAACTGAGTGTAATAATCCAAAACAAATTTCTCTAGCACATTCATACAAGTTGATTTGGAGCAGTAGTTTTCAAATTTCCTTATGTTCATGATATGACAGGATTTTACTCATGAACTGACAATCCACCTGTTTTGGCCTTTCACATGCTAGACAATTTTTTAGACTTTTTTTTGGCTCTTTTGTTCCAAGATTTGGATCCTATATGTGTGGTAGTCATCAGTGCATCCTCTATTTCTGTATTCCAAATCCAGAGGAAATTTTATATATATATATATATATATATATATATATATATGTATGTATATGTATATATGTATATATATATATGTATATATATGTATGTATATGTATGTATGTATATATGTGTATATATATATATATATATATATATCCTCTTAAGGTAACGTGAGTCTATATGGTCTGTTCTACCCATGGTGTGAACAGCTGCAAGGCTCTAGGTTGCAGAATTTATTTAAGGATGTTCTGTATCACAAATAGGAAAGGATGTCTTGACTCAGACCTATGATGATCATAGCATCTATGGTGAAGAAAAATAACCCTTCTTATTCCAGAAGAAATAATTTGGTGTGATCATTCTTCAGAATAATTTCATGGATTTCTTGATGGTGTACTAGCTGCAGTTTTGGACTCACAGTACATTAATCTCCCCAGTTGCATTTTATGGGGGTAAGCCATAGACAAAATAACAAGAAATATTAATTTTGAACAATGCTTTAAAACTTTTCAGTTCTACCATCTTATATGATTGTAGTGTGAATATATTATGAAAATTTGATAAACACTGATCTTAAATTCTTCAAATATAGTATGAAATATATAATTTGGAATTTTAGTTCAGACACTGTGCAGTCTTATTTCAGAACAATAATTCAGTTGTGTTAGTTTGTCAAAAATATAATATGTTCATTACTTTTTAATATTCCTATTAATGTATGTAGAATGGAAGTTAAAACAAAGCCAGGTGAGCATTCTCATTCATGAACTAGAGTGACACAATCAACAATTTCAATGTTTTGGAATCCTTTTTCTGAGATCAACGAAATTTTTGTAGAAATTATAGTGAACAAAAGTTCTGCATGTCAATACTGGCTTCAGATTCAGTGATGACTTTAACCTCTTTCTTCTGTGTTTTTTTTTCTCTTTCTTCCTAAAACTCTGTTAGTGTTAGTCATCTAGCACAGTTAGTCAATTTACACCTTATTGGATTGATGGAGTCAGCCAGTTAACGGGATGATCTGGAACAAGTACCTTTCCTATTTGTGTTGGTTCGCATCTCATGATTAACAAGTTAGTACACTGATAGAGGAAAAATGTAATTAATTTCTTGGTATTTCTAAGAGAAATATGCTCTTCTACCACTCAAAAATGTTAGAACTAGATTTTTAATTTTCCTCTGAAAAAGGGTAATGCTTTTTGGAGGCCTTAAAAAATAATAAAGATGGCCATCAGCCTGGTTTTAAAGAAAGATTAAGATGAGTCAGATATGATGATTGCTCTGTGAATATATGTACAGACAATTTCTCTTTCTCTGGGATTTTAAGCTTCAAATTATTTGCTTTGCAGCTACTGATAAAAGTTCACCAAGGAAGATGAATACCTTTGATAAGCATTTTATCTATATTAAGCCATTTGGTCTCTTTATTTCTATCTTTCCCTCAAAATAAATCACCAGTAAGCCCTACATGAAAATCATATTATATAGTTTCCAGGGCAAATAACTTAATCAAATTTTCTTATACCATATGAATATCATCTTAATAAGTAACCAGTGCCTGAGACATCTCAATTTATTTATATCCATGTTTTTAGCACAAGTATACTAGAAAGATGTTATTTTTTATTTTTAATTTTATTGTGAAAATACTGTACAGAGGGGTTACAATTACATGGTCAAGATAATGAGTACATTTCTTATCAAGCATTGTAGCCTCCTCCTTTGTTAGAAAGATGTTATGAGTTGCTTTTGTTTACTCACTCACAATGGCTGTCTAGTTCAGCAGTTACCATTACTAACTGAGTTTTGAGGTGATTCTATGATGAATTGATTTTAGAGCTTTACCAAAAGCTTCATTCAAACTCTAATTTCATAACATTCAGTTGGAAGTCTGTTTTATCCTGAAAAAAAATTTGCGGGGAGATGAGGAAATTTTTTCATTAAAAAATAATGATAGATAATTCTCAAATGCTAGGTATAACAATAAACAAGACAGACTGTCTCTTCTGGAGTAGATAGGTACTTTTGTAATGAATGACAAAAACAAAAAATTACAACCAAATACATATCATAGAAGTCTGGTAACTGAAACAGAAGAAAATTAGGAAAGATTAAAGCAAATGGTATCCTTTGATACTATAATGTCCTCCTTGGTTTGAACAGATTACTGAAAAAATTGCCAGAACTCTCTAGGGTGTAAGGTGTAGCTTTTGCATAGATGTTGAATTGTGTCAACGAAATATTTACAAAATTCTGATGATTCCATAGTGGCTAGAATATGCAGAATAATAGGAAGTGAGATCATAGTCTACAGAAAATATTTAATTAATTTTCCATGGACATTAAAAGTTTAGACATATGAATTTGTGGTTTGAAGATTTAAACAGGATTCAATATAGAAAAATAATAAAATTTTTCTCTAAGTTAGTTCTGAACTTTCAAAAGGTTGTTTTGTTATATTTTGCTTTTAATATACTTCTCCTTGAAGTTTATTGCATAAACATTCTACTTATCTTTCTATTTGAAGACATTTTATCCTGATTTTACCTTGAATATCTCAACAACATAGTAAGAAACCAAAATTATTTTTGACTATGATACTACCCTTTTTCTTTTCTTTCAAGCATTTTGTCATATTATTCACCTTTCATAACAAAATAAAAAAATAAGCTAAAATAATTTAAGACACTTGGTTTTATAAGTCTCTGAGAGGAACAGAATTTGGGGAGTCTTTTGTGGTTTAATATTTAAGTCTCTATAATTTATGTTCTTCCCTGACCCTTTATTTTGAAAAAAGATGAACATTCCTTAACTGCTTTTCAGGTGAATATTTCAATTTTTTTATGTTTTTTTAATCGATGGTTATTTTATAATTTTTTTAGAAAAAGAAATTAAATGATTCTTGAACTATCATAACACTTAGCTCAACCCATTAGTTTTAGGACTGCCAAAAAATATTAATGGTCAAATTTTTGTTAAATGTTATCAGTTCCACTGATCTAAGTCAGGCCCAGAAAAGATTGATTTTTGAATACATTCTATCACATCAATGCCTTAGTTTCTAGGTCTAAATTACATAGAGGAAGTAGTTACATGCATTTTTCTGTTTATCTTCCAAAACATCATCACTTGTCAAAATATTTGCTCAATAATAATATGCTAGAATAACATTGTATGCAATTTTGAGAGACAGGGTTTCATGAATAAATAGCAGCTAGCATATTTACCTTGTCTGGAAGGGAAGTAACAGAAACGCTTTGTGTCAATCAATATGAAAATGTAATTTAATCCAATGAGACAAAAATCAATTTTCTTTTTTGAAGTTTCAAACTAGTTAAATATCACCTGCTCTGCTTAATTAGTTTTTGATATTTGTTCAAACTCACCTTTAAACTTCATAACAATACACCCTTTTGTTTGAGCTTCAGATTCCCATTCTCTACCCTAATTATATCCTATTTTAACTGGTCAGAGAGAAAAAGTTTAAGGTTTTTCCTGAGAGAAAACCTTCCTGTTTTAATAAAGGTACATTGGATTTTTCAGGCTCCAGTGCCCAGAATGGTTGTTTGATGCATTCTTAACCCCAGTTGTCAGTAATTGAAGATCTTTCTAAAAACCTGAAAGTTATTGCCAAATCACTTTGTATTTTGAAGATGTTTAGAAGTTAAATTAGATTTTTTTCAATATTGCTGATTATGAAAGGAAATGAGGGAAAGGTCATTTTATGCAGTTGGCAAAAATAATTGACTAATAAAACTTTCAAAAAGCTAATTTAAAATGGCATATCCACTAGGCATATGGGATATGTGTAAAGACATACAGAGAAAGAGACAGACAGAATGAGTACATTAGGCATGTTTTGAAAGGAGACGTGAACTGGTCATATTAAAATGTAGACACATAATATGATGTTGCTAGAAAAAAATCTCAGCTTTAAGTAATTTGAAGTTAGTTTGTCTATAGGACAGAATAAGTCCGTGTCCCACCCACAGCTTCCTTTGCATATGTACTGTTTCTGCAATGTTGTTTGATAACTCTATTGAAGCACTGGAACAAGAGAAGGGAAGGGGCGAGAGGTGGAGGAGGAGATAAGAAGAACTTGCCCTTGATCCTATTTTTTTGGAGTGGTTCCTAAGTAATAACTGATAGAAGTAAAATAGGGCAAGACTGATTGAAGGGACATGAATATACAGAGCTAGACGTTCCTTCTCAAACCATTGTAAGACTCAGCCTGTGGTGTTGGCTAAGGCTGTTCCGTCCGCTCTAGTGTCTTTCCTTTTCTTCCACAGGTGCTGATAGCAAACTTGTTTGCTAATTAATCGGCTGAAGTCAACTCTGATTCAGAGTAGGCTCCTCTCAAATATGGTTCTGGGTAGCACCAAATGACAGCAAATGTAAAAATCTCTAGGGATTTAAGTATTTACCCATTATTTTAAAAATGAGAATCATTCACAAAGTTGTCAATAATAGAACAGTTTTATATGTTAGGCTTCAACTAGAAATTAGATTACAATTCATATGCTCAAAATTCTTTAATAATAAAACCACTTCAGACAATGTCATATGTCTCCCTGGGACATTTGGCAAAGGCAAAATTTGCATATTAAGAATTTCACGATTGAGAACATAGGTTCTACAAACATCCAAGCAAGCAAATGTGGTTAAATGATGTACAATGCATAGAAAAGATCTTACAAGAATAATCAGCTGGCATTCCAGGCTAGTAGAGTTGATATTATGATACTCTCAGCTAAATAACCACAAATGGATGAGGAGATATCCAAAGAAGAGCAACCATGAAATAGTGCCGTATTAGGTTCTATGAGGCAACAGGAAAATAATTGTTATGAGAGCTGAATGAGGACCATTAGTACATGAAATTAGCAATGAGGACAGGAAATAACTGAGACTAGCAAGCATTTTCCTGAACAGGGAGACAATATTTTCTTGTGACCTGCCTTCTACTTAACTCTGGTTTTGCTGTAAACCCAAAAAGAAGCCAGGATAAAAGAATAATGCCAAAAAAAAAAAATCAGTCTCCTGGGGCACAAACAAAAGCAAATGGCAGAGAATATATTACAGATTGAATAAAAACAAAACAAAACAACAACAAAAAAACAAAAATAAAACAAAATATTCACAAAAGTGTAACATTGATTTCTATACCTATATTTATTTCAGCACACAAGAAGATATAGATAAAAATATGTGGAAACAAAACAATAGCAGGTGAAGTTTCTGGTAAATACATAAATAATCTAACTTATCTTTATATGATGTTTTACTCTTTCATCCTGGATCATTTTCATATTTTTCATATTTTTTAAAACTTTGCTTTGAAGTTCCTTTGCTCAGGATAAATAGTAGATGGGGACAGAGAGAGAGAGAAAGAGAGAGAGAGAGATAAAGAGAGAGAGAATTTTCTGTTTAAAGCATGAATCTAAAGAAAAGCAGAACATTGGTCAATTCATAAGGACATTATATCAATTAAAATAAAACAGAGATTTTAGGCAAGGAAAAAAATCCGTATTATATGCAATGCTCAGGCATTTTGGCTCAAGGCTGGCACTCTATAATTTGAACTATGCATCTAGTCCAACATTTCTGGGGAAATGGAGATAAGTGTCTCTTGAAATGTTCAGCCCAGGCTAGTTTTGAACCACAATCCTGTAGATCTTGGCCTCATTTATCTTTAGGATTACAGGCCTGAACCACTTACAACTTCATCATGTACTATTTTTGCAGTGCCTCCCCCTAATATTAAACAATGAGTATATCTATGCCCTTTCAGAAATGAGGTTGAATGTTGTCACTTCCAGGGACAGATGAAGGATATCAGTATTCCCATGTCTTAAAAAGAACCTGAGAATAAAATGTTGGGAAAATTCAGCAAAAAAAAGTAATTTTTATGGGTCCTTAACAAATTCCTTTTCATTATTCTAAAATTATTTTCTTTTCTTTTCTTAATACTTATTTTCCCAAACCTGAGCAATGGTAATAAAATAATAAAATAATACTTACAGAAAAAAATAACAAAATAAGGGTAACAATAAAAAAGATTGTTTCCCAAGTGATTAGCAAGTCAAGTCCATAATCACTAGATTATCTCGTTATTGCATTCTATGAATATTTAATAAATATTGTCTGAAAATCAGCTGCTATGACAACCATTTTCATACAGTAAATACACTTACATTTAAGATTAAAAATGATAAAATCTAATTTTATCTAAAAGATTTAAAAAATGGCATGTGAGCACATTGTTACAATGGGTCAGTAAGTGCACTTAATAATACTAATTATTCTATTTTTTTAATGCTCAGTAGCCAATGAAAATATACCACACAGAAACTTCTGAACTCTACAGTCAAAGTTAAATAAAAAGTATACAAAATTCTGGATAATTCAGAATATTATTGACATGCACCACTTTAAAATATCACATTTTAATATTTTGCATAAACTCAGAATGCTCTGCATTTGCACACACTAAAAATGGTTACAATTGTGATTCGATATCAGCCTGCACCAAGGACAATCAGAAGAATCTTTGTGTATGCTACTATGTTCAAAGGAGTTGAATTTCTCCATAATTACTCTGCTTTTTGTTTTAAAATTCACTGAAGGCGTTATGACTGATATCATGTGTTATCTCTCAAAGCCACTGTATCAAGCATTTGATGAACCACCATTGTAGACTCTTGTGATGGTATTTTAAAAATAGGATTAATATTTATATCAATAGACAGTCCTAATTCAGTAGCTTTCTTACTGATTATTGACTTTTAAGTAATTTAACCATTCAACATTTTTCTATTGCATCAATTATGATTATTTAGAATGGCAATGTGGTGGGAATAAAAAAAACAACTTCATGCTCATTTCTGTAAATGACTACGTTTTTTGTACATAGAATTCTAGTTTTTTTGTTGTTTTTTTGTTTGTTTGTTTTTGTCCATGAACACCAGAAGCAGTAGATTCAGGGTGTGGAGGGCAGATGAGGTGAGCAGAGGACATCTTCACCCTGAGGGGTCCAGTTCTCAAAGCCTTGAGCTAAGGGTGAGTGTTGACAGGAGATTTCAGGACAGCAAAGGTCAGTGAAGAGGGGAAGAGGCAAAAATAGAAGCAATCGAGGCCAAAGAGTTCCCAGGCAGAAGCCAAGTTTATTTTCTGAGCTCATTCCCAGTTATGTAGTAATTATCAATGGGGATTAATGTTGGGGCTCTCAACTGGTCTGTATTAATACTGATATAATTTGATCTTACACTTATCCACACAGGTGGAAATAACCAGATCTTCTCAGTATTGATATGTTTTCTATCTCATGTATAAAATATTATAATATAATATATATTTTGATTTAGTGAGAACAACACTGAGAATGTATGCACGTCAGCCTTGATGGGCATGTTTGACTAGTGTAGGAACCTAAGACCGTTTCTATACATTATGTAGAAAATACTCAATTAAAACCCCCTTATGATGCTTGTACATTAAGCAACCGATAATACTATCTTAGTCATCTGAAAATGAAAATTACTATGGAAAATGCACTAAATATATTGTTTTCTTTTCAGCAAAAGTGATAAGAGATTAATTATGGCATGCATGAGCCAGAGTATTAGGAATTTAAAAAGCAGCAGATTTTTAGAATTTATTTTACAGATCATTTAATGTATGTATAATAAAGTTTCTGCTACATTATGCTTAGAGTCTCAGATTCTCCTTTATGTAAATTTGTTCCCTGTAGTAGAAAGAAGATTTTTCTTTTCCCTTCCTCTAATAATGAAGACTATGATTATTTTCTTCCCACATATATCCAAACATTGTATTACTCAATAAATATTAGTGCAGTTATATTCATGAAATTTAGAATGAAACTGAAGTATTTTACATAACTGCAAAAAACTGTATTGATGCTCAAATTTCATACTGAAAAAAAATAAAACAACAGAACATTTTGACAATAAAATTGGAGATCTGACAGTAAAACAGATGGATATGAGTACCCTGTTTTGTGTTCCGTGTGAAGGAGATTTTTGTGGTTATCAACCTGGAAATGATGACTGATACCAAGATTTCTTCTCTCTGTCTCCCTAAGAATATGGGACAGATTTCAGGCTTTTACTCAATGATTGTATGAAGGCTGAAATGAATAGCAATTATTGTATAGTTGCATAAGTTGTTACTATTTTACGGGTTTGCTTCTTTGACAGGAGGTAGCCATGAACCTGTAACTCAGTTTTCCACTTTTGAGAGAGGCTTCTAGAAAATGGTGTAAAGGTACCAGGTTATCCAGAGCAACCCACATACCATCAATATCACAGGCACAATAAAGGATGTGGGTTTTCAGCTGGCCTTACATTTTCTCATTTGATTTTTTTCTCCTCTTTGCACACATCCTTTCTCTCAGTCTGAAACACACTTGAACATTGTAGCAGCAGGTATGGCCCAGCAATTTTACAGTGAATAACTTCCCATCCAACAATTACATAAAATAAACTTTTGTGACAGAACCTGCATAGCACACATATAGTAGTACAGTAGTGCTGCCCCACTGGATTGAATCCTGGTACCCTACATCTCATTAGGAGCTCCCTAAATATTTAGAAACTTTATACATAGTCAGTGCTAACAGGTATTGTCTGTGATAAATTCCAAATTAAGTTATTTAGGACCATTTAATCCCAATTAAATGTACTGGAATGTACTTATTTGGTAATATAGAAATAACACGTGGATAAATGATAAACCTCATAATATGGTCAACTGTCAAACATAAAATTGCATGGTAGTAAGCTTCCTCTCAGCTTATATTGCTTCCCTGTTTATTCATAACATTTATCTGAGAACTCATTTGCTTATGAGATATATGGCAATCTGATCTAAGTTATGGTTCTTTGATTATTCAAAAAACTGAAACATCTTTGAAGTACAAGTAGTTTTTATTCATTTGGACTTTTCTATGACAGTGCAGGGAATTGGGTGAAAACATCATTGTAGGTTTGTTTTAGGGAAGATACAATGTTGGGTAATTGGGTGTCATATCTAGCCATGTGGGAGGTAGAACAAATTCCAAGGCTAACTACAGGCAAAAAAAAAAAAAAAATGAGCAGTTATCCAAAAAATAACTAAAAAGTAGAAAGGGCCTGGGAACTGTAACTTTAATACAGTTCTATTGTCATTTCCTATGGAAATATTAAATCTATAGCAATTTAAGTTCTTAAGGAAATCCATGCCAACAGACAAACCTAAAATAATCAGGTATTTTTTCCTGACCCATTTAAAATAATCACTGGTGTCTAATTCGTAGGTAGAGCTATGTCTCTAAATTTGAAAATCCAATGACTTACTTTTATTTATTTATTTTATATTTTTTGGGTCCAGTCGTGGGGCCTGAACTCTGGGCCTGGGCGCTGTCCCTCAGCTCTTCGGCTCAAGGCTAGCGCTCTACCACTTGAGCTACAGCGCCACTTCTGGCTTTTTTCTTTTTTCTTATGTGGTGCTGAGGAATCGAACCCAGGGCCTTGAGCATGCAAGGCAAGCGCTCTACCACTGAGCCACCTTCCCAGCCCCAATGACTTACTTTTAGAGAGAAATTTTAGAGGACACAATATGTATAGGAACATGTTTCAGAAAGTAACAAAAACTTTATCTTTTTGTTCAGGTTTCATTAGGAAATATGTAAGGAAAATATTAGTGCTAAGTTTTGGTTATGGTAATTTCGAAGAGAAGTTATATAATCACATAATCTTGCCAGTATGTTGGATTAGAAATGTTAGTGTATGATAATGTCAAATCAATAATTGGGACTCAGTTTAGAAACATAATTGTATCCACATTTTAATATTAGCATCAATTAGTATACCCATGATGTTTTATTTTGACTTGTCACGTATGTAAATGATGCATCCTGACCAGATTTAATCCCTCCACAACCCTCTCCACCCCCTTCCACTTTTTCCAAACCAATCTTATGAACGTTCCATTTTACCATTTTCACACAAGTATTTAAATCATATTCCTTCACATTCTTAAGTTGCTCTTCCCATTGTCACTAGCACTTGCATCCTGTATAGATTTGTTTATGTTCTTTTCAATATTTGTTAAGTGTTCGCGATTTTAGAGTTTTCACTGTAGTATTTCACACATATATTTACAGTCCTTGAATCTGATTGGCCCTCTCTCTTACTCTCAATTTTCCCATCTCCATATTCCCTTGTATCCAACAAGTCCCAGGAAGGGTTTTGTTTTCATTGTTGCCTTTTCTGTTCACTTTTACAATCTTCATTTAGAGATGCAACGAATGCCAACATTGTTCACAATTTTTCCTTTCCTCTCCCCTTCCATTAATCTCTAGTCTTACAATTGTAAACATGTTTAATATGTATGTGTTTGCATTGTAATATATGTTTGTGTATGTTTAAATTTTAGGTATATTTCCATAGACAAGAGTGAGACAAAGCATTGGAATTTTGTTCTAAATCTAACTTATTTCCCTTAAAACAAAGGTCTCCAGTTCCATCTCCTCAAGTACAAATAACTCTAATTTCATTCTTCTTTATTACGTATAATATACTAATCAGTCTATCTACATTCATATACAGGCATATATGTACATATATGTACATAATTAATTTTCAAATGTTGCTTCCTTTAATTGGGTAAGAAAGGATAGCTTCAATTTCCTCCAAAATTGTTTGCTTAGTTGTGCTTATTTGCTCTTGTTCTCAGACACATCATTTATCTTTCATAAAATGCTAAAGCAAATTAAGAAAATTAGTCACTTTTACTCATTCATGATATCATTTATGATATCAACTCCTTTATTCCCTTATTAATACTTCATATGAAGAGATTGGTCTTCCTAATAGAATAAACGAGATCAAGAGCCTCAAAAGAACATGATATTGGTTATGTTTTGATAATGATTCTTTGTCTTTAAATAATGGTTTTGAGTAAAAAGATGTTTTATCTGTCCAAGGAGTATTAGAAATAGAATATGTCTTGTTAGGTAAACACCACATATTAGAATTTTGTAAAAAGAGTACCGATATAAGAGTTATTAAATCATACTAAAGACAAAGAAATAAGAGCAAGACATCTGATTATTACAAATTCAACATCTTGTTAGTGATTATGAACTCTTAAATCACTGTAACACTCAGTGAAAACAGACCACTAAATATTTGAAGATCATACAGGAACAATTTCTTTAATGTAACCCCTCAAGTTGTAAAATTCATTTCTAACTTGGGGGAAGGGGAGCTGCGAGGTGAGTGTAGGGGGACTGAAAGTGGGAGAAAACAAGGGAGGGGTGACACTGTTAGACAAGAAATATACTTAATACCTTACTTATGTTACTGTAACCCCTCTATACATCAACTTTACAATAAATTAAAGTAACCCACCTTTATTTTCTCTGAGAATATGTATATCATCTCAAAAATTGCTACAATATTTTATGAAATAATGTTGAACAAAAAAAAATGTGAGGGATATTTTCGGTGAGTGAAGAATTTCAACAGTGTAATGTCTAATAATGGAGACTTATTTAACCACAGACTGTACATTTGCTTGAAAGAACCTTAACAGTCGTTATTTTGGTCTCTTTATGCTGCATCAGATTAAGCTACTACCATAAACCTTATCTGTAAATACCTATAAAACTGCCTGCCTTTGGTGGAGCACTTTGGTGGAGATTTGGGGGATTTTTTTGTTTCTGTTCATATTAAAGTCATAGAATAATAAGGTAGGTACCTCCAGGTACAATGTATTTCTATTTTGGTAGACAAGCTATAATTGTCTTTACATCTTCTTATTTTAGAATTTATTCCTTCACTCTTTAAAATAACTCCTTGAAGATGGCAGTTCTTGACAGAACATTATAGATATGATAAGCAGAATGTGACAAATAAAATGTATAACTTGAAAGCCTACCAGCTATCGGGTGGTAAGCAATGATTCTTGTCAGGATAATTGACTATTAAATTGGCCTTTTAGAACAAATGCTGGTAAAGATATTTATTTTTATGTTAAAGTTTAAAGTATTAAATTTCAGTTCTCATTATCATCCTGGGTCAATAGCTTACACTTTTTTTAAATTAAAATATTGTTTCACACTGAAACAATTGTTTTTTTTTTTAATTTAATTTTATTTTATTTGAGAACATACTGTACAGAGGGGTTACAATTACATGGGCAGGATAATGCATACATTTCTTACCAAGCATTGCAGCCTCCTCCTTTGTTTACCCTTCACTGAAACAATTGTTGTTAAAACAAAGTGAGTAGCAAACTTGGGTATTTTAGAGAAAACAATTTGGTTAGAATTTATTTTAATTAAGAGGAAGCCATAAATATGTGTTAAGGTTTATTCCCATAATTTGATACCTTTTTAATGTAATTACTTTGTAAATATTTATATTAGCACAGTAATTTTTAAAATACCAATGATTTACTAGCTTTTTCTTCTTATGTGGTGCTGAAGAATCAAACCCAGGGCCTCATGCATGCAAGGCAAGCATTCTACCACTGAGCCACTTTCCCAGCCCCTTCTTCATACTTTCAATTACCTCTATAATACTACAGTGTAAACTTATGAAAATAGTTGTTATACTCTTCTTATTAGGAAATAGTGACTAGACTTTAAAATGACTATACTTGTTGACTAGAGATGCATCTTTTCTTCTATTATTTTATTTTATATAATATATATTCCTTAAATTACTTCAAGTAAAATTATGTATAGTAATGATTACTACATGACCATACTAAAAAAACAGTATGAAAAAAATATTCTTGAAGCACTTGAGATAACTCTAGCACTCAAAGTGCAAATTATTTTCTGACTCAAGTAATAATAGTACTGAAATACTACCATATTTCTAAGGTCTTTACATGTACCAAGTGTCATGTTCATCCTGGGATCACGATAACAGTTTAATATAAACCTTTTGGAAAGATTCCAAGGATTCAGTTATAAAAAGCACATAATCCTGCACTGTGATATAATGGCTTAACCTGAAGAACATTATGGTTTACAGTAGCCAAGAATTAGAGTGCTAGCCTTGAGGACAAAAGTTTAAGACACAGCATTCAGGTCTTGTGTACAAGCTCCAGGACTGGTACACATACAAAATAAATGAATAAATAAATAAGTAAATGAATATATAAACAAGTATGAGAAGTGAATGCTCATAGTAGAAAAAAATGCACTGTATAGCTTGCTTGTAATGCACCATCCCCAAAAGCATCTCTCGTATTTCTCTATCATTTTTGTATATGTGTACACCTTTAAATAAAAGATACAGTTTTGCTTCACATATTCTAAAATTCCTAAGAATCATATTACACTTGGTGATTGTTTTCTTTTGTGCTGCTTGATTTGCTCTTGTTATTGTTATTTTGCTTGACATATTTGTGATGCTCATCTTTGTCAATTTGTGTTGTTCCAGTCCATTACATTTTATGGGTCCATAATATCCCATTGTATAAATGAAGCATGATTAATTTTTCTATATTCTCATTGAGAAACACCTTTTATCTTATCATGTAATGATGTTCTGGGCTTTTGATCCAGCTTTCATTCCAGTATCTGAGAGTTTCTCTAGGGATAAGAATGTCTATTAGACTTATGCCTTTTTATTGTTAGTTATTTTATAAGTCAGAGAAAACAGATATTCAAAATGAGTTATTGATAACATTGAGGAGAATTACATCCTTAAAATTTCTCATTATATAGCATATTTATCAACATAACTGCTTGACTATATTAAAATATTTGAGTATGGAAATATTTTTGGCAATCTGACAAGCCTTATATTAGATATAAATCTACTTAAAATCCAATTATATGTCACTGACATGTAATTTTGGACATTTTTTATCTGTATGTGGATCAAATATGTCTCTTCTTATTGCTGTTACCTTTCCATGTGGACATTCAGTTTTTAATTGATTGATGAAACTCTTTATACACAGAACCACGAATAAGTTACTGGGTTTTGTTCTGCTTTTACTTTTTATGGTGGAATTTGATGATGTTCTAAGAAGGCATGTATGCATCTTATGTTTATGTTTTGTGATTTTCTTCCTTAATTATCTTCTTTCTATTTTGAAATTATAATGCTGGTTCCACACATACATGCTTGGGGAAAGTTGCTTTTATAGAATCTGTTTTTAACAATATAAAATAATTTATGAAAATGGTAACAAGTAGCTGGCACATTATTTCCACAGAGTTTAGATATTATCATAGTAGAACATATTGGCAATTACATTGAACTCATGGCTCTACCTTCATGTTAGACCCTGTAGCTTTGTATCTGCTTATCCACTTGGTACTCATGGTGTACTCCTAATAACTACTTATTGTATACTTCTAGTGTAAATGGTAGGACAATTTGACAAAATTTGTTTTAATCAAGAGTTAAGACATTATACTACTACCTTCAAATTTCTATTATGTATATTTTGAAATCATCTTTCAGCGTCCAGAAATAATTTCTCTTGGCATCATTTATTGAGTGGTGTGACTTTAATGGATATATTTTAAGACATTATCGGTACTTATTCTATTATCTTTCTTGACATGTGTAACTGCTAAGTTGTTTACAATTAATTAGTATTAACTACATAACTATAATTAAGTATTCATCATAATAAATATAATTTACACTGAAAACATTTTGTCATTTATCTTAATACAAAATATGGTACCAAAAAACACCAACGGAGTCTAGAGCTGGTGACTCATATCTGTAATCCAGGTTTCCATAGCTGAAAAGATTCTGCAAGATTCCATCTCCAATTAACCAGTACAATTAAGAACTGAAGTTGTGGTTTACGTGGTAGGGGACCAGCTGTGAACAGAATGCCAAGCTTGATTATGTTAAGCTTATGTCTATACTTTTGTCTAGATTGGGTTTTGTTGAATTGATCTATTCCATTCTTGTTAATGTTCTTTAAGTTATTAACTGAAATGTAAAGCTTAGGAATTACTTCACTTACTTTACTTTCAAATAATCTGATAATTTTTATAGTTTCTTCTTTACTTTCTCACATTCTAGGATCATTTTTTCTAAGTTTAGTCATTATCCCTTTCAAGTTTTTAAGTTACTGTAAATACTTTATATATAGTAATCAATTCCCTATGCTGCTCTTCATTACACCTGCAAACCCTTCCTACACATTCAATGTTCTTTGTCTCTTTCAGAAAACTCAAAACAATGCTTATTTTCCACTCTTCTGTCAAATCAGCATAGTCTAGTGTGTAGACTATATTCTATGTATTTTTTCTCTTATTCTAATATGTTAGAACAAATACTGATATGTTAACTAATCAAGATTTTGCACTTATGTATTCTCCCTTTCTTTATTGTTTCTAATTAATAGTGAAAATAAAAAGTAATAAAACTAAACTAAAATCTGTACAACTTTAAAGTTAAGAGCTATTTCATTAAAACAGCAAAAAATTTAAGAAAGGCATCTCTGATAAACTCATACATTAATATGTCCAGAATATATTTAGTAAAAATTGATTAAGGTTTGATACAATCAGATAGTAATTTTCTTTTCTTTTCTTTTCTTTTTTTTTGGTCATGGTGCCTGAACTCTCAGCTTGAGCACTGTCTCTCAGCTCTTCAGCTCAAGGCTAGTGCTCTACCACGTGAGCCACAGTGCCACTTCCAGCTTTTTCTGCTTATGTGGTGCTGAGGAATCGAACCCAGGACCTCATAGATGTAAGGCAAGTACTCTACCACTGAACCACTTTTCCAGCCCTAGATAGCAATTTTCTATGGAATCTCCTTTGTTTTGTCATAGTATTAACTTTTTATTAAATGAATACTATATCTTTCATAATCTAACAGAACATTAATATTTTATATTACATTAGATTAAAATTTTACATTCTAGCAATATTCAATAAAATATTGCTGTCAATTAACATTTTAAATTAAATAAAACATAAACTTGTTTTATGATATACTTATTAATTGGGGATATATGTTATTTTTCCTCTTGACTTAAAAAATTATACCCCACTGCTGGCAACTCATACTCATATCTAGGTAATCAAGAGGTGAGTCTGAGGATTGAGGATGGAAACAAGCTGAGCATAAAACACCTCGACTTATCTACAAATTATCCAGCAAAAGCTCTGAGGTGTAGCTATGGCTCAAGTGGAAAAGAAGATAAGAAGAACAGAAGCTAAGGGACATTGACTATGTCCTGAGTTCAATCCCCAGGACTGGCACACATACATCCACATACAATATTTCTCATAAAGACCAGCACAATAAGAAATAAAGTTTTTGAAGTGCGAAGAAGAATACTTTTATTTGTATGTTAATTGAAAAGAAAATAGAGTAAAAATTTAGCAAGATGATAAAGGAAGTCTATTTATTTTAGCTAAATTTAGGTGCCATGTACTTATTCCTGCTAGATAGGAAAGTAACAACACTATCCAATTAATTACTTTCAGAGATTGCAATTTTGAAGCAATCTTGTGTCAAAAATGAGAAATCTATTATTCAATGAGAACAAAATAAATTATAAGTTCCTTGTCTCTAAAGACAGTTTTAATTATTGTCTGATAAGGGCCTAGATTTTTCTATCGATTTGCAGGTGAAGTAGTTTGCTTATTTAGACTCCCCCCCTTTGTCTCTCTCTTCTTCTGATATTATGAAGGAATAAAACTATTCTGGGTAAAATCATGTTTTTTTTAGGTTTTGTTTATTATCTTTAAAAATATCTGGAATTTTGAAAAATAGTATCTCCTTTTAAGTTGTTTGGTTTGTGTATAATTGAAAATAATATTTATTTTATATATAAGTATTTCCTCATTTTTTAACCAATACTGAAAATGTAACAGTTGAAATTATAGTGACTGATTATCCTAAAACGTTTTACATATAAATAAGCAAAGTAATCTAGCTGTTTTGCTAGATGCTGCTGCTTCCATTTCAGTAGGAAGATATAATACGTATAAGGACACACTCACTTCTGTGATAACATTCTTGATTTCCCTACAGTCTTCTGTTCTTTTAGTATAATAGCTTGACTAAATGGTTTCCCTCAAATGTACAACCTGGTCTGTGTATGATTGCATTGTTCTCTTCAATATTCTATGAAGATAATTTGTTGCCACACATGTAAGATTCATTTTTAGTCCAATACAGAAACAAATGTTCAGAAAGGGAAAATAGCAAATACTTTTGGTCAAAGTAAAAGGAATCCTTCTAACTGAAACAAACAAACAAACAAAAAACTAACAAAAGCCAACCTGAGGGGAGAGGATATTATGAAAACTATTAGTCATCACAGAATAAAAGTGAATAGTAGCACCAAAGTGTTAATTTTGAAATTTTATATAAATTACTGACAGTAAATATATCTATTGGTATATTTTGCAGTTTTTTTCAAACCACTTAAAAGAATCACTATGAGTGTCTCTGCTGTATTCAGTATCACCAACATGAGAAGAAATCCATCAGCTACCATGTAAAAGACTAGACATGACACCACAGAAAGAGAAATAAAGCATTCTATAAACTGTGGTGCTAGCCTCTCAACAAAGACAAAGTAATGGGAAAATACCAGGAAACTGCAGCAATGCAAACACCAGCAGTACTATTAAAAATTTTCAATTGTCATAGGCTTATATCCTAGTTAGGGGGTTAACTGGAATCTGTGCTGTAACTTTCATGTGAAGGAACTAACATTGTCTATCAGTCAGCCCTAGGAGCTCAGCTAAAGCTAGGTGCCCTATTGAAAAGGGAGCTGTTTGAATTAACACTTCTCTAGAGATAAAAAAAAAAAAAATGTCTGCTTATCCTGTCTTTGGACCCCATCAACATTCCACTATACAAGACAAGGGTGCAACCTCATGCACTCAACCCAGCAAAAGACCTGTGCTTGCATAGTTCCTTACAGACTGGTGTTTCTATACAATGGAAATTTTAAATTTTCAATATAGATGATTTAAGGTTATGAGTAATGACACTGAAAAAGGAACTTCTTAAAATCTTTTCCTCCCTCCCTCCCTCCCTCCCTCCCTCTCTCCCTCCCTTCTTCCCTTCCTCCCTTCCTCCCTTCCTCCCTTCCTTCCTTCCTTCCTTCCTTCCTTGCCTTTTTCTGCCAATCCTGGTTCTTGACCTGGGTGCTGTTTCTGAGCTTTGTGCTCAAGGCTTCTGTTGTACTATTTGAGCCACAGTTCCACTTCTGCCTATTTAGTGGCTAATTAGAGATAAGAATCTCAGTGGCTTTCTTGCCAGAGTTGACTTCCAACCACAATCCTTACATCTCAGCCTTCTCATTAGGTAGAATTACAGGTATGAGCCACAGTCACTTAGTTCATTTCAATAATATTTCCTCAATTAAAGTACACACACACCTACATAAATTAGGTGGAAAATGAGAAAAACTTTTTTCTCAAGATAAACTCAAAGTGAAAATGAATGTACAACTAAGTACAACGATTAAACAATTAAGAGGAACTTAGTTTTCTCTTAACCAAGTGTTTTGAAATTGAAGAAACTATTAATAACTTGAAGAGGTCTTTTCTGATGTCTATTAAGATACAAAATTTCGGACAACTATCAGGAATTCCAGTAGTAAATAACTTACCTTAAAAATTAGCCATTTTTTTTTATTGTGAAAATACTGAACAGAGGAGTTACAATTACATGGGCAAGATAATGAGTATGTTTCTCATCAAACATTTTAGCCTCCTCCTTTGTTTCCCCTTCCCATCCCTTCCCATCCTCCCCCGGCCTCCCCCCCAATCCTATACCCCCCCCCCCTCCCCCCCCCCCCCCCCCCCCCCCCCCCCCGCCCCGCACGAAAGTTGTAAAGTTCGTTTTCGACATAACGACTTGTACATCTCATTGTTGCAATGGGTCCACCAGTATCCCTATTTAAACGATTTGTTTTTCCCTTCCCCTCCACAAATTATACCGACATTAGAGTGAAAGAAGGGGTTATACTGTGGGGGGAGGGACATACAAAGCAACAAAGAAATCATCTTATAAATATGTTAGAAACAATAGCATGAAAGAAAAAAAACATTTGAATACATATCTTAAGGTTCATTTTTAAAATAATGTTGAACAAAATGTCACATAGAAATAATTAGTGATTTTGAGGACACCTGTTTGAAAATGTGCTATTTTCATGATGCAAAATAATTTAGTATAATGGCAGTTTATAACATAAATCACACAGCAGGCTAAGCTCTTATGCAAAACCATGAGTATAGATAAAGCTTCATTTGAGTCTTTTGAATCAGTCAATGATAGTTGTGTTTTTCTCTAAAAATGTAATACTGCAAAATATAAGTAATCATTTTTATTGTATCAGTTGTACATTTGTTTCACATTTGATATAAATCTAATATTTCATGTCACTATTCTCTTCTGTGTCATTCTTTGTCAGAATAACTGAATGAATATATCATATAGGTATGACAAGCCAATGTACATCAACCCAAATTATGTGAAATATAGAGACATTACAGGATGGTTTTGCTAGAGAAAAAATTTAGAAATCCAAACTACTAGTATATAATTATGGAGAATGAGAAAAGCTGAGAGCATAGTCCATTAAATTAAGTACAAGTAATATTATGTAGAAAAACAACTTTGCTATAACATTCCCTTAAAATTTGCGAAATAAAAACCTGTTAAAACATTTAAACGTGTTGGATATATTGTCTAGTCACTATGTTTCCTTTTTCTGAAAACCAAAATCTCTTGTGTCTTCCACACTTACTTTTAATGACATTTTAGTATATGTATTTGTATTGATAGACAGGTATATTAATCTTTTTTCTTCTCAAGTGTTAAATAATATAATCTGTCTTAAGACATAAAAGTCAGTATTTTTATTTCTTCTTGTAAACTGACTCATTAGTCCTCTAAAATTCTTTAAAAATGGTCAGCTTTGTGAGATGTAAAGCTTATGGTCTAAAATATTTTCTAGCTTTCAGTGGAGCATATATTTTACCATGCCTCTTTGGACCATTAAAAATTTTATGATTATAAAACATTAAATTGTAGTCCACTTTCACCTACAACAATATATGACTCACTTATATTGTCTGCTTTGCTTAATATCAAGGTACATTCAATAAAGAATTCTCGTATAATATACTAGGTTTTGAGAAGGAACAATGATAAACAATTCAAATATTTAGTTATCTGTGAGTTTATATCATTGTCGTTGTCTGAGAAAGAAATATCAACACACAAGGGTTGACAAGGTGATGATTATAATCTTTCGGCTCCCAGAAAAATTGTACTTTAAACTTCTGAGTTCACAGAACGTGAGGTAACCTCACTTGAGGGTGAATTATTAACGACAATTTTAATCTTGTTTAGGACATTTGTGGAGCTGCCACTGACTAATTTTGAGACATTTCCTCAACTCTAAAACAAACAGTTGACCCATAAGCAGTTTCTTTCCATTCTTCCCTTCTCCATTCATCAAAACTTTAGAACCCATATTCTTTGTCCTTGGATTTACTTTTTCTGGTACACAACAAAAGAAAAAAAGAAAAAGAAAAAGAAAGAAAGAAAGAAAGAGAAAATGAGAAAGAAAGAAAATGAAAAAGAGAGAGAGAAAGAAAGAGAGAGAGGAGAGAAAGAGAGAAAGAATAAAGAGAGAGAAAGAGAAAGAAAGAAAGAAAGAGAGAAGAAAAAAGAAATAAAGAGAAAGAAAAAGCAAGAGAGAAAGAAAAAGAGAAAGAGAAAGAAAATTAGAGAGGAAGCGAGAGAGAAAGAGAGAAAGAGAGAAAGAAAGAGAGAAAGAAGAAGGAAGGAAGGAAGGAAGGAAGGGAGGAAGGAAGGAAGGAAGGAAGGAAGGAAGGAAGGAAGGAAGGAAGGAAGGAAGGAAGGAAGGAAGGATAGAAACAAAAGAGAGAAAAAAAGGAAAAAGAAAACTGCAAATCTTAGAAATGTGTATAATATATTTGAGTGAAAATAACATTACTTGGTTTTAAACTATGGAGATCAAGAATTTAAGTGTACACTTTCCCTTTCTTATTATCTCTATTATGTATTTTAAAATTTCACAAGTATCAAGGAAACAAAGAAATGCATTGCAAAATAAAAAACTGTTTATTTTTATTCTTTAATTAAAACACATCTTTTGGCTTCATTATCTAACAATTTACTACATTATTTAGGGATAATGCTATATAGGAAATGCTTTTTTTTAAGTGTGAAAAGCTGAGGGTTTTTTTGTTTGTTTGTTTTTGTTTTGTTTTGTTTCCCCTCAGTGCAATTATAAGCTCTGGATAAAATTGCTTTAAAGTGCTAATGACTCACAGCAAGAAATTTCTGAAAGAAGAAATGACTAGCCAAAGCTGCTAAAGCAAAGCCAGTGAGTGCTCACACATGGAGTACAAGGGCTGTAAAAGCCAATCTGAAGAAAGCAGGTAGGAGTGCTTGAGAAACTCCAGGATGATCTTAAGAATAAAAGAGAAGAAAAGCCCCAACATTTACAAATGAAAATCAAGAAATTTAATAGAATGCAAGAGGTAAACCTTCATCAAAAATGTACTAAAGAACTTATGGTATCTTTGTGGCAATCATTTAATAGCAAGCATTTTAGTAGACATATAAAATTTCAATCAATATAAGAATACATGTGCCATATATGTCAAGTTGACAAAAGTAAGTAAATCTTCCTGTTTATTTTTTCCTCTTCTCTGGATTTTTTAATTCTACAAGATAGTGTTAACAAGTAAGTTTACAAGTACACCATAGGAAGACAACATATTTCCCACATTTTTCTTAAAGATTAAATCTCTGCCCACTTTATTTGCTTTACAGATACTAATTTTACCACAGTCTTGGTGAAATGTACCATCTTCCAATATAGACTGATGGGTCAATTAGTAATAAGAACATAAGGTTTGGGCTTGGCATAATGCTACATGCCTTGAATCCCAGCTAAGCTGGACATGTACGAAGGTCTATATACAGGTTTATATAAAGACATCAAGTTTCCAGTTTAGGAAATCATGAGCCTCTATCTTAAAATAAAATACAGTAACATAAAAAGAATGAAAAAGAAAAAAATACTAGTCATGCCTTATGGGTTAGAGTGCTGGGCTGCTAAATTCAAGACCAAGTTAAAGCCTAAAACGTTTTTAAAGGTGGTACAATAATAATCAAATATTTTATTTATTTATAGCAGTAAACAATAGTCCCATATATAGTCATAGAAATTTCTTCTAATTGAAGTCAATTCCATTTTATGCTTTATTCACAATATCATTCGGCAATATTTTCCTTTGGTGTTTGTTCTGAGTCAGAAACGATGTAGTTTAAAAGATTTACTGAGTTTAGCCTCAATCTTCTCATTTTTGGCATACAGAAAAGCTATTGATTTTTGTGGATTAATTTTATACCCTGCTATTTTGCCAAAGTTTTGGATCAGCTCAAGTAACTTGGGAGTGAAGTCTGTGGGGTTCTTTAAATACATCTACAAAGAGGGAAAGTTTTACTTCTTTCTCTATATGGATTCACTTATTTCTTGTCTCTTGCTTTCTTGCTTTAGCTAAGAATCTCAAAACTGTATGGAAGGGAAGCTGACATCCTTTGCTTGCTCTTGATTTTATAGGAAATAGTTTTAATTTTTCCCCATTAAGTACAATGTTGGCTGTAGGTTTGTCATATAGAGCTTTTACTACTACATTGAGGACTGTTCCATGGATTCCTAGCTTCTCCAGAGCTTTTATCATAAAGAGGTGTTGGGTCTTGTCAAACGCTTTTTCTACATCAATTGGCATAATTATGTGGTTCTCATCCTTGCTCTTGTTAATATGTTGAATTACATTAATTGACTTGCATATGTTGAACCAGCTTTGCATCCAGGGAATGAACCTCATTTGATCATAGTGCATCATTTTTTTTTAATTAGTTGTTGAATTCGGTTGGCCAAAATTTTATTGAGATGTTTTTGCATCGATGTTCGTCAAAGAGATTGGTCTATAGTTCTCTTTGATGAGTCTCTTTGTTGTTGTTGTTGTTGTTTTGTTTTATTTTGTTTTTCCAGCCGTGGCCTTGATCTCTGGGCCTGGGCACTGTCTCTGATCTCTTCCATCTCAAGGCTTTCGCTGTTCCACCTCTTCCACTTGAGCCGTAGACCACTTCTAGTTTTCTGGTGGCTGATTGGAGATAAGAGTCACATGGACTTTCTTGCCTAGGCTGGCTTTGAATCATGATCCTCAGATATGAGCCTCTTGAGTAGCTAGGATTACAGGTGGCTCCATGCCTGGCCCTGTCTGGTTTTGAGATGAGAGTTGTGCTGGCTTCATAGAATGAGTTTGGCTGTGATGTTTCACTTTAGTGAAGTAAACCAGATCCAACTAAACGTAAGCTGTATGGTTTCCCTCATTGGTAATAACTTAAATTGCTCTAGGATATTGGTTTTTTTTATTTTTTTTTGTGAACATACTGTACAGAGGGGTTACAATTACTTGGGCAGGATAATGCGTACATTTCTTATCAAGCATGCTCTAGGATATTCTTAGGAGAGGACCACAATAGTTATTGGCATATGACAATACAAAATGATGCTTTTTGAAATGAACTCCAAAAAATGGAAACAAGAGGTTTTGTTTTGTTTTGTTTTTTGTTGGTTTTACTGTTTACAGTCTTGCCTGCCTGCCTGCCTGCCTGCCTTCCTTCCTTCCTTCCTTCTTCTTGGGCCAGGGGAGGGTGTTCCCCTGGTGCAATTGTTTTTATTTCAGTACCCTTTGTCTTGTATATGTTTATCTGATTTGGGAAACGAAAGGGAAATCACAGAAATAGTGAGATACCGGACAAAGGGTGAAGCAATGCAATGGCAATACTCTCTAGACACTGTTGGGAATGAACTTTATAACTTGGGGGAAGGGACATCAAGAGAAGAAAGTGGGGATAAAAAAAGAATGTGAGTAACCCTGTCCAAAAATAATTGTACTCATAGCCTGTAATCCTAGCTACTCAGGAGGCTGGAATCTGAGGATCACAGTTTGAAGCCAACCTGGGCAGAAAAGTACATTAAACTCTTTTTTTGGGGGGTCCAGTCGTGGGGCCTGAACTCTCGACCTGGGCGCTGTCCCTCAGCTCTTCAGCTCAAGGCTAGTGCTCTACCACTTGAGCCACAGCACCATTTCCAGCTTTTTTTTTTTTTTTTTGCTTATGTGGTGCTGAGGAATCGAACCCAGGGCTTCATGCATGCAAGGCAACCACTCTACCACTGAACCACCTTCCCAGTCCCTCCGTTAGACTCTTGTCTCCAATAATTTACTGAGAAAAAGCCAGAAGTGTATCTGTGGCTCAAGTGGTGGAGCACTATCCTTGAGCATAAAGAGGATCATGGACAGTGCCTAGGCATTGAATTCAAGCCCCAGGACCAGGAAAAAGAAAGAAAGAAAGAAAAAGAAAGAAAGAAAGAAAGAAGGAAAGAAAGAAAGAAAGAAAGAAAGAAAGAAAGAAAGAAGAAAGAAAGGAAAGAAAGAAAAGAAAGAAGGAAGGAAGGAAGGAAGGAAGACAGACAGAAAGAAAGAAAGAAAGAAAGAAGGAAGGAAGGAAAGAAGGAAGGAAGGAAGGAAGACAGAAAGAAAGAAAGAAAGAAAGAAGGAAGGAAGGAAGGAAAGAAGGAAGGAAGGAAGGAAGGAAGGAAGGAAGGAATGGAAAAGAAGAGAGTGAGAGAAAGAAAGGTACTCATCTAATTTATGTAATTGTAACCCCTCTGTACATCACCTTTTAGAATAAAATTTAAAATAAATAAATAAATAAAAGTTTTATATATGTTTCTTCACCAGATTTAAAAACAATGCCCTGAGTCTCTCTAGAAATACTTGCAATTCATCAGGTTTCGTACTTAATCCTAGATAATTTGAATTTTTCAGAACTAAGTGCTTAGTGTTGAATTTGTGTATCAACAAAACAATAGTCTAATGAGAAAATATGGTGGAAATGTTGAAATGAAATTAGTTCCTGTGCCCCAAATTACAAACTAACTTTTCACATATTGTAATTTCATATTATGCCATTTTTCATTTCCTGTATGGAGTAAATATTTTATTACTTGGTTTGGTGTGCTAGCAAGTGTGATAAAGGTATGCTCTATCATGCCTTGCTAGATATACAGCTTTCATTGCAAAGATAAGAACACAGAGAGAATTGAACTTAGAAGTAGATGAACCTAAAAAGCTATAGATTAGATGAATTTAGATCAACCATTCAGAAATAGTCAAAGTTTACTAATGAAAATATTTTTTCTCTAGATAAACACACATATGTATATGTATTTTATGTAAATATATGTGTATACACATATAAGGAAAAACACATATATGCCATTTAAATCCTGTAGACATTTAAAATGTGTTGTATAACAATGTATATTTTTTAAATTCAGACTGTAAGTTGACACTGTGCTAACTATAAATGTATCTAAATGTCGATGAACTTATGCCAGTATGTATATATTTGGGGATTAGTGTATCTAGAATTCGGAGATAATAAGAACACTATTTTTTTTTCTTGCTTTGGAATTTCAGATAAGAGTAGCCATAATAAGAAGCAGAGATAAAAAAGGAGCAAGGAAGAAATAAATCAAATGCTGGTAAAGTAATATCTACATTGCAGCAGTTCTCAAAAGTGTTATATATAGAAATAAGATCAGTCATTGTTTTCGAGCCTGCTAAATAAAACTGGACTGAGGGAAAGGCATGCTACTCGCCCTCCCTGGGGCTCACTGCGGGACTTAACTGGTGCAGAGGGAACACTCTTGCAAGTGGCTCCTGTTTACATGACAGATTTCTCCTGCAAGTTCACACAATGTTCAAAAAGAACAAGTCCCTTGAACGCAAGGGAGAATTAGTCTTTCCAGGAGTTCCGCGGCCCATAATGAAGACTATGAGAAATTTTCACTCTTTGTCACAACTTGTGCTCTCAGCGGGCCCTCTGAAGTTAAATCAAGGAGCCAGACATTCAAAAACCACTCACTTTGAGATCGAAATACTTGATGCTCACACAAGGAAACAGATATGTATTTTGGATAAGGTGAGTGTTTTTTTTTAAATTACAATTTATTTATTTTAATGTTTCTTATTGGTCCCGCAGATTATAAATCAGGTGTTTAAATGCCAATAGGATTATATTTAAATACTTTCCTGACTTTTAGCTTTAATTTTAAGGTGAACAGGAAACATAATCATGAGGTGTTTCAGGAAAAGTAACTGCTTCATCATTCACTGTCAACTTAAGTGAATTGAATGGTAACTAATAGGGAAGTTCTGGTTTTCCTGCTTTTGGTGACCATTATCCATTCAGATGTAAAATAGCAAGTGTTCATCTGTGGAGCCTGAGATAAAATAGTCTCTCTTATCATACTACATTTCATTTTTGAGTTACCATAGAATTTCAATTTTATTTGTAGAAGTGGAAAATAAAAGCCATGGAAGTTTTTTTAATAGCAAGATTGATATAAGGCTGTCATACACTAAATTAATTAATGTAAAGCATTATTTTGAGATATGTACCTGCTTAAAAAGTAATCCTCTCACAATGAAAAATTAATTGTCTCAAAACTAGGCTTTGAGTTCTTGAAAAGAAATACCATCTATATTCATAATCATAGCTGTTTCAAAAAAAGGAATGATAAAATATGTATAACCCAATTAAATCAAATTAAAGTAGGAGCCCATGTGTACATTGTGTAGGTACATATCCAAGGACAATATTTCAAACATTCTGCTTTTTTATCAGCTAAAAAGAAAAGAGTCGCTTACTCTGAGAAACCTTGATAATTTTAGTAAATATTTCATTTACTTGTCATTATAGAAATGTTAGCATATAATTGTTATTCTAAAGACAAAAATCCCTGTGACATTTAAAAATGTCCTAGCTAGGATTCTAGATAAGAAAAAAGAAGGGGAAGAAAATTGTTTATTCATTACAATGTCTAAGAAGATGGTACATATTTCCATGTTTTGTAAAATTTCAACAGTTTGACTCACCTGTTATTTGGGTATAGCATTTATTTTTAGATACAAAATAATAGCTCATTTACAAGTCATAAATAAATATTAAAATATTCAAAACCATTTCTTTCCATGTAATTTCAAATTGTATGATTTTGTATATTTCTCCTCGGACTACAGGTAACTAATGAATATGAAATAGAATTTTGATGTATGGATTTCCTAAGTGACATGATTTTTTAAATTTAATTTTTGTAAAGTTTAAAAATTAATTTTTAGATAAACTTAGAAGTTAAGCTGCTCATCTGGAAATGACTGGGGCTTGCAAAATCCCCAAGCCCCATTCAAAATCTTCCAGAAGAGCAATAGTAAATTAAGAAACTAGAAACTAATCAGTTTCTAATTATTTTGCTCATACTTGAGATTTTAGTTGAAAGTAATCAGGAAATTTTGAATTCCTGGTATCTAAGCTATATTTCACTAACAAGCATCCACAAGCATATTCTTCAGAGACGAGGATTTTTCTTAGGAAAGCTCACATTTGAACCTTTTAAAAAATTATCTTTAACAATGTTATTCATTAGACACCATGTTCAAAATGAACTATACAACTTGTGTGTGAGGATGGGAGGGAAAACCTGAGATAAAAGGAGGAAAGGGTGAGATTTTCCAAAAAGGAATATATTTGATACCTGACAAAACCATAACCCCTCTGCATTTATGTTTACAATAACAATAAACAACAAAACAATAAAAATAAATTTATCTTTAAATAGTTGAACTAAAGAGCTGCCATTCAACAAAGCAGGTCATGAATACAACTTTTCTTTATCAGTGTCAACCCCTTTCATTAGATTTGAATCTTAAGAGGACTGGTATTTATCTCCTCTCTTCTCCTCTAATCTCTTCTCCTTTTATCCCTTCTCTTCCTCTTCCTTCACCTTCTCACGCTGCTCCTCCTCTTCCTTCCAATCCTTCCCCTCCTCTTTTCTCCTCTCCTACTCTCTCTTTCCTCCTCTCCTCCTTCCCCCCTTTAACCCTCACATCAAAAACCCTCACATCAAAAACAAAACAAAACAAAACCAACTATACACCTTCTGGGCTGTCTCCTACAGCTTTCTGTTCTATTTCTAATTGTTTTCTTCAAGTGTTGATGATATTATCTACCTAGTTGCTTTTTTTGTTTTTCTTTTTTTCTTTGTAAGTCTACTCCACTTGTGTATCAGCCTCCATTTCTTAGGACGAGAGCTTGATGAGCTAAATATGGAGGCATGACTTCCTTAAACCTAAAGGCTCATTCTTCTGGAGTATGAGTATATCAGTTATACTTAGGCATCTCCAAATACTCTTGTTGAGTCTCATACTAGTACAATAATACATGTATGTAAATATTTATACATGTACATGTGCACACACACATTTATATCCTATATTACTTTATGGCTTTCTCTTTCTTTCCTGTTCTTTTCATCATTTGACTTATAAGGGGTGAACTTTGAACAAAATCCATTATAAAACCCTTTTCCTACTTATAGTTCTTTACCATAATAAACCTGTTTCTAACTATTATCAATCCACTTGTGGTTTACATATGTATAACACAGTCTACATTTCCCCTAATCAACTCTCCATCTATAAAACCATTAATTAATCTAATGTCTCTATCTTTCTATCATCTATCTATCTGTATCTTCTGTAGATATCTCATAGCATCTACAACTGAGCACTAACATTGATCTGGCATAGAATTCTTCAAGTAAATAAGTGGTAACTGCATTTTTCAAATTCCTAAGTCAAGCACCTGGAGGAGTCAGGGTTCATCTTAATCTCATGCCACACACACCAGCCATATTCTTAAAGGTGCTTTAAAATGTATCCACACTCTGAGAAATTCTCAATTCTCCTGGCAGCACTTGTAAACCTTTACTCTGTTGGGTTTTTTTGTTGTGGTTGTTTTGTTTTTTTACCTCAAGCACATTTAATATTTCTTATGTGGCAACCAGCAGGTGAAGCTGTGTCCTCAAAACTACTGCATGCCTTCCTCAGAATCAAATCACACATTTTCCTGAAAGCTTTTCCTTATCATTCAGACTGCAAAGTCTGCCAGGCTTCTCTATTATCTCTCTTTTTATTCTGTATTCCACTCAAGAAAGCCTAACATGCTTTCACATTATTTAATTCATTCATTTACACAGATATTTGCTTCACAAATGTGGCTGTTCTAACTCTAATATTTTCTGTATTCAAACTAGTTCTTCACGTAGTGTTGAATCAGTGTATGCTAAATAATTTGCAGACTTCATACTCACGTTTAACCATTATAGTTATAATATGAAGTGTGATTTACTAAAACAAGTCACCATTGGAGTAAATGTAAAATTCCATTACCTATCACCATTTTCTAAGTGCCAAATTTAGCTTTATAATAGTATATAATTAATTAACAGATAATCATGCTCTGATGATAAGGTAACATACGTTTTATGTGGCAGATGAAGACATTTACTCAAATTTTAGTTTTATTCCAGGAATGTAATTTTTAAAAAATATACAACTAATCAGAGCTTATAAATTAGCTGGGTTTAAAATATATTCTCAAGGAGTATATTAGAGCCCCAAAAGATATAAGAGACAAGAACATTAAATCTTAACATTTAACAGTGCATTATTTTCAGCTTTTGACTCTCCTGCTTCACTTCTGTTTTGGAAAGTGTCAGAGCTTATCTGGTGATAAGTCATTGATTCAAGAGCACTGTAAGGGCACTAAAAGCTGAGCAGACAAATGCTTCCTGAATCTTCCCTTTTCTTCCCTTTGATCTTTCTCCAAGGAAACTGACCTCAAGCTCACTGTTTATTTCTTTTGTTTGCATTCTATGTCAAGCACAAACCCATTCTAAAGAATGCTCAAAAATGTTTAAAAAAACGCAATGATTTTCCAGTCATTATTATAGTAAAAAAAAAAGCCAGCATCCTATCAGAAAACAGTAAGAAATACTATAGAAGAAGAAGGTAATAAAATGTAACTTCAATTATTTAGAAATTTTGAACATTCCTAATTTTGCCATTGATTTTTTTTTCCCCTGGGGCTTGACCTCAGGGCTCCGATGTTGTCTATGAGCTTCTTTTGCTCAAGGCTGCACTCTACCACTTGGGTCAACGCACCACTTCCAGCTTTTTCTGTTTATGTGGTACTGAGAAATCAAACCCATGTATTCTAGACAAGCACTCTACCTCTAAGACACATTCCTAGACCTCCACTGAATTTCTTAATGTATTGTCTTGGTGTGTAGCAAACTCAGTAATTTTTTTCACCTACAAAAATATGAAAATCAGGTGCTTTAGAACATCCTCTCTTCCTCCTCCTTTTCCTCCTCCTCTTCTAATGCCACCTCTCCCATTTCATCTTTCTCCTCTCCATTCTTCCCCTCCTTCTTCTCTTCTTTGATTTCCTTTTTTTCCTTTATTTCTAATCTTCTCCTTCCATTCTTTTCTTTTTTCTTGTCTTCTCAGTTCTATTGCTTCGAATAAGAAATAATTTTAATTAGCAATACATAATTTAAGCCACAAATTTTGAATTCTATTAGACCAGAATTTTAATATAAATTTGAGAATGTGCTTTCTTTTGTTCTGAGACAAGTTTCAATATCCCTGAACTTTAATATATTTTTTTCTGAAAAATGATTTAGGCATTATTAGTCTTCCTATAGAGAGGAGAAGATGTTTTTGGCATAATTTGAAATAAAAATTGTAGCAGAATCAAGCTTCACATTCTGTGAATATTTATACATTGTAACTAACAGATATCAATATTTGCATTAGCCCAAATTCTCAGTTTCAACTTAATTTCATGGTAGACTCATTTGACTCCTGATTCAGACATGCTGTTTTAAGATAGCTGCTTATTTTCTTTCCCTTTTGACATAAAAGAGGGCCCATAATTATTATATAATTTAGATATTTGAAATTAAATAGCATCAGTTAACATTCAAACACATAAAGTAGGTATGTTGAAAGTCTCTTTAATGCTAAATTAAGATAAAATATGTAATCAAAATTCATATACAATTATAAATAATGGGAACTGAGCTTAATCATTTCCCCCAAGAATGGAAATTAACATAATTAATTTCTGTGAACCCCAGGAAGCACCAATATCCACCAATCTTTATGAATGGAATTGAGAATTCTATAACAGAGCATGTGTTCTAATTTCAGAAGAATCAGTATATATGGATTAATATTCCCTACTGGAAATTATAGTTTCTTAGAGAAATCAGCCACATCATGTTTTAACAGTATGTAGACAATATTTATTTTCCCTAATTTATGCTCATTTTATTCCTGGAAGTAAAAGACATTTTTAATCTGTATTTCAACCTTGCAAATTATGGTTTTATGGGCTTAGCATTTTATTTCACTACTGTTATTTTACTTCTCTGTTTTGATTTTTGTGTTTACATTAATCAAACTCCTGTGAATATCCTCCACTATCATCTAAAGTTTCTATATTGAATTTAATTTTTAGCACTATTTTTGGTTAGTGTTTAGTATCCTAAAAATGAAAGTTATGCTTTATGTGCTGCTGAGGATCTTTTAGAAATACTAATTTAAACTCTTTTTAGACTGAGTTAGAAAATAATTTGAATAATCTTTTCCAATTAAGTCTATTGTAATTTAATTTTTATGATACTCATTTTAGTCTTTTAAAAAAATAATTAGATGTTATACATTCCTGAAATAAGTATGACAAACATATTTTGGAAACCAATCTATACATATATATGAATAATAATTATGTGGCAAATACAGATTATGTGAATTCATTTAGAAGAAATGGTTGCAGTTTTCACTTAAATATACAATTGTCTGTCTGCAAAGATGACCTTACTATTTCCTTATATATGAGACAAGATACTTCATTTAGAATGTCAGTATAGGTAAATATAATAGAATACATATTTAGAGAGTAGTTTAGATTTGCCAGATTACAATATTCTCTACCTCTCCCCATTGACATATTTGAGTTTGATAACCAGTTATCTATGCATAAGTAGATATTTGTTCTAATATTTGCTTGAGTGCTTTATTGTTTATGTATTTGAGATAATTCAAACAAAGCAAAGGAAGGAAGAAAACTGTGTGAAAACACTTCCCTTGAGAAATAATTCTTATCTATGTCCTTTATAGTAAATAGGATGCATATAAATATGGGACAATGATAGATACTTAAGAACTAGGACAAAATATGATCTACTTAATTGTCAAGGGTAACAGGTTTGGAAAAGATCAAAGTATGATGTTGAGTTAATGTTTCCTTGTATACCAGATCCTAAGGCTCATGTGACATACTCTATATTTTTATGGTTTTATTATTAATTAACTAATTAATTTTTATTATTTTATGACAAGTAGGACACTGGAAATCACTGCTGTTCAATCTAAACTGCAGATTCTTGTAAAATAGATAGATAACTCAGTAGAAATCTGAATGTGAACATATTTAGCTAAGGTCTGAGGTTGTATTTGTAGATGTGTACACATATGTATATGCATATCTACACATACAGATACACATATACATACATATTCATAAACATGCATACTCCAGTTCTGGGAAAATGAAGATCAGACATTGAGACTTGGATATGTTACACCAGTGTTCTACCATTAAACTTAGTAGTTTACTTGTGAATTAAAATTATGTAGATAATTATTGCAGCCTTTCAAGTAGATTATTTGTAAAGAAAAATGTGATGGGGATAGGGTGGGGTGGAGGGAATGGAAGGGATGGTAAGGGGAAACAAAGGAAGAGGAAACAATGCTTGATAAGAAATGTACTCATGTAATTGTAATCCCTCTGTATGGTATTTTCACAATAAAAAAAATAACTAAGAAGAATAAGAATTTTGAAGTTTCCAGAACACATAAACGATAATATTTTTGGCAATAAAAATGCTAATCAATAATTATCCTGATTTGATGCTTATACATTGTGTACATGTGTTGAATTATAATTATATATATTGCATGCCAATAAGATAGGATAAATTATATATATGTGTATAAGTATTAAAAAAAGAAAAAAGAAAAATGTGATGTAATGAAAAGAATAAACAGAGGTTCCAAGAGAAACAACAACAACAACAACAGATTATTTTACTTCTCATGGCCTTGTAGGCCAGGTGGTCCCAAATGAAGTCACTAGCAAAATCAGTGTTTAGTTAAGTCTTCTTTGTGCATATTATCCCTGCAGGTTTTCTATGGCAGAAGACATGGGAACTTCTATGAGGCCTCATTTAAAGCTTAAGCAATCCATCCCACAGGGCTCCACAGATTTTGTTTGCTTTCTTAGAATCAATTGTTTTCATTTACTTTGTGCTAAAATCATTGAATTACCTTGGCTTTCATTACCAATTCTTCATAAAGTTAGCCTTTTATAAATTAGGAGGCATTTCAGCATCATTGAAGTATAAATATGATATTACTTAACATGTTAAATTATCTAAAGGTTTAGAGCAGCCTAAAGGGGCAAACACAAGCAGGTAATAGATAACAATATTTATACCACATTAAAATTTAACATTCTCATGCACAAAAAATAGTGCTCCCTGAGGTTCTATTTGCATTATTAGAAACACATTAGCAATTAAATATATTCTTGTTTCTTAGAATTTGTATAATGAGAGTACCTATGCAGAGTTCTAAATTGCACACAATTGTGAGTAATCTCAGATTTACATATAGTTATGTAGATCTTACTTTGTTCCATGAAAAATTTACTTGCTTAGTGACATGATACATCACTAAGAATCAAAAGCATAATATCATCCCTAATGTTTGGTGATAATCCAGCATCTACAAGATTATTTTACAGTGGCGTAATCCTGGAACATTATCACTTCTTTTTTGATTCTTCTCTTCTTTCCTCCCTTTATAAATTGTTCTTTCTTCAACATAGTCAGACCTTTATGACGGTTCTTTTTACAGAGATTTAAACAATATTTAACTGAAAATTTTAAACTTCTAGTTGTATTGAGCATGTACTGGCTCATAGCTCTTGTAATTATTTCCTAAATGGTATAATGAAACCATTATTTATGCAGCATTTGCATGTTTGTGGTGTTATGAAAATAGAAATGGTTTAAACCACACAGGAGGATGTGCATGTGAGATGGGAACACTTACCTGTCTTAAGCAGGCATCAGTGTGGGAGGGTCTCAGGGCCAGCCTCTTATAGACACTAAGATAAATTCTCACATTGAGAAACTTCCAGAGGCCAGATGGTATTGAAAAAAATTAAGAGTAGCTCTTGAAATCTCTTCCAGAGTCTCACTACACAGAAGGATTATTATGGGGATATGCATGAGAGTAAAGGGCAATCTCCTAAAGTAGAAATCATCTCTTTCAAGGGCTTTACATCTGTGGTCTTTCATGTCTCAAATGAAAATATTGTGTTACATAGACACCACTAAAGAGTTTAGATAAGAATTCCAAGATATACTACTAACCCACTTTAGGGATTTTAATGTGTGAACCTCAGTCTCCATACTATTATCATATTATATTTTATTGGTAGGTTTTCAAATGAAAATCCTCAAATAAGTTTCAATCCCTGTTGATCTATTGGGATTTAAGAGAGTAAGCTGAGCCCATTAGACTCTTTCCACATAAAGCCTGCGAATGCGGCATTCACTTGATGTCTTCTCAAAGTGAGTTCTATTTCAGACAGATTATTTTGAAGTCTTTACTATGGCTAGATAGTAGACATTGCAAATTAGATTTGCTCTTACTCTTAAATCAGGGAATTCTATATTAAACTTAGCGTCTCTAAAATAAATCATTGTTACTATGTGCTTTGAGGCTTTAGATGTCACAATTACAAGATATTTGACTTTTGGAAAACAATAATCTAATATAATTGGTTACTGAGCTACATATTTTGACAATTACTGGTTTTCTTAAAGTGTCCTTTATTTGTTAAAAATAGTATATATGTCAGTTCAATCTGCGCTTAATTGATTTAATAAGGACATTAGCAGAGTTAATTGATATAAAATAAGTAGATCCCAAGCTGCTTTTTTGCTGCACATATAAAACTTTTCATTTTTTCTTAATAAATTATATTTATTTCAGAGATATTTCTATGGAGAATTATTTTTAACTCATGACTTAATAGAATATTAACAGTAAAAGAGCTCTAGCTTTGGCTGTTGATTGTTAAAATAAAATATGCTTTATTTTATAGTGATAAAGATGAAATGTAATTTTTATAATAATAAAAATAGAGCTAAATTAATTAGCTTTTTTCACCAAAAATTGCAGCATCGTACAAAGAATCATGAGGTAATTTTTATGAGTATTTCTATAACAACTTTTCATATGGCTTAAATAATTAAATAAGTACCTAATTTCAATTTTAATGCATATTAGTTAAATATACATATATATGTATATATATAATGGTGTGGGTATGTCAGTACCTAGGCTTGAACTCAGGGCCTCTCATTCTTGCTTAACATTTGTGCTGAAGGTTCCCACTTTATCTTGAGCCACACCTCCATTTTTGGCTATTTTCTAGTTAACTGGAGATGAGAATTTCAAAGACTACCCTTCCGACTTTGACCCATGATTCTCACATCTAAGCTTGTCAAGTATATATTTTTTCTTTTCTTTTTTTTTTGTCGGCTGTGGGGCTTGAACTCTGGGCTTGGCCGCTGTCCCTCAGCTCTTCACTTCAAGGTGAGCACTTTACCACTTGAGCCACAGCGCCACTTCCTTGTCAAGTATATATCTTTTAGAAGTTGGGTTATTTTCTTGTTCTTGTCTGAAAGCAACTTAATATCACTTACATAACAAGGTTATGTTGGCCACATGTTTATTTGTTTAGACAATAAATCAGTACATCTTTCAATCTAAGTAATTACATATTTTATTACTTTAATAGAAAAATGAATGATTTTTTAAGAAAAAGAAAATTGTCTAATGAATGAACCTGTGTTTCATAATTATCATGAACCAATGGGAGGAGAGGGCATAATAATATAGCAAGGAATTATTTTAACAATGCTTGCAATTATGATTTTATGATCATCATATATGCCCATGTTAACAGTACAGGTAACACAATTCACATTATATAAGCAACTGTTTATATACTTTATATCAGAAGATATTGTCTATTTCACTTTCATTTAGCTCAAGGAAAAACACGCCTTGGAGAGTATATGCATTTTTGCAGAAAAGAAACTGATTTATATTATGTATTTTAATGTCTCTTCTTAAAAAATAAAAGCCCTATACACATACCTATCCACACACATACATGGATAACATTGACATATTTTTTCCTTAGTCTATGCTGTGATTATAAAAACTACTGAAATATGGCTATTTCATGTTCTTTTCTGAATTAATATAGATTTTAGGAATTTAATAAGGCTAAGAATGAGTTTAGATTCCAAATTCCTGCCAGCAATCCTTGTTGACTGTGATGAAATATAGCTCAGTATTGTATTTTAAAAAAATATTTCTCACAATTTTGGAAGTTTGGAGATCAAAACACTTGCAAATGTGGTTTCTGGTAAGTACTCTGTCTCTACTTCTAAAAATGGTACTTCAAAGGCAACAGGAAGAGTATCAATTATTGTATTGCAGAGTTGCAGAAGATCCAAAAAGGAGATGCCACTCTTGGCATTCCTTTTATTAGGATATTGAGCCTAAAATGTAGGTTAGAGTCCTTATCAAATTACCATTTCAAGGACACGTCTACAAAATTTATTTCACTGGCAATCACACTCTTAACATGAATTTTGAAGAGGGCAAACTCTCCAAGACAGCGACAAGTTTTCAAAAAAGTAAACCAAATGTACAGTGAACTCTAAGTTGCAGAAGGCATGATAATATCATCTTTTTTTGTCTTCTTCCACATTTTACATGATACAAATTTTAAATATTTTGGGTTGAAAAAATGACAAAATTGGTATTCAATACAAGAAAAGTGTATGTTCACATTATAAAATTTGTCTGATTAAGAAGGAACCCACATTATCTGACACTACAAGTATTAGTAATGACATTCTTTGAAACATGACTGTTTTAATTCCTCTCACTGAACTAATTTACCAGGATTATGTATAGAATGGGAATGAAATAAGATTCTACTGGTTCTTTGCAGTTCTTCATGGATTTATTTACTAACACTTTGAGTAGACTTAGCCAAATAAAACTTTAAGGGTGTTTCACCTATGATATGAAGCGAAGTCATAGACCTCTCTAAAATTCTTCTAATGAATGACATGTTAATAAACTTAAATATCTCCACATTCATTTCCATTTACAAGGTCCATTAGATTATAACCAAAGTAATTGCATTTGTCTTATAAAGTGATTTTTTGTGATTACAAGCCTGTAATACTTAAAACAAGTTATATATATGTACATATATATATATATATATATATATATATTGCATTGAACATTAGAGATTAAAATCCTCCACCTTTTGCAGTAAAAAGCAAATCATTTCTAAACCTTTAGGGTTAAATGAGCTTGTGTGACATATTTCACAAATAAGGATGTATTAAAGGAATTTATAGAGGACATTTTATGCCAAGACTGAAATCAAGAACAATTTGGAATAGTTATTTCTCCCCTCTGTCAACAATCGATGAGATGATGGTGACTGTTCCCCTTCTATGCCAAACTTGGAAAACAGGAAAAGAGTGGATCTTATGATGGTCATGTAGGAACAAAACAAGCAAACAAAAAAAACCCAACTTTTTTTTTGTTTATTTTTTGTTTTGAGACTCTGAATTTTAGAATTTGTGAGCCAAGTATATCACATATGATTCTGATGAATTAGGATGCTAAGAATGGAATTGTTATACAGGACATATTTAAACAATATACCAATATCTTAATTATCCACTGGTGGGCGGAAAGGGAGAGCCTGGGAAAATATCTTAATCTCAACATTGAAAATTAAAATAATTGGTAAAATGTATTGTTTAGAGTAAATGATAAAGACCTAGTACAGATCTAATGAAGTTACTGATCTAGAGTCGGGGCAGAGAAACAATGAACACTTCAAAGGAGTTACTATAGATGTTTGAAGATATGCCTTCCCAATGAAATGAACCTATAGAAAAGTTAGCTCAAAGTGCTGGAAGAAAGTACAAAAGTAGTGTGTGAGAGCCAGGTGCCAGATGCTCATGCCTGTAATCATAGCTATTCAGGAGGCTGAGGATCACAGTTCAAAGCCAGCTCTAGCAGGAAGGTCCCTGAGACACTTATCTCCAATAAACTACCAGAAAACCAGAAGTCCTGCTGTGGCTCAAGTGGTAGAGTGCTAGCCTTGAGCTGAAGAGCTGAGGCACAGAGACCAGGCCCAGAGTTCAAGCCCCACGACTGACAAAAATAAATAAATGAATAAATAAATAAATAAATGTATGAGATTTACTTTCAAAATATTTATCCACTTCAGCTAATAAACACTGATATTTCTGAGCCTTAAATGCAATCATCATTGACTATGAAGAAAATTGTAAGTTTGCCTAGAATCTAGGAGGTGCATGTCATGTCATCTGTACGCTGGACTTTTAGCTTGATTCCCCTAGCACTACTTCCATATAAATAAATCATGTGAAAATGTTAACTATGTTGGGCCAAATTTTAGATGATCAAGCTCTGTAACTGCTAGTTTTTATGAAGATTTTAAAATTGATTTTCATATAGGCAAATGGAGGATTTAAAGTTGCTATGTTCCTGATGTATGTTATTTCATTCTGTGAAATGCAGGCTGAAGACTGCATTTATGATCACCGGGAAACGTTAGAACTTCAACTGATACCACCACTTTTAAAACTGCCTTACAAATAAACAATGTCGTGAAAGATGTCTGCTTTATCTGTGCAGATATGTGAGGAACATATAGAGTTGACAGTGAGCCACTATGTCCCATGTCTGTGTAAGTGTGGAAAATAAGAATCAGTTGTTATGGCTGAATTATAGAGCTCTACCTCGACTTTTCTAACAGGCACATTCATTAAAATTCAATTAAAGTAGAATTAAAGATAGCTTTCTTTGAAGATGTTTGTCAGTTCATTATTGAAGACATTTCAATCACTTCAAAATCTTTAACAAAGAAAAAGGTGGAAAGAATTTTTTTTAATATATAAATAACTGCCAAATGTTTCTTCTTAAATCTTTGCATGGACATTAGGGTTATAATGCTTTCATGAAACTCTATATCATAGTAACAAAATAATGTATTCTTCCCATAAGGCAATTCAATAAGTTGAATGTGTTAAGTATTTAGCTTATACATTAAATGCTAAATATTATAGATTTTTAATGAGTGTGTAGTATAGACTGGGATTTCTAGAAAGCCCAATTCCAAATCTGAGTTTGAATAAAAAGAATGTTAAAAATTCTCAGATGATATTATACTGCTGGTTTATCAATCGGGAGTTTTATCAAATAAGGTTTATCAAAACCATATTTTGAAAAATAAGGTGAGCATTATTTAATTAGCAAGGTAGGAGTGCTCATTATTTTAATATATATGATATATACAATAATGATCAGTACACATAATATTCTGTTCTGATTGATATATTTAGAGCCTACTATGTGACATGGATGTTAAGTATACAATTGCAGAAAGAAGCATACTGTTGTGAAGAGGATTTCTATTGTGAATTTTTTGGTATTCTACAGAGACGATGAGTCTATGTCAAGTGTAGTGGTGTTCTCCTGTAATCCTAGTACTCAGGAGAATTTGACTCAGGACAATTTGACTACTCAGCTGGTTCTAGAGTGGCCTACACAGAAAGGCTGCTCTTAAAAGAACAGCAATAACAGGACAAACACTCTATTAATCAAAACAAACCAAATGAAATTGAACCAAAAATAAATTCTAAAGTTATGAAAATTTTTTCTTTCATTTACCCTCCTTTCTTTGAAATCCCCCAAAGAGCATGAACAATGCATATCCTGGGAAATTGTGAGAAAATTGAGGAGAAAGTTTAGGTTGGGAGGGATGGGAGAAATGGGGTGACTTCAATCAAGATGCACTGCATTCATAATTTGCTCTGTTTAATCGTATTCCTTTTTGCAACTACTTAATGGTAAGAAAAATATAATTAAAAATAATTCGCAATTGACTGCTTAATTATATGGTATTTATAAACTGAAGACTATAAACTAGCAAAATATCATTCATTTACATAAAAAACCATTGTGCCTCATAAACAAAATTTTCAATTTCATATTCTATTCACTCACATAAAGCCATTTAAAGAAAAAATTTGTGGGTATTGGTGGCTCATGCCTGTAATCCTAGCTACTCAGGAGGCTGAGATCTGAGGATCATGGTTCAAAGCCAGCCCAGACAAGGAAGTTCATGAGACTCTTATCTCCGATAAACCACTCACAAAACTGGAGGTAGTGCTGTGACTCAATTGGTAGGCCGATAGTCTTGAGCTGAAGAGCTTAGTGACAGTGCCCAGGCCCAGAGTTCAAGCCCCATGATTGACAAAAAAAAAACCAGTCTCAAGGTGTTTTTGTTTTTGTTTTTGTTTTCCTGCTTTCCTGAGTTAATAAATGTTAAGCCAAGATTCCCTAGGCTAAGACTCTCCTTTTATATGGTTAAAAACAGCAGAAAGAGCCCTTGTCATAAGGAATGCTGTGTGAACGGGATATTTTGGATTTTTTGTGCATTAATATGCACAAGTGTACTTATAATTGTGTTTAAATATCTTTACATTTTATAATTTATAATTCCATTTGTCACTTATTCTTCTATTTTTGCTGGTAGATATGTTTCTCACTCTTGCAATGTTCAATATCAGTTTGTAGTTTGCATATTAGAATTCTTCCTTCATGCCCTTTCCCCATCCACAAGTTGTATAATACGTTTGTTTTGAATAGTGCTTAGTGAGTTCCCTTTCTGGATGACTTGTGGAAAAACTAGAAACTGCCAGGATAAGAGTAACAAAACTACAAAAAGAAATATACTTATTATCTGACTTATCTAACTATAAGCCCTCTCTGCGTCACCTTCGTTGTAACATTAAGAGTAAAGAAGAAAATAAACAAATAGATAAGAGAATTCTTCCTTCAAACAAATTCAAAAGTTATTTTCTTTCCACTTAATTTTCTTTCCTTTCTGTACTTTCCTGACAACTTCTCATATAGGAAGCCCTCACAAAATTACCATCACATAGTTTTACCATGAGGAGAATGTTTCCTGTGAAATAAAACTTCACAAGGACAAATTAAACCACACTGTTGACTGATTTTTATTCTTTGTTCATCAACTTAAAGTTTATCTTAAGTTGTAAGCCAATCTCATTAATGATCCATTAAAATTTAGAAGTACACTCTTAGTTCAGCTAATAAATACCATTTGGCTTTTCTCCTTGTTATTTTAAGACTTAATTTTTCTAATGAGAAAGACATATAATGAAGAGAATTTGAAAGTTTCCAATAGAGAAGCACTTATTTCTCCAATTCTTACAATTAAATGTAATTCATAAAATTGAATAAATTACCTTAATGATCATTTGTCCTTTTCTAGATCTTGAAGACCTGGGTGAAAATAAGAAGATAAGAATGAACTCTCTGATAAAGCCACTTGAGGCATTAATTCAGCAATCAAAAAATTTTATATATTCTGTTCATTATCATAGTATTTTCCTGTGCTTTGAGTACAACTAGAGGAAAGAATGGGTAAACATGATCTTTTAGTTAAGTGAGTAGATTTCCGAAGCATTCAGTACTTAATTCTTTTATTTTTTTAAATGTTTTTGTGCAAAAGCACTTTGGAAAAGGCACTCCAAAAGATTTATGCGTCAGCATTTTTATAGTATGTCAAAGTCAAGTAGAAATTTAAAAAAAAATTGTTGCAAAAGTTGGTATGACAATCCATTTCAACATGTGGTTTCTTTTGGATAAATGTAATCTTAGTCTTAAAAGTGTTCATACTTAAGAAAATCGATTATGGCAAGGTACATTGTCATTTTAATTATTCTATCTTGAGGAAAGGTCTAGAAACTTCATTCTTACTCTTTTCATGTGAATTTGTGCTTACAACTATATTTTTGACTTGTATAAGAGTTAAGATGTTATTATAACACTATGTAGTTCGTTATCTGTTGAAACATACTCAAGAGTAACATAGTAACATTGTTCTCTAGATTCTTTCAGGTTAAACCAACTGCAGTAAACACAGATAATGAGCCCTCATAAAGATCTAGGTCAACACCTATCAAGCCTGAATTGAGATACTACTCAGAATGAGAATTTTCTTTCAAATCATATATTCCTTGAGCTAATTGGGTAATCATGAATTGTGAGAATTGTGTTTTATGAGAATTTTGAGTTTTAATTGTGAGTTTGGGGGCACACTGTCAGAAGAAAAATGCAAAAATGCTGTGTGAAGAAATTACACAAAGATGAAATAACATTCTATGAAACCACAATGAAAATGGGCAATTCAAATATCAAAAGTCAATAATAAAAATTAAAATAAAGTAAAATATATACAAGGGTATGAATATATTATTTTATAAACCTTTTATGCATTTGCTATCATTTTTATTAAAATTTATAAATATCTGACTATTTCATACATATAGAAAAATTTAGTTACTCTTTAATTATAAAGTAACAGATATGGGTTTTAATATCATACAGTAGTACTGACATCTACAGCTATCTGTATAAATAATAATTTGTAAAAAGGAGGTAAAAATTTTGAGAAATATGTCAAATATTTGTCTAAGACTTATTAAAAGAAAGGCAAGTAAAAACATTTATTGTAATATTTTATCATATAATAGAGCATTTATAATTTATCATTTTACAATATGACAATATTAATAAGAACTTCTTTGAAAGACAGTTCTTGAATTTTTCACTTAACCATTCCAAAGAGCCATGAGATTTTTGTTATAAAAAGTACTGAAGAAAATATGTATATATTGATGATCATTGGTCTGATTAATTTCCAATACACATTCAAATAAAAAAAGACCCTTTTCATATGTTTTTAATGTTGGCTGGCTTTTTTCTATGCCAATGTATACAAGGTCAGGACCACTACATTTTGTGTGTTTAAGTTTAATAGAAAGCAAAAAATAAATTGTGATGGATTTTAGTATTTAGATAAATTATCCCGAGGAATTGTAAAATTTAGATGAGTATGATTATCTTATTCATTTTTTTCTGGTTATTTTTAGACTATTATTGGGAAAGGGAAACAAAAGAAGAGGCAACAATGTTTGATAAGAAATGTACTCATTACCTTGCCCATGTAATTGTAACCCCTCTGTATGGTATTTTCACACACACACACACACACACACACACAAAACAGCCATTGTATATTTTTTGATTCAGATAATATATTTCAGTATACATATTTTATTAGTTTGAATCTTTTTAAATATAGCCATAATGTTTAAAAAGATGACTTTGTCTCATGAAATTGTGGTATAAAAATCTCCTCTTCTAAGCTGGAAGTAGATGGCTGGCTCATGCCTATAATCCTAGCTACTCAGGAGGCTGAGGTCTGAGAATCATGGCTTAAAGCCAGCCCAGGCAGGAAAGTCCATGAGACTCTTACCTCCAATAAACCACTCCAAAAATTGGAAGTGGTGCCTTGAGCTGAAGAGCTGAGGGACAGCACTCAATCCCAGACTTCAAGCCCCACAATCACAACACACACACACACACACACACACACACACACACACTCACACACACTTTTGTCTGTCATCTATAAGCATGTAAACATTTAACTTCCTTAGTTCATTCCTCTGCATATATACTTCCTCCTGTGGATCAAGTTAAATTTTAATTCACACTCGTGAGCTTTGAAAATAGAATATTTTGGATAGAAAAGAGCAAAATATGTTTTGAGTTTGAGTGTTGAATTCACACAATAACATCATTATTGGTATATGACTGTAATCTTTAAATTACGTTCTGAGTGTTTGCAATCTGTGTGTTGATTTGAAAAAATAGGAGTAATGTAAAAGCTAAACAAAACAAAACTTCGGTTTTATAATTCTTTTATGATTTACACTTATTACAATAATTTTTATATTTAACAAAAGTATATAAAAATAGCTCCTATTAAATCATAACCCTTTCTATTTTCTTTTCTTTCCAGATGCCACAAACATCTACTATTCATGACGTTAAACAAAGATTTCACAAAACATGTAAGTTTTGTATATGCCCTGGGGTAATATTACTATCATCTTTATATAGGTTCAAAAATCATCTGTAAGAATATGTTAAAAATAATTATGGAAAATGTGTGGGAGCCAATTTCTTATGGAATTGATTTTAATTTCTGACTGATGTTTTAGTCTTCAATGCTCTCGTTTTATTTTATTTTATTTTCTCTTAATTTTTTTATCTTTAGAGAGTTGAACAAAGGAGTTTCCATTTCAACAGAGCAGTTTACGAATACAATATACCTAGACAAGTATCAGTCACCCATTTCAATATTCTCACCCATCCCTCTCACTCTAATTTATTTAAAATTGTGTTTTCAGTTTTCTCAAAATATTCATTTTCAAAGAAACATTACATGAGCGATAACAAATAATCCAAAGAAATTCTTATCTATGCAAAATATTAAATATAAAAATATTTAATATTCTATTCCATTTATTTGTATGATTCAAAAATTCCTTCCACCTAATACTCTCCCTGTATTGAATTACATGTGTGTCTAGCAAATTAAATAAAACTTAATCCCTAAGCAGAGATGCCAATTCATTGTTAATTCTTGCAACAGTAGAAATTATTGTGATGATACTTATTACATGGGAAATCAACAGTGAGTTTAATTTTCAAGAAACTGAAAATTTCAGAATCTAAGTAGTTTGAATAAGACATTTTAATATTTTCAAGTCATTTTATCTATGTTAAAGAGATAATGGATATCAAAATTTGTCACATCTTCTTGCAGTAATAAAGCACAAAAAAATAAAGCATTTCAAGAGTCCGTGTATGCTTACAGGCTATTTATTGAAATGTACTTGAGTCATTCCAGATTATTGTGAAACTTTTTATTGTTGTTTTACTTTATCTTAATATTTATTAATTTTAAATAATTGTACAAAAGAAATTCCATTTAATATAGCACCAGAAACCAATGTATAGAAAGGGATAGAGAAATACTATGGATGTTGGGCACAGGTAGGAACTTTCTAAATATAGATCCAGAAGCAAGGCAAATCAAAGAAAGACTTGATAAATGGGATTGCATCAAATTTCAAAGTTCTTGCAAAGCACAAGACATAGATAACAAGCTAAAAATAAAGCATACAGAATGGGAGAATGTTTTTGTAACCTATAAACAAGACAAGAGCCAAATATCCAGAATATAAATAGAGCTCAAAAAATTAAAACCTCTAAAATTAAAACCTCTTACGGAGTATAATATAAAATGATTAAGAAACAGTCTTTCTTCAGCAAGCTTTACCTCTTACTTTTTTTTCCTTTGTGTTACTCTTTACTACTAGAACTCATAACTCTGCTTAAAATGCAATTATATTTGAAATTCACAAGCAAAAATTTAAAGAAAAACATTTATTTAAGCTTGAGGCGATGTTACTGATGTTTACATGCTTTGTGAGTTACTTTGTTCTTATCTGCAATAATTCTTTTGAGAGTATAGATGACTGGTTTTCTATGTATGTATGTATGTATGTATGTATGTATGTATGTATGTATGAATCTATCTTTTACTGAATTGTAAATGCCATTTTATAACATCCTCAAATATATAAACTATCCCCTTTCCACACGGTGCAATGATGATCTAAATACTTGTTAAACTGCAAATATTGTTCACCCACTTGGTAGAAGCTTAGGGATTATAAAATATTATTTAATCATAACAAGCCTGGGAAGCATCAGTAATGTTATGAAAGATAAATGAAACTTGTTATGAATGTTATGAGGTATTATGCAATGGTATGACACTTGATATTGTACAGCAACAGATAGCTATAAGGTTTCAGTGTAATGAGAAAATAAAACATTTATAAACAAGATCTCACTGAGTGCAGTACAAGAATTATTATTAGTTATGAGTTTTATTACTAGAACCTTGACAGGTAAAATGATCAGTACTTCCTAGCAGTATGCCTCTTAATATTTTTGCCAACAATCATATATCACATAAGTAAACAGGATATTCAACACTAATATGAGCATTCAGTGATATTAAGTATGTACCAATATATAAACATAACAAATAGTCTGGAAATGTACAATGAGGTCCCAATTATAGCTTGGGACATTATACTGCACCAGTAGTTTACATTGTAGGATGTACATACAAATGGGGAATTTTAAGAAAGGACATTGCTGCATTGGGTGGCTTTGAAATGCAATCTTCAGATCTCAACCTCCTGAGTAGCTACAATTATACACCACCAGAGCCCAGTGACTTGTGAAAATTCTATAAATACTTCCTTCAATTTCCTTGAGAAAGGGACTAATTAATGGACATGTCTGATGGATGATAAGGAGGTTTAAAATTAAATTTGTCTCCAGTGGGTACATTTGTTCATATTTCTTCATTGAACACTGACAGGTTTGTTAACTTATCACAAATATAAATGTATGTGTATTATTGCAAAAACTGATCACAGTGCCATTTATTGGTTAAAATGTCATACTAAGCTTTTCAAAATTCCAAGAAATTTCCTAGGATACTTCGCAGCTTCTATAGCTTTCATAAAATGTTTCCATGACTGCTATAAAAGACAGAATATGAAAAACCTACAGCAATCTTTATATTCTTTATGTGGCTAAAATTGTTGGTATGGCTCAAAATTTCTTGTCTGAATAAGCTATTAAAGAATGTTAGCTATTTTTTGAGTCCCTAGCAGAGTATATTAAAAATTTCACTTCCTTAGTTCATTGCATTTATCATTTTTTTCTGTTTTTTTTTTTGTTGCGACATAAGAGAAATACATGTTCTCAGGTGATCTAAGAACATTCTTCATTCTGCGGTGCATATAACAAATCCTTCTGATCTTAACTTTGTCCTTATTCTCCACTAAAATGTCAAAGCTTAGTACTGCTTATATCCCCCTAATATTTTTTTTGGCAAAGTTTTACATTGATTTCAACTATTCTGATCAACTTTATACCCTTTGTGTGTTTGAAAGTAATTTCCTTGTCCTTCCCTTGCATTGTTTCTTTGTATTGTTCTTTCTGGAATTATAGACCAGTTATCATATAGGAAATGATAATCCCTGAACTTTTCATGATGCTATCAAACAATATATACAACAGAATTCATGGAAAATAATAAGTAATTTTTTTGTCAGTCATAGGTCTTGAACTCAGGGCCTGGGGGCTGTCACTGGGCTCTTTTACTCAAGAGTAGCTCTCTACAACTTGAGTCACAGCTCCACTTTCAGTTTTTTTGGTAGTTAATTTGAGATACATGTTTCATGGCTTTTCCTACCTAGGATTCAAATCATGATCTTCAAGATCTCAGCCTCCAGAGGATTACATGTATGAGCCACAAGCTCCCAGATTCTTTGATTTTTTACAATTGATTTATAGATGAATCTATGGAAAATATGCATTAGCAAGTTCAAGCCATATTTATATTAATTCTTTTTGATTATATCAATAGTTATTTTAGATTTAATGGTGTTTCTTATACCTATGACTTTTAATTAGTATTTTAATTATTTTAACCAATTTACATTATCTACAATGTTACTCATTCTGTAATTTCTACAGTTAGATAGTACTTCAATGCCCATGAATCAAATTACAAATTCCTGTTGGCTATGTGAGAAAATTTCAGGAGTGGTTTTCTTCTTCATATTCTCCCCAGGATAGTGTCAGAAAAGGTCACTGACAGTTTATAAGATTGCAGAAAGTGTTGATTAGTCATAATCTTCCAGAGAAGCACTACTAATTAATTATATAGAGTGATACGTATATGAAGAGGCCTATTATTGGTATTCTGTTTATGGAAGTTCAAAACTGCTACCATCTGCAAGGTGCAGACTCAGAAAAGCTGGTTAGTTATTCACTTTCAAAATATCCAAAGTTCCACAAACATTCAAGACAGCGCCATAAGGCCAACTTCAGGTCTAAAGTTGAAGAATTACAACTGTCACTTTTGAGGCCAGGAGATAACAGATGTTCTGTCTCAAGCAGTGACTTATGACCTTCCTCTGCCTTTGTGCTCTGTGTAGGTCCTCGGCAGGTTTGACTGTTCCTGCCCATCTCGAAGAATTTTATTTTCTTTACCAAATGCTAAGTTCTTCCAGAAACATCACACACACCTACTACACACACACACACACACATACCTTAACCCAGTCATATTAAAATTAAACCTACCAGTATTTATTTCCCACCCTAAAATTGTGGGAAGGCAAATAAATGTTTCTTCCTAATCTCCAGAAGGAATTTTCAGAAATCTGTGCTTATTGTTGAATTTCATTTTTCCTCTCTAAATGGGACATGCACACAGTTTAGCTGTTTTGAAGATGACCATAACTGAGATCTTCTTGTGACTTACAAATCTTAGTTTCACTTAATTTAGGATGAATAAATTCAGTTCCCATATCACTGAATTAAGAAGTCTGTCTCAGGCTGGGAAGTTGGCTCAATGGTAGAGTGCTTGTCTTGCATGTATTAGGCCCTGGGTTCGAATCCTCAGCACCACATACGCAGAAAAAGCCAGAAATGGCGCTGTGGCTCAAGTGGTAGGGTGCTAGCCTTGAGTGAAAGAGGAGGAACAGCACTCAAGCCCAGAGTTCAGCCCCCATGGCCAACAAAAAAAAAAGGGAAATAAGGCAAACCATGGGACCTATGTTTCTTTGGGCCTCGCTTACTTCACATAACTAGTATATGTCTGAGACAAGCAGAAATGGTCAGATAAGTTGGTATTAGGTGAAATGAACCCCAGGATAGGGACTCAATTTTTTTTTCTTTCTTGCTATTGTTTCTAACATATTTATAAGATGATTTCTTTGTCGCTTTGTATGTCCCTCCCCCACGGTATAACCCTTGTTTTCACTGTATTTGATGTTGGTATAATTTGTGGAGGGAAAGGGAAAAAATTGTTTAAATAGGGATATAAATGGACCCATTGCAACAATGAGATGTACAAGACGTTATGTCAAAAAATGACCTTTACAACAGAAGGGATGGGAAGGGGAAACAAAGGAGGAAGCAACAATGCTTGATGAGAAATGTACTCATTACCTTGCTCTTGTAATTGTAAGCCTTCTGTATGGTATTTTCACAATGAAAAAAAAAAAGTCCATCTCACCTTGCTCTGATGTTTGCAATAATAGAAATTATAATTTTATAATTTAAAACAAATGACAAAATATCAAAGACCCTTAGACACATTTTTAAGATCAAAATTCCTTTTCCTTTGCATTATCTTACCATTTGTTCTATGTTGAGAATTATGGTTGCATTATGCATTTGCTAGATAGATGTATTCAAAGCCTCTCAGACATTACATTTTAGGTAAGAGCTGTGCTTGAAAGTACACTTGAAATAGGCAACACTATTTTCAATTCTTACTATAAGTGTGTGTGTGGTTGCAAACTAATGGATGTGATGTTACCCTCTTCAGTCTATTTTAAAACTCACATAAAAACTCAAACTTTCCAATGGGAAAGTGGGGTAAAGTGTTATTCATTGAATTACTTTGTTTAAGGACAGAGTTTCTAACACTAAACAAGTAATTTCAGTTTATTCAATCTATCCTATCTGTGATCAATCTATCTTCATCATCATCGCAAAATACTTATAGATATCACTATTATACTGCTGATTTGTATTTGCTTTCATTTTGCTTAATTGGTGAGTGAACAAACATTGATAAGGGCTCTCATTAGCTTTAATTAGTTCTCTAAGGAAGTTTCTATTTGACAAAGAACTTTATGAATACAATGCATCTGGATCAATGACATTTCTGTCAATGTTCTCATGCATCCCTTCCAAGCCATCTCTTCCCTCACTTCTTTATTTTGTAGAATATACATTAAATTCTTGACTGCATTCTTCTCCTCTTCATTTGTCTAATATCTCGTCTTGACCCTACTCCACCCCTTTCAAGGACCGTTTCCCAAGTGTTGAAAGATATTCTTAAAATGACAGGACACAGATTGTAGTATAAGGATGTAAACCCAGAAAATACCACACACACTGATGATCATGTAGCTTAATAAAGCACTCAGTCTTCAGACAAGAAAATGGGTTATTATAAAGAATGATTTCACAGTTAATTAAAAATATAATGTATTGTTTCTGTCAATTCTCCAGAAAAAGCTCACATTCTTATTTTACTTTCATAAAATTATTTATTATTTTCTATTGAGCAATCTTTTTTTTTTTTTTTTTTTGTAATGAGACTTGAATTCTGGGCCTAGGCACTGTCCCTGGGCTCTTCAACTCAAGGTGAGCTCTCTACCATTTGAGCCACAGCACCACTTCCAGTTTTCTGGTGGTTTATTGGAGATAAGAGTTTCACAGACTTTTGTGCCTGAGCTGGCTTTGAACTGTGATCCTCAGATCTCAGCCTCCTAAGTAGCTAGGATTACAGTCATGAGCCATGAGCACCCAGCTTCTATTCAGCAATCTTATAGTCACTGCATACATTTTGTAACCAAAATGATCTTAAGCATCTGTTCTCATAAAATTATACAATTTTAAAAGAAAATGGATGCTAAATATCCGAAATCAATATACAAAATAATTTTAGATGGTAATACAAGCATCTGGTCAATGTGCTATATCAGATAATTTTTTGAGTAAATATGTCATTCCTTAATTCAGCAAGGAGACTACATATAAGAAGGGTTTGAGGTCATCATTTAGTGGAATGATGGTGTAGTAGTATAGGTAAATAGGCCTGTTTGCTATAAAGTGTTCTATGTAAGGATCCTAAAAAGTAATATGAAAATTGTGTGGAAAAAGTAGTGTACAATGAATGAAATAGAGAAAAATTAAGGAATTTATTGCTGTGAAAATGTTAGGAGATTTTTCTAGATAAAAAATAGTTGAGAGAATTATTTGCATGAGTAGGCAGGATGGAGAAAATGATTATGTTGGAATTGTGTGTTTGGTACCTTTATTACTATAAGACTCTAGGAAAGTGATAATAGAAGGTCTGAGGATTTGAGTAGACCTAATATCAAAAGGACAGGAAATTAAAATGATATGAAAATCCTAACAATGGTATAAAATTATTGACAAAAAGGCTGGTCTGAAGACTATTCATCATGAATGCAGGTAATAAGATAATTTGTGATATGGCAATAAAAATCAACTGGATTATATGGTAAATACCAATGGCATACATTTCACAGGAAAATTGCAAAACAAATGATTTTGAGGAATATTTAGTAAGAAGCAGGGATTCTTGTGCATTTTCTGATATTTGATTGAGTAGATTTTTATGAATAATATTTTTTAAATGCTTGAAGACAATACAAAGCATCTGGAATTGTAGCCATGAATCCCCATGCAAAGGCATTTTTCATTAAAACAAGAAAGTTCAGAAAACATTTAGTGGAATTTGGTGTTTTTGACCTTTGGACAAGTGTTATTATGTTAATTGATACTGTGACAAACTCAGATAACAGATGAAGAAATATCATGATTAACTGTTGTGTCCATACTCTATTAACCTTAGGTCTGGTGTCCAATTCTGGTGCTTCTTTAGACTCCAGTGAGTCATTAAATAAATTGGTTATAAAGTTCAGACAAGATAATGAAGCATTTTTTGTTTGTTTGTGATCTATGTCTTTTAATTTCCTACATAAATTTTATGTCATGCCTTCCATCCTATTGAAGTAGAGGCTTGTTTATCTTATCTTGTTGTCCTCTTTTTATTTTGAATCTTGAAAATTTGTTTTACAGGTTTAAATTTTTCTCAGAACCAAGTCTTTTATTGGCCCCAGAATCCTGGTTTAGCTGTTGCAGATTATACAGTCTGATAGCACCCTTCCTTTCTTACTTGAGTACTTTATAATAGCAAACTTCCTAGCAGAAACATACTCTCTTAAGGTCAGCAAAATTCTAAGTGTTTTATTGATGCAGATTTGAAATAAATGTCTTGAGTTCATGTTGAAGATGAGAGAAGAAACAGATTCCTGTTTTTAGAATTCATAAAACACGATCATGTATCTAATACTACAACAGTAGATATCTTACTGACATTCTTTGTTTCATTTTGGGCTGGTTACTTAAGTACACATGTGGCATTCAGAAGACTGCAAAGAAACATTCACAGGGAATGAAATGGTTTGTTTTGTTCTAGTGAAGTATACTGTGCTGAATGAATAATTTCTAATAAATAAAATAACTAATTCACAATAATATAGCAACAACCTTTTTTTTTAGTACATCACACAAAGGAATAAATTTTGGTAGTACATTATAACTCATTTAAAAATATATAATTTTTATTTCTTTTACCTCAAAAAATCATTTATATAATATCCTAATTTATAGGTAATACCTGTGGTTACTTTATTTTATTTTGTTCAACTAAACACTTTTCATTATGACAGCATTTTTGCTTGGCTAGAAAGGAAAGTGTTGTATACAACTTTAAATACCAAAATAAGAAAGTAGAGAAACTCATTGAGGAAATGTTTCTTAAGAAAATATATTAACTTGATGGAAGTATAAAACATTACTAATAAAATTATTCAAGTAAAATGCTTTTTTTATAATCTAGTATTTTTATATTTCCACATTCTTTCTAAATGTTCCAAGGTTTTTAAATAGAATCCAAATATAATGCCCATTTTTAAGTTTTTAATTTTATTATCTTAAAGTAGGTGTTCAAAGAACTTGACATTTAACAAAACTACTGCTTTTTGTATGACTCATTTCTGAATATTATGTTTTTATAATGGTTACTAATGTTACATGTTATATGTTGAAATTATACAGATGCTCTTTAGTATTATATAAATTTGTTAATATGTTTTTAAATATTATACAGTTAATACAGAGTTAATATTTATGACAGTTTTTTAAAATATTATGCAGTTAGTTATTTCTTCATTCTCAAAATGGACATCTTACTTCATTTGATGAAAAAAAAATGTTCTCTAGACCAAAATCCTTGTCAGACTAATATTGTCCACATTATTGCCTTTGTATTTGGCCAGTCCTGGGGCTTGAACTCAGGGCCTGGGCTTTGTCCCAGTATTCAAAGCTAGCTAGCATTCTACCACTTGAGCCACAGTACCACTTCTGGCCTTTTCTGTTTATGTGGTACTGAGAATATCAAACCCAGGGCTTCATGCATGCTAGGCAAGCACTCTACAACCCAGCCCTTGTACTTTCTTTAAAGGATGCTTCATTTAAAGATATTTGGCCAACACCTTCTTTGGATGTAATTTAGAACTAGTTACAATTTGAAAAATTTGCTCATACAATTATTCATTTTGCACACACACATATGATATATAATCATTTGGAGCATTTCTTAAAATAATGTATCTTTTGACATTTTACAAGTCCTATATTATTCTCAGCCATTATGTATTTTGATTTTCTTTCACAATTTATATTTTGATTTTCTTTGACATTTTAGTTCTAAAATTTATTTTTATACATTAAGTATATTTATGACCTCAAAAGAGTGAGACAATCCATCGAGGCATGGTTAAAGATAACAAATTTATTAACACTACACCAGAAATGGGGCCTGCGACTACCTTGTCCTGGGCAAAAGGGCAGCTTCAACCACCAAGCCTCCAATCCTCCAAAAGGCAGCTCTGACCTTCATTAGTTGGTCTGCAAACCCCCAATTAGTCTGAAAACCCCCAACCCAAAGCTCCAAATCTCCAAAGGGGGAGGATTTTCCTTTTCTTCCTTTCCACCTTTTTGCAGGCCTCTCCACTCTCCACAGGCCTGCCCTGCTCTGCTCCACAGGCCTCTCAAGAGGAAGGCCCAAATGGCCTCTGGAGAAGTTCCCAGATGGACTCCTGAGGAGGCCTGCCTGCCCTCCCCAGGCCTGCCTTGCTCTGCTTGTGGCCTGTTGCCTGCTTTCTGCCTGTTGTCTCTCTCTCCACCGTCTCTCTACTCTCCACTTCACTCTGTCTCTCTACTTCCACCTCTCCCCTCTACTCCTTTGTCATTCTCACCTCTACTCCCACAGGACTAATGGCTTTCAACTGCCATTCCTACTCCTCCCCCAAGCTGCCCACTGTGTAATCACCTCTTGACAGCTGACTATGTGGGGCTGGTCGCCCCACCCCATCAGTAGCATGCCCTGCTGCCTTTCAGAGGCGTATCTGGCCCCTTTGGCAGCATGTCCCTCTCCTTTGGGCTGCACCACAGGCCCCCCAGCAGCACACCCTGTGGGCTGTGAGGTCAGCCTCTCGATGCCCCTCCCCCTCCAAAGGCCAGGGCCTGGGAGTTGTGAGGTTCACCTCTTGATGCCTGCCCCCTCCAACGGGCTGGGCCACAGGGCCTTGCTGAATATCGGACCCCCGCTGGTTATTCCATTATTTTCATTATCTGTATTACCTGTGTGTATCTACCACTGTTTTTATATTTTTTCTTTTATTTTACTTTTATTACTTTTAATAAGTTTTTTTATTGTGAAAATACTATACAGAGCGGTTACAGTTACATGAGCAAGGTAATGAGTACATTTCTTATCAAGCATTGTTGCCTTCTCCTTTGTTTTCCTCCTACCATCCCTTCCCTTCCTCCTTCTCAACTACACTACCGCCCCCTCCCCCGCCTAAATTGCAACAATGAGATGTACAAGACGCTATGTCTTTACATTTGTTCACCGTGTTTGTTTACTTGGGATAAAGTGAGGGAATAATTTCTAACATTAATGAAAACAGTCTTTTCTCTTGGGAAATACTTTATACATGATCTACTATTAAGAATATCCCACCATTATCAACCTCATATTTTCTTTTCTTTTCTTTCCTTTTTTTTTTTTTTGGTCAGTCAAAGGGCTTGAACTTTGGGCCTGGGCACTGTCCTTCAGCCTTTTAGCTCAAGGCTAGCGCTCTACCACTTGAGCCACAGTGCCACTTCCAGTTTTCTGGTGGTTTATTGGAGATAAGAGTCTCAAGGACTTTGCTGCCGGGGCTGGCTTTGAACGATGAGCCACAGTCTCAGCCTTTGGAGTACCTAGCATTACAGGCGTGAGCCACCGGTGCCTGGCAACCTTCATATTTTCAATCAAAACACTGAAGTACATTTACACATAGACCATAGCCATACATGTATAGAAAATACTAGTTGGCGGAAGAATCTTTGATGTTCAGTTTCAAACAGTAGATCTCAATAACCTTACAGAAAGACAGGATGCATAAATTCATTATTTTTAGTGTTCGGCATTCAGGAAAGAATCTGAACCTTCATTCCTGCAAATGTGTTAAACTTTCAGACAGTAAACCAGCTCTTGAAACATACTTCCTTCAGTACCCCTTCCAGTGTTGCTTGGCAACCTATTGTAACAAACACTTCACCAAGGTACATAAACTTAACAGGACAGACTTTCATAGGATTTCTATTTTCATATCTTTGTTACTGTCTTTACATTTTGTCAACAATTCTGCAGTAGAATGCAGTAGAAACCTACCATTTTCTTTATAGAGTAGATACAGTATAGGATTCCTCATTCCTTGTATGTAGGATATTAATGTACTTACATTTCTAATACTTTTTTTAAAAAATATGCTTATATTTAAATATATTGACTTTTCACATCATAATGATATTTTGATATTTTGTCATTACTGATGTGACTATATTAGAAAGTTATGTTCATGTGACTATAATTTATAAAAACAATTATTTGACTATGGAAATGCAAGGCATCAATCATCCCTCAGTAACTAGAATTGTTATTACATACAGTTTTTGACTTGTTAAATTTATGAAAGTATTTTTATAGATTTAAATTTACTTGACTGTATGGATTTACAATGTTTTCTGCACCCCTAGCCCCAGTAGGTAGTGATTTACTATTTTCTTTTATTATAAAGATTCTGTACAGAGGCTTACAGTTACATAAGTAATGACTGCATTTCCTATCCATTGTTACCCCCTCCTTTGTTTTTCCCCTACCAACCCTTCCCTCCCCACCTACCAACTCCTCCCCATCAAATGGAAGTTTTAAAGTTTGTTTACAATATAGTGTCTTGTACATCTCGTTGGTTGTTACAATGGGTCAAACTGTATCCTTGTTTCAGAATTTGTTATTTCCCTTCCTCTCCCCAAATTAGGAAAATGTATGTACAAGATTCAGGACACCAGAATCAAAAACAGTGACAATAGGAATTATACTATGGGGAAACAACATAGAAAAGGAACAAAAAAATTCACATATTACATTATAACTATATTAAAAATGACAGCAAGAAAGATAAAACCACTTGTGTTTGTATTTTGGGGTTCATTTCTCTTAGCATCATCTTATCTGGTCATAAGCAATTCCTCTATTAATCCTTGGGTAGCCTCCTCAGTTTCGTGAAGTTCCTGTATTAATCATGCTCATACATTTCCCTATCACGCTCACACAGAGCCCTTTGCAGGCTTTCAATCTTTTCATTCAGCATTTTTACCAGTAGTATTTGTAGAACATTTTGTGAGCTCTACTCTGGATTATTAATTAACTTCTCTGTTGCCTAATTATCATGAATGGGAGTTGAGATACCTGGACTTTCTTTTTACTTGTGTTTCTTCGGCTTAGGCAAGCATCAACTAGAGCCCTGTAGTTGCGCAGATTGTTTGACACAGTAAAAATGAGTACTTGTACAATCTAGTTCCACAGATATAATCTAGTTCAACAACAATCAATTAGGGATCAATGGACTAAGAAAATCAAAGGAGTCAGCAAACTAGAAATTAATAGGTTTAGCGAGAATTGTGAGGAGAAAATAAGATTAGAGAATGAAGGGAGGGAAAGGGAGAGAGGGAAGGTAACTAAGACCTATGTTCAGAGAGCAGAAAAGGAGAGAAGGAAAGGAAAAGAGAGATAAGGAAAAAGGAAAAAGGAAAAATAAATAAAAAAATTAAAAATGAAACCTTTAAAATATTATATAATTGTAAAGAAATTAAGGGAGTTAATTAAGGCTGAGGGTTTGTGAATTGGAGAATAGATATCTGAATTAAGTATGCCCACAATGAAGGATAAAGTTGAATCATCGAAGACGGGTATGTATCTGGGGATAAACAGAACAGCAATTAAGTAAAGCAAAATACCAAAAGGACCAAAAGAGAAAAGAGTAAAAAGAGAATTTTTAAAAATCCTAAAATAAAAATGAGGAAAAAAAAAAGAAAACTATTAAAAAAAATAAAAATTAGGTGGGGAGGGGAAAAAGGGGGGAGATGGGAGATGGGAAGGGATGGGAAGGGGAAACAAAGGAGGCGGCAACAATGCTTGATAAGAAATGTACCTTGCCCATGTAATTGTAACCTTCTGTACAGTGTTTTCACAATAAAAAAATTCTAACTGGACAAAATGAAAAAAAATAAATAAAAATTAAGTAGAAAAAAGAATTCTTCTATTTTTTTAGGGGGAGATCTTGTGTCTCCCCTGTGCCCATAACCAGTCTCTTGGTGGAGTATCTGGTTAGCTTGTGGTGTTTGGTTTTCTTGTGGTTTGATTAGTTTCTTAAATCAGTTTGTTTGCAAAGGCAGCTCTGCCTTACCCCAGACTTAATAACCCTCCTCCCTGGCTAGTTATGTGGGAGAGTGATCTACTTTGAACATCACAAAAGAGGGCAATGGCTGTTTCCTCTAGCTTGGAGAGAGCTAGGTTGTAGGTAGGGTTGAGGCTTGTCAGCAGTCAGTAGCTTTGAGACACTCACACAGCTCAGTTTGGAGCCATTCTCAGGATTTATTCTATCCAGTTTCCAATTATTTTACTTTTACCCTCCTGCAGCTGGAGTTTCTGCCTATACTACACAGGGGTGGGGCAGCCTCTTGATTTGTTTACCCAGTGAAGAAAGTTGCCATGCCCTGGGCGGAGCTTTCTCTGCTTGGGAAGGACAACTTTTCCAGGGGGGTAGAGCTGAGCCCTGAAGGTCTACTTACTTTTACCTGTTGAATGGCTCCTATTGTCTTAACACAAGGCCTGTGTTAAGATGTAGTTGTTCTGGCCCAGTCTTTGTCAGTATCAGATAAAGTTCTTCTGTGGTGGGAGAGCAGCTATCTTCCCACTGCTCCTCTGTAAAAAGGAGTGAGGATGTCTTTGGGATACTCATCCCTTTCCCTTGGTCCACTCTGTGACTGTCTCTGGTCAGCAAGATGAAGATTTCTGCTCCTTGTCAGTTCCTGCTGGTGGTGAGTAGAATCCTAGCGCTCAGTGACTCTGGTGCCTTTGTTCTGGGGGCTCTGTCTGTTGATATGGGTTCTGGGGACACCAGCAAGTGCTCAAATCTGTCTTCTTAATGAAGCTGCCTGAATTTTTCTCTCTAGTCAAACTCTGTGGGCTATGATGACACACTTGGTGTGATTCTCTAGACTTGCACATTTCACTGGAACACTAAAACTGCTTTCTACAGGAGAGCTTGTTTAGCCCCCAGATTCTTTGGACTCTGATTTACTATTATGTAAAGACAACATTTACCTTAAACTTACTCACGATATTTTTCATCTCACTTTTCTATGATCCTCCATCTGATTATATGTTAACTATTAATAATGGCTCTGTTTTGGCTCTCCTTTTCTACGAAATACACTTTGATGTTAACAGTCCTGCTATCTGTCAATCCAGATATCTATTATAATTGACACATGGAACATTATCTGGTCAAATTAGTCGTTTCATATTTAGTTTATGAAATAGTGAACAGTGGTGAACATGCTAGGCATATCTTAATACTTTGTCAGTTGGCACATCATGGGGATTAACTACAATGCATATCATCAAAGCATATTTCTATTTTTGTCTATAGGAAATACATAGATAATAAACATTGATTTGGTCAGTCTATGAGCAGGGGCTTCACAGAATAAGAAATACACACATAGGATACATTATTTAAATGTCAAGTGCTGAATCTGTATTTTCTACAAAAATGTGTAAAGTTTTAATGTGCACAAGAAAAATAATGAAATAGCAAAATATTTTAGAAGATATAGGCAAATCATCAAATAATTAAGTGACTGAGGAAAATGTGTGGCAACATATATTGTCCCACACTTATTTATTTCATTTATTTTTTCCCTTTAATTGGTTAAATTTAAAATAAACCTGATATATTAGGAAAGAAAACTAATAAAATTAGGGGGAAAAATTTGATATATAAGAAAGATGATAAACTGAGCATGGAATCTAATGCTAATCTAAATTAGGCCATTTAGATATTAATTTAACTTAGATTAGTGATTTATTATAGATTTTCTCAGCATTTGTATAGTTAAAATATCTGATTGATTTGAAAAGTTGTCTATATATTGTTGAGTATGAAGACTGTTTATGCTCTTGCAAATGTACATAAATCAGCAGTGAACCAATGGCACAATGTGAATCCATTCTGAATGACAAAAAGCTTCTTCATTAGTCAAATAATGTAGCATGTCCTTTAGGCTTTATGCACTACTGTTTATCTATCATTTTCCTGGCTGCTTTTCGAGCTCATTCCAAAAAAAGAATAACTGTCATCATTCAGTCATCTAATTTATAGACAAATTCATTTTCTTAGGGTGTGGTTAGTTTTTCTTTGTCACTTTCATCATAAAAGGTACCATAAGTACTATCACAATGATGCCTTCTGTGAAGAATATTGAAATGGAAAGAACTGGACAACTCATTCACATTCTTCACAAGGACTCAATTACTGTTTATCAAATACAAAGAGATCCTCATGAGGTTCATAAATTGTTCAATATCCTTAATTTGTCCAAATTATCAATTAAAAGCATTTTCTGCTGCATATCATTTTATTTTTAACATTATATTTTCACTCTCTGTAAAAAACAAACAACAATCAAGGTATTTTTCAGCCAATTACACTAGGATACACCCCCAAGTAACTAATGCCTATGTAAATAGTGCCAGTTTTATTAGTAAACAAAAAAATAGCCCAAAAGAACATTTTCTGTTATATTTTCTAAAGATGATAAAAGGTAAAGTATTTGCACTAATTTGCATGCCATTCTATTCATAAATTTTGCTTAGAAATAATCCTAGACAAAATTTAACTCCTGACCAAAAACTTTACCTAATGAATTATTTTTTTTCCATGAGCAATTCTTATAAAGCTTTCTTTTTATAGTGAACCTTGAAAGAATTGTTGATGTAGTCCTATAACAACTTATATTTAATTTTGATCTCCTTTTTGGAATGATAATTTCAGTTTGTTGCTCTTGTTCACATTTTCTAAAACCAACTTTGTTTTATTGATTACTCATAATGTTTTCATGATCATCAATTTATTAGTTTTTGCCCAAGATTTTGTTTCATCTTTTTATTAATATCTTTAAGTTCTCATACAAGGGGATTTCAATTCGTCACTTTATGATAACAATTTATCTTAGTCAATATCACCTCTTTCATGTCATATCTTTTTTTGTTTCTATCAACTAATTTTGGGTTTCTCTCAATGTTATTTTCCTAACATTCAGATGCATTATTTATTTTTTAATTTGAGACCTCTCTACTTTTGCTTTTTGTTTGTTTATTTTTGTGATGCTGGGGGTTATACCTACAGCTTCAAGCGCTCAAGGCAATTGCTCTACCAATAGATCAACATCAATTGACATTTATTAAACTTAAGTAAAGTCTTGCTAACTTTTCTCAGACTCATGATTCTCCTGCATTTAATTCATAAGAAATTGGGATATAGACGTTTACCTCCTTCTCACTGATTTTTTTCAATGTGGGTACTCTCTTTAGATTAACTTAATAAATTTTAGATTAATTTAATAAAAAATTCCTGTAAATTGTATTATTATTTTCATGTGAGTACCAGGATTTTCAGATTTCTTCTTTAGCTTATTTAATGCCTATTGTTTATCTAAAAATATATCATTCGATTTCTGTTTGGTTATATACTTTTAGTTTCTCTTGCTAATGACTTGCAATTTTATTATACTATGAATTCATAAATTTCAGGGTATCATTTCAGAGTTTTTGAACATGTTCTTTCTTGTTCTATTTCTTGTTTAGTGACCTAAAATGTATTCAGTGTTGCAAAATGTTGTATGGGCTCTTTCTGGATTGACTGTTCTATTGAATGTTCTATGTTAAGCCTATTTTGTTTGGGCTTTAGTGTTTATATGAAATTAATTTGTTTTGGTGTGTGTGTGTGTGTGTGTGTGTGTGTATATGTGTGTGTGTTGGGACATCTATATAATCTAATGATGAAAATATAGAAATAGGAGGGTAAAATGAAAACAAAAAACAAAAAACTCTACCATCTGTTCTTTAATTCCAGTCTTGTCTCTTTCATATTACTTTGTGTGAGAGAAAGACATTTTTCTCTCTCCAAATAGATTATAGATGTAATGTGTGTGTGAGTGTGTGTGTGTGTGTGTGTGTGTGTGTGTGTGTGTGTGTGTGTGTGTGTTTGTATTTGCTGAGGGAACATTGCTCTGCCTTTCTTGCCAGGCTGAGTTCCAGTCACTTTTACTGTATGCAGGCCTGACAAAATGAGAGATAGAGGAACCACCCTTGATCCGTTCCCAACCACTCAGCCTGAGGGCCCCAGCTGAATATCCCATATGTCTGTCAAGCTCTTTATGCATGCGTATTTGGTAGAGAAAATTCCAGAGTAACAGCTGCTTTCCACACAATCTCCATTCAAAAGAATCAGGCCAAAGTAATCTGTGCTGGAAGGCTAAAGTATAAGGCTTGGAATGATGCTATGTATGCTGTCCACAATGTTCTGATTTACTTGTATTTCCACAGCTGGTCCCCTCTCATCTTACTCATTAGGAGTGCATCTCCAAATATGCATTCGCTCTCAGCTTCCTTCTGTCCTGTAATTTGAACTCCACCTTCCTACCCAACTAGATCTCTGCCTGTGAATCCAGTTGCTTGTTTTCACACTGATCCCCAGGATGCTTGCCTGCTTTGTATCACAGAGTTGGTATCCCTTGACATTTTGAGATTAAAAAAAAATGCCTTTCCAAGGCATCACTAATCAAGGCAGATATTGCAGAAAGCTCTTTCTCCAGGGTTTGCTTGTTGCAACTTCTTGAACTACATTTTTCATGTCCTTGAATTCAGGGCTTCAGACTCTCACTCCACTGGTTAGGGGAGTACAACTTGAGTTACACTGCCAGTTCTGGCCTTTGTCAGTTAATTGGAGGTAATTCTCTCTTGTATTTCTCTGCTGGGGATATCTCAATCTTCAATCTTCATATCTCAGAGTTGTTGGTAGTTAAGATTATAAAATGAGCCATTGACAATTCACTATAAATTATTTTAAAAGAAACAATTTATACTATGTTAACTAATAACCAAGCTTTCACTATGGAATGAGATGATAACATATTGGAGTTTTCCTGTATAGAAAGTACTTTTCTACTAAATCTAATGTCAGATTAAATAGAATGCGTTAAAGTGACATTTTTGCTACTATCAATGCATGTATAACTCAATAAATCAGTATTACATGGCAACATGATAGACTGTCTTATAAGAGAAGAGCTCATTCGATAAATATTCGATAAATTTCAAATGAGATCACATACTCAAGTTACAAGTAAATGTGTGAAAAGTTTAATTAAAGAATAACTTAAATGAAGGAGACTGGTTGTTTCAAAGGCCACAAGATTTGGTGTACATCTACAAGTGAAAAATTCCCACTCATCAGAAGTAATCACATTATTTCCATGTTAGTACTGAATAGTCATAGTATTTATTTCCCAATATTTTGTAAATCTTTTGATGAGAACTGACCTAGTTTTGATGTATGTTATCATTTTATTGATAGTATTTTCATTTTTATTTAATAGGTCCAAAGTGGTATCCTTCTCGGATTGGCCTACAGCTAGAATGTGGTAAGAACCAATTTTCAATGAGACATTTCTTTAATCTAGGATCACTTTTCTATTTTAATGGCTAATAATTATTGTATAGGTTATGGTATAATAATAACAGATTTTTTTTTAATGTGCATGTGCTATATGGTCTGTCCTCCTTTGGCATAACAGAGTTTGTATAGGTAAAGTTTGGATGTACAGTGAGAAAAAATCACTCAATAATTTTTGAGATCCAACTTTGAAACTGAAAAAAATTATTAATTGATCCATATTTATTATTTGACCCATATTTTGTTAGTCCCAGCAAACTGATGTGCTATTGCACAGATAAAGGTTGGGCGGGTAGATGGTGATGTTAATCGGGGGAACTACAATCCATGCTGTGATGAGAAGAATAGAGAGACAGTGAAGAATTAGAGCCTTTATTACAATGATCTGTCATAAAACTTGTAAATAAAACAAAAATATATCTTATTCCTATCTTATCTTAGCAAACGTTTCACAATGACCCGGAATTGAGTGTGCTGAATTTCTAATTGTGACTAGAAAATGCAAAAAACATGGATTGAATTGCCCTTTATCTCTGATCACTGGTTGTAGCCAATACATAAAATCTTTAACTTCTTCAGCCCTGACAATATTCTGGGCTTAGGATATACAACCCAATACCTAACTCATCCTAGGGACGAAACAACTTATACGTGGCTTAATTTGGGCAGGAAATTTGGGATCTTTAATTAGCTGAAACATGATCTAGAAAGAGAACATTTTCCTTCAGAAAAGAACATAGTCTTGGGAGACTTAAGTGGTAAAATCAGGGTGGCAGATTTATGTGCCTAGTATGGAATAGTTATTGGTATGTCTGAATGTTGTCTGTATTAATATGTTATTGTGTGTACAGTTACATATATACATATATGTATACACACATATGTATGTGTGTGAAACCACATATAAAGTCAATGCTCTTTTTCTTAATATTGACAAACATGGCAGAATAGTATAAATGAATTCCTTCCTTATGGTGGAGGTCAGTATGTGTTGGAAACAGTTGCAGCACACTTTCATTAAGTATTAAGCCATCATATTTTTAATCTTACTAATATTTTCTCAATAACGTTTAATACGTGATTTTTCACTGTATTGTTAAACATTTGTATATCAAATTATTTACTTTGATCAATATTGCATCAACTTTCTATTTCTCTATAAAAGATGATGACATTTTAGGTGTTCAAGTTTCATTGAATTCACGTTAACTGTTGGATTTTCTGCACAGGAGATGAAAAATTTGGGAACAAAATTTTGGTTGAACTGAATTCTCACCTGAAAATCCTTAAGTAATGCTCCTTTCCAGCCACATTCTAGCTGTTTGATGTCCGGTGTTTTGTTTTCAGCTTTAGTTTGTGTTTGTTTGCTGTCCATATTTGTGTGTCCAATTTCCTTGAGTGAGTTCACTCAGTAGAGGCTCTTCTTTATACCAGAAACCACCTTCATCTTGGACATGTATCAACAGTAGTACTCTGGATTCTTCTCTTACTGACTGTACATATAGACTTTTAAAATCTTACTTAATTGAATTACATCTAACTGGATAATAACTTTTTTTTTTTTTTGGGGTCCGGTCGTGGGGCTTGAACTCTGGGCCTGGGCGCTGTCCCTCAGCAGTTCAGCTCAAGGCTAGCACTCTACCACTTGAGCTACAGGGCCACTTCCGGCTTTTTTCTTTTTTGCTTATGTGGTGCTGAGGAATCGAACCCAGGGCCTCAGGCATGCAAGGCAAGCGCTCTACCACTGAGCCACCTTCCCAGCCCCTGGATAATAACTTTTTAAAAGCCATATAACATGCCTTAATTTACAAAGTGATAGCCTATCCTATTCAGAAGCCCTGAATTAAGGGCAGGTATCACGAAGGATGATAAATTTGAATCATAAATAAATAAATCATAAATCATAAATAAATTTTAGCTAACTTGTAAATAAAATAAATGTAGCTAGTGGTGAAATATACTTTGGTTAGCTTTGATTAAATTCAACTAAGAAAGTTTTGTGCTTTTGAAAAAAAGCTACAAATATTTTACAGAATAGAATTGCTCATCTTTGATTTTAATTTGAAGACATAATTTCTATATAAAATTACATGAAGAAATTCTTTATCACTGCCGGGCACCGGTGGCTCATGCCTGTAATCCTAGCTATTCAGGAGGCTGAGATCTGAGGTCGTGGTTCAAAGCCAGCCAGGGCAGGAAAGTCCGTGAAGCTCTTATATCCAATAAACCATCAGAAAACCAAAAGGGCATTGTAGCTCAAGTGGTAGAGTGCTAGCCTTGAGCTGAAGCACTGAGGGACAACACTCAGTCCCAGAGTTCAAGCCCCATGACTGACCAAAAAAAAATCTTTATAATTATATTTAAATATGATTTTCTTGTTGTTTATGGGTTAGGTGGACCTTTTCTGAAGGACTGCACTTCCATTCAAAGGGTTGCATCAGCCTCAATTGTCACCCTCTATTTCACAGACCTGGGTCGACAAGTCAGTTGGACCACCGTAAGTGTAATTTGCAATGCAATATTCATGTCCCATATTTTGTTTTAAGTAATTTCTATTAATAGAAAAACAAAGTATTATCCTGAATGGTATTATTAACCTTATTTTCTTTTGCTTATCAGTGGCCATAATTTTTTTTTCAAGTTTGGATTGATCGAAATTATAGTTGAATAAAAGAAATAAATTCCCCCCTTTTTAGCATCAACCCATCTTATGACTGAGAATTCCAAATCTGCTATTCCTATCTCTTGTCAATGGAATTGTATGTCTGTACCTTTTGCCTCTAGGAGTCTAGAATATCAGAGATCCTCTTGACATTGGAAAGAGGAAAGACAGAATATTTTATTTAAAAGGAAATTTCTAGATGAACATTCCTATAATTTTTTTTAGAGGATGGAGGTTTGAATATAGTCCAGGAAGAAAGATCCATGGGAAGCTCCAGTTAATCAGCAAAGAACTAGAAGTGGAGGTGTGGCTTAAGTGACAAAATAGTAGTCAAGAGTAAATTCAAAGCAAGAGCATGAAGTATGATTGACACAAATAATAAAATAAACCCAAATCAAAACCATATGACCATATAAGATGATGCTCTAAAATATGGAAATGAGGATTTTGTTGTTGTTGTTGTTGCTCCTGGGGCTTGAACTCTGGGCCTGGGCACTGTCCCTGAGCTCTTCAGCTCAAGGCCGGCATCTACCACTTGAGCCCCAGCACCACTTCTGGTTTTCTGGTGTTTAATTGGAGATAAGAGTCTCCCAGACTTTCCTGAACCGGCTGGCTTTGAACTGCAATACTCATATCTCAGTTTCCTGAGTAGCTAGGATTATAGGCATGAGCCTTTGGTGCCTGGCCTTTGTTGTTTTTCATAGACTGTGTGAAGTTATTTTTTTCTTTCTTTTTTTTTTTTTCACCTTTGATTAAACTTCTGTTGTCACACTATATAATTTTGGCACCCTGTGGCTTGAATATAAGTATATCTGATTTGGGAAAGGGAAAGGAAAAAACAAAATGGTGAGACAAAGGACAAAGGTTGAACCAGTGCAACAGTAATACTCACAAGACAATAAGGTGGAAATGAACTTTACAACTTTGGCGGAAGGGAGTTGCGGTGTAGGGAAAGTGGGAAAAAAAGAGGGAAGAGGTCAATGTGTGACAAGAAATGCACTCATTAACTTAAGTAAGTAACTTTGACATAAAATTAAATTAATTAAAATCAAAACAAACAATACGGGGCTGGGAAGGTGGCTCAGTGGTAGAGTGCTTGCCCTGCATGCATGAGGCCCTGGGTTCGATTTCTCAGCACCACATAAGCAGAAAAAGGTGGAAATGGTGCTGTGGCTCAAATGGTAAAGCACTAGCCTTGAGCTGAAGAGCTGAGGAACAGTGCGCAGGCCCAGAGTTCAGGCCCCATGAACTACAAAATAAATGCAAAAACAAACAAAACAACAAGAACAACAATAAAAATGGAAGCATCAGAAAGAAGTCAAACACTTCAGAAAGTCTGAGAATGAAGGAGCAAAACTTCTTTTCACTTATGGAAATATACCTTTCACTTTTCTCAGATGACAAAAGTTTTCAGAATAGTCCTATGTGAAATCAATGCCATCAGAAAAAGGAGCACTGCAATAAAGTAGATGAAGGGCTCAAACGCAGTGAAAATAATTGACATTAGTCATAAATATTGAAGTTTGAATTTCTGACTGATGGAATAAAACCATAGCAATGCTTCAATAGCAAGAGTAAAGAATACAGGATTCAATGTCAGTGAATGGGGCAATCTGATAAATAATTTTGACACTGATATACAAAAAAATAATGTGCTGTATAGTGTATTTTTTTCACAACGAAAACACCTGATGTATTATTTAAACTTGAAAGTCTTTGCTATCAATTACATTGCATTTTATATTTAAAATGTGACTATTTTAATACTATTAAAAGTTAATTTATTCTGTGTAAGTTTTAAAAATATTATTAGTTTAGTTCATGCTTTGTTCCTTAATTCTCTAAAATAGAAAATTAAATTTACATTTCATGATAAAATGTTGTCTTATGAGCTATATTTTGGAAGGAATATCTGTTACTGCTAAATGATTATTTTAGTTTAAAAAGTGTATTTCATTTTTAAGTGCTAATTTGTTGTACCACAAACACAATTTACAATTTTCTAACTGCTCCAAAAGTATAGTTTGTATATGTATCTCATGAACAACCTTTGAGTATCTCTAAGTATTGATTATATAACTTACTCAAAAGTACTGGAAGTTGTTAGATATACTGATTTTACCAAGAACATTGAAAGATTCCAAAAGCCTCTGCCTACCTTTATGATGAAAAAAGAATTTTGTTTATAGACCATTTTTTTTTCAGAGAGCAGTACTAGCTATGAGTTCATTGGAAATTTCTATCTATATATTTTGGGTTAGCATTGAGAAGATAGTCTGTGATGTAGGATTCTATGGTTACTGTACTAGAAAATTATATCTTATTTGAGAGGAAAGTGACAAAGGGAACTCTGGAAAAAGGCTAAATATTTTTAAACCAGCCCTATGTTTCAGACATTCTTTTGTTTCAAGTGAGTCAGTTCTATTAAATACTAAAAATACATATTACATGGCAATCACACCCATTTTATTTCAACTAACTACATCAGCAAAAGCAGGATTGTACCTTCTATAACATTCTTAGGTATTCCTTAAATATTAAAATATGATCCTATAATTTAGACTTTGAAAGCACACAAAAATACATTCCTATAAAAAAAACATTTGGTAAAGTTTTGGGAAACTAATTTAGGAAGGATAAAATTATTATTTGAATATTATTTTTACCACGTAAGGGTGTACCATAACAACTGAGAAAAACCCTCCCTCCCTTACTAAAAGACATGGATGGTAGTTTAATATAATGATATAACAATATACTAATAACAAAAGACCTTAGTGTTCACTCACTGAAACTCTTTCATTGCCTATATTTACATTTGTCCATTTATTCAGTTTTAATTTGTTTCTGGCATAAATTTACATATGTACCACCCAAATCAAGATAAATAATTGTTTTTCTCCGCAGAAGAGAACTCTGTCATGTTATTCCTACATATTCTCTCTCATGGGACAATCACCCATCCATTCTTTACCTCCATATTTTTAAAAAAAATTCATATAGAAATACAAAAGACCCTCAATAGCCAAATCTAGCCTTAGCAAAAAGAACAATGAGGGGTTTAGCACAAAATCTGACCTCAAATTTTACTACAAAGCTAGAAAATATGAGATGCAATGACTGGTGGAAGCACATGAGCCCTAATTACATTTCAATTTCCTGTTATAGCTCATAGTTATTAAAACAGTTTATTGCCCTCTCATTTGGTCTTCTGTATATGTAGGCCGTGTCTACATAGACTCAACCAGCTATGAATCCTATACTACATAGTAAAACCTACAGTAGTTGTGTCTGTACAGATACACCTTTTCGGTCTGGGAAGGTGGCTCAGTGGTAGAGCGCTTGCCTTGCATGCCTGAGGCCCTGGGTTCGATTCCTCAGCACCACATAAGCAGAAAAAAAAAGCCGGAAGTGGTGCTGTGGCTCAAGTGGTAGAGCGCTAGCCTTGAGCTGAAGAGCTGAGGGACAGTGCCCAGGCCCAGAGTTCAGGCCCCATGACCAGACCCAAAAACAAAACAAAAACAAAAAACAAATAAATACAGATACACCCTTTCATACTTTAAAGAATACAATACGCCAATTAATTATATAAAATATTTTGTTATCTTATGTAAGAAATGCAGGTGTTAGAAAATACAGGAAAATATATGTCAATGATACACAAATGGGATGTACAAGGGACATTACCTCAATAGGTTTTATATACGCAGGACTTGTGAAATTACTTCCCCACAGGTAAAAAAGATATCTATCTATCTGTCTATCTATCTATCAATCTGTCTATCTATCTATCTATCTATCTATCTATCTATCTATCTATCTATCTAAATTAAGTCTTCCAAATACTTGTTTGCCTGGTAGAATCACTGGATTTTTATTTTTTATTAAAAGAACAAAGTAATTTATTACACATGGTAGAAAAAAGATACAAGTAAAATCTGATAATGGAGGTAAATTATAATTTAATTGTATTTGCACCTTCAAAATAATAAGTTATAAATATATAGAATCTTTACTTTTGAATTGTAATAGAGTTTCTATTGAAGGTAAATTATCATAACTTACTTTGTTCATATATTCATCTGCATGCTTGTTTAAATTTGATTTGGGTTTGTTTTTACTTTTTTATAAGAAAAAATCCATATACAGAATATCTCATATAAATATTTGTGCACATATCCTTGGTTTTTTAATACTGTAATGATTTTGATTACTTTCTAAGTTTAATACAAACAACTTTCATCATTTCTTACATTTACAATCAAATGAACTATATTGAAAGTTACATTGTTCAAAAGTTACTGTTATTCTCCAGTGCCTTCAAGATATATACTTCATATTTTGTCATTGTTCTAACCATTATGTTTCAGTATCAGTATTTGTGATAAAATATTGAGATTCTTAAATATTCAAGTATTCAAAAACACTTTCCTGAATTAAATAATAGAGCTAAGAATATAATTTAATTTCCTCTGACCCAAAGAAACTTCATGTATCTGACTTCTGACAAGTGATAAGATTTTATTAATGTAATAAATAGTGTCATGTAATCTAGTTTTACTATTATTTATGACATTGTTCATTTCTAGTTTATTCAAAAATTTCAATAGCGTCTACCAAAATTGGATTTTTTTTTTGTCAGTTTTGGAGTGTGATCTAGGGGGCTTGGTGTTGTCCCTGAACTTTTTCACTCAAGGCTAATGCTCTACTACTTTGAACCCCACTGCCATTTCTGGCTTTCTGATGGTTAATTAGCGATAAGAATCTCTGGGACTTTCTTGCTCAGGATGGCCTTTATCCCCATATCTCAGCCTCTGGAGTAACTAGGATTACAGGCATGAGACACTAGTTCCTGGCTTCAAATTTTATTTTATTAGATCAGATGTTTGAATAAATGCCTTATACCACTTGATAAAACTTTATTGAAGACTATTGACTAGATTTAATTATATGCCACTATGACCAGTTTGTGAGCTATATATACCCACATGTATTTCATTTATTTAAGCAATATAGCTATAGTGAATTCCCTCCAGGGTTGTGAACAAACTTCTTTTTCTCCCACTTTTTCATGAGTATCAATTAGCCGTACAAGAGGATTTCAGTTTTACATGTCTACAAATGTGCATACAGTGTTACTTGATTAGACATACGTGTCATCCTCTCATCTCCACTCATTTCCCAAATGATACTCAACAACCTTTATTATTTCATTTTCCACACATGTGCATAAGCTTTTGAAGATATTTACTCATCTTGTCCACACTCCATAGTGCCTCTAGGAACGGACAGAAAAAAGAGAAAATCTGAAGTAAGAAAAGAGGGAAGTAAAGAAACAGAATCAAGTACCTTAGTAAATCTATTTAGAGTCAAAGACAGTTCACATGGCAGACTGATATACACTTGTCCATTTCACCAGCTCATAGGTAAGTTTACTAAATCATCTCCAAAATTTGACTGCTCAGTCTAAACCACCTTCTCATTTTCAGGTATTTTTGGCTGAATACACAGGGCCTCTGCTAATATACCTCCTCTTTTATCTGAGAATCTCCTATATATATGATGTGAAAGAAAGTTCTAAAAAAGTACGCCACCCTGTAGTACAGTAAGTATTATATACAGTATATACTGTAAATATAAAAGAAAAGATGACTCTGCATGCTCTCAAACTGATAGAAATATTGGTCAACTCATCAAAAAAGAAAATATCTTAAGTAATATTACACTTTATACATCTAAATTTTAGAACAGAATCTTTTGACTTAACTGCATAGTGCACTGTAGAGAATTGACAGTTCACCATTTTTGATCATCTGATATGAAGTTGCTGTCATCTGATCAGCATCAGGGAAATGTATCATGGCACTTATCACCAGGATGAAAAAAACCTTAAAAAAATCATATTTCAAAGTATAATAGGTACTAAATAGATAAGGTAGCCATACCATAATACAGTCCAGGACCTTCTGAAGTAAGCAACTACTGTTAATTAAAATTGTATGGAAATGTAATTAAAACAGACTTAATTGGAGGAAAGTTTATTTTAGGTAACAAATATTCATACAAACTTGCAATTTTATAAACATGAACTATATTAAGTATACCACAGTACTTACTAATAATACTGATCAGAGCAAACAAGACAAATGAGAAAATTTAAAGCACCTGCAAGAGAAATAATTAAAATAATAAAAAATCAATATGTAGGGCTCAAAAGATAAATTCTTCTCTATAAAACATAGGCAATATTGTACACACAGATATAATGTACCTAATAAAATTTGTAATTTACTTTCATAATCCAAATGCATGTTTAAATAACATTTTATAATAAATTTTATTATAAGGGTGATATACAAAGGGGTTACTGTTATATAAGTGAGGTAATGAGTATATTTCTTTTGTAAGCGTGTAACCCCTTTGCTCACTCTCTCACTTTTTCCCCTCCTGACCCCTCTTCCCTAATAATTTGTAAATTTCATTTACAACACAGTGTCTAATATCACTCTTGAATTGATTCACCCTTTGTCCTACCATTTCTGTGATTTCCCTGTCTTCCCCAAATCATATAAAATGATGTACAAGACAAAGGGTATAGAAATAAAAACAGTGACATCAGAGAAAAAAACCCAAAGAAAAAAAGAAATAACTGGAAAAAAAACTTTTTTGTTTCCATTTTTTAAAGTTCATTTTGATTCTTAGGAGAGGATCACAATGGCACAATAGTCTATGCGCATGCAACCAAATAAAACATTTTTAAGTGAGAATATTTCATTCCAAAATTATGGCAATGTTTTCATCTTTTTAGCCCACTTATTAATGGGGTGGTTGTTTCTTTGAGGATTTGTTCAGGGGTTTTTTAGCTGTAGGTACTTTTTTTTATATGAGGCCCTTCTCTGTTGTATAGCTAGTGAAGATCTTCTCCCAATCTGTGAGCTTTTTGTTTATCTTGCTACCTATGTCCTTTGCCATGTAGAATCTGTGCAGTTTAATGCAATTCCATTTATCCAGCTTCTCTTTGATTTGTTGTGTTTCTGGATCTTTATTAAGGAAGTTTCAACTTGTGCCAAGGAGCCCTAATATATCCCCTATCCTTTCCTATAATATTTTCAAGTTATCTGCTCTTCCCTTCCTTTAATATTTTCAAGGTATCTGCTCTTACCTTGAGGTCTTTGATCCATTTGGAGTTGGTTCTCATGCAAGGTGATATATAAGGATCTAACTTCTGTTTTCTACACATGTTTAGCCAATTATGCCAGCATCATTTGTTGAAGAAACTATTGATTTTCCATCTGATGATTTTTGGTTCTCTTATCACAGATTAGGTGGTCATAGGTATGTGGGATCATTTCTGGGTCTTTAATTCTATTTCATTGGTCCTCATACCTGTTCCTGAGCTAGTACCAAGCTGTTTTTATAACTATGGCTTTACAATAGAGTTTGAAGTTTGACAGTGATATTCCTCCAGCACTGTTTTTCCTGCTAAGAATTGTTTTTGCTATTTGGGGTCTTCTATTATTCCATTTGAAGATTTGGATTACTTCTATTTTGTAAAGGATATTTTTGGGATATTGTTGGGTATCACATTGAATTGAATTGTGATACTAGGAGTATGGGAGGTGTTTCCAACCCCCCTCCCCCCACTTGCTTACATCTGCTTAATTTATTTTTTCAGGTTTTTAGGGTTTTCACCTAGAAGGCCTTCACTTCTTGTTTACATCTTTGTAACTTCTAAGTTAATTCCTAGGTATTTTTTTGAGGCTACTAAAAATGGAGTTGTTTTCTTCTGATTTCAGCCCCACTCTTCTCATTGTTAGGCTACAGAAAACTTACTGATTTTGGTGGGTTAATGTTGTACCCTAATACTTTACCAAAATTTTGGATCAGTTCAAATGATGGGAGTGGAGTTTATAGGGTCCTTTAAATATAGGGTCATCCCATCTACAAAGAGGGAGAGTTTTATCTGTTCTTTCCCTATTTGTATCCCCTTTATGTTTGCCTTTTGCCTTACTGCTTTGGCTAGGCATTCCAGTACTATAAGGAATAGAAATGGAGAGAACAGACATCCTTGTCTAATTCCTAATTTTAGAGGAAATGGTTTTAACTTTTCACCATTAAGTATAATGCTAGTTATATATTTATCATATACCACCTTTATTATATTGAGGAATGTTCCATAGATTCCTAGTTTCTCCAGAGCTTTCATCATAAATGTGTGTTGGAAAGAGACTTTTCTGGAGAGGAAATATGAATAGCCAATAGACACATGAATAAATGTTCAACATCTCTGGCCATAAAAGAAATACAAATCAAAACTACATTTAGATTCCACCTCATCTCAGTCAGAATGGCTATTATCAAGAAAATATAATGATAACAGAAGCTGAGAAGGTTGTGGCCCAAAGGCAACACTACAACCCTGTTGGTGGAAATGTAAACTGGCTTAAGCATTCTGGAAAGTAGTGTGGAGGTTCCTTAAAAGATTAAACACATAGCTTCCCTATGATCCAGCAATCCCACTTCTGAGCATTTACCCAAATGTTCACAAGCAGGGTCCCACTAAAGCTACCACTACAATAAAACAAAACAATTAAAAAAAAACATGGCAATTATCAAATCAAACTATATAATTATTATAATGTATTGTGAAGATAAATTCATTTCTTCTCTCTTGTCACTTAGAGAGTAAAGACAAATAGAATAATTCACCAGACGCATTAGGTTATACAGTTACAAATTATAAGAATATAAAAAGGAACAAATATTGCATGTTAAAAAGGCCCTAAGAGCCAGGCACCGGTGGCTCATGTCTGTAATCCTAGCTACTCAGGAGGCTGAGATCTGAGGATCACAGTTCAAAGCCAGCCCAGGCAGGAAAGTCCATGAGACTCTTATCTCCAATAAAAACCACTAAAAAATCTGAAGTAGTGCTGTGGCTCAAGGGGTAGAGTGCTAGCCTTGAGCTGAAGAGCTGAGGGACAGCACCCAAGCCCAGAGTTCAAGCTCCACGACCGACCAAAAAAAATGCCCTAAGATTAGAAAGCAAAATATAAATATTTAGGTCAGGTAGATATTAAAATCAGGAGTACAACTTTTCATCTCAAATTAACATTTCTGTTACCATTAATTACTCTGTTCCCATCCCTAAGACTTTCTTGTCCTAATTACCCACCGTGTTCCAATTATATTAGGGCATATATTCATATCTTCTCTTTCCCATTTCTGTCATATTTTTCTTTCCTTTTTTTGGAATTCAAATAGAAAGCCACTATTTATTACTCAGAAGAGCCATTCATAGTTCTTTCATAATAAATGTCTTCTTAAGGTGATTTCCTACTAAAGTGGTTTTCGTCCAGTCATCATCGGCTCATTTCTGTCTCTCTAAACTTTTCAGTGTATTTCATAATGGATGTTTTTTCACATCAATTCCATTTTCACATCTGGACATCATATCTAAGACACAAGGGATATTCAATAAAATGTTTTGAAAAACTAGTTGTATATTTCACTTTGGATCACTTTGGATCCCCATTGAGGGGATAAAAGAGGAAGACATGACTTGAATGGGAGTTCTAAGATTGCAATACTAATCATGTAACACTAAATATTTTTTATACTTATTCCATGGAAAGATCAGATTTCAATTTAATTTGAGGAATCATCATGTGGGAATGATAGCATACGTGAATTAGTTTAGTTCACTGCAGGCATGAGAAGAAGGCTAGTGCTCCAGGCATAGTGATGCTACAGAAAAATTGAACTTCCATAATAATTGTCTGGTCTAGGAACACTGACAAATATTAAGTTCTCCTTTCCTTCTTTAAAAAATTATCTTTAATTAGGTGTACAAAGAATTTGCAATTTAACAAAGCAGTTTATGCATGAAATGCAGCTTTCCCTTAGGTGTTAGAGCACCAGCCAATATGCAAAAGTGTCTGTTACCAAGTTTGAGTCCGGTCTCAGACCAAAACAAAACAAAACAAAAACAGAAACCTCTCCTTTACTTAAATGAAAAGAAATGCCCGCTCCATTTATAAAGTGGAGAATTTGAAAGGAGAATTTTAAATTTTATTTTGGTCTTTAAGTATTGAAAAGGAATTGCAATTCAGAAAAGTAGTATATGAATAGAATGAATTTTGGTCAATGTCCACCATCATTCTTCCAATACCACAACTTCCCTCAAATTTCAGCTGCATTTCCTCTTCTTCCTCTCTTTATGCTCAACCACTGATCCCAGTTCCCCTTTCAAGTACCTGTTCCCTGGTTTTTATTTTATTAGCCTTCCTGAGAAACTACACAATTTGAGTTATTTTTCTCTTAAATGTGGAAGCTAGAATTCATATATAAATGCATTACTATACACTTCAGGATAGTACACAAGTGTATTAATCGAAGTATGGTAGATACTTAGGAACACATTTTTATAGCAAATATGTACCATGAAAGTGACATGAAGCAAAATGAGAAAAATCGTTTTTAGCAGCTTTCAGTAACAAATGGATTAACAGTGGTTACTATTCTTAAACACAAGCACAGCGTGTTTTAAAATAACTGTGTTAAATATATTTATGCAACATTGTTCCCAAACAGCAAATATGTTAAGTTTGTATAAATAATTTCAGAGTGGAAACACAAACATTTTGATAATTTAGGAATTTAGTAGAGCCTTATAAAGTAATGTTGAAGGTGCTAAGGCACGACTGTCAGGTCAGGATGGCCTGTAAAGTCCATTTTAAAATGCCAAACAATCCAATGACATGCATTCAAATATTAAATCTCCAAAATTGCTCTGAGTCATAACACCCAATCAAACTTCAATTTTGCTAATTTTCGTGCAAGAAGCAGATCTCTGTGTATGATTCAAACACCACAAAATTCTTTACGAATCATAAGTCTTTCACACTGGAACTCAAGGCATATCTGCTTTCAGAACCTCTAGCCCATTAACTGTTTTCTGGACACCAACCGATTTTTCACCTGCAACCTCATAAGCACCTACTGCCTCATGTGCAGATCGGTAAAATTGAAGTCATCCGGTCTTAAACCTCATCTCTTCACACCTACTTGATAACGGATGATATTTTCAAATGCTATAATTGGGGGAAAATGTGTCAAATCCAAATTTCACTAACAGTTAATTTAACAATGGATAAAGAAAATCTTAATGTTTTCTGTGATGTAAAATATAATTAAATAGAGAAAATATGGCTCTATAATGAAATCAACTTGCTGAATGAATAACCCGGGCTGTCTAATGTGACATTGTTTAAACAAGGCTCTAAATTTTTTGTATGTTTGTTTCTATACTTTTGTATTGTAATTTACAAAAAGCCAATGACAATGTAGAACTGGCTTCTCTTGAACCCAAGTTTCTTGTACAAGAATGTACTGTATTGTTGGGCTAAATTTTTATGCTTTTTAAATGTTTTTTTTTTTATTGTAAAAATAGTGTACAGAGAGGTTACAGTTACATGAGTAAGGTAATGAGTATATTTCCTATCGAGCATTGATATCTCCTCCTCTCTTTTTCCCCTACCATCCCTTCTCTCTCAACCTCCCCATCTCCCCCACCTCTGAAGTTGTAAAGTTCATTTTCAACATAGTGTCTTGTACATCTCATTGTTACAATGGGTCAACCTGTATCCTTGTTTCAACATACTGTTATTTCTTTTCCCCTCCCCAAATTAGAAAAATGTATATACAAGATGCAGAGCACTGAAATCAAATATTGTGAAAACAGGGTTATAATACAGTGTAAACAGGGATATACTGTGGGGGAAGAACATACAAGAGAAACAAAAACAATCATATAGTACATTTTAGATCTGTTAAAAACAGTAGCAAGCAAGAAAAAACAAGTTGTGCTTTTTTTTTTTTTTTTACAAAATGGACAGCTCTAGTTCTTAGAAATGTGCAGAGAGCAACCACAACATCCTCTCATGTCAGGAACTGGGCTATGTATAAAGCTGATTCTGCACTCATCTAATTGTGTGTCATTACCTAATATTCAGAATTATTAGCATGCACATAGATAGATCGTGTATCTCAGTAACATATGTTTGCTTATATTTATATGAATCAATAAAGAAAAATAGATACTGTACTTTCTTAACTAAGTTAATGAGGTTTAGTATGTTTTATTTTTATTAAATTCACAGTTGATCATATAAAAAATTACCCATTTTCTTAAAATAAATGACAGTTCAAAAATAAATCTAATGTCTTTGATTTATAATTTTGCAGAGAGTGTGTGAAGAACCAATTTTGGGGGGTTTTACTTTTTTAAAATAATAACATAAGCATAAAGCTAAGTGGAAAGCATTATTATATACTGGAATATGTACTGTTGCAAATCATATTTGACATCTACTTTTGAAATAGTAACTATATAAAAATGATGAGATGTTAAATTAGAACACCATAGAAACAAACACACCAATAAACAAAATGCTATATACATGTTAGATAGAAAAACACACAGAAAAACATCAAACAATTATAATCAAAACAAAATGCTGCATTATAATTGAAGGGAAAATAAAATTCAAGTTTTTTAATCTTAGCACTTTCTAAAGGACAACTGGATAATTAAAAAGGTATTGGTGCATTATAAAATGTCAAATGAATTCTAAGTAGGATTTGAGTATTTTTAAACTTGTAAAATGTCTGTTTCCTTTTTGACACATTGATGTGCACACATTTGAAATTATATTTATGATTATTCCTTGGGCAGATGTGAACATAATTATGATTGGTATTATAAAATATTTCTAGTTTAATTAGGAGTAAATCTGGAGGCTCATAGCAGTTACTTTCATTACTAAATAAATTCTGAAAATTTCTAGAATGAAGTGTTCAAATGAAAAGAAGTATGTTTGATTAACATAAATAACACTTCCTAACTAACTGAACATTTTGACCAACTAATAAAAATTTAAAAGTTTATGAAAATGTTGACCCAGATTTAAGGAAAGAATTAATGTCTGCATGTGTTTCTGTTATGTTCTTTTTTTGTTTGTTTCTTTCTTCCAGTTTGGCTTGCTTCTGCCATTGTATTCACTACATACGATTTCTTTTGGAAACTTTATTTGTTCACAAAGTTTCTACAGGATATACACCTTTGAAAAACTTAATAAAGGTAAATGTTAATATGTTTCACATTTTAACTATTCTTGAAAATTTTTGCTTCTGAAATTTTTTGCAAAATGTTCAGTCGTGTATTTTCTTTGTAAGACTAAGGTTTTGTGACTAAATGCTGTTGCTGTACATTAAGCATTTTGTAAATGACAGTTGTGGGTGATCTTTTTTATTTGTGTTCTCGGTTAGGTGAAAAGGAAATTAATCATTATTGTATGTAATGATTATTTATAGTAGATAGTCCAGAGAAATACCAAGATGTGAAATTTTATCACCATATAAAAATAAGAGTTGTGTGTTAAACCCAACTATTCCCAAATTGAAGATAGTTTATTTTCTTAAGCAAAATAGAATAGTACAAATGTTTAAAAGTTTTATCCTTTATTCATTTATTAAAAATATTTTGTGAAAAGATTAGTCCATATTTTCAAAGGAAAAATTGTTGCATTCTTTTAAACTATGAAGGTTAAACTTGACATGTCACAAAATCTCAAAGGTTAATTAAATACATAAAAATGGACATATTTTATTAGAGATAAAATTCCATTGTCTTGTGTGAAAACACATTTATTATTAAATACTGCAGTATGTAATTTAAAATGATAAAATATAAGTAATGGTTTTAATAATTATTGTTTTGCTTTGTTTTAAATTTTAGGGTTGTGCCTTTTATTGGATATTCACTTCTTGGATTGCCTACTACATTAATCACCCACAATATACACCACCATGTAAGTGAAATTCCTTCTTGGCTAACCCTACACTAAATTACCAATATCTAAGTTCTGATCTGAATCTCATTGAGAACAAAAGCAGTAGGATATACTTAGAAGTTTCATTAAAATTGTCAAGTTTAAATTGTTCCTGTATCATAATTCATCCAAATGAAAGACTTGAAAGACTAAATTGCTGACTTCAAGTTTTTGTTTTTGTTTTTGTTTTTTTACTTTAAGTTTTTTAATCACTAAACAATCTTGAGTCAAATTAACTGATGATACAATACTATGAGATTTGATACTAGGAAAGGTGAAGATTGGAAAGGAAAATTTTCATATAGTTATACAATTATTTACTATTAATTAACAAATGTTTAAAAATTAATGATAATCATTATTTTAAATATTCATTATGGAAAAATAGAGCATTTGTTTCTCCAACACATTGCTTTCTACTTTTAACTTAATTAAGTAATTACTTGACTCAAATCAGCAGCAATTTTAAGAAAAGCTCAGTGAGTCAAGATCAAATCCTAGTTCATAGTATTGTTGTGACTGAGCAATTCCATTTTCTTATCTAGTATTAAGTTTCCTCTTCTCATACCACAGCCCAAGTACACAAGAGGAATCAAATCATTAAATTCTTTTCCATTTAAATGACAATAATTGATTTTAACTAATTCATCATAAGACATACTTATAAAACCTTTATACATAGATATGTTATTTCATATACGTTTAATGAGAGGAGCTGTGGAAAGATTACCTTCTCACATGAAATACAAGGTAATAAAAGCATATTTTCTTTATGTATAAATCGGTGATTAAAAAGCATTTGCAGAAAAGTATAAATTTTCAGGTAACTTCCAGAGATTATGTTTATAATTCTATTAACTTTGGAGGTAGAGATAAAAGAACTGAAGTTCAAGGCTACACCAAATAAAGTAAGTGGTACTCCACCTGAAGGAAAAAGTTGGTGGGTCATGTTAATAATCCCAGCTACAAAAAAAAGATCAATGTCCAAAATCAACACCATTATTTCTTAGAAAAATGTAAGTATCTGTATACACTTACCCAAGACCATATAACCAGTTCTATTACTTAACATAGAATTTAATACAGCATCCCAAAGACACTTTGGTCATGGTAGAGAAGATGGAATATGCACAGTACCATTGGTTAGAGAGTAGTTATCTACATTAATAGTTGGTTAGAGAGTAGTTATATCCAATAATACTTGGAAATATGTCTGTATATTTTTGTAGAGTGTGACTCAGAAAAATAAAGTTTTTTTCCCCATAATGTCTTCTTTTCCTATCGTTTAGCATTTGGAACCAGGCAAATCACAGTGTCTGCTATCAATTTTCTGGTAGGTATCACATGTCTATTTGATACTTCTTCAACTTTGTTTTTGGTAAGCTTACAAAACGCATTGTATATGAAGAATTTCTATGTGATGAATGTAATCTATTTGAAATGATAGATGTAATAATATATGCAATGGAGCAAGTCAAATAACTGTAATCTAGTCATTAGCATTCTAAACCTTTCAAGAATTAAAAGTATAGCAAATATTCACAGTCACTTCTTCCTGTTATCTCCACATTTACCAACTTACAAACCTCTAGGAGTAAAAAAAAATTACGAATTTGAATGTAAATATCCAAAATTCTTTCAAGAAGAATGTTAAATTTATCTAACTCAATATGAACACAAAGGTTTTCTTTTTTCTTTTTCTTTCTTGCTCTCATTTATTTGTTCATTCATTTGGTTGTTCCTTCCTTCCTTCTTTTCTTTTTTCTTTTCTCTACTTTATTTCTTCTGGGGATTTTATCCAAAATATCAGCTATTTTCAGATTGTTCTCAATCTGATTCTTCACAACATTCTATAAGCCAGCATGAATTTTCATTGAATTATATACAAATCAATGTGGTTACACTATATATTTGAAATGCTTTATTTTATTAGGTACATAATTATTTCACTTTAATACACATTATACTCACATGAATTCATCCTCCATTGTTAAAATTCTTCTCTCATTACTGTTCTTGATAGATAAGATAAAAAAGAAAAGCTTATGGTTTCAGGATAGGTAGGTAGTGTTGAGGATATGAAAAAAAAGTAAAAGTGAAAATAATGAATATGATTCCATTCCATAGCAAGTAGAAAATCACAGATCAGATGAGAGATGCTATGCTTTTCCTAAAAACAAAAACAATGATGACAAATACAAGAAGCCTACCAGACCTGGTATTTCTTAATAACTGTCATATGTATGCAAATGAGATTTAATATTTTACAAATAATATTTCTAATTTATATACATTTTAGTAACTGGATGACATTAAAGGATTAATAACTGATGATCTAATAAAATATGCAGAGATCATCTGGTCCAGGAGACTTACCTATATTTCAGGATTCCATATATAAGGAAAATTTACAAAGTCATTCATGTTAATTGAACGCATTCAGGATAATTGAGAACCTGTGGGTATGAATTCTTAATGTATAGATAGAAATTGTTAGAAAAGAATAAACAACATATTTTACACCCAAAAAATTTTCTCCTTTTTTTTTTTTTTGCAAATTCTTTATTGTGATTAAGTGATTACATAATTTCACAAATTTTACAGTATTGTGGGATAGGGATGCTTAAAGTCACAAACACATTCTAACTTTCATGGGGCAAATTGTCTATTGTAGTCTATAAAGTTCATGAGTTCTATGAGTTTGACAAGAGTTATTTCTTCCACATTGGCTGATGTGTACATTCCTTTCTTTTTGTGTAGTGTCGGCTATTCCCTCTTTTCCATTGCTGCCATTGAGTTGCTTGGTTCATTTTATATTAAAAGTTTAACAGCATGCAGTGAATTCAATTGCAAGAGAAAAAGAATGAGAGAGAAAATGATTGACATTGAATAATTCACTATTTTGTTTGCGAGGAGGGTCCAGTCATGGGGCCTGAACTCTGGGCCGGGCGCTGTGCCTCAGCTCTTCAGCTCAAGGCTAGCACTCTACTACTTGGACCACAGCGCCACTTCTGGCTTTTTTTTCTTTTTGCTGATGTGGTGCTGAGGAATCGAATCCAGGGCCTCATGCATGCAAGGCAAGCGCTCTACCACTGAGCCACCTTCCCAGCCCCTGAATAATTCACTATTGAACAAAAATTGTATCTCATTTGAAAATTACTAATTTCTGCTCACAAAATATTATACTTGCCCAAGTTCTGGTTCTTATTTATTGATCTTGTCATTCTTTAACAAATGAAGAAATACATTACTCATTTAAAGTTGATCAAGCTTTTGTTGTTATGAAGAATTAGCTTATCATCTGGCAAGAAAATGACATATTAGAATTACATAGAGTGATATTTTGATGGTAGTTGATTCTTGGTCAGGTGTAGCTTTCATTTTTTTGATCTATTAACAATTATAATTTTCTCTTAGATTCCCTCTGATTTATTTTACTGCCATGCAGAATTATCTAATATTTTATGCAAAATATGTTGTAAATGAAACAAAATCTATGCACATAATGGAAACCAAAATGTGGCAACTAATTTATTCTTGGATATTTTTTTGATTTCAATGAGTTGTGCCAAATTAAAGTTATATTGTAAAGATATTTTTCCTGTACTTTAATATTTTTCTGACTTTTTGCTCATTCTAGCATATCCAGGATTCAGAAATTTACAGGGAAAAATAAACAGATAAAAATACAGAAAAATTAATAGAGAATAGAATATTAATGTTTAAAAATTTTAGGTGCAAATTTGTTCTACTCTTGTCAAAATAGTAGATAAAGACTATTTTCTTTTTTCTTTTTAATTTTAATTTATCATCAAGGTGATATACAGAGGGGTTACAGTTACATAAATAAGGTAATAAGTACATTTCTTGTCGAACTTGTTACCCCTTCCCTCATTTTATCCCTCATTCTCAATCCCTCCCCAAGTTGTACAGATCATTTCCAACATCTAACCTTGTGAATATCATTGTTGCATAGGTTCCCCTTTGTCCTTTGACTAACCATTTTGTTGTTCCTCTTCTCTCCCCTAATTCAAATAAATTTATACACAATACACAGGGTACAAAAATTGAACCCACTGACAACATGGGATAAACCATAGGGGGAAAAAATCACAAAAGAAAAAAAATAATATAGTACATTAAGAACAACCACAAAGAAAAGCCTCTTGTGTTCATGTCTGGTGGTTCACTTTGATTAGCACCATCTTAAATGACCATATAGGTACATAGCTATTGAGCTATTTGTCTCATCTGCTAAGATTATCCTAGATGTATACTAATTATAACAAAGGAAACTATGGGACCTATGGAGACTATTTTCATTTCTTCATAGTTTAACAGTTTTCATTCTCATAATCTAATCCTACTTACAAAGCAACAAATAAAATTGCTATACTCAAAGTTGTCAATGGGTTATGCTTTATGTAAGTAAAAATCCCTATTTTCATTACCAATGTTTCCTCTCCACTTTATGTTCACATTGTAGAAAGCAATTATGTCTTTCCAGTTAGCTCAATAAGTATTTTTTAAATATTTGTTTCCATTTTCTCTTTTACTCTTCTCAGTAACTTACCAAATTAAACATGTAGATATTAACATTTAAGATAAGTATTCAAAGTCCTGAAAATCACTTTGCCCATTTTTGTCTTTATTGTTGCCATTCATTTCAGGGATTTTATTTTTAGAAAAATCCAAATATTCCTGGAGAAGAAAAAATATGTGAGTCTCAAGTAGGCATGCCTTGTCTTGTATGATTTGGGTGAAAGGAGCCTTAGGCATAGAAGAGGTAATTTTTGATTAGTGTAGAGTCCAATGAGAAGAATATATTAAAGGCTTTAATAGATGTAGCATGTGGAGCCTTGCAGTAAGAACCACAGAAAAGCCAGGAAACTGCTTTTAAAAAGAGTGATGCTTATGAATGAGGTGAATCAAGGACAAATAGTAAGCTACAGTGAAGAGCCTTAATTTCCAGCACTCTGCTCTGATTGGGTTATGAAGAATAGCATTACTTTGCCTACTTATGTCGACTCATTGTAAAGATTAACAGGTATTAACAGGTATTATACTGTGGGGGAAGAACTTACAAAAGAAACAAAAAAATCACATATGACATTATAAATATGTTAAAACCAATAACAAGTAAGAAAAAAACTACTTGTGGGCCTATCTTGGGGTTGATTTTGCTTAACATCATCTTATATGTTCATATGTTTATAGCTTTTGACCTTTTCTGTTTGTCCTAGGTGTATTGCAATTAAGGGAAAGCATGAGACTTACGTTTCTTTGGGCCTGGCTTACTTCACTTAATATAATTTTTTCCAAGTGTTTCCATTTCCTAACAAATGGGGTGATGTTGTTCTTTCTGATGGAGACATAAAATTCCATTGTATATATACCACATTTTCTTGATTCATTCATCTACTGATTCTGGTGCCCTGCATCTTGTATATACATTTTTATAATTTGGGGAGGGGAAGGAAAATAACAAAATGCTGAAATAAGGATGCAGGATGACCCATTATAACAATGAGATGTACAAGACACTATGTTGAAAACTAACTTTACAACTTCAGGGGAGGGAGGGAGGAGTTGAGGAGGTGAAGAGGGAAGAGATGGTAGGGGAAAAATAAAGAAGGAGGTAACAATGTTCAATAGAAAATATGCTCCTTACCTTACTCATGTAATTGTAACCCCTCTGTCCAGTATTTTTACAATAAAAAAGCATATAAAAATTTACAGATATTTTCCATTGCAGAATTAAAACAAATGCTCTGTAGGATGTCTTCATTTGCCCTTTACATTCAACTCAGCCCTCCAAATCACCTATAATAATAATAGCAAACACAGAAATCAAGCTTCCTACCTACCTTTGCTTGATATTTTGTCCAGCAAAATTTTCTTCAGAAACTAAACTTGGAAATTTTATTATGCTAGCTTAATATATGTTTTAATATAATTTATGATTTTCACTTGAAACATGCTGATAGGAATAGTAATAATTCAAATTAAAATCAGAAGATAGAACAGTTTGATACAAATTCTAAAATAAAATACTGTAGTTTGTCATTTATGACTTAATGTGGAATCTATCACAGCACAATTTATTCAATAAAAGATCTCATTTTATAAGTTTACCCAATACGTTTACAAATATAATTACATTATAATGTATTTTTATCACACACAAAATAAATGTAATCTCTGAAGTTTTATTTTAGGTTTTGTCACTATTTTCAAAAGTTAATTTGTACCTATTAATAGATATTCTACTATCCTGATTATTCTATTATATTTCAATTTTCTTCAACAGAAAATATGTGGAAGTTTATTAACATACAATATGAGTTATAAGAAATGAGATTTATTCATCTGAATAAATGTTTGCTTATCCTATCAAATCATATTCTACATTATGAATACATATCAATACTATAATTAAAACCAATTCACAAATCAAAAAATGATTTCAAATATAAGAAAATATGAACCATAATTTATGATTATTGTTGCTATTGGCACTATCATTTTTGTTACAAAGAAATTAAAAATAGATGATCCTTCAATCAAAACAAAGAATGAAATATTTGGTAGATTCTTTATCTTAATTTAATGAATGAAATGACTATTATCAATTAATGCAATGAAAAATGTGTCAGAAAGACATTGTATACAGATTTACATAATGATAAAAAGCAATGGGAAGATATCTTATACTCTGAAATTTCCAGAATTAATATCATGAAAATGGCTCTGCCCCCAAAAGCAATCTATAGATTCAGTGCAATGCACATCAAACCCACAATGTCATCACAGAAACAGAAAAACCAATCCAAAATTCATGTGGAATTATAAAAGACTGTGAGTAACATAAACAATCTCAAGATAAAGTGTAATGCCAGATGTATCCCAAGGTCAAAGTTCAAATTACACTCTAAGGGGAGAACAATGAGAAGAGGTCATTTTAATTAGTTAAACAGCCATTATAGACCCATAGACCTGAAGAACAAAGAGTAGAAAGCCTAGGAATAAAACACCACAGATATGAGATTTTTGACCAATGACCTCAAAATATACAGAAACATTTTGGGGGAAAAAAAGACAACCTATTTGGCCAATGATATTGGCAAAACTAGTTACTTTCTTATAAGAGACTAGAAATGTGACTTCTATCTTTCACCTTCTATCAAATTGAACTCCAAGTAGATCAAAGAACTTGAAGTAATACCTGAAACTTTAAATATAATACACGACACATAAGGAAAACCTTGGGAGTTATAGTCATAGTTAGCTTTTTTTTTTAACTTCTGAATTTCCCCAAGAGGAAAAAAGAAGAGTAGTCAAGTAGAACTACTGCAAACTGTCTGTACAGCAATAAAACAATCTCCAGAACCAAGACATAACCCAAAGAGTATAAAGATAGCTCAAATAATTAAACTTCAGATGAGCAAATAACCCAATTAAGAAACAGAGAAAACATGGGGGGCGGGGGAGGATGGGAAGGGATGGTAAGGGGAAACAAAGGAGGAGGTTACAATGCTTGATAAGAAATGTACTCATTATCTTGCCCATGTAATTGTAACCCCTCTGTACAGTATTTTCACAATAAAAAATAAATTAAAAAAAAGGAACAGGGAAAACAGTTCTCAGAAATCCAAAATGGCTGATAGGAACATGAAAAAATGACCAATATGCTTAGCTATAAAGGAAATAAAAATTAAAATTACACCAAGATGGCATTTCAAAATGTAGCCAGGATGGAAATCATCAAGAAAACAAAAACAAATATTTTCATTGATGCCATACACTCCTGGTGGGAATGTAAATTAGTGTAAAAACTAGGGATATCATTAGGAAGGTTCTTCAAATACCAGAAATAATGGTATATTTTTACTCCTATATTATGGATGCTAGATTCAAAGGGCATACAAATTCATGGACCCATGTATACACACAATGAGAGAGAGAGAGGAGAGAGAGAGGGGGGAGAGAGAGAGGAGAGAGGAGAGAGAGAGAAAGAGAGAGAGAGAAAGAGAGAGAGAGAGCGAGAGAGAGAGAGAGAGAGAGTGGTGTGGCAGACAGACAGAGATCATGATTCTAAGTTTGGGACTGTTTATAGGAATGAAGAGAATGGGAGAGGGAAAAAGAATGATGGAGTATAAAGGATTTCAAATAAATTTCAAGTATATATACAGATGGCATAAAGAATCATAATGAAAGCTATGACTAGTAGGGGTGTAAGGATAGAGAAAGGTAAAGCAGTTAAAAGAGGTATCATTATCAACATATATGTACATCTGAAATCCCTTGTTATAATTAGTGCTCACGGATAAATGAATAATGGTAGGAAAGTGATAGAGGTTCTGCCAGGGGGCTGAGTTCCAGCAGAAGGGAGGAGGGTTAATAGTGGAGATAAATAAAGATGAACATGCTTGAAGCATTTTATTCACATGAATGCAAACAGAATAATAAAAATTGTTGAATATATATACGTATGTCATACATATATATGTCTGCATGTCATATTGTGATCATGGGGCCTGACCTCTGGGCATGGGCACTGTCCCTCAGCAATTCAGCTCAATGCTAGGACTTTACCACATGAGCCAGTGCCACTTCTGCCTTTTTCTGCTTATGTGATACTGAGGAATTGAACCCAGGACCTCATGCATGCAAGGCAAGCACTCTATCACTGAGCCACCTTCCCAGCCCCTGTTAAATATTTTAAAAGAAAGAGCATGTTGACTTTGATTGGGATTCATTGTATAAATGTATGAAAATACCACAATGAAACAAAATTTGCCCAATGTAGATTAATAAATATCCAAAAGTGAACTTTGCCCTTTTTGTGAAAATTTAGGATATAAAATACCTCCAACTACAATATATGATTTTTGGTATGAAATTTGTAATTACGTTGTTTCCTGGCTCTTCAAATAAAAATTGAACATTAATTGAATTAATCCCCTGAAGATGACTGGTTCAGTGGCATTTTTATATAACAGAATAGGTGTTAAATCATTTTCTATAACAGAAAAGACAATAAACCTTTTTATATAATAGAAGAGGTGATAAATCCCTTTCATTCTGTTTCTTTCCTATTTGAATATGTCAAATATATGCTGTTATTCACTAGTTTATGTCATTCAGAAATTCAAGCATATAGAACGTACTATATCTGAACAAATGCACACAGAAATAACTGAAAGGAAAATAATGGAATTGCATATGTTTAAAAAAAACTATTTGGAAATTGTTTCAATAATATACTCCACTTGGGGATTTACTGTAGATAAAAGTTGAGTAAGTCTAAGCAATAATGATTATTGAATGTCATAATCTTTTATCCATAATAGTCCTTATGTGAGGAACCAATGTGTTGTCAGGTAAGGTAAGCATTGCAAACAATGTGACTCTTCACTTTAGATAGCGCACATTCGGAATTGGGGACAGAAGTAGGTAGCAGGCCCAGGAGTAGGTAGCAAGCCCTTGATCTTGTTGAATCATAATGCCCTATGAAAGGGATTACTGGTAAAACATACATAATGAAGAGATCCCACGAAAATATCTTTCAGATGTCTGTGTCATTGCATCAAACTCTAATTATATACAAGAATAGCCTTCTCTCTGTCTCTTTCTGTCTCTCTCTCCTTTCCTTTTTGTCTCCTTTCTCTCTCCTCTTGCTGCCTTTCTCCTTCCTACTTTATTCCTTCCTTTGTTTTTTGATCCCTTTTCTTCTTTTCTCCAGTATTTATGATGCTTCCATGGCCTTGGGCCTAACAGAGACATGCACCCCAATCATTTTGTTTTATACTTATTTTTGGAATTAAGTCTGCTTAAATTTTTCCCAGGATGGCTTTGAATTTATTGTGTTCCCACTTCCCCTTCCTGAGAAGCTGAAATTACAGGAATGCACTAGTATGTCTGGCTAGCACCTTCTAATTAATGAGGCATATTGAATTAGTTATCAAAGAGAGCCAAAAAATATCTTCATAATTTGTAACCTACCATGATTAGTAATATTGGATTTAATATGCCCACATACAGCTTGTCATAAAATTTCTTCTTACAGTTATTATATATCATAATATATATAATATGTATATAATCATACACATGTATATATGTATATTTATAGATACATATATTATATTAATAAATGCATATAATAGTATATAATATATACAATAGTGCATATATAAGAATATAATATACACATATAATATATGTATATTTACTAATATATATAATCTCTCCATTTAATATATTGAATTGGGTTTATATTTGTTTACAATATATTTTAATAAGAATAGAAATATCACACTGAAAATATTTAATATATTTTACAGATTTGTGAAGCTGGGAATCATTTCATCAATGTGATGTTAGCTCATCCAAATCACACAGGTTAGTTTCTTTTCCTTTTTATTCTCAGATTGAAGTTGTTAATAATTATTTTATGAAGCAATACAACTTTTAGTAATTGTTGGAATGAGGACAGAAACATTTTTTAGTTTTGTTCCTGTTTTCTTTTTTTCTTTTCTTTTCTTTTATCGTTGGTCATGGAGCTTGAACTCTGGGCTTGGGCGCTGCCCCTGTGCTCTTCAGCTCAAGGCCAGTGCTCTACCCTGTGAGCCACAGAGCTACTTCCGGTTGTCTACTGGTTTTATTGGTGATAAGAGTCTCATGGAGTTTCCTGCCCAAGCTGTCTTTGAACCATAATCCTCAGATTTTAGCCTCCTGAGTAACTAGGATTACAGGCTTGAGCCACCGGTGCCCAGCTTGTTCCTATTTTCTATATTTGAATCAAATGCATTACATAGTACTTCCTTTAAAATGAAATGCAGTTGGATATCTCCATGCCATCCATGCAAATATTAGGCAAAACTCCTGTTTTAGATATCTGAAATTAGCTAAGTTGAGTAACATAAAATTGACAATGAAGCAATGTATTGCTTAATTATCTCTATAAAATGTGCTAATTATGTAATTTACTAACTCAAAGACTTCTGACAGTTTAGGTCTTTCATTATTTTTATTTTGGGAATTCCAATAACTTACTGTACATAATGAAAGATTGCAAACTTCAAATAAATATGATTAACATTGGATCTTCTTGTACAGTTCTAATGAGCATGTGAATATGATTAATGTACATTATATTTGTTAGGAAATGGAAAGACTTGGAAAAAATCACATTAAATGAAGTAAGCCAGACCCAGAGAAACATAGGTCCCATGGTTTCCCCTATTTGCAATATCTAGAATACATATAGGACAATCTTATCAGATGAGAAGAAAAATCTCAAAAGTTATGCACATATGACCATACAAGGTGATGCCAAGAGATATGGATACAAGAAGTTTTTCTTTGTTATTTTTAAGTGATATTTTTGTATGTTCTTCTCCCTATGGCATATTCCTTGTTGTCCCTGTATTTGATTTTGATAGACCTTTGTGAATTTTTTATGGTAAAGATACTGTAAAGAGGGATGACAGTTACAAGAACAAGGTAATGATTATATTTCCTATCAAGCATTGTTACCCCTCCTTTGTTTTATAAATGTTTTCTTTCTTATCTTTATGTAGCTGTACAAAGGAGATGCCATTGACAAAGCAGTTTATAAATAGGATGTATCTTGATCAATGTCACCTTTTCAACGTTCTCACCGATCACATTCCTTCCCATCGCTTAGCTCAGTGTTCTTAATCTTTTTTTTCTGGGTACTTTATTTTATTTATTTTATTTTTTATTTGTGAAAATACTGTACAGTTACATGAGCAAGGAAATGAGTACATTTTTTATTAAGCATTGTTGCCTCCTCCTTTGTTTCCCCTTCCCATCTCTTCCCATTCTTCCCATCTCCCCTCCCCACCCAGCACCTTCCCTCCCGTTCTCCCAGGCCCCCCCATTTCTTTTCAAATGGAACAATATCATTATTTCTCAATTGTTTATTAACTCTTCCATTCAATATGCAATTGATACACATATTTCATGTCCACTTACATATTAATGTTCATTCTAGCAATCCTGATTAGTTTGTTCTTTCTCCTATGCCTATCATTCCAAGTATTTGCAGCACTGTATGAATATATTCAACTATAGGATGCCTGCCTATTATGATAATTCCTAACACCACAGACATGTTTGTGAGTGATATACCTGGAATTCACCAGTCACTCATTTTGCCGACTTATGGTGCAAATGATTTTTCATGAATGCAGATTATACTGATCTCCAACTTGCATCCTTGAAATGCAAGATGGAGATAAGTATTACAATGATAGTAAAGAAATGACTTTATAAAGAGGAAAAAAATCATGTTTGCATTCAAAGATTAACAGTAACAATAAATGTCTCCAAAGAAAGAACTCAACATTCTAAAGAGAGGTTGAACAACCCAGATTGTCCTGAACTGAGTCATCAATTTAAAATACTGATCCAAGAGAAGTTTTTAATTAAAACAAAAAGGGACTGTAGTGTTGGCATAGGTTGCTCTCTCTTCAATAAGCAGTATTCAGAGGGCCAGGATGACAAGTGAGATCTTTCTTCAAGCAATACTACTTAAAGCAGTCAGTCTATCAATATAATTAGGGATGAAGCCTGATTATATAAGATTTTAATGCAATGAATACTCTATTATTTCATTTAACAGATTTTGTATTAAAACTATATTTTGAAAAAAAATATCATGATGGATGGTACTATTTAGTAATACACAATAAACTTGTATGATAGTACAATGAAAATAATCAACCTACTTTTTATACATATATGTCTCTTTACATATAACATAGTCAGTATTTAACCTGAAAAATACATGTACAAAAATGTGAATTACACTTAACTTCATCCTATATAGGTTGATCCATTGTAATAATGAGATGTACAAGACACTATGTTGAAAACAAACTTTACAATTTCGAAGTGGGGGAGGGAGGAGTTGGTAAGGTGGGGAGGGAAAGGATAGAAGGGGAAATAAAAAGGGGGGGTAATAATGCTCCATAGGAAATGTACTCATTATCTTACTCATGTAACTGTAACTCTTCTGTATAGTATCTGTACAATAAAAATATTTTAAAAAAGAAGCTAAAAATGTGAATTTGTATACTGCTGATTTTTCCCCACTTCTAGGGATTAAAAACAGAATCTAGGGGGTCATATCTCAGACTGTCCTGTGTACATATTCTGTCTCTGAAAATCAGTAGCTTTAAATTGCATAGTTTTCTCAACTGTTTATTCCTTTGAGTAATGTGTGAGCACTTTAATTAATAGATTATATAGCTTTAATTACCTAGATGTGCTGCAGCACTAGTAGCATTAAATTCTATACATATTTTTTTCTTTCTTAAAGATGAGTAGTGCAGAGATCTACAGAGTACTTGTATATGTTTTTTATGCTGATATTTCTACCCCAGTGACTTTTTATTATGATTTTTGTGTTGTAACTAAAAGAGTTTCAGTGCTTTGTTTTTCTGAGTATACCTAGTACAGTGAATAAAACATCAGTCTTGTAATTCATATTTATCTTTACAAATGTCACAGCTCAAAGTTCAACTTGAAATGATTGCTTATTTTCAAAAAAGTTTCCTGAGGGGGGAAAACAAAGAATAGAAATTAAGTGACAATATGCTGGACATGATGAGAGCCGTAAATAATATTCCTGATTTTGTAGCAGACATAATTCATATGGCATTTCAGAATTAACTATATTGATTCAGTTTAATACTCTTATGACATATTTTTCGGACTCTTCTGATTTAAATAATATTCTTATAAAATTCGGTTTGGATTTTAACTACTTCGGTACTGTTTTGAAGTATTTAATAATCTTGATCAAACACATGCATTTTGATAGCAAAGAGGATTTTGAAGATACATGCAATTATCAAAACATATTTCATACTTTTAGCATGAAACACACCTACATCTAGAAATATATACAAAATAATCATATTTATTATTTTATATAAATCTTAAGAAAATGATTACCTCCATGTAACTGAGTTGTTTTTTTAATAAAATAGTCATGGAGGTGGTTAGACAATATAATGCAAGTCCAAAGCTTATAGCATGAAACCTATGTCTTTGGGGGTATAGTTTGCTTCACTTAATATCATATTTTCCAAGTATTTCCATTTGTTTATGAGTGGGACAATATGATTCTTTGTGATGAAAGTATAGAATTCCATTGTGTGAGTGTGTGTGTGCATCACATTTATACATATGTATATAACATTTATATATCATATTTTCATGCTCTATTTGTTCACTGAGGGGCATCTAGGTTGATTCTATATCTTAACCATGCTGCACTGAATCTGGTTGTGCTGGTAACTTTAGTGTGGCTGGTTTTTGATCAGTTCATAAAAGCCAAGGTGTGGGATTGCTGAGTCATAAGGAAGCTCTATGTTTACTCATTTGAGCAACTTCCATACTGCTTTCCAGGGTTGCTGAATGAGTTTACATTCCTACCAACAGTAGGGAAAAATCTGTAAGAAAATGAGGGAGGGGGTAACACTGTTGAAAAAGAAGTGTATTCATTAACTCACTTGTGTAACTGTAAACCCTCTATACATTTCCTTTGTAATAAACATTTGAAAATAATGAAAGAAAGACATTACTGTTTGAATTTTCAAATTTTAATAAATATGAGAATAAAGAAAAGCTCATAACATTTTAATAAATTTGAAAATAAAAAAGCTCAAAACATTTGAAAGTAGATTCCTTTTGAGTTTATAAATTAGATGGCTATAAATTTATGTTTACATATTATCTAGTGTGTAAAATAAGCATATAGTCAATCTTTCAATGTGTAACATCACTGATTATTTTTTTCTAAAAGGAAATAATGCTTGTTTCCCAAGTCCAAATTATAACCCTCTTACATGGATGTTTTTCCTGGTTTCATGTCCTAACTACACTTATGAGGTATGTCATATTTATCTGTAAAGTAGTATTTGATAATTTATTGTATATATATATGCTTTATATGTATCATATTTTAATATGTAAAATATATATGAAGACCTTAGTTGGGCACCTCTAGCTCTTACCTGTAATTCTAGTCACCACAAGGTTGTAATCTGAGGATCATAGTTCAAAACCAGCCCATGCATGAAATATCTGTGAGACTCTTGTCTCCATCTTGTCTCCAATTACTCACAGCACAGTGGCTCAAGTGGTAAGAGTACACCAGCCATGAGCAAAAAAGAGCTCAGGGACAATGCCCAGGGCCAGAATTCAAGCCCTAGATCTGGCAAAAAATAAATAAAAAAATATGGAAAGCTACACTAAAAGTGCAAGATCAACAATATAAAGTCAATTCCTATCAAAAACATGGATACAAATGTATTTTAGCCATAATTTTTGCTTCAGGAAGAACAAATTGCTCATAAATACCTTGCCATAAAATATTTTGAAATGTTGCCTTTGCATGTGTGTACGTATGGCTTCAATACTTATGAGGCAGTTACTCAACCACACCTTCACCCACTTTTTCTGTTTTGTCGGTCGTGGGGCTTGAGCTCTGGGCTTGGGTGCAGTCCCTCAGCTCTTCAGCTCCACTAGCGCTCTAACACTTGATCCACAGCACCACTTCCTGTTTTCTGAGTGGTTTATTGGAGATAAAAGTCTCTTGGGCCTTTCTTCCCCGGGCTGGATTTGAGCAGCTATCCTCAAATCTCAGCCTCCTGAGGAGTTAGGATTAAAGGCTTTTAAAAAGCTTTTTTTTTTAAAGCTTTTCCAACGTGTATGCTTTAAAATTGTCTACTTAAGGTCATAAGTAAAAAGTCACTAGATTAACTTCAAATATGTTAATTCACGATTGATTTTCATTCACCTGTTTCTTTTATTTTCACAGATTGGATCATGGATTAGTTTTACAATAATGACTCAAACACTGCCAGGTAAGCTTTATTGACATTATAATCTTTAAGTGAAGGTAGACATGCACTTTTATGAGAAGTACTTTCTTGGAATAAGTTCCCTAATCAGATAAAAGTTAGAATGTTTGTAAAATGATTTTATGCTTTTATTTTTATCTTGTTGTTGATTTTTTACCAATATTAAAGTATTGAGATAATATTTACCATTTATTTCTGTATAATTATTGTCTAAACTCAACAAGGAAACATAAATATATTTATATTAAGAACTGAGATTTTTGTTGGAAAGAAGTAATGGTATCTATGCATTTCAGTATGGATTGCTTCTGCATATGCTCAGGCTGGGTATGTTGTGTTCTAATAAATCTAAAAAAAAGTTGGCCTAGGGAGAATTGAGAAGGTCATCTTTAATACCATTCATTTTAATACAGAATAGAAAGTTAAACTGCATTATCTCTCTGTATGTTCAGAGATACATTTCATTCATTGTTGTTCTTTTGATAATAACTTTAAATCATTATGTGGTTTATTATATTGTGTATGTCATGAAAATACGTGGGTGAGTCATATATATATGAAAGACTGTGATTGTAAGCATTCATAAAAATTATTTATTTTTGTAATAGTGGGATATAAAAATGTAGAGTTTTATGGAAATTTTCTTCTAGATGCTCTATGTTTATTCAAGTTATATTGTTTGAACATATGATGATATCTTATGAATATGAAGAAATTGACAAGAATCTATGTAACATATGAGAAATATTCATAAGTTATATATATTCCATTTTAATTTATTGCCTCCATCATATAAATTTAGAAGGGTAATTATTTCTCTTTTTCCCTTCTAGTTGGGATATTTACACTTCTGATGAGTATCCAGATGTCTCTGTGGGCACAAAAAAAGCATAAGATTTACTTGAAGAAATTCAATTCATACGTGCATAGGAAATCAGCAATAATTCCATTTTTATTGTAAATAAAATAAAAGGCGTTTTCCCCAACATATCCAGAAACACAATACATGACTTCCCCAATCATAGAGTCAAGACTGGCTATAATGCTGTGGTAGTTCATGAACAACAATGTTCTTACTGAAAAAATTATACAATTGCATGATGGATCCAAATTTAACATAGTTAAAGTAATGAAAGTGAAGCTACAGTTAATCAATGAAAAATAATTTTGGGACGATCACAAGCACTGAAACTTTGAACAAATTTATGAACATTTTTGAAAGTTAAGATTTTTTGAATACTACTAATTTCAAATAATACCTTGATAATCAATTTTTTCTCTATGGTCTAATACACTGAAGTGTTACATTTCTTGTATTATTAGTTAATTTCTTGTGAATTTTAGACATTAAAAGTAAATTTTTCATAAATACTCACATTTATTATTTATTCATCATCTACTTATGTCAAAATTCTGATATTATAACAATTCAGTTCTTATTTTGGCATCATTAAATATTTTTAATTTGAAATATTTTGAAATGTGCATTTGTAAATGATTTGTTTATACTCATAAATTATACATAATTTATACATGTATAAAATTATACATTTATACCCATATATAAATTATTCATATGTTTTGAAATATATACATTTATAATATATAATATGGCAAAATTATGCAGCTATAGAATACAGAATATTTAAAATGTTTAGTTTTTGCAAACCAGTTGTTTTAAGTGTTTATGTGACCACGTATATATACATTAAAGATGATTGACATTATAAAAATTAAAGTAAAATTTTGAAGGAAATTCTATATCTATTTTGAAATTAACACTGCTTATCAATCATTTCCAGTTGTCAGATTAAATACATGTGTTATAAAATATTGTCATTGAAGTTCTTAACTGAGATAGAAATATGGCAAAATATTTTTGCAAAGTAAGCATGTTTTTACCAAGTAACCATCTGGTATTAAGATACATGTAGCCAACTATTCAAGAAAAGGAAGAACTATCCTTTAAAATCTTCATTTCTTCTGGTTTCTGGTGGCTTAGGCCAGTAATTCAACTATTCTGGAAATTGAGACCTGTGAAATTGTGGTTTGAAGCCAAATTTATTAGGAAAGTTTTTGAGAACTTGAACTCTGGACCTGGGCACTGTCCCTCAGCTCTTTAGCTCAAGGCAAGTGCTCTACTGCTTGAGCCACAGCACCACTTCCAGTTTTCTAGTGGTGTATTGGAGATAAGAGTCTCACACTTTCCTGTCAGAGCTAGCTTTGAACCATGATCCTCAGATCTCAGCCTCCTGAGTAGCTAGGATTACAGGCCAAATTACCTTTTTTTAAACCTTTTATATTTATTGCATATGTTCCTCATTTTGACCTTTTCAATATCTTTTTTAAAAAAAATGTTTTTTTTATTGTGAAAATACTGTATAGAGGAGGGGTTACAGTTACGTGAGCAAGATAATAAGTACATTTCATATCAAGCATTGTTGTCTCCTCCATTGTTTTCCCCCTCCCATCCCTTCCCTCCCATCCATAACTACACTCCCTCCTCCAACCCACCCCCCTCACCCTCCACCCCCCCCCCCTCCCGCCTAAATTATAAAGTTCGTTTTTCAACATAGCCTCTTATACATCTCATTGTTACAGTGGGTCGACTTGTATCCCTGTTTAAACAATTTGTTTTTTCCCTTCCACAAATTGTACCAACATAAAATACAGTGAAAACATTGGGTTATACCATGGGAGAGGGACATACAAAGCAACAAAGAAATCATATGGTACCTTATAAATACTTCAGAAGCAACAGCAAGAAAGAAAAAACCACTTGTGTCCTTATCTTGAGGTTCATTGCACTTAGCATCCTTATCTGACATTTTCTGCTTGTCTGAGACATATACTAGTTATTGCATATAAGGGAAACTATGGGACCTATGTTTCTTTGGGTCTGGCTTACTTTACTTAATATGATTTTTTCCAGGTCTTTTCATTTTCTAACAAATGGGCAATGTCATTCTATCTGATGGAGGCACAGAATTCCATTGTGTATATATATATTTTCTTGATCCATTCATCTACTGAGGAGCATCTGGGTTGGTTCCATATCTTAGCTATGGTAAATAATGCGACAATAAACATAATTGTGCTGGTAGCTTTAGTATGGTCTTGTTTGTGATCGATTATTCAGGTAAATGCCCAAACTTTACAATATCTTTTAAAAATATTTTATGAGCCTGGCGCCAATGGCTCAAGCCTGTAATCCTAGCTACTCAGGAGGCTGAGATCTGAGGATCACGATTCAAAGCCAGCCCAAGCAGGAATGTCTGTGAGACTCTTATCTTCAATAAACCACTCAGAAAACCGGAAGTGGTCCTGTCGCTCAAGTCGTAGAGCACTAGCCTTGAGCTGAAGAGCTGAGGGACAGCACTCAGGCCCAGAGTTCAAGTCCCATGACCAACCAAATATATATATATATATAGTTATATATCGCTATATATATAGTTATATATATAGTTATATATCGCTATTGTAGAGGTGATATACAGAGGGGCTACAGTTATTATATCAGTCAACTAATACAATTTTTGTTGAACCATGTCTTCTCTTCCCTCACTCTCTCCCAATTTTTACCTCCTGTCGTCAACCTCAAGTTCTACACAGTTCATTTTCCACATAATGTCTAGTGAGTACCACTGTTGTATTTATTCAATTAACTTTCAAACAACAACAACAACAATCATCAAAGCTTGCTGTGGCACAAGTGTTAGAACACTAGCTTTGAACAAAATCCTCAGGTACTGAGCCCAGGCCCTGAGTTTAAACCCCAGGACTGCTCCCCCTCACCAGCTACCAAATAAACAATCAAAAACATTCATTATGTTTTCTGACTGTATGCTTTAAAAATACATAGAAGGCCACCTCATAATTTTAATTACCTACCATCAGCTCAGTATGTAGGCTATCAGTATGATATCATTCAATGGTCTTAAAAGGAATCATTAATGCATTAAACCACATAAAACTAATGCAATTATCAATTTGATCACCCATAGGAAAAAATGCCAACATCAATCAACTGTGAGTATTTTATATTTTTTATTTGAATCCTTCTTGATGCTAGACTGGAATAATGAGCATTTTCTATGAATAGGAAATCTTTGTTGTGGAGGAGAAAAGGATAGGATAAAAAGTTTTCATCAAAGACATCAAAGAATACAGAACTGATGAATATATTGTTATTATATCAATACAAAATCACCATGTATAATCTGATAGCAACCAGATATACATTTAAATCTTCTATAATGTAAACTTACTTGTATATGTTTAGAGTTACTGTATATGAAAGAATATACACGTATTCAGAAATTTACTACATGCCTACATTATCTGTGCTTTGTTTAATTTCTTATGCATTTTATCTCTGGCATGCTGTTTCTTGCCAATGCTTCCTTTCATTTATTTATTTATTATTTTTAACCTTCAATTGTCTTCAAATTTTGGGCTCTAAATATCAACAACTGTGTTTTAGATATTAATATGGAGCAGTGCTTCCTTATGGACTCCCTGTCCTACCACATTTTTTCTCCTATAGAGGAAATAAAATTGAAGCTTGGGTGAAACTATTGAACAACATATAAGAACCATCAACAGTGAATTTTCATGATTAGTCATAAAATTATCATAAGCCCCTGTTTTTCTTATCCCAACCACCACAAAAATTTGAACAGAAACATCATGTTTGCATGAAACAAATCTGTAAAATCATCTAATTTTTTCTCTTACCTGTTCCATCAGTACATCCTCAGGTAACTATTTCAGATGATGTGCTCTTTTGCAGAAGTATCATTTAATACAGCATAGATGGATTGTGTGCCATGATTGTGTTTACATCACCATGGATTTGGTGTCAAAGAGAAAGGTATTTGCTGGAGATAACCAGAAAACTTACAAATTTAACTATAAACCTAAAGCCTAAAAGAAACTGTTTAAATAACTCAGATGTTTGTTTAGGAGGTAGAGACCAGAGCATCAAATTCAAGACCAGTTTGGCAGTAAAGTATCAAGACCTTATCTCAGAAACAAGCTAGGCGTGGTGATCTATACCTGTAGTCTTAGTTAATCACAATGGGAGGGTAGTATAAATACCATCCAAAAACAGATCTTGGCAACATTGCAGGACATTGCCTCAAAAAACAAGAAAGGATGCATGACACAAAGAGCAGAAGTTCTCCCTAGCACAGGTCCTGAATTTAAGTCCAAGTAGGAAAAAAATGAATAAAAAATTTAAAAAAGGAGCTA